>NC_060215.1:142695000-145095000 GCF_021130785.1 Homalodisca vitripennis
TTATACGTGATCGAGTAAAGAAAACCCTAGATTAGGTTATAACCAAAGCCAGGGAGAAAGTAAATTTTGACAAAGTTTACAGATAGAACTTTATGGCTTAGTTTATACATGATCTAGTAAAGGACACCCTAGGTTAGGTAATAACCAAAACCAGGGAGGATGTAAAGTTTAACTGTTTATAGATGGAACAGATGGAAGTTTATGGCTTAGTTTATACATGATCGAGTAAAGGACACCCTAGATTAGGTTACAACCAAAACCAGGGAGGATGTAATATTTGGAAACAGTTTATAGATGGAACAGATGGAAGTTTATGGCTTAGTTTATCCAGGATCGAGTAAAGGAAACCCTAGATTAGGTTATAACCAAAGCCAGGGAGAAAGTAAATTTTGACAAAGTTTACAGATAGAACTTTATGGCTTAGTTTATACATGATCTAGTAAAGGACACCCTAGGTTAGGTAATAACCAAAACCAGGGAGGATGTAAAGTTTAACTGTTTATAGATGGAACAGATGGAAGTTTATGGCTTAGTTTATACATGATCGAGTAAAGGACACCCTAGATTAGGTTATAACCAAAACCAGGGAGGATGTAATATTTGGAAACAGTTTATAGATGGAACAGATGGAAGTTTATGGCTTAGTTTATACATGATCGAGTAAAGGAAACCCTAGATTAGGTTATGGTCCAAGGAAGGTAGAAAACATGGAGTGTAGGGACAGTTAATGATGGTCCTCAAAAATACAGAAATGTGAGGGTGTGCATAACGAAAACTCAAAAAGCCATGTACGTAATGCTGTACCCAAGCTAACTAGGCAGGGCTTTTGATCTTGTAAACACTTGAGTCACTGATGTTACAGAGCTAATGCCACACAAGGCAGTCTCCTTGTCATAATTAATATTTACATAAACATCATATTAAGAGTGATGTTGAACTAATGACACTGGAATTGTTTAGAATACGATCTCCACAACACCACCTTATCTATTTCGAAGCACTTCGAAATTAGTTATGGCCGTTCTTTGAAAGTTAACTTTTTGCGAAGTCGCATTGAAACTTGCACTGAATGTTGCTATGAATGGTGTGTCCCCTGCGATTTTAAAATTAGACATGATATTGAAGTTAAACACAGACTGAAGATCTTGTATTCATGATTATTTATAGGCATTTGGTGATTCCTATACATGAAATAAAGAGGTGAAATTATACTTTACTTGTTAAGCAAGCCTGCATATTTAGAGATGTTAATTGTACATATTACTAAATTTATTTAGGTAAATGATTAGATTTTATTTACATCTTTCGCCTAAGTTACGATTGATGCATCTTATTTGTCACAAATAGCACCTAATTATTTGCATTAGACCTTTTCAATACCCACGCACAAGTTACGACCTATGTGAGAACTCTCTCGTACCCAAGTATGGCCAATGTATGCTTTTTTTATTTGCATTTTCTTCTGTTTAAGTAATTCTTCACACTTTGCTTTGTTGTTACTTATTTTGCATCATCAGGAAGACGTCAAAGGGCAGAACTCCGTACTCCTTCTACAAAAAAAACCCTTGTAACAAGGGTTAAAGGCCTCTGTTAGTAACAGTACATCGTATTGTAGTAATTCAAGTAATTCATTGCGATTCATGTTGGCAGCTTGGATATCTGAATGTGATGGTCCGAAGTAAATGCGATTTTGTTTTAGAGAATATGTAATGTAGATCTGAATGTGCGCATAATGTCGAGAATATACAGCCTACCTTATTCGTCCAAAAACAATGTTTACATTGCGATGCCATGTAATATTGTGAATGTAATGTAATAGAGATTATTATTATCACAAAGAGCGATAGCAACGCACATAGGCGAATCACTCACTTTACTAAATATTATTGTTTAAGCAAAATTCGCATTTTAGTACTGTGGGGCTGGTAAATAATTAGTAAAACTGTTGTCATTAGAGGTTTTCGAAAAGTTATAAACTATTAGATTCCACCGCCACCACAGCTCCTTCTCATTGTTATTAATTAATATTAATGTACAATATGGAGCTGAATGTTTGTACCAGGATTGAGTGCACAAACATTCGCCTTCAATAAACACTGTTTTTGACTGATTGATAAACCATTTTGGTCGGTAACTGTGGATTGTATGTGGCCTTCAATTAGCAGAAGGAAATCAACACACGAGAATTGAATATTTAATATAAGGTCAGTAACACTAGATGAGAAATAACTAATTTTGAAACACAAAAGTTGAAAATATCGATATTTATTGTCTGCTAATATTTCTATTTCTTAAATTTTAAAGTTCCATTTTGGTGGTGGTGGAGGGGGTAGAGGGGTGTTACACGTTTTATATAACCTTAATCCTGTCCTGTTTATACAAGCTATATCAAATATGATGTAGACACTACTAGATTTATTTATTGATTCGGTTTTTTAGCAGCCGTAAAATGTTTATTGCACAAAAAGTATTGCCCACAAATATCAAATCAAATCAGATTTTTATTCACGGGACAATTATACAACTCATGGCAAAAGCCAACTTTTTACTTTTTACTCGCTAAAATCTTTGTCATACACCCCATAATAGATCGCATTCAAACAAAATTTGAAAATTTACATACACCCATTCATTCGCCAATGTTTCCCACTTCAGTGTTCAGTCGGTCTTTTTAGTTGGTGGTGTCCCAATCATATGCTAAAAAGAGTCTACATTATACAATACAATTTTTGTGATACTAAAAAGCATTTCAAACGTGTTTTAGCACTTGAGCGTTGGAGCGTTTTTTATTGAATTTGGTAATTTGTTGACCTGCCTGTGAAGGCAAGCGTTCATAAACCACCGTTTGGTGTCTACCAGTTCGGTAGTTATCTCTGCCTCTAGTCTCATACGCATGTATGTCTCGGCCATTCGTCATGGCACATTTAGACATAAAAACAGAGTTGTTTCCAAGATGTAGAGACTGGTTAGCGTCAACAGTTCAAATTTTTGAAGGCTTCCTTGCACGACTCTAAATTTCAACTGAGCGATAATGCGAATCGCTTGTTTTTGCAGCTTGAACACTGTCTGATTATTTGCACATGCTACCCACAACACCAACCCGTAAGTGGGGTGGGGGTAAATCAAGCCATAATAAGCCATCAACAGAACCTGACTAGGGCGTATTTGGCTAGAGACCTCAAAACACAAATGCCTGTGGCCAATTTGGAGCCATTTAGCCAATTAGAATATCTACAAATAACAGCTATATGGTGGGATAGGGTTGATTTAACGGAATGTCGGGTTAGCTCCTGGAATCTAGAGTCCACGTCCGTCTGCAGGGCCGGAATACTACTCAGTACTTGCCATGACTTCAGTACTCATGCTCAGTGTTAAGACAAGAAACACCGGTCTGGACATGCAATCCATACGAACAGGCGCCTTCCGCAGTAAATTAACAAAACCTGCTAAATTAAATCTGTGTTAAAAAATTAAACACTTCGAATTGTGGTGAACAGTTACACGACTTTCTCGAACCGTACAGTAAAGAATAAACTGTATACTAATTTAACTTATTTTCCATACAAATTTTGTATTAATCGAATCACAGGTTTCCGAGTTATAAATTTTCACCAGTTGAACTTTTTGGTTGAGATTTTAAGTTACAGTCGGGTTGAAAGCGCCAAAAACGTGTACCTTTTTTCTGTCTAACCGACGTAAAGATTGGAAGTTATTATTTATAAATTATTTGCTTAATGTGTATAGACGCAGCCCCATTAGTTAGTTTGTGGTTAACGTTCAAACTCGGCTATCTATCCTACTTTTGATCAGAGGGTAGCTGAACATCTCAGGTGTTAATCTAGGGTGCTAATCTATAAAATTGGAGGTAAATGGAGTGCCCAGCGATAGGATTCTCGGATCCCTGTGCAATTAAAAAGTCCAGACCCCAATATTCAGGCAACCAACCTACTTAGCTTGACTCTTCCCTACAATGCAACAAAACGAAATTAGCTATATGTTAGTTAACATTGCAAGCAATATTTAAATCCCAAACTTACTAACTGTTACCTTACTTACCTTGTTGTTACTTAACTGATTTACTTTCCTTCCGAATAAATATGCCAAAGCCATGATAATATATGTATCCGGGCCCTCTATGAGTCCGGGCCTCTATGCATTTGCCCCCCCCCCCCCACCTGTCCACCCATGTCGTCGGCCCTGGTAAATGGTTTGGAGTACTAACTGAACAACTTAACTCCCTGGACGACTCTAACAGTAGAGCGACAATTAGTAGAGTATATTCAAATTTCCAAATGTTTGTCGTTGCCAAATGGTTTCTAGTCGAAGACAGTAAGTAATATTTAATCTGAAAAATTGGAAATATGGCGAAAATATTATTATGTTTTTTATTTAATTTCAAATGGATATATACTTCTCGACTATGCAAACCTATGTGGACATGAGAATTTCACTTACCTAAATAATTCAAACGACCTCTGAGAGCTATGAGGAAATGTGCAGAGTCAATACTGCCGACTTGCCTAGAAGTTTTAGTTAGTAATACGCTTGAACCAATTTTATATTTGGCGAGTTCAACATAAAAGAATTTTTCCAAGGACGTAAACAATCAATTCAGTTATAAAACAACCTCGAGAATTTCTTTATCACTTTTAGAATGAGAAAAAGACACAAGATGAAAATTGTTATTATATAGGACATTTACGGAAACTCTTTCTTGTGCTGTTTTTTCCGTTTTCAAATAACTTTGCTCTATTCGCACTGATCTTCGTGTATTCTGTATGCATGTAAAACAAGCAATATATGAGAGGATTGTACAATGAAAGTGAAAGGCCAGGGGTTGTGTAGGCAGTGGTAACATTCGCGTATGAACTGACTGAACTTTTGAGGTAACGTTCTGAAACGATTTTCTTTTATGCGATAAGATTTTAAGCCAGCCAAAGGCAACACGCTAAAAGCCTTTCTCTGTAAGAAACCCTGTCGTGCTATCCGATTTTGCCTCTTAGGGACTGTGTATTGATTGGCAGACAGCTGAAAGAGCTACTACGGCGCAGCTATGATGTTTTCCATTGACGTTCGCAAACACTGTTGTTTTGTGCTAGAACTGTGCCAGAAGAGATACAGAGATACAACTGGAGCGGATCTTTCCATACAATTATACAATTAGCATTATTTTGTAACTAGACAAAAATGCTCGTTTTAGAATTTTTTCAAGAATATTAAATTAAAGTCTGCATTCTTGATAGGAGAAAACGTACAATAACAACTTCATTAACTTATTTGAGTGTTAAATACTCACCTTCTTGTAAAACAGTGTATATTAAATATACACCAGGGGCGTATATAAGGGGGCCCCAAGCACCCCCCCGCAATTTTGAAAGACAAAAATTGAAATTGCACCTTGTTTTTTTAGTAGCCTGAACACACACCTGAGGTCTCAAAGCTCAACAATTTCCCGGGGAAAAATTCCCAAGCTCCTATTTATGGGGGGTATTTTATACTTCCTATACACCCCAGTGTGACAGCCCCCCCCCCGAAATAGTTTTCAATATACGCCACTGAAATATCGAGGGTAAAAGGATATAACTGGAGTGGATTTTTCCATTCAATTAGCATTATTTTGTAACTAGACAGAAGTGCTAGACTTTTTTTAAGAATATTCAATTAGTAAAAGTCTGCATTCTTGATAGGAGAAAACGTACAACAGCTTCTTTATACAGTAATTTAGTGTTAAATACACACCTTTTCTTTTAAAACAATTTATATTATTGTACTGGTGATATACACCAGGGGCGCATATAAGGGGGGCTCCGGGGCCCCCAAGCGCCCCACAAATTTTGAAAGTGAACAATTGAAATTGTACCTTGTTTTTTTAGTAGCTACAACACATTTATGAGGTCCCAAAGCTCAAAAATTTCCCGGGGGAAAATTCCCGAGCCCCTTATTTGTGGGTGGTATTTTATACTTCCTGAACACCCCAGTGTGACAGCCCCCCCCCCCCGAAATGGTTTTCAATATATGCCACTGAAATATTCAGGGTAAAAGGATATAACTGGAGTGGATATTTTCATACAATTAGTATTATTTTGAACTAGACAGAAGTGCTAGACTTCTTTTAAGAATATTCAATTTGTAAAAGTCTCCATTCTTGATAGTAAAAAACGTACAACAGCTTCTTCATACAGTAATTTAGTGCTAAATACACACATTTTTCTTTTAAAACAATTTATATTATTGTACTAGTGATATACACCAGGGGCGCATATAAGGGGGGGCTCCGGAGCCCCCAAGTGCCCCCCAAATTTTGAAAGTGAACAATTGAAATTGTACCTTGTTTTTTTAGTAGCTACAACACATTTATGAGGTCAAAAAGCCCAGCAATTTCCTGGGGAAAATTCCTGAGCCCCTATTTATGGGTGGTATTTTATACTTCCTCAACACCCCAGTGTGACAGCCCCCCCCCCCGAAATGGTTTTCAGTATACGCCACTGAAATATCCAGGGTAAAAGGATATAACTGGAGTGGATCTTTCCATGCAATTAGCATTATTTTGAACTAGACAGAAGTGCTAGACTTCTTTTAAGAATATTCAATTAGATCTTGATAGGTGAAAACGTACAACGGCTTCTTTATACAGTAATTTAGTGTTAAATACACACCTTTATCTTTTAAAACAATTTATGTTATTGTACTGGTGATATACACCAGGGGCGCATATAAGGGGGGGGGGCTCCGGGCCCCCTAGCGCCCCCAAATTTTGAAAGTGAAAAATTGAAATTGCTCCTGGTTTTTTTTTAGTAGCTAGAACACATATCTGAGGTCTAAAAGCTCAAAAACTTCCAGGGGGAAAATTCCCGAGCCCTTATTTGTGGGGGTATTTTATACTTCCTGAACACCCCAGTGTGACAGCCCCCCCAAATGGTTTTCAATATATGCCACTGAAATATTCAGAGTAAAAGGATATAACTGGAGTGGATATTTTCATACAATTAGCATTATTTTGAACTAGACAGAAGTGCTAGACTTCTTTTAAGAATATTCAATTAGTAAAAGTCTGCATTCTTGATAGGTGAAAACGTACAACAGCTTCTTCATACAGTAATTTAGTGCTAAATACACACATTTTTCTTTTAAAACAATTTATATTATTGTACTGGTGATATACACCAGGGGCGCATATAAGGGGGGGCTCCGGGTCCCCAAGCGCCCCCAAATTTTGAAAGTGAACAATTGAAATTGTACCTTGTTTTTTTAGTAGCTACAACTCATTTATGAGGTCCCAAAGCTCAACAATTTCCCGGGGGAAAATTCCCGAGCCCCTATTTATGGGGGGTATTTTTTACTTCCTAAACACCCCAGTGTGACAGCCCCCCCCCCGAAATAATTTTCAATATACGCCACTGAAATATCGAGGGTAAAAGGATATAACTGGAGTGGATTTTTCCATTCAATTAGCATTATTTTGTAACTAGGCAGAAGTCCTAGAATTTTTTTAAGAATATTAAATTAGTAAAAGTCTGCATTCTTGATAGGAGAAAACGTACAACAGCTTCTTCATACAGTAATTTAGCGCTAAATACACACATTTTTCTTTTAAAACAATTTATATTATTGTACTGGTGATATACACCAGGGGCGTATATAAGGGGGGCTCCGGGGCCCCCAAGCGACCACAAAATTTTGACAGACAAACATTGAACTTTTTACCTTGTTTTTTTAGTAGCTACAACTCATTTATGAGGTCCCAAAGCTCAACAATTTCCCGGGGGAAACTTCCCGAGCCCCTATTTATGGGGGGTATTTTTTACTTCCTAAACACCCCAGTGTGACAGCCCCCCGAAATGGTTTTCAATATACGCCACTGAAATATCCAGGGTAAAAGTACAGATACTGGGACAGCTTTTAGCTGACTGTGACATAGCGGGGGGGGGGGGCTGTTCATTAAGCTCAACAGCCGAGGTTTTGTTCCAGCTCATTGTAAATCTCCAACGGCAGTTTTGTCTAGCAGAAAAACATGCTTGCCTTGTCTATAAAATATTTAAATAGGAAATGTAAAGTTTCTTTATTTTGGATCAGGGAGTGAAGTTAATTGTAGGTTAGGGCTCGAAGCTCGGGTAAAAGTATCGCCTCCCCGCCCCGCGATAAATAAAGTGTACAGTGTCGTACTTTACTTGAATTAATACGTAATTTGGTACTTAGTTGAATGGAATTTCAGTCTCAATAATAGTCCAGGTTACGTTATTATCTACGATTTAATGTTTTGTAAAAAGTAAAAGTAAACATACCCAATATACATTTTTGGGTGTGCAACTTGTGGGGAGATTGTTTATTTATTAGACTAAATAAACATCAAAGTTAGATAATGTGCTTCTAAGCATTAGAAATCCAAACTAAGACCAGGCTCACGTAAATTGTTGTAGCATAGTTATTCTCAATATACAAATACCTATGTTTATTGTATTATTACTTATATTTCTCTGTTTCCTATCAAATTTTTGTGTGTCATTTTCTTTTACTTTTTAATTGTCTTTTAGAACGTGTATATTTTATAAACACTATGTTTGTGCAGTAATAAAGAAGAAATTTTTTTTTAAATTGAACTCCCCCATTTAGAGATTTAAATTGTAAATAGTATTATTTTTATTATATTTTATATTGATTAATGATTAGATTTTATTTACAACTTTTGGTTAAGTTAAGATTGTGTCATTTTATCCAATTCCTACAATTTTATTGCAGTGTATTTGTCACAAATTGCACGTTATTATTTGTCTAGACCTTTCACGTTCATGGACTAACTTTCCATGCCAAAGTATGGTCAGTGTATAAATTGCATGTGATGAGATTAATCAATTTAATTTGGTTTGATTTGACAAATAGAATTGTAATAGACAAATCAATATTTTTGTTTATTACAATAGATGAAATATTGTATTATTTAGGAATTACCAAACTACCAAATATCAACACAGCATGTCATTACAGAACAGGAAATACAATTAACCTTAAAATAAATGTGCAGTCTGTTCTTTGCTTAAGTTCCTTCATTATATCAACCCGATCTCAACGTCCAATGTTTCAACATTTGGATGGTAGGAAGTCAAAGTTAATTATTAGAAAATAACGTATTAAACTTCACGATTGTCATTGATCATGTGTTTATTTTAGGTAAAGGGCCTTACCAGCTCAATTACAATGAGAAGACCTCGTGAGTATGGATAAAAAAGGTAAAAATATCTTCTATTACGTATTATAAGATTATATTACCTTTGATTGCAATAGCTACACAGAAGATAACCCATTCATACAGTTGTGGTATGCTGAGGTCCGGGCATTATTTCAGTTAGTTCTGTGGTCTTCCGCTAGGGTTGCACCACGTAACTGATTGTTGCCGTTCAAATTACTACTTGACCTCTCACTTCACAGATGGCAGTCCGATCGCTTACTTTGGCCGTTCCTCAGTTTATTTCACTCCATTATTTGTGTAACTAATACAATCAAAATGATAGCCTATTACATTCTTAATCGATATGAGAGAGAGAGGGAGGAATTTTAAGATTACGCCAGTAATGAAATCAATAATGTTAATGTTTAATTTATTCTTGGGATATTTTTGTCATTATATATGATAAATGTGAATGTTACGTTTGTTTTGTACTTTTTGTGTGTATATAGCAGAAAATAATTATGTATATGTCAATTCATGCATGTATGTGGGCGCGCGCGCGCGCGCACACACACACACACACACACACACACACACACACACACATGATCGTTATGTCAGTAGCATAATTTGTTTTACACTTTCAACCTTATTGTCGATGTGCTTGATGCCTAATAAAAACTTAATGTATATTTCCTTAGTGTAACATTGTGGGAAGGCCGTAATACATTAAAAACACAATAATATTTTCAGTGTCATCATTTAAATTTCCGATTGTGTCATCATTTCCCCACAGATTAATATCTAATGATACTTAAAAACTGTGATGAACTTGCTGTAATGGTTTTTTAAACTTAAAAGTATTTAGTAGTTAAATTTTATGTGTATGTAGCGTTATATATTGTACGAGTACACCACTAAGTACACAGTTTCAGATGACTATCTGCTTCATTGATACTGATTGTAAGTGAAGTACTAAAATTGAAGTAGTCCTAAACAGTAGAGGAAAGATTCTTATATTTTTAATCAATTTAATACCTGATTTTCTTATTCCTGAGCGCTTAATGTTATTCAAGTTGTGTAAGAAAATACTTTAAAATTGGAACTATAATACTAATTTGGCTTTTCAAAATTCAAATTATGTTTTTTGTTTAACGTTTTTTTACTGATAAAGGATGATTTGAAATGGTAACAGTAATTCAGACATCTACTACAGTTTTTGTTACAAAATGTATAACACAAGGTTTCAAGGATTGGAATCCATCCTCTTCGTCAGATGTTAAATATTGTAAGGCATAAGATTAAAAAATACAAGTCACAACTGTGATTTAAAACGCATTGGTCAAACAAAAAGAAAGTGAATAAAAGAGAGGTAATAAAGCGTGTTTGAAATATCACCAAGATGAAAGATCGGCCATGGCAAACTTGTACTTAAAACTGGAACGTACAATTGTTAAAGAAAATTTAAAAAATCCTCCAGAGTTATGAAACGTTTTTTTTATATAGAAGAATACATTTTTTTTTTTTACTTAACCTGTGCCTTTCCAAAATGTATCCTTACTATTTTTGTTTTTGATCTAATTAAATATTTATTTTATTTTTCACATATGCATTAGACATACTTTCACAACTTTAAAAATTTAAAGTTTTACTTCCTTCAATTTTACTAATGTAACCAATATGTTTTTAGTTATGTAGGTCTGACGATGCTGTCATTGAAAGCTAAAGGGGTCACAAACAATTAATTATTGAAGTGATTGTGTTTAAAATACGTGAATAAGCAAGCACAAGTAATTAAAAATTAAATAAGGTATATGTTTAAATTTACGTCTCAAGATCTTTTACATCTGAAGAAGAGGGTAGATATCAAGCCTCGAAACGTAGTATTCTATTTTTGTACATATACCGATAGCGAAAGTTATGCACATTTAGATCCTTTTAAAGCGCATTTAATTACAATTTTTCTTTCTCCAGGACATACAAATATTACATCCTGAGTTTTTTTACCAGGATAAATGGAGACACCAAGAGAGTAGTTATTGAAGTCTTGAGGTGAAAATTGTATTAATAATAAATAAAGCCCGTTGTTGTACTTCTATTGGAATGTGAGGGACGCGCTAATATTGGAGCTTGAGTCAGTTTGTGGAACTGCTGGCCACTAAATCTTCCACACACCAGCTTCCTTCTTCAACCGTGATGCAGAGCGTTCCATTAAAATAGTGTTATGGTTTTAATGGCACTTTATATACGAGCGTCGTTCAATAAATCTTTAGAAAAAGTCACAAAAACTAATTATTTTTGGTAAATATATTTATTTTTGAACATAATTTCCTTTAAGATTACTCTTCTTTACACGTTTCTTTAACTACCGCCCTCTATTCAACATACAAAAGTTTGCCGCTTCAATTGATTATCAAAATAAAATCACAAGAAGGGCATAGCTGACACTCTGAGTGGAGTTTAGTAAGAGATAACGCAAACTGATAACCAACCTGTTTTTTGCTGCGAGTGTTTTATCTTGCTTTTACCTCACATTGGCATATTGTTTTCTGTCTTTTAAATTCTTTATAATGAGACTTAAAACTATTTATAAGGGCACTGTATAATATGTTATCAGATGTTTTGGAACAATCATAATAATGTGCAATCAGAAAATGTTGTACTCAATCTCAATTTTAAGGTCGATATTGTTTTTGAAATTTAACTGATTGAATCAACTGATGTAATAGAACAATATTTACTATGGTTAATTACCATACAAACAACAACAAACGCAATTTAAAGTTAATTTTAACATGTTTTAAAACACATTATTCATCTATTGTTAATTAATATTTTACTAAATTACTGAGTTTGGTCAGCACGTAAAAATTTATGGATTGGGCGTTCTGACAGTGATGTTTGTTTTAGCAGCGCCCATGGTTGACGCCCTCAACAATCGGAAACAAAACAATCGAGGTAAGTTCTATTGTACTATTCTATTTTTCAGTTGTTGTCTGAAATATCCTCTATCGTGTATATGATGCTTACTATAAATCGTATTTACAATGTCACTCTGTGACGCAAAAAGATGGTTGGCAAAAGGATCAGAAGATTACTTATAGACGTCCTGATTCTCAACGATCTTGTCTGGTTTTTGCCTGTCCAGGCGATAAACTAAGGATTTGGGAAGATTATTCTGGACTTAGTAAAACCAGTGTTGGGCAGCTTAGTAGCGATCTAGAGTTACAACGTAGCATCTCTAAATCGTCTTCGTTTGTTGGATTGTGTTGTAAATACTAAGTGGACCCTAGAATTGAACAGGGGGAGGCACTAACAAGGCAGCTTTTGACAGCTAGCCTACGATTTTGGAGTCTTAGTACTATTTAAGGCCTAAATCTTGCTTGGTCGTCTTTCGATCGGCCCGGTTGGATTTAAAAGCTGGCATCAAAAAGACTCCCGGATTTCCGGTGAGGAAGTCTTTAGAAGTACGGCGGGAGACAAGGACGTAGCCAACGGGGGAA
The DNA here is from genome assembly GCF_021130785.1 of Homalodisca vitripennis. Classification (NCBI taxonomy): domain Eukaryota; kingdom Metazoa; phylum Arthropoda; class Insecta; order Hemiptera; family Cicadellidae; genus Homalodisca; species Homalodisca vitripennis. Next base: position 142,707,667 of record NC_060215.1, read on the forward strand.
TTCAAGAGGTCCGGACTCCCCCCAAATTTTCACTTTTTGACTTTTTAGTCAACAATTATTATTATTGAAATAATTCAATATTACTGACATGTACTGCTGAAATATCGTTCTCAACAAAGAAACGGTTCAAGAACTTTTTAAGAAACAAAATAGGGTCTTACTGTGTCCATTACGGGAAAATATCAGTTGTTTGGACCCCTCTCCCAAATCTTTTCCTGGCTACGTTCTTGGCTTGGGATAGAACCCATTGTTCATCTTTGGGCTCGCATACCCCATTCCATCTTCCTTATCATACTATTCCATCTATGACTTAGAGGGGAATTCCAGGATTGATGGAATTTGCAGAAGTCGTACTTCGGAGACGTATTTATCAGATCCCTAATCCTTCTTAAAGGTCTAAATCCTCCAAGATCCCTAGGCCAAAAACCCCTTCAACATACCCTCTAGACTTTTTGAATCAAGCGTAAAACATCAATTTTAACTGAGCCATGAATTATTTTTAGAAACAGCATACCAACACATCAAGATAGTGCCGATATCGTAGTGTTGTTATTACAAAATTGTGTTTACATTTCATGACACCATGCATTCTTCTGAAGTAATCAAGGTTCAGTTTTCTCTATGTTGGGAATTAGCTTTTTCATCCTAAAATTCCACTTCCAGTCTATACTGGTATAATATGGAAACGATTTGACAATTTTCACTGTTCTTTAAGCTTGATTAAAATTGATTCTATTTCTATTTACGGTTTGGCACCTATCCTCAATGGAAAATGTTACCAGTGAGAAGTAAAGCTTTGAAGTAGTTCTGGGCGCTTGAAGAGTTTAGAGTGCGCTTTGCTCCAACGCTCAAGCTCTCGAAGGGATTACTAATTAATTGTGCTCTTCTTCTTCTTCTTCTTCTTCTTCTTCTTCAAGTACATGTAATTAAAGCTTACACCGTGCTCTAAAGGTTTGAATGATTTGGATAGTTTTTGGAATGAGATTTTGATTTATGGTAACTAATAAATGGTATTTTAAGAAAACAAAGTTTCCAGAACAAACGGTAATTTATCAACCTTGGAAATGTTCCAAACTGTTTACGTATTGGGACGGTTGAAGGTTGAAAGTAGGACACACTAACATAATTAGCATAATTTATTCACACAATGGAACACAAAGGTTTTCTGTGCAAGTCAAAACATCAGATTGGAGAATCATTGAATACAAAAGCAACTGAATTGAAGCAATACAATATCAACTGAACATGATTTAGATAGAACTGTAAACAATTCTTGTAAAACGTGACCCGTTATTTGTTCAAACTAATTGTCCTTCTGAAGATAATACTGGGATTAAAAACTAAATAATTTTAAATTCTTGATCACCAAGTACAATTTATTTTGTTTACACATATTTATAAACATGAGAAAAGTAAGCTTTACGTGACTTAGTAAGCAACACCAAACCAAATCCTCAGTCGGTTCAAGTCGCAAAGTACAATGAATGATGTTTATAGATCTCTATTGTAACTTTAGTAATGGACGCCAAGACACAGATAAGCACGCAAAGTTTTTTTTTAATATGTAAACCTATATGATATTTTATTGACGAATGCGAAAGTGGGAGTGGATGCGTTTTTGAAGGCGAAAGTGGTGACTCATTGAAAGAATCGACCTCCAGACCCCTTGTTTATAGCACGCACGTCGCTAAGCAACCCCCGCCACCCCACCCACCGACTCACGACCATATCGGTTTCCTACCCGCCTTGTTTTGGTTATGTTTTATCCGCAGAACATAACAGCCTCATTAGAACTTTATTGGAAATTCATTTTAAAACTTTTTGAAAACTATGAAACGAATAGCAAAGTAACGACAAGTTGCCTTTTATTAAGACCTATAATGGTCTAATCAGATCAATTATGTATATATTATTATTGCTTTTGTCCTTCGCGGTTGTGTTTTTTATTACCAGGGAGCGGGATTTCATTCCAAAACTACCAAAATAAGAAGTCCGTTATGATATAAAATGTTCAAATATAGTATGAGTATTAACTAACTTCTAAACCTTCTGGATCACATCACGTCGAAACAATGCTCACACAATTATTATATTCAATGGCATAATCAGAACGATCAATATGGCTTCTTTATCGCAGGCTGCCAGCTTTATGGCCATTTCAAGCTGTCTTCTTTGTTGCAGTGTATTTCTTTCTTATTGTTAAAGTCTGTCTTTAAAATAAAAATACAAAATCCCTATGACCGCATGCCCTTCCAAGGGGAAGTCTACGTGATATAGGAATGTGCCTTCATAATCCTAGAGAAGGAGATGAAGGGGACCACAATCAATATAATGTCAGGCAGCCAAGCAGCGCTAAAGCTCTAGGTTCTTGTACCTAAGTGGAAGACTGGACTGGAATGCATTAACACATTGAAAACGCTGGCAAGGGACAATAATCTAAACTTTACATGGGTCCTTATCATGTTGGTATAGAAGGGAATGGGACTGCTGACAAGCTGGCCAAAGCTGGAACTTCTCTCCAGTTTTTAGGCCCAACGCCATTTCTTGGTCTATCGAAAAGTCTATGATGGAAATCAGACATTGGGAAGATAATAACAAGGACAAGGTCTGGAAAAATATACCAGGCAACAGACTAACAAAACTGTTCATCTCTCAATAAAGAGGGCCTCTTGTGCCTATTGTGGTCTCAACTATCATCAACATAAGATAGGAAGGGCTGAGTGCAACATGTCGTCTCTGTGAGGAAGGGCCAGGGACGACAGCACACATTCTTTGCTCATGCGAAGCAACCTCTCGTAAAAGTTCAGCCAATTTGGTAAGGTTACCATGCTACCTAAAAATAAATGGCAAGTGTGAACCCTAAAAGTACTTTGCTCTTTTTCTAGAGTCTAAAACTCTTTTAGCAATATTAGCAAAGTTATATGACAACAGACGAAAATAGGTCGCAGTGGGGGGCGGCTAGCAATGCCTTACATCCCCCCTTTATAATAATACTAATGACAAATACTTGTATATCTATACTATACATGTCAGTTACATAAGACAATACTATTGATTCTCTTATGAATTTAGTTAAGTTCAAACACCAAGAAGCTTGATTTTTTTTATTAATTTTGTTCCAACAATGTGCAATAAAGCAATTCTTGCATTTCCATAACACAGTCTGCATGCTATATTATACAGACTACAACGAACTTAAATATGGTTTCAACTAGTGAAACGCAGGCTGTATGCTAAACTAGTCAGATTACTGCGAACCCAGACAGGGTTTTAACTGGTAAAAATAGCCAACATTAAATACTACACAGACTGTTGTGAAGCTAGAGAGGGATTCAACTGGTTAAACCAGGCTACATGAAATACTACACAAACTGTTGTGAAGCTAGAGAGGGTTTCAACTGGTAAAACCAAGCTATATTAAATATTACATCGTCTGTTGTGAAGCTGGAGAGGGTTTCAACTGGTAAAACCAGGTTACATGAAATACTACACAATCTGTTGTGTAGCTAGAAAGGGTGTCACCGGTAAAACACAGGGTGGTAAAATAAATTGAAATTGGTGAACCTGGGAAGGGTGGTTTCCTCTGATGACCTGACCCGTGGGGAAGTTAGTGATGGTGGTGAGGTGGGTGGCTGTCACCCTAACATGATTTGTAGGCGAGGGGAGCTCACCAGTGACATGGATCTAAACTCGGTTTTAATTGGGGGGGGGGGGGGTGAGACTGTTGCATTCGCATTGCTAGTGAACAAGGTATTAATTGACTCAAATGTGCAAGAGGGGGAATACGCTGGTTGTGTAAATTCGCCTTTGCAGATTTAAACGAAAAACCTAGAATTTGTTAATTAAATAGGCTATTTCTTATCCCCCAAAATTATCAGAATTACCTAAGAAGTTCTTGAAAGTTAAACGGGCCTGACGACTCAGCTTATACAAGAAAATTTGCAGAAGCAAGAATTTGGAACACTTTTATGAGCGCCAACTTTGGCGTTCAGTACATCCATTGACAGCTTGCATGCATACAGCTGGAATCAGTGGCGTATATTGAAAATTATTTCGAGGGAGGAAGGGGGTGCTGACAAAAGGGGGACCAAGAATCACCTCCACGAACATTTTGAACTTAAGACCTCAGAAATGTTTTCCAGCTTTAAAAATTACTAGGTGCAATTATAATGTTCATCATTCCAAATTTCGGGGAGAATGGGCCCCCTGAACCCCCCGCATGTACGCCCATGGCTGGGATAGTTAATGACCTCGAAGTAAGTGTCTACAAAAGGCCTGTATGTCAAGTACACACCTGCATGGTTGTAGTAAATGAGTATATGGCCGAGCAGTTTAAGACGTCGAACTTTGCATGCCAGTTAGGTATACCGCAGGTTCATATCCTGTCTGTGACCGTAACACATTTAATCTGTACCATCGATCTTGTACAGTATCGACCTTTTACAGTATCGATCGTGTACAGCATCGACCTTGTACAGTATCGATCGTTTTCTGTATCGATCGTTTACAGCATCGATCCTCTACAGCATCGACCTTGTACAGTACTGACCTTGTACAGTCTCGACCTTGTACAGTACCGACCTTGTACAGTCTCGACCTTGTGCAGTATTGACATTGCACAGTATCGACCTTTTACAGTATCGGAATTGTACAGTATCGATCTTGTACAGTATCGATTTTGTGTACTATAGGTCTTTTACAGTAACGATCTTGTAAGCGTCGACCTTGTACAGTATCGACATTGTACAAAATCGACCTTGTGCAGTATCGACCTATTACAGTATCGAAATTGTACAGTATCGATATTGTACAGTATAGATATTGTACAGATCGATCTTGTACAGTATCGATTTTGTGTACTATTGGTCTTTTACTGTATCGATCTTGTAAGCGTCGAACTTGTACATTATCGACCTTTCTCCTTGTTCTGTTAGATAAGATCCTCGCATAGGCTAGTGGCCCATGACGACGGGCAGAATAAGGTTTAAAAGGAGATCGGCCTCTCCTAGAAAAAAGAACATTAATACCCTCCAAAATCCAACTATGGAACTCCATTCCGGTTTTATGAACAGCAAGGTTACATTATACATTATATAAATTTATAGTGACTCCTTAAAGCTATTGCACAGGATTTACAAATAAATAGTTTAAATCGCTACTGGCACAGAGTCATTCTCTGTGGCACGGCCTGCACAACATTATTTCCAAAGAAAAATACTCAAAACCATAGGCGTATCTAGAGGGGGGTTGGGGTCTTGCCCCCCCATTGTTACTAATTTTCAAAGTATATTTTAACATGCCTTAAACTAAAAAATATACTCGTAATCCAAGAATGTATCATAGTTAAGTTCTGTTTAGATACTTTAACTATGACAGCTGACATATAGTAAAACACAAGACTCATGCTTTGTAATTTTTCGGAATGACGAGTCCGTCTGCGACCCGTATGGCTTGACAAATACTCGTATAATGTACAGACACTGTCGCTTCCACACTTCCCTCGACTCGGGTGAGACGGCACATGTAATGGCCATGAACGACTACCGGTCATCTCTTTGAAAGGCTAATTTGTAATAGTCTTAACATAGTTCTCATCGCTTTTGTCGTTGGTACTAGTCCTGTGTTAGTGACTTGTTATTCATGAATACCGATAGTGGTAGTACTTACACAAATAAAATAAAAGGACAAAACCACTAGTTTGCGGATTTTACTATTTAGAAATATTTTATTTCTTAAAAGTAATTAAATTTAACTCGCTGTTATCGGTACAAATGTTTCCAGTATTGTTTCAATCAAACTTGTGTAAGACATATAAAATTAGATGCTAAGCAAAACGTGTTTTATAGTTAATCTACCTAGAGAAATAAAACAGTGAACTTTCAACCCTTTCGTGGTGAACGTTTTATGTATCGGAAGTTATGGAATAAACGATTTAGTTTATTTTATAACATATTTTAATCAACTTTCACAAAAACAATAATTCCACGACCAACGTAAAAGCCGTGGTAATTTAAATAATATTTGACTTGAAATTCATATTTTTTAATGTTTTATTTTACACTAGAGCATGTTTTGTTTACACCAATTACGGAAATAATATGTAAATAAATAATTGCAACATAATATAGTTACAAAATAAAAGTTAAACTCATATTAAAATAAACTCGATAATTTCATGCAAACAGTAAACTTCCTTTCCGGTCAAATAGCGTCCTAGTATTAAGGGGTTGAATTTTAGTTGAAGTTGAAGTTTAAAAACAAAGTAAAGTACTAGATGTTTATAGATGTGTAACTTCAATTTCTGTATTGCTGGAGCTATGTTCTGGAATTTTAAACCAATTGTTATTCAAAACAAAATTAATGCAATGAAAAATAAATATAGATGGACGTGTTAAGATGCTATGTGACGGAAAATATTCTCTGAAATTCTCTCGCGGTCCGAGACACCAGACGACAAGCATGTCCACCCGAAAAAAAATTAATATCATAAAGAATACAGATTTTTATAAAAAATATCTCAGCTTAATTTAATCGGCCAGCAAGCACCTTAACGCAGAAACTGTAGAAACCGGAAACAATTTTGCTCATGCGATCTAGCGGTCACAGTTTGCGATATTGACGCAAAGACAGCCTTAATAATAATAATAATAAACTTTATTGTGAACAGACAATGCACACATTGTATCACAATCGTCCTACCTAACCTAATCATTCGTTCTGACAATAGACCATTCAAACATACATTATATCACTCACGCCTCTTTCACACAATTTACAGGTCCGGCAAATGTAGTTATTTTGATGGTCTTTGAGAATGTTTGGTTTTAATCATCCCACCGATCCATTATAAACTCACCAACTGAGTAAAATGCTTTCGAAATCAAAAGGGTTTTCAACTGAATTTTGAATTGATTTCCATTTTGTTGTTTGATGTGTTCAGGGAGACTATTGATCAATCTGACACCAACTTGGGATGGTAACGCGTTTTCTACACGACTCTCTAGTTTTTAAATTCAAAATTACCCTTACGGCTTTTTTCTGGAGCCTGAAGACTCGCTCCAGCTTGTGCTGTGCACAACTGCCCCAGAGTCTGATTCCATATCCCAAGTGGGGATAAATTAAGGTTATAACGTTAAGGTTCAGAAGAAAGCCTGAGAAGAAGCAAAGAACAGAGTTAACCATCTGGGGACCAAACATGTCGTAGAGTTGGGGGGACAGGGGTCTGAGCAGCCCTAGCTACGGCACTGCGTTACACGTCTTCCGACGGTTTTTAAAATGAAGAATTAAAAAACGAAAAAGGATGGCTACCTTCGAAATTCTGACCGCGGATAGCGGCGGTTATTTCTGGACTGGCGGCCCCCCAACCCGCCTGCACCCACGCTACTCCCAGATGTTCCTAGAAGAGGTTACTCACAGAACGGACAATGGGACATGTCTCTGGGTGGAATGGACCTACACCTCTTGACTCACCTATCACACACATGTGTCTTCCGCTGCTATTTAGGCAAAGCGATAAATTTTATTATAACGGCAAGGGACTGCTTCCTAGAACTACTAAGAGATTCGTTCGTTGATTTTTACGATTTAAATTGGAACACAATATTTTTCCGCGAGAAACAGCTGATAAAATCTGGCACTCAGGCACTACTTTTTTTAAACGCTTTCCCTCACGCTCGGTGACAATATAGTGGACTATTAGATCTGTCTGCAAGATAAGGCCAAAAATAAAAACCAAGCAATTAAAGTGTTAAGGGTGGGCGACTTTTTGTTATTACGTATTCGGCTATACAGTACACTTGATTATATAGACTGATATTTGATTTCAGTGGCATATAGAAAATTATTTCCGGGCGAGGGGGACGGGGGGGACTGATTCACTGGGTTTAGGAAGTATAAGATACTTTACTAAAGTCTGGCTCAGGAGTTTTTCCAATAGAAATTTTTAGTTTTAAGACCTCATAAATGTGTTCTAGCTTAAAACAAATTACTAGGTGCAATTTTAATCCATGTCTTTCAAATTTCGGGGGGGGGGGGGACTTGAGCATCCTAAGCCCCCATCTATATGTCAATGCTGAATTTCGAGTTGAACTTGAATATTATGCTGTCGAGAAAATCGTATAAAAAGTAATGACCTCTTCAGATCCGGCAGTACTGCTTGTAGCCCTATAAGAACAATATTAAGTCAGATGTCTAATTCTAAATGTACAATTAATATGCATCCAAACGCTTTTTACTCTTTTCAAATTTTTGTTTGAGTTATTCAAAAGTAAACACTATGTTATCGATTAAATACTAAAAAAAGTAAACTTTACAGTGAAAACTAAAAAGCGTTTGGATGCGTTTTGGTGTGATCTTCGTAATAAAACGCTACAGTGAAAAATAAGGGCTTAATACTGCATGAGGTTTAAGATTGTTCTTATAGTGAAAACGTCATAGCCTTTGTACTACAGCCGACCTTAAATAAACGGAGTTGTTTGTTTTAAAAACTTTTCGTGAAGTTTAGCTTGGCTTGTTACTTTTTATGTAGACCTAATCGTACCATGGAGAATGGATAAATCAACGAATAAAAAAACCACGTGCTTTCTTTGAAATTGATATATTTTGAAATAAGTTTATAAATGTAATAGTTATATATTTTCCTTTGTTAGCAAAATCAAATGCATCAATTTGGATTGTCGTCGCCATGTACACCACATACGCAATAGGATGACTATTGCCGTAATAAAAATTATGGTTTCCGAATTTGTATTTATGAGTTTATACGTACAAGAAATGAGTGAGTGGATCACAACGAGTGTTGTAACACCGTAACAGTAACACAGTGCCGATTGTTTGTGCATATTACGTTATCATATTACTAAGTAATCATTTTCTACTGATTTAAAGTTCACAGCAGTGGTAGTCTACTAGACGAAAAAATTGAAAATAGATTTCTCGCATGATAGGGCTAATTTATAATACGACAAATGTAAGCTTTACTTACGGACAAGGCGCGCGAGGTGGTAACCTGTGACCTGTCGAACGGCTACAAAGTTCAAGAGAGAAAAAAATACTAGGCGTAAAAATTACGTTATTATTTCGTCAAGAATTTAGTTAAAAGAACATCGGAGAAAATGAAATTAACCAGTAACGAGTAACAGGGTTGCGAAAATATATACACTATATAAAATTAAACTAAATACCGATACACAGTTTCTCTCATTACTGTAGTCTTCATTAGGCAATTCGTTTTTTTTACTCCAATAGCACTCTCGACCTCAAAAAAACCTAACACCAATTCCTCCTGAGTTACGATTGTATTCTCTTTACTGTGGACATAAACAAGAAACATCTCCTGATAAAAAATTGTATTCTCTTTAATGTGGACATAATCAAGAAAAATCTCGTTAGTTAAGTTAATATTATCTTTACCGTGGACATAAACAAGAGAAATCTCCTGAGTTAAGTTAGTATTCTCTTTACTGGGGACATAAACAAGAGAACTTCCTGAGTTAAGGTTAGTATTCTCTTTACTGGGGACATAAACAAGAGAACTTCCTGAGTTAAGGTTAGTATTCTCTTTACTGTGGACATAAACAAGAGAAATCTCCTGAGTTAAGTTAGTATTCTCTTTACTGGGGACATAAACAAGAGAACTTCCTGAGTTGAGGTTAGTATTCTCCTTACTAGGGACATAAACAAGAGAACTTCCTGAGTGCAGGTTAGTATTCTCTTTACTGGGGACATAAAAAAGAAAACTTCCTGAAGTTAGTATTCTCTTTATTGGAGACATAAAAAGAGAACTTCCTGAGTTAAGTTAGTATTCTCTTTACTGGGGACATAAACAAGAGAACTTACTTAGTTAAGGTTAGTATTCTCTTTACTGTGGACATAAACAAGAAAACCCTCCTGAGTTAAGTTAGTATTCTCCTTACTGGGGACATAAACAAGAGAACTTCCTGAGTTGAGGTTAGTATTCTCTTTACTGTGGACATAAACAAGAGAACTTCCTGAGTTAGTATTCTCTTTATTGGAGACATAAAAAGAGAACTTCCTGAGTTAAGTTAGTATTCTCTTTACTGGGGACATAAACAAGAGAACTTACTTAGTTAAGGTTAGTATTCTCTTTACTGTGGACATAAACAAGAAAACCCTCCTGAGTTAAGTTAGTATTCTCCTTACTGGGGACATAAACAAGAGAACTTCCTGAGTTAAGTTAGTATTCTCTTTACTGGGGACATAAACAAGAGAACTTACTTAGTTAAGGTTAGTATTCTCTTTACTGTGGACATAAACAAGAAAACCCTCCTGAGTTAAGTTAGTATTCTCCTTACTGGGGACATAAACAAGAAAACCCTCCTGAGTGAAGGTTAGTATTCTCTTTACTGGGGACATAAACAAGAGAACTTCCTGAGTGAAGGTTAGTATTCTCCTTACTGGGGACATAAACAAGAGAACTTCCTGAGTTGAGGTTAGTATTCTCTTTACTAGGGACATAAACAAGAGAACCTCCTGAGTGAAGGTTAGTATTCTCTTTACTGGTGACATAAACAAGAAAACCCTCCTGAGTTAAGTTAGTATTCTCCTTACTGGGGACATAAACAAGATAACTTCCTGAGTGAAGGTTAGTATTCTCTTTACTAGGGTCATAAACAAGATAACTTCCTGAGTGAAGGTTAGTATTCTCTTTACTAGGGACATAAACAAGAAAACTTCCTGAGTGAAGGTTAGTATTCTCTTTACTGGTGACATAAACAAGAAAACTTCCTGAGTGAAGGTTAGTATTCTCTTTACTAGGGACATAAACAAGATAACTTCCTGAGTGAAGGTTAGTATTCTCTCTTTACTAGGGACATAAACAAGATAACTTCCTGAGTGAAGGTTAGTATTCTCTTTACTAGGGACATAAACAAGAAAACTTCCTGAGTGAAGGTTAGTATTCTCTTTACTAGGGACATAAACAAGATAACTTCCTGAGTGAAGGTTAGTATTCTCTTTACTGGTGACATAAACAAGAAAACCCTCCTGAGTTAAGTTAGTATTCTCCTTACTGGGGACATAAACAAGATAACTTCCTGAGTGAAGGTTAGTATTCTCCTTACTGGGGACATAAACAAGATAACTTCCTGAGTGAAGGTTAGTATTCTCTTTACTAGGGACATAAACAAGAAAACTTCCCGAGTTAGTATTCTCTTTACTGGGGACATAAACAAGAGAACTTCCTGAGTTAAGGTTAGTATTCTCTTTACTGTGGACATAAACAAGAAAACTTCCTGAGTTAGTATTCTCTTTATTGGGGACATAAAAAAGAGAACTTCCTGAGTTAAGTTAGTATTCTCTTTACTAGGGACATAAACAAGAGAACTTTCTGAGTGAAAGTTAGTATTCTCTTTACTGGGGACATAAACAAGAGAACTTCCTGAGTTGAGGTTAGTATTCTCTTTACTAGGGACATAAACAAGAGAACTTCCTGAGTGAAGGTTAGTATTCTCTTTACTGGTGACATAAACAAGAAAACTTCCTGAGTTAGTATTCTCTTTATTGGGGACATAAAAAGAGAACTTCCTGAGTTAAGTTAGTATTCTCTTTACTGGGGACATAAACAAGATAACTTCCTGAGTGAAGGTTAGTATTCTCTTTACTAGGGACATAAACAAGAAAACTTCCCGAGTTAGTATTCTCTTTACTGGGGACATAAACAAGAGAACTTCCTGAGTTAAGGTTAGTATTCTCTTTACTGTGGACATAAACAAGAAAACTTCCTGTGTTAGTATTCTCTTTATTGGGGACATAAAAAGAGAACTTCCTGAGTTAAGGTTAGTATTCTCTTTACTGGGGACATAAACAAGAGAACTTCCTGAGTGAAGGTTAGTATTCTCTTTACTGGGGACATAAACAAGAAAACTTCCCGAGTTAGTATTCTCTTTACTGGGGACATAAACAAGAGAACTTCCTGAGTTAAGTTAGTATTCTCTTTACTGTGAGAGAAAAACAAGTATACATGTGAGTCCATATTGAATATTTATGAACGTAATACTGTAAACAGTTCACTGTACTGTACTGTACTGTACTAGTACTGTATAATTCTACTTCTGGCACAAATTTATAGGTGTAAAGTTACAATGAGATGCGTTTTCATTTATTTCGTCTCTTTGAAATGCACTCCCACTGCAAAAAGCAAGCAGAATGGCTGCCCGACAGCACTACTAGTAAATTGCATTGCAAGGAAATGAAGGCGACATACATTTTGCAGAATCGGATTTCCGTTCCAACAGAATGCTCCAGCACAATCCACATTCTGATCTCTGTGAAACACGAGTTTTTTCGTGTTTCAGTGTTGATCAATATGGTTCTACTTTACATTCAACACGACAATAGAATACTATTACGGAGTGAAAACCTCAAACTATAAAACTACCTGTTATTGGCAATTTAACACAAAACATCTGAAATTCGTGAAGAGAAAACTGTGTTACCAACTTAGGTACCATATATAAATTAAAGATTAAACTATGAAAGCGTATTGGGCGAATCTTGAACTTTGTGATATAGTAAAATGAACATTATTAACATACATCTGATGGTTTCTGTAAGGTTTGTGTAAAAGCAATGTATGTTTTACATCAGCTTTTTCTTGAGTTTGTATTTTTGTAATTTGAATATATTATAATTTACAGATGTTGGGCAAGAACATAGTAGGAAATATTTCGGGGGGGGCCGAATGACCCCCCCCCCCCCCGATCAAGACGATTGATATTTTTCCGTAGTAAGAGAAGTGCGTATTCCCCATTTTGTTTCATACAAAGTTTTTGATCTGTTTCAATGTTGAGAACGATCTTTCAGCAGTACATGACTGCAATAGTGAGTTATTAAAATAATAATAATAATAATCACTAGCCAAAAAAAGTAATTGGAGAAAATTTAAAATTTGAGGGGGGTCCGGACCCCTTGGCTTGGCTTCGCTGGCTACGTCCTTGAAGTTAAGTATTTATTTGTCATACAACTTGTACAAGCTTTGACATTGTTATGTATTCATTGTATTTCAGCGAGTCATACAATAATATACTTTTATAAAATTAAATAAATAAATATACGTACACCACAATGCAGTTGAAAATTAAAACACAAGTTTAAATAACACAGATTGTGCAATCATAATGATACTCTTCATGCTAATTATAACAATTTAATGTTTTCTTGTTCAAAGAACTCATCAAGTGAATTGCCTAACAACCAGGTGAAGGGAAGAACTCACTTATTGGATATAAAACAATTGAATATTTTAATTTATTATATATTTTATAGCTAAGAGTTAAGAAAATGACCTTTTAGAGCCCATAATAATTTTTACAATCAATAGCCCATTTCGTAGTATTATATACGTGGGTGTTGGAAACAAAATGTAGTTTATTGGAGTTATGTGATGTGTATATATATCAAAAATGTGCATATTAATTACTGTCTGAATTTGCATATAAATAAAAATAGATTTGCATTGATGTGATAATTCTTAAAGCATTTTTTGTAAAACTAATATTTTACTTATTGTAGAACAATTTCCATAAACAAATTTGGCAATATCTATATGTAGACTGACAAAGACGAAGTATGCTGTGTTGACAAAGTTTCCTACCTATAAAATTAAACGGCTTAAAAGAAATAAAAATTCTGGAGAGCTTGCCTGAAATATAATCTATATGTGCGCCCAATGATAGACAGTTATCTATTTGAACCCCTGAGAACTTCAAATTAGAACTATAATTATTTTGTAACCGTACATCACCATCGTAAGATCTAAGAGTAAAACCAGATGTTCTGTGTTTTTTCTGAGTTTAGAAGGACACCATTGCTTTTACATTTTTTAATCTGTATCAAACTGTTGAAAGATAAAATAATTTTTACAGCATTTCAACGATTCATACTACCTGTTAGTTACGAAATGTTCAAATTTTACAGGGAAATTGTTCCGTTCAAATTTACACATTTCTCGACAGTCAAAATATTCTTCCGGTATTTGTTGTTTTTAGGAAATAAACTAGCCTCAAGTCGGTGCAAAAGATTTATGGATGGGAAAAGATTTTTGATTTTAAATTCATAGCCATTGAAGATAATTTCCCTGAATACAGGAAAAGTAGGGAGATGTTCTTCTGATCGCTTTACAAGGAATTACAGGAATTTAAGGTACGTGATTCAGAACATTTTTGCAATCCGGCCTAAATAAAAACTACTGGAGATTCCAGTTTTACAGTATGTACATAAGTTATACTTCAGGGAGTGTTTTTTACTCATTTATGACTTTAAAATTAAAAAGAAATATGTTCCAACCGAAAACAGGTGCAACCAGTTTTAGGCGGTTTCTGGTTATTCTCTTCTGTGGTGGTTATATGTGTACCTTACAACTATAAAATATACTCTACAAGGGCATTGTCTAAAAAAGAGTTGTGCGACTTATTGGGTAAAATATGATTTTGGATGTTACGCGACATAGTTTTCTATAAAATCGTCAAACTGAGGGAATGTTTTAAGTGGACATTTTTCAAACCACTATACTTAATCTTCGGAACAATAACCGCAGACTGTCAAAACCCGTTAAAATATAAGTGGTTTTAACAAAATAACACTTGTATATAACCGTAACTACAAACTATTGTTACTTCCCACTTTACGACATTCCGCAAACCCACATACAGATCGGATAGTTTGTACCCAAAGCGTCTTTTGTGGGCGTTCAAGCACAAAACTAACTTTACTTGTAAGTTTTACAAAATATTTAAATGGGCGAAAATAGTTGTTTTGGGGTTAGGTGTGTGGTCAACTTTAAACCGAACCAATGATGTTTATTAAAGTGTTCATGGAGAATATAAGGAATATAATAAAATAGGCGCTGTATTTTAAAGCTCGCAAGATCTGATTACCAATGTACGCAAACACAGAATCGAACATGGTAAACGGACTGTAGGTCCACGTTGTAAAACTGTCGGGAGCATTTCTTACCTACTTCTTAAGGGGTGGACAGTGGGTCCACGGTCCCGGCCTGGGACCCACTGTCCGACTCACGGGTTTCTTTTGACGAGGGTTGACAAGGGATCGTCGAACTCACTCTGCAGCACTTGATCGAGTGTTCCAGATCTATCCTGCAGTATATATCTGCTAAATACTGATCAGTAGACTACAGAAGAAGATCGCTACAGAAAAAGTAAACAAAATCTATATACATATACAAAGTCGGGATTGTTACGTCATTAACTTAAGAATGGCTGTAACGATTATAATGGTCTTCGCTTTAATGGACTCGTTTTAGCTTCGACTAGCAGAACAACGAGTAAAGTATTGTAAAAATGTACAAACATTCAGGCAATTAGAACAAGATTTTTATACAATAGTGTAGATTGAAAGAGCCTGTTAACTTTAGTCTACTTTTCTGTGTAAACATTGTTTTATGACAGAACAATCAGATGTGTAATTAATTTAACTACTATTTTCAATTTGTTTACATTTAGTCTTGAAAGCATAAAGTAAGTTTCATAGCACACTTCTTTTTCAACCTTTTCTGCAACTACTGTTGAGCACAGAGGAAGAAAAATATTCAGATAAGAAAATTAAAAGTTTTAGCAAAAATCGACTTTTAACTGCACATTTCAGCAATTATTAAGTGGGCAGTGCTTGGTGAGTACTATAATGCAGATATCAAAGAAAATTGTACTATATAACTTTTACTAATAATTTAAAGACTGTTATAAAACGCATCGTAGTTGCCTTTGACATAAATAGGCTTCTCAAACCTTTGTATTCGTTTATCAAGGAAACAAGGCAACATCGTACATTATTAGACATACTCGTATTTCCTTGGTCGTAGGGACAAGGAAATCTCAACACTGGTGTGGGATATATGAGTACTACTTTTAACATGAATTGTAATTGTATACCTTTTAAAAACCTTACAGCATATGTGTTTTTTTTTTTTAATTAAAGTACGATATTCCAAATTTCAAACGGCTTAACGGTTAACGGTTTATTTTCAAGAGGAATGAAACTAATATAGTTTAAGAATATATTTAAGAACTTGTTGTGTTTGAAGTCGCTGGTAACTGCTCATAACTAAAAATATTATCTCCTATCGTTCCAGGATCACTATTTGAACAAACTTTACAATACGTGTAACGGTATATAGAGATGAATAGCAAATGGAAGTTTGAATATAACTACAAAATCTCTTGTATCCAATTTCTTCATCGGATTGCTGTTTGAGTGATATTATTTACAACCTATTGTTAGCGGCATTATGTAAGCTAGTATGTCTCTGTAGGCAGATAGGTTCCATTAATTTTTGGATTATAGGCCAAGAGCCACTACTTAAAGTAATAAAATATTTTGTCTGTATATTTACCTATTTAGAGTAATTTGATACAACTATAAATGTGATATACTAGATGTAAACTAAATGGTTATTTTAGTTATTAACATTGTTAATAAAACATTAAACTATACATTTCAATTAACGTGTAGTGTGTCTACTTGCATATACAGTATTATACTAACGATGGACCAAGAAAATGAGTAATTAATACAAACTTACTATATATGTTTATGATTCATTAGTATAATGTTGAATTACTCAGATAGTAATATAGCGCTGTGTGGAATTTCTTTAAATATAATTCCAATTAGTAATCCACTTCATATGTGAGAGCTTGAGTTTTTGTTTGAGTAAACTGTTGTTAATATTTACTGCCTTAGCAGTACGCTGTGTGAATGTAGTGGAAGCATCACTGATCAGAATAAAGAATGAGTGCAGGTAGAAAACCTAATGCACAGGCAGGTCAGTTTTGAAAAGTACGCCGCCACCCGTGGACTAACTGTCCTACCCTGCAAAAAGGGACGTCAGCCACCCTCGTCAAAACTAGGCGTGGACCTACATTCCTAAAATCACAGAACATACGTTATAGAGCAATATTCGAATAGTTGAAGGAAGTGGACAATTTTTGATATTATTTCGACAAATACGTCACCGTATACGCCTGACACGTATGTGGAAAGCCCGACGTTGATCTAAGAACGCAGTATCCAGATGGGGTAGTGTTCAACAAGGACTGCGTAGTTTAAATCAGTGTAGCTCGCTATTTTTCACACTTCAAAAAATTGTTTCCAGAAATGCGTTGGTTCCCCGCTGTCTCATGTCTGTTCCACGCTCCGGGAGATGGACAGAGGCCAAACCCCGGAGTTCTGGAGACTGAAATAAATAAAGGTGCACGTGCAGGGTCTTGGAGGGGGGGACGGTACAAGTCCGGTGATAGCTCCACAGATTGTTTGTAAACGTTGGATATGGTTACATTCATCAGGACAGTGAAGTAATATGAAGACACAGTGAAAAAAATAATATAAACATATTCTAATGATTGATGCCTCATACAGATTGTTGACAAAAGAGGGAAAATGCAGCGGTCATTTAAATGAAAGATCAAATGTAGTTTAACATTGAATAACCTTCCTTCTAAATTTCACCATTGGTCGGAATGATCGATCTAAATGTCATTTTGGAGCTTTGCTGGGAACCCCTCTATTCCTCCAAAAATAATATGTGGTTGTACGAAAGAACATTGGAGTTGCGAACAGTCCATACTTACAGTTGGCTGTCAATATATCATCTATATATTGATATACCTTTATCTAGCTCTACGCTGCTGATCGCATTAAGCGATATGTGGAATGCAGACAGTCCAGATCTTCAGTTGGATATTAATATTATATGTAACGTCATGTACTGTATACTGCTGATCGCATTAAGCGATATGTGGAATGCAGACAGTCCAGATCTTCAGTTGGATATTAATATTAATGTAACGTCATGTACTGTATACTGCTGATCGCATTAAGCGATATGTGGAATGCAGACAGTCCAGATCTTCAGTTGGATATTAATATTTATGTAACGTCATGTACTGTATACTGCTGATCGCATTAAGCGATATGTGGAATGCAGACAGTCCAGATCTTCAGTTGGATATTAATATTTATGTAACGTCATGTACTGTATACTGCTGATCGCATTAAGCGATATGTGGAATGCAGACAGTCCAGATCTTCAGTTGGATATTAATATTTATGTAACGTCATGTACTGTATACTGCTGATCGCATTAAGCGATATGTGGAATGCAGACAGTCCAGATCTTCAGTTGGATATTAATATTAATGTAACGTCATGTACTGTATACTGCTGATCGCATTAAGCGATATGTGGAATGCAGACAGTCCAGATCTTCAGTTGGATATTAATATTTATGTAACGTCATGTACTGTATACTGCTGATCGCATTAAGCGATATGTGGAATGCAGACAGTCCAGATCTTCAGTTGGATATTAATATTAATGTAACGTCATGTACTGTATACTGCTGATCGCATTAAGCGATATGTGGAATGCAGACAGTCCAGGTCTTCAGTTGGGTGTTAATATTAAATGTAACGTCATGTACTGTATACTGCTGATCGCATTAAGCGATATGTGGAATGCAGACAGTCCAGATCTTCAGTTGGATATTAATATTAATGTATCGTCATGTACTGTATACTGCTGATCGCATTAAGCGGTATGTGGAATGCAGACAGTCCAGATCTTCAGTTGGATATTAATATTTATGTAACGTCATGTACTATATACTGCTGATCGCATTAAGCGATATGTGGAATGCAGACAGTCCAGATCTTCAGTTGGATATTAATATTAATGTAACGTCGTGTACTGTATACTGCTGATCGCATTAAGCGATATGTGGAATGCAGACAGTTCAGATCTTCAGTTGGATATTAATATTAATGTAACGTCTTGTACTGTATACTGCTGGTCGCATTAAGCGATATGTGGAATGCAGACAATCCAGATCTTCAGTTGGATATTAATATTAATGTAACGTCATCTACTGTATAATGCTAATCACATCATGCGATATTTGGAATGTAGACAGTCCAGACCTTCCGTTAGGCATTCATATTGATGTAATTGCATCTACTTCTATACTGCTGTTTGTATCAGGCGATATTTGGAATGCAGACAGCCCGATCTTCAGTTGGCCATTGATATTGATGTAACTTTATCTACCTATATGCTGCTAACCGTATCGAAGTGCTCTTTGGAACTGCACATAGTCCAGACATTCATTTGGCCACTGATACCTATTCATCTCAACTCGTTTACTGTAAATAAATCTTAAACACGACTGCAAAAAACTCAAAGTTTCAGCTCAGTGTGTGGCAGAATACATGTGTACATGATATGTCGTGTATATCTGTGAGTGGGTACCGTATTGCGGTGTCGTAGCAGAGTTGTCATCAACTCATTTACTGGAAATAATCTCGAAACTCGACTACAGTAAACTCACAGTTTTTACGTAAGTATGTGGCAGAGTGCATATCTACATGCTATGTCGTGTATATCTGTGAGTGGGTACGGTACTGCGGTGTCATAACATAGTTTTCATCAACTCATTTACTGGAAATAATCTCGAAACTCGACTACAGTAAACTCACAGTTTTACGTAAGGATGTGGCAGAGTGCATATCTACATGATATGTCGTGTATATCTGTGAGTGGGTACGATATTGCGGTGTCATAACATAGTTGTCATCAACTCATTTACTGGAAATAATCTCTAAACTCGACGACAGTAAACTCACAGTTTTACGTAAGTATGTGGCAGAGTGCATATCTACATGCTATGTCGTGTATATCTGTGAGTGGGTACGGTATTGCGGTGTCATACCATAGTTGTCATCAACTCATTTACTGGAAATAATCTCGAAACTCGACTACAGTAAACTCACAGTTTTACGTAAGTATGTGGCAGAGTGCATATCTACATGATATGTCGTGTATATCTGTGAGTGGGTACGGTACTGCGGTGTCATACCATAGTTGTCATCAACTCATTTACTGGAAATAATCTTTAAACTCGACGACAATAAACTCACAGTTTTACGTAAGTATGTGGCAGAGTGCATATCTACATGCTATGTCTTGTATATCTGTGAGTGGGTACGGTATTGCGGTGTCATACCATAGTTGTCATCAACTCATTTACTGGAAATAATCTTTAAAACTCGACGACAATAAACTCACAGTTTTACGTAAGTATGTGGCAGAGTGCATATCTACATGATATGTCGTGTATATCTGTGAGTGGGTACGATATTGCGGTGTCATACCATAGTTTGTCATCAACTCATTTACTGGAAATAATCTCGAAACTCGACTACAGTAAACTCACAGTTTTACGTAAGGATGTGGCAGAGTGCATATCTACATGATATGTCGTGTATATCTGTGAGTGGGTACGGTACTGCGGTGTCATAACATAGTTGTCATCAACTCATTTACTGGAAATAATCTCGAAACTCGACTACAGTAAACTCACAGTTTTACGTAAGGATGTGGCAGAGTGCATATCTACATGATATGTCGTGTATATCTGTGAGTGGGTACGGTATTGCGGTGTCATACCATAGTTGTCATCAACTCATTTACTGGAAATAATCTCTAAACTCGACGACAGTAAACTCACAGTTTTACGTAAGTATGTGGCAGAGTGCATATCTACATGATATGTCGTGTATATCTGTGAGTGGGTACGGTATTGCGGTGTCATACCATAGTTGTCATCAACTCATTTACTGGAAATAATCTTTAAACTCGACGACAATAAACTCACAGTTTTACGTAAGTATGTGGCAGAGTGCATATCTACATGATATGTCGTGTATATTTGTGAGTGGGTACGATATTGCGGTGTCGTAGCAGAGTTGTCTTCAACTCATTTACTGGAAATAATCTCGAAACTCGACTACAGTAAACTCACAGTTTTACGTAAGTATGTGGCAGAGTGCATATCTACATGCTATGTCGTGTATATCTATGAGTGGGTACGATATTGCGGTGTCATACCATAGTTGTCATCAACTCATTTACTGGAAATAATCTCTAAACTCGACGACAGTAAACTCACAGTTTTACGTAAGTATGTGGCAGAGTGCATATCTACATGCTATATCGTGTATATCTGTGAGTGGGTACGGTATTGCGGTGTCATACCATAGTTGTTATCAACTCATTTACTGGAAATAATTCTTTACTAGATGTCATCTGTTTTGTTTCCTGTTTTTTGTGTGTGTCTAGTTCAAGGTATTTGGTCTACCGTTGACTTCGAAGTTCTTTAAGAAGTAAAATATTCAATGCCCATTATCTGAAACAGATAAGTAGAATCGTATTTGGGCACATAAAGAACACTTACGAAGTGAGCTCATCTTCTGTTATCTGACAGCTCATGTACTGATAGCGGAACAAGGGGGGGGGGGGGCAGCCCTGTACTCTGGCCGCCAGTAAGCAGTCTATTTATAAACTAATAAAGAGCAGTTTGGGTCGGAGAGTAGTTCCCAGCAGACGGACGCCATCTTGGTTCCAATCGTAAACAGTTTCAAGTGCGTGTATGTGCGGTTTACCGTTTATATCGTGGAAACTTTGAGTTATTGAGGTTATTGAGGTACGTGTGTCAGTCCAACATTGTGCTAATGTGTCGCGCATACATGTTACCGATCTCTGTGCTCTCTGTGCTGGGGTATTAGCGTTCTGCGGTTCTCTTTGTCTCGTGGTCGCAGATAAAAATAATATATGCCCTAATTTATAGGAAAGTTATACTAAAAATAACAAATAAATTGTTTTAATCGTTCATTACGAGTAAGCATTATGTTTACGTTTAGCGTGTAGTTCATTTAAAAGGAGGTTAATTTGTACTTTCATTGGTGATTATGGGATTTTCATTCATAATCTTATCAGTGAAATAGCAAATTACGTAAATATAAAACTAGGTTTTCTAGTTCGAATGTTAGACTAAACAATAAACAAAACTGTATGTTATGATTATTTTGTTTTCGTAATGCAATCTTTAAATAATTACCTGTACAGATATTATGAAGGAATAAATACTCGTACAGTTGACGTGTAGCATAATGTGATTTATGAAGATATTATAACTTAACATTACTTTACTATACTGAAATTGAATGTTGAGTTTAGCTCCATTTCACTTTTCGTCTAAAATCTGACAGTGTCACTTCAGTAATAACCCCTTTTCACCATAGCTGTTGTATTTGAACATATATTACTTAGAATTATAATTTTTAAAGTGATTAAATATTTTATTTCAATGCATATTGAAGGAAACACTAGGACATAAAATATAAAACAAATAATTTCCAGTTGAAACTTTATGATTTACACTAAACTTTCATTAAACTGTATTTAAATTAGTACAGAGGTAGGTCTTAGCCTGCTATTTAAAACTAAATCATTAAACAAACCAATAATCGGTCAACAAATAAAATAAAGTTGATTGCATCTCCCCAAATTTAGAAATTCTGGTGAGGAAAGCAAACCGGAGTAGTAATAGTGTTAGTCTTTGTGGTGGTGGGGGGAGGGGGGAACGAAAAGTGAACTGTTGTGAAAGATTCTAGGAGAGTGAATAGCCTTGAGGTGGACTGAACCAATGTTTGATAACACCCCAACAAGAACTAACATGCTCCTGGTGTTAATGTGCGTGATGATGAAGATCCTGGAGTATTCCTCAGGGACCCTGGTGGATGTCCAGGTGCCCCGCCAGGAGGTCGGCAAGCCCAGGAAACGGAGGAAGAGGAGACAGAAAAAAGGTAGGCTCTTCAGATTTACATCTGGAAGTGTTCCGCGCCAGAGTCTTTCCAGAGTGAAAAATGCTATCGCAGCCTCTTTTTAGGTTATCTCTATCGAGATAAAACATTGTATACAGAACCGCGATATGCGACTAAATATAATTATATCAGTCCAGAGTAGAGAAAGCATAGCGCTATATATACTGAAGATTAATATTATTTCACCTGGAGACAAATTCGCTGTCTTAATTACATTATGTGTGTGTGTAGTGGAACCTAGTGACCAAAGTGGTTTATGTAAAAGTAATGCGTAATTAGATTTTCCTAGAAACATGTAGTACGCTCAACTGTAAAGGTAAATTCTTTGTTTACAGTTTCTTATTGACAATGGATTATTTGAAAAGATAATAGGATTTCGGACATTTTCTATTGTTAAATATTATAAAATGTATGTGTTACATTACACATATTACATATTACAAGGCAAATGTGTAGTTTTTGTAACAATGACGATGGTAAATGTCTCAAATCCTATTATCCTTGGAAAATAATTGTTCAAACATAGTGTTTGTAGGCCATGTTTAACTCCAACTTTAAGGTATTTATTGTTTAACATAGGACACAACATTATTTTATTGTTTATCCATTGTATGGCGTAACATGGATCTTTTTAATACCATGTATAAAACATTAAAACGTGTATATTATGAGAACAATTGGTTCAACAAAGGAAAATATATCTTGTATACGACTGTTGCGAGAACAAATATATACCTTATAACAACAATACATAGTCTTTTACATGAAATTGATGGATACATTTCTTCTATGAAAAGAATAAATCTCAACCGCGGTAATTTTGGAAAGGGTTCGAAATGGAAGGGAAGTGAAAGGGTTAAAATATATCATTTCACAATGTAATCTTTTTTAACTTGACCCACTTAAAACAATCTTCCGATACGTAAACAATACTTTTATCAGTGGTTAATGTGATAACGAGACAAACTATCTCGCTCGCAATCTTGATTATTTATATTAATAGACAATGACTATTTTTTACTTGTCTGGCGGTTTTTAATGGTCGTCATGAGGAGGTAGAAAAGTTTTATGAATAAATGAGAGGACCATTCCCCAATAAAACTATTATGTTTTCTCAATGAGTGAGAGGTCGTAGATGGTTACTCAAAAAGGGTGTTTTTTATCAGTCCGGCCCTTATTCTCCCAAGAACTGTTAGTGGTGAATAATTATATTGCGACCTAGATAATAATAATAAACTGTATTTATATGTATTTATAACGCTTTATCAAGCTTTACTAGTAAATATATTTACTAATTTCTGTAAGTGTGAATATTTTTTCTAGGACACACTTATAAATTTTAATGTTTATGTTAGTGTATCACTTAACACAAAAGAATATTGTTACTGCCTTTTGCTATCATTTCTCAATTGAAATATTCTAGTACATATTCTGTTTTTGAATTTAACTGAAAAAGTGAAATAGGTAAAAACATCTAATTCCATTGCAGAGATACTCTACACTTTGCGATGATGAATGTTTTTATTTCACTTTTACATTACTTTTATTGTTTTGACTTTGAGATTTGCATGAAATTACATTTCAGTTTCTTTCTCCTGAATTATGTTAAGTGCTGGTACAGTGAAAATACTAAACAAAGATCTGAGAGACTCTTACCAAATAAATTAACTTTACTTTTTAAGTATTTATTAATTATAAATACAGAAACGTGATGAGATGCGTAATTTTTATTATAAATAAATAAAAATACTTCTTGTTGTGAACGTTGCTTAGTTGCTTCAGGTTTTCAGACTATGGCATGTTAATGATTGATAGGAGTATATTTTTCTAATTTCGCCTCTCACAAATCATCAATTTCATATCGTTTTTATATTGCATTTTCAAAACAGCAGATATCATCGCGTAACCCACCAAACTTGTGAAGAATAATTCAAAGCCAATTATCTTTCCATACAGTCAGCTGATTTATTTGTATTCCACATTCCTTTGAAACATAAGTTAGAAACTTCTATAACAGATTATACTTCTCGTCTCTGACATCAATTTTTTGTAGGGGAACATTTAAAACAGTTTATGTATAGATAACAAATAATTATGTATAGTGAAAAATCTATATTTTTCAATGCAATTTCTACATTAGGTTTCAAGATAAAACATGTAGGTCCTAAAAGTTTAAATACATTACGTTTTAATGTATTTTATACGAAACGTCAGATTCAGTTTTCTCAGCAATTGTTAGTAAAATCATTTGTTTTGAAGGGTCGTTAAATAAAACGTGTAGTACCTGAAAGACAGGGGTGTAGCTATGGGGGAGACAGGACCTCCCCCAAGCCCTACAAATAAAAAACTAAGTGTAACTGCAAACCAACTAGTTTGAAATACAGCACTTACATGTTTTAACTTGTATTAAGCCTATCCGAATTAGTCAAATTCAGATTTATCCAACCACCCTTGTTAGGGGGTTCTTCAATCAGATTCACCCCCTCTAACACTTAGCCCTAGTTACACCACTTCTTATAACTATTTTTCCATAATAATAAATCAGTTGTAGGGAAGTCATTTTGAAGATCTGGTTTTATAATGATCCCAACACTTGTAGTGATGTGCTTTGTGGAGAAGTAGGGGGTGAATTTTGTTAATTTAATTTCAATATCACTTGCCAGTGCGTCGATTTCCTCGGCAGGAATTAAAATTAACAATATTCCAATACACAGTAGTGATTATTTCGAAATATATTATTACCCCCTCCCCCCCCCGGGAAATGGAATTCTAGGTACGTCCCTGAGCAGTCGATCTCCGCATTTAACTAGATTAAAGGACAAATAGCTTCTTACATCAGGCATGGCAGTTGCATTATTTTTCTGTCGCCCCTTCACAAAGGGAACCCCGAACCTCGTCACTGAAGCCCTAGACCTTTGTAAATAACCGAGTAGCCTATTTAAAGTTTCGAACCTTCGCATCGAGGCCGCCTCGCGAGTCAGCCACACGCGGTCCAATGCATTGTAGTCCTGTTGTACTAGTTCTTTTCTGTCTGTAATACAGAGTATTAGTGTAAAGCAATCACTAGTCTGATAATGTAATAAACGTATGTAGCCATATCCCTCAGGAACGTACTTAGGCCTATAACCGAGAAAAATGTACGTTTACGTACTATTTAGTGGCATTTAAGTAAAACTACTGCAGTTAATAAAACAGTTCAATTAACTGTATAACATGAAATACATAGTTTGAAAAGTGTCAAAATCGTGTATTTAATATTTACAAGGCACCTGGTGTTGTAACAGGCTTTGCTGAGTTGCAATGAAACGTTGCCATTCTGTAGCTCAATTCATGCTCAAGATGACCTGTGGGTAGAAAGACAGAAGATAATCTTACAAAAAAGAAGTTGACAGGAAAATGACGCATTATAGAACTTATTCTTGTAAAAACAAAGATCCATGCAAATTTAAAATCTACATGTGAAATCTTTTTCGACTTATCTTGCTATATAATACTTTCAGTTTTTTTCTCATTAAATTAGGTTTCATATATAGTGTTTAAATAATAAAGTTTTATCCAAAAAGTCACTATAAAATGATTTTGTATGTGTAGGGATAGTCAGCATACGTGTGTTAATCTGTCACCTGTTTGAATCTCTTATGGCGTATGTATGGTTTACAGATTTATGCATTCTGCTATTTTCTCTATGGTTATCAATAAGATCAATGTAAAGACACAATTTCAAATAATAATAAATCAGAAATTTATGAAATTGGATGCAATGACTGTGACAGAATTTATATTGGACAAACCAAAAGATCAATAAAAACACGATTTAAAGAGCATTTATCACATACAAAATATGGAAGAGTTGACAAATCTGTAGTAGCCAAGCACTGCATTGAATCAGGACACAGAACATCAATTAAAAACCTAAAATTAATCAAAGAAGTTACAAAAACAATTATCTTAAATGTCTGGGAAACAGTACACATAAACAAAAATAAAGAAACCCCATAAACAATGAAGAAGGGTCTATTGAAATTTGTAGTCTTCTTTCTTCTCAATTTATTCAAAAATTATACAATAGTCATGTCTAATTTTTCATATTAGAAATTAAGTATTTCCAGCCCCACGAGTGATAAACTTCGGTAACGCTCAGCCAATTAGAAAATAACAGAGTATGTGGGGCGTATTCAGTGTAATATTGTCCACACAGACTAATTAATATTAAAGTGATGTACTTTGATTTTATTATTAAATTAATTTAAAAGAGAAGTTTTCTTAATCGGAAGGTGCTTTTAGATCAAACAGCAATATCAGGCCAACTTTTTACCAATCATAAATGCCAACGCCAACTAAGGAATTAATTTTTTTAAGATTATGCATTATTTATGACCTGTCATCTTTTGGGAGTATCCTAATAAGATAACATCCGAACTTAGTATTGATTATTACGAAATCCAAGTATTTATCCTTTTCCCATAACCTCAACCACAATAGGGGAATAACAAGACTATCCGAAACTTTTTGTTAGATAATATATTGTAACTACCAGGCTGCTAGAAACTTATATTATTATACTTCGGTAACTGAGAAACTTTCCCTCTCGTGCTGCAATAGCCATTACATAACTTGAGAGGTGAGGACTAGTAGGATATATTTCAGTTATCATCATTACTAAACAGTTTTAGTAGTTTGCGATTGGAAAACAGTAGAATAAATTATAGTTTATGAGTGGGGCGAGGCGTTGGGTTATCGATATTCTGCAATGAGATGTCATCGCTTCTCGTCCAAAGAGGTCAACAAAGGTCTTTCTTTATCAAAGAGTAATAAATATATACGGTTTTCGTTTGGCTTCGTACTTAAACACTTATACGAGAAGGTGGGTATTAGAAAGGTATTAGTGTAATAGGTGAATGAGGCTTAATTGGCAACTAAGAACTCGTATTATCTATTAGCAGATAGCCCAATGGCAGTCAAATTTCAACATATTCATTGAAAACTGATATACAGTATAGCTCTTCGGGGCCTTTAAGCTTAGACTCCAAATTACCTATCTCAAATCAAATTTGACATTTTGATAAATAAAAGACCCTACAATTTTAGTTGTACTATTCCAGTGTTCTCTGTTGCCTAGCTACGCCCTTGCCAGTTGTGCAAAGAGTGACCTAGATGACATTCACAACGATAACCTCTTGCTGAGAAAGCAGTCTGGCTGAAAACTCATTGTGTTTCCTTTCCACCAATGTCTTACACATTCCTCACATACATGTTTAATATACGAATCCGCCATACACAGCATACTACTTAAGACAAAGGTGTAAAAGTCAGTTGTATCAAAGTTAAGTCTAATACAACACCACTTGTAATGTGTAAATACTCGGAAACATACAGTACGTGTTTTATCCTCATACATTTGGGGGATTACTTTATCAAGTGTTTGTTGTATCCAACTGACATACAAACGCGTTTCTTGTTTGACAAACTGATTTGTTACCAAACTTTGACACTATAACTAATACCGTTCTTTGTAGCTTCTACTTTGCCCCACCTCCCAAAAAACCCTTCTCACGTGGCAATGAGGGTTTCGGAACCGATGTCTCTCACCGACTTTTTCAGTGCGCCATTGATACCATTTATAACTGTCAGGAATAAATATGCCCCTTCGATTTGATAAACATTTTTCTTTTTCAAAAAGCTTATCGCAAGATGGGATTATAAAAATTTTCACATTTTTAGTTCCCCACACTACAATACCATACAGCATATAGTCTTGATTTGCCACTTATTTTAGGTGTGATAAAATATTGGGATCCTTGACGATATGTTTTTGAAGCCTCCCTCCACGAAACAACAGCATATACCTCTAAAGCATGGGTAAAATAAAGAAAAAAATGTGACAAAGAGATTTGTACATCAAGAAAAACAACTTTGAATACACAACTAAATGTCATAACAGCGAGTCAGAAAGTTGTATAACGATGTATAACATAATCACATCACGTCATACAGCTGATAAGGAATAGACCCTCAAGCCGATGCAACTGCGAGATATCACATCACGTCATACAGCTGATAAGGAATAGACCCTCAAGCCGATTAAATGCAACTGCGAGATATCACATCACGTCATACAGCTGATAAGGAATAGACCCTCAAGCCGATTAAATGCAACTGCGAGATATCACGCACGTCATAGAACTGATAAGGAATAGACCCTCAAGCCGATTAAATGCAACTGCGAGATATCACATCACGTCATACAGCTGATAAGGAATAGACCCTCAAGCCGATTAAATACAACTGCGAGATAGCACACCACGTCATAGAACTGATAAGGAATAGATATTCAAGCCGATTAAATGCAACTGCGAGATATCACGTCATAGAACTGATAAGGAATAGATCCTCAAGCCGGTTAAATGCAAATGCGAGATATCACGTCACGTCATAGAACTGATAAGGAATAGACCCTCAAGCCGATTAAATGCAACTGCGAGATAGCACATCACGTCATAGAACTGATAAGGAATAGACCTTCAAGCCTATTAAATGCAACTGCGAGATAGCACATCACGTCATAGAACTGATAAGGAATAGATATTCAAGCCGATTAAATGAAACTGCGAGATATCACGTCACGTCATAGAACTGATAAGGAATAGATCCTCAAGCCGGTTAAATGTAACTGTGAGAGAAGCCAATCGAAGACTACCCACCCCGTTTCCCCGGTAACGTAGAGTGGGCAGATAACTTGCATTAATTAGCAATTCAAATTGATACCGGTAATTACTGACCAGTGTATCCTTCAGCTGTTACTAAATAACACACCGCTGCTTCGTAACCTACGCCGTATGAGTTAGCTATACAGTAGTTAGGCTATATTTTATATTGATGGGTTAGCAATTCAGGATAATATGCATTTTTACTCAGAACGTCTTGATCTGAATAAAATTGTCCGGTTGGGCTGTCTTTAAGGTGGTGCAAACCGTTTTGGATGGAATGTTTTTTTTCTATTTTTTAAAGAAAATGTTGGTTACAGCCCCTTAATATCATTTCTAAATAGAGAAAAACTATATATTTTTATTATTGTACGAGTTTTGATAGGAATTTGAAGCAAAATTTAGGGATATCTTGTAATCAGGGCAAAACACAACTTTTTATAGCATTAACATTAAAGACGACAGATTAGTATGGTTTTAACTTAACTAAATTTTTATTTTCCTAAGGGAAATAATATTTCATAACTTGCCACGCTAATAATATATATTTAACTAAAAAAGTGAATTAACGTCATAAAAGAGACGTAAATTAACTGTTACTGCTGTACTGGGGACAATCTTGTTTTAGCTTCATAAAAACCTTGAAATATTTGTCGCCCTTATTTTAGTCGTATAGTTAAAGAAGGCGTCTGATTAAAAATAGGCATCCATACGCTTTTAGATTTGTTTATATCTTAATTGGTTATTCAGAAAAATCTTTCAAACATGTTTTAACATAAACGGTAAACTTTACGACAAAAATTAAATGGGTTTGGACGTGTATTTTATCACAGCTTTTATAATTGGACACCTCCACAACTTTGCAACAAAAAATAAAGGCGTAAAAGTGTTTTGAGTTTAACATCGTTTTTATGGGGGGGGGGGAATTCAAGGTCATTTCACTACTAGCTTATCGAGGTGCTAATGGTGCAATACAGCATTAGTTACGTTCGTCACTTGACTAGTGACGAAATGGGCTGTTCTGCGTGTAAAAATAATTGTATACACACACAAAAATATCCGCAGCATTAATTATATGTTCTAGAAGTGTTTCACTTGAGTGAAGTCAAGAGAAATTTTATTTGTGTAAAAAAAGAAGCAATATAGAGAGGACACTAATGATGGGATGTGACCTTTGCCAACAATGGACAGAAGCTGACATTAAGCACTTGTTAAAATGTCATCTCTCCCATTGATCTGTTGTGTGTACCCCTCTGCCACCCCCTTCCGGAGTGGAAGTATGTTACTCAGCGATCACATAAGACCAATAGATGGAGCACTCCTATCCTACAGCATTACTGGTGTTGAAGCCAGCGGCGGCCATCTTGAGAACGTCTAGAAACGCCAAACGCCGTCCAGAAAAGCTTAAAAATTGCAGTCCGCGCGCATAAATAAAATCGCCACTAGCCCACTTAGGATTAAGCCAAAATGTTCAAATTTGGTGTACGTATATCTCATAAAACACCGATTCCCAATGGCGCAACTCAAATTACCAGTTTATGATCTCTATATAATTTTAATGAGCAAAAAAACTTTAAAAGTTTTATACACATTTGAAATCGTAACATGAAAAAGTCGGTCTGTGAGGAATTTTTTTGTTTTTTAGGACAGGCAAGTTTTGTAAGCGGGAAAGTTTGAGATAAAGAGTTGAATTATTTTTTTCATTCGAAACTTTATTTTCTAAGACCAGTCGTTTCCTGATATTATCGGCAGAATATAGGCGAAAACCCTGACCGCATCGCCCGACCTACAACAGATCGCCTACACTCCAGGCCGCTCTCGGCTCTTAAATTAAACTCAACATATCGTTAATTTAAAATTCATTTTAAATGTAATTAATTATTTTTAATATGTTAAACATTTTTAAAACCCCATTTATAAGGCATTCGCTTATCATTTCATGTAAATAGAAACTGTCATTCAGTGCAATTAAATATTAACTAAACTTGAGGCAATATAAGTACAATAAAGTAAACCACTAGACATAGACTTATTTATTTATCAACGGACAACCATTTTTTATAAGAATAGTGCAAATTAATTAATTCAAGACAGACAGCATAATCGAACAAATTTATAATAAAAACATGGTGTGTTAGTTTTGACTATGCAATAATTATAAAAAAATCATAAATAACACTAACCAACTCGAAAACTAATATAACTTGAGTATAATAACAAGAACAACAACAACAACAACAAGATAAAAGAAAAATAATGATAAACATTTAAGAATTAACAAGATAAATTTAGAGCAAATAACAAACAACAAGAAATGATGTAGCAGATCTACTTGGAAAAAATCTATACATTTACAAGAAATCAGGTAATTAACAATGTACAATCTCATTTAGCAGTACAATTTTAGAAACAAATATTAATTCATTAAAAAAGTACAAAACAAATAAGTTAAATTTTACCACCAAGCTATTAGAAAAAAATAACGTAAAAAATAAATAAATTAAGTATCATTGAGCATGATGAAAAGACTATTTCTAAAAAGCTATAGCTACATGCGAAATAGTACAGATGCTGGCACACCAAATTACCCAAATGGGTAATTCATTATGTTTATAAAATAATGAATTTAATATAATGGAAATTAAAATATGAAAATTAGAAACATAAATATCCAAAGCTTACAATAAAAAACGTACCTCTCTACTGTCCTAAAAAATATTACAGTTTTTAATAGGATGACTGCGTATTCTGGTTTTTGTGTAATGATGCACTGACATTTTTTGCAGTGGTGATGTAGTCGCACTTTGAAGTATTGTTTACAAATAGCTTTTTGAAACTAATATAAGGTGATTTACCCCAGGATCTTGTACAAAACAATGCCCCCTCCTGGGAACAGATTTACACCGATACACTTTCGTAACCCTGAATTTACCATTCTGTCCTCTAGTTTTTTCACAGTTGTCACGTCGCCTTTCTTAATACGCAACTTTACTTCTGTTTCACATAACAAACAAAGTTTCACAACACCTTCAGAAGGTTGTAAAAGTCCTCCTCGATTTTTTACAACTTATCAAACTGTTGCGGTATTGCGTTTCCTCATTAGCCTGTAACAGCTGTAGGCCACCCGCTACAGGCTATTTTATTTCTTAACGTTCTTACTACAAAACCAGAAAGGTACTCCACAATATGCGTCGTTACATTTGAAGTGTTTCCTACAATATCATAGTAATAGTCGAGATCTTCATCTTCCTTCTCATGTTCTAAAACCTGCCAGACAGCAGCGAACACAGTCTGAGCGCTCGCCACTAGGGTGAATCATCCCAAGGTCGCCGCCATTGTTGTATCATCAGGCGACAGAGGCGGCTTCAACGGGCAACCCCACTGCTCCATCTATTGGTCTTATGTGATCGCTGATGTTACTAGAGGTCCGACCACTAACGGCTGTTTACTACTAACAAAAGCATTTCTAACAAATTAGGCACGCCTAAACTTCAGAGACTTTATGCAATCTGTGAATCACAGTGAGAGTGACATTTAAACTTTTATAAAAATAAATGCGTAACCAATCTATAGAGATTAATAGCAAAAACTGCACATTCTTCGTTTTAACTAGCAAAATGTCGAACATTTGTTTCAATTCTACATTGCTTGTTTGGTACTAAAACCTCAGCTCTGTCAGTATTAACAAATACACAATAATAGTTATATGTTTCAGACCACACGTTCGTGTAATATCTTTGATTGTATTGTTTACACAGGAGATCAATCGTTTTATACGGACGAAAGTGCACAGGTCCGGGGGTTATTTAAGTTAGTTTACATATTTACTACATAAGCATATCACTCCACAGAGAGCTTTTTTCTTGTGAGCTTTTCTTGAAACAATTACTTAACTGCAAATGGTTTCAGGGAAATTAATTTCCACGCGTGTTGTTTATTTCTCTAGTCTGACAGCATAGGACAGTATTTTCTTGTCGGCCTGTACTACCATGTCGGCCTGTACTACCATGTAGGCCTGTACTACCATGTCGGCCTGTACTACCATGTCGGACAGTACTACCATGTCGGCCAGTACTACCATGTCGGCCTGTACTACCATGTCGGCCTGTACTACCATGTCGGCCTGTACTACCATGTCGGCCAGTACTGTTATGACCATGTCGGCCTGTACTATAATTTCAACCTGTAACATCATGTCGCACGGTACTATCATGTCGGCCAGTGCAAGCATGTTGGCCAGTACTAGCATGTTGGGCGGTGCTAACATGTCGGCCTGTAGCATCACGCCGCATGTTGGTATCATGTCGGACAGTGCTGTTATGTTGGCCTCTGATATTATGTTGGCCTGTGCTATCATTTCAACCTGTAGCATCATGTCGGCCAGTGCTACCATGTTGGGCCAGTACTACCATGTGGCCAGTGCTACCATTACGGCCTGTACTCATGTCGGCCTGTAGCATCACGCCGCATGGTGCTATCATGTTGGTCTGTGCTAGCATGTTGGCCAGTACTAGCATGTTGGGCGGTGCTAACATTACGGCCTGTAGCATCACGCCGCATGGTGCTATCATGTTGGTCTGTGCTAGCATGTTGGCCAGTGCTAACATGTACGGCGGTGCTATCATTACGGCCTGTAGCATCACGC
Organism: Homalodisca vitripennis; assembly: GCF_021130785.1. Lineage (NCBI taxonomy): Eukaryota > Metazoa > Arthropoda > Insecta > Hemiptera > Cicadellidae > Homalodisca > Homalodisca vitripennis. Next base: position 142,741,707 of record NC_060215.1, read on the forward strand.
CGCATGGTGCTATCATGTTGGTCTGTGCTAGCATGTTGGCCAGTGCTAACATTACGGCCTGTAGCATCACGCCGCTTGGTGCTATCATGTTGGTCTGTGCTAGCATGTTGGCCAGTGCTAACATTACGGCGGTGCTATCATTACGGCCTGTAGCATCACGCCGCATGGTGCTATCATGTTGGTCTGTGCTAGCATGTTGGCCAGTGCTAGCATGTTGGGCGGTGCTATCATTACGGCCTGTAGCATCACGCCGCATGGTGCTATCATGTTGGTCTGTGCTAGCATGTTGGCCAGTGCTAGCATGTTGGGCGGTGCTATCATTACGGCCTGTAGCATCTTGCCGCACGGTCCTATCATGTTGGTCTGTACTACCATGTCGGCCAGTGCTGTGAATGACATTAACTTTGAATTGTCAGTTGAAATGTTGTAACCCACTTTTAGCTGACCCGACTGTACCGTAAAGTGGTGAGTCATCGGCAATTGAGCCAATAAAGGAGACAGAAACGACTGTACGAGGGCGATGTGGTGTCCAACAGCCGAGCTGTAGAGTTTGGTCGGGCTCTGTTCTTTGTATCGAAAGCTATCTTTAACTTAAGAGCTGGTTTGTAGTCTGGCAACGGTTTTAATACATAATGTTAATTACAATTATTATACGCTCGCTATGATTAAAGTTGAATTAGAGGTATTCTATCATCCGCTATATTCCGCAAAATAAACAACTAATGGGACAGGCAATTTGTTTAGCTCAGGGTATTTAACACTAGACGACGCAGTAAGATTTCATCTCAATATTTACAGTTCAAAACAAAATAGAGATAGTCAAAATATGGCTCGAAATTTCTTTCTTTATATAGCAAATGCATGCCCACTTCACATAATATTATTAAAACGTTTGAGTTGTGCGCGTTTTTGAAAACACCCGACTTCAATGACATTTTTATACAAAATCAAAATTATATATATTTGCTGTGAGTATTCTATTTAATAAAAACTACTCTCTTGATAGATAAACGTGTTTTTTAGGTAAAACACGATCTATTGTTCTTAAAAATTCGAAAAAACGGAACAATTTTGTAATGAAATATATATTGTGGAAGTTTAATAAACTAGATTTAATTGCGGAATTTTATAACAATCTCACTATTCGTAAAACATTGTTATTGACAGTTTACGCGTGTCTTATAAATTTCGAACCAGGGTTTTAAAGGTTTGGTTGTGGAACTTTGCCAAACAATTGTTGGAGCAATGTCTGAGAAGATTTAAATTTTTCACAAAATTGTGTTTTTAGGGAGGAGGGTATATTTTATGCTACTAAAAATGAGTTAATGGATATGATATTATATTCTATTATAAATCTCCGTAGAGCAATACAATTTAAGAGAAGTACTACGATACTGTATACTCGCTAGCCCCCGCACGGATTATTTGAACGAAGTGACTCAAACATTGTTGACAAAACTCCAAGCAATGTTATGCCCCCGTGCTAATGTTTGGACAGTTGCACGTATAAAATGTTACGCGTGGGTGTTTTACGTCATTAGTGCATTCTTTGTGACATATGAAACTTATTAGCGATCTGACCCCTTCCCATTATGGAGAGGAACCCCCTAAATTTAAAATTTTAAAATTGTAACCCTCCTTGTGGCATATTTATAGAAGATATATAAAAACAGACATACTGAAGCAAAACTTGTGTAAATCATACTATTTTTAGATATTTCAGATCAAAATAAAAAATTGAGCTATTTTAAAAAAAAAAAAATATCTAAGACTTATATGAAAATTTCCAAAATCAAATATTTTTACTAAATGCTAAGATTTGCACCCACTTTCAACTATGTATCAATATAAACCCAAAAATAGAGGTTATACTCGTACACTAATAACACGGCAGAGAGATTTTTTCTGATTAATTTCGAAACTGAAACAAAACACATACCATTATTTATTGTTTTAAAATCTGCCCCTATAATCTTAAAAATGCTCCTCCAAATAAAAAGAATCAACCTAATTAAAACTTTGTTCAAAGTGCAGGGTTAAATTAATAAATATGATTATTATACGTTGTTGGACACTTTTTGAAGGTGGTGTAAAACTGTGCATTAACCTGTATCAATTTGTTACAATGATTTGTTGAAATGTACAAATTATATTTAAAAAACTTATATAGGTGGGTTTAATTTTACTTTGATATACAATATCTTGAAAAAAATAAATAGAAAGAGAGTTTTTTTACTAAAATATGTTTTACCTCATTTCCAAAACAGCGCCAGCGGTAGTGACGTGACGTGACGTTGTCATGTATCCACCCCAATTAGAATTAATGTAAAGCATTCCATCAGAATTTGGACACCATTTGGTATGACGTGACGTGATGTTGCCATGTATCCACCCCCATTTGAATGAATGTGAAGCATTCCATCAGAATTTGGACACCATTTGGTATGACGTGACGTGAAGTTGCCATGTATCAATCCCCATTTGAATGAATTTGAAGCATTCCATCAGAATTTGGACACCATTTGGTATGGCGTGACGTGAAGTTGTCGTGTATCCACCCCCTTTTGAATTTATGTGAAGCATTCCATCATATTTTGGACACCATTTAGTGTGACGTGACGTGACGTTGTCATGTATCCACCCCCAATTGATTTACTGTAAAGCATTTCATCAGAATTTTTAGGCTATGTGGTGTAATGTGAAGTGACGTTGTCGAGTATCCACCCCCAATTGATTTAATGTAAAGCATTCCATCAGAATTTTTAGGCTATGTGGTGTAATGTGACGTGACGTTGTCGAGTACCACCCCCTTTTGATTTAATGTAAAGCATTCCTTAAGTGTTTGGACACCATTTGGTGGGACGTGACGTGACGTTGTCATGTACCCACGCCCAATTAATTTAATGTAAAGCATTCCATCAGAATTTTTAGGCTATGTGGTGTAATGTGAAGTGACGTTGTCATGTATCCACCCCCTTTTATTTAATGTAAAACATTCCTTAAGTGTTTGGACACCATTTGGTGTGACGTGACGTGACGTTGTCATGTATCTACCCCCATTCGAATTAATGTAAAGCATTCCATTAGAATTTGGACACCATTTGGTGTGACGTGACGTGACGTTGTCATGTATCCATCCCCATTTGAATTAATGTGAAGCATTCCATCCGAATTTTTAGGCTATGTGGTGTAATGTGAAGGGACGTTGTCATGTATCCACCCCCAATTGATTTAATGTAAAGCATTCCATCAGAATTGTTAGGCTATGTGGTGTAATGTGAAGTGACGTTGTCATGTATCCACCCCCATTCGAATTAATGTGAAGCATTCCATCAGAATTTTTAGGCTATGTGGTGTAATGTGAAGTGACGTTGTCATGTATCCACCCCCAATTGATTTAATGTAAAGCATTCCATCAGAATTGTTTGGACACCATGTGGTGTAATGTGAAGTGACGTTGTCATGTATCCACCCCCAGTCGAATTAATGTGAAGCATTCCATCAGAATTTTTAGGCTATGTGGTGTAATGTGAAGTGACGTTGTCATGTATCCACCCCCAGTCGAATTAATGTGAAGCATTCCATCAGAATTGTTAGGCTATGTGGTGTAATGTGAAGTGACGTTGTCATGTATCCACCCCCAGTCGAATTAATGTAAAGCATTCCATCAGAATTGTTAGGCTATGTGGTGTAATGTGAAGTGACGTTGTCATGTATCCACCCCCAGTCGAATTAATGTGAAGCATTCCATCAGAATTTTTAGGCTATGTGGTGTAATGTGAAGTGACGTTGTCATGTATCCACCCCCAATTGATTTAATGTAAAGCATTCCATAAGTATTTGAACGCCATGTGGTGTGACGTGACGTGACGTTCCACCGCCGTGCGCCGTTGTAGACTTTATGAACGCTCGTTATTGATAGAGTATAATAGTCGTATATAAACCAGAATGCGCAACCGGATTACACCACAATCCTATAGTCGTATATGACGTAATTCGCCGAAGCTAATGGTCCGTCCAACTTCATGCTATGAGTCTATCACAACGTGGTGCCATTGCGTGAAGTACTTTGGAAGGACACTAGTAGAATAGAATCATAGAAATGTACAATTTCAAGGTGTTATAAATAAGAAGGCCCACCACTCTTGTCTGTGCTTGGGTACAAATAATATACAATCAATAGAGTAAGAATAATTTCAACTTCATTTTAAATTTTTGTATAACAAATCAAAACATCTTCTAAAAAATAACATAATATAATACGATTTGTCAGAGAATTCAAATTCTAAATTCATTTATTTTCAGAAAAGCAAACATTGCAGTATAGGTATAACTATATGTAACCTTCTAGCATTGCTAATTCAGGGAGAAAATTTGATACAAAAATCGTTTTTTTTATTATGTTAAACTTACATTACATGCATATTGTTATGCATCTTTAATGTTAATTACATTAATTCAGCAATAAATAATTCTTAGTTAAAATAATTTATAGATATTAAACATATTTCTTCTTACAATAAAAAATACAGAAATTCTTTTTGTTTGAAAATAAAGAAAAAATTGGAGGTTTCGATTGATAAAAAAAAACTATACAGTTATTCAAAAGATAATTGAACATTTTAAATGTAATAGAGTGGAAATTCGTTCTCAAATCCATTGCAAGTGACCTTTGCCTGCCTGCACTTGTAAGAAGTGAGTTACTTTTTAAACAAACCAATAAGTCGCTAGAGATAAAGGATAATTTTAGTGTGTTTATATTGTTAAAAACTTTGAGAATTGTTAATGCAAAAATACAAAACAACGTTGAATTATTCATACAGGGTGTTTCAGAACGTCTGTCGGTTGTGGTAAGATTATTAAGTTTTTTGGTATTCTGCCTGTACGCTTGTGTGTGTTTTTTGTGTTAAAACGGTTCTCAAAAACTCTTCACATTCATTAACAAAATTTTGCATGGATGTTAACATTGAAAATGTATATTTTAAATATAATAATACATAGTATTAAATTTATCCACTTTAAGATGTCGGCAATTGAAAAGGTTTGACTTACAAATTAAAAACACGAGCATTTTACAAAAATGTTATAGAAATCAAATGGCATATCGTTTAAATAAATCGAGTGTAAATAACGAAAATTGTTGGCAAACACGTGGACACCTCTTAGCCAGGTGCATACTCATGCAAGGTGTGCGCGCAATCCTCTTTATCTGTGTACTCGGTGTTACTCATTGTCAACTGCTATCTGTAGTGTAATATATTTACGTTTTAGCTTACATAAGAAGTGTCGTACTTTAATAACGGTTACTTGCGTACTTTTATTAGGTATATAAGAAAAAAAACCATTCTGAAACTTTAACAAATAACGTAGCGTCTCGCTGTACAGTTGTCTAAGAGTGGTGCCACAATCTTCTTAGTTACCTAGAATATTTTTCGGTCAGATTCCGTTATATGCCCCCAACGCTTAAACATTTTTCAATGAACTTAGAACGTTATAAAACGATGTAGTTGAGTAACAGAACTAACATTCCATCAATCAACAAGCATTTCCAGGTTTTGCGGTCGGTAATGTTGTCGCTGTTTCTTATCTTTCTCGAGATGGGTATCAACCCATCAGAGTCTGCCTCTCTTCTTGGTGTTGTCATTGATTACAAGCTCAACTGGTCTAAACATATAGATACGCTATGCTCAAAGCTGTCTTCAATTACCTTTGCTTTTCGAGTTTTAATGCCTGCAGTTGGTAAAGAAACTATCGTTCAAATTTACTATGCTTATGTATACAGTAGACTGAAATACGCTATTGGATTTTGGGGATCTTCTAGTGAAATTGTAAGGGTATTTAGATTCCAAAAAAGAATTGTTCGCATTATGTCTGCAGCAGGTAATCGTGCTCACTGTAAGCCTTTTTTCAGCAACTGAATCTCCTCACTCTTCCAAGTATCTATATACTTGAAGTTTTGACTTTCTTCAAAAATAACCCACATCTTTTTGCAGAGAACACTTTTAATCATCAGTACGATACCCGCCACAGGGGTAATATGGTCTACCCGATCCATAGATTGACAATTTTTGAAAGGGACATGCACTATTCAGCTCTACGGCTCTATAACGCGCTGCCTCGCCACCTGAAAAACATAACCAGCTCACAAATTTTTCTAAAAAACGTTAAAACTATTTTGCTTGAAAAATGCCCATATTCTGTTCAAGAATTCCTGTCAGATTGCACAAACATGTGAAATAACCTATGTTGACTATTTGATTGTTGATTTTATTTAATTGTTATTATTATATTTATCTACTATTATCTATGACTTATTTCATGTAACTTTATGTTATTAACGAAATAAATTATTTCTGATTCTGAGAATCCCGATTACTTCAGGCCGCGCGGCATCACATGATCATTTAAGTTTTTTACACGGTACATAATTGCCTTTCCATTACAATTAAATTTATATTTCTGATCAGCCCCTCTGGAATTTGATATTTTACTGATAGGTACTATCTCGAGGGATGTTTTTCTTTCGTTGATATCAGCGCGGGGAAGCACCGGAGGTGCTGCCGAAGCCCGCGCTGATGGCCGGAGGCACTCGCATTTTGGGTGGCGGAGTGTGATCAAGAATAAAAACAAGTTTTGTGTTTTTTTTCAATAAAGGGTTTAGTTTTTGTTTGGTAATGTTTGTTTTTGTTGAATTTTTGTGTTTGGAGAAATGTAGGGGTGTGGTCGATATAATACGAAAGTACCCTTTTTTCTTAGCTAGTAACCAATTGTAATTCATTATAATCATACGTAAATGAAAAATTAGCGTTGGGGGCATAACGTTAGATCTGTTACTCAACTACATCGTTTTATAACGTTCTAAGTTCATTGAAAAAAGTTTAAGCGTTGGGGGCATATAACGGAATCTGACCTATTTTTCATCTAAAGGTCGTATAAACAAAACATTTCAAGTGTTTCAAATGCAATGGTTCAGGTTTGAGGTTGTAAGCACATCGGAAAGTTGGACATATGTCAGAAATGCCAATCAGGTACACGTTTACACGTCGACTTAGAACTTCAGTACTTTGTGTTTGACAGAGCGTTGTTCGCAAACTCTCTCTCACATTTACTCACAATTATAGCCAATGTATAAAATACAACACATCATTTTATTTTATACTTGTTTTGAAGTTTAAAAGTTAGCCTGGCATCTATGACAATAATGTGAAGTACTAGCGTTTAAAAACTCATTTTCTACCTGGTCCCAAAGTGAGCCAACAATAAACATATTCATTAATTGTTTTTGTTGCATTCATCTGTGCAAACAAAAACAGGAAATTCCAGCTACGGTAACCTGCGGCCTTGGGGGCTATATCCTTAGATAACTTTAGATATCAGCTCTATCCGAAGCGTCACCTTACAAAGATCGATTGCAATAAATCGTTTTAGAAGGTGAACGTGATTTGAACAAACGCGTGCAGTAAATCCAGTCGCGTAACTGAAAAGTAACCCCCAAGGGATAGAGAGGTTATATCTCAAATATAAAGTCAAATATATCCTTCATCCCTTTAATATAGTATGACTAGAAGCGGGTCGAAATAAGGGAACTTTTCAGTAAGCATAAACATCTATTCGAAGGCAAGCAATGATTTTAAAATATCAACCCAAACCACAGTTTTACAATTTTTAACTAAAAATCTTTAATTATGTAACAGTACAACATTGTTGACGCCGTATTAATTGATTGTAATAAGATTGACTGTTGCTATGCATGTAAATTATGTCTCAAATAATAAATAAAATTTGTATTTGTATAAGAGTCCCTATACAATTACACAATAAAGTGTTAAGTGTTTAATAATTAAAGTTAATAACTTCAGTTGCATCAGTTCTACATTTAGGGACATTTATACTTAGTGATAATTGCGTAAATTCAAACACCAGAAACGATAGTACTAATCAATTCCTTAGTATTATTTAGTAGTATTACTACCGCAGAAATAATGAAAACGAAATAGTGTTAAGATTTCATTATATCTCAATTTGTTATGGATTTATATGTATAAGCGCGTACTTTGTACTGCCAAGGTAACCTTAGTTGATATTATATTTCTGGCATTTCGACCGAACATGTTTTAAAAACACGTTATTTAAAATTCCTTATTTACTGTAAAATTATATCTATATTTGTTTTTAATTATTTATTACTGTATATCGCACACACATTTTACTTGCCGGGCGAGCATGCTACCACTACACCACAGAGCCCTTCCTATTTACGATTCAATTATTTCATATTTTTCCGTTTCTGTCATATAATGTAGATTTAAAAATACTGCCTATTCAACATCTTTACGTATTTAAGGTTCTAAGGTTATTTTATTTACGGAGTGGGAATACCGGAACGACTGATCTTTTATATGCATCTAGAAGTATAAATAGAAGAAATTTCAGAATGCATAAAGTAAATAAATAATTTTTTAAACATTCTTTTATATATAGTGGACCATCATTTTTTAATAGATTACCTCAACATATTAAAGAAACTAATAATATAAATTATTTTAGTCTGAAAGTAAAACTTTGGTTGTTTAGTCATCACGATATTGCGTTTTTTAAAAACAGATGTTGGCCTAAATGCTTAACTATTTATTTTTATTCTTTTTAATGTAAATAATATTTTAAGAACTTGTTTGTTTTAGTATAATTAGCTGTCCTTTCATGTTTTGTAATCTGAGTAATGCATAATTTGTATACTGTAGTTTTAGTTAGTTTTGTATAAGTCTTAACTTATGGAATAGAGTCAGCTAAGTCTGACAGACGCCACAGAGTGCGGCTTAACTGGCAGCAACATGAACACCTGGACTCAAGAAGTAACTTTGTTTTTATATTTTTGTTTTAACTGACCACATTACTTGTAAAAGTGGCCAGTCATTCCAGAGTTTTTTAAGTTGTGTTAACCATGTGTATTCTATTATTGGAATAAATCATTATTTTCATTATTTTCATAATATGTGTTTAAAAGACCAAACTAACATACGATCGGGAGACCAAATACCTGTCAAACGAGTTTTTACATTCATTAAATTTGTTAAATTTGGGCAATTGCTAGATTTAATTCCAATAAAAACACATACGTGATAGAATACAAAATACGGGCAAATACAAAATAATTGAATCGTGAAAAGTGAGGGCTCTATAGTATAGTGGTAGGCCCTATACACATTTTAAAATATAACACATTGGCTTTGGTTTACTGATCTGTTGAGGTAATATTATAAGATTGCAATAGATAAAATCGGTGTTCAATTGTGTGAACAGCTGATTACAAATTAAGTAAATAATCATGTGTCATAAAACTTTTATTATGGAGTCTCCTCGGTTATATAATTGGAATCCAACAGTCATGTTGGATGAAACAGAACTCGAACACGTCCTCTCAACTAAATTCCTTGGAATATACCTTGATAGAGGGTTGACATGGAATTCTCACATCGACATTGTCTGTTCGAAACTGTCTTCAGGCATTTATGTTTTGAGGCAGCTTTTCAAATGCTGCCCAATTCAGGTACTGATGACTGCGTATTATGGAATAATCTACCCACATATCTCGTACGGAGTGATCTTGGTGGAGGGGGGGGGGGGGGGGTTGTGCAAACATACATACATCTTCATAGAATGTTCACCCTGCAGAAAAACTCAGTTAGAATAATTGCAAAACTTCAACAGAGAGAGAGAGAGAGTCGTGCAGACCAGTATTCAAAAATTTCAAATTGTTGACGCTTCCCTGTATCTATATTCTGGAAACATCTCTTTCTTCCAAATCAAAATGCGAGGTCATATGAGGTAGTAATGTACACTCTTATGACACTAGAGGCAGAAATAACTACTGTACTGGAAGGCACAGGATGGTGGCTTATGAACGATTCGAAGGCAGGAGTTCAGTTCGTCAACAAATTGCTAAATTCGATCAGAAATGCCACAATGCCTAAGGCATTTAAGACTCGCTGATCTCGGAGGCTTTTTATGACACAGACGAGTTCATGGCAAACGATTGGGGGACCATCTAATGGGCTGACCATGTGATTAGAGTGTGCGATTGTCACTGTAGATTTGAATTTGGCGCGTAATCTATCAGTAGCCGCGAACACGATAGCTAGCTGCGCCGACCTTTAGGTCATAGCTTTAACAATGGGACACTCCTGCCATCTGGAATTCTACTGGGCAGGTTCTGGTAGGATGATTCCTGCCTATGTTAGCAAGCGGAGAGCGAAGGTTGTGTCGGGGTCGTTGTGCGGCTATCGTGTAGAGTAGACCGGGTAGAAGTGCATGTAGTTCGTCTAGGCTTAAGCGTATTAGTTAGGGAGCTTTCGGAACCATATCTAAATTATTAGTTTATCTTTTCCTCATCAAAGCTGCTTAGGTTTGGGTTGGGGAAATCTAGTGGCGGATCCACGGTTAATAATTAGTCCTCTGGAAAGGTGCCCTCATCCGGTCGCGACGACACGAGGTTGCAAGTGGGAAAATTATGTAATGAATGAGAATTTGGGTGATTGAAAAACTGTAAATCTGAATGAGAGCCTGAATGAGTCTGAATGATAAATGCAAAATTTTTAGCTTTTAAATGTCATGACTATTGCAACGCAATTTATATTGTCTTTTATGCAATAAAGCATTGAATTGAAACATTGAATAGTGGTCCTCGTTGATGATGCGTTGCCATTGAAGTGATAACCTTGAAACCTTAGCTTCACCTCACTTACCCTACTCTCACCCTTCACCCTCGGCGATTATCCCGTGCGGCGGAAGCGGTTGAACGAACGACCCGGGTATCAGCTGACTGGGTAGGTCAGTGCGGGTGGGGGGGCGCTCCCACCCCCGCATGCCCCACCCAAAAAATCGATTCCGATCTACTGAACAGTGTAACAATGTAGCGCACTCTTGTAAACCGAGCTCATCGGTCTCGTCAAGCCGAACCGTCACTTATTTTCGTAACCATTGGATTTATGAACTAACAATCTAGGCTGCTCAAGATTCAATTGGATTTACGTAGAGAAATGTAGAATTCTATTATCAGCATGTGTATTTTGATTACATTCAGAGTAATATTTTGAGCAGCTCATCCATTATTTGTTTCAGAGTGATCATGATATATACCACGGTCAAAATTGATTAACCATTTCTTAATTAGCTTTAAAAGTGATTATATACTAGTAATATAGTGAAGACGCGAAATGTCATAACAATGTTATACGAAATCAAATACTGCTTGTGATAGATAGTCCGAGTGTGTTTTCAAGTTTATTAGATTTTACAACAAAACTTTTCCTATATGGAACTTACTTTTGTTTTGAAAACAAGGAATTTCTTTTATGAAATTCGTGTTCATGAACAGGATAAGCGAAGCCATATTTATAAATAACCTGAGAATATTAACAATTTTAGAGCCTTCGGATATCATCAAGCTCCCAGCCACACAATCTTATCTGTGCCCAGTCGCTCCCAGCCACACGATCTTATCTGTGCCCAGTCGCTCCCAGCCACACGATCTTATCTGTGCCCAGTCGCTCCCAGCCACACGATCTTATCTGTGTCCAGTCGCTCCCAGCCACACGATCTTATCTGTGCCCAGTCGCTCCCAGCCACACGATCTTATCTGTGTCCAGTCGCTCCGAGCCACACGATCTTATCTGTGCCCAGTCGCTCCCAGCCACACGATCTTATCTATGTCCAGTCGCTCCCAGCCACACGATCTTATCTTTCCCCAGTCGCTCCCAGCCACACGATCTTATCTGTGTCCAGTCGCTCCCAGCCACACGATCTTATCTGTGCCCAGTCGCTCCCCCAATCCTTCCGGTCGGCCTTCCCTCTCAGAAACTCTGTTGGTTTCCTCGGGAGAGGAGCACCACTTAACAACAACTTGATTTCTGCGCTTCCTCATCTCCACTCCTTGTCCAAATCACGATTATCCATCTTTTAATTCAACAATAGTTATGGAAGCAATGCACACTTCAGTACACTTAGTTCTTAGTTAAAAGCAACAGGAAAACATCACGAGTGTACAAAAATTGGCTACCCAAAATATTTGTAGAATCAGCCAAGACATTGGTGGAGGTTGATTATGTAATTTAAAATGTACCACCAACATAATACGTAATCGAACCACTGTAGTACATCTCTATAATAATGTGTATGACGTCGACTTACAATAGACATATATGTAAAATCGAATTACTATTATGTATATTTTTAATATAACGTGTGCAAAGTATATGGCTGGTCAACATAATGTATAATTGAACAACTATAATGTAAACCCATGTATCCATACATGTATCCTGTAATGTACATGGTGTATCCATAACAAAATTTGCAAACTTTCTATTAGCGACTTTATTTCATTTATTTTGCAACAACAATCAAACTAGTATGCAAATAACTAATTAATATTACAGTTGACGTTGTAATTTAATTAAATTGATACGTATAAAATAATTGCAGGGTTCATATGTTCGTCTTCGAATAGTATAATGAAGTACGAGAGGTCGATCTAGCTCTAATTGAAAGTGTCGGCGGAATGGAACCGTTCATGAATCGGATATTGGATGTAAACGCTAAACGCATTTGCTTTATCGTGCGAGAGTGTACATTGGTCGATGTCCATATGAAATATTCGCCACCCACCGCTCTATTGCTCTATTGCCAGTAATAACCTATGTACTGGCCGAGCACTAGTAGCCAATAGCAGCTCACATTGTCGTTCGCCCACTGTAGGAAATTGAATTAACCTCGTCTGACCAACCGGTAGTGTTGTAGACAATACAGGGTGTTCGGTAAAAGTGTTTCAATACTTTGTGATTTTGTTTCACACATACAAATGAGCAAAATGTTCATATGAAAGTACAAACCTTTAGTTTCCCGTCTATCTGTCTGTATGTGTTTTTATCAAAAAATTATATCTTTTGAATCAGTTAAAATAAAGTTATCAAACTTGAGAATTGTACTGACCTTTAGTAGACCTTTTTGAAAATAAAATATTAACAAAATCCTCTAACTTGTTGCAAAATGGCGGACGTTAGTCGGTTTTGAGTTATTTTGGTGGAATAATTTGAACTCCGCTATTTTGAAACAGGTGGAAGTATTTTGTAATTATTTTATTTTCAAAATGGTCTACCAAAGGTTAATACAATTCTCAAGTTTCATAACTTCATCTTAACTGGTTTAAAAGAAAAAAAGACGGAAAACTAAAGGTTTTAGAACATATCTTCATATGAACTGTTTTGCTCATTTTTATGTTAGAACAAAATCTCAAGGCATTGGAACACTTTTACTGGACACCCTGTAGAGTGTTCAGGCAGTCTGTCCAAGTTGACTTTTGAACGGGTGTACATAGAAACTGTAGTTTCGGGAAATATTTTTAGATGAAATGGACACTTTTTGTTTTATTACAATTTTGAGATAACGTTCGCTGAATGAAATATGTTCAATCCAAAGCCACCATTTATTTATTATACACCATCGGGACGGGATCAAAACATAGATTTTTTTTAGAAATAAATCAGAGTTTTTAAACTTAAGTAGATATTGAGGGTTATAATTCATGTTGTATATAAGCCCTATTTATATAATTGGAAAAAGGTAAATTGTGCTTAAATGATGTTCAGTCACTGGAAGATTTTGAGACTAAAATAAGATACTAAGAATAGTAGGATTTCGGCCATTTGCCATCGTTATATGTTACACAAGGTATAACACAACGTTTCGAGGATTGAAATCCACCCTCTTATTCAGTTGTAAAAAAGACTCTAAGACATTAAAAACTAAACAACGTAGCAATGGACTGCCTTTCAAAGTTAATTAGGTGATATCAGACGAAGGAAGTCCAGACTGGAAAGAATGAACCCAAAAGATGTCACTGCTCAGGAGCCAACAGCACAAACACGCCACACCTGAACTAAAAAGGTCATGTCTTTTTACAACCTGAAAAAGAGGGTAGATTTCAATCCTCGAAACGTAGTGTTATAACATAAAAAATGGCAAATATCCGAAATTCTGTTATTCTATCAGACCTTCCGTCGTCAATAACAAACTTTAAAGCAAAGAATACTGGTATTTTTATCCCCATCAGATGGAAATCAGGATTTATAAGAAGTTTATATTTTTAAACTGCGTGCTGTGTGTTTTTCATTGTAGGTTGAAGTTCTTGCAGCACTGAGGATCCATTGATTCATTCATTTTTATTTATTTATCTCATTTACATATATACAAATATAGTGATAATAATATACACGAGAAGGTACCCACATGGGCAAAAGCCTGTGTGTGAGAACCGAGTCCATCTTCACTCGAGTTTGCAATCACAAATAGTACTAATATACAATGTAAATTTTAGAACAGAATTAAAATTGTATGATTTAAAGATAACTAAAAATAACTAATAGTAACATACTCTGCTTGGATGCGTATTAACTAAATTCAAGCAGTGTAAAAAGTAATAATTCAATCAGTTATGATAATGAAACTACATGACAAAGATGCAACAAATTCTGTTATATGAAGTTTTATGGCTGTAAGATGTAAGACAACATACTGTATGAGCTTAAAGAGTGCGCAAGAAACATTATTTTAAGACCTATAAAAAAAGGAAAAGAATAGAAAAAGAAAAAGAGATTAATTCTCCAATATTTTTGGTATATTATGTGTAATATTTTTTTTAAATTATTTTTTTTTGTATTTTATACCATTTTCACCATACAAGTCCAGTTTATTTATACTAAATAAATAAGGTTTATAAGTACAATATTTTTCATTTCCCTTGTAGGCTTTATTTAAATTTAAATTTTTTGTATTTTAATTTTTAAGATCGTTTTAAAATGTATCATGTATCTAACTGTAGCGATGACATTCTGCAGAAAAAGAAAGATAAAGGATCTTAAGTTTGTGGCATTTTTGCTTCCATGTCAGTGATGTATCACCAAGGGAGAGTTTGCTAATTGATCCCCCGGCACCTCCCACTTCCTCGTGAGACATCCAATCTAAACTTTGTGTACGTCAAACGTTGGTTCCGTCGTCGACCTAGAAATATTCTCCGAGGTTCTACGTTCTAACCTCGTACACATAATATAACACACACATACACGTAACACATAGATCCGTGATTATGATTCGGCGACGTTGTTAATTTGGAACCACACCGAATTTAAAACAAATGGGCTTGTGGTTATGACAATGTATAGCGAAGTGTACACAATGTATATTGTATAAACCTGGCAGAACGTAGACTTTGATGATTTTAAACTTGTAGTTTGTGAATATCTAAGTGAAACGTCATTTGTCGAAATATTAAAATATTGTGGATAATTCTTTTTCTTATTTATTTATTTATTTCCAACGGACATACTCTCCATTTTTACATTCAAGATCCATATACTAAATTATTATACAACTTAGCCTAAACAAGAAACTCCACAACAAAACATGTGAAAGGCTGAAAAAAGGATATTACATAATACTCTATTGCATGGCATGATATATACTAGAATAAATACGTATATAAATGTTTTAAAACTGTAACAATACCATCATGAAAGACCGCAACAATAAATAAACTATAACAATAGAAATAACATAATAACAGAAATAACATAATAAACTATAAAATAATATAACAAGGATATTCATAATAATGTTTCAAAACAGCAAACAGTAAAAATAACAATAGTGATAAGATAAACTATGGCGTACAATAAACAGAGAATATGAATAAATATGTGTAGGCAGTAAGTTAGCAGCGAAAGACAACAAAAATTGATGGTGTAATATGATAGACATTAAGTGGAGGCATTTACGTTGGTAGCACTGCACCTTTCACCTTCCACTTCAATGTTCTCACGCCATCATGGAACAGGTCGACAGTTATAGGCAGGTTGTTGTTGTTCTTCATTATAAGAAGATTTAATGCATTTATTTTTCCGTTTCCATAATATATACATAAAACTATTAAACAATGTATATACTGAATGATATACATACGAGTATACATAATGGTATTAGACAAGATACTAGTGTACATAATCGATGCAGAAATCAAATTTAATAACATTGTATACTACGACTAGAGTTAAAGTGTCATATGATATCCTATTTTTTTAATCGGACAGCTTTTGGAGTTTCTTATGGTGTGTATAGTTCATAGTTGAGTGAAGTTATGTAAATTGATTTTGATTAAAATAAGTCCGCGTAAGTTAGATGCTGTGTTGTGAGAGATGAGCAATATATTTTCTACCAGCATATTTCCATGCCATCTTCTCCAGCTCAAAGCCGCGCCTGTGTGCCTACGAATAAACGATCCTCATAATCACTGAAAAAGGATCCTTTAAAGTGAAAAATTGTATCATCATTTATAACTCCATATTTCTTTTTTATTCCCAAGGCCAACGATCACTTTTTAAGACAATTACAATAATGCACGTAGCATCAAGACTGTTATAGGCCGTCATGAGCATAACAGTAAAATACAAAGTTAATATTAAACATGCAAAAGATAACTTGCAAACTATAACTAGACATACTTAACAATAATAATAGGCATCCTTATAAATACTAGGTAACAAATGGTAAACTGTACTGTAATTTAACAAACTAAAAATGCAGAAACAATAACAATAAATCCAGGAAAAACAGCAAGTTGAAAAGCAATAACTGAAAATAGCAGTACATAAAAAAAAGGTAATGGACTACAAATATTAAAGGCAAGAAACAATAACAATAAAACCAGGAAACACAGCAAGTTGAAAAGCAATAACTGAAAATAGCAGTACATAAAAAAACAGGTAATGGACTACAAATATTAAAGGCAAGAAACAATAGCAATAAAATCAGGAAAAACAGCAAGTTGAAAATCAATAACAGAAAATAGCAGTACATAAAAAACAGGTAAGGGACTACAAATATTAAAGGCAAGAAACAATAACAATAAAACCAGGAAAAACAGCAAGTTGAAAAGCAATAACAGAAAAATAGCAGTACATAAAAACAGGTAATGGACTACAAATATTAAAGGCAAGAAACAATAGCAATAAAACCAGGAAAAACAGCAAGTTGAAAAGCAATAACAGAAAATAGCAGTACATAAAAAACAGGTAATGGACTACAATAATAAAGGCCAGAAACAATAGCAATAAAAACAGGAAAAACAGTTACTGAATAAAGAGAAGCAGATGGATAATAGTAATATGTAATAAATACTAAATATTGAGCATTTAAATGACTATACAATTATTACAATACCAAAAAAGAAAAAACTTAAAAACACAAATACTAAAAAGATATAAAACAAAGTAAAGCTATTGAATAATATTAGGCATGCAAAAATACTTGTATGATCATAAGTATGAGATTGAAAAAAAAAACACAACACAATATGGCAAGTAGCAATATGGAAATAATAAAGCAATCGTGACCACATTAGTATACCTAGCAATGGCCACCGACACAATGCACAATAATCATGAGGCGACCATACCACCACGATGCGCAGGTGTGGCCCTTTATAGGCACCACTAACAATACAATACTCATATGTGTCACCAATGGTGCACTTCTCGGGCGACAGTAGAGGAAAGCTCGTCTGAAAAACCAGTGGTATCAGAGAAAAGGTCAACCAGGCCACAAACATGGCTGTCACCACGCGTCAACCTTGAAATGGAACTGTGGAGAAGGTAATCATCCATATGTCCAACCTCAAAGATACCCTATTCTCGACAATAATAGCTTAATGTTATATATGAGATAGAGCTCTCATTTTTGTTTCATTTGAAAATTTAGTTCTTTTCTAGTATTGCAAAGTAGTGTTTTATTAATATATAATTTTTTTGTATTTTTAAAATTTTTACTTATTGTGTAATAAATATTGCAATTTGTTTACCTTCATAATTAACATATTCTCCTGTAGCATACATATAAAGTATGATATGAAAAATTCCTAGGACTATATATTTTTACATATCAACTCGAGAAGCAGATGTAGCAAATTGCGAGCAAGAATCTAGGGATATCTCTTGAATGCAAAACAGCACGAGAATTCTACCAAGCTCACAAACAAACAACAAACGCATTTCAGTACGATGTTTATCAGAGCAGAAGATCAAATCCCGGAGTATCAGGAAAATGTTACTTGTTACTGGTATTATTACATCAGGAAAATAACAGAATAATGTTTTCAAAAATATCTAGACGTATAAGATATTATCGTTTGTGATCCTGTTTTCCGAATTTATTCTGGAGTCCATTGTTAAAGAAACTTCATAACAATCTAGAAGTATCAAAAATATTAAGTTTAGTTTTTACAACTGTATGTGTGTATTATAAAACTCAAATCCGATTGTTTTATAGGTTTCTTCGTATGTTTCACTAGTAGTTTATCTAAAATGTATAAAAATCGTATATATTCACGTGGACAGCTCTTTTACTCCATGAATCGTTGACTCAACAACCAACCTTAAAAAATAATAAATAACGTCTTTTACTCTACGAAGCTATGCGACAACAACCAGACTTAGTGAGAAAACTAAAATTTGAATCACAGTGTTCTTTGTCTCAATGATCCATACAAGAAAATAAGGGCACAATTACAAATGGGTCCGTTGACGCAACTACCCTTTTTCTATACGGACCCTTGTGTCAACAGCCCAAATATATGTTAAAAGTTGAAAAGTAGAGAAATGTTCGTAAAATCAACAACCTGTTTTCAGAATAAGCATTTAAAGGTCTTTGGCACAAAGAACTTATATTGAGTCACAAACAAGCGATTTAAAACGAAATAAAATCTATTAGTCAACTCCTTCTAGTCCGGTAGGCAGCTATGACTAGTTTTCGTCCATAACATGTGATATAAGAGTAAAGATTTAGTACAATAAGTATTATTTGTAAATATATGTGATACAGGTACATTCACATGTTTATTTAGGACATCAGAAATCACATCAGAATATTTAGGACCTACAATTTATAATAAATTGCCAGATTATTTAAAAGCCAGCACTTCACTTGCATCTTTCAAAAACAAGCTAAAAGACTTTCTTTTAAAAAACTGGTTTTACTCACTCTCTGAATTTTTGTTCCCCACCCAACCTTACAAGTAAAAATATCAGTAGTACTGTTTTTCAATATATTTCTTAATTTGTAGCTTTACCAGATATAACAATAACTTTGACAAGAATATTTTTAGTATTTAGTTATTTATACATATTGACCATTCTCAATACATGTTAATGTCAATGAGAAATAAATGATTTTGATTTGATTTGATTCATATTATTGAACTTATATACGGAAAGTCCAGTAATCAATGCTTTCATGTGATGTAAGACAATTTTTTACTTTAAAAGCATCAACTTCGAATATGTGTGTTATCATCATCAATCCTTGTTTTTTTTATGATAAAATCCTGCGTTTTATCTAAATATATAATCATACATTTGTCAAATATTTTTCACTCAATTACGTATTGGAAATATGAGTATCATTCATATGTACTAACGAACTGACCTAAAAACGGTCAGTGTTAGCGATAATTGTTTTACATATTTGTTATGAGTAACAAATTAAATTTGCAAATTAAATTGCAGATTAAATAAATTCATTTTAACGTACGACATACTAGCAAATACAGTCCAACTGTCTGCAAGTCTCGAGAAATTTTTCACCTGTATGCTTTATATTTTGCATGTAACTTTCTTGTCTACTTAGCCAAGAATGAGCTATAAAGGTGCATATCTATCCATGGGATTTGGCTGAGCGTCATTGAAGCTTCTCACTTAGTGGGCGGACATTTATATTCTGTCTGCTTCGGACGTAAATATTTCTTTACAGTACGACCGTGTGCCTGTCTGTCAGCAAGGATATCTAAAGAATGAAATTAGCTATATTTTTGGAGCTGTAGAATTTGGAATTTGGACTTGCAAAGTCAGCAAAGCCCGTAGTACTTATATTTAATTAGGAACCATAAACACTCATTTGGATAAACAAAACCATGGAACAGCAGTGTTAATAATACAAAGGCTAACGTTGTTTGCAATTTTAGTTTTTACAGATGTGGTTGATTTGAAACTGTAAAATTGTGGTCACCTTGATAGCATTTTGTCATGCTCGACTTAGTGGACATAATTTAGATACTTAAGCATTTTAATTAAGTTTTCCTTTAACATTTAAAATTGTAAACTGTGAATACGTTTATTTAAAATTTTGAATGGTTTGAGAGACGTAATGTTATGTATAGCGCCCTATAAACTCAAACAAAATAAAATTCTGAAATATTTATACAACCCCACATAATCAGGAACCGTCAAAATTACTAATTCCCTAAACCTCGTATATTTTAATAGCAGCAAAATTAATTTATAGGTTTCCTAATGTGAGGTTTAGTCGCATAATAAAACTTTTTTTAATGTATCATTTTACAGAAAATTCTTCATAAGCTGGACTAGTTGTAAAAGAGGGGAAAATAATAATAATAATATCGTTTAATGTGAAAAGACAATATAAACATTGAATCAAAACCGTCCTTAATCTAACCTAACCATTTTCGCTGACAATGACCCACTCAGACGTACATGACCTCATACAAACTTCTCTTTTACAGTTTTATTCATAACAATACATTAAAAATCTTAAAAATTCAATATCAAGTTCTTTTAATATATTATACTATTTTTTACCCCGTTAAGTGGCCGGCACCCTAAATACTACTGTTTTTAATGCAACGCATCAATCTTCAAGTACGGAACCAAGGGCCTTTTGTGAAGCCGAGATCCCCTCCACTTCACACTTCACACCATGGCTCGCCGCAGTGATAGATCACGTGGAAGGGCCCGAACCAGGTACAACACGTGCCCGCAGGTTGAAACCCGCATGTGTTCACATACTCGTCGTGCCTCATTTGTAGGCGTCCACGTGGTTTGTCAACTTCTATAAGTATATTATACTTGCTATGTGATCTTTAAGATATATATACTCTAGTAATGTTTAATAATAACTTGTTTCGTAAACGTGAAACACAAATAAATCGACGTGCCTTGCAGAGATACGACAAAGACTTGGCATTTCCTCACTGTTTTGGTGAGGTCAACTCGATGAGTGTTTATATTTTGAAATCCATTCGTTTGCAAATTGAAAGGAAAAAAGCGCACGCAGTTATTGTTTCCAAGTTCCTATTGAACGTTTTCCAATAGTGGCGTAGCTCTTTTACTAAAAGGCCGATAGGGGGTGTAGTCCCTTACAGTGGTTATTACACCCTAAAATCCAGTGTCGATTGAAATTTTAAAAGAAGTTGAAAGTTTCGGTGGAATCGATGATTTTCTTTGGTTGGGAAGCTCGAGATGAACAGGGACTTTAATAAATATCTACAGACTAGAATGTTTTTATCTCCATTTCGTTGTAAAACAGTATATTTTAATATTAATACTCGTAGTACAGTTTTAAAAATATTGCCGTTTATATTGAACTCCATCATAATTATGCTGCTGGAAAGAAGCATATGTATGTGTTCATTTTGACTCTTTTTTTAGAATTTGTTTTTTAAGATGGTAGGTAAAACAGGAATTTTTTGGACATTTGCAAAAAAGTTTGTTCAGTGATACAAAAAGTTAGCAATGCTACGTTTCGAAATCAGCTGTCTAATCTCTTCCTCAAGTGGACATCTAACCTAACATAGCGTTGTGACAAAGTATCAATCAGATTAGAGATTCGTAATAAACCAATGCGTAGTCACCTTATGGTTTTGAAAACTTCGAGAAAAAAGGAAACGGAATTTGGGCTCTTTTTATTACCGGTTTACTCTATTTTTGTCGCGTCTTGTTTACGCCGTGACGATCGCCAATTACTATTGGATTTTGGTCAGTTTTCAGTGGTTGGTTGTTCAGTGCTGACCGATTGTGGCCTGCATTCTTTAGTCCATTTTAATAATTAGTGTTTTGTTTTCAATAAGTGCATGTTTTAGTGGGAATAGAGTTGACAAACAGCACAGATGTTGTGGTGCCTGGCTTAACCATGTGACAACGCTGTGGTAATACTTGTTTATTTTACACCTAGGTAGTAGTTATGTGTTTGGGGAAGAGATCAGTGTGAAAATGTCTATACGACTGTATTGAGTTTAATTCATCATTATTTGTTTAAATGAATGCCATTGATCGCGAACTATCTATACATCAGTGGCTTTCCTGCTCACGCTTTTATTTCGTGCGACAAGAAAGTGTCATTTCGATCTCTCCTCAATATTAGTGAAATTAATTAACACGTTGGTGGACGGTTCCAGTCCAAGCATCACTAAAATACAGGATAGTCGGTTCCATGTCAAGTTTGTAGTTGGTTATGACTATTGTATTTGTAATTACTGTATAACCTGTGTAAGGGATAGTCATGTACACAACGTTTGTTTAAAATGGTCCAGAGGTATTTATGTTTTGAGGCAGCTATCCAAATACTGCACAACAGAATGTCACACAGAGTAGTCTTGTGGGGAGGTTGTGCAAATACACATTTGGAGTGTTTACTATCCAAAAAAACGCCGTTCGAACATTTGCAAAACTAGAATGGAGAGAGTAGTGCAGACCAGCATTCAGAAATCTGAAACCGTTGACATTGTCCTGCCTCTACATTCTAAAGACGTGTCTGTTTTTCAGATCAAAATACATTCTTATAAGAGGCAGGGACAACTACCGAACTGTGAGACACAGGACGGTAGTACATGAGCGTTTGCCTTCTCAGGTAGGAGCTCAGTTTGTCAACAAACTGTCAAATGTGATAAAAAGTGCCGCAATGCCTAAGGCATTTAAAACCCGCCTGAAAATGGCATTGATCTCAGAAGCTTTTTACAGTATAGACGAGTTCATGGCACATTTTTGGGTGACCAGATGATTGGCTGACTGACGCTGGTGCTAGAGTGGGAAATTCGAATGAATGAGCAATATGATGGATGGAACAAACTGTATGTATGAAAGTAACCTAGATGTCATGTACGAATCCAAAATTTTAACCTATTTTCTTGCTTGACAATTACTATAACATAACATGTACATGTTCGAAAACAATAAAATTATTATTATTATTAAACAACAGTATCTGTTCAGTAACAACGATACGATTTGTTTACTCCATGCTGGTATACAGCTGGTCACCTAACAGCTTGGTGCAACACGTGCTGAAGAGGATGTGGAACATCCTCTGAAGAGGATCATTGAAGAGGGAAAGAGGATGCAACACTATCCAGGTTCTCACCGTATCAGACTGACCAGTATAGTCAGAGTGTTTGAAGTCAGAGAGTGAATGTGTTAAGGCGCTAATTATGGCCTATCTGTGGCCGCAAAGGCTCACGTAAACATGCCGTTTTCTGTAGCAATATGCCCGCGCGTGTGTGTAGCAATGCATGTGTGTGTATGACTGCACACACATATCATTAAATAAGGGTATGAGTAAGAGACTAGCAGGAAACTACAGTATTCACTCTATGAGGAGAAAAGTAGTTTATCAAGCCTTCTCAGGGAGGACATTCTAGTAGTTGAGTTAAGCCGCGTTTACACCGGAGTTGGCAACCAATGATTGCAGACTTTTATCGGTAATTTGTAGTCGAACGCCTTAAAACAAGTGGAACTCGCATTGCCAACTGTAGTTGCAGACCGATTTTACGAGTTGGCAACCAAAATTTGGTTTTCCGACTGAAGTCGGTAAATATCAAAGGCGGTTGCCAACCTCGGTCGACAATACCAGTTGCAGTGCCAAATTGAGTCTGCAACTAACCCCGCTACCCCCCCCACCTATCGGCCCCACGTGGTCGATAGGTATTTAACAGTTACTCACCTGTATGTTATCCTTCAGGAAACATATCAAAGCCTCACAAACATCTGGCACAAAAAGAGATATCGCACGTTTTGAAACTTGCAATAATAATATAACAAATAACTGATGCTTGTATAAGAGTCGCCAGTTGCCAAAAATCGCAAAGTTATAGCTAACCTTTCACGCACTGGAATTGCTTTCCTGTAGTTAAGTATCCTTTTTGCTAATTATGTGTCCAATACCAACAATTAAACATTCAAAATCGTTGCTAGACATTCTTAAAAAGTTTTTTTTATACCGCCATCGCATCTCAATTCTCCCGTCAATGGATCTGTATCATCTCTATTTAAGTCATTCAATAGATCGCTGCCACTATACCTTGCTCTTGCCTGCAATGAAGGTCGAACCCAGAATCTTCTCCGTTCCTCAATTTACCTAGAATAACACACGCTGCCGCAGCAAGTACAACCTCTTCCGCACTCGACATTCTATACTCTGTCTAATGTTTTGATTGCAAGTTGCAGTAAACATTAAGCAAACTGTGTTCATGGTTGCAGATACAAATTGCAAACATCCATCGGCAACTAGCGTCGGCAATCGGAGTTGACAATTTTGGTTGCCAATTCCGGTGTAAACGCGGCTTTGGGTCTTCTACGCTGGCTGGGAGGGTACTCGAAGACAGGGCGAAGCTCTCGATATCCAACTGAGTATGCTGTATTCCCTATTTTTTAAGTATATATTTTAAGATTTTACTACTAGCGATACGCTAATTCTTCCCATACGTGAATGACGAAAGAAAGAAATAATACGTTAGCTATGATTAATACGTGTATAATAACAGTGTAATAAAAAGTAAGAGTACATTTTATTATTTTACGTGATTTTCTGTATTGCTTTTGTACGTGATGTTTAATTAGTTAATTAGTGAATATGCACCACTAGGGAAATACATAATTTAGATATCCGGTGCTATCTTGGATGTCACGCGTCGTAGACTGTTGTCCCAGAACATAATGTAACTTTGTGTCCCTCTCCAAAAGAATACGATCTTCAATATTGAATGACATCATTTCGATATCCGGTGCTGTCACGGCTGTCATGCGTCAGTGATTCTGTCCCAGAACGTAATGTAACTGTGTCCCTGCAAGAATACGTTCTTCAACTGAATGACATCATTTCGATATCCGGGACTGTCACGGCTGTCATGCGTCAGTGATTCTGTCCCAGAACGTAATGTAACTGTGTCCCTGCAAGAATACGTTCTTCAACTGAATGACATCATTTCGATATCCGGGACTGTCACGGCTGTCATGCGTCAGTGATTCTGTCCCAGAACGTAATGTAACTGTGTCCCTGCGAGAATACGTTCTTCAACTGAATGACATCATTTCGATGTCCGGTGCTGTCACGGCTGTCACGCGTCGAAGACTGCTGTCCCAGAACATAATGTAACTGTGTGCCTCTCCACAAGAATACGTTCTGCTACTGAATGACATCATTTTATATCCGGTGCTGTCACGGCTGTCACGCATCGAAGACTGCTGTCCCAGAACGTAATGTAACAGTGGGCCTCCCCTCAAGAATACGTTCTGCTACTGAATGACATCATTTTATATCCGGTGATATCACGGCTTCCATTTAGCGGAGAATGCTGTCCCAGAACGTAATGTAACAGTGGGCCTCCCCTCAAGAATACGTTCTGCTACTGAATAAAATCATTTTATATCCAGTGATATCACGGCTTCCATTTAGCGGAGACTGCTGTCCCAGAACGTAATGTAACAGTGGGCCTCCCCTCAAGAATACGTTCTGCTACTGAATAAAATCATTTTATATCCAGTGATATCACGGCTTCCATGTAGCGGAGAATGCTGTCCCAGAACGTAATGTAACAGTGGGCCTCCCCTCAAGAATACGTTCTGCTACTGAATAAAATCATTTTATATCCAGTGATATCACGGCTTCCATGTAGCGGAGAATGCTGTCCCAGAACGTAATGTAAACAGTGGGCCTCCCCTCAAGAATACGTTCTGCTACTGAATAAAATCATTTTATATCCGGTGCTGTCACGGCTGTCATGTGTCGGAGAATGCTGTCCCAGAACGTAATGTAACAGTGGGCCTCCCCTCAAGAATACGTTCTGCTACTGAATGACATCATTTTATATCCGGTGCTGTCACGGCTGTCATGTGTCGGAGACTGCTGTCCCAGAACGTAATGTAACAGTGGGCCTCCCCTCAAGAATACGTTCTGCTACTGAATGACATCATTTTATATCCGGTGCTGTCACGGCTGTCATGTGTCGGAGACTGCTGTCCCAGAACGTAATGTAACAGTGGGCCTCCCCTCAAGAATACGTTCTGCTACTGAATGACATCATTTTATATCCGGTGCTGTCACGGCTGTCATGTGTCGGAGACTGCTGTCCCAGAACGTAATGTAACAGTGGGCCTCCCCTCAAGAATACGTTCTGCTACTGAATGACATCATTTTATATCCGGTGCTGTCACGGCTGTCATGTGTCGGAGACTGCTGTCCCAGAACGTAATGTAACAGTGGGCCTCCCCTCAAGAATACGTTCTGCTACTGAATGACATCATTTTATATCCGGTGCTGTCACGGCTGTCATGTGTCGGAGACTGCTGTCCCAGAACGTAATGTAACAGTGGGCCTCCCCTCAAGAATACGTTCTGCTACTGAATGACATCATTTTATATCCGGTGCTGCCACGGCTGTCACGCGTCGAAGACTGCTGTCCCAGAACATAATGTAACTGTGTGCCTCTCCACAAAAATACGTTCTGCTACTGAATGACATCATTTTATATCCGGTGCTGTCACGGCTGTCACGCGTCGAAGACTGCTGTCCCAGAACATAATGTAACTGTGTGCCTCTCCACAAAAATACGTTCTGCTACTGAATGACATCATTTTATATCCGGTGCTGTCACGGCTGTCACGCGTCGAAGACTGCTGTCCCAGAACATAATGTAACTGTGTGCCTCTCCACAAAAATACGTTCTGCTACTGAATGACATCATTTTATATCCGGTGATATCACGGCTTCCATGTGTCGGAGAATGCAGTCCCAGAACGTAATGTAACAGTGGGCCTCCCCTCAAGAATACGTTCTGCTACTGAATGACATCATTTTATATCCGGTGCTGTCACGGCTGTCATGTGTCGGAGACTGCTGTCCCAGAACGTAATGTAACAGTGGGCCTCCCCTCAAGAATACGTTCTGCTACTGAATGACATCATTTTATATCCGGTGCTGTCACGGCTGTCATGTGTCGGAGACTGCTGTCCCAGAACGTAATGTAACAGTGGGCCTCCCCTCAAGAATACGTTCTGCTACTGAATGACATCATTTTATATCCGGTGCTGTCACGGCTGTCATGTGTCGGAGACTGCTGTCCCAGAACGTAATGTAACAGTGGGCCTCCCCACAAGAATACGTTCTGCTACTGAATGACATCATCTCGATATCCGGTGACATGACGGCTTCCATGTACTCGAGACTACTGTCTCAGAATGTAACATAATTGTCTCCTACAGAAATACACTCCACAATTGAATGACTATCTAATCTTTGTTTGGTGCTATCTCGGCTGCCATGTGGCGCAGACTACTGTCCTAGAACGCCCTGCTTTGTTTAATAGCGAGGAATGCCACAACGAAGAATCACACAGCAAGGCGTATAATAGTTCAACGTGTCACAACAAGGCGCCTTACTGTGGGAATGTTTGCGGTTTAGTTCTTTAAAACACAGAGCATTAAAATGGCAGAACAGTCTCAGAACGTTGAGTACTGTATTGTACCATAGCTATGAATATTTTTAACGAAGAGTTCCATAGCAAGGCGTCGGAGGGGAAGACCTGTTTCGCGAAGAGAATTTTGATGTGGAAGATTGAAATTCATTCACTAGATAAAATGGTGTCATAAGTATACGCGTATTTGAAAACGTATGGTGAGGTTTGCTTAACCTGCATTTTGCAGAAAGCTAGCCTGTCTGAGACTGCTTCCAGAACGTAAGCTAACGTTCAAGTATGTATAATTTTAATTAGGCTACACCAAAATGCAGTGGTTTTGATCGATATTTCTATTAGGGGCTGTTATATTCCAATCGTTTATTATGAAGAAGACCGCAGACTCCTTGCTTTTGATTGGATACAATTTGATGTGTTCCTAGCTATGGGACCAAGGATATTCGATACTTAAACCCCATTATAAATTACATCTGAGGACATATGAGACATTGTATTGAGTAATTTAATATTTAAATTGGCTTTCAAAAGTTTAACTTTATAGAATTTATTTATGGGCTATAATTCAATACAATCTGATAAATGTGTCTTTAAAAACAGAACGTTGTCATCTTCAAGAATGTTATTTGTAACAACTGTAAACATTCTAACCTCTTTCCCATAGTATAAAAATTACGCGCGCGCGCACGCACACATATTGTTGTTGGTTGTATATTATTTATTGTACACTTGCGTATCGGCTGTATTGCTATTATAATAGCATAATCATCCATACCACCTTTTAAATTGTCTTTAAGGACCCCTCAGGTGAACTTGAAGTTATTTACTAACAACTGAATTGTTTGATCACGTATGGAAAATTCTTGTATGAAAGGCCATGGTAGGAAGAACACATACCTACCATGCAGATCGACATTTTCAAAGCTAAGTAATATTGGTTTTGATCTATCATTCTTAATTTTCTTTATTAAAAAGCTCGCTGCTTCGTCGTACAGCGTTACTCGTAGCTTGTTAAAATTGAACCAAACAAGTTGAACGTACAGAGATGTATGTATTTTGGTTGTTTGCAACAGTGCCAAATCATGTGTGCCTCAGGAAATTAGGTCACACTATCCAACCGAGTCAACGCTAAGTCATACTGTCGCACCGTGTAACATACGCGAAACAGAATTTCGCAACTCAGCTGGTGCAGTGGTGATTAATCGAGCAGAAGGTTGTGTAGTCAGCTGTTCGTCAATGCCACGCCTAGAGCCAGGGCGAGGGCAAGAGCGGCGCGAGTAGACGGTGTCGGTGCCTGTCGGCGGAACCCGGAACTACGTCCTTGCCATCGACGCGCTCTAGTGTGCAGTTGCAGCCTACACAATCTTCAGCTTCAGCTGATTCGTGAGTCAGTGTTCGTCCACCGCCTGTGATACAAGCTATGTCGTAAACGATGTGACAATTTTGGATTTAGGGTGTTTGTTTTTGTTTTATGGTGGCTGTGTCGGTCTTAAACTGTCAATTGCAGCAGGGTGGAGTTGAGGATGGTATACGCAGGTATGTTGGCCTTCAATTTCTTTGATTAGTTACGGAAATCAAGATGAGTAATCTTAACGCTTGATAGTGCCTCAAGACAGCAACTCCACGTTCTGTTTTGAAGAATAACGATTTAAAATCACCAATGAAGAAATAATGTTTTCCCTGGACGTACATATTCACTTCTTTGAATCAAAGGCTGTCCATGTCACTTGTGTTGTGCAAGTGATAATTTGGAAAAGGGCGTATATGATAATTTTGTTTAATACAGTAAACTCATTTACTGTAGTTCACCTTATCTAACCCATCATATTTATACAAATACCTCACTCTAAAGATTGTGAAGGTTTTGTAATATTATATTGTTACCATATTTTGTGTGTCTCATTATATCATATTGTTTTAATTAATACCAAATTAAACATAGTAAATGATATTTCTGGAAATTATAATCAGTGTAAAAACAATTGGAACTACCATCCTTGATTACACTAATAGATAGGTGCATTTTGGACAAAATTAACTGGAAAGATTAAGTTTCCTAGCAATTAAATTTGAAAATATAAAAAAATCCTCACGCAATTTTTCCAAATTCCATGGGCCTATTCTTAATCTGGATGTTTTGGTATTGTCCAAGAGTAACAAAACAAAATAGATATTACGATTAGAAAATTCTCGCCAAACCACAAAAAGGAACAAATTTATTGATAAAATAAACGAATGTGGTTCTAGAGAGCATAAGAAAAGATATGATTTGATTAACCTTATTTTAATGTTAGAATGACAGTGCTTAGATTATGGTAGTGTACTAACTTTTAAGTTATCGAAGTATTATTGACTTTTGCTTCAATCCCACAACCGGTGGTCGGGTCTACAAAATAAAATCTGGTATTATGCAATTAATTTATTACTTATTTAAATGAAGGCTGTAGGGTCAGTGTTAAGAAGTTCAACTTAATTATAAAGGAAACATATCCACAAAAACATATCACTCACGTAAATGTTTTTTAACACTGAGTAAAGTTGCAGAACCCTCAGTTACCTTTAAGTTGGGTTTGGTTGTCTAAATTCTCAATTAGGTGTTTAATAAGTTCAGGGAGAATTTCAAAGCAGTACTACCAGTTTGGTTAAAAGCACAGAAAGGATGACAGTATTATTTTCTGAGTAGTTAGGAAAGTTGGGTAGTGTAGGTAATGAGGTGGGGGGGGGGGGTAGTCCATATCAGAGAGTGAGAAAAGGTCCCAAATTACTGTGAACATTATTCCCTAAACTTGCGAAAGGCAATGCCATACACTCATAAAATCTTTTATGCTGGACAATCCAATGCAATCTTAGTTTATTTTAATATTTAATGTTTTGTGTTTATTAAGTGCATGTTTATAGTTTGTGTGTGCATGGAGTTGACACACATGGTTGTTTTGATTCCTGACTTGCGTGCCACAACGCTCTGGTACGATTTGTTTATTTTAACCTAGATTTTAGTCATGTGTTAGACAGTTATTCACCTGAAGAAGAGACCAGATTGCAGATCTCGAAACGTAGTGTTTCTGATTGCATGTATCACTAAACGATGGCAAATATCCGGAAAACGCTGTTTCCTTCACAATCCTTCCATCTTCAAACAAAGAATCTTAGTTCGTTTTACATACACAAGTTTTGTAACCAAAACAAAACAAAAACTGTTTGTTTTTCAGATACCTTTATGCGAGTTAGAAATTTATTTACAGTTTTGATGAGTAGCCTCTGTTCTACAATAAACGAAAGTTGTGGTGAATGAACCATTGTCAATACTACCAAGCATATATCTTAGAAACCTTAGAAGTTAATAGCATTTGTATAAGGTTATGTCCACACTTAAGCTATAAAGCATTGCAACTTTGATGTGTAAGTATTTGCGGCGAAACGTCGGTTATTCCGGGGCCCAGCTGATGCCAAAATAGATTTGCAAACCAGAAATAGACGAGCGTCCGAACGATGCTGCAAAAGTACTCTCGTTTATTATCTACTAGTTGATTTTGGCACATTTATGCTGCCCATAGGCGCCAAAAATAATTAGCGGTGGGTTGGTACACATCGAGTGTAAGGACCACAGCATTCTATCACAAGGCGTTCCCCGTTACGGGTGTGGATGAAAATGTGAGTGACTTTGCACGTTTTCTAAATATTAATCGCTCTATTAAACTTAGTGGCGCCATTAAACTTGGTGGCGCCATTAAACTTGGTGGCGCCATTAAACTTGGTGGCGCCATTATATTTTAGTGTTCCTACTCACAAACGATTACAGTTTAAAATTGATTGACCGCAACCTGAACTATGGCTGTTGATCGGTGAGAAGGATACACATCTACTCCAATTACACCTCGCTTAAACATAACATCAGTTAAGTGTTAGAGAGGGCTTCTTAGCCGTAACTTTACCTTGTCAAATAAAACATGTTTTACATTTTTATATAGACTGCTTGAATGTTTATACCAAATTCACAAATTTGGTCAACAACGGAAACCAGAAACGGAAGATTACGGTTAACCAATCATGACTGTTCCTTAAGTTACCTAATATAATTGGCAACGCGTGTTGTTCCTACAATATCTATGTTGGGAAATTTCCAAGAATCCTCCGAAACTGATGGTGTGCAATAATCACAATGCAAAATGCTAGAGGAATGTTTTGTTCTGCTGCTTAAAATGCATTTGAGTAGAAGTAACCCGCCAACTATAAAATTATACTTACATATTTATAATATATAAGTTCTTGGGCATGAGAATCCAAATATAAAATAACTTATGTGCGCGTTACCACACAAGTTTTTCAGTTCACTGAATTCAATAATAATAAGTTATTACTGTTGAACATGTACATGTTATAGCAATTTTCAAGAGTGAAATTGGGCTAAAATTTCGGATTCATACATGACATCTAGGTTACTTTCATACATAAAATTTGTTCCATCCATCCTACTGCTCATTCATTCGAATTTCCCACTCTAGCACCAGCGTCAGTCAGCCAATCATGTGGTCACCCAAACGTGTACCATGAACTCGTCTGTAAAAAGCTTCTGAGATCAATGCGGTTTTCAGACGAGATTTAAATGCCTTGGGCATTGCGGCACTGTTTATCAAATCTGGCAGTTTGTTTATAAACTGTGCTCCTGCCTGAGAAGGCAAACGCTCATTACTACCGTCCTGTGTCTCCCAGTTCGGTAGTTGTCCCTGCCTCTGGTGCCATAAGATTGTACGTCACTACCTCTAATGTGATCGTGTTTTTATCTGAAAAACAGAGACGTCTCTAGAATGTAGAGGCAGGACAATGTCAATAGTTTCAGATTTCTCAATGCTGGTCTGCACGACTCTCTCCATTGAAGTTTTGAAATTATTCGAACGGTTTTTTTCTGGAGAGTAAACAGTCTAGAGAAATGTGTGTGGCAGAACTGTCACATAGTTTTTACAACTCGGATCGATCTAGATGTGTACTGCTTATATCACCTAGATATTACAAACGAAGACATTTTCGCCCAAGAAGCTCCAAAGCTAGCAAAAAAAGTAAAGTTGTCTTATTTTACCAGGCGAAGTTAGGGCTAATAAGCCCTCTCTAACACTTAACCTGGGAACAACGGCGTAAAGGTGACTTCGGAACCTCCACCAGTGGCTGGGTACCCATCCAAGCAGCAGCCACGCCGACGTTGTTTGATCTGGTTATCTTGCGATAACCGTTGTACCCGCTACACTGCGCCATTGCCAGTATGGGTTACGTTCTCGAAGAGTTTCGTTTGATAGGATGAAGCGATAGGATGACTCTTGATGCAGCCCGTTCGTCTTATAGCCCTGCGAAGCGGACATCCGGATTTGGCTGATGTGACTTGTGTTGCAGAAGCCACAAAGGATACGGTAAAGAATGTTTCTTCTCCTTCTTTTCTTGGCTGTAATAAACCTCATATAGGGTAACCATCCCTCAAACGTCCTTTACACGTTATTTCCGCCAATTCAGTTGAGTGGAATCCTACATTCCAAAATCCTTCGTATGATAACGGTTGTTTGTCATCAGTAATATGAGGTATAAGTTGTTGGAACATAAGCTGTTTGTGGCAAATTCTTTGAGAGTAATGTTTTGGCGGAGGTGGGAGTATTGATGGATCAAACGCGTTTTCCTCCAGTTCAGGAAGTTCCGCTTTGGTCGAAATTGCGCTATCCTCTTATTGGTATCACAGATAAGATGAACAATGTCGCGAAGAAGATTTTGAACAAAGAGAAGAAGAGTTTGAACAAAGGCATGAGTGTTCTGTAATGGTAGAACATAATGACGTTTTATGGTAAACCAACAAAAACTGTCCTAAAAGATTTGCCATCGGTGTGTGAATTGTGCTCATGCTGGGATGGGGTAACGTGTGAAGAGGTACTTGATTTCTGTGATGAATACTGCGAACAACGGATGTCCACACATGTACGCGAGGGTGGGCCCAAACGACCCCTCTTCGGTTTATTGCTTGGGCCCGCTCGTAAAACTAGACGTCCTCAGTCTGTTCCGACCCGGGTGAATAGAGAAGCGAATGGTTTTCACTCGGAACGCTTTTATTGGTGACGGCCAAGAAAAGTAACCCACAAAGAATCTAAAAGTGAAAGTAGGGGATTTTACAGTTCATAACCTCCCTTAACTGCACGGGTGGACTCCAGGTCGTGATTATGCCCGTTATCAGTTCGTTCACGTCCGAACCGGTAGTCTTCTAACGTACAGGAAGATGAAGTAAGGACTGTAGATCCAGGGATGATGTACCAAGCTTTGCACTTACGTGATTAAAGTTGTCAGCGAATTCACGATGGCAACATCAAACGACTTAGTGAGTACGAGTTTGTCCAGTGTAGGATCAGTTCAACGATACTGACGTTTAAGCTCGGTGTGGTTTGTAAAATAGGCTAGATCTGTGCCATTGGCATTCAGGAGGTGAGAGAAGTTCCTGTGTTAAGTGATATGTACGCTGCGAAAGTCACCAAGTAACGAGATAACCCTGTCTCAGAGTCCAATGGTGGTCATCTCCGTGCCATCTTCTCGTCGGGCACTATGATTTGGGGAATATTTGGGTGTCTTGAGTGCAGTTCTTGGTGGGTTCAGGCATAATATCACGGTCGCGAAATGCAATCACGAATATTGTCACCATGTGAACCTCATTAGCTAAAAAAGTGAGCACCATAACTGCAGAAGCTGTGCAAGGCTTTCCACGCGTACAACTCGTGGTACTTTGGTAAATTAAAAAATGTGATTGATATTGAGTACATCATTGAAACTTATAAATTTACCACATTAACTAATAAATATACGACGTTATCTGTAAACCAACTTTCGTTTTAATTGCAATGTTTTGTCTTAGTGGTTTTCGAGTTACAACCTGCATAGTAGATCGCGTCCTTCGCCGAGCCCCACACCCCCAAGTTGTTGACCCCACTGGGTACATCGTGTTCTATAGTCACCATAGTGTATTCAACAATAATCAAGACAACAATCACGTTAGACTTTTCTGTATCTCCTCTATCCCTGCTCCCAGACTGTAGTCGTACAGCCTGCTTGAAACGGCACGCGGCGTACTTTGTTCACTTTTCCCACACCCTAACGAGTCACATGGTTCTGTTACTGATGTGTAATAGGTAATAAAATGTATTTAAGGCACGCATGTCCTAATAACGATTTAATTTTAAGAAAATAAAATATTGAATCTTAATTAAACTCAGAAGCATCGGGGTAAAATGTATCTCGAAAGAAATTCTACTTTTGACTAAAAACTATTAAGGATACGATTTTTTATATAATAACCTTTTTGAAAGAAAATATGTTTTAACTATTAAATCGATTTAATTACACATTTTTATCTCTAACTATTCTCGAGTTATTGGCGGTAAAACAGATCGCGCTCCCGCGAAGTTCACCCCTCCCACCACCAAGCTGTCACCCACAATGGAGGGTGACATCATCATGTTTCATGATCATTATTATAGTGCATTAAAACTATGTAAAATAAAACTGTCAGGCCTTTAGTGTATGCTCGCCCCTTATAGAGATCACTATACACAATACGTATGCATCCGGTTTTAAAATTCAAAGCTATCGAGACTAAGGAAATCGAAATGCACGGTGAGAGGTACTCGTACTTCATATCTCAAGTGCGGTAAACTGTCGTTCGTTTATTATAGTGTTTACCTGACATTTCTCGAGTGCTGACAGCGTTATCTGGTTAGATAGGTGTTCTCCACTCGAGCTGAGCCGGTATTCACGCGTCAGTTCTTTACAGTCAAGAACTATTCTTGACAAAGTCAGGAAAAAGTCTTGAGACTACACAGTATTCGAGAAAGAGAAAGTCAGTAGATTTACTCGTAATTACAGTGGCGTATATAGAACATTATTTCTGTGGGAGGGAGGGGGGGGGTGACAGACTGGATGATTTTGAAAGTACAAGATACTCTCCAAAAACAGGAGGTCTGGAATCTTCCTCCGGAAGAATTATTGAGCTTTAATGCCTGAGAGGTGTTTTAGCTAAAGCAAACCACCGGCTTTCAAAATTTCGGGGGGGGGGGGGGGAGGCTGACACATTGGATGGTTTTGGAAGTAACAACTACTCTCCAAAAAACAGGAGGTCTGCAATATTCCTCCGGAAAATTATTGAGATTTAAGGCATCAAATGTGTTCTAGCTTAAACGAACTACTAGGTGCAATTTTAATGTTTGGTTTTGAACATTTCAGAGAGAGCCTTGAACCCCTGAGCACCCCCCTTTATATATACGCCAATTTTACATTAGAGACATTGGCAACATCTGTTCGGCTTGAAAGTGCTCAAATTCTTAAATTTAACTATCCATATATATCGTACCAAAATGCTGTCACTTGGTACACAAACGTCAACACGTTATGGTTTTTGTATAGAATTGTGTGAAACCGTCATGTCAACAAACAATGGATATAACAATAGTGCAGCTGTATAGTAACGTTAACAGATCATTTGCTCTTGTCAAGAGCGACTGACAATATTAATTTTATTTAATTTATTTATATATACTTTATAACTAATTTTAGTAAACATTTTAATTTCAGTTCTTGAGCTTATTATTATGATGTCGGTACTGTGACTATGACCTAAACTTGTTGATTTATGCCGGGTCGAAAAATTGTTAACTTGGTTAAATTCTTGGAATATTTCGTCCTTGTGCATATTCAGTGAACCAACATATGGTAAAAAATCTAAACGAGTCAACAGATGTAAGTAAACTGCAACTTCTGCCGTAAACCAGTCAAAAGGTGTAAATACACTGCAAAAGCTGCAAAAACCAGTCACAGTCTCTAGTGGTATACTGTTCTGTACCAACGGTTGCTGTTAGGCTAAACTCACGTAAAAGATTCGATGCTGCTGCAAAATGCTAATACAGTTTTTAAAGCCGATGAATTTTACTTCTTACAATTTTTAAAAACAGTGGTATTTTCTATTGATGATTGTATTATAATCCAAATGAATTCATAAGATTTGGAAGAATTTGCGTTTTTTTGTATGGTACAACAGGTCAAATAGATTCCTCACATTTTAGCTATTCTTTTTTATAAACATTCTTTACTGAATGAATGAATTTATAACATGTATACGACGGTTTAACTGTAACATAAACGTTTCAATACCACTATTACGCCACGTGCCATTGAACAATTTGGTTTTAAATGACAGCCTTAAATATCAAAACAGCTTAAATGAGGCGGAACTAAAATATTTTTAAATGAAAGCTTGTGGAT
Organism: Homalodisca vitripennis; assembly: GCF_021130785.1. Taxonomy (NCBI): domain Eukaryota; kingdom Metazoa; phylum Arthropoda; class Insecta; order Hemiptera; family Cicadellidae; genus Homalodisca; species Homalodisca vitripennis. The sequence continues at coordinate 142,778,557 of NC_060215.1, forward strand.
ACATTATTTCCAGCCCCTTGCTTTCATTTAATACAGCATTCTCTAAGTCCGTAATCTTTTAAACTATATAAATCCTTGGTAGCGTTAAATTTAAGAATTCGCACAGATTTAAAGCTAGTCAGGATCCATCTTACTTGACTAATTGTTGATCAATGTTGGTTCTCAAAAGTATTGTCATTTGATTAGATCAAAATAACAATTTTCCGTAGAAAAAGTTTTTTATTGAGGGCGTAAAAGCATTCTTAAGTAAAATTAACAGAATATTAACACTAAGATAAATTATCGTTTCAGTTGTCCTGTCTTCTGTCGGCAGCGATGTTGACCCGTGTTGACTATTCGTGTGTGATATGCCTATCACATGTTGTGTGTTCCGTTATCAATTTATTTATACGTTGTGTTTAGTGTTGTGTATGTAAATGTTAAACTCTGACAACTCCAGATGGATAATCCTCGCTTTTAATACTTATTGACGCCATAAGATCGCTCTCTAGAATTCGAAACTATTGTACCGTAATGACTTCTGTTTGAACAAGGTATGTGTTTAATGTTAATATGTAAATTAATGTGAAGTAATAAATACCTTTTTTCAGTTGACGGCAACAAGATCGAAAATTAATTTTCACAAGATCGTATTGAAATTTGTTGAAACTGTAATTCCAACAAAAATGGTTTACACGAATATTTAAAAATCAGATTTCTGGAATCGTAGCATTATGTGACATTCCTTGACCTTCAAACGCTCGTTCCCACAGTTTGAGATTTGTTGTCCTTTAAGGATTGCGAATAGTATAGCGTAAATAATAGTTTTGTACATATATTTGGAATAATGCTGTACACTACAGTCGTGGATAAAACGATGAACACAAACGCCACACTGCGCCCTGTTGAAATTTGCAGCAGCCACGTCATTCCGGCTTTCGTTTCTAGTGGTAACGCGTTAATATGAGAAATTAATCCTCACTACAATCCTGCTATCCTTTCAAATCATCCATGGTCCTCATAAAGTTATCTATGAACTTATTTTTATATTCAGAGTTGGTCCAGTCTAATATGGTCCAGTCTCATATGGTCCAGTTTCATATGGTCCAGTTTCCATATGTTTCAGTCTCATATGGTTGAAGTTCTGATCCTGAAAAATAAGAGAAATAACTAATTGCAATTTTTCTAGCCAATTGCAGTAATAAAAGAAGGTAAAGGATGTCTTATTTTACCAGGCGAAGTTAGGGCTAGGAAGCCCTCTCTAACACAACTTGGGGACCAAAGGCACATAGGTAATTTCCGAACCACCACCAATGACCGGACAGGCGGGCTGCTTGCAAGGACAGGATCACTCAGCGGTCACCCATCCAAGCAGCAACCACTCTCGGCTTTGCTTGACTCGGTTATCTCGCAACTGATAAGATATTGGTGTAATAAGATGTTGATTAGTTATATTTTAATCTATAATACTCTCATTTTACCATTTCGTTGTAAAATTATTGTCATTCGTCGTAAATGCATAAAACTTATTCGAAAGACGTGTGCTATGTGTTTTAAAGCTTTACCTCCTCCCTCAGGTTCATAACAGAAACCTCGCCGTGGAGAGGTAAGTTACATAACCGGATCATCACGGCTTTGAGTATCCGATGGTTGGGAATATATCGAGATAAACGATAAGGCGTGACCGGCGATATTCCAGAGTCAGGGTGCCGCGGACCTGTGTTGATATACAGGCTGTTAATTAAGGCTGGCAGATATACGGCTGTGGGACTGTTTGTTGTTCGTCGATAGTTGCGAGATCCTGATGTTGCAACAGCCACTCTTGTCTCGGACATGTTTGACGGTGTCGGCTGCTTTATCGCCTGTCGAGGAGTGTTGTAGGTTCCTGTTGGCTTTATCTCAGCCGTCGGCTTGCGGAAGTCGCGGGAGGTGTTTGAAATCATCGATGATTCACTGAACTCTTTCACCCGAGTCTATAAACTCCTGTGCCTGACATATGTGGTGGGAATCTGATATCCGAGATTTTAACTCTTTCACTCCAGTTTATTTACTATCCTGCCGTACATGTGTGGTGAGAATATGTAATTGGTGATTTCAACTCGTCTATGTACTCCTCTACCTTAACTTTGTGCCGAGGATCTACAATTCGATATTTTAACTCTTACACTCTTCTATGTACTCCTTTACTTAAACTTTGTGTCAAGGATCTACAATCCGATGTTTAACTCGTACACTCGTCTATCTTCTCCTCCGACTGATATTTGTATCGAGGATCTGCAATTAGATATTTTAACTCTAACACTCGGATATGTACTCCTCTACCTAAACTTTGTGCGGAGGATCTACAATCCGATATTGTTACTCTTACACTCGTCTTTGTACTCCTCTACCTAAACTTTGTGCCAAGGATCTACAATCCGATATTGTAACTATTACACTCGTCTATGTACTCCTCTAACTTATCTTTGTGCCTAGGATCTACAATCCGATATTGTAATTCTTACACTCGTCTATGTAATCCTCTACCTAAACGTTTTGCCGAGGATCTACAATCCGATATTGTTACTCTTACACTCGTCTATGTACTCCTCCGATTGATATTTGTGACGAGGATCTACAGTAAGATATTGTAACTCTTACACTCGTCTATGTACTCCTCCGATTGATATTTGTGACGAGGATCTACAATAAGATATTGTAACTCTTACACTCGTCTATGTACTTCTCCGACTGATATTTGTGACGAGGATCTACAATCCGATATTGTAACTCTTACACTCGTCTATGTACTCCTCCGACTGATATTTGTGACGAGGATCTACAATCCGATATTGTAACTCTTACACTCGTCTATGTACTCCTCCGACTGATATTTGTGACGAGGATCTACAATCCGATATTGTAACTCTTACACTCGTCTATGTACTTCTCCGACTGATATTTGTGACGAGGATCTACAATAAGATATTGTAACTCTTACACTCGTCTATGTGCTCTTCTCTATAATTTGTGCCGAGGACCTAAAATCCGATATTTTAACTCTTTCAGGCTTTATGTTGACAAGCAGTTTCTTATAGGGTATTAAACATTAAAAAGTGCATTAAAGTAAAAAAAAATAAAAGTTGTCTAGATTTATATTACCTTATATGTGGTAACAATAAATATCACTTGATTTATGTAAAAGATTGTAAGCAATCGTACCTTGAAATAAAATTAATTAGAGTCTCTTACATACATAAATGTGTGCCTCCAAGAAGAGAGACCACGCAGAGGCAGTGTGTAATGTAATGCATATTAAAATATTACATCCACCGCGCTGTAAACTAGTACTCTCAAAAACTGTATTTTCACTTGCTTGTTAAGTCTGTTTTCATCATAATTCAAACCGAGAGAACTGTAAATCTGCCACAAATTGTTTAATAATGTTTTGTCGTATCCTAGACTACACATATATTAAAAAGTAAAATTGTATTATATTTGGCAATGTTTTTACATGAACAATATTATATGTAGGTAATTTTATTATTTGCTTACTTTGGGGTCGTTAAATGTATTAATGAATTTAGAATTTGTCAATGTGATTTTTATGACAAACATATTAAAGCATAGTTTAGACACTTAACTTGTGTGATCACATTACTAGTTCACATTTAACGCCTAAAAATATGGGGGGGGGCTCCGGGGGCTCAAACCCCTCCCCATCTGAAATTTTGAGACAACAATTAAAATTGCACTCAGTAGTTTTTTTTAGCTGATCAAATCCATGAAATCTTAAATCTCAACAATTTCCCGGGGAAAGAGCCTATCCAGCCCCCTCCCCCCCGAAATAATTGTGCATATACGCTACTGGGTCACCAGTTGACTAAAGAAGAAAAAGAAGACCGTTGCTTGGTCGTGACGCAGCTCTTGCTGGCGCTGACGCAGTCCAGACTACGGACACGGGCTCTAGCGACTCGCTAAGTGTTATTGCCCTCTACCCAACGCATCACTGCTTGTTATTCCGTTGTTATAGATAATATACAGGACGTGTAAAATGTCTGCAAACACATTAAAATTGTCTACACCTTAGCAGATAAAACTGCAGGTGTAATAACCTGCATTTTTAACATATTCCGCATTCTGTAACATATTCCCTTATGTTCCTTCTAAAACCGAAATTCAACATTATACATTTTTACGAACCTCATTAATTCCAATTCTGAAAGTGCTCTAATTTCTGACAGAGTTATTCCTGAAATATTTACTGTGTAAACAAATGACGGTCGCAATGTTGTTACGAATGAAGCTTTTGAAGTTTGGTTTGTGACATTATGTTCTAATAATAAGTACTTTTTGCTTGCATTTAAGATTTCCATGACACTTCCCACGTCCCCCCAAAGTAGCGTAAGAAGGTAGTTGAGAAACCCTTATAACATTCTGCGTAGATTGTAAATTTTACCTGCTATAGTTAAAAAACATATTATAGGCGTTTCCAGACATTTTACACGCTCTGTACGTACACGGGTAGTTGTCCTAGAGAAATGGAAGAATACCAGACAATATCAAGTGGCCTAAGAATCGTCAAAATATTTTTGGTGCAAAGTTCTGTGGTCCGCCGTGCCAAATACCTTTGAAAGGTCGAAGAAGATTCGGTCGCAGTTACTTTTGGAAAACCAGTACTTAATATCAGATTTTCCCTGTGATGTTAACTTGGAAAACGTATCCGGAAATAATGAGAGATGCGTCTTCTTGAGAGAAGCGTCTTCTTGAGAGAAGCGTCTTCTTGAGAGAGGCGTCTTCTTGAGAGAAGCTTCTTCTTGAGAGAAGCGTCTTCTTGAGAGAAGCGTCTTCTTGAGAGAAGCGTCTTCTTGAGAGAAGCGTCTTCTTGAGTGAAGCTTCTTCTTGAGATGATCGTCTTCTTGAGAGGAGCGTCTTCTTGAGAGGAGCGTCTTCTTGAGAGGAGCTTCTTCTTGAGAGGAGCTTCTTCTTGAGAGGAGCTTCTTCTTTACAGAAGCGTCTTCTTGAGAGAAGCGTCTTCTTGAGAGAAGCTTCTTCTTGAGAGAAGCTTCTTCTTTACAGAAGCGTCTTCTTGAGAGAAGCGTCTTCTTGAGAGAAGCTTTTTCTTTAGAGAAGCGTCTTCTTGAGAGAAGCGTTTTCTTGAGGTGAAGCGCACAGGCGGACGCGTGATCGTCGATGTCAGCGGGAAGTCCTTAACCTCGTCCCCGGCGATTGAATGAGATCCAACCTTGCCGTGTGCCGTGACAAAGCTGACTAAGACTTGCCGACTACAGTGTGCACGGACCGTGGTACATAATGTGCCCTTGTAACTCTATACTGAGGCGGCAGGCGCAGGCTTCCTGCAGCCTATACTTCTCAGTAGGCTACTACTACAGAATCGCCTACGTTCTTGTCCGAGGCCAACAGGAAAATGCCACTAAGCCAAAATAATTGCGTAGTCCGTCTAGACAGCGCGACCTTAGTAGTTTCCCTTATCGAGTAAGTATTAATTACAATTAACTATTCTAATTAAGTAGATTTTAACTCGGACGTCTCATTTCTTACTTATACATTATAATTTTATGGATTTGCAAGGATGAAGAATATTGGTGTATATTATTACGTAATTACGGTTTTATTGGTGCACTGAGAAATAAAAACTCATTGTCCCCCGGTGTTTTTGAAGTTATTCAGCCAACCCAAGTTATGAAGATGAATACAGAAATAGGCAACAGAAAGAAGGTATTCACACCGACCGAAATGATTATTTAATTGGTGCAATTATTATTTAACCTGGCCCATAACAACTTAATAACCAATTCAAAATAATATTTAGACTACAATTACAATTTGTTTGTTAACAACAACGATAAATGATACATTAAAATACGAAACAAATCAAACCTCGAATTAATTTTATCCTGGATTTCGCTCCAATTATGTCCTTTGCTCCCACAAAAAATGCCAACTTACCATCACAATTTTACCAATCAAATAAATAACTTCGAACAAATCTGGATGATGAACGTTTGCAGCATTTACAGTAATAACAACATAAACAATACTCTGTGTTACAACTGTTTGGTTTACACACCATCACAATTTTACCAATCAAATAAATAACTTCGAACAAATCTGGATGATGAACGTTTGCAGCATTTACAGTAATAACAACATAAACAATACTCTGTGTTACAATTGTTTGGTTTACACACCATCACAATTTTACCAATCAAATAAATAACTTCGAACAAATCTGGATGATGAACGTTTGCAGCATTTACAGTAATAACAACATAAACAATACTCTGTGTTACAACTGTTTGGTTTACACACCATCACAATTTTACCAATCAAATAAATAACTTCGAACAAATCTGGATGATGAACGTTTGCAGCATTTACAGTAATAACAACATAAACAATACTCTGTGTTACAATTGTTTGGTTTACACACCATCACAATTTTACCAATCAAATAAATAACTTCGAACAAATCTGGATGATGAACGTTTGCAGCATTTACAGTAATAACAACATAAACAATATTCTGTGTTACAATTGTTTGGTTTACACACCATCACAATTTTACCAATCAAATAAATAACTTCGGACAAATCTGGATGATGAACGTTTGCAGCATTTACAGTAATAACAACATAAACAATATTCTGTGTTACAATTGTTTGGTTTACACACCATCACAATTTTACCAATCAAATAAATAACTTCGAACAAATCTGGATGATGAACGTTTGCAGCATTTACAGTAATAACAACATAAACAATATTCTGTGTTACAATTGTTTGGTTTACACACCATCACAATTTTACCAATCAAATAAATAACTTCGGACAAATCTGGATGATGAACGTTTGCAGCATTTACAGTAATAACAACATAAACAATATTCTGTGTTACAATTGTTTGGTTTACACACCATCACAATTTTACCAATCAAATAAATAACTTCGGACAAATCTGGATGATGAACGTTTGCAGCATTTACAGTAATAACAACATAAACAATATTCTGTGTTACAATTGTTTGGTTTACACACCATCACAATTTTACCAATCAAATAAATAACTTCGAACAAATCTGGATGATGAACGTTTGCAGCATTTACAGTAATAACAACATAAACAATATTCTGTGTTACAATTGTTTGGTTTACACACCATCACAATTTTACCAATCAAATAAATAACTTCGGACAAATCTGGATGATGAACGTTTGCAGCATTTACAGTAATAACAACATAAACAATATTCTGTGTTACAATTGTTTGGTTTACACACCATCACAATTTTACCAATCAAATAAATAACTTCGAACAAATCTGGATGATGAACGTTTGCAGCATTTACAGTAATAACAACATAAACAATATTCTGTGTTACAATTGTTTGGTTTACACACCATCACAATTTTACCAATCAAATAAATAACTTCGGACAAATCTGGATGATGAACGTTTGCAGCATTTACAGTAATAACAACATAAACAATATTCTGTGTTACAATTGTTTGGTTTACACACCATCACAATTTTACCAATCAAATAAATAACTTCGGACAAATCTGGATGATGAACGTTTGCAGCATTTACAGTAATAACAACATAAACAATATTCTGTGTTACAATTGTTTGGTTTACACACCATCACAATTTTACCAATCAAATAAATAACTTCGAACAAATCTGGATGATGAACGTTTGCAGCATTTACAGTAATAACAACATAAACAATACTCTGTGTTACAATGTTTGGTTTACACACCATCACAATTTTACCAATCAAATAAATAACTTCGAACAAATCTGGATGATGAACGTTTGCAGCATTTACAGTAATAACAACATAAACAATACTCTGTGTTACAATTGTTTGGTTTACACACCATCACAATTTTACCAATCAAATAAATAACTTCGAACAAATCTGGATGATGAACGTTTGCAGCATTTACAGTAATAACAACATAAACAATATTCTGTGTTACAATTGTTTGGTTTACACACCATCACAATTTTACCAATCAAATAAATAACTTCGGACAAATCTGGATGATGAACGTTTGCAGCATTTACAGTAATAACAACATAAACAATATTCTGTGTTACAATTGTTTGGTTTACACACCATCACAATTTTACCAATCAAATAAATAACTTCGAACAAATCTGGATGATGAACGTTTGCAGCATTTACAGTAATAACAACATAAACAATATTCTGTGTTACAATTGTTTGGTTTACACACCATCACAATTTTACCAATCAAATAAATAACTTCGGACAAATCTGGATGATGAACGTTTGCAGCATTTACAGTAATAACAACATAAACAATATTCTGTGTTACAATTGTTTGGTTTACACACCATCACAATTTTACCAATCAAATAAATAACTTCGAACAAATCTGGATGATGAACGTTTGCAGCATTTACAGTAATAACAACATAAACAATACTCTGTGTTACAATTGTTTGGTTTACACACCATCACAATTTTACCAATCAAATAAATAACTTCGAACAAATCTGGATGATGAACGTTTGCAGCATTTACAGTAATAACAACATAAACAATATTCTGTGTTACAATTGTTTGGTTTACACGAAAACGTGTTCTGTTCTCCAAACAGATTATTCGATTCAATTTTTAATGGTCATTTTGAGTTAAGATTTATGTGTTTATAAAAACAAAAATGTTATCAAAAAGTAACTTTGCTCTTAAACATGAGTCCCTTCGTGATTATGTAATTTTGAAATTGTAAAAGAGCTGCTTTCCATTGTTCTTGCTTTTCTTTCTCTTTTTCATAAACATTTAGTAGATCTATCTGCTCTTTTGTTCTAAACACTAGTGGAATTTCCTCTTTATTTTGTTCTGAACACCAGTGGAAGTTCCTCTGTATTTTGTTCTGAACATCAGTAGAATTGTATTTATATTTTGTGCTAAACACCAGTAGAATCTATTTCTCTTTTGTTCTGAACACTAGAGGAATTTTCTCTGTATTTTGCTCTGAGCACCAGTAGAAATTCACTTGAAAAATGCACTGTAAACATTTCCCCAATTTCATATTCCATCACCAAAATTCTCTACCCAGAAATAACCACCATATTGCCTAAGAATATGTCGCTTGTGATTTTCACAGAAATCTGCTTAACCAATGTGACTTTGCTTTATAAGAAACTATCGCGAAGGTAAACATTTTTCAGAAGTATGAAATTGAAATCACGCATTTAATGCTTCGTACAATTTTTGAAACATCCACCCAAAGTTTGTAGCAGAAATGCCATTGAATTGAAATCGTGTCAGGAGTAGATTCATAAAACTTTTCACACGTTCAAATGTATCTAGCACCCACACATAATATTTTAGTAGGTTTTCAACAATAAGTTACAATAACGAGATTCAATAAAACACAATAAAAATAATTGTGTGGAATACAAAAAATCCATTTCGTCGTAAACCTAGAGGTTAAATGCAGAATCAGAAAATCTTTATTTCTTTGTAATCACACATTACAATAAGAATAAAGAGCCACGTGGGACAAATCCTGTACGTGGCTCTGAGTTATGGTAATACATTGTGCGCGTACTACATAATACATAAAGAGACAGAAAAAGAAACAACAATAAAAAAACATCAGAACACTAAAAAATAAAATAATTTTAGTAATATATGAACAGTATCAGTTAGTATACGTAGGTTCATACTAAGACTGCCACAGAAAGGTTTTTACCACATAAATTACTTCCACTGCCGTAATTGACTACTTCTACAGAAATATGTTCTTCCTTTTTTAGGTTGAAAGCTTTTTAGACCAATTACTATATAAAAATCAGAAAAAAGCAAAAATATATTAAAAAATATAAAATATAAAACAATAAAAAAGTAAAAAAAAAAGTAAAACAATAATAATGAATTAGTCAGAAATAGTTATCCTTCATAGTTGAAGATTGAAAATCATTACAGTTGTATCGGAAGGCTAGAAGAGCCGCTATTGTGAAGATTGGAAATCATTACAGTTGTATCGGAAGGCTAGAAGAGCCGCTATTGTGAAGATTGGAAATCATTACAGTTGTATCGGAAGGCTAGAAGAGCCGCTATTGTATGTATCGATCTGTCGAGAGCGGCATGTGGGGCGGCCCGCGCTGGCGGGAGACTGGACCCGAGATGGGAACACTGGAATTGATTGGAGCGGAACATCTGTACAATGACGTCATGCCACATGTGTTGTTGAGGTCATGGTTCGTATACAGTCTCGCTAGCCTCCAAGAGGTCACAGAAAAAGGAACGGAATGGAGCGCGTCTGAAATTTCTGTACTAGTTTTGATAACGTTGCTTTATTTTTCTTTCCAAGCGTACTTTATGGATGTACAGAATATGCAGTTAAAGTACTAGTACTCTCACTCAGCTTTCCTCAAATTCCAAAGAGTTTGTTACACGAAATTGTTACGCAGACGTTAGGTTACCATAAATTTTGTGCCAAATGGATACCGATAATCTTAACAGAAACCCATAAAAATCAGTATACGGCTGCTTCATTGGCATTTTTGAAAACTTACGAAAAATATGGTGACTCGCTGCTCGGTCGAATCAGTACAGGAGACGAGCCTTGGGTAAAACACGTGAATTGCGAAACCAAATTACAGTCTATGGAGTGGGTAGACGTCGATGAACTGCGGGAGGGTGTGTCCTGTTTAAAGACTCAGGCGGCAGAATTTTATAACGCTGGAATTTCAAAATCTAATTTCCCGCGTAATAAAAGAGCCTAAATTTGTATGTTGAAAAACAGTATATTATTTATAATCTACTTTCTGGATAGCCCTCGTATTTGCTTATGAATGAGTTTACGGAACGTGTTCACTGGACTAACAGCCTTAAAATCATATCTTTTTTAATAATAAAAGGTATTCGGATTAACTCCTCTATCTGAGGAGGATATTGTTATCAGTGCGTGAAGACGGTGCGCGGCGCTGCCGAGATAAGAGTACACGCATTGGATTAACTCCTCTTTTTAGGAGCATGCGGTTATCAGTGCGTGGAGAAGATGCGCGGCGCTTCCGAGATAAGAGTGCAGGCATTGGATTAACTCCTCTTTTTTAGGAGCATACTGTTATCAGTGCGTGGAGAAGGTGCGCGGCGCTGCCGAGATAAGAGCACACGCATTGGATTAACACCTGTTTTTTAGGAGCATACAGTTATCAGTGCGTGGAGAAGATGCGCGGCGCTGCCGAGATAAGAGTACACGCATTGGATTAACTCCTCTTTTTTAGGAGCATGCGGTTATCAGTGCGTGGAGAAGATGCGCGGCGCTTCCGAGATAAGAGTGCAGGCATTGGATTAACTCCTCTTTTTTAGTAGCATACTGTTATCAGTGCGTGGAGAAGGTGCGCGGCGCTGCCGAGATAAGAGCACACGCATTGGATTAACTCCTGTTTTTTAGGAGCATACAGTTATCAGTGCGTGGAGAAGATGCGCGGCGCTGCCGAGATAAGAGTACACGCATTGGATTAACTCCTCTTTTTTAGGAGCATACTGTTATCAGTGCGTGGAGAAGATGCGTGGCGCTGCCGAGATAAGAGTGCAGGCATTGGATTAACTCCTATTTTTTAGGAGCATGCGGTTATCAGTGCGTGGAAACGGTGCGCGGCACTTCCGAGATAAGAGTGTAGGCATTGGATTAACTCCTCGTTTTTTAGGAGCATACAGTTAACAATGCGTGGAGAAGGTGCGCGGCGCTGCCGAGATAAGAGTACACGCATTGGATTAACTCCTCTTTTTTAGGAGCATGCGGTTATCAGTGCGTGGAGAAGATGCGCGGCGCTTCCGAGATAAGAGTGTAGGCATTGGATTAACTCCTCATTTTTAGGAGCATGCGGTTATCAGAGCGTGGAGAAGGCGCGCGGCGCTGCCGAGATAAGAGTGCAGGCATTAGATTAACTCCTCTTTTTTAGGAGCATGCGGTTATCAGTGCGTGGAGAAGGTGCGCGGCGCTTCCGAGATAAGAGTGTAGGCATTGGATTAACTCCTCGTGTTTAGGAGCATACAGTTATCAGTGCGTGGAGAAAGCGCGGCGCTGCCGAGTTCAGAGTGCAGGCATTGGATTAACTCCTCTTTTTTAAAAGAATACTGTTATCAGTGCGTGGAGAAGGTGCGCGGCGCTGCCGAGATAAAGAGTACACGCATTGGATTAACTCCTCTTTTTTAGGAGCATACTGTTATCAGTGCGTGGAGAAGGTGCGCGGCGCTGCCGAGATAAAAGTGCAGGCATTGGATTAACTACTCTTTTTTAGGAGCATACTGTTATCAGTGCGTGGAGACGGTGCGCGGCGCTGCCGAGATAAGAGTAGACGCATTGGATTAACTCCTATTTTTTAGGAGCATGCGGTTATCAGTGCGTGGAGAAGATGCGCGGCGCTTCCGAGATAAGAGTGCAGGCATTGGATTAACTCCTATTTTTTAGTAGCATACTGTTATCAGTGCGTGGAGAAGGTGCGCGGCGCTGCCGAGATAAGAGCACACGCATTGGATTAACTCCTCTTTTTTAGGAGCATGCGGTTATCAGTGCGTGGAGAAGATGCGCGGCGCTGCCGAGATAAGAGTGCAGGCATTAGATTAACCCCTCTTTTTTAGGAGCATGCGGTTATCAGTGCGTGGAGAAGGCGCGTGGCGCTGCCGAGATAAGAGTACACGCATTGGATTAACTCCTCTTTTTTAGGAGCATACTGTTATCAGTGCGTGGAGAAGGTGCGCGGCGCTTCCGAGATAAGAGTGTAGGCATTGGATTAACTCCTCGTTTTTGGAGCATACTGTTATCAGAGCGTGGAGAAGGTGCGCGGCGCTGCCGAGATAAGAGTGCAGGCATTGGATTAACTCCTCTTTTTTAGGAGCATGCGGTTATCAGTGCGTGGAGAAGGTGCGCGGCGCTTCCGAGATAAGAGTGTAGGCATTGGATTAACTACTCTTTTTTAGGAGCATACTGTTATCAGTGCGTGGAGACGGTGCGCGGCGCTGCCGAGATAAGAGTACACGCATTGGATTAACTCCTCTTTTTTAGGAGCATACTGTTATCAGTGCGTGGAGAAGGTGCGTGGCGCTGCCGAGATAAGAGCACACGCATTGGATTAACTCCTCTTTTTTAGGAGCATGCGGTTATCAGTGCGTGGAGAAGATGCGCGGCGCTTCCGAGATAAGAGTGTAGGCATTGGATTAACTCCTCATTTTTAGGAGCGTACTGTTATCAGAGCGTGGAGAAGGCGCGCGGCGCTGCTGAGATAAGGGTGCAGGCATTAGATTAACTCCTCTTTTTTAGGAGCATGCGGTTATCAGTGCGTGGAGAAGGCGCGTGGCGCTGCCGAGATAAGAGTACACGCATTGGATTAACTCCTCTTTTTAGGAGCATACTGTTATCAGTGCGTGGAGAAGGTGCGCGGCGCTGCCGAGATAAGAGTGCAGGCAGACCTGTTCTCTCAGAACAGCTGTTACACAACGTGCTTCATTACTTCGGCTTCCTTCGACTCCGCCTATCGCCTCTCGTAAGTTGTGGTTAACTCGATAATACCCCGTCCACAGCGTAGGTTTCCTTATCTCCGATAAAACATTAAGAGCCGACCGCAGTACAACGACCTTGAGCTTTTAAATGTCAAGTCTCGTGCACTTCTACGTCCTTAGTTTTGATCTTAGCGCTATCGGGTTGGAGGTCCTTCCATCGTGTTTTTGTAAAGCTTATACCTTTTTAATATGCACACGAGAAAGTACAAAACAGTATCAGATTTGCGTTTGAAAAACCGATAAAAATATATTAAAACCTAAAAAAGCACTTTGATGCGTGTTAATAAAGTTACATCTTTAAAATTATACGCGCCCATAAATTCTACGACCAATCATAATGACGTAAAAGTAATTGAGGTTATATTGTCCATGGTGCTAAATTTAAGATGGTCGCCACCACAGACGCGATATTTTGTAAATCACAAGAAAATATACGGTTTTGAATTGTTTTAATCTTGTAAACCGACTGCACGTTTATATTTAAATGCTGAGTTAAACAGTGGGTTAAACGAATTCTGCGTCTGTGTTTATACTTATTACTAAGCAGTGTGGCAACAAAGTTTATACTTATAAATATAATAACATCTTTCATATAGTGCGTCTAGAATCTTATATCTTAAAAAATTTTAAAAACTTGGTTTTGAGGTTACAGAGCCGGTGTTTATAAGAATCAATAAATTGTCGTTTAAAAGTGATCAGATGGTATATTTTCAAACGTTCGAAATTGGAAAATTTCCAGCACCATTTCGTGTAGGCAAATCCGAACCTCAATTGAAAGCCCAGTTAAAATGAATATCGTTCCGTTTTGGTGTAGAGAAAGGCGACCACCTCGACAAGGGTTAGTGCTGACGTGCCGGCGCGAGGTGTCAGTAGCTTAGTGACCGGAAGTCGGTGGAAGCGGAACTCGGTAGAAACCGCACAGGAATGCCGATAAGTACAGCCCAGAGTTCATTAGTCTAACCGACCATGGCTTGGGCCTCTCGCTGTACACAGTCGACTGTACAGTCGTTGTGTTTTTGTGGAAGTTCCCGGTAGAGGAATCATTTTACTTTTACTGGATTCAATTGCGTGTAGGATCTTCAAGAAGTACACCAAACTTGAAAGAAATAATTGGAGACCTCCTAGTGTCCTTAGAGCTCAAGAGTTGTTTTAAATTATTGTCCTCGTAAGTTTGGGCTCATGAAAACCATTTTATTCAAATTACCACACGGTCAATTTTTATTTACAAATTATGAGTTACTGTGAAACCTACAACAGATTATAGTAATTCTTGCTTTGAACCAATTCTCGATTACTTCAGAAAAAAGGGGAAACCAAAGATTATAATTCTTGTTTTGAACCATATCTCGATTACTCCACATAGGAGGGAAAACAACAGATTATAATTCTTGTTTTGAACCATATCTCGATTACTCCACATAAGAGGGAAAACAACAGATTATACTTCTTGTTTTGAACCATTTCTGGATTACTTCACATAAGAGGGAAAACAACAGATTATAATTCTTGTTTTCAACCATTTCTGGATTACTCCATATAAGAGGGAAAACAACAGATTATAATTCTTGTTTTGAACCATTTCTCGATTACTCCACATAAGAGGGAAAACAACAGATTATAATTCTTGTTTTGAACCATTTCTGGATTACTCCACATAACAACAACAAATTATAATTCTGGTTTTGAACCATTTCTGGATTACTCCACATAAGAGGGAAAACAACAGATTATACTTCTTGTTTTGAACCATTTCTGGATTACTCCACATAACAACAGATTATAATTCTTGTTTTGAACCATTTCTGGATTACTTCACATAAGAGGGAAAACAACAGATAATAATTCAAGTACACCAAACTTGAAAGAAACAATTGGCGATCTCGTAGTATCCTTTAAGGCTCAAGAGTTGTTTTGAATTATTGCCATCAATTGTTTGGGCTCATCAAAACTATTTCATTCGAATTAACCCGCGGTCATTTTTTTATTTACAATTTATGAGTTACTTTCAAACCTGCTCCCTCGAAGTGCAAGCCATTTTGAAGCCTTACAAAACATCTAAAAGTGACATTATAACAAATGCGTAAAGGAATTTCAGCCTTTTCACGGATTGGGGAGGGGAGATACTTTTAGGTAATCTGTAATATTAGTTTGATATTTCCTCCCCTACATCTGATGTACTCGTATTTCAAAATCTTTCATGGCCAACGCACATCTGAACGTAATACAGACTTAAATAAGACGTTCTTATACACGTAGTACCGGGAAACTACCCAAGTAATTATGATAATTTTGTTCTTTGTAAACACGAAACAGGTTTGTCGAGTGACTGCGATGCGCTGGCGTCTAATTGTTGTTCATCAGCGTCCTGCGCCGAGAAGTGCGCCAGGGCTCGGGGTTTGAGCCAATTTCCTGTGGCGTTTCCCCATCCATCATCCACGCGCGATGACTGTCGACGCCATTATGTGGGTAAATACACTTTGTATTGTAATGAGGGGCCCACAGTCCACGTCGCCTGGCGCACGACTCTCAGCTACTCGTCGCCTTGTCCACGCGCCATTGTGTGCAGATGCGAGTATAACCTAGACATGCCGTGAACCACGCTGTAGATCCGGTCCTCGCTCTGTTACATGTAGCCTTAGCCTGCAGCCTCCAGTGGTGCGCTTCAGTTTGATTTCAGGGTCCCCTTTTTAGGGGTCCGATAAATCCTCCTTAAGACCCGACTGTAGTACAATGACCTTGAGTGTTTCCCCATAACAACAGTGTATAACCTCATCCATTTTTTAATTTCCTTAATAACGAGTATGGAGTATGGGGGTGTCTCGTTTAAAATATATAATTAGTGCATCCTAATTCTTTTTAGTTTTCTTTCTATAATGTGTATACTTTTTTTAGTATTTACATGATAAAGTTCAAAAACGTTTCAGATTTCTTTCCGAAAAAAATAATAGATATACCAACAAATCTAAAATAGCGAATGGATGTGTATTACTAAAATTGTATAACTTATTTCAAATGAAAAATCTCCCAAAAGTTTACAACCAAAAGTAAAGGTGAAATATTATTTAGGGTTTTACATTCTTCTTATGCTGCTAAAATTAAGATGACCACCACTACAGTAACAGTACTAATATTTAATTTACTTATTTAATTAACTAGGTTGTAGGGTGGGAGATGATTTGGGCCGTTGGCTTATTAAGCACATGATTTAGTGTGTCTGATTACTCCACATAAGAGGGAAAACAACAGATTATAATTCTTATTTTGAACCATTACTCTATTACTCCATATACGTGGCAGAATAACAGATTATAATTTCATGTATTATTTCTCAATTACTCCAAAAAAGATTAACCATTCCTGGTTTACTCAAGAAGAGGGAAAACGATATATTATAATTCTTGTTTTGAACCATTTCTCGATTTTTCCACATAAGAGGGAAAACAACAGATTATAATTCAGTTTAAAACCATTTCTGGATTACTCCAAGGGACAGCAACAGGTTATAATTCTTGTTTTGAACCATATCTGGAATACCCAAAATAAGAGAGGAAACAACAGATTATCATTATTGTTTTGAACCATATCTGGAATACTCAACATGAGAGGGGAAACAACAGATTATCATTATTGTTTTGAACCATATCTGGAATACTCAACATAAGAGGGGAAACAACAGATTATCATTATTGTTTTGAACCATATCTGGAATACTCAACATAAGAGGGGAAACAACAGATTATCATTATTGTTTTGAACCATATCTGGAATACCCAAAATAAGAGAGGAAACAACAGATTATCATTATTGTTTTGAACCATATCTGGAATACTCAACATAAGAGGGGAAACAACAGATTATCATTATTGTTTTGAACCATATCTGGAATACCCAACATAAGAGGGGAAACAACAGATTATCATTATTGTTTTGAACCATTTCTCGAAACTACTTCACACCTGCATTTTTAGCACGTGATGGCTTGCATATTATATTTCAATTTTGCCTTTATGATAAGGCGGTAGTATTAATCAAATATTAATAATCATATTTTTATTGCTTCAGTATACATTGTACTTGCAAACAAAATTTGATTTTATAGCTAAAATGTATTTTAATGATAGTAAATACAACTAATATTTCTATGAGAGTAATAATTCTTCTCTCGTTCTATACCATTAAACTTTATTCATACCTCATTCATACATACAATAAATTACATTTGCATTCTCCATTCATTCATGACTTCAGTATCAGTTTCAGTAAAATGATAGTTTATGGTCCCAGTGGCCAAATCATAAACTCTTCCACATAGTAAAACACCTCAGACACTAAAAGGGCTTTTAATCGCTCTTTGAATTGCTTTTGATTGTCTAACTTTTTAATGCTTTCAGGGACACCAGCTTGTGAGCAAAGTTGATTAATACCTTCACTGTGGTTCTATACGAGTGATCTTGACTAGTGCCATGAGACTAATGTGCATTAGAGAGTCTGACGCAGTCAACGTGTTAAACTACTGTACAATGCATGTCTAGCTATAATACATGTGGTTAACACCTTCACTGCGGCTCTATACGAGTGATCTTGACTAGTGCCATGAGACTAATGTGCATTAGAGAGTCTGACGCAGTCAACGTGTTAAACTACTGTACAATGCATGTCTAGCTATAATACATGTGGTTAACACCTTCACTGCGGCTCTATACTGAGTGATCTTGACCAGTGCCATGAAACTAATGTGCATTAGAGAGTCTGACGCAGTCAACGTGGTTAACTACTGTACAATGCATGTCTAGCTATAATACATGTGGTTAACACCTTCACTGCGGCTCTATACTGAGTGATCTAGACTAGTGCCATGAGACTAATGGGCATTAGAGAGTCTGACAATATTCTTATGCCTTTACCGAAGCTGAAACACTATTCAATTCTATTAAAGCACATCTGTGTCACAGGGTTGTGCCATACCTTAAGTACGGATATATATGTTGAAAATAAGCCATCCATAAAACATCTGAAGAACAGAACAGAGATTAACCAGATTCATCAGTGTCCAATAAATACCTGAATTAACCTTTTACTAAATATTAAATAAGTAGTGACACAAACCTTGAGTTTTTTACCATAAGAACAATGCTAAACCTCATTCACTTTTATACCCTTCTTTATTTTTTTTATTTTAACGATATCAGTCTCATTTTAAAAATTATAATACACGCTTTTTAATTTTTTTGTGTCATTTATTTTGAATATTTAAAAGATGAATATTTTCTGAATAATCTATAAAAATATTGAAATATCTATAAAGTTAATGTTGAGTTTAGATCCATTTTCAACTTCCCCTTAGTGCAGTATCTGAAATCTAACACTGTAACAGACTGACTCCTGGATCTCAGATGCTGCACTAAGCAGAAGGTGAACCGCTTAGTGCAGTAGTGTTATTATTCTTAGATTCATGACCTAAATTAGTATCGCGCAACTTGCATGTTGCATCTCTTGTTTTTAATTTTTTGACCAATTAAACCATATGAACTGGATGACGAAAAAACATAGCCGAAAAAACGAAAGGCCCAGAATATCTGAAATCTGACACTGTAACATTTTGACTCCTGGATCTCAAATGCTGCACTAAACAGAGTGTGAACCGCTTAGTGTACCATCTGAAATCTGACACTGTAACAGATTGACTCCTAGATCTCAGATGCTGCACCAAGTAGAAGGTGAACCGCTTAGTGCAGTATCTGAAATCTGACACTGTGTAACAGATTGACTCCTAGATCTCAGATACTGCACCAAGTAGAAGGTGAACCGCTTAGTGCAGTATCTGAAATCTGACACTGTAGTAACAGATTGACTCCTAGATCTCAGATGCTGCACCAAGTAAAAGGTGAACCGCTTAGTGCAGTATCTGAAATCTGACACTGTGTAACAGATTGACTCCTAGATCTCAGATGCTTCACCAAGTAGAAGGTGAACCGCTTAGTGCAGTATCTGAAAATCTGACACTGTGTAACAGATTGACTTCTAGATCTCAGATGCTGCACCAAGTAGAAGGTGAACCGCTTAGTGCAGTATCTGAAATCTGACACTGTGTAACAGATTAACTCCTAGATCTCAGATGCTGCACCAAGTAGAAGGTGAACCGCTTAGTGCAGTATCTGAAATCTGACACTGTGTAACAGATTGACTCCTAGATCTCAGATACTGCACCAAGTAGAAGGTGAACCGCTTAGTGCAGCATCTGAAATCTGACACTGTAACAGATTGACCCCTAGATCTCAGATGCTGCACCAAGTAGAAGGTGAACCGTTTAGTGCAGTATCTGAACACTGTGTAACAGAGTGACTCCTAGATCTCAGATGCTGCACCAATTAGAAGGTGAACCGCTTAGTGCAGTATCTGAAATCTGACACTGTGTAACAGATTGACTCCTAGATCTCAGATACTGCACCAAGTAGAAGGTGAACCGCTTAGTGCAGCATCTGAAATCTAACGCTGTGTAACAGATTGACTCCTAGATCTCAGATGCTGCACCAAGTAGAAGGTGAACCACTTAGTGCAGCATCTGAAATCTGACACTGTAACAGATTGACTCCTAGATCTCAGATGCTGCACCAAGTAGAAGGTGAACCGCTTAGTGCATCATCTGAAATCTGACACTGTGTAACAGATTGACTCCTGGATCTCAGATGCTGCACCAAGTAGAAGGTGAACCGCTTAGTGCAGCATCTGAAATCTGACACTGTAACAGATTGACCCCTAGATCTCAGATGCTGCACCAAGTAGAAGGTGAACCGTTTTAGTGCAGTATCTGAACACTGTGTAACAGAGTGACTCCTAGATCTCAGATGCTGCACCAATTAGAAGGTGAACCGCTTAGTGCATCATCTGAAATCTGACACTGTAACAGATTGACTCCTGGATCTCAGATGCTGCACCAAGTAGAATGTGAACCGCTTAGTGCAGCATCTGAAATCTGACACTGTAACAGATTGACTCCTGGATCTCAGATGCTGCACCAAGTAGAAGGAGAACCGCTTAGTGCACTATATGAAATCTGACACTGTAACAGATTGACTCCTAGAATCCTGGACCTTAGACGCTGCACTAAGCGGAAGGTGAACTGGAGCTAACTCAACATTCATATAGAATCAACCATCCCCACCATAGCTATGTTAACTATAAAGTGTTTGTATATGTATTACATATATCTTTTAAATAACACATTGCCCATGGTTTACAACTAAAAACAATATTGTAAACATGCATGAGGTTTAACATTATTCTCATTGAGCCAAAACTAAGATGGCCACCAGTATATTCAGCTCTTGAATACACTATCAACTATTTCACCTACAGTGGTAAATATTTTAGCATGAATTGTACTTTTGACATTTATTGCTAAAATTATGAGTTGGATATAGGTCATTCATTAATGATGAATAGACCTATATCCACTGTGATAGATACTCTGGTCGATACGAGGACATCTAGAGCCCATAACATAATTTTTAAATAGTTAAAAATCGATTTTAAAACTGACATTGTTGTGAAAGAAATTCTTCATCGCTGTAGCGACAACACTGCAACAATCTTTTTTAATTTTCCTCAAACCCCGCAGACTACCTTCAATTTCCAGCAAATCAGGCAGCAAGTTGAAGAACCAAGAACAGTTGCGCTTTACCTCTCTCTCATAGAAAGTGGTGAGCTTTGGAATTGTGATTTTAGTGTTTGTCCGGTGATCGTAAGTGTGGTCAGTCTTAGGACTGTGGAATAGATGCATGTTTTTTTTCTGAAAAATAGAACAGATCTTTCTATATGAATTGAAGTGAATGTCATTAAATTGTATTGTTTAATATATGGCCAACGAAAGATATATAGTGAAGATGAAAAATTAGCTTCAGCAGCCCTTTTTTGGAGTTTAAAGACCATGTCACATTTCTGTTTTCTCATTTTCATAACCTCAAATTTAAATAACAATGGGATAAAATAGTCCATAAGAGTTGTTAATAATACTTAGGTGTACAGAGTAAAGTAAAAAGTTGTTAAAGTAGAAAAAGAGCTAAATTGTAGAACTGTAGTATATCTTGCACAAATCAAGGTGGAAAGATGAAGAATAGTACTAATAGACTATCTATTATTTTTAAACCAATAAAGGAGTTCATCCTTTTTGCATTACTAAACCTTTTTGTAAAATCAACTACTAGTCTTAGTACTGCGTATTGGAAGGCATTTGCCACAGAACGCATATTATTCCAATTATGTGTTTGACACATTGGCTTGCCACAGAATCCATATAATTCCAATGATATCGTGTGTGACACATTTTATTGAAATCTGCTTTGTAGGTATTGTTTATTAAATGAATATGGACACACAAAGCACTCACAGCATCCACCTCAAGTGCAGATGAAGTAGCATCCACCAATGAAAGTAGAGAGAAGGGAAGGAAATAACAAAGACGTGTTAGTTGAAGGAAAAAGACTTGAAAAGGTGAAGAATTTCTGTTATTTAGGAAGTATCATAACAGGTAGGGGCACAATAAGAGAAGAGATAGGAAACAGAATATGGAAGAGTGGAAAGTTTTTCAATATGGTGAAGAAGATTATGTGGAGTTGGAACATTGGGATAGAATCAAAAGTATTGATGTATAAATCTTATTTCCAACCAATTTTATTATATGGAGCAGAGACGTGGACGTGGACTAAAAATTATTTAAGCAGATTGCAAGCTGCAGAAATGAGATTTTTAAGAGGGATAGAGAAGACTTCAAGAAGAGATAGAATAAGGAACGAAATAACCAGAGAAAGATTGAAGGTAGTTTCACTGCAAGAGACAATGGAAAGAAGAAGAATTCAGTGGATGGGGCATGTGAAGAGGATGGGAGATAATAGAATGCCTAGAATAGCACTGGAGAAGGAGGAAAGAGGAAGAAGACCAAGAGGAAGACCGAGAGGAAGATGGGAGGATCAAGTGTGGAAAGACATAGAGAGAAGGGGACTACAGAAAATGCAGGTGGAGGAAGAGGAGACCTGGAATGACAGACAAAAGTGGAGGAGGCTGTGTACGACGACACGTGATAACGGAAACGTCAGATGATGATGATGATGATGAACTTATCAGAATTATTCATTAAATGAGTATGGGTTTTCTATTAAAAGATCCTCCAAATTTTTCTTGGATTTTGATTTACCAATCTAACGTCATATTCATTGAATTAAAAGTACATTTTTTTAAAACAGTGCCGTATATAGAAAATTATTTCAAATAGGCTGACATATGGGAAATTTTAGAAAGTGTATAATACCATTCAAAACGAGAGCTCAAGAAATTGTTGGCCGTTAAAGCTTCTTAACGTGTTATAACTTAAAACAAGCTACTGGATGAAATTTTAATGTTTGTATTAGTTGGCGGTGCTTGAACCCTCTGAGCCCTTCCTCTTATACGCCCTTGTCTTGAAATAAGAGTATTTCAAAATTTATATCTAGAAATCTTTTACATGTACTGGTCTTCATGACAACCTGACCTGTGTGTGTTTTAAACGAGATGATGTACTGACTGACATTCAAGTAATGCCAATGGTCTGTGATCTAAAATAAAAATAATCATTTCAAGTCATTGAGACCTTAAGTACAGTCTCAAAGGAGGTTATTTTTAATATTTTATTAACTCAGACTTAAGTAATGCCTCTGGTCTTTGGCTACATATTAAGATGCCCAGTCATTTAGGTGAGCTATAAGAAGTACACTCTCAAAGGTATTTGTGGGCGAAATTTGAATTTTTTTTAGATAAAATCCTTATAATTTTTAAACTGGCTTAAAGAATTTTAATTAGATTTTGAGTTGGCTTCAACAATGTTAATGAAGTTATCGGAAAAGTTCCACAAAAGTACATACAGAAGAAAGGTAGATTCAAAATATAGCAATGTTACAAAATATTTCCCACTCTGTATTAAAAAAGTTTGTCCCATCTTATCTTCTTAATAAACAAAGTACTTTTTTCAATTTGGAGTTCCCATAAACAAAACTTGACTATGAAAGCTGAATTGAATTGTTAACTACAAGAACGTAGCCAGAAAACTTTTTGGGGGGTCCAGACAACTGATATTTTCCCGTAGTGGACAGAGAGTAAGGCCCCTATTTTTCCCATAAAAATTTCTTGACCTGGTGCCCCTCCCCTCACTACACTAAAATATTAAAATATTAGAAGTATAATCAACAATACAACTTCTTTGAAATACATTAATTAAACGTTTTACTTTTAATTAGGCCTATTTTATTTATTTATATTCAGATTTATTCAATAACCGGAGTGTGGTATGCTCTCTGTCAGATTCATCCCCCCAAACCCATAGCCAAGAACTAGTTACGCCACTATACATTTCTTACAGCAGTGGTATAATTAAGGGCGCAAACTAAGGAATAGAAAGCCCTCCCTTCAAAAACACTGAAATATTAAATAATTGTAAGTATAATCAACAATCCAACTTCTTTGACACACATTAATTAAACGTTTTACTTTGAATTAAGCCTATTTTATTTATATTCAGATTTAAACCAGAGTGTGGTATGCTCTTCTGTCAGATTCATCCCCCCAAACCCAAAACCATAAACTAGTTACGCCACTGTACATTTCTTACAGCAGTGGTATAATTAAGGGTGCAAACTAAGAAATAGAACTCCCTCTCCCCAAGAGCTCTAAAAAATTAAAAAAAATAATAGTATAAACATCAATTCAACTTGTTTGAAATTCATCAATTAATCTTTTACTTTGATTTAGGCCTAATTTATTTATTTATATTCAGATTTATTCCATACCCCGAGTGTGATGTGCTCTTCAGTTAGCTTCATTCCTCTCTAAACCAAGTACTAGTTCACTCATTTTTCAGCTATCACAATAATATTTAACGTTTTTTTCTCTCCCGTTGTAAGCAAAGAGACAAATTGTGCTGTCTAAAAAGGTTAATGATTCATAATGTATCATAGGTACGTACACTATTCAGTATTCAAAAATATTAGAATCACCATTGTTTTCAGATCATCTAAGTTTTATGATGCCCAAATAAATGTTGTCTTGTCTCGTCCGAAACATTTTAAATTACGTGTAGAATTGTCTGCGTTTAAGAACGTTGCCGGCTCCCAATGAGTTATAGAGACGAAGAGGAAGCCTGTCTGATTCCATACAAAAAACATTTTTCACAACAAATAAAACAATATAACATATAGTGCATGAATAATGTCAATAACATTGCTAACTTAATTGCATGGTCACACTAGTGGTTTTCAAGAGTTAATTAAAAATTGATGAAATATATTTTATTACTAGCCGCAGAGCTGGAAGTAGATTGGTCAACTGCTAACAGTTTGATCGCTAATAGAACTACGATTAATGAAAGTTGGTTTCTATGTATCAACAATATTTTGGGGAAAAAATCATTATTCTTTTTATTTTTTACATGTCAACTGAAGCAATATACTAAAGATTAGGATTATTAATTTCTTCAAGACCAAACAACAAAGTACAAGTTTGGCTATGGAAACATAATAATAAATATATAGGTTGATTCACTCCTCTTAATTTTACTACTTACTCCAACTATAATAATATTCTGGCTGATGGAAGAGGTTGAAGCAGCAGTGAAGTTGTTTAAGTCGTCTTCTTCTTCAGTCGTCATCTTATTCAATGAAGTTGTCTTCATTTTTCGTTAGTTATGAATTTTATCAAATAAAAGTAATTTGGATATTCGTATATCATTATAAATTACATGGATGCTTAAGCATGATTTATTTAATTTTTATTAGATATTTTGCAAATAATAATTTGCAAACCAAGACAATCAATTGAGTAAGGTTGTTTCAATAGCTATTAGTTGAAAAAGACTATTAATATATAAAGAAGGAATTCAAGCGCAAGAACACGCCTTAAATTTGAAGATACTGTAAATTGGAAATGTTTCATTTCAAAATTGTAATGACTAATATCACATAAAGGAAATATTTGATTATTTGTATTAATATTGTGTAATATATTTGATTTACCACTAGAGTACTCTCTATTGATATAGGCCTACAATATTTTATCCAAGCCATAAAACATATTTCATTTAGGTGTATCAGAGCTGAACTTGTAGGCTTATTTGTTAAGTACAATATATCTCATGAAAATAACTCTTATAGACTATATTTCGTAGAAGTGGGTACAGTAAAATTGAAGGCTTAATTTATTTTAAAATTATTTATTCAACAATACAAATAACAGTGATAAACATGTATTTTAAAGAATTTTGCATAGATTGCATAAATTTAAGTTTTGTAATTGGTACATAATTATAATTTAATAAATTTTAAGTAGATAGCACAGCGTTTGTTAGGTAACATTTTCAGGTACATTTTAAATTAGAATCACACGTACACTTAAATTATTTTAAATACATGATGAAGTATACTTGTCTGTTCAATACAGTCCTTTTATCCTCAGGTCGAAGAGTCCAATTAGAGCTGATGGTGGATTTTGTTTGTAACATCTCTCAACAATGATCTCTTGGCCGCATATCTTCTCTCCATTGCACAAGTCAATAAGGGCAAACGCAGCGTCAGGAGTGAAGCAGTACAAGTAGAGTGTCTTGGTTCTTACATCCATGATTATGTCCGGATAGACTTTTTCTGCCAATCCATGCTTTGTTATCATTCCTATTATATCTGACAGAGTGGCACATTCAGGAACATTTAGTACTCTCAAAGGGAATAACCAGACAGTTATCTTCATTTTTACTGGATGCTGAAAAAAAAACAATTATACTAGAAAAATTACTCCTTTACCTGGAATTAATGTGGACAATTTAACTTTACGATCTGGAAACGGTTATAATGTACAAATTAAAGAATTTTTCAAGAAGTGCTATGATTTCGTCTGGAATTAATATAACTTAAAAAGGTGTATTTCAACGCCTGGTGATAATGTTACCTACTATGTTTACACTATTGATTGCACTCACACAATCGGGAGTTACACAAGATATTTTGGGGTAGTCCGTTGAAACAGAAGACACTGTTCCTTAAGGTCACACTTTATACAATTATACTAACTGACATAAAAAGTAATTTTCTATCAATCGAGTTGAAAAAATGGTATAACTTCAACTGGAATTAATATAGCCTATATTTAAAATTGTATATATCAGGGCCTAGCGATTATTAGACCTAGAGACTAATAAATAGAAAGCAATCCAATGTGTGTACTTGCAAATGTGTTATGAACTCAATTATACGTATTAACATAAAAAGGAATTTTCTGTGTATCGCGTTGAAGAAATAGTATGATTTCACATGGAATTAATATAGCCTAAATTTAAAATGTATGTATCAGGGCCTAGGGATTAATAGACCTAGAGACTAATAAGTAGAAAGCAATCCAGTGTGTGTACTTGCAAATGTGTTATGAACTCAATTATACATATTAACATAAAAAGGAATTTTCTTTGTATCGCCTCGAAGAAATAGCATGATTTCGCCTGGAATTAATATAGCCTAAATTTAAAATGTATGTATCAGGGCGTAGTGATTAGTAGACCTAGAGACTAAAGAAATAGAAAACAAACCATTGTGTGTACATGTAAAAGATTTATGGACTCAATTGTATGGTACAAATCAAACAAGTAATTTTTGAGTATCAACATAAATAAATTCTATGCGTTCACCTTGACTCAATATAACTTTAACATGTATATATCAAGTCTTGGTGATAGCATAGTTTACTGTAATCAGTGGAAAACAATCACTTACCTGTATCTGCTTGCAAATTCAATTTGTATTCAATAATTTTTTTTATGTAAAAACACCAATTTTAAAAAGTAATGTGTAATTTACTGAGTTGCAATTTAAATGAAACAAGAATGTTGTGGAAGAAATTGACGATGTACGATGTACGTGTTTCACAGAGACATTTCAAAGATGGTTTAGTTTTCTTTTGATGTGATTTCTGTGACGCTTCCATTCAGGGACCAATAAGAATTGTTAGTGCCTTTGCTATCTTGAGACAGTACGCGCTGTAAATGCAACGTGCTGAGTACTATAAAAAACATATTATATTGTACTTAATTTAGTGGGTAAATAAAATGATCGAGGCAGGTCTGGTTTTTACAACAATTTTCACCAAGCAATGAGGGGAATCTGATGTTTTCCAAGTTGTTATGTGTAATTCAACCGAGCGACGTATATAATAACCGGCGAATCGGCACTTTGGTCTATGAGGCGTAATATGAAAAACGATTGTAGATCATAAAATCCTAAAGTATTCAGTTTTTTCAGGACTTGGAGATATATCTATGTATTTAATCTAGCAAGAAGAATCGCGAGATATATCCTACAGGTTGGTGCTGTTAATATAAAATGTGCTTGAAGTGTTCGTGATCAGCAAATTGTTAAATGGTATAACTGGCGGGTTATTTCTAAGTCGACGAAGCTTACTTTTTGGTAGGAAATACGCTTGTAAGTATTACAGTTGATCTAAAAATGGTCTCTCGTGTTATTTTTCAAACTGTAATATTATAAGTTTAGCAAAGGTAGACTTATTCAGCCCATACTAAACGCTAAATTTTGTGGGTAACTTATTACAAGAAAGAAAATCCTCTCCAGATACGTTAAAAAACAGTAAACCTCGTTGTTATTGCAGTCGATTAGAAGGCCTAAAAGATTTTAACCTCACGGAAGACTAGTCAACGGGTTAGTTTTTCTTGACAATTATGATTTGTACAATGAACCCTTATCTGGCTTTTACCTTAATTGAAATATTACTCATAAGGCAACACCTAAATTTCGTTAAATTCAAGAGAGTGTAGTTTTTGAGAGGCCGATTCCCTTTATCCTTATCATGCCTATCATCGCCGTAGCATTTGCAAGGATCTCGCGGGACAGTCCGATCTAGACAATACTGATAAGAAGAGTTTCGGTTACTGACATATTTGCACTTCGCTATCTCTTACGGAGACGCAAAATCTAATCCCTAGGGTTTAGACCGTGCAATTCCCTTATATTCTTGCAGCCGTGAACTGTAAATCCGTTTCAGTTTCGGAGCAATATACTTGAGAGTATTCTTTTAAGCAAGTATCAAGCTATTGAAACATTGTCCCGTGAAAGTATATAGCTAAATATTATATATTATAGTTGAGTATTTGTTATTCTATCGGAATTCACTATGACAAGTCCTGACATAACAATACGAAACAAAATTATAAAATAATTTCTAAGTGTCAAGCAGTACGAGTTGAACTTTAAAAAACTAGGTACCTACATTGAACATACGTTTTTTACATTGGGAATAATATCTTGATTCTACATCTAAATTCCGAATTCCTAAATTTCAAACACTGTTGCTGGCGTTTTACATGTTTACTCTAGGGTGCCTTTTGATTAGATCTTCACTGGTGTCTCCAGGTGACGGCTTGAAATCTTATCTACAGTTTGCCGTAAACGTTCCTGGGAGCATTCCAAACACTGCTGCTGGCGTTTTTGCATGTTTACTCTAGGGTGTCATTTGATTAGATCTTCTCTCCAGCTGACGGCTTGAAATCTTATCTACAGTTTGTTGTAAACGTTCCTGGGAGCATTTTAAACACTGCTGCTGGCGTTTTTACACGTTTACTCTTGGGCGCCATTGTGTCATTTGTTGAGATCTTCACTAGCGTCTCCAGCCGAGTCACAGCTAGAAACCTTATCCCTCGTTTGTTGTAAACGTTGATGATAGTATTCTAAACACTGTTACTGGCGCTATTATACGGTTAATAACTGGAAAAATGCATTGCAAAACTTCTTTTTTACAATTTTCTACTTGTGCTGGTCTTGACAAATACCTGAACTTCCATTAAAAGTATTGCTCCTATCAGACACTCAAGTAATGCCGAGAGTATTTAACCTAATTTTGAGATAACCAATCATTGACACCTTACTGCTTCAGAAGTACAATCTCAAAGGAGGCAGCTCTTAATATTTTACTAATTGAAACTCAAGATCAACCGGTTGCTTGTGGCCTAATATAGAGATAACATCTTATAGAGACCTGAGTGTTTCATACAGTCTCAAAGGAGGTAACTCTTAATATTTTACTACTTGACATTTAAGACAAACGGTTGCTTGTGATATAATATAGAGATAACCTGTCATTAAGACCTGAGTATCTCAGATTTACAGTGTCAAAGCAGGTAACTTAATATTTTACTACTTGACACTGAAGATAAACCGGTTTCTTGTGGTCTAATATGGAGATAACCTGTCATTGAGACTTGAGCGTTTCAGATTTACAGTGTCAAAAGATGTGACTCTTAATATTTTACTACTTGACACTTAAGACAAACCGGTTTCTTGTGGATTAATATGGAGATAACCTGTCATTGACTCATTAGTGTTTCAGAAGTAAAATCTCAAAGGAGGTGGCTCTTAATATTTTATTAATTGACACTCAAGATGAACAGGTTGCTTGTGGCCTAATATAGAGATAACATATTATAGAGACCTGAGTGTTCATACAGTCTCAAAGGAGGTAACTCTTAATATTTTACTACTTGACACTGAAGATAAACCGGTTTATTGTGGTCCAATATAAAGATAACCTGTCATTGACACCTTAGTGTTTCAGATTTACAGTGTCAAAGCAGGTGACTTAATATTTAACTACTTGAAACTTAAAACAAACCGGTTGTAATCTAATGTAGAGATAACCTGTCATTAAGACATGAGTGTCTCAGATTTACAGTTTCAAAGCAGGTAACTTAATATTTTACTACATGACACTGAAGATAAACCGGTTTCTTGTGGTCTAATATGGAGATAACCTGTCATTGACTCCTTAGTGTTTCAGAAGTAAAATCTCAAAGGAGGTGGCTCTTAATATTTTACTAATTGACACTCAAGATGAACCGGTTGCTTGTGGCCTAATATAGACAAAACATATTATAGAGACCTGAGTGTTCATACAGTCTCAAAGGAGGTAACTCTTAATATTTTACTACTTGACACTGAAGATAAACCGGTTTATTGTGGTCCAATATAAAGATAACCTGTCATTGACACCTTAGTGTTTCAGATTTACAGTGTCAAAGCAGGTGACTTAATATTTAACTACTTGAAACTTAAAACAAACCGGTTGTAATCTAATATAGAGATAACCTGTCATTAAGACATGAGTGTCTCAGATTTACAGTTTCAAAGCAGGTAACTTAATATTTTACTACATGACACTGAAGATAAACCGGTTTCTTGTGGTCTAATATGGAGATAACCTGTCATTGACTCCTTAGTGTTTCAGAAGTAAAATCTCAAAGGAGGTGGCTCTTAATATTTTACTAATTGACACTCAAGATGAACCGGTTGCTTGTGGCCTAATATAGACAAAACATATCATAGAGACCTGAGTGTTCATACAGTCTCAAAGGAGGTAACTCTTAATATTTTACTACTTGACACTGAAGATAAACCGGTTTATTGTGGTCCAATATGGAGATAACCTGTCATTGACACCTTAGTGTTTCAGATTTACAGTGTCAAAGCAGGTAACTTAATATTTTACTACTTGACACTGAAGATAAACCGGTTTATTGTGGTCCAATATGGAGATAACCTGTCATTGACACCTTAGTGTTTCAGATTTACAGTGTCAAAGCAGGTAACTTAATATTTTACTACTTGACACTGAAGATAAACAGGTTTATTGTGGTCCAATATAGAGATAACCTGTCATTGATAAATGAGTGTTTCAGATGTACAATTTCTCAGGAAGTGACTTAATATTTTACTACTTGATGTTCAAGTTAAACCTGTTATCTTTGCCAAATATTGAGATAATCAGTCTTTGAGATGTATATTCAATATGTATGGTCTCAAGGGTGTTTGTTGAGTCAACAGATTTTTTAAATTTTAGACCAGATTCTTATACTTCTTATCTGTCTTAAAATATGTTAAATAGGTCTTGAGTCGGCTTCATAGACTTTTATTTGGCTAGATAAATGCAGATTGAGTTATGCAAATGAAACTTTCTGAAAAGGTCCACGAAAGTATGCACAGAAGAAAGGTCGATTCTAAATTTAGCAACTATTACGTAATATTTCCTACTCTGTATTAAAACATTGTCCCATCTTATCTTGTTCTGAAACAAAGTACTTTGTTCGATTTTGGGTACCCATAAACAAAACTAGACTGTGAAAGCTAAATTGAATCATGAACTATGAATTTTCAACTTGTAGTTGGGGGAAGTTATGTGTGAATCAGGAGGAACGTTCCTTAACACAATTGAAATTGCCGTCCCCACTGTCCACAATTAGTCCCCACAGTCCACAGTTAGCGGCTACAAATACTATGCTTCCTCCACATGTTAGGCATTGGTAAACTTCCTAAACTACCCAGTGAATCAGCTCTCCCAATTAATTTTCTATATACGTCACTGCCTTTGGATCTTGTATCTTCCATCTGAGTTTAGTGTACTGGCAGCCATTTTAGAATAGAATAGAATAGTTTTTTTATTGAATAAGCCAAAGGCAATACAATCGTCAATACACTTTGAAATAATTAGTTGATATTAAAGTCTGAAAATTGCTTTTGGGTTGTCAATGTTCATCGAAATTTGTGTTTTTAAAGTCTGACACACAATAAAGTTCCTCTTCCAACAGAATATTTTTTAACTTGTTTTTAAAGTTCTTTTGTGGTTTTATCCTTTCTGGTAGCAGGTTGAACAATCGTACTCCAATTTGGAAGGGGTCAGTTGTCTGTGTCTTGGTGAGTCGGCAATGGGTCACGTCTAAATTATTTTTTTGTCTTGTGTTGTATCCATGTATTTCACTCCAGCTCGTCAAAAGTGATGTGTTTTCTTTTATATGGGTCATCAGGGTCAAAGTGTATATATATATATATATATATATATATATAGGGAGGGAAGTGTAAATGTTTCCACTCTCTTAAAATAGCCACGACATGACCTCTATGACTTACACCACAGAGAATGCGTATTGCAGTTTTTTGGATCTTAAATATAGTGTCTGTATAAGGTGAAGATCCCCAGGCCAGTATGCAGTATGACAATCTGCTAAAGAAGCAGTCAAAGTAAACTGTTAGTGACACATCATATGAGGTGGATTGGGCCAGTCTACGAAGCATAAAATTGCATTTTGAAAGCTTCTTGCCTATGTCGTCTATATGATCGCACCATGAAAGACGATTATCTAGAGTCACTCCTAAGAGTTTCACGCTGCTATCGCTATTGTATACCTCAGATAAATTAATATGGAGATTTTGGGTTTTATCAGAATTTAGCTTGAGGCCGTTTACAGAGCACGAGTTTATTATTATTTTTTTCAAATTGCTTAATATGATTTTTGAGATTTTCGTCCTGTCTTGCATCAGTTCGGACAGTTATATAATCAGCAAAGAGGTATGCAGATATTGATAAGGAGCTGAGGTGGTATGGTAGGTCGTTTATAAAGAATAAAAAGAGGATCGGCCTCAAGATCGATCCTTGTTTCACACCTTGTGTAATATATTGTGGATTTGATATCTTACCATCATACTCCACAACCTGTTGCCACCCTTAGAGATAGTCTTTAATGAAAGTGATAGCTTTTATACTGAAACCATAGTATTCTATCTTTGCAAGTAATATAGTGTGGGGAACTAAATCAAAGGCTTTTGACAGGTCGAAGAGGCTCAATGATACCTTATACCGATTTTCCAGTCCCTGGAGCACATCTCTTGCTAAGTCCACTGTGGTTGAGCATGCGCTTTTGCCTTTTTAAAATCCGTACTGGTGTGGTGATTTAGTAGATTTGTAATTCAAGAAATGACAGTATTTGGCGTAGCAAGATTGATTCTATGACTTTGGCCAATATTGGTATGATACAGACAGGGCGATTTGATTTGAGCCAATAAGAACAATGCTGTTTCAAACACTTTTAAGACCGTATTTTAAGGTAATTTCAATTGCTATTGATTTATGACAAATGTCTCGTTATAAAAATATGACTAACTCCACCCTAACACTTTTTATTTTTTAAATATATTTTTTATTCAGAAACAATATCAAACTTATTAGTGTAATCCAGGTGAAGAGGTATTCTCATTGTCTCATAAGGTGCACAATTGAGTGCACTATGATGTTTAAGAGACAATCCTTAAGCGCAGTGGATCGATTGAGATTCTACGCAGAATGTAGCTGTGAAGGGAAGAGTTGATTAAATGTGAATGTTGAGTTGGTCTAGTTCACTAATAGGAAGGTAAACTGGAACTAAACTACACATTCACACTATTAGATATTACTCACCGTCTGCATGAGACTCTGGCACTGAAAGAGTTAGTTGTATCTTTAAAATGAATCCCCCCCCTTCATACTCTATGATCAATCTTATCATCTCATATGATCATCTTATCAATCATCTCTATGATCCCTTTCATACCTTCATTGATCTTAATTCCTGCATTCAAAATTTTCTGGTAAATAATCTCAAAACTAATCATGAAAAGACAAATTACATCAACTTCTGTTTACGTGGGTTGAATACTTATGAAACCCCAACAATAATGATGGATAACATTGTTCTGGAAGAAACTGATTCTGCTAAATTTCTAGGAATACACCTAGATAAAGGATTAACCTGGAAAGTTCACATTGAAAGTGTATGCGCTAAATTGGCAACTGGAATTTTTGTCCTTCGAAATTTATCAAAGTTTTGTACGTCTGATGGCTTACTATAGATTAATATTTCCATACCTGTCGTACGGAATTTCTCTGTGGGGCAGTTGTGCCATATCAAACTTGGAAAGAGTATTCAGACTGCAAAAAAAAGCTGTTCGAATCATCGCAAAATGAACAACAGAGAGTCATGTCGAAGTGCCTTCAGGGAGCTCAACTTGCTAACTCTACCCAGCTTGTATATTTTAGAGACTTCATTTTACTGTCGATTTCAGTGTATATTGACGCAGGGCAGTGATATACACAAATACGAGACAAGAGCTCGGGGGCGCTTTCGAGCCCGACAGCATAGAACAGCAGCATTTGAACGCCTCCCTTCTCAAGCTGGGATCAAATTTATTAACAATCTCCCTGAAACACTAAATTTAGAAACAAATCCAAAAAAATTAAAAACCTAATTAAAAACACTACCTGGTGTCTTGTGCTTTTTACTCAGTTGGCGAGTTCATGGAGCACACTTGGGATTGATATTCGCGGCGGTGTTGCAATCCTGGGGGTTGATCCCACGAAGTATGAATTTTGTTTTTTTTTTGTATGTGTATGAATGTGTGCCTGCATGCAACTGTATGGAAAGTCGAGTGAATGGATTTAGTTTTTAAGATAAATACTGTAAAAAATTGGTATTATTGACTATTGCAATACAATGTAATATGTATTGTCAACGCAATAAAATATATTCTATTCTATTCTATAAAAAAAATAAGGTATAAAATTGTTTGAAGTTTAACGTTTATCTTATGGGGTACGAGTCAAGATCATTTTAGTGCAGCCCGCCTTTAACACATTTACTGCGGCTATATACTGAGTGATTTTGATAGCTTTATGATAACAATCTCTATACGGCATCTGCTAACTCAGTTAACTTTGTATTGCCATCTTGCTTTTCGATACCACTTCCATTTATATAATGGTGGCAATGGATGAGAAAAAAGATCAAAAAGTAGGTTTTTCTGGTTCAATTAAAAGTAGGTGAGGGGAATTTTTCATACATTAAATTTTGTTTGTAATATTCTATGACAATTTAAAACATTACATTTTTCTATCATGAGGCATTTATAGTTTTCTCCACTTTGTCAACCCTTTCGTATAGGTAGAAACGAAAATACATTTTGGTACTATTTTTCAGTTAAAGTTATAAATGAATACATATGTAAAGTAACTAAACAGAAAACAAATGGATATTCATGCCAATTGTGTTAATCATAAACATTTTCAATTTCATT
Organism: Homalodisca vitripennis; assembly: GCF_021130785.1. Classification (NCBI taxonomy): domain Eukaryota; kingdom Metazoa; phylum Arthropoda; class Insecta; order Hemiptera; family Cicadellidae; genus Homalodisca; species Homalodisca vitripennis. The sequence goes on from NC_060215.1 coordinate 142,814,033, forward strand.
CTTATTCAGAATCGAAAGATAATTTCACCAATTACATACAATCACAACTTAAACTTGCCAAAAAAAACATTTTATTGCAAAATGAATACGTATTTAAATTTGTAATACTTCTGGAATACTTGTAAGTCATCATCATCATCATCAGACGTTTCCGTTATCACTGGTCGTCGTACACAGCCTCCTCCACTTTTGTCTGTCATTCCAGGTCTCCTCTTCCTCCACCTGTATTTTCTGTAGTCCCCTTCTCTCTATGTCTTTCCACACTTGGTCCTTCTATCTTCCTCTCGGTCTTCCTCTTGGTCTTCTTCCTCCTTCCTCCTTCTCCAGTGCTATTCTAGGCATTCTATTATCTCCCATCCTCTTCACATGCCCCATCCACTGTATTCTTCTTCCTTCCATTGTCTCTTGCAGTGAAACTACCTTCAATCTTTCTCTGGTTATTTCGTTCCTTATTCTATCTCTTCTTGTAGTCTTCTCTATCCCTCTTAAAAATCTCATTTCTGCAGCTTGCAATCTGCTTAAATAATTTTTAGTCCACGTCCACGTCTCTGCTCCATATAGTAAAATTGGTTGGAAATAAGATTTATACATCAATACTTTTGATTCTTTCCCAATGTTCCAACTCCACACAATCTTCTTCACCATATTGAAAACCTTTCCACTCTTCCATATTCTGTTTCCTATCTCTTCTCTTATTGTGCCCCTATCTGTTATGAATACTTGTAAGTATAAAATGTAAAAGACTTACTGATTAACTGTCAAGTTCATATAGGTCCAATTATTTTTTTATTATTTATCACTAAACTTTTATTCGATTGAAGCTATTAATTTAAACCATGTGTTCCAAATTTTAAGAACACTGAAGGGATCTTGGAAACCATAAGAGATACAGCAAATATTAAAGGGACAAAGTTGTGCGTAATAACAAGGCCAAAAAATTAATGTGGTCAAGTTGATTATTGGTTGCGTCGTCACTTGCTGTACTCATAAAACTTTTTCGTAAAAATTTTCAAATTGATACTGCTTTCTTATTACTTATATTGAAAGGTTGTTTAAATAAAATCTACATGAAATGTCTTTTAGTTTTTAAATATTATAAAGTAAAAAAATTTCATGACCAGCAAGCAGGAGGTGTAGGGTTTGAGTCAATTTTTTAAAAATTTAATAATCCATTTTTACTTAATCAAACAATTAAGTAGATTTTATACTGATTAAAAAATACCGTATATGTTATAATATCCTCTCGTTTTTTCGTCAAATAATTCATATAAACTTCTTTTTTTATGGTTGGGATATTTGGGATATTGGAATATTTGGTAAATCTGACTGACTTTTCACTGCACACAGTGTTTTGTGAAATATAGAAAATATCTGACAAGGTCAGTCTAAAAATGTCTTGCTGATGTTTTGTATAGTTGATTATGCCAAACGGCTTGTTTGTTACAAATTGTATCATAATTCATAATTTAATAAAAAATAAAATAAAAATTAACGTACAAAAATAATTAAACCACCTAATTAAATTTGAAAATAGCTTATTTTACAACTATAATGTCATATGGCCCGCATTTTGCCAAAACTTGGCATCATTGTATATTTTTATTTAAGAATAAATAAAAAAAACAATTTACACATGCCTAGTAACAAGCAGTGTTGAAACTGTCATAGGATGTGCGTTGATGCAAAAGCGTTATTGAAAACATTTTGTAAATTAAAAGCTATTTCAAAACAGTGTCATTATGTTTACATTCCTAATACATAAAGCAATTGAGTTATTTATTATATTCCTTTTAGTTAGAGTAAACTTATGCACTAAAATTTAATTAGTCACAACTGTTTCCATTTATTCTTTGCTGTATCCCTTATACTAAAGTTGCCAAGGTCTCTTCATTGTGCTTAATATTTGGAACACACTGTATATCCTGAGGACGTCTTTGAAACAGAACAAATTAAAATACAATACGGTATTAGAAATAAATTTATCATTATTAACTTTAATGTTTGGATTTCGAACCTTACATTAAACATATATTATTTGGCTAAGGGTGTAGACTAAGGAATGGAACCCCTATCACCAAAAACCCTAAAAGTTAAAAAATTATATGTAAAACATTAGTTCAACTTGTTTGAAATACAGCAATTTAACGTTTTACTTTAATTAGGCTTATATTATTTATTTATATTCAGATTTTTTCTTTACTCATTGTGGCGTTTTCTCAGTAAGATACATCCCCCCCGAAACCAAGTACTAGTTACGCCACTGTGTTACAGTGGGAAAATTAGTCCAAATACGCTTTGATTGTGTGGAAGTATGTAAAAAAGTCACAGTACTAAGGAAAACCGTAATGCCGGGGTGACCCAGGTACGATCCCATGTTTAAAAGTAATGAACGCAAAACTCAACAAATAAATTAAAAATGATTACTGCATGATGTATGGTAAAGTATACATATGGATATTAAGTATCCGTAAAGTCCTATTCTTATATCTTAACTTCTGACTTAATAACGATTTTCAAATGTTCTTTGGGAGTTGGTATATGCAGAATGTTTCTGATTTTGGTAATTTATAAATTATTTATTTATTATTATTAATCTTGTTATAAATATAAATAGGAAGGTCTAATTGGTACATCTAACTCTACTGATGAAACAAATTAGCTATTTAGATCTCTATTCAGAAAACCCAGGAACATGAAAAGTAATGTAAGTGTGCTGCTGTCCACCTATTATCGGATCTCTGTATGTGGTCAGAGGCAGTACATATGAGGGAATTGGGTCACTATTTTGAATGGTATGTTAAACTGTAATTAAAAATTTCTCCCCCTCTAGAATGATGAAAACCTAGGTAGAATTGAATGGAATAAATTTTCCCCTAAGATGGTGGATTCTTTAGGTAAAATGTTTTCCGCATATCATGTTACCCAACTTAAATTAGACAAAAAATAAGAGAAAATAGATGTAAATTACCTACCTTCAGAAAGTAATTTGGTTGCTGGATATTTACATAAGCTATGACATTTTTTACTTACAAATAACTGGAAATAAACTCATAATCCTTATTGTTATAACATAAATATTGTATCATAAGGTCGATTAATTTGAAATAAACTTTTTTGTGGCATTATACGTCCTCAAATTTCATGTCTCTAAAAGAATTAATTTAGTTTTGTTTAAAGGAAACCTCATTGTTCATAATGTATTAAAAACACGTTCAGTATTCAGCGTGTAAAAATATTAAAGTCTAATTGTTTTCGGATTAAGTTTTATGTTGCTTGTTTTATCCGAGACATTTAAAATTTTGTGTTAAAGAATTACCTGTGTTTAAGAACATTGCCGGCTCCCAATGAGCTACAGAGACGAAAAGGAAGCTTGTCGGATTCCAGACAAAATAATTAAAGATCAATTATAAAAGATGTACAAATATTCACTTAAACAGAATTAATAACCATATAAAAATAAATCGTAAATTTGTTTGTTTTTTCACAACATATAATACGACATAAATGGTGTATGAATAATGATGTCCAATAACATTGCTAACTTAATCGCATGGTCACACTAGTGGTTTTCAGAGTTAATTAAAAATTTTGAAATAAATTTTCTTAGTAGCCGCAGAGATTAAATTAGATTGGTCAACTGTTAACAGTTTGATCGCTAATAGAACTACGATTTGTGAAAGTTGGTTTCTATGTAACAACAATATTTTGGAGGAAAATCATTATTCTTTTTATTTTTTACATGTCAACTGAAGCAATATACTAAAGATTAGGATTATTAATTTCTTCAAGACCAAACAAAAAATTACAAGTTTGGCTATGGAAACATAATAATAAATATATAGGTTGATTCACTCCTCTTAAATTTACTACTTACTCCAACTATAATAATATTCTGGCTGATGGAAGAGGTTGAAGCAGCAGAGAAGTTGTTTAAGTCGTCTTCTTCTTCAGTCGTCATCTTATTCAATGAAGTTTTCATTTTTTACTAGTTGTGAAGTTTTATCAAATAAAAGTAATTTGCATATTCGTATATCATTATAAATTACATGGATGCTTAAGCATGGTTTATTTAATTTTTATTAGATATTTTACAAATAATAATTTGCAAACAAAGAAAATCTACTGAGTAAGGTTGTTTCAATAGCTATTAGTTGAAAAAGACTATTGATATATACAGGAGGCATTGGAGCGCAAGAACACACCTTACATATGAAGATACTGTAAGTCGAAAATGTTAAATATCAAAATTGTAATGGCTAATATCACATGAAGGAAATATTTGTTATTTGTACTAATATTATGTAATATATTTGGTTTATCCCTATAGTACTCAACCTTTTATAGGCCTACAATACTTTATCGAAGGCATAAAAGATGTTTTGTGTAGGTGTATCAAAGCTGAACAACATTCACCATACTGAATTGTGCAAATAAGTTTTAGTATCTAGAAGGGAAATTTGAAAAAAATTGAGATTCGTCCAAACGAATAGATACTTTTCAGAAGTGTGTGTTGTGTACATATATATTGTAAGCTCATTATTATCTCATAAGAATAACTTATAGACTATGTTTCGTAGAAGTTGGTTACAGTAAAAATGTAGGCTTAATTTATTATATATTTATTTATTCAACAATACAAATAACAGTGATAAACGTGTTTTTTAAAGAATTTTGTATAGATTACATAAAGTTAAGTTTTGTAATTGGTACATAATTATAATTTAATAAATTTTAAGTAGATAGCACAGCGTTTGTTAGGTAACATTTTCAGGTACATTTTAAATTAGAATCACACATACACTTAAATTATTTTAAATACATGATGAAGGATACTTGTCTGTTCAATACAGTCCTTTTATCCTCAGGTCGAAGAGTCCAATTAGAGCTGATGGTGGATTTTGTTTGTAACATCTCTCAACGATGATCTCTTGGCCACATATCTTCTCTCCATTGCACAAGTCAATAAGGGCAAACGCAGCGTCAGGAGTGAAGCAGTACAAGTAGAGTGTCTTGGTTCTTACATCCATGATTATGTCCGGATAGACTTTTTCTGCCAATCCATGCTTGATTATCATTCCTGTTATATCTGACAGAGTGGCACATTCAGGAACATTTAGTACTCTCAAAGGGAATACCCAGACAGTTATCTTCATTTTTACTGGATGCTGAAAAAAAAACAATTATATTAGAAAAATTACGCCTTTATCTGGAATTAATGTGGACAATTTAACTTTACGATCTGGACTCGGTTATATTGTACAAATTAAAAAATTTTTCAAGAAGTGCTATGATTTCGTCTGGAATTAATATAACTTTAAAATGTGCATTTCAATGCCTGGTGATAGTGTTACTATGGTTACACTATTGATTGCACTCACACAATCGGGAGTTACACAAGACATTTTGGGGAAGTCCGTTGAAGCAGAAGACACTGTTCTTTATGGTTCCACTTTATACAGTTGTACTAACAGACATAAAAAGTAATTGCTATCACTGCTATCACTGGAATTAATATAGCCTAAATTTAAAATTTACATATCGAAGTCTAGATATTAGGAGACCTAGAACCAAATAAATAGAAATCAAACCAATGTGTGTACTTGCAAATGGGTTATAAACTCATTTACACTTACTACCATAAAACGAATTTTCTTTGTATCGAGTCGAAGAAATGGTATGATTTCGCCTGGAATTAATATAGCCTAAATTTAAAATGAATATATCAAGAGAGAGAGAGAGAGAGAGAGAGAGAGAGAGAGAGAGAGAGAGAGAGAGAGAGAGAGAGAGAGAGAAATCTTTATTGACAATCTTCAAGATTGAAATGGTGTCAAACAAAACATTTTTTTTAACTGATAAAAAGACATACAGTTTTACAGTTAAAAAAATTAAAAAAAAGTTCACAGTTAGGAGTCACGGTTGTGCCAGTCCAGGTACTCTTCCACACTGTAAAAGGGGTTGATCAGGAGCCAATGGTGTAGCACCGCCTTCAGCTTCTCAGGGTTGGACATCTTAATATTCTCTGGCAGATGGTTAAACAGTTTGGCGCCAATGTAAGAGGGCTTGCCTTCAAATCTTCTGCTGTGATGCGTTGGTAGGTTGAAGTCACGGGCACGACGAGTGTAGTGTTGGTGGAGGTCTTCATTTCTTGGTGGGCTGATTCTGCAGGCTGTTGTCACCACTTCTAGAATGTAGGCATTTATTACAGTAAGAATTTCCCACTCAACAAACGCCCGCCTGCAACTCACCCTCCACCCCAAGTCAGCCATCACACGCACAGCCTTTTTCTGCAGCACTAAAACCCGCTGCAAATTGCGTTGTGCTGTGGCACCCCAGAGCACTATGCCATACTTTATGTGGCTGTCCAGAAGAGCCGAGTAGGCAGTTTTAACCGCCTCTGTTGTGCTGACAGCTTTAATGCGTCTCAGGGCATAAATACTACTGCTCAGCTTCCTGCAGAGGACCTCGACGTGCTCATCCCACTTAAAATTGACATCCAGTGTAATCCCTAGATGTTTAATGGCTTGAACAGAATCGATGTTAGGGATTCCAGCAACTTCTTCTTTGTTCTTGCCCATTATGAGCTGTCTGGTTTTACCTTCATTGAACACTAGATCATTTCCAGAACAGTATTCGACGGCAAGCTCGAGGGATATGATTGACCTCAATTCTAGCTCTTCGACATTTCTCTTGGCTGCCACCAATACCGTGTCATCGGCATACATGATCGTTTTGGCAAAGTTCTCTATGTGCGCCGGAAGGTCTAAGGTGAAAAGTATGAAGATGACCGGGCCAAGGACGGATCCCTGAGGCACGCCCCTGGTCACTGGGAGTAAAGATGATCTGACAGCCGTAAGTGTTCCATTGATCTTCTGCCTCAGTTCAACGAGTTGGTCCCGACCCCGCAGGTAACTTTCAAACCAGGACAAAGCCACGTTTTTAAATCCAAGGTTTTCCAGTTTGCGCAGAATGAGATCGTGACTGAGACAATCAAAGGCTTTACCTAAGTCAAGGTAGATGCTGACAATATCATCACCATCCTCAAGGTGTTCAAGGATGCTCTCCACCAACTCAACCAGAGCTGTCATCGTTGACCTCTTCTTACGAAAGCCGTGTTGGTTCTCTAAGTCGATGTTGTTTTTCTTCAGGTGATCTTCAATCCTGGCCAGAGCGACCTTCTCGATGATCTTGGAAAAGGTAGACACCAGGGAGATTGGTCTGAAACTCCCAAGCTCGTGCCTGTTTCCTTTCTTGTGCAAAGGAATTACTTTGGCGGTTTTCAGTCTACTGGGAAAGCGACCACCGACAAGGCTAAGGTTTATTATGTGAAACAAAGGCAACATCAGTTCGTGTAGACAGGTTTTGACGATCTTAGAAGAGTACTCGTCAAGTCCTGATGAGGTCTTGCTCTTCATTGCACCGACGATCCTCCGAAGTTCACTCTCGGTCGTTGGTTCCAGCTCTGTCATTGGGAAAGCAATGGTGGGCATGCTAGGTCTGACAGTTCCTGACTTGTCCTGTTGACTGCTCTTCAAGGTTTCTTCAGCAATTGATGTGAAGTAGATATTAAATACGTTGGCGAGCTCAGCTGGATTATCTATCCTTGTGCCATTCTGAAGCATCACGTAATCAGTAACCATGGGATCATGGCTCCTGGACCACCTTTCACTATTTATGACCCTCCAGACTGCCTTAGATTTGCAGCTAGATTGGGAAATATAGTTGGATGTTGTCTCTTGCCTCAATGATCTCAGTTTTAGATCGTAAGTCTTCTTCAAATTATTAGCAGTCCACTTGTCTTCATTGCTTCCTGTTAGGACATAAATATCAAGGGCCCGAAGGAAAGAATCTCTCAGTTTAGCAGCTTCCTCGTCGAAAACATGTTTAATAGGGTTGAGTCGCTTTGCCCTAGACCGTTTTAGAGGGCAGGAAGCATTAAGAGTTAACTGATGATTGACAAAAAGCTATTAAAAGCCTCATCAACGTCTTCGCTTGTTAGGACGGCCCTCCAATCCTGGTTCGCAAGTAGAGTCTTCAGATTTGTTAAGTTATTGGAGTTGATGGTTCGGCATACTGTTGGAACTTGTTGTTCAGTCCTAACCATTATTAGCCCTAACTCACATATTTGACCACTGTGGTCTGAAATACCTTCGTTACGACCCGGACCTTGACGATGTCGCTGAGATCTTGGGTGACACAGCACATGTCTATGGAGGAAGACGAGACACTGGTTATCCTGGTTGGTGGGAGGAGTAGTCTGTGAATGTTGAAGGTCGCTAGTACATCTTCAAGTTCCTTCTTTTCTGTCGATGGGTCCAGACAATCTATGTTAAAATCCCTGATGATTACAATGGAAACATTTGGGGAGGTCCAGAGCTTCAAGGTATTTTCCAGCGTTTGAAGAGCAAGGGTTATCGATGCTTTATTCTTTCGTGGTGGCCGATAAACCCCAAGGATATAAACGAATCTGCTCTTACTTAGGCTGATGGTTACAGCAGAGACTTCCACTATCAAGGCCTAGCGATTAGTAGACCAAGAGAGTAATAAATAGAAAGCAATCTATTGTGTCTACATGCAAATGTGTTATGAATTCAATTACACTTACTAACATAATAAGGAATTTTCTTCGTATCGAGTCGAAGAAATAGTATGATTTCGCCTCGTTATAATTTTAAAATGTAAACATCAGGGCCTAGTGAGAGTAGACCTAGAGCCAAATAAATAGAAAGCAATCCATTGTGTCTACATGCAAATGTGTTATGTACTCAATTATACTTACTAACATAAAAAAGAATTTTCTTCTTATCGAGTCGAAGAAATGGTATGATTTCACCTGGAATTTATATAGCCTAAATTTAAAACGTATGTATCAGGGCCTAGCGATTAGTAGACCAAGAGAGTAATAAATAGAAATCAAACCATTGTGTGTCTACCTGCAAATATGTTATGAACTCAGTTATACTTACTAACATAATAAGAAATTTTCTTTGTATCGAGTCGAAGAAATGGTATGATTTTGCCTCGTTATAATTTTAAAATGTAAACATCAGGGCCTAGTGAGAGTAGACCTAGAGCCATATAAATAGAAAGCAGTCCATTGTGTCTACATGCAAATGTGTTATGTACTCAATTATACTTACTAACATAAAAAAGAATTTTCTTCTTATCGAGTCGAAGAAATGGTATGATTTCGCCTGGAATTAATATAGCCTAAATTTAAAACGTATATATCAGGGCCTAGCGATTAGTAGACCAAGAGAGTAATAAATAGAAATCAAACCATTGTGTGTCTACCTGCAAATGTGTTATGAACTCAATTATACTTACTAACATAATAAGGAATTTTCTTCGTATTGAGTCAAAGAAGTAGTATGATTTCGCATGGAATTAATATAGCCTAAATTTAAAATGTATATAACAGGGCCTAGCGATTATTAGACCTAGAGAATAATAAATAGAAAGCAATCCAATGTGTGTACTTGCTAATGTGTTATGAACTCAATTATACTTACTAACACAAAAAGAAATTTTCTTCGTATCGAGTCGAAGAAATAGTATGAGTTCGCCTTGTTATAATTTTAAAATGTAAACATCAGGGCCTAGTGAGAGTAGACCTAGAGCCAAATAAATAGAAAGCAATCCATTGTGTCTACATGCAAATGTGTTATGAACTCAATTATACTTACTAACATAATAAGGAATTTTCTTCGTATTGAGTCAAAGAAATAGTATGATTTCGCCTGGAATTAATATAGCCTAAATTTAAAATGTACATATCAGGGTCTAGCGATTATTAGGCCTAGAGAATAATAAATAGAAAGCAATCCAATGTGTGTACTTGCTAATGTGTTATGAACTCAATTATACTTACTAACACAAAAAGAAATTTTCTTTGTATCGAGTCGAAGAAATGGTATGATTTCGCATGGTTACAATTTTAAAATGTATACATTAATGACCTATAGTCTATTAAATAGGAAGCAAACCAAAGAGTCTACATGCAAATGAGTTATGAACTCAATTATACATACTAACATAGAAAGTAACTTTCTATCTATCAGTTGAAGAAATGGTATGATATCACCTGGAATTAATATAACTGTAAAATGATATCAAAGCCTGGTGATAGGCTAGTAGTCCTATAGACTAAAAAATAGAAAGTAATCCAATGTGTCTACATGCAAAAGAGTTAAGGATTCAATTGTATGGTACAAATTAAACAAGTAATTTTGACTATCAACATAAATAAATTCTATTCTTTCACCTTGACTCAATATAACTTTAACATGTATATATCAAGTCTTGGTGATAGCATAGTTTACTGTAATCAGTGGAAAACAATCACTTACCTGTATCTGCTTGCAAATTCAATTTGTATTCAATAATTTATTTATGTAAAACACTACTTTTAAAAAGTAATGTGTAATTTTCTGAGTGGCAATTTAAATTAAACTAGAATTTTGAGGTGAAGATAGAAATTAATGATGCACCTACATGTTACCTACAGAAATTTTAAAAATGGTTTAGTTTGGTTTTGATCTGATTTCTTAGACGCTACCCTTCAGGGACCAATCAGAATTGTTTAGTGCCTTTGATATCTTGAGACAGTATGCGCTGTAAAGGCAATGTGCTGAGTACTATAACAAAACATATTATATTGTACTTAATTTAGTGGGTAAATAAAATGATCGAGGCAAGTCTGGTTTTGACAACAATTTTCACCAAGGAATGAGGGGAATCTGATGTTTTCCAAGTTGTTATATGTAATTGAACCGAGCGATGTATAATAATAAACCGGCGAATCGGCACTTTGGTCTATGGTGCGTAATATGAAAAATTATTGTAGATCATAAAATCATAAAGTATTCAGTTTCTTCAGGACTTGGAGATATATCTATGTATTTAATCTAACAAGAAGAATCGCGCGATATATGCTACAGGTTGGTGCTGTTAATATAGAATGTGCTTGAAGTGTTCGTGATCAGCAAATTGTTAAATGTTGCAGGTAGAAAAGTGTAACTGGTGTATTATTTTTAAGTCGATGTAGCCTACATTTTAGCAGGAAATGCGCTTGTAAGTATTGCGGTTGATCTACGTATGTCTCTCGTTTTATCCTTCAAACTGCAATATAAGGTTAGCAAGGGTAGATATATTTACCCCATACCAAACACTATTATGTCGATAACTTATCACAAAAATAGAAATTCTCTCCAGATATGTTAAATAACTGTATGCCTCGTTGTTATTGCAGTCTTGTAGAAGGCTTAAATGATTAAACCAATGGAAGACAAGTTATTGTTTTGTTTAATTGATAATTATAGCTTGTACAATGAACACTAATCTAGCTTTTACCATAATTTAAATATTACTCATTAGGAAAAATCTATAAATATGAAACAAATAATAAAACTGCAAACAAAAAAGCAGAGTTAGATAAAGCCAAAGCCATTTAACACTGTATAGAGAGTACAATCTAAGTTACTAAAAACGTATTCTTGTTGGTATTTCGATTTTTCAAATTGTGTTGTCGAGTATTTGTTATTCAACCCAATTTCTTACTCAACATTTTCTGTGTAAAATTGTTTTATTATAAATATATTGGAATTAGACGAGGACACTAAATTAAGCAAACAAAGTGAGAGGACATTCAAATTTTTGATCTGAGAATATCGTTCAGCAGGTACAATTCACAAAACACTGTTATTACAGGATGATTATTTGTGTTGGTGAGAGATAAAATATTGTTACGTTAATAAATCTTGGGTTCATTAATACTGTGTAAGCGCAACACATTTTGTATTTTTTTAACATCTCTGTTTCATATTATATCGATGAACAAAACCTGTCTTTTTTATTTAAAAAAATTTATATGGTATCAGACATATTTCAGGGGACTTCAAATCATACGCACTTAAAATTTTGTTAATTCAAGAGAGTTTAGTTTTTAAGAGCCCGATTCCCTTTATCCTTATCATGCCTATCATCGTCGTAGCATTTGCAAGGATCTCGCGGAACAGTCCGATCTAGACAGTACTGATAAGAAGAGTTTCGGTTACTGACAGATTTCAACTTCGCTATCTATTACTAAGACCCAAAACCCGATCCCTAGGGTTTAGACCGTGCAATTCCCTTATATTCTTGCAGCCGTGAACTGCGAATCCGTTTCAGTTTCGGAGCAATATACTTGAGAGTATTCTTTTAAAGCAAGGATCAAGGTATTGAAACATTGTCCCGTGAAAGTATATAGCTAAAGATTGCCGTTCCTTGTGGTTGTTGTGGATAGTTGTATCCTTGTGTATTTCACCAAGTAATCTTTATTATTACTTGTTTTATGGTTACTGACATATTTGCACTTCGCTATCTCTTACTAAGACCCAAAATTCGATCCCTAAGGTTTAGACCGTGCAATTCCCTTATATTCTTGCAGCCTTGAACTGCGAATCCGTTTCAGTTTCGGAGCAATATACTTGAGAGTATTCTTTTAAAGCAAGGATCAAGGTATTGAAACATTGTCCCGTGAAAGTATATAGGAAAAGATAGCCGTTCTTTGTATCCTTCGGTATTTTGCCAATGAATCGTTATTATTAAAATAATCTCATTAAATACATATTTTACAGGAATTTTAAATTCACTGTGGCTAGTTCTGTCGTCCAACCAATAACATTACGCACATGTACAACAACACTGAGGATAAGGCATTACTACCTTCAGTGTATCAATAAAATCCATATAACACTTTATTATTTTTAATGTATTTAGGAAGCTAAGGTGGATAATAATGATTTTTCGGTCACCCGATCTCGGATAGATATATGTATATATTTTATGTATTTATGCCCAACATTTCCAAAGAACTTATACATTATACCTTTATGAAATTGAAGGAATACACTCATACATATACATACATTGTTTATACTTAGAGATGTGTTCGGAATTGGACAATATGGAAAGTGTCACGCTATGTATTTTAATATTTTTTTTCAGTGAACATAACTAATATCTCATTTAGTGCGGATCACTATGGAAAAGGTAGTGCTCGCACTAACGCTCGTGGTACAGAGAATGCGGTTTGCGGTTTTACTACCTTTCCTCTGCGGCCTGCGCGTGTCTGTAAACGGTCGTGCGAGCATTCAAAACACATTCTTACTGGCGTTTTACACGGTAACTCTGCGCCGTATAGATGTTCACGTGCGCGTTTACATGATGAATGTTAATGTTATTGGCCGTCTTGTGAATGTACGTTCGGCGTCTTCACAAATGTAATCAGATAGAATCAATCATCGTCAAAAGTAACCGAATGAAATATGTCCCCCCTTGAAGGGAGTAAAAACTTGAAAAAGTTAAACGATGGACCGTCTTTGTCCAAAATTGTCAAAATACTTCCCCTAACTTAATAAAAACATTACATGTTTTACTGCAGCTTCTTGTATATCGCTAGATTATTATCATTTATCATATGTAAACCTAATAGCCTATATGTTGGGACTTGTGTACACAAAGGACGTTCACACAAGGTCGCTGTGATAAAGTTACATATTTTTGCTGTTGAATGTAGAAAAGAACAACCTCAAGAGTTTTGAGTAAGCCATACAGTCGGGACTAACTATCGATATCGCCATATTTCCTATGAAATATATTCTGGAGGTCAAGGAAGTAACTGGTCGTAAAACGAGGCGGCTTAGTATTCCCGTGAAAATAAAAATAATTGTAAAGTAGAGACAAAATATGGCTTTCAAACGATAACACAAATGTAGTAACTAATGTGAGTTAAACGCCGCCAATCACAGCTGGCGTGGTTTACTCTATTTATTACAGACGCCCTATATATCCCCTCCCAACTGCTATGCAAAGTACTCTTAGCACTTTAATCCATTTAACAAAGAGTAAAGTAAGACAGTAATGTACTGCTGTAAGTATTATAAAAATATTAAGAAAATTAATGTTCTTGTGCTTTTCAAGTTACGGAAGAAGTCAGTAATATTTAGAATGGCAATAAGGGAAAATGTATGCCTGAATGTGTAGTTTGCTGGTTGAAATCGTAGTGGGTGGGGGGATCTGTGTGTGAATCAGGGGAGGAAAGTTACTTGACGCATTCCTCGAAAGAGTTGCCACCCCCAAAGCTGATTGCGCAGAGGGATTACAAAACATATGCTTCCTCCACATACTCGTATTTTGATGTTGTGCAGCTGAGTAAAGTTTTTATGTTCGAATGGAAAATATAAATCGTTAAAAAACCGAATATATTTGGTTCAAAAGTTATATTATCCATAGCCATGTGTAAGGTGATGTAGTGTGGTGAAAATTGTAATGTATGAACTTTTGTCGAATTATCTATTTTCTACTGACGACTCCTGGTGAATGGACAAATGGTAATAGTTAGTTACGTACCGTGCTATACACACGGTAATATATAGTACGGAAATAATAATAATACGGTACTTAATAGTGCACGCTATAAATAATAATAACACCAGTAGTTTGTGGTGTAGGACAGAGGTACAAGGCAATTACCGCCATACGGAAAAGTATCCTTGTTTTAACGCAGTGGGGCCATAAAGAACAGTGTTTTCTGTTTCAACGGACTACCCCAAAACGTCTTGTGTAACTCCGATTGTGTGAGTGCAATCAATAGTGTAACCATAGTAACACTACGTGCTTCTCCCCTCCCCTCCTGCCCCACCCTCTCGGGTTCTCATCTCATCTCTCTGCACTAGTTCTCTCCTTTCCTTTCTTTTCGGTCACGTGGTAGCCTCGGGAGATGTCACTCTCAATGGAAGAGGCAACGCGGCAGCCTCTTCGTAGTTGGGATATAAGAGTAATCTCGTGGTTGAGAATTCTTCCCACCCAGTGACATTAAAAATATTGTAAGTATCGTTAACGCGACGGACACAAACTACAGTCGAATTTGGAGGACTGTCATGACAGTCCTCTCTTTATTTAAGTGAACTGTAATAAGTTAATAGTATCCTTTCGATCTGCAATTGCATATGTTCTTGTAGACCCAGTTGCTGGGCGATTCGAAGGCCGCGTTTTAGATCACGGTATTTTGGTATGATCCGGAGGCCACTATTTTTGCAATAGCTTTCTTATCGGGACCAGAAAAACTGCATTATTAGAAAGAACAGGTTATGTTTAGGTCCCCGGTATGGAAAACTATTCCAAAAATTGTGGCCTCCGGATAGTAAAGGCACCGATCATGTACTTACCCAACAGTTCTGAAATACGAAGTAGAAAAAAGGTTATTGGTGGAAAGTTTGTTTTACTCGCGAAGATCATGTGTGTCATTTTATACAACTTTTAGTCTAGCAAAACGTAATTATTAGAATCTTGGTGCACCAGATTGCGGATCTGTAAAAATACCGACTTAAACAGTTAATATTATTTGTTATCACACATTAATATCAAGATATAGTGTATATTGAAGTAAAGAATTTTTAATTTCTATCATAGGCTTAATATTTCCAATTCAAATATATTAAAAATCTGTTACATGAAATTGCCAGTACTGTACAATTAAATTTTTTGTCAACAACGCAGGAATTCATTTCAAGGGAGGACATTTTATTATATATGAGAACCCCTGTGTACATGAAGTATAAGGAGGCTTCTCGAGTAAAACATACCGTAGCTCTTTACCACTTAACATGACCGCATGCTGTAAACCACAGTGCAGCAACTGAATAAATCTGCTGATATTACACTCAGTAAATTCATCTAATTTGAAGTATATTCTTTAACATCTAGCTTATCAGTAACTTTGACACTTGAATGCATTGACTGCAGGACGTACACCTCAGTGCAGTAACTAAAAACGTTCTACTGATACTACACTGAGCAACTACAGATACGATGAAGTGTATTGTTTAACATCTAACTTATCAGTATGTTTTACCTTTTGAATCAATTAATGACTGTAGGATGTACAGTACCTGAATACGTTCTGCTGATAGTACACTGAGCAACTACAGATACGATGAAGTATATTGTTTAATATCTAACCAATTATTATCTTTTACATTTTGAATCAATTAATGACTGTAGGATGTACAGTACCTGAATACGTTCTGCAGATCGTACACTGAGCAACTACAGATATGATGAAGTATATTGTTTGACACCTTGTTTTTCAGTATTTTTGACCTTTTGAATTAATTAATGACTGCTGGATGTACACTACAGTACAGTAACTGAATACGTTCAGATGATACTGCCCCGAGCGAGCACAGACACAATGAAGTGCATTGTTTAGCATCACGCTGATCGATATCTTTGTCCTTTTCAAGTAAACCATGACTGGAAGCTGTAAACTGTAGTGCATTAATTAACAGGTTCCGCTCATGCAATGGCGCTACTGGCCCGACAGTTGCAGACATAAAGAGGTGTATTGATAATGAAGCTTTGGTATTTGCAGTTTACTGATAAGGGAACACACCGCCTGCACAACACCGAACGATACAACAGCTACACATTCCCTATTCACATGTAGTGAGACACATGCTAGCTGATTCATTCTCAGCTGATCTGACAAACAGCTTGACACCTGTCATAATAATGCGCTTTAGTGTCGGTCTTAACAGTCACTTCAGGGCAGGCGCCGTGGGTGAGTTTTCTTTTAGCTTCTTTGTAGTTTCTAATCGTGTTAAACACGGTTTTGAGAGCCTATTCAAGTCTTCCCTGACGCTTTTTCATCCGGTGAAAATAAATTGTGTTGAATAACCACAGAGGTTCAGTTTTTTAAATTTTGTATTTCTTAGTTTTATACAGTGGAGTATATAATGTTTGATTGAGACGGTAGTCATTTGTTAGATATTGAATGCATCAGTGTTTGGAAAATGTGGATCAAAACTTTAAGAAATTATAAATTAGAATAGATGAAATGAAAATATTCTACGTTTTGTTGTTTTTGTTGCATCAAATATTTAGCGTATATATGTCTAATATGCAGCAATAATAACCAGAATAACACGATGTTCAGTCTTTTTTTCCAATCAACAGTAAAAGTGTACGATTTGCTGTTATTTCCAGGAATGTGCCCAAATCTGGTTTTTTGAAGTGAGATAAATATCTCTAAGCAAACGTGTTCATTCGAGGGCCCCTAATTACATATGGGATTTAAGCTTCATCTGAATCTAACGATAAGATCCTATCATTTGTAAATCAGCAAAATTGTTTTTATTTGGGGTTTTAAAACTAAAGATTATGGAATGTGAATTAGTATTACAGTTATTTCTAAAAATGCATCTTTTCAGAAGATTTCATCTTCCCCTCGCATATTATTGTTATGTAGACAACTTAAGATAAAATATATCTTAGTCTCGTAGTTAAAAGAACATCGACAAAAAAACCAAAACCCCCCTCTGTTGTCGGTACTAATTAATAGTGTACGAATAGCTTTAAATTTTATGAAAAAGTGCTACATTATATCTTTCTAAAATAAGAACAAGACTTGAAATAATCATATATGTTAGAATGTTGTCTGGAAGCTACAGAAATATTAACTTGAACATAATAGCACAAACTGGGAGCTCGGGAAGGAAGTAATCGATTTTCCAGTCAGTTAACCACAAGACTGCACTTTCCTCGTCCGATTATGGATGGATGTCGTAACAAGCAACATTGTTTTATGTGTACAAAACATTTTTTGCCACTACAAAAAAGTTGTTAGTAGATTAAAGCTACGTAATTTGTATTTTTATTAAACCTTTGTAAGTTCAGAATAAATTGAATTGAAATTTTTTGTATACATTCAGTACAACTAAGTATTAGAACGCTATATTCTCAACAAAGGCAATACTTATAGTCTGTTTTTTTTTTTAAATTTGTTGATTGTTAACACTGAGTTTATTCAAATTAATAATGTATTCAAATTATTAATTAACACTGAGTATATATATATATACCAAAAAAGTATATTAATTTTTCACAAATTATGTAAGGTTAGTAGCGAAGTGAGACTAAATTATAATATAACATAAACGAAAAAGATGACAGAAACATTATATCTGTATACATGTCAGACCAGTTGGGTATTAAACGGATCAAAACATTTACTATAAGTGTATATAAGGCGGTTCAAACGCACTTCTTCCATGAGACTCTCCGTGCATTTGCGGCCTCTATAGTTATGCTTTAATCAAACCGCATTTTAAAACGTTCACAATTTTGTTTTTTATCAATACTACCTTATTCTTAGGCTTCGAGTGCCTTTTAGAATTAGACTCGCTGAAAACTGTTTCAGTAGCCGTGATATGAACAATAATATCGAAGGATGGGAGTAATCATTTGTTTGACTCCCAAACTGAAGATTCACATCCAGACTCTGGGGATTCACAAATTTCCATGATTCATTGTTCTTTCTGTATGCGTGTTTCTATGCTCATCCAAAAATGTTTAAAACCTTTCTTTTTCTGGTAAAAAAAAATACCGAACTCAATTTTTGTCCCCTCTACAGTTGGAGGAATTTACCTGTGCTCGTAGGGCCCAAATACTACCCTTCCAACAAATAAACGCTGCCTGTGTGGCGGGTTGCGTTTACGTGCTAGCCGCTGAGATGAAGGCACAACAATCTCTTTAACGACTTTAAACTCACGATTTCGATTTGCAGATTAGTATTGACAAATACGTTATTTTCAAAAACACGTTAAACAAAGCTGTAACAACTGAAAAACAAGGATAAGTCCTATTATTGCAATTATTTGGTATTATCTTATTATTTAATTCCACCACAATCAGCACTGTCACAAAACAGACTGATTGTAGCGAATGTGATGAGTTATTTGGGCCAATACGATTCCTGAAAGGAGGGTTTTACCGATGAGTCACAGGAAATGTTTTCGGGACGCAGCGCATAATGCTACCCCGCCACCCCTCCCGCCTATCACCACATACTCAAGGTCACGCGCGCAGCTAAAGTCCTCGAACTATACTTTCGTGAGGTGGAGACGGTAAAAATACCTCGCCAAACCACATAATGGGTGAATTACTTGTACTAGTCCCATTAATATGTGGTAATATGATAAATATAAAAAGTGAAAAAGGTCATAAAATCCCGTGGACCGAGGTCAGGGCTCAATGGCAACTCCATGGGCTCAAAAATTCCCACTCAAGGGACCCATTTGTAAAAGTCAACCAATTAAAAAAGATTATATTAACTTTCTAATATGTATTAACGTTGTCTTATTTAAATTTACTGCATAGCTTGTTTATATACATCATATGTATTATTAATAACCTAGATATAAAATATTAGTCCAAAGAAATAAGTTTCAACACCAAACTTATAAGATTAACATGCTAACCATTACGGTCGTCATACTATTATACACATAATAATCTTCAAAAAGACTTATGCATATTTTGTTTGATATTTCTAGATCAAACATGAAATATACCTTCCTTCTGATTGTGCGGGAAAGGATATAAAGGATAACAATTTGAAAAAGTATTTAATTATTCCACGGAACGATCTACAAGATTTATAAGCATCTGAATCGGAAGTTAGGAGCATCTTGTAATCATGGCCAAAGAAAAGCTGATGACAATATCCAAAACTTTCTTTTAAGATGTTGTTATTTGGGTCCAAGTACAAAATTGCCTAATAAGTTTTCACTTAGAAAATCATTTATTATATACATGTGCAGTTATTTATTCGCTAGAGTCTGTGGCGAGATGTGGTTCAATAACTACAAACAGTAGGAGAAAAGCAAAGGAAACTCGTCTCAGACGATCCTAACCTAACCATGACATAGCGACTGTCAACTGTCAAGTTCTTCATAACCTTAAATACGCTTAGTACAAATCTGTACAATAATGGTATGCCAATATATTTGACTTATTTTAATAGCTATAGCGTTTTTCATTTTCATTTATTCCATAGTAAAAATGGGATAACGCATTCAAATTAATGTTATCATAAATTCGATACTTAGCGGGAAGTGAGTGTACTACGATCCAGCCTAATCAACCTTAACTGCTGTTTGGTCCTTATCTGGTAGATAAATAAATTCTGTTCAGTTTTAAAGTGTTTAGATATTAAAATACAAGATAAAGAATTATTTTAAATGTTCATGTATTTTTTTGAGAGTCTACATTTCATGACTGGAAATGTGGCGGTATTATTTAAAATATATAGTAAACCAATTAAGCATTCAATGTTTGTATAAGGACTGTAATATCCATTTGATAACTTGTCATGATATAAATCCTACTTTGATCCAACCCTTGAAAGATTAATGTAGCCTACTGATTAGGATTTATTTATATTGAAGTGTAATAAATCGGGCTATTATGATTAAATTTCAGTTTTAATAAAATGAATGGGGAAACAAACCTAACCTCAGTTTAAGTGTTTGGCGTCTTAATTATTTCTTTTTATCAGTGTATTTAAGCGATTGTACTATTACACTAAATCAGCTTATGTCTAATTCTCTAAATGGTAGTTTGAGGAACAACTTGAATTTGTGCCGATTTTATACAGTAGGTAGCTTCATCCTTTCAAGCTGCAACAAATATTACCGCATTACTGCACATTAAAATAGGCTATATACCTAGCCATAGCTATATAGGTTGTCTAAGGGTTGTGGCTGATGTTTACAGGGTACAGTAAAACGTATTAAGTCAACGTTAAGTAGCTTTGTGGTCATCCAGAACAACATCCGCCTTCATTCTGATTCCCTCTATTTAGCACATTCACGTTTGACCACTTTTTCTATTACACGTCTTTAGCACATAGCATCATATTATGTTACTCTTTGTGTTGAAGACGTGGTAATAGCATTTGGTAATAAATGTGGAATAATATTATAAATAAAACGTTTCATTCATCATAGATAATTACATCTTCGATGGGAGACGCAGTAATTCCAATACACCTGTTTACTTATATGCCAAGTATTTGTTCTAAGCACGATAACTTGCAATACTCACAATCACATATATGACAAACGAAACTTTAACACATGTTAACCTAGAACTTTTATTGCCATGACTGTTATTGACATTGTCTGCTAGGCTACCAATTGAGAAACGCATTTACGCATTGTATGTAGGGATGCATTTATACATTTTCTGCACATGACTTGGACACCAAAAGACGTATTTATACGGCTGTGAACGTGTTCATTGAGAGCTCAGAAGACCACATGAAGCTTCCTGAAAAGAATTTTGTCCTTGGTGGTGGGGTTTTAATCGGATTAAATGTTTTGTCCCCTAATGCTACTTGTTCCTTATATTAATGCACCAGGGAATCTGAGTTGTATGTATGAGAATTACTTTAAAAATCTCAAATTTTGATGATGGTTTTATCATCATTAATATTCAAATTTTGTTCTTTAAAATAGAATATTTATTTTTTGATTCAGTATACTTTTAAAACCTGACTAGTAGTTAATGCTCCTTAGTAGTACTCATAGTCCTAAACATTGAGGGTCTGTAAATTTAAAATCCTAAATTAATGCAATAACAAAAATTTATTTGGAACCGAATAACGCTGATGATTACATAATTAAAATAATGCATTTTTTAGATTACATTCAGCATTATTTGTGATATTGATAACCTAAAATCATGAAAATACAATAAGTAAATGGATATTTATATTGTAACATACAACAAAGAAATTCTTTATATCAGAATCACAATGCTTTACATTGCTAGGTAAATATTTACTTTACCCACATCACAATATTTGTTCATTTTTCAAATTGAGAGTTGTGGATTTGTTCAATACAGGTGTATTAGTATCATTAAGAAGGTCATCCAGCAGTTCTATCAGCATTACTAGGTCTTTAAAGTGGCAGTTGCTGAAAAATCATACCATTTGTGAGTATTTATTAATTTTTTCCCTTTATGGGCAAACATTTGAAGGCTGCAAAAATTCATAGTTCACTGACAGGACTAAGGTGCCTACGGATTTTGCAGGTAGTTTGTTGTGAAATGGGGCTGAGAGTTTGAGTGTGAGTACGGACTCGTAAATGTCTCGCTGACAATTTTCAAAGCAAGATATTAGAGTTATTGGGTGATAGTTTCAATACAACCGTGCTTATGCAAATCTAGTCTGTTGCGATGAGTGTCTTAATGTGGTTAAAACTGGGTTTATTAATAGGTGGAGGTTATATCTTTATTTTAATGCTTATAATAAAGTTTAGTATGATTATTTTAGTAACCAAATAGAGTTTTTCCCTAGCAACTCTTGACATCATGTGTGTTGTGTGAACTCATCTTCAGGAACTGAGCTAATAAATTTCTCATTGTTAGAACATTATTTCACCATAATTTGCTTTATTGAAGAATTAATTTTAACAAGCATTAGTCATAGCTCAAATTAAACCCTTCTTTAAACGGTAACGATTTTTCAGGAGTGGCCGGACAGCCGCGAGGCATGACTACGGCTGGAGAAGAAAAACTGGGCCATGGTATGCTGCACAGCCCAGAGTCCGACTGCAATTCCAACAACCTCGACTCGACCGCCAGCTACCTGAGCAATACTTCATCGCAGGACGTTGACTTTATACAAGATAATTCAGACTACCAGTGGTTCCTCGACTACGGGTGAGTCATCACACCTAATGAATTCCAAACATTTTTATATTACCTCGTTAAAAAGTATTGTGATAATGGGGATAATGCTAATGCACTGTCAGCGTATTCCGCTGGTGAGTAGGACTTGCATCCACTATAAGTCCCACCGACCCAGGCATCACTCCCTCTTGGGACTGCTTTTTGTGTCACTTCAAGAGGGCTCTTGTCTCTGTAAGCCAACAGAGGGCCAACGGTATCAGACCATCGGTTGGGCAACACTGTCCCAAGGATATGTGTCAGACCATTTTCCCAACGGTGTCAGGTGAAAATTGGCCTATGGTAATCTCGAGTCCCCTCTTTCATTTTCTTATCATCTGCAAAAGAAGGACATGTGGTTATCGTCTTGTTCCGTGTCACCATAGGGACATTCTGAACATTCAAACTGACCCATTTTGAACAGGTCTGCTCAAAAGTTGCTATGGCCAGTGAGAACTGGGTTAGGTAGAAATTCACCTCCCTGTGTTTCAGCCAGTGTCATCTGCTCTATAGCAGCCCTCGTTCCTGCTAGTCTCTCATGATCCGTACTAGAGCCTTGGCTTGCGTTAACACATTAGAGATTGGTTGATTGCACAGAGTTCTGTAAGACAGTTTGTGAGTGTTCCAGTCCCATTTGGTCTCTTTTACTGTTGTTGTACAAGGACAGGATGGATGATCTGCAGCAAGGATTCATTCGTCGAGTCTTGTATCTTATCTATTCCCAGTAACTTGATGTGTTCTTTCTCTTAAAAATCATCAATGACCATCTGCAGTGCCCAGATCTTTGTTGAAATTGAAGTCAGAGTTTCAATCAACATAAATCCAGTGAGCTTCCAAGCCAAAGACACCACTCCACCAATTTCGACTGTAATATTTCTCTGGCAAGATTTGTCTGACTTGACAATTTTGTTGCATAAGAATGTAACTTCTTTTGCAACATTCAACAAATTCATAAGTGATGTTTTTTTGATCTCCTGACCATCTTGTCACTGGTATATGCCATGCCATGTTCTAAAGATTCTGTCCTCAATTCATACTAATCTTGCTATTAAATAAGTATATGAAAAATCTTATGTACTTAACCTATTTTTTTCTCAATTTTTCTCCATACACTTTAATTTATTATTGTAATTCATCGTTTCTTTATCAGTTTGCATTGATAAATAATTAATACATCCAAAAACTAATAATTTTATTGTTGTACATTTTTCAATAATAAATTTAAAATGTTTGAGATTTCTTCATAATCAATCAGTAACAGAATCAACAAAACTAAAAAGTGTACAGAAGGGCATTCATTATTCATGGGATAAATGCAACCAAAACTAGAGTGCAAAAGTATTTAAGATTTACTATTTTTATAAAAATCAAGATGTTTGCCCATATAGCTGTCTCTTAATGTGTACCATTAATTCTGTGTTGTAACATTATAGTGAAGTCTACCCCTTATAACCTAACACACATGTTGACTTAGTATTTTACGTTGAATTGATAAACCTTTTATTTCTGTAAAAAAATAATTACAGCTTAAATTTTAATTTATAATCTATTTTAATGGTCCCTTTTAGTCTTGTGTGAATGCTTCTTAGCAAATGGTGAAGAGTAATTAAACAAAACAAATACTACTTTGTCAGTTGCAATGTTTAAAATTGGTAAATGATAATAATTTGATAAGACCATAAATGTGCTAATTTGCTATATCTACTGTCAAGTATAGCCTAGATATTTTGTTTGGCCTACTTCGTTGTTCAGAATGTCCTTTGTTACGATAATGTTGCCGTTTGATTTGTGAATAATATTAAAGCACAGGAAATATTGCTGGTTGGTCTGGTATGAGAACAGTGTTAATGTAATTCTAAAAGTTTTTATATTTGTCATTTATTATTGATAATCTCACACAAGTCTTAATTGGGTATTAGTAAAGTAAAGATATATAAACGGTTGGACAAATTTTTAACTTTGACAAAAATGGTCTACTAAAATATAATAATATGTATTGGTAATATCTCTACTACTTCAGATGCATACATCGGTGCTATTGGTTTGAAATAAAATAGGTAATGTTACGCAAATACAGTATAATATAATAATGATTATAGTTTACCGACTGCTTTCTAGTATAAAGTAGTATAAACAATGGTTCTTTTAAAGCTTTTCCATAAACACTTTGAACATGATCTGATATTTTTGCCTACCTCCAAAGATTTAATAACCATTAATTAGAGCTGATAGTTGCAACATATAAGATATGTGGCATTAGTTTAGAATAGAAGATACTACCAAGATATAAACATATTGAAGATTAAAATGGGCACTGCTTATGTAGGATTGGAATTTTATAGTGCAGGCAGGTATTAATTAGGTTGTTGTAACACTGGGCACCAAACACTGCAAATCTGCGCTAGTTGGTTTTCTAGGATTGACTGTTTTACAGTGCAGGCAGGTAATTAGGCTGTGGTAGCACTGGGCACCAAACATTGCAGATCTGCGCCAGTTGGTTTTCTAGGATTGACTGTTTTACAGTGCAGGCAGGTATTAGGCTGTGGTAGCACTGGGCACCAAACATTGCAGATCTGCGCCAGTTGGTTTTCTAGGATGGACTATGTTACAGTGCAGTAGTTTATTATTAGGCTGTGGTAGCACTGGGCACCAAAGACTGCAGATCTGCGCTAGTTGGTTTTCTAGGATGGACTGTGTTACAGTGCAGACAGGTTTATTAATTAGGCTGTGGTAACTCTGGGCACTAAACATTGCAAATATGCGCTAGTTGGTTTTCTAGGATGGACTGTGTTACAGTGCAGGTAGTTTATTAATTAGGCTGTGGTAACTCTGGGCACTAAAGACTGCAAATATGTGCTAGTTGGTTTTCTAGGATGGACTGTGTTACAGTGCAGACAGGTATTAGGCTGTGGTAGCACTGGGCACCAAACATTGCAGATCTGCGCCAGTTGGTTTTGTGCCAGGGTAGTTGGCTCCGGCAGGCATTTTGTTTTGGCCACTCTTTTGTCAATGATTCGCCGTCTGGCTGTAGTAGATGCTCTTACAAGTACTCACTTAAGTGTTTAGTGTCGTCAAGTTACAGGGTTTTTTGCTTGGACATCAGAAAATGAGTAGTATTAAGAAAGCTGTAGTGAACTGTTATAAGCCTACTTATCAGACATAGACTGTTGGTGGATGCTTGAAGAGTAAATGGAGGATAATTTATTTAGTGGAGTTTGCTACAACTTCCAGGAAACTTGTTTATTAAGTGAGTTCATCGAGTATCATGGGTATTTCTGCCAAGGAATCCGCAAGCTTAGGTACAGTTTTCTTAGCGAGTAATATAACAGTTATAAGTTTAAAGTTTTTTTTTTTTAATTGAACCATACACACTGCTGAATATCTTAAACTCAAAAACTAAACTATGAGGTGTAATTTTTTCCTCATATGACTAAAGCAGAAGTGAGAAAAAGTAGACTATTCTTAAAACGTTAATGATACCAAATAAGTTTGAATTTCTATACTTCCATTTTTAGTGTGTTGAGTTGTTTATTATGGACGGCACACACACAACACTTACATACCCTGTGGTTGTGGCTACACCATTTTGAAGTCTGTAAAATAGTTGGCTTGACATTGAACTGTAATTCCTGGTTAGTTTATTTTTATTTTTGATTCAGAATTAGATTACTTACATAGGTTGTTCTTTAAGGTAAACATTGTCAGTGCTGCTAAACTGGAAAGAATTTTGTTTTATCTGAAGGTTGGGAAACAATACCTAATGCAATTTTGTCACTTCTACATCAGTTAAATTCTACATTAATAATAAGTAGAATTAAACCCTTTTCAGTAAATTTATATTTTTTTAAATGCTTGGAGATCACTGGGTCCCATGCCCTCAGTAAGAAGTACAGTTTACAATAGGTATAGTGACAAAAAAGGAAGTTCACCTGCCTTCATCACTTAAAACTGACTATAGTGGACTTTTTAACAATTAAAACAACCTAAATATAAGCAATATTAAATTTTGATTCAAATATGGGCACCCACCGACCACAGCTCACATTGTACTTCAGTAGTTAGAACAGAAATTTTACATTACAAAACTATTTGGAATACTGTAAGCTGACACTGATGTATGGAAAAACCATCTCTATAAATAATTTCTACTATTTCAAGTATCAGTTAATTAAAAAAAAATGCAGAATCCTACAACTCATGTTAAGTTTAAATTTATATGAGGTGCATTTTTAGTGTATGAACCGTTTTGAAATAAATCAAAACGTTTTTACAATACTCTTATTTTAAGATAAAAGATCGTACCATAAACAATTTTTTACGTAATTTCAACTGTTGCTTAGGAACCATTGCTGGTCATTTTGCTCAGCTTGTCTAAACCTTCAAGCAAAGAAAAACTATCCCAATGAAGACAGCCATATCTATATCCGTTTTATACATTGACATTACACATAAAGCACTTCCCTCTAAGCTTGCGTTTGAACGCAGAACTAAGTGGTTGTCAAAGGGTGTCAGGTCCAAGCTGTACGCTGCAAAAAATGTTGTAGTATTGCCAAGTTTTTACTGTGCATGTCTGAGCAGTTTTAGAACCCACCAGGAACGTAGCGTTTAAAATACTTGGAGTGGTCGATTACGATGTCACAGTTTCAAAAATTCGTCTAACCAAATCATCATTCACATCGGAATGCCTCCCACTTCATGTTTCGTCATTGCCATTTGTTCTTAATTCATTGAACTGGATAACCAAATATTTCATTACCCCAACACGCTCTTGAAATTTAGCCGTAAATACGATGGTGTATTTAGGCTTCCTTGATATTCTCTGGATTAAAAACCTGATTAATAAACCATCAATTCTTTTAAACATTTTGAACAGGTGAAGTAAACACACAACTAATTACACAAGCGAAACTAATTAGCTATAAATGGTATCAGTGAGAAGCTGATGAACTAAAGAAACTGACAGCAGAGTTGCATCGGCTTTATGGTACTTACTATCTATTCGTGCCTCGTAACATACAATACTTAGATAATGATATCTGCTGGTGCTCATTTCACACAGGTATTGTAGTAGCAATACCACAAAAAAATATTTCCTTGCCTTGAGCATCACACTAGATTAATAAAATTAATTAGAATACAGTTTTAGAGCCAGAACCAACAGGAAGAACTTACAAACAAAATTCCTGAGTAAGAATAGTTGTAAATATCCTCCTAAAGAAAAAAAGAAAGGGAGAGATTGGTGTGAGAATCCTCTAACCATTCCATCTCCAGGATGGAGGTGTGCTTTTGTTGTTTCGACTTTGTTTAGTCTTTTCAGTCATGGATGGGCCCAAAGACCACCATGAGAGAACATTTATTGTGAAGACGCATTGATGTCAAATTGATACTCATTAGTACTCATACGGCAGTATGAGCGTTCAATTCCTTTTGACAAACTCCTTCAGTTTGTATTTAAGGTCTCTAGTAAATTTTTAATGTTTTCAGAATTTACTAGACACTGAACATTATACCTCAACTTATAAATTGTGATTGAAATTTAAGGTAGTAACCAATCAATTATAATTTTCATTAACTCCGTTACACATTTAACAGACTAATCAGCTCGGGAGGTGGAGAGCAAAGCAAAATAACCTTGTCTAAAAAAAAAGAAAGAAGTGGGACACAGGTAACCAGAAATAAAAACATCAATAAAAATCTTTTACCAGAACACTTTCCAATAAAACTGACAATATGAACAACCTCTATGTCACGTTACACTTTATATCCAAGGCTAATTGGATACTCTTGGGTTACAAATTAATGGACCATACCCATAACTGTTACATTTTTATAAGTCTTGAGAGAACTGCGACGTGCTGAACAAAAATTGCTCACTAAATAATAATGCAGAAGTGGTGATATTCGGTTCTTGTCCGTCTAAGTGGGGTTTCAGTTAGGCTCTTCTCATTGTAGAGATTGGTTGATGAGTGAAATAGTCTACATCCTCTGGAGAGCATCAGTGATTCATTGGTGTTAGGCAGTGCCAGTGCGCGTTTCTCCTGGTTCTACTTACTTGATGGTACTCTTTACTCACTTTCATTTGTACGGAAGGAAGGAAGATATAGTAAGGTAACTAAATCATCACCGAGCATGAAAATCAGATACTTTGTAATGACACAGCATAAAAATTGTTGCACTGTTTTCATTGTGCAATGTAGGTAAACTATGTTTTATATATATACAGTTGTCAGCTCTGAGTGAGAATTACATTTACATGTGGAGTTTCACCCAAAATAGCTGGCTAGGTTAAACTCAAATCAATATTTTACAACTTTGTCATCATTGACCGAATAAGGAAATATTCTTTGAATACTGGACTTTATTCACAAAACACTCTCAACCAAATATTATTAAAACTATTTATTTTTGTTAGATAGTTTATTGTGTATGTATTGAATAATTGCTAAATTGGACAATATGATTTCAACATTTTTGGAACAGAAAGAATTTTTGCTTGAATAAAACTGTTTACACATGCAAATGAACTCTTGTTGTTACAGTAAAATGCCTCTATTTACACAATTATATGTGGTAACTTCATAGGTACCGAGAGACACAACATCGCAGCATCCTCTCCCTGTCAGCCAGCTACGAGGAGGGTTGCTACGATGACCTTGCCCGTGACCTTGACACTCAGCTCGCCCAAGTGGACATGGAGGACTTTCGTGCAGAGGACATCTTGCCTGCCATGTGTTGTCAGGATCTGCAGGTACGTCGTAAATAAAATAATGGTGACGGAAAGATTGTCGACTGAGGAGATACATGTCAAATTTCAAGGCTTGGTTTAAAATGCACTTAATTGGTTGTTGAAGTGATTTTTATTTGTAGTAGTTCCGTTTACAGTAAATGCCAAACACACGATTTACAGCTCTGTATGTTTATGACCCAAATTTTACCTTTAAATGAATTACCAGTAATAATGTACCATTTACTAGTTTCGTGTCTAGAAAGTAGTAGCAAAATTGAAAGCGTAATTATATAACGAATGTAGTTACAAATACAATCTGCCTAGCCTATAATACGTGTAACGTTTTTATAATAATTATACTATATTCACAAACATGACGGCTAACAAGCTATGGTTTCAGAAAACATCACAATAATGTTTGCTACTGTCTTGGAATGATATGACGTATGCTGTGGTTTTTTTTAAAAATTTAGTCAGTAAATCTATCTAAAAAGCTTTGGTCAAAATTCAGGTATCCTGGATGTACTATTGATGGATAAAATAATAAATTTCCGAAGTGTCCACAACTGTAAAAGAATCAATGCCACATTATTGATTCAAAAAAGCTATGATATATAACTGTAGTGGTAACAAATTTGGTAATTATATTCATCAATGGTTTTTGAATACCATTACACAAGAAATATCAAAATTGAGTATGAAAAATGCAACTGAGGTTGAATTGCTTTTAAAATTTATAAAAGGGTTCTCGGGTTGGTAGTTATCAGATATGCTGGTAGATCAGTTATGCTGGGGTGCATTGTTTGTTAAGTTGTTTTAAATAACATTTTAACTTTGTTTAAGAATTTGTTTTTTTTTACATTGATTTGAATATTTTTAATAACAAACATTATTTAAAACTGA
Source organism: Homalodisca vitripennis (assembly GCF_021130785.1). NCBI lineage: Eukaryota > Metazoa > Arthropoda > Insecta > Hemiptera > Cicadellidae > Homalodisca > Homalodisca vitripennis. The sequence goes on from NC_060215.1 coordinate 142,844,217, forward strand.
CAAAATGGTGAAAACATGTTAAAACTCAGAAATAGTGTTTATATCTAATCTATTTACCAAATAAACGCCAACACTAGCTGTATGCTCGGTGAGGGGAGTACTAATGAAACATCCTGTATGTCATGCAGACTTTATTCAGACGCTGCGTATCAGCAACGCAAGTTATTGGGGACACTGAAGTAGATGAAACTTATTCCAACCATTGTCATTGTGGTGAAAGTTGTGGTATAAAAGATCACTTTACAAATATTTTAAAAGCTGACAAGCAAAACAGATGATTTAAACAACAAATCATTAAATTTTTTTATTTCTGTAATAAGTTTTACTGTCTAATCAATCAATCATTTATTTGTTATTATACAAATATATGTGCTATAGGCTCCTATACCTGGCTCCTAGGTAGTCATTAGTTTATAACTGTGGTAAAGGAATACAATAATATAACTAAGAGACAATTTATTTGTTTAAAAATCATGTAATTGAACTTATAATTCAAATACTCATATATGAAGTAGAAAGTTATTTCTTTCAACCGTATAGTAAGACAGATAAACTAAATACAAGTTTACGCATAAATATACAAATCTACACATTTACACGCCATCGAGTTTCCTATAAGATTATCCTCAGAATTAACTAAATTTGGGTTAATATTTTGAGAAATAAAAATCACTTTTAGTATCATTGAGTAAAGAAAGCACTTCACAAATTAGACCGTAATTTGTTTTGGGTAGAAGCATGGTGCTGCCACTGGAATATTTTCTGTTATGTTATGTATGATTCGAAAACACAGCCTGATGTTATATTTTTTGCAACCCCAAGTAGTGTAGTAACATTGGTTGTGTATTATCTATTGTAAAGTTACGTAGCGTCATAGAATCCTACCCTTACTGGTGGTCTGTAGTCATAGACGTTGCTCCCAGTTGCTATATTATAAGTAAACAATTTGAATTTGCCTTATTTGTATAAATGTATTTGCTTTAGACATCAAGTAAGATGGATTTGTGACTGCACTGGGGGCTATACACTGGATGCTTTTTAAAAACTGAAAGTCCAGCTTGGCGCAAGCGAGTTTCTTATGCCAGCTTATTGCTTTATGTGTTATAGTCCAGGGGCAGGGAGCCAAATTGCATAGTTTAAATTTACAATTTAATTTTTAGGGAAATCAATAGAGGAATATCCACTAGGTATTTTTTTTTTTTTAAAGAGTCTGATCCCCTTTAAGCCTTATTCTGTCCGTCCTCATGGGCCACTGGCCTGTGCGAGGATCTCATCAAACAGAATAAGGGGGAGAGTCGATACAGTACAAGGTCGATGGTACTGATACAAAGTGCAAGGTCACAGACCAGTCTTAGACCACTCAGCCGTTGGCACTCTCAAATGGCATTGTTTGCTGTGGTTAAAAATGGCAGACTATCAAAAGGGTTAAAACTTATAATTTGATGTTATTCATAGGCCTGTTTTTAGCTTTACACACTTAAAATGAACTATTAGACATGTGACTCAAAGGTATGTCAGTGTCATCCAATAAAATAAAGAATGTCTGTTTGTACGAAAATTGTGACTCAGCCTCTTTACATTAAAGACGGATGCAATACAACTAGATAAAGCTAAAAAGAATTACCTGTGAGAAAATGTATTATTCAGAATTTTGAACCCTTATGATACCCTCCCATTTGGACCCTCAGCAAAACTGATGCGGAAAATTTTTAAGGATTGTGTTGACGGCCCCAGGGCCGTCCGTACTTGAATGGGTTATCATGTAAAACATGTCATACTAAAAGGTAAAATGCTACAAGCCATAAGTAATTCCTAAAAATTTACTAACCCTCCAACTTGTATACTGGCAAGCCTACTTTTGCCGATTTGCAAGAATTTTTCTAAACTGTGTGCAGTTACTATTTTTTATATTTCTAAAGAAAACATATATAGTCTTGCGACACATGTTTAGAAAGAGCTGTTCTTTTAGTGATGTAAGTTTCATTCTCGCAAAACGAAAATTTCCTTCGGTATGATACTTAGAAATATAGGTTGTTTTGTACCCTTCTGGCAACTTTGCAGCTGGCGCTACCTACGGAAGTGCTTATAAGTTGTTTACGTCAAGTGATCAGGTTTATTGGAAATTTCAGTGCGTTTTTGAGATTGTTTGTTTAGTTCATTCGGAACACTTATATATCATTTTTTGTCTGTGTAGTTAATGAGGAAAATTCATTGACCCTTTTGCAAAATAGCCCATTGAAAATTTGCAGACCAAATATTTAATGCGAAAAGTTTCACAAAATTCATTTGATACAGATTGTCAATCTGACCTGATATGGACACCTATTTTAGCTTTGGGATCTTTGGTGAATTGCAGATATTTTATATTAACATGAATGAAGGACTGTAAATTATTGGTTTTAATTAAATTTTGAGAGATGAAATGTTCTAGAATCGTACTAAAATCTGGTGTGATATCAGTTAGACAGCTTGTAAAAATGTTAAGTAATTAGGGATGTTTTAATCCCCTCTAAGTGTTTGGTCACCAAACAATTTTTAAGATGTTGACGAAAATATCTATTGTAACCTTAAAAAAAATTTGTTTTTACTACTTTCCAAATATCTTTTTTAAAATTTGAAAATGTTATTCTGGTAGAAACATACGTAAAACTGTAACCGTAAAATATAACACACTTAAACATAACAGCAATGATGGCTATGGCATCATCGATAGCCCTAGCTATAATACCCCTCACATATTTTGGTGACCAATCACTCTTAAAGAAACACATTTTATTTACTGGAGGAAATGTTTTTGCCCACTGGTTGCACTCGTGCACAGTAGAAAGTTCAGTGCATGTCTGGACTGTGTTTGCAAGCTTGCTGTTGTTGTTTGTATTTCATGCATTATGTTGTTGTTATGTTGGCAGCCCGATCGGAGAGGGGAGATGTTTGCTAGTGTGTCTGGCTCTATGATGGTCAAATTTGACCTAGACTGTTCCTTTAGCCCCCATTCCAGCTCTCAGGTTAGTTTTCTCTGAGGTCATTGTTGGAGACAGCACCATTTGATAAAATAAAGTACGAGGATTATCCAGAAAGTAACGGTCGTTCATACACAGCACAAGAAGTGCATCGCTGGCTGTTGTGGGAGTCTGTTCACACACGACAGTGATATCTCAGCAATATTCATAACTGAAATTTTACTGTCTGATACTGCTCTCCAGTTTTTTAATGCTACAACTATCCGACACTTGTGACAGTGCTCGCTAGAAACTCTTGCGTCTATTTAGACTAGTAATTCTTACAGTCAGGCACAAAACTTGTGCAACTTCTTGCCAGTGTAAACACAGCCTAACTGTGCAATGCGGATCATCATACATTCGTGGGTTTTCTGTTGTTCCCATAACTTCGAAACATGTGTGCCTTAACCTGTTGACGAGTACAACAAAACATACCCAAATGAGTGCGCACGGCATTTGCCGTTTGGTCCCGTATGAGGGAGCACGGCATTTTCCGTTGCAGACTAATGACTGTAAGTTCGTTCTCACTGACTTATTGTGGCGTCTAGCGGAGATTTTTGGAAATTTTCAGTTGTTCCTAATAGTGTCGCTGTACAGTGTTGCTAGTCCTGTATCGTGTTGGCACCTGGTGATAACTTTAAAAACTATTTTACGGAGGCGGGACACAAGACCCGCTACGCCTCCAACGTCGCCATTTTATAAGGCCACTTCCCCAGAATGACACAAAGAAGCGTAAACTACTCAAGCAGTGCTATGTGTGCATGTAAACACACCACTCGAACTGGACAAAGAAGAAAAGAAACCAACTATGAATGTTCAACATGTGAGGTCGCCCTTTGTATATATCCTTGTTTTGAGCAGTATCACACACTAGCAAAGTTTTAAAACGAGGTTATTGGTTTTAACAATCTACAATGTATTTTTATATACATTTAAACTATAATAAACAAGTTTATTAACATTTAAAAGTTTTTTTTGTTTTACTTCCTAAAAGTCTGTCACTGGTCAATGAGGCACTCAGTATGGACCGTCATAGCGGCACGGCAAATACCGTGCGCACTCGTCAACAGGTTAATAGACAATTCCACTAAGTGAGTGTGAAGAGCGTGGTGTTATAAGATGTCTTTGGGCAACAAGTCACTCAGGTGCCGGGATCATCGTGAATTGTTTGCGGTTTATGGTCCAAACATTATGAGTAAAGGTGGAGTTTATCAATGGTTGAGATTTTTTTTAAATGGAAGAACAAACATTCATGATGAAGAAGAGTGGCAGATATTTTCTTATCAGTGATGACCTACTGAACAAAGTGAATGTAAAGGTTCTTGAAAACCTCCACTTCATTTCGGAACTTTTTTTATCATTTTCTTGTAATATCTTGGAGTCTTTTACACATGACAGTGACAGAAAAACTAGGCTACCCCAAGTTGTGTGCTCGGCAGTTACCACAACTGGTTGCTCTCACACATCTCGAAGAACAAATAAACTTTTAGCCAAGTTCAAATGGGATGTTTTTGATCATTCCCCATACATCCCGGACTTTGCTCCGAGTAACTGTCACCTGTTTGAACATGAAGTGGTGGCTTGTATCTCAACGATTTGCCAGTGACGGAGAGCTTCTAATGCTCAAATTGGCTACATTCACAGAGGAAGATTTTTATGCAGAGTGTATTTCAAAGACTGTTCAATTCAAAGTCCTTGAATATATTTGGTGACTATATAGAAAAATAGAGAAAAGTTGTAATAACATTTGTGTATCTTCACTGGTTTACTTTTTATTATAAAACGGAAGTTACTTTCTGGATAACCCTCATAATTTTTTATGCCAAATTAATATTATTTGTAATGCTGACAGTGAAATTAACACCGCTAGCTAATAATCTTATATTGTGAGGCCGTGACTATAATTTTAACACGGTTTTTATTGCCTAGGTCTATAAAATATTAATGACGCTGTAAAACTTAAAAGTTAACACTTACAATGTCAAGTTTGTTTGGTCTCTAAATATAATTTTACTTTTTGTAGAAAACTCATTTCATTCCTGGCTGGCTTGAGAAAAGCAAAAACATTTTCATGGTTTCCAGATATATGTAGATTTGGCTGCACAAACTTATTGGTGGCTGGCTCAAAGTTGGTTTTCATTTTTCAAGTTAAATTTATGGAATTTTCTCAAATGTAAATGTAGGAATGTTTATAGTTTAGCGAATTTGAGAAAGTGTTTTCCACATTCATATGATAGAAAAGCTTTTTGTTTAAATTGAATTAATCATATTGTTTAAAAAATAAAAATGTTGTTCGTTTTTAAATCTTATGAATTTTGATCCAATAACAGACAGGACCACATGTGAAATTTAGTTTATAATACTCTGAACCGAAGATTTTATTTTGTATTTGATTTTGTTTCAGATAGATCATTTTTACCATTGTAAATGAAACAAATGTTACAGAATCTTAAATACCTTTAACTATGAAACTCTTGGTGAACATTTCCTAAGTCTTACGCTCAAATAATTGAAATGTGTTTGAGCTAAGTCTATAAAAGTGTGGAAAAAGCCAACATTTGAGGTGTGGTACAACTAAAAAGATTTTAACAAAACAAATGAATCTGTTTCGTGAGCAAACATCTTTAAAGTTTTTGTTTGTCTCTTGTGAAAATCTTGTTCATGATTAATACAGTCCGTCTGGTTTCAGTTATTTGTGTATTTTTTATTTACTATAGTCAGTAGTCAGATATTTATTGCAGAGACAAAAAGTACATTTGTACAGCAAACGTCAACTATCTAATAATTTCGACACACATACCACATCGAACTCTCATTTATACATACATTTTGACACTTACTCTGCTCCATTTATCGCCAATCTTTTCTCCCTTCAAATCTGGAGTAAGTCTTCTGATTGTGCGGTCTCCCAGTTATATGCCATAAACTCGTTCACGCTACAAAACGAGATCGACACTAAACAGCGTTTCAAATGAGTTTTAAATGCTTTAAGCGTAGGCGAATTTTAATTTAATTTGGAAAGCTGTTAAGGGGCTGTTCAACGTTCATGAAGTACCGTCCTGTGTTTCCTAGATCGGTTGTTTCCTCTGTCTCTTTTCTCGTACGAGTGAACATCTCATCTGTTGATCAAGGTACATTTAAAAATACAATATGACGCTGTTTCTAAAATGTAGAGACTTGGCAGAATCAACAGTTGCAATCTTTGGAAAACTGGCCTGAACAAAATCTACTAATCTAACGATTTTAGTATGTATCTATAAACACAGAGGGCCCTGAAAAGAAGCCTGTTGATTACGCTTACTCTTAATATTAGTTCCACTGAAGATACTCTCCGTTTGTGGCTGTGCATTTGCACAGTTGTTTTCACTGTTCATATTTTTCATGAGCTTTTTATTTCCATATGCTGCTCAGTGCTGTTGTTGCTTCTTGAATCACATCTTCAACTGTGTCTTATCCTTGTGTGCCTCTTAAAGTAATTCCTTTTACAGAAAAAATAGTAGGGGGTCATGTCAGCTGAAGTAATAATGGCCAGTTATCAAATAAATTTCTGTTTATCTAAAAATGTTAGTGCACTGTATACTTTTTTATATAAACAAAATATTTATACTTTGAGCCTAAGAAAATATCATGTGGTCAAATTGTTGATGTTCTCTTCGATAGGCTGTTTAAAGATTCATCATAAAAAAGTAAAGAAATCAGCTGATATAAGTATAAGACAAGGATAAGATTAACACACATTCAAGGTGATGCTGTTGGGAACCACATACACCAAAGAGAGAGGATGTGGTGGTTGAAAGATAAAGTTACAGATTGTGGAACAGACTGACTAAGCATTCCAACCGTGGGTTAGTACAGTGCGTACACCAAGAGTGAGTTAGTCACAGATATTGTGTCAGATCTGTCACGGTAACAGTCACGGGCTAGGTGTGATGAATTTATGAACTCAATGGAAGGTGCTTCTTTTCTGTTAATCATACATTTTTGGATGATGAATGTTTGAATACAAAGATAACAGCAGAGTAAGCTACATAAATATAACATTATCACTTCTTGTTTTTAAAATATCTTATTCATTAAACCTCAATTTTAATTAGACCTGAATTAGTTCAATGTCTTTGAAATCATTATAAAATGTTGTTACATATTCAATCCAAAATTATGAGACTGTCATTATCTAACAAGTAATTTCCATCTTTTACTGATTTAGTTTGAAAGGCCAAACCAACCAGAATAGTTATTTTTATCCTATAAGTACAAAATGTAGAAATTAAAATCTAACCATCTGTAACGTAAAGTGTGAAGGTGGTAAGCCACCTAGTGTGAAGGTGGCCTGTAAGAATGGCGTCGTACATATATCACAAAAGTTTCTAGTCATATTTGAACGGGTTAAAATTCTAAACTAATGTTAAATCTGCAAAATTAACATATTTACAATTTTACAAAATTAACATAACATTAACATATTTGGTAAGTAGCATTTTAAGTGACGTATACAGAACACAAAGAAAATTTGCTTCAACTTCAGAAAGGACAAAAATATATGTACTCTAACAAGATTAACAGTATACAATCGATCCACTGAATCGGTTCATTTTGTAGTTAAAATTATGATGCAAAACAACAGTTATTCCGTTAACACTAAGATTAACTGAGTAGACCTACATGCACATATAATAGCGGACTGCGGCAGACTTTGGTAATCCATACTTATCGAAGTTTTAGTTGTATTTTCCGATGAAATATAACTACCCAGCCCCCTCATTACAAATGTTAGACGTGCCACTGGCTAACGTCGGTCGTTGTACAGGAGGAGGAGGAGGAGGAGGGGCAGTGCGAGTCGATGTGCAAGTCCGGCCCGCTGTTCTCCCCAGTGAGGGAGAGCCCGCTGTGCCTGGCGGGGCCCAACTACAGCGTAGACTCATTGGACTGTGAGGAGCAGGACATCCTGCTGACCTGCCAGGCAAACAAGGACAACTACACGATAGCCTTCGAAGGCAGCACCCTCATGGGCGAGGAATCTGACTGTCATGATACTGGTACTGTTTCAAAACAATAATCAATGTATACAAAACAAAACCGAATAACTTTTGTAGAATATTTAACAAAATATTCTATACCTGTCATGTACTTTGAGAAAATTACCTTCTGTGTTGTATTATTGTCAGGGTAAATAAATATTAAGTATAGCATTAATCTATTAATCTTCGCCATTACATCACTGATCAATCTGGTTTAGCAAGATAACTATGATTTTTATTAATTGAAGACATTGATATATAGATAATAATCCTTGTTAATGGAATATTCTATTGCATTGCCTTAAAATAAAACTGTTCTTTGGAATCTATACAGGATATTTTTGAATGTATGTAAATCAAATCAAAAAACATCTTTATTTCCCTTATGTTACAAACATTTGTAAATCATAGGAGCACAATTTTACATTTATACAATTTATACATACTAATTATAAAATTACTTTATAATTAAAACAAAAACATAACATTGTAAAAAAATGTAAATACTTATATGTAGCCTACTCTAAATGTTTGTGGAAATATTTCCTCACATACGTGCAAAGCACCTGTGCGTGAGAGGATGAGTCCTATTAATTCAAAAATAAGTTCCTTAGAGAAATAAGATGTTTAAAAATGTTGTTTACGTGAACGTAAAAAGAAATTGCTAGAACTGGGAAAAATGTATAAATATAGATAAAGTTCATAGTGGCCTAGAAGAAAAAACAATATAAGGTTTTAAAAGAGGTGTAATAAGTAAACATACTTATCGGTGGATGTAGACAACAATAAACGAATGAACTGACAGACGATAAGAAGTAAAACTGACAGACGAATGGACTGCTCAGTCAGGATAATACTTGAGGCCTCTGTAAAACATCTCAGTTTCCTGTTGTAGGGGCAAAATGAAATTTTTATATTCATTTGCAAATGTTTCCTTTTGAGCTACAGAACCTCAAAGTTAGCATAGAAAAATTGTTAACTATTTCTATGCCTGAAGTAATCAATGGAAGAGAGCAACCTTTGGTGTTTGTAAGTAATTTTATGTGCAAGACTAGTTTTGGCCAAAAACGTATGTGTGTTATTTTAAAAATTGGTTTTAGTTGTTGTCAACTCCACAGAGAAGGAAGTTCATAAAATTGTTGATTGATCCCGGTGAACTCAAATTGAAATGTAACTCGTTGATTACAGTATAAGTAGATTTGATTTTGTGGCATTTATTGCGGCAGAAAACTGTTCTCAAGGAAATTTAGTTCTATATATGGTAATGTTTGGGCTGTACCTTAAATTTCTACCACATTGACAAGTGAGAGCTTTCAACTTCAAACCGTTTGGCATAAAAAACAAAATCCAGATACCAAATATTTGTTTATTTATTTATGAATATTAAATCAGATTGTTCTCATTTCAAATAAGGGTTTCTCTCAAAATTGATTAGAACACCCAAAGCCGTCTACAAAACTTTTTGTCGCCCAATTTTTCATTTTTCACACAAAAATACTGTAATTATTTGTAATTCTTTAAAAATTAGTTTGATCACAGTAGAAATAAAGTACTTTTCTGGTTAGTTTAAAACCTTGTTTGTAGTTCTGAAAAAAAAACATATGTAAACAAAAAGCAGTATTTTGACTCTTAGAATAAGCTCTCAGTAGGTTTTATGTGTAAAAAAATAACCATCTCTTATTCTTCAAGACTTAATGCTTTCAATAAGCTTGATCTCGATCCAAGTGTCCAAACCAAGTTTCACCTTCATGTTTCCTAGAAATTTTGGTTTTAAAAGAAAATTGCAGAATGTGAACAAGGATAAGTAATTTTAATCGAGAGAACTGTTGCTTGCAAATACTTGCGATAACTGCTGGAGTCAATGCAAAATCTGTTCACAAATTACAATTGATGATATCTCAGCAATGTTTAGAATTAAAACTGTAATGTCCAACACTGCTCTCCAGCTTCACAAACAACTGTCAGACACTTGTCATGAACCTGCTCACGAGAGCTGTTTTCCCTGTTTGCATAAGTAGTTTTTATCGTTTTACCCAAAACTTGTGAAAATTTCTCTAGTTTAATCGTAGAAAGTTACAATGTAATGATTTTGATTTAATCTTGAATTAGTCCCAATTTGTTTGTAACAATAAATTTGTTGCAGGAGAGAGCAATACAAGTAATACCAGCGGTACCTGGTCAAGTGAGGAGACGAGAAGGTCGGTGGTGCCGGGCCACATGGCCAGCTCTGATGCTCCCAGGACCACGTGGTGCAAAGTCGTCACGCGGCGCAACCACCACCACAACTGCATGCGCCATTCCAGTGCCAGTTTGCCCAATCTCACCCGTGGCAGGCAGCAACTCAACCAGTCTGTCATGGAACACAGGAGCAAACCTATGAGTAAGTGTTTGTAACAATCCCTATATAGACTTTTCCTCTATCTGCAAAGGGGTCTTTTCAGGGAAGAACAGACATGTTTTTAAACTTACAATATTTTTTTGGGTTTAGGTGTTAATTTTTAACGAGTGTAAACCATTTTATTTAATTATTGTTCAACAGAAGCTTCCTCGTTTATAATAACAATTATCCCATGTTAAAGTTCTTCACATGCTGTAAAACATGTACTTGTATGCTGAAATTGCATAAATTTTACCTGGTAGAAAATTTTTCAAATCTTGAGTTTGGTAATAGTTTAAAGACACCCAGCAGTGATCACTTCTGCCTGGGCTATACCTTCCAGTTGAACCTACCACGGGGCACAGCAAAAACCAATGTGTCACTTAAATCTGGGCCACCTTGTGGATGTCCAGGAGCGGCACATCACTAACCCCAAATGTCGAGATTCTGGGGTGCAAGGGTAGTTTGATATGTCTAGTCTACTGTGGGAGATGACTGTTGGAGTTGGTGGGGTTCATTCCCTAAGTATCTTGCGAGCCTCAACAAGGATGTACCACCCCCTGCCTGCTTTGACTGGAGAGGCTGGTTCAGTGCTGGCCTCTCCTTCTTCCACGGGGACATGACTTTGAGATTAGTGCCCTAATTCTTCCTCATGGATCTTGATAGGAGGCGGCGGCCCCTACCCCCTAACCTTACCCATTCTGAATATCCTGTCACTCAGGAAGCAGCGCTAAGGTTCTTATAGGACTACGTGCAATTTATAAGCTTCTTGTCCTAAGAGAAAAAAACAGTTTAAAGAAGTGAGGGAGCTTATTTTTTATATTCTATAACAGACACATAATTAGCAGTCATGCAGTTAAGAAGTGTGTTTCTAGTTCGTATCCATTCATAAGTAAATTAAACTTTATTACAACCCGTAACAGGTGGCTGTGTGAAACTGTACGATGTGACTCATTCCTCGTCAGTGTCCGGATCAGACAGCAGCCTCTCCTCGGATAGGCAACACTCCCGCCTCAGTTTGGTCCGGTTGTTCATCAAACAGCGAGGCTGCACGATGACTCACTCAGACTACGCTGCTACACAGCGGACACATTTCCGCTCCTCAGAACTTTGTGATAACAGGTCGGTTGACAAGAAAAACATGTAATATTAGAGTATTGACTGTTCTGTAAATGATACCAGAACATAATAGAATCATAGTTGTAGCATAAAGTTTTGAATAAAGTTCTGGTAATTGATTAAACACAGTTAAAAAATTAATGCTGTAGATTAATCTATTTTTTTTACTCTTTTAAACATCCTTCAAAAGTTTTTAAAATACTTTTCAGGAAAACATCCATGAGTTTAACTTTATTTCACAGTAATCATTTTTTTTAACATCTGAACACTGATTCAAAAATAGGAGAAAAGCAGTGAGTATCATATTATTTTAAAGTTTATTTCTCATTATTGTATGCAATATTTGTTAATCGGAAATTGTCAAGCTTAAAAATAAATGCTTATATTTTACTAGTGCATTCAAAATAATATTTAAAACCTAAATATTGAAAAAATAACAATTTAAAATTAAACATAAAGTATAAAACACAATTAAATAAGATATAACGCTAAAACATTATATAGACATTTTGTATGATCCTTATTTTTATCCTGTCAAGCTGTTGGGTTTTTATCTTGACACTAAACTGAACTGGGATGGACATGTAAACAATCTTTGCAAAACACTATCTTTGTATACAGTGAAGTGTTGCAATGAGCACTGCAATTGAAAATCCCGTCAATCGTGCAGTGCGATCTGTGATAAGGTTTTAGTTGGTGAAAAATCATAAATAAAATTGAAACTTATCACCAGATTTGTGATGTGTACGGCCAAGGAATAATGAGTGAAAGCTGAATGTGGCAGTAGCACTACTGCATTGATTAAAAAAAAAATGGATAAACCAGTTCGTGATGAAAATTGCAGTGGTAGGCCTAGTCTTGTTAGCGATGAATTGGTGGCAAAAATCAATCCGTAAAAATCACAATTTTCACAATTACGGAACTCTCAGAACATTTCCCCCAAATTTCACAGAGTTTAGCTCATGAAATTGTGGTCGGTAAACTTGGTTACCATAAATTTTTTATTATATGGTTTCCGAAAATCCTAACGGAAGACCACAAAAAACAGAATTCCTGCAGCACTAACATTTTTGGAAGACTACGACAAAAGTGGAAACCAAGTGACTGATTGTATCGTAACCAACAATGAAAATTGGGTAAAGCACGTCAACTGTAAAACAAAGGAGCAGTCAATGGAATGAGGACACACGCATTCGCTAAAAAACTGAAGAAGTGTGCAAATGTTCTCAGTAAAAAAAATTCATGGCTACTGTATTTTGGGACGCTTAGGAAGTGATTCTCGTTGATTTTCTTGAACTTGGCCAAACTGTCAACTCAGAGAGGTATTGCCAAATATTCAGAAACTTAAACGTGCAATACAAAACAAGATTTAGGGAAAACTCGACAAGAAAGTTTTGTTTCTCCACACAACACTCGTCTATATTAATTGGATAGACAGGTGTAGCATAGAGTTAAATAGTGGAGGATTTGCTGATACAAATATTCCCAGACCTCATAAATTAGTCATCTCTATCCTTTTCCAGACCCAACAAGAATCTGATGACGTCGGATCGCAATCAGAATCAACTGTCCGAGTGGATGAACAATGCACGGACAGAAACAGCTACCACTAACGACAGAGGAGATCAGAGCTTCGCCGACAGTCTCATCGACGAGACCGGTGAATCCGAGTCGGTGGAACGGCTCAGTGAGTCTGTCTCTGTGTGTAGCTGCGAAGCAAGTCTCAATACATCCCGCCAACTCATCGGCAACAATAACAACAGCCTGGAGAGAGACGATATCAGGTTGGTGTCTGTCATCATGTGGGCAACTTTTTTTTCAAAATATTTTGTTCGTTCTGAAAACTATTGAAGAGAAACTTATAAAAACCATTTATTACAGTTACACACTTATACAAAAGTACACACATTTGAGATGTATATTTAACACTAGGTTATGTTAAAATTTCCAATCGCAAAGGGTTAAATTGTATAACAGCTTATATGATGTTATATCCAAAAACTTACAAAAAATGTTACAAATTAAAATTACCACTGAATATTTTCCCTCTTTAGTGGTAATAAAGCCCGTTATTGGTTTGTAGGTCTCCAATATCTCAAGTGGGGCGAGGCACCCAGACTCGGACTAGCCTGGCTTCCAGCTCTAGCAGTGACCCGACAGATGTTACTCGAGTTGCCGGATCCGGCCAAGTACGTCATCACTCCGCCACCCAGTGCCCTCTACACTGCGTAGATGCCAGCATGCAGACCTCTGCCTCCATCAGCAAGCCTCCTCTGCCTGATAAGGTCAGATAACTTCTATGATGATCAGTGTTTTAGAATACAAAGTGTGATTTTAATAGTTTTAAACTTATTTATTAATTTGTTACTATTATTGTGTTAAATTTTACATCATTAATAGAGTGGGAATGAGATTAATCATAAATTTGAATATTCTCTCCACCCATTGTTTTAATCTGTAACTGACTTAATTAGTTGCTGTAGTGAATTTTCTTAGCTTAATTTTTAAGCCAGTGTTCGATTTGGCTGTAATGCTGCATTACAAATTCTGTAAATATTGTATTATTCTTTTTAGTGTTACAGCCCAAATAATAAAGTTTTCTCGGGACTTTCATAAGACTAACTAGGAGTTCAACTGGAACTCCAGCACACATACATAAGCTCATAGCATGAATTGAATACAGTAAACTTCCGTTAATCCGACACGGTCAGGACTTAAGGCATGTTGAATGATCAAATAAGCCTGAATCATTGGATATATATCAGAGAAATAATTAGACATAATAAATAAACAATCACAGTAAAACATGTTTTATTATTAAAATATAACCTTCAGGTAGTCATCGTTATGTGGATGTATAAGAACTATGTTTTTACGGTCTATTTACAGTGTGTAAGCTACGCATCACAACATTAGGGCAGAACACAAGGTCGAGGGCGCGTTTATCCTAATTCATCACAGCCCCGTACCGTACTGCCACTGCCAGCCTCTCTAGACACTGCTTGCCTGTCTCAGAAGGCAGTGGCAAGACGTCGGTCGTAGAGTCGTCCTTCCATCATAAACCTGTGCTGAGCATATTAACTGCGAAATTGACATTACTCTACACTCCATTCAATTGATATGAAAATAGTAAAGTGCAACTGGTTACATAGGAGACAGCCGCCTGCCGTAGCCATATGACTTGAGTCTAATCGGCACCATCCAAAGTCGGCCGATTATGACGCCTAATCTCTTCTTCACACCCGCCTAAATGCTGTGTCCACTACGTTTGAAAAACTTAAAAATTGTTGCTTATTAAATGATTGATTTTTTGCATTGTGCAGGAAAATGTTACTTTCTCCAAAACGCGTGTCGGATTACCAAGCGTGCCGAACTATAGAATGTCGAATTAATGGAATTTTACTGTAGTATGAAGAGGCCTTTGATATTATAGTGAAATACCTACGATGAATATGAATGTTTTAGAGCTCGAGTCAGGTGAAGCCACCAGTGTACGTGATGTATCCCAATTACACCCTGCCGGACTTAGACTTCCTACGGGATGACAAGCTGGACTTGGAGCAGGTGTTCTTGGCTCCTATGCGGTTCTCTCCGGGCTGGTCCCCTCTGCCCTCACCTTCATTGCCCCCCACCAGCCCCATCCCTGTCCCCACCGGCGGGCGGCAGCGCCCCCACTCCTGTGCCGACATCGATCATCTCCGCAAGAAAGGTGGGTAATTGTGTTAATTACAGCTCATTTAAGAACGTGACCTCTCCCCGCTTCATATATCTTGCATTTTATGTTGTATCTTTTACCTTACTTACAGGATTCTGGTAAAAGACTTATGACTTGTAGATCATCCTTGTGCAGTTCCTGTTACTCTGCTTTGTTGTGGTTTAGCTTCTGAGGTTTTGGCTTATGTGGATTACGATTGTGGATGAACGTCACATGACCATATAATAATTTATGGTTTATGTTCCTACGTCAATTTTTGCTGAATGAATCAATCAGTCAGCCATGAAATGTTTAAAGATGCGTTACAGATTTTTATGAGAAAAGTCTGATGTGGCTATGTTAGCTAAGGTTTCAGCAAGTATAAGAGATAACTTTGTCAATTAGGAATAATAGGCAAAGGTAAACCAATAATCCTCTTTTTTTATTACAGGTTTTAGTCACATTAGAGACTGGGAAAGCCTGGCTGTACTGTTACCACCGGAGTATTGCGCTCTATTGTCCGACATCCCGGAGTTGAAGGAGTACAAGGACCTCTGCGTCCAACCCAAGCCTCTCTTCTGTGTTTCTCCACCAATGGCAAAGACAAACCCTACCCAGTTCTCTCCATTCCCAGATGGTCAGTTCAACATTTCTATTATTGTGTAATGTTGTACTATAAGTTTTCAAGACACAGTTTTCTACACACTTTTCTCATTGTATGTGGACGTTTAACGTAAAAAAGTTGTTCTTTATCGTTATTATTGAATAATTCAATGGTATATAAAAAGGTCGGGAAATTTGCTGCCATCGTGAACGTGTTAAAGCAAATCTAGCCAGTAGGAGCAACCAGCAAAATGCTAACAAAGCTTGCTGTCTAGTAGTGAATGGAGGGAGATCTGTGCATAGATACAGCAGACCTTTAGTGATACACGAACATAAATAGAAAGCAGTAATCATTTTATCTATACCTTTTTTCATACGAAAGTACAAAAAAAAACGTGTTTGGTAGAGCGTGTACTTACGATCAACTGCCTTTTTCGTAATAACAAGTTTTTTTGATCGGTAATTTGCTTACTGCAGATCAGCTATTGTACACGAGTAGACTTATTTGCACCTCACTAGTCATAATATTGTGAAATTGTGATTTTCCAAGATAATTTAAGCATTTTGTTAATTTTATTTATTATTTGGTAATAAAATTATCCTGAAAATATTGGTTTTGAAATAGAGTGAATAACGCTACAATATCTAAGATTTTCTAATCCACTAAGTATCGAATATCGGAATCGACCTATCCTTAATTTATATAATCTTAGATAGATAAGCATTAGCATAAAAATAAATGTGCACGAAGTATAATATCTGGTTCTTCTCTTCAGCTCGTACCACAGTGAACACTTCATCTTCGTCTAGCACGGGAACCCAGCCATCATCCGGCTATCGGGGCTCATCCACGCTGCTGTCTGACAGTAGTGCCAACCCGAGCCCTGCTCCACACACGGCCCAGAATCCCCTGTTCGTCTACAAGTACGACAGCATCAGCTCCGAGTCAGGATACTCAGGTGAGAAATCTACTGAAAAATGAAATTGGTTACATTGCTTACAATACCTAAGAAAAGTTTGGAATAGAATAGAGAGAGATTAAGAGGTGGTAAATTATACAGCTGGTGTTCATAGTTAGTGTATTAATTGTGTCAGATAGCTCTTACAATAACAACAAAGTAAAAGATTGTGCGGTATATTTTAAAATATTAAAGTACCATGTAATTGTTGTAGAGAATAAGTAACATGAATTTATTTCTCATCATAAAGCAAAACCCAGCTCTTCTAGCCAGTGGAGATAAGTTTGGTGGATTACCCCCTCATGAAAAGGATTGCATAACACTTGTTAATGTTGTAGCTCATAGTTTGAGATACTGAATCACAATTACATCTCAGGTCATCTACTTCCACTAATCTTGATTTAAGAGCTGGGTTTACTAGCGGCCATCTTCCTTTTTTAATCCTACAAGAACAATGTTAGACCTGAAACAATTTTACACCCTTATATTGGGTGGTACGTTTATTGGATATTTCTTAATTTAAAGATACTAATACGCTTCTTTTATTTTTATAAGTTTTTCTGAAAAAACTTCAAACTTTTGTACTTGACTGTACAACTGTAATTTAAAGTAAGGGTGTTATACCCTATTTATACTTAACCATAGGGCGTAAGTGTTTGAGGTTTAACGTTGATCTTATGGGGTCAAACTCAAGATCGTGCTACAGCCGGCTCTTAAAGAACTACATCAGCCAAAGACAATGTAGAAGTGATTAAGTACAGACTATTACCTCTGAGATAAATACATTCAACCAGGTTTTTTGATAAATCAGTAAAATACCTAAAAAGCTGATATGAGACTCAAGTGGCTTATCTGCGGCAGAAGGTCTTGTAAAGTGAAATCCAGAGTGTTTATTGATCTGGACCATGAAAAGTTGTGTGTAATTAATTTTAAAATGTTTAATCTCAAATATTAATTTCAGTTCATTTTGTCCTCAGGCCCTCCGTTACCAAAGAGATCAATCTCGCTTCCAGAGGACAAGAACATTCCTCCACCCCCCAGGCCTCCGCTGCCGAGAGGAATTTTACGCAACTCTCTAGAAAATGCAAAACTTCACAAAAATCAAGCAAATAAGAAAAGGTAAGCAATTGTAAGCTGTGGATTTACAACCCATTTTTACAACCCAAAAATGTGGAGACATGGCATTTTGTGTGTTTTGGTCACTTTATAGTTCCAACTTTAGAGAGATTCTTGACTCATTTGAAGGGTGAGATTTGTATACCAACTGTGTATTTTGGGAAATTTCACAAATTTTTACACTATTAAAGGGTATATTTCAAATTTGAAAACTTGACAATGTATTAAATTAAATTTAAAAACGTGTCACAATAATCACTTAACATCATTAAGTTGTCGGAGGTCATATTTATATTATTTTTTATGAAATGCCATTCAATAGGGAATATCCTAATACAGTAATGTATATACAAGTTGAAATGTTGAATATACAAATAACTGTGACCTGTGGATTTTGAAAGAGTTATCCTCAGCTCAACCTGCGGTTGTGGGATATTTACACACGCAACAAAATTTGTGCTTAACCCTGTTCATTCACGTTCATTTGCAGACAACACTGCCTGGCAATAAGCAAATCACCGATCGCTGTGTTTTTTTTTCATAGTTTGGTTTTGAAAATCTGTTGGTAGATAACAAATGAACTAATCTAATCGTCATGCATACAGAATTGTATATAAACAATCAAAGTAGCGAAATACAGTCTTGTCAATAAAATTTAGCTTGTGGTTCGTATTTACTATGTCTGTATTCATAATTCACCGCACTTGTATTTTTGCTCAAACATCAGCTGCTCAGCGGTAAACAGACGATCTCTAATTTTTTTTGCATGTCATTTTTAAAATTTATCCTCTATAGTATGTATCTTTATATATATTAGTATTTTTTAACTTGGCTAGGAGTGATTTGAAATGTGGCTTTTTAACTTTATAAGTTTAAAATGCTTATTATAAATAATACAAATATATACCTATGTTTTTAAAGTAAAAAGTCCATTTAATTTATAGTATATTTTTACTAAATTTTACAGGAAATTCTTTGGAGAATTTTTAACTACCACCACAAATAATCACATAATTTATATGTATTTGGTATAATTTCTTTCAGGAAATACTATATAATATAAATCAGTAATAAAGAATGAAAAATGTATTTAAAAATCTATTAAACTTAAAAAATTTACTTATTTTGCAATATATTTTATTATTACTACAAATATTTGTGTAAACCATACCTATTTGCTATCATTTTACTCAAGATAGACAAAAGAATAAAAAATCAGTAAAAATTAAAAATATTGAATGAATTAAATTGATTTTAATCGGGTATAATTTTTTAGTTTTTACTTCTTTAAATAAGTGACAGATATCAGTCATTCTCTCATATCAAACGTAACAATAGAGAGGGTAAAAACTATTCTAGCTGAAAGGATAAAAGGATTTTGAACATTTGCCATTGTTATATGTTACAAAATGTAAAACACTATGTTTAATTAATTTACGCCTGTGTTCATTTTCTCCTGTCTGGACTTCAAGCAGTTTTCGGGCATGATCATTTTCTGTTTTTAGTGACAGTCTATTGCCACACGTTGTAGGTTTTTAAGTACATGTGTATGCACTAACTTTCTTCACACATGACGAAGAGGGTAGATTTCAATTCACAAAACGTAGTTTAATGAATTTTGTAACATATAACGATGGCAAATGTCCGAAATCCTGTTATCCTTTCAGGATTTGTACTTTCAAACCTGAAGTACAAACCACATTGTACTTTCAAACCTTCCGTTGTCAATAAGAAACTTTAAACAAAAAATCTGTTCTAATCGTTAAGAGTGTCTGATAAATGGAGTTAAATTAATGTTCGTTGTTCCAGGCACAGCATGTTCGACATGGAGACTGCAAATGTTGATGACCCCGAGTTGGTGGATGTGGAGAAGAAAGCCAAAGCTAAGGTAAGTTATAATATTGAAACATAAGGATAAAGGTTTTTTTATTACTACAGTAGAGCTTTACTTACTTACTTACTTACTTACTGCCGTGGCTCTTGGTACCCGAGGTGGTATTTCGCCTCGCCAACACACTGCCTCCAGATCTCTCTATCCATTGCCTCTTCTTCCCTTCTTCCTAGTTTTCTTATGTCTCTTCTGATCTGGTCTCGCCATCTCAACTTGGGCCTTCCTGGTGGTCTTCTGCCCTCCGGATTGTTTACAAGGACATTCTTGACTAAGGAGTTGTCCTCCTTCCTTAGTAAATGGCCAGCCCATCTCATTCAGTAGAGCTTTAAGATTGTAAACTGTATTTATTGGTCTGTATTTTTATAAACCAGTTGTTTCATTTACAGTCTCTTTAAGTGTACACAAATAAAATGAATTTATAGACAGTTGACGGTTTAAAGTTAATATTGCTTATAAATTAGCAGATAAAGTTATATATTTTTCTGTACAGTCACTGAATATCTAAGATGCCATGTTGTTCCTGACCAGTGCTTTTACAATTGTCACTACCTTACTTTTTCTTTTCTGCATTTTAAATTCAACACGTTGAAACAACATCCTTAATACAAACATATTTTTAAAAGTTGTATTTATTTAGTGCTGTAATTGCTGATTATTATCAATAATGTGTATAAAATTTAGACGTTTTCATAAAAAATGCTATGGAACCACAGTGACGTCATTCCTTGTACTGATCTAACTCTGAATGATTCATAACATTATACAGAAATTACCAAAAGTTGCTCTTATTGTTAATCTGTTACACTACCACCACCACTGTTACTGTTATTACATCATCACTGTGCATACGTGATACACACTTGGCTGTAGCAGGTAGGCTTGTGTGTTCAAGGGTGCATTTCTGGAAGCTTCGTGAATCATCCACAATCACAATTATCATAATCACTTCATTGTGCCATCTAGATGTTCACTTAGTTAATATTATTCCTGATATCATTTCATTCAAATAAGTAAGTACATTACTTAACCCTTTGGCCACCGGGCATTTGGCACAGCTGATTGACGTAAACCGCGGCCTAAATCACCTTTTTTGTAGTACTTTACATAAATAATTCAAAACGTTACTATTGAAGCTAGCACAAAATTATTTTTGCCTTTGGCTATACTATAAGATAAACGTATTCAATCAGTGCTTAATTTTTTATATTTAAAAAGTACTAAACCCTAAAATAAAAAAGGTTTTACAATAAAATTTTTATTTTGAACTCAAAAATCAATGTAAACAAAAGATACTTTATATATAACATTTATATTTGTATTCAAGTACATTTAGACCTGTGAAAGTTTTCAAGAAAATGGAATGATAAATAACACAGCAAATAAATTATTTTCTAAAATCGGATAAATCTATTTACAACTTATTATTTGCAACAGTCCAAATTTTATCTTGAAGATGTTTAGATATATTCTTGTATGTGTACACTTTTTAACAATGTAATATTTATCTTAGCAGCATATAAAAGACTAAAAACCAAAATTATTTACACAATTATATACAAACTTGTGTTTATTATGCTTTTCTTTCAATCACAGGGGATGAACGCCTTTATCACAATGTTTGCAGGCGTAACGAGTTTTTCAATGTATAAAACCACCAAACTAGGCCTCGCTATCTGTTTAAATACCAAAAATATAGCGATACTATGAAATGTCCTCATATGAGGACGTTGGCGGTTTTTGCGTAACATGCCGACGTCCCCAAATGAGGACGTCAGTGGTAAAAAGTTTTAGACTACTCCTATCTAACTAGTTCCTGGTTCATGTTGAAGGCTGTGGCGAGTCAGCTGTCAGGCTCGGTAGAGGGACTCGGTGGCGAGATGTGGAGGCCGCCCACCCCTCCTACCACCCATGCCCTGAGACTGCAGCAACTGCTGGAGATGAGTGGGGACCAGTGGGACCCCAAGGATATGGACATCTTGAGACAACAGGTAGGTTTTACGTAAAACACCCGTATTTCAAAATGAGCAAATCATTTTCTGTAGTAACTGCACATCGGGAAAGGACTTTTCAGTTTGAAATTCAACAATTTTAATGGAGAACTGAAATACTTGCATAGCTACACCACTGGGATCTGCTGCTGGTTTCCCACGTTTACTGATGTTAACCCCTTCGCACGCCACTAAATCCATTATCTTTCCCTATAACGCCGAGACAAGTAAA
The DNA here is from genome assembly GCF_021130785.1 of Homalodisca vitripennis. Taxonomy (NCBI): domain Eukaryota; kingdom Metazoa; phylum Arthropoda; class Insecta; order Hemiptera; family Cicadellidae; genus Homalodisca; species Homalodisca vitripennis. The sequence goes on from NC_060215.1 coordinate 142,866,213, forward strand.
AAATTTTTGTATCTTTAAGTTCTAAGCTAATTTTTATTATAACTAAATTATAAAAGGTAAAAGAAAAAAAGTACAAAACAGGGAATTTTACTTAAAATTAGCACATTTATTGATAAAAATAACAAAAAAGAACTATTTACAAAACTGTTTAATTCAATTTTACTATAAAACAAGATAAATATTTCAAACTAATCACAACACTACCACATGATGAAGAATAATAACGAGATGCGTAGTAGACGCACACTGTGACAGCTGAGAAAGCATACACGCCACAGGTATGTTTGACTCTGTAGGAGACGCAGAACTGATGAGCAGGTGGTCAGAGTTAGACAAAGGGCACTCCCCTCCCACATGCCGCATAGTGAAGGTCGTTCCTTGGTAACCGCGATAAGCACGGATCGTGCACTGGGCATTTCGAAGGCCTTTTGTGAACTAAAAAACTCCAAGAGACTTAATCTATAATATCTAATATAACTGTATTGGGCGTTTTGGTCAAAGTCTACCATTCTAATTAATCCGTCTACGGCATGGGAAGGGTTAAAAAGTTAGAGCAATTGAGCCAACAAAAAAAATTTGTAAAGCAGCCATGATAATTGATGTACGGATTATCAAAGGGAACACCACTCCAAATCATATCTTTTAACTCATTCCTATCTTTGCAAATATTAAGAGTTCAAATAAAGAATCCAAAACCTAGTGACAGGTAAAATATTGCAATTTTTATTGAATAAATTATTTATAAAATGTACATTTCATTTTATTTTAGATAGGCTTCTTCACTCTTGAAGAGTTTGAGTTTGAGTATGACTGTAGTTCATACTAAATTACATTTTCCCAAAAGATCAAATCAAAATCAGTTGGATTTATTTACTTCATTGTCATTTTTCAAATCTTAGAATAATTAACATATAAATTATAAAAATTGATTATTCACACAAAGCCAGTCCTGTATACCCGTGTGAATTTTGTGTGCAGGTCAGCAGGTTTCTAACACAAGGCCGGAAGAGTGTCAGTTTTGCTGATAACGGAGAGGACTCAGCGATGACTCCACCGAACTCCCCTCAGTCGTCAGTCACTCACAAACCCTCATATCAGGTAAAACAGAAATCTTAATTTTTTTTACTGTATTAAAAAAAACTGACTGCATTTTTTTTACTGTATTAAAAAAAAAAAAAAACTGACTGTGTCAAACCGTGGGCTTAGAAAGAATGGTGGAAAAGTGCCCGCCTTCTTTACTAACAACAAAGAAACATCTGGTACGTAAACTAACTTTACTAAACAGTCTGGAGCTATGTACAAAGTACCCACGTTCTTTAGTGTGTCAAACAATGTTCATATTAATCTGTAGTGTCCATCTTTCTCGCAGTTTGAAATTCGGTCACCGATATTAACATTTTTTGATCTGAAACCTCAGCCGTACATGTACTGGTATTGTAAGAATTTGTATAATTCACAAATGTTACTGTCTCGTAATAACCAGTTTGTACATTTAAAGAAAAGAAAATGCTGTCTTTAACCCATTGTAGAGTTGGTTGTGTACATGCACTTTAGCAGACCTTTTGATCCTGCGACTGAAAGGTATGGTGTGTTGCTGCACCACCCATTGTCACTACTAAAACCCTATTTTTGCTATGACTGGGATTTTGGGGTTTAGAATTTCTTACCTGTTTATACTTTAAAATAACAAAACTAAAATAATTTACTAATTTTTTCTGTGGCACAATATTTTTATTAAATTGAATGAAAAGAATGAAATGAACCGTGTATAGCTATGCTAGGCTATCCTCTGACGTTTGATTCAAACATTTAGTTTGAGTTGTTGAGATTATTTTATTTATTAAGCTTTTTTATGGCTTAAAATTAAATGCTATTCATCATCCTTATTGGTTGTTCCAGGTGAAGACAGGACCTACACTAAATGAGACAACAATCACAGAGGATATGGAAGCCAGCTTCAGCCAGGAGAGGCTCAGGCACTCAGCTAAAACCGGTATGCAGCATTTGTTTACATTGTAGTTTTATATGAAGTGTACGTAAAAAACAAGCATTACAGTTCTTGCATGTGTGTACGTAAAATATATTTGTCTGTTACTTTGTACGAACCTTCAACAATAATACAACACTGATTCGTATTCCTAATAAAATAAATATAGTCAGCTTACTACTTAAAAATCTAGAAGTTCCACTAGAAAGTATAGAAGCATAGATTTATACCAAACAGCATAGCAGTTTTGTATGGAGAAGCCTGCTGCCTGACTTCTTCAGGATTTAATTATAATTTCTTTTGTTGGCTATTACGCGAATTATATTGCTATAAATTACACATTTTTGATGATAGTTAAATTGGCTTTAATTTTAATTTATTGGTTGGAATGGCCACTCTAATCTTTCTGTTATTTGGCAGTCTCCCAACAATATGCCAAGAACTTGCCAACACAGTAAAACACTTTAGAAGCCAACAAAAGTTATAGGCAAGACTTGAATGCCAAGGGCATGTGAGTACTTGTAAAAGATATCGGAAGGGTATTTATACCCTGTATAATTCGGACGCCTGTCTAAGAAGACAAATTTGGGCATACGACCATCCTGTATCTACCAGCACATTAGTTGTTGCCTATGGTTTCATAACCGTGTATGACTCGACCTCGAGTAACGGTTAGAGGTGTGCCTTTGGAGCTGGAGCTGTTTCAAATCAGCGCTCCGCTGCTGGAGCGGAGCGGAGCAGCGCTCCGTGACTCTCGAAACAGCTCCAGCTCTAACCTTATATATTCATATAATTACTCTCTCGGAGCGTCTGTGGAGCTATCAGCTGTGGCCTACAACTTGTTGACAAACCAAAACAAACCAGTTTTCAGTTTCAGTAGGAGTTCTAACGTAGACATACAGTGAAAAGTGATATTTTTGTGCGGTTTACGAGTATGACTAGTATTGATTGGTTTTTTGTGCAGTTAATTAACATGGCATCAAAAGTACAGAAATCTAAGACAAGTTCAATTTGGTCTCATTTTACAGTTATTGATGCTAACCTTAAAAACTGTAGATGTGAACATTGTGGCTTGGTTATGTGCTACCGTACATCAACGTACAATTTGAAGAGGCATATTGAGAGAAAACATGTCGGAATTACTTTGAGTGTTTATAAGTTCAAAATCAACAAGTGTAAGTGATCGTGATGTGAATGTTACAACCAACACTGGACCTACCGATTCAGCCGCTTCATTTAGTAACTTTGCAACTGAAAATGAACCTCAACCTGGTGAGTTGCCTTCTAATCAATTAGATAAGCCAAAGGGAAGTGCTAAACAAACCACTCTATCGAGTTTTATACCAAAAAAATGAAATAACAACCAAAAGAAAAAGGTAGAAGCTGCGTTTCTAAAGCTATTTTACAAAGATTTCCAACCGTTTTTTCTATTGTGGAGGACTCTGGTTTTTCGGGAATTCGTTACAGCTTTAAACCCTTCTTTTGAAATTCCATCAAGGAAAGTGGTTTCAAAAAAACCTAATACCCACCACGTACGACAAATGTAAGCTTCAAGTAGCTGAGTTAATGAAAAATGTGGAAAACATCTGTTTAACGACAGATGCATGGACATCTACGATCAATGAATCGTATATAGCTGTTACAGGCATTTCATTACCAATGATTTTGTGTTGAAATCAGTTCTCTTAGACTGTATTTTAATGGAGGGCTCACATACTTCTAGCCATTTAGCCGAAGAAATCAAGAAAATAACGAAATTTCTATAAAATCTCAGACAAAATCTTAGTTGTTGTAACAGACAATGCCTCCAATGTCGTTGGAGCCATAAAAAATGTTTTAATGTGGAGTCATTGGGCCGTGCTATGCACATACTCTTAACCTAGTGGTTCAAGATGCCATATCAAAGGTAGATACAGTAATCACCAAATGCAAAAAGATTGTCTCATTTTTTAAGAGAAGCAACGCAGCCACTGAAAAACTATTAAAATACCAAATCAACAATGGCGTTAAAGACCCTAAACGCTTACTTCAAGATGTAAGTACGAGATGGAACAGCACATATTACATGCTTTGTAGATTTGTTCAGTTAAAAGAGGCTGTAATAAGCACTTTGGCATTGCTGGACAAAGACTTGCCATCTTTTAATTTCTAATGAATGGAAACTTTGCAGTGACCTTTGCAAAGTCCTAAAACCATTTGAAGAGGTCACAGCAAAGATGAGTGGGGAAATCCTACTTTTCACTGGAAAGTCAAAATTAATTGTTTTGACGCTTGGGCTGCAAAATGTTTGCAGCAAACTATGTACACTAAATTTGCACCCTGATGCAATACAGGTAGTACAGAACCTGCTCAATGGGGTTATCAGCCAGATACCATGACATTGAGTACAACAAGTTAGTAGTACTTAATACCTTTTTGGACCCAAGGTTCAAATTGTATGCATTTTCTGACGACAAATGTCAACAGTTTTGCTAAGAATTCATGTGATTACGGTCGTTGCAGCTATGATTTCCGCCACTTCTGCCACCGCAATGGAACAATCCCCTCCTGGTACACCATCTTTGACTTTGGACCAACCAAATCTGGTCCATCACAATTTGAAGAAGAAGAATGTTCAGTATTTTCTATGTTTGATTCTGTAATAAAATCTGTACAAAGGCAGACTCCCGGAACTCCCAACGATTGTGCTACCGCCGAAATCGATAGGTACATCGCTGAACCACCACTTCCCAGAGGAAGGCGATCCTCTTGTCCTGGTGGAGGATTCACGAGGCAGTCTACCCAAATCTCAGCAGACTCGTTAAAATAAACATGGGGTTTGTGGTACGTCAGTACCTTGTGAAAGAATTTTTTCCCGAACGGAATAATAATAAGTGACCGAAGATCACGTATCAAATCCATGAAAGTGACTCAACTTTGTGTATCTAAAATGCAAATCATGAATACTTGTGTAAATAATTTGTATATTATTTTATATTTTCTGTTACCGTACTATTTTTTATGTTTTATTACTACAGTGTGAAAATAAATATAAATAAAATGTACGTGTAGTCTTCTTTACCCAAAAATTAGATTTTCATAATACGTATTATAAAAAAGTAAGTAGTAATTAAAACTGTCAGCACCTTAGTATATTTGTTTACAGTAGTATTTGCTGTTTATAACATAACCAAGCAATAAGCTCCAATCTACAAGGGAGCAGACAGATGCCGCACATCGCGCCGGAGCGGTTTGCCGGAGCTGGAGCTGTTTAAAGAGCTAGCTCCGCAAACGGAGCCGGAGCTAGTTTGGCTTCTCCGCTCTCGGAGCTACTTGGCACACCTCTAGTAACGGTACATTTAGTCATGCAGTAAGTAGATCATTGTTTCCACGATGTAAAGGCAGGGCAATATCAAAATGCCGAGTATTTTCAAAACTGGTTTGCACAAGTCAAAATGACAAAAAATGGGTCTCTTACATATGGAGTTTTGTTAGTATCTCACCCACAGCTTGTTTTATTCCAATTCAACATCTACCCACCCTTACTGAACAACCCTTTATGTATAAGTATTTGTAAAAATATTTAAGACTATTAGAAAAATTAAAACCTTTAACTATTTTATTTTCGATTTATTCAAAAGGTGTGCACTTAACAAAAAAAAAAAAAAAAAAACAACAAAGGATGATGCCTATTAATTAAATCTTTAAAATTAGACATTTCACATACGCTACAATAAAAAAAGGGCGTAAAAGTTTAACATTGTTCTTATGGGGAAAAAAAGTCAAGGTTTTTTCACTGGAGGCGACTCTTAATAACTAGTTGCTCAATTAACTTTACAACTGAAACACCCGTGTTAACACCTTTAAAACAGCTGCTTTGCTACACAACGCCTGAGAGCTATAAAAGGATACGCATTAGCCTTTAGTAGTGTTTATTTGAACTACTGCAAATCCACAGTAGTGTTGTTTAGTTGCTACTGAACTCTGCCGGTCAACTATCACGGAAGCAAATTGGTGAAGTTTTATCTGGACATTAGAAACAGAACTTTGTTTCCAGTTTTTCAATTGAGTTTTTGAAGTTGTGACTGTAATATTTTCTACTATTATTGTGGTTCAGTTGTTATGACGGAAATTTTTAATAATAAGGACTTTTTACCATTAAATTTTTAGATTTGTCCAGATGTGATGAGTTCAGTATTCAGTGTTTTTGTGTGTAACTTTTTTGGGAATTATGGTGATCGGGATGCAGACTCAATTTATCAACCACGACCTGATGTGACGATTCTAATGGCAATTTGGTAAATGAAGATATCGTTAAAGTTGATCGTGGTGGGAGACAAACACGATACATTGTGCTGACTGTGTAGCAGCTCTGAGCGCGGCAAATAAACACAACACCATTGAAAAATCTTCACAATAGACATTTTTTTGCTTGATAGTTTAAACATTTGTTTGTTTGTTGGACAGAACTGGTGGACGTGGTGTCAGCGGCAGCCACCAAACTGATCTCACAAGTGTCGGGACCCACCGAGCTGGTGTCCAGTGTAGCACTCAGTGCGCTCTGCCCGGCACTCTACTCTCTGCTGAGTGACGGGCTCAAGCCCAGCCTGGACACCCCCTTTGGTGACATCAACAACTCGGTCTGGCAAGTGGTAGAAGCATCGGCACAGCAAGGTATGCACTACGCTTTCTCAGTAGGTTGTGCAGTACCATTCTACATTCAGTTTGGTTACAATTGTAGTGAAACAATCTTGTTCAATTTCCAGTACCAGAAAAATATTTTAAAAAGCATCTTATTACACACCCGTGGGGGCTGAGGGTAACATGGATGTTCCCTCACTTTCCCCAAACAAAGAAATAATCATTGAAAATTTGATTTTGATGTGGGGACATGCTAAAATTACCTAAATTAAAGTGAGTTCCAAAAAGTGTCATACGCACATAAAATTAATGGGATACCCAGAAACATTTGCTACTTAACTCCTCGGGTGACCTTACTTTGGCTATAATTCATTGCTGGGATGGTATTAGCCCACCCATCCATCGAGCTGACCAAAACAAGCGGGTATGTATCGTCGTATATTGTCCTATATGTATCTCGGGCAGTTCAAGTTTGTTGTGCTTTTGAGACCTGGTAATGTTGAAACGGTTATATATTAGTATATATCATTGTACCTGGTGCAGTTCAGGTTTGATGTTTGATCGGGAAGTTTAAACATCCTTATCAAGTGAATTCATTTTAATTTTGATCTGATTCATGTTCTTTTATACTTAAATAAATATACGCATTAAGTTGAAGTATAAAGAATGCTGCTTGTCACTAAAATACCAATTATTTACTAATCTTAACTCCTTAGTGTAGACTCATTGACACATCAACTGGTAGTTTATATTTATACTTTTACATTCTGAATAATACAAAACCGATATACCAACCTACTTGATCGATATAAAACATGTTTTCTTCTCTTCATAAGCTTTAATTTTGTTATATTAATAGTACAGTTCACTTGTCTCATGTTTCAACTAGTTCGTTTGGTCTTTACTTTAACATTGTCTGTTTCATTTCAGGTCCAATGACAAAGGCTCTAAATGAACTGGTTCTCAAGCTGAACAGTGAAGATGTCCTGACAGAAGGAGTCGTTAAGTTCAATGCTTTCATCTTCGGTTTACTCAAGTAAGTAACTTTTTCACTGTTTAACACTACCATAATTATTTAAATACGAGACATTGTGTTCCCTTAGTCAATAGAAATTCCTAATAAATTTTCATTCTCATTCTCATATAAGTTCAGAAAGAAAAAGATTTTTCAATATTCTCATCACAGACTATCCCAGTGTGAAAATATTCCAGTTTATTAAGAACCAAACTTTTAATAAATTACCCCAATTTTCTAAGAACAATATCTGGTCTGAAAATGTATTACAATTTTTATTATTACAGAAAGCTTACTGCAGGGTGGATGATTTTATGTAATAACTTCTTGTTTTTTAAAATTGTAATTCATGTCATGATCTATATTTTGTTTTTGATATCTTTACTTTTAGTTTATACTCATGGCACTGTATATGTTCCTCCTATGTGAAGCATGTACTTATCAAATCAAAGTTTTGCCGTAAAGTAATATGGATGTTGTGAGTCTACAGTACCAGGAGAATTTTGATCTAAACGTTCGGTCATAGTAAGTAAGAAATTATTTGTGCAAAGCTGGATAGAAGTATCAACAACAAATGATCGAATATCTTTGATTCATTATGAATTGTTAAGTGAACCACCATAATTTATGACACATTAACACATTGGCATACTAATTTTTAATGGTATTTTAGTGCCTAAGAATTCCTATTTTTTACTCTTTTACAAACAAATTGCAATAGCCTCCGTTATGTAAGAGATATAGTTATTATGAAACCACAAAATTATACTTTAAGTGGTTTTCATTGTAAAAACAGAAAAATGTGTATATTATTACACACACGCACACACACACGCACACACACACACACACACACACACACACACACACACACACACACACATGCACATCAATTTAAAAAAAGTAGAGACCTGTCACCCAAGAAGTGCCCCAGGGTTCTGTACTTGGACCACTTCTCTTTTCACTCTACATTGATGACATAACTACATACATCCAGCACTTAAAGTTCCATCTATACGCTGTTGAATCGTATACATATGTGAATGTAAGTATGTATGTAAATATGTGCACATAGACCAATATAAAATATACAAGTATAGCATGTCATTATTAAAAAATCGTTTTGAAAAACAGTATTATATTAATTACTTACAATGACCTAGATGAGTGATATTTAGCTTTCATTGATGTGGAAACCCCACAAATTCCTAGTGTAACAATGCAACTGTGACTGGACACTCCTAGGCTATTGTCCGTGTATTCAGTTTTTGGTCAAAACTTATATAAGTGTTTGTGGGAAGGGTTTTACTTACCATGGAAGGTCTAAATTTGTTTTGAAAACCTTGTACATTATTTTTAAGAATTTGATTTGATTTTAATACATACAAAAAAGTAATTACTAAGAATGCTTGACACATTACTTATGATGATTCTACAACCTTCTCACTTCAGTGTTCAAGGGCTGGACGTGTGGTTGAGCTATCTGCGCACGAGGGAGAGTGTGCTGCGACGGCACTACACTCCCGATGCACTCATGCTGTGTGCGTGCCGTGGGCAGACAAACGCACGTGCGCTCAGTGATAAGCTGTTGGCTTCGCTAAGGCCCCTGGGACAGCTCACTTTCAAACTGGACCTGCTCTACGAGACGAGGTTGCTTCACCAAAGTCTCTTGCAACTTAGTGTGAGTAATTGAATTTATCACTACATTTTTTGGTGCCTTGTATGATGCGAATAATGAGTGTAATATGTACTCATTTGCTTTATGCATTTTTTTCTTTTTTTGTTTAATTTTTTGCAACAATTCTTATTGTTGCAAATTGAAGATGTTAATTTTAAAGCATTTTTTTTGTAACAAGAGATTTTACAACAAAATACATATTTTCTAAAATAAAGTACATAACAATTCCACTAAAGTTTGCATGTTATTTGTAAAAAAAGTATAAACACTACTATAGAAAAGTAATGTTTGTTGAGTTTCTCTAAACAACTAAGAAATATTTTAGAAAAAAGATTTTCTTGGTGGTTACTCATTTGAAAGAGATACATTAATTTTGTTCTTGATGTTTGAAAGGGATAAAAATATTGTTTTTAGTTACAAATTTGTTTTTGAAGTTAATTTTTTCAACTGATTAGTTACACGATTCATGCATTTCAAATATTTAAATGCGTTTTAAATTTGAAATTAACGTGGTGAATTTACTATTTTTATATTTTTTCGTAAACAAATGACAGCATCGCCCTATGTAGATGCTGTAACTTCATATGTGACCTCCAAATGTTCAGAATAGTTACAACACAATAGGAATTCCCAACGTTTTATCAACACCATTGATTTGAAAAAGTTGCCACTCGTAATTCAGTGGGGTTGGCCAAAGGGGAACGTAAGTGTGATAATAATATGTTGTCTGATCAGAGGCTACCATCATCACCGAGCCACAGTGCTAGCAGTAGTAGCAGCAAAGGATCATGGACTCTGAGGCGGCTGATGGAGTCTCCTCCCCCACCCTTGCCCAGTGGTACGGACCAGTGCCGACCCCGCTCCTGCGTGGATTCTGTCACAGGCACTGCCGACCTGGCTGCTACTGCCAGGAAACGCTGGAGTGGTGTCAACATTGGAGGCAAGCTCTCACAGGCCTTCGACAGGCTGGGAGACGATACTGAAGAGGAGTACACAGACAGGTGAGGCTATTTCACATTATCTCGTGCTGCCCAGGCACTAGTTTCATTGATAGCTGAGAATAGGCCTAATCAATAAATGTTTTATTAATTTGTAGATTTTAGATTTGATTACATTTCTTTGCTACTTGTAAACAAATTCACACTTAGGAAAATTTTCACCTAAAGTTCTATTCATTACTAATAAAGATTATAAAAATTAGTGATGTTTTAGTTCCCATAGTTAGTTTTTGGTTCAACCAGTTCTTGGACAAATAAGAGTCACCAGGAGTAAACGCAAAATACAGATTCCCTAGTCTCGGGTGGTTATCATCTACAAGTTACTCATTTGCCTAACAATGCTGCATCAAAAACCAATGCAAAAAATAAATAAAAGAATGCATAATATACTACTTATTGATTTAACCACTATTGTTCTGCAGTACTTATGTCCAGTGTCTATTATGATACACACGCTTGTTTGAGAGTCAACTGTTTGTGCTACGTTGTTTGCTTGTGGAGCTATCAGTCAATAAAGTTGTACCATTTGTGCCACGATGTTTGTTTCACTTTGATTTGTGACTTCGTTAAGACTTATTGCATTTTTTGATAAAGCTAAATTTGATTATTGGTATCTGAAATTAACAGAAAACCGTAAGTGGAATAGATACTTTGATCTTCTATATGGTAATATTAACATAATGCGTCTTCTATACTGCATGTTTGCTCATGCCGCCTAGTAGTCCTGATAGACCCGTATTGTCAATCCCATATCTCGTATTGTCAATCCCATCTGTGCAGTTCCTCCGTACCTAATGTTTCCAGGCAGTAGCCTCACAAGAGTTCAGTCCCTCGTCAGAAATAAAGAACCCCCTCAAGTGTACAGATATAGGATGTATTGAACCGAACTATATTCTGGTTTTGGCTATAAATAACACAATTTATCCTTAACGTACAGGAACACCTATCTGTTTTTCCTAAAATATTACAGTAGACGCCCTATTAACCGACCACCTATCGGACCGAAGTTTGATCTGATAATGGAAAATTTGGTTAAAACGAGAATCACCATCATACAATCCCAATGCTATAAAATATCATAAGGGGCCTAATGTTACTTATTGCCGTTGATGTTCATTTTATAAGTCTGTCACTATAATACATTTACGTTTAACTCCGTTGTACGAGGTTCACTTAAAACTATAAGTAATTCTGTACACAATTGTACTGTCCAAGAAATAAGTCAGAACAAATACAGTAGTTACATACATTGTTATTGTACTGAATGTGGTTGAAAATAGATGTGTATGACTTCCTGGAACAACAAAGGTTAAGCCGATCGGCAGTTAAGAGGTCACATACTGTACTGCTACATTTATGTCTCTAATCAATGTAATGTACAATTAATCAGAATAGAATCCTAAGCACTAGTTGTCAATGTTTAAGATTAAAATTTACATGAGAACAGATGTAAAACAGTAGGTTTGTAATGTGGCTTGCTGTAAAATTAACTCGTAACACAAATTACCACAACTATATTACAAAGTTTAGCTCTTCGGCTTTTAGAACAAATTTACATTGTTAAGAAGTTAAAGTTACTACTGGAAAATTTATACAATTGTTCTAAAAGATGAATTTGATTCTAGTTTGGAGACTGGAGTGGGAAAAAACAACAGTGCTGGAGAGGAAACAAGTGAAGGCAGTGGAAAATTCCGCAGGCTGCAAATGAAATGGGAAATGCTGTCCGGCAAAGAGAGCTCCAGCCAGGAACCATCTCCCAACTCCTCTCCTGTCAAATCCAGGTACTAATGTAGTCCTTTGTGGACTGATTGTCCATTATTATCCAGTATAACAGGAGAGTAAACAACCAGGAATCGTCTCCCAACCCCTCTCCTGTCAAATCCAGGTACTAATGTAGTCCTTTGTGGACTGATTGTCCATTATTATCCAGTATAACAGGAGAGTAAACAACCAGGAATCGTCTCCCAACCCCTCTCCTGTCAAATCCAGGTACTAATGTAGTCCTTTGTGGACTGATTGTCCATTATTATCCAGTATAACAGGAGAGTAAACAACCAGGAATCGTCTCCCAACTCCTCTCCTGTCAAATCCAGGTACTAATGTAGTCCTTTGTGGACTGATTGTCCATTATTATCCAGTATAACAGGAGAGTAAACAACCAGGAATCGTCTCCCAACTCCTTTCCTGTAAAATCCAGGTACTATTGTACTCCTTAGTGGACTGGTTTATCCATTATTACTTAGGATTACAGCATATTAATACAGTATAACTATTGCGATACTCATCATTCAATAATATGTCATTGTACAAATGAATTTATAAGAAAACATGTAAAACATTTTATTGCATTGTAGATCAAGATTACTAGTGTAATGATTTCGAAAGCTTAGGATTTTTGGCTGTGCCCTCTGCTTTCACATATGTTACAATCCAAACTACCGGTACTAGATTGAAAATAAAACCAATGTTATAAAGTACAAAACACATCTGCGCAGTGGTAATTAACTGTGATTTCCAGCAATCAACTGGTTTTAATTTTTTCCTCTTACGTAGCAAAAGCTTGTGGATATTTATTGTTTGCCCCAAGCTTCTTTTATTGTGTTTAGATAAAATTAGATTAATATTTCCTTTATTGGCGGTGTTGACATTTAAAAAATATTATTCAGAAATTATAATAATTAGCTATATTTTTAAATATTGTTATTACATTCAAAATCTGTACACAACATGACTTATTGATCACTTCCGACTATACTGATTGAATCGGTTGGCTGTAATATTCGTCTTGTGTGATATCATTGTGATCTTTGTAGTTTCTTTTTCTTTCTTCTAGGCACATATTTTAAGCATAAGTCACTTTTATAGTTCGGTATGGAAAGGTTCAACGATATCTATTTCACCGATATGAAGAGCATTCATACTTTCGATGTTGACAGCGAGGTTTTGGACGTTTACTGGAATTTAAAATATGACACAGCATAATGAGGACATCAATTGCAGAGTTGAGACGTCATTACTACAATTTATTTTACCTTACAAAACTTTGAAGAACGGTTGTGGAACATGATAATAATTAAAGTGATGTTTGGCAGCAGCTCGAGTGTGTCCACGGCACCCAAGTCACGTATTCCGAGGCCGGTGACATCCCCGGTGAGGCCGACCAACCACCCAGCGCCACCCCAGACCACAAGGCCACCCATCAAAAAACCACTTACCGCCGCCAGTCAGCTTCGCAGGCCTGCTGTACTTCCTGCCAGGTGACTTTTCTCTGTTGATTAGGTACAAATCCTGTTTCTCAAAATATTGAAGAATGCTTATCTTCGTTGAGGGATAATGATAACAGATAACCAAAAACTGAAGTCTTGTAAAAATGCCTACAAATACGGTACTAGCCAGATATTTTTTGACCTAACAACCGATGCTCTTCATGTTACGAGGCGTGTTCAGAAAGTAAGTACTGTTTCATTCTACTGCCGCCGTAGTGCTGCAATCAGTGTACCATGCATGCGCACTAGTCGTCCTTGTTCACTGGCTATCGACTCACACCATTTAGTTGTTCTACTTTGTGTTTTCAGTTTTCTCTGAACGTTTAAAATGTTTAAGACAATTGGTGATCCCGTCGATTGTGAGATTCATTCTGTAATAAGATTTTTGAATGCCAGGCATGTTTAACCGGATGAAATTTATCATCAACTTTGAGATGGTGATGGAGAAGACGTGATGAGTGAAGGAATGGTGAGAAAATGAGTTAGAATGTTTAATGGCGGTCGAACAAATGGGCATGATGAGAATCGGAGTGGTCGGCCTTCTCTTGTCACCAGTAATCTGGTAAGGGAAGTTGATGAAATAAATCTAAGAGAACAGATGTTTCACTATGACAACACTATCTGACGATTCCCAACATATTTTACACACTCTTTTGTATGAAATTATTGCGGATCGCTTAGTTTATCGCAAGCTGTGTTTCCGATGACTTCAAAAAATGCTCACTGATGTGCACAAAACCAAGAGACTCGGAAGTGCTTTGACTTTTCTCACACGGTACAGTGATTACATTGTCTGAATATTACAATATCAAATGAGTGATAATATTTTAGCAGCTAACTATTAACTAACTCTATTAACTAACTCCATACATTAACCCTCTCCCGCTCGCAAGGCATGAATCGGCACGGCCACCACATAGCCACTGCAGCTTAAACGGCACAGATCGGCACGCACTGCTTTATCTACTAGAGCCGATAAGTGCTGCTCTCGAGTAGCAATATGTTGTACTACTACGGGTTGTTTGCTATCAGGAGACCATTCACTTTACTTTTACAGTAGATTTATTCCATTATTTTGCTATTTGTATTAGTTGTGCGGAAACAATGGCGGGTTGTAGTCGTACACTTCGTGACAGTGAAATCGACCTCGTTATTAGTAGTGATTGCGACGATTCAAGTTAGTGTAGTGATGTACAGTTCGAGGACTTTAGCTGTGCGCGTGTCCTTGAGTGTGTGGTGATAGGCGGGAGGGGTGGCGGGGTAGCATTATGCGCTGCGTCCCGAAAACATTTTCCTGTGACTCACGGGTAAAACCCTCCTTTCAGGAATCGTATTGGCCCAAATAACTCATCAGAATCGCTAAAATCAGTATGTTTTGTGACAGTGCTGATTGTGGTGGAATTAAATAATAAGAGAAAACCAAATAATAGGAATAATAGGACTTATCCTTGTTTTTCAGTTGTTATAGTGCTGTCTAACGTGTTTTTGAAAATAACGTGTTTGTAAATTTTATCTGTAAATCAAAATCGTGAGTTTAAAGTCGTTAAAGAGATTGTTGCGCCTTCATCTCAGCGGCTAGCACGTAAACGCAACCCGCCACACAGATAGCGTTTGTTTGTTGAGAGGGTAGTATCGGGGCCCTACGAGCACAGCTAAATTCCTCTAACTGTACCAGAGCCTTGTGAAATGGTTGGTGGCATTGAGAGTGTAGTTCGGAGTGATCACAGTGGCAGTGACGGCGAGCCAGACAATGACCTTCACCAGCTGTCCGTGTGGCCCCTCCATGGTCTCGTACAGTCAACTTCATTGAACCAATATATAGTAAAATAATTAATATATATAATTATAGTTAATTACAATGACAGAACGTGTGTAAGTTGAGGCGCCGCGTATTTTTACCGAGCGCGACCGGCAGAGCGAATTAATTGAGGTTAGAAGCACCGTGAGCACCTGGAAACAATGCGAGCGGGAGAGGGTTAAGCTAAGATACACTTTCACCTTATTTGTGTAAAAATACAGCAATACAATTTCTTAGGACTCTGACTGTTTGGACTGAAAATACATTTCCTCAGTCACATCTCATATGATTATAAAAAGTTATTTTTACTGAAAGGCCCATTTCATTCACATCTAATTAATGTTTTTCTATATACCAAGTAATTTTGAAATGATTTAGTTTAATATTATTGGCATTTTAAAATGGATATTTTTTACTTTTCTACAATTTTAAGGTTCTACAATGCAAGTGTACGGGTTGTTAGAACAAACTTACTTTTTATGAATAAAAAAAAATTAAAATTTGTGGTTTGCAGAACACAATAATACCTAATGCGATGCACTTTTTGGGATTTCAATTAGATATCCCTTAACTTAAAAACTCAAATGACAGTTTACCCCTTCGATAAATATAAATTGAATACCATATACAATTTTAAGTTGGAGATTAAGAAGAGAGCAAGGTGACAATTTATTTCTGAAATTCATAAAACTAAATCTGTGAGTGGATATATAAAATTATACAAACCATACGTTAGTTTTAGATTTTATATTGATATAATACTAGTTTTAAAATATACTGAACACAAAAAATAAAATTTTCAGCCACACTAAATGTTGTTATACTGTCCACTTTTTTATACACAAGTGCAGATGCAAAATAATAAAATTGTTTAAATAGTGTTATTGGAAATTTATTCTAAGGCTGTTATTGTTGTTTATTGTCCACAACTTGCTTCTGCTAATTGTGTTGGTGGTGTGTCAGGCCCCGACCTCTAGATGGCCCTGTAAAGGCCCGCACCTCACGTGTGGACGCCCCCGCCAAAACTGGTCCTCTTCCACGGCCAAGCTCGCTGCCCTACAGGCCACAGCGAGCTCCAGACAACCATCGTCGAGCTGCGAGTTCATCCACCGTCCGGCTCCAGTCCCATCAGACCAGTCCCCCCAACAAGTGAGTCTGTTATAAGCATAAGATCAAGTTCCTTATTATTGTAATAATAATAATGATAAGACAAGAACAGTGATAAGAAAACATGAAATAGAAGTAACCCAGAGCAAAGTGATAACCACTTATAGTTCTTGACATTGCTGACTTAATAAGTTTACATAATTTTACACTTAGTGTGAAATGTGTAGATACTTATCATAGCAAATTCTTGACGTTCCCCAAAAAAAATTTTACAGGCTTATTGACGAAGTAAAATCTGAAAGTAAACAATTATTTTTAAAGTGTCTCTTGGAAATCCATACTTAGAATCAGGTATAGACGACTTACACAAAGCACTTTTAAAAAATTTAACAAAAAATATGATTTGATTATACGACTTCATGGTGAGGTAGATATCCTTAAATATGGTCCAAGGGTAAAAATATATGAAGAATAACCAAAAATTCCACAAGGAAAATAACATGTCTGTCTTCAACCAATGTTGAGGGCATCCTGGACAAGTCATCTTCTAATGATGATGTCCGTCCATCTTTGGACTTCTTATAAAATTCTTGACAGTGTGATCGACTTAGACATTCATCCACACATTTATAAATTAAGAGACATTTTTGTTGCATCATCTGAAATGTTATATACAATATTTTCCCAACTTCACACAAAGTCGAAGTCAAAAGTCAGAACATTCTTTATTTACTGAAACTTGTAGAATCGTAATGGTGTCAATACACTTAAAAAGTAAAATAACAATTAACAACTTTTTAAGTTGGTAGTCTTCAAGCGTAAGTATCCCTCCATTGGGAGAATTCGTCCAGTGAATTCGTACAATGGATGGTTTATAAGCCATTCATTCACTTAGGTCAGTCTAAAGACTTTTTCTGCCTTTGCTTCAGATCCTCTCTGGCAGTAGGTTGTGCATCTTCTGGCCTATATATGTGGGTTTCTTCTCATACAATGAGCTATGGTAGAGAGGTAGCTGGTATCTTGGAGGCGTCTCTAGTGTCTTAGCTGTGTGTGTCTGATCCTCGTTGCAGTACTTCTTGGTCTACATGCAGTCACCTCTTGGATGTAAAGAACAACTACTGTCATGATTTTTAACTTTGGAAATACTTCCCTGCAGCTGTCCATGAAGTTAATGCCTGAAATAATTTGAAAGGCTCATTTTTGTATCAGTAGAACTCGATGGAGATTTCCTGCAGATGTTCCTCCCCAAGTAAGGCCATAACAGGGATGAGATTCGAAGACTGTATGATATGCCACTGTAGCTGTGTCTTCATGATGTTTTTTTTTAGACATATAAACTAGTGTTTAGTTCAACAATAAATTTTCCCATCTATGGTGGTTCCTATAAATTGTGTTTGTTCTTCGATCTCCATATCTGGTATGTTTTGGATTTCATTTCCTCTTCTGACATATACTAGTTGTTTAGTTTTACTAGTATTCACAGCCAAGTCATTTTTGTGGCAGAACTGATAGGCCATATTAAGTGCAATAAATGAATCAATTGCTAATGCTTCTTGTGACTTTCCGGCCAGCAGCAGGGTTGTATCATCAGCAAAGATCAGTAGTGTGCAGTGCTTTTATAAGATACTGTGGTATATCACTTGTTAGTAAGATAAAAAGATCAGGGCCCAATATAGAGCCTTGAGGTACGCCTCGATTAGTTGGGAGGGATTTGCATTGTCCCAATTGTCTCATTGTCTCTTGCGTTGTCCCAAGGTATGTTTGTCTCAGTTCAACAATTTGTGTTATTCCCTTGAGATAGCTCTTGAGCCAAGATCCAGCTCGATCTTTTATCCCTAGTTCGTCTAGTTTGTGCATTACTAGATCAAAACATATTTCTCTTCTTCTAAATTCATCTCAAAAGTAACAGACACGAAAAACTTGAACAAAAACAAATAGAACATTAAAACATGTTAGGCTAGACAAAGGACACTATGCTCATGAATATTAAAGACAACCAATGGTGCCAACCTTACCGCTTCTTGAACTTCTTTGGTACAAAATACAGTTATGAGACATTTCTTTCAGCATTCAAATCTCTATTTAGAAATCTATTTTTAATTTCACATTCTCATATCTGACTGGTATGAACAAAAACAAATAAATGAAATTATACTGAAATAATGGCTAATAGTAGGAATTACTAAATAACTACATTTTCTTAGGAATATCACTAAACATAATAATAATTAGTTTTGTCACTAAACAAGTAGGTTTTATAATAGGAGATTTCATATATCATTAATTTTTCTAGAGCAAAATAAAGTGTTGTACACTAGTGTGATTAGTTGTAAAATTTTAATTCAAAATGCAAGGTTTAGAAAAAAGATCATTGTAAAATAATAATTCAGTTAGTTTTTATACTTTTCTTGTAATTTGAGTATAGTTTGTAAAATATAAAGCATAAGTGGCAAATTAATGTTTTTAACTAAACAAAAATGTTGTCACACCTTTTCATAAAATTGAATGTTTTAAGTAAGTTTTGTTATATGCTATACTTCTTAGGATTATTATGATTGTACTATGTAAGAGACATATACAATGCACATTTCTCAGATATAAAAACAAATATGGCATTGTGGTATAGGCCCTGAATAAAACACTAACTGCTGTATGCTGCCGCCCAGCCTATTGTTCACATAAGATGTAGAACAGATGTTTTCGTCTAATACTTATACAAAATTAATCACATTGTCTTACCTTATATATTTCTAAAAAGAATATAAACAATGTTCCTAAAATTCACTTGGCAACCACCAAAAAATAACTAACACATTTTCACTTAAAAATATATTATTTATAGTGTTGTTATGCAACAAAAAGTATTATGGTTACAAAAATGTACATTCATAATGCCTATTTTGCATCAAAACACAATTATCAGTATGTATTAAGTTCAAAATGTCAGCTTTCTAAAGAAAATATTGACATAATTGACTGACAAAGAGAAACAATTACAGTGCAAAATTCCTATATATCGATAAACCTATCGAATACGACAATATAGTTAAAAGACTGTCCGGAATGACGTAGTACTATACTAAATATTTTTTTTTAAATTGGCAAATTATTATCTCCAGTATGTTGGCAAATTCATTGGCAAACCGGTTGAATTGATTCAAAGAAAAGGGTTTAGAATAAAACAGGATTTTTTCAGACATTTGCCATTTTTCATTGATACAAAACAATCAATCAATTATTTATTATTAAAATAGAAATTGTCGACGTATGAGACACAGCACTTTTATGTTCTTTTTACACTGTTGAAGTCAGCAATGCTGTAGCACTCATAGGGTTAAATAGTGGTTCCACTAAATTATATGAACTTGTGTTTTCAGAGAATTGAATATCAATCAATTAATTTTATTAGTTCAGGTAGCCAGTGACTGCACAATTTAAGACGTTGAACTTTCAGGTTTGTGGTGACGCTGAGCCACCGCCTGCCTGCGGACAGCGGCCACCTGGCGTACAATGAGGGCGAGCGCCTGCGGCTCGTGCTGGAAGTGGACGACACCTGGCTACTCTGCTGTCGCGGTGACGCCAAGGGCCTGGTGCCCCGGTCGGGAGTGATCCCCCTTCCTGCCAGGATATAGGCGTGGACAGCCCAAGCTTCCTCGGTGTATATAGTGTAATCAGTATTAGTTTTCTTTTATTTTAGTGTACCACTCCTTTAATGAATTGAGTACAAATTAATTTTTAATTTTAATGA
This sequence comes from Homalodisca vitripennis, assembly GCF_021130785.1. NCBI lineage: Eukaryota > Metazoa > Arthropoda > Insecta > Hemiptera > Cicadellidae > Homalodisca > Homalodisca vitripennis. The sequence goes on from NC_060215.1 coordinate 142,886,430, forward strand.
ATTTTGAGGCTGTAAGGTCATAGGAGGGGGTATTCACAGGGTGGAAAGCGTTTAATTTTAAAGTGAGTTTTTTTAATACTAATACAGAATATTTTAATATTCAACTTCTCCTCATAAGGAAATCAAAGCTACGTTTATTCACACAGTAGGCTAAAAAGTGTGTTGTAAAAAATATTTATATATATTAAAGTGGACTGGAAATTTCAGTTTTACTATGTTGTGTCAATTAATTGCTTGCATGTCTTTGAGAAAGATTACAGTCAAAATGAATACCATCTGTTGTGACCATAGTTAAGTTTGAGTTTTAATCAGTACAGAATTAATGTTATTCATAGTTTTATGAATTGCACAAAGAAGAAGCTTGGGCATACCAAAGTATCAAGTCTGAAATGTCCTGTACTTAACCAAAGAGTGTATTGTATGAGTGTACGCGTACCATTTGTACGCTATTTTGTATGTTTCAACCTTTCACTAGTCACTTCACTTAACCTTGTTACCGCTTCTCTAGTTACTTGTATGGTTATTTTTGTAAATATGAACTTTCATTAGCTTTAATATCTTGCTTGCGGGTCGGTGGGTATTCAGTTTTACGATGTTTCACATTTATTGTTAATAGGTTGGTGACTGTTTTATCCAAGCTAATCTGCATGTAGCTTTCTCTTATAATTATATTTTGATCAGTTACCAGAACTATACCATAGTATAAATGTGTATTTTTGTATTGACTTTTATAGCTTTGCTGGTAATAAGATAGGCTTACTTGTGAATGGGAGGATTCAATTTTTATGTTAATCCCATCTCCCTTATGCAATATAGACATTTTCTTGTGATATTTTATTGAACTTATATTTTCCCCACAGAGGGAGGTTACATAGAACATTCTGAAATTATATATGAAGTTCAACAAATTTTTTGCAGCGACAGTGAGTGTAATTATTTAAATTTTCATCTGCTACGGTTGGTACCAATTTTTATGCTTCATTTTACAAATAAAACAAAATAAATCAATTTTAACTGTAATTTTCCAGTTTAAAAATAACAAATTGCCATATCCTGGATAAAAATTTAATCGACATTTTTTGAAACTGTTGAATTGTCAAAGTTTGAGAAATAATACACACGAGGTTAAAATTAATAATTATTTTGTTCATCTGGTTTTCTTGTTTTTGTTGAAATTTTAAAGAAAGACTGTTTTAGTGATTATAAATAATAGTATTCATGAGAAAAGAAAATGATCTGAACCAACTTTATTGAAAAATTGAAGAAAACTGTAATTAAATAAAACATACATTAAAAAGTTGACAGAAAATAGTTATGACACAGTCCCAAAGTCACATGCCACTACACCACCATGTAGTTCCAATGTGTTGTTATGCCTGGGCATGCATAGCCAGGTATACCCGCCGATACTCGTGTTTGATGCTTGCTCCTTTACTTCCTTTACCAGACCGTTTTCTTTCCTTTTAAAATTGAAACTTCCTACCCTTATTTCTTGTCCTGAGTCAATATTTAGCTTTTTAGCTCGCTTTCTTTTTTGTGTTTGTACTGTCTCTCTCTAACTTAATTTTAAGTTAATCGATTAATTAGCTTTACACTAGTATTGTGATATATTTATTTTTACAGTAAGTGGCTTTTCTATGTCGCCGTGTAAAGAACTGATAATCGCTTCTGTTAGTTTAGGTAGGCGAGTCGAAAACGACAATTCCATTGATGTACGATCCGAACCTCCCATTGTGATGTTGCCTCTTTGTAGGTTTTTGTTAGTTTAGGTAAGGGATGTGTTTACTATTTAGACAGTTTAGTGTTTTTTACTCAGTTTTATCAACCAAATTGGCAACATTGCAAAAAAAGTCTAGGCCTTCTACCTTGTCCATATTAAGTACATATAAAGTAATATCACTAAGGTAATTTTAATAAACCAAAATTTAGGTTAAACTTAGCTCATAGTTGTTAGTTATAGGTGACTTAATGACCCGTAACTCCCCAATCTGAAGGCCTATCAATGATTGTATTTTCATGACGAAGTGCAGTAAAGTTATTTATAATCAGTTTCTAGAATTCGTACCTCTAATAGAATAGCAAATTATTAAATCGTTCAACATATATTATAATACCTTTTATCTTAGGAACCATAATAGGCTTTTCAAATCATTTTAGTCTTTCTAAGTGGTTAATGTATTTATTTCAAATTTGAGGGTAGGTCATTGTCTTTATTTTTCAAATATTTTAAGGGAGATTTAAGTAGTACTGTACTGATCAGTTCCTTAAGTCTACTCTGATTCTTTAAGAACGGTGGAACGACAATGCTGATTCCTTGGTGCCAGTTGGCTATCATTCAATGTTAGGCCTTAGCATATGTTACGATAATTCACGTCGCATTGTTTTGCTTCTGTTTGTGCCAAGAACATCTTGTACTAGTCATTTACTAAAGTCTGGTCTGGTTCTTTCCATTAAAAGAATAGAACCCCAATTCTAATTCCTTGGTGACTGTTGGATATCATACAGGATTAAGACTTAGCCTATGTTTCAATAATTTATCGCACTGTTTTCTTCCTATTTGAGGCAAAAACATTTTGTAATAATTCTTTATTAAGTTGTGGAAGCAACAATATGCCTTCAAATTTAATAATTATTGCTGGGATAGGTTGTGCCATCGTGCCATAATCGTTTTCGTTTGTGCTGTGTTCTATCTGCTAAGCACTCCACTTAGTTGTTTGTTAGTGTCAAGTTTTTTTGGCTGTTCTGCTCATTTGTTGCCATTTTTTTTTTTTTTAGTGAATAAGCCAATATGAGATTCAACTTGTTTAAAAGTAAAGGTGATATAACTGAACTAGTATTAGTGAAATCATCATGACCAAAAAATGTAATATCTTCACTAATACAATCTTTAATAAGTTTGTAGCAAATTATAGAATTTGCCCTAAAAATATGGTACTAATAAATTGAAACCGAATTAAACCTATTTTATATTAATTTCCCTGTTTGTTATATGTATATTCCATGTTCCTTGTATAGTGTAATGTAAACAATGATATTTAAATTGACATGGTACACAATTAATTAATTAGTTTAGAAAGATTTAGAAAGCAATAGAAAGGATAGTTTTCCAGTCATTAATTTTATTTTAGCTCAGTTACTTAGTATAAATAATATAATGACGTGGTCTTTTACGTTCTTCTTAAGGGCAAAGGATATTTTTCCAATTTCTCAATTCCTTTACTTGATTTTTGTGTACTTATTATTAAAAATGTCAAGTGGAGCTTTTATTACGGATATTAACATTTCACTCAGATGTAAAAACAAACTGTATTATTAGTGGATACTTATCTAGAAACTGATGACATTTGTTTAGAGTGCACTTTTTCATGGGAACCGTCATTGTCCCATCTCTCCCCCGTAGTTAGGTAGTTTACTTACTTGTTAAGATTATGTTTCCATTAAAAATCGCTTTAAGATAATGTAATGCCAACAATGCAAGAAAACATTGTTCCCTTTTTGGTGTTGTCTTTTGTAATGTTTGAGCGAGCGAACGACAGCGAAATCTGACTAGAATTGAGTAGGTCGATCCATTTTGTGGAATGTTTTGGTCGAGAATACTCATCTAAGCTTTGAGTTGAATCAACAGTTTTGTGTTGTGTAGTCTTAAAGTCAAATTTTAACAGCAATAAATATTTCTCCCTTTCAGATGTGATACAGTATTTTTATAAGATTTGCCGATTGCTTTGGACAATACGGAAACTTGATTGAAGTTAGGAGTAGCAGTCTAATAAAACGAAACGGTCAGTTGGGTCATATTCGGCCAATCGGTTTGCTCATTTGCCGGATCGTGTGTCGGGAGGAATATTTCAAAAACATTCAACTGATCAGTAACAATTCACTAGATGTCATAGTAGCCTGTTAAAACCTTAGTTTCACCGTAAGAGAATGTAAGTTTTTATATATGATAATCGTGAGAGAGTGCAAGAAAAGTTTTATATTTTTTTACCTTATTCCTAGATTTTAACCCTTATCACCGAGGATGATTTGTTAGGAAAATTTAACCACACATTTTAATTTCTAATGTAGTAACTAAAAATCGAAAAACGAAGGGACTGCGAGCGAGAGTGTGCATCAGTATTAGGCTGTATTATTGTATATATAACATTATATAAGTACTGAGATGTAAATACTGATTGGAAAACAAGACCAATTATTTTTGATCTGGTTAATTTCAATAAGTAGCCGATGATATTTTCTACAATAAGCTAATAGCTGTATCTAATGTATATATTGTAATGTAACTACTGTATTTTGTTGCTTCTCATGATTACACTGTCCGTAAGCACTCTGTCTAGTGCCATATCGCTATTATGTGTCAATACAATAAAGTCATTCTGCTAACTATTTTGGTTTGTGTTCATTGCTCCCCATTGCTCACCTACAGATTTATACAACCTAATCAGACATCTGTTGGAACTGTGGCCACTTCCAACACCAACTGCTAAGTTAATTTGAAAACTTCCGGAGGTGGATAAAAACTGTGTTGCAGATTAAACTTTAAATTCTGGCATGGTTATTTGTGACACCATTACCGACGCAGCGGTCTACCAGACCCCATTTTAGTTGATTTTTAACCCTTTGAGCCCCAGCCACCAGTATATCGTCAGTAAATTTCACTGTCTCCAGGCCGACGATATTCCGGCAGTAAAAATAGTGCGAGAAACCCCAGCCGACGATATGTCGTCGGCATGATATAAGTTATTACAAATGGCTCTTAAGTGTTTAATTTTAGCGACACCAGTGGTTTTAGAACTTATAATGTTATTTTCATACATATACAATATGATTGCATGGTCAAAGGTTACTAAATAATATTTACACTACTCCTAAAGAAAGAGTAAGAAGATCAGCTGTTACTAAGAACAACATCTGCATCTGCTGTGACATTGTTTACGTTTAGTAGACTGTGTTGTGTTGTTCCACATCTGTGTTTATTTTGATGTTCCTTACGTTTCTGTGAGTAGACAGTTATATAATTGTTTCGGTACTTTCAGTATGAAATATTGTTTTATTTTGTAAATAATGGGTGACTAAAACCTAGCAGAACATTCAAGTGAAGTTGACAGACAATTGAATATTGACTTTTCAGATGACGATTCAGTATTATCTGATATTTTTTATGATGATAGTGACCTTGGTCTGACGTATGATACTAAATATGATAGTGACAATGGCAGAAATGTAGGCCTATTTAGTGCTAAAGACTTAACACCTGAGATACCATCTACATCAGCTCAGAATAATGTTACATAACCTAGGCCTAGTACGTAACAGGTTTTGTGTCATTAAAAAAAAATATTTTACAAAATATTTATTATTATTATTAACTAATCTGTCTGAAAATTTTTTTGTATGTTTGCAATAACATGACAAATTAAATAAAATTATTTCCCACAGGTTAATTGTTCCTTGTTTTATTTCTAAAAAAATGTTAAATGTAACTTTTTCTTTTTTTTAGTTTGCACATATGTGTTATTTTACATATATAAAAGTACATAAACATTTTTTAGCCCTTATTGAATTTTTTATTTGTAAAGTACCTTATTCCAAACATTTTAATGTATTATTTAGGCCATTAGCTAGTATATTAGTGATGGTATGATTTTTCAAATGAAATCGTACAAAATCATTGAAAAGGCCTTTAGGTTTTTAGACAGTTACTTGCAAAACTAGACTTAGTAAAAATTTGCACAAACTATATTTTTAGGTCTGGGGCTCAAAGGGTTAATAAATGTACCAAAATATTTTGTTACAAATTAATGTTATTTTATCTTATTGTATTGGCAACTTCCTGATGATGGAATCCTTGATTCTGAAAGGCCTCGCAAAATTATAATTATTGGAATGTGTGTTGTAATTCATTAGTGGTATCAAATTAAAATATTTCCACATGGTACATGGTGGTGGTATATGGTTTTTGGTATGGTATATGGTACCTTCACATTAGACTTGTAGTTCTAATAGATGATCACATAAAATTATTTTACAAAATAAATATGTTTATGAGGGTACCTCTCTTGTGAGATATATCAATCAATTTTTAAAATTAGTTGAAAAACAAGCCAGTTTTACTCTTTGGCTTCCAAATAATTTTGCCATTTTATATTCAGAAGTTTCAAATGAGTTGAATAGTGTACATCACCCAACTGCCCGCACCATTGCCATATGATTGGATACTGCCAGGCAAAAACATGACATGTATAATTATTTAAACAAAATTGATTTGATAGTTACTTTCCTTTTAGTAAAGGTAGAACCACGAGTTTAGTTTTGGATATAATAAAAATACCACAAAAGGTTATGTATATTTACAATAATCTTTTCTTGTCTTTTGATAAAAATTATAACAAAATTGACAAATATTTTAAAAATATAAAACAACTTAAATTACATTTCACTCATAAGACTATGTCCAAATTGGGCATTTTATTTTGTTCATGTAAACAAACTTTCATGAAATTGTCATTACAACAGCTGGCAATAGCTGTCTGGAAGTAACAGACGGCATGTCTGCAACTGTTTCAAAACATTGATTTCAAATGGTTATACAAAATTAAACCATGTTTTTTATACAAACTACACGCACTCATCAAATAGACCAATTCTTTGGCTTTAATTTTACTTGTAATACAACAATCTACTGTAAGGTATGCATTTATTATAAAGAATATACAATAAGATCTCTAATTGCAGACTATTCAACAACAAATCGGAAATCTCAAGCAGCTTCTATCAATTTAGAACTGAGAAAAAGTGATTGCAGTAAGCAGTGTGGAGGAAAACACACCAACTTCAGTAATATAGCCTCTGCCCAAAATACAACACGTCTATTAAAACATTTAAAACAAAGCATAATATCCAAAGATGAGCAATAAATGTCATCAAAGCCAAACCTCGAAAAGAAATTCCAAATTGCATGGCAAAGATACAAGGGTAAAAAGGGAACCTACAAGGACTTAAAGGGAAGCTACAAATCAAAAAAGAATTAAGACCTAAAACGTAGGGCCTGGTTAGTTAAGAGCATATACACTGAGCCAACAATAAAAACGGAGCTCTGTGAAAAATAAGTACTGGCAAAAGAAAAATAAAAGATAAACAAGCTTTGAACATGAAATTGCGAGGTTAGCAGGCAACTCAAAAATAATAGCTGATCATTTACTGACCATTCACTTTGTCAGCATTGTTAATGAGATCATTACCGGTAAGGGTTTTGTTTTTATACCTAAAATTATGTCTATTTGTTCTTATTTTACAGAGACAGGTTTATAGAATTTAGATATGTAATTTTTATGCAAAAATGTTATTTTTAGTATATTTCTTAAAATTATTATTTTTGATACATCATCTATTTGTGCTTAGGATATTTCCATGGCACAATAAACACTAGAAATAAAACCACTCCAGAACAAGTGAAATACAACAATATGCAGTAGCTGTCTGCACTGTGCGATTACAGCAAATCCATCAAGGTCCAAACTTTAGTGACAGAGGACCAAGGAAGTGCTGACATCTAGTAGAAAACACCAGAACTACTTGTACAACATGCGGTTGTCATTGAATTGCTTCTTGCACAATATATGGCAGACAATGGAATAAAACAGAACAATATAATGATGCGTAATATTACGCTAGTAGCACACTTTTACCAGTCACTATGAACGTAATATTAAGTAAAAAACTGTTAAGGGGTTAAGAATTATGGTAGTGAATCTCAAATTTATCCAGATTTGAATAATATTATGATGTTACAAACTATGTCTCTACCGTACAAGAGGAGGTCCAGAAGATTATTGATTCACTAAAACCTAAAACTTCAGCAGGAACTGATAAATTATCAGCCAAAAAAAACTATTGAAGAAATATAAAGATGAAGCATCAGCTACTAGCCCTGCTCGTAAGTTGAATTTTAACACACTTTTCAAATATTTAGTCTACTACAGTTAGCAATGAGATCGGTCTGAAATTACTGTATATTGATTTTGGTCCACTCTTATGAATTTGAATAACTAACAATTTTGAAAACACAAGGACATTTTCCACATGGAGTACTTAATATCTGGAGGAGGGGTCGAACCAATTGAACACAACATTGAAGAGCTCCTGCTGAGAAACAGGTATGGGTATCAATAATTCAGATATACCATCCACAGCACAGTCAGCATCCTACACTTCAGGGAGTCCCCCAGGATTAAGGATCTCAGCCAATCTGGTTCTGTCTTGAGAATTGAGAGATTTATTTTCCTACAAAAACTAAAACTCAATTATTTCAATTAATTTTGTCCAACTTCAGCAATACATGCTAGATGACACTTTAAAGCCTATAAGCAATCATTTATGCCTATGACCCTAAGGGATAGAGGCGATATGTCTACTGATAATCTCAGCATACACATGTGCGATGATCGCACAAGTGCGATGATCGCACAAGTGAGATATGTGACTGTGATTTATTGGAAGGAGTGAATTTTTGCAAATATTTAGGAGTAATATCCCTCAATCGGCTACAATTGTCACAAGTTAATTGTAGCAACGGAAAATTGAGGAAGATTATATATACCTTCACAACCTTCGGGAAGCTTTAACCCAAAAAGAAATCAGAATCACTTACTGCACTTACATTCAATCTATTCTCGAGGGAGGTATTATTGCATGGGTTGGTGCTTGTAAGTCAGTACTAAATCCACTTGTTATAACCTTTGATTATATTAGTTACACAGATGTGTGTGTTTGAAGGTATAACAAAAAAAGCCTCCCAGAAAATGGCCATGGGGAGATGTCGGCAATACTCGTGGAAGTACTATATATTGAAATCAATGTTTTTTATGTTAAACAATTATTTATCAAGAGCATTGGTTTTATTTATGTATAAATATCCTGAAATGTGTCTGAAAACGTAACTAACGTTTACTCTACAAGAAGTGCAGCCTGCTTGGGATTATGAATTGAGATTGGTCAAAACATTTTCTACAAAATATTCTTATTACATGGCACACAAAAGCCTTCCCCATCAAGTAAGTCTTTAAATAATTTTTGAAACTGTTTACATTTGGAAGTAAATTGTAAAGTTTAGGACCAAAATAAAAAATTGAGGTTTTGAAAAGTTTGAGTCTGAAATTAGGTAAGTTCTGTGCCGTGTGTTATGATCATGATTTAAATGTGGAAAAAGATTTTTATTTTGATAAACAAACATTATTTAATGTAAAATGAGAGAGGAGGCCAAGGTAAGGATCCCACTAGATTGGAAACACTATCTACAGCTCTCATCTGATCTCTTCCCCAGACGACCCTCAACGCTCTTTTTTCAAGAGTGAATACTCTATTAAAGTTGATGACACTAGAAAATCCCCAAACTATTATTCTAATGTATGTGTTGAGGTATGGGTGCATGTGTGTGTGTGTTTTTGTGGCTTTTTATAATATAAACGGAGGGGGAAGTGCTATACATCCGTATGTATCAGACTTGTACATTCCTGATCGACTTGTGTATGTTACAATCGAAGTATGTACATATTGATGACTATTTATACATGCCAGGTTAACTTTTGAGCAGTGACTGGTGCGTATTTATTAATCCTTTTTCTTCAGCAGATTCGAACTGAATTTTTGCAATATAATAATAATATTACTGTATAAACGTTTTTAATTTTTTTATAACAAAATAAAAGAAACTTCAATTTTTTAAATCTGTAGGACTATAAAAATAGTTATCTTGTTCTCAAGAACATGCAAGATTGCCCATGTGCGAACATTATCTTTTGCAGTAACTTATTTAAAAAAATCTTTATTGTTATAAATTATGTACTCTTTTCAAGTTTGTAAGTACAAGTTTCATTTTCATCCTTAAAAAATTCAAATCGTGCAAGAACTTAAAGAGCCAGACGAGTTGTGTTCTTTGATGAATTAATGACATTAAAAAAGTTAGTTGTTTAATTTTTCTAACCTGTTAATTACGTTTGATGAAGCACATTTTTACCTTTCTGGCCACGTTAACAAACATCGCATGCGTTACTAGAGTGCTCATAACCCCAGAAAGCTTCAACCCAATTCTTTACATAGCCCCAAAGTGATAGTATGGTCAGTTACGATAGAGTGAATTTTTTGACACTTTTTTAAGAAAATGGGGGAAACACGGTTACTGTGAATTCAGCATGGTATGCTGTAATGTTGGATAACTTTTTTATACCATTATTAGAGGAGCTGGATATTGATACTGATGCTCTGATTTACACTGCAGATCCATGACCGCTCTCAGAAATAATTTTAATGGTTGTTGATCTCAAGATTTGGTGATATACACTGGCCAGCTAGATCACCAGACTTATCTGTTTGTGATTTTTTCCTATGGGGCTACTTGAGTTCAAGGTTTTTCAAACTCGTCCGAGAAATTTACATGGACTGAAGCAAAGGATTACAGAGGAAGCAATTCAAGAAATGCTGGAACAAGTGTTCGGTGAATTTTTTAACCGTCTTGAGAAATATCAGTGGGTTCAAGGTCGTCATTTAAAGGATATGGTTTTTTCAAGAAATGACTTTGACAAAGTAAAATTGCTTAGTATTACCCATGTCTTGGCAGTAAAATATTTTTTAGTATTAAATAGTATTTTTAGTATTAAAGTATTAAATTTGTTATACAAAAGATATATGGAGTTCTCATTGCCTCACCCTGTATATTATATGAAAAAAATATTGATTTGATTTTTTACTGTAAAAGGTCCAACATAATCAATGCTAGTTGAGAAAGAATTTCACAGGAGTGTGAGGTGAGAAGTTCTTAAGGTCCAATATACTCAATGCCAGTTGAGAAAGAATTTCACAGGAGTGTGAGGCGAGAAGTTCTTAAGGTCCAATATACTCAATGCCAGTTGAGAAAGAATTTCACAGGAGTGTGAGACGAGGAGTTCTTAGAACACTTAATGCATTGGTGTGGTGTGGTAGCACTGGTGTGGATTCTTAGCGATAGTGAAAATAAATTTTATTTTCATGTACAGCCGTTTTGTCTTCTCCAAGGTGAACCCACTCTGGTTACAATTCATTTATGTCTTTGGTAACTAGTCTCTGTACAGTCAAGTTTAGGTGTATTAAACTCATTGGAAAAGAAAACACTGTCTAGAAATCAATTACACAATTTATTAACAAATATTAGAATAATAAATTCATGTGAATGACAGATTAGTGTTATTAATGACTAATTACTGACTCGACATATGCTATATGTAGAATCTAATATACCTAACTATAGTCTTTATTAAACATTTATTTAAACGAAATGTAAGAATCATCAATAACGTATTAAAGAAAAATTGGTTAAGATATTTGTCAGGATGGAATAGCAAAATAATACCTAAATAGTCATACATGAAAATCTTCTGTTTTGTGGTTGGTAATGGCATTGGTGAAATAATTTTTACCAGCATGTGTCTATCATGATGGCACTTAGTTAAAGACCGAGTCGTTGCAAAACGCAAAGGTGACCCGTCACAATCATTCAGGGATTTTCCTTCAGCATTGTCTATTTGTTTGTTCTTAATTTTATATCTCTGAAATAAGCTAAGTGAAAGACAACCACAATTAGTATAAAGATTTTAGGATATTTTTGCATTCTAATTAAATTTTATATGAAGAAGATTAAAACGTTTCAGACTATCTAAATTCTTACTTTCCACTATACAATGTTTTTAATAACTATATGACTAAACATGGTGGCCGTTTTTCACTTTTCCATTGTTGGCTATTCACTGAGAACCTCAATGTGGGCAATCTACTCTAAATCAACAATTTTTTTTTCAATTTTAATCATTTTGGTGTCATTAGATTTTTAATAAAATCTTCTAAACACTGTTATTGTAATTCTTGAAAAAAATTGCTGGTTTTTAAGATTTTTTAAGTTTAAAAATTTCAATGGCCACCATTTTGAAAATATTACAGATAATATTGTAATATTTTTTTCCGTGACTAGCCAAATTATCATAAACATTTGAGCCAAATTTGATGTAATTCGGTTTATTAGTTTTTAAGATTATAAAAATCACATACAGATAGATGGATTGAAAACTAAGTATTGGAGACCCACATTCATGTGGTGAAATATGTTTGTCTTGACCTGAGCAATAACGTGGTATACCTTTGTCCAGAGAGTTATGGGACACCATGTGTATCTATGTACAAAAGCTTTATAAAATATTATTTTGTAATTAACTTTACTACAGTGCGTAATGTCAGCCTCTTACGATTATGTCATTTCCAAATCGTGATCAGCACCACTTAAGTAATTAACAAACTAATACTTCCAAAACAAAAGACTATAGAATGTTCTGCTTGAGTTATGATGCATAGAATATTGCACAAGGATGCCCCAGGATCTGATTTGCCACATAATCAAATATGCTGACAAGAATGTGTTAATACTATTCTAACCTCTTTCCTCAAGATTCACATGATACCAGTATAGCTTCTTGTACCTTTGAACTGAAAACTACAGTTACTGTAATGTAATGTTTACATTCATTCTTATATTATAACAAAATGCAATTCAGTGCATAATACAACGCCATCAATAATCAAGCAATTCACACCTTCCTCCACATCCTTCACACAGTTTTTCGTTGCTGTTTTGTTAACTTCCACAGACTTTACTGTACAACTACGAAAGCGAATTTTAAACCTTAACAACTAAAATAAACTATTCTAAATCACAGCATAATTGACTTGAACAATCAAATAAGAATAAATATAAATTTATTCCATATTGTATCATTCTAAGCGACACAGTGACAAAAAATACATGCGTGAGAATATCTTACCGTAAAGACTGTTTGCACAAGAAAAGAAATTGCACAAATACAAAAATGTTGAAGCACAGTAAAATATATTCTAACAATCTCTAACTGTCTTGATTCTATACAGAACTACTTTTACAATAGAGAATAAGGCCTTGATTACCATGTTACGCAGGGATTTCAGAAAAACCCACCTCCTAGTCTTAATTGCAATTGTAGAAAAATTACATTTAAAGAATGATTTGAGAGAAACAAAACCTATTTTCATGTTATATTACAACTTTTGACAGTTATCTTCCTAAGGGGGATCACTTTTAACCTTAACATCGATTTAGTTTATTTTTCATGGGTACATAGACCAAAACTACCAGGCAATTTGGCAGAAAATGTAAAGGTTTCCTAAGCATTTTATAACAATTTCATTAACAAAAAGTTATTTTCAAGTTCTTATGCTTACACACCTAAAATTTGTTAAGGACACGGTTATTTAGCTCTTATGTTTCAAAGAAACCAAGCTACAGTTTACTTTGAAACCTTACTTTGTTTTACATTTGTATATTTAATTTTAATGCATCTTTCTTTCATTTTATTTTATTTTTAAGTTACATTCGTTATAACAAAATTATTTGTAATGCAACAACTTTACTTTGTATATATTCTTAGTCAGCAACTGATTTTAAAAACAAATAATCCATTAGAAATGTGTATTTCAATACATTTAAAAGTAATACAAATTTGAGATGTGACACAAAGTGCAGCTAAGTAACACTTAACTTAATTAGTAGTTAAGTTATGGCATCAAGCGTGTAAGCGTAAGAACTACCATTAGTTAGTGATGGTTAAATGGGCAACAGGATATTGGTAATTTTTTATTTTTATTTTCGTTGATAGCAAATAGATCCTGTTATCCTTTCAAATCATCCATCCACAGCCAATAATACACTTTAACCCTTTGAGCGCCAATGTTGCCAATGATGACGACCTACTCCCTGAGAAACGCCAGTTTTACGATGTTCAGTAATATTTATAAAAGAAAGTATACTTTGACTTCCATAGTTCATGTATATTTTTGAATTACGTTATTTACAATATCACGTGTTCAATTATATTAAATATTAAGTCAAAATATCTTTATTTACTATGCACATGAGTGCAATAAATGTAAGTCTTGTAACTGTTAATTAACATGCCAAAAGAGCCAGAGCTTAGCTGTTCCACTGTTTTATTCCTATTTCACATATGTGTTATTAGTCTTAAATTATTATATTTTTATGAAGTCCAAAAAGGCATGTATCATTTGTGCTTACTAAATTGTATCTGTCAGTAACATTTAACATTTCAAGATTTTTGAGCGCATTTTTGTTTGAAAATCGTTTGTATGTCTCACTTATTAAACATAGAATTACATTTTCTTTATTCCAAAAGTGACAAGATTTGGTTATTCATTTTTCATTACCGACTATTTTTGGATTCCTTCAGACAAACATGACTTCAGATTTCAGGAGTCAAGTCTGAACAGCATCAGGTTTCAGATGCTGCACGTAAGAGGAAGGTGAACTGGTGCTAAATTGAAAATTCACATCGAATCAGCCCTTCCCACCACAGCTGCTTTTTGTGTAGAAGACTCAGTTGCTCCACCGTGCTTTGGGATTGTGTCAGTCAACATCGTAGGGTGCTCAATTGTGCGTCTGATGAGACACCTATTTCATTTCACCTTAATGCTTCTATAAGCAGTTGGGGGCTCAAAGGGTTAAATAGCATAGTGATAATTGCCAATTTCAAAAGCTGATTATACTTAAGGCTGATAAAAAAATATGTTTTACATTTATAATTTTATAGTTAAAAATTTAAAGCATTCCAGACTTCATACTAGACTTAAGCCACAATCTAATTTTTAGTTCTTTGTTTGAAGGTTATTTTTTACGATGGAAGGATTGTGAAGGAAACAGGATTTTTCCGGACATTTGCCATCGTTTAGTGAAACAAGAAATCAGTAACACTACGTTTCGAGATCTGCAATCTGATCTCTTCTTCAGGTAAAGAACTAACCTAATACATAATTACAAACTGGGTTAAAATAAACAAATCTTACCAAAGCGTTGTGGCACGCCTAGGTCAGGAATCACAACCACCATGTTGTTTGTCAACTTCAATAATTTTTAGAGTTATTGTGGGTGAAATTTTCACTAGACAGTTCCTTTTAGGCCGAAAAACAATAAAATGTTCTTTCATGATTTATTTTCAAAGCATCAAATGGGGTGGAATTGGCAATGTTTGTGAAAAGCTATGTGGCAAACATGTAATAACCCATTTAAGAAACCAGTTACCACATAATTAATGACATTAAGAATAGTAGTTATTAGCAAATTCGCATACAAACACTAAACAAAAACAAACTATACACCTTGAAAATTGAACTTTAAAAATATTTAATTTTAGCAAACCATAATTAAAAACACTTCTCATGCCACTACTGTATTATGAACAACTGATAATTCAAGAAATCCATCATACAGACACAATTTTACAGACCCACACCTCAGAACCATTGTGCATTTGACAAGAAGGTGAATTAGAAATTAGATTTTAAACTAAAAATAGCAAATTTACACACTGGACACATTGAAACTGTGAGGCGTAACAGTCTATCAGAGTGTGTAGGCGAACTGGACACAGTGAATTTGTGTGCTCTAGCAGTCTACCAGGGAGAGAGGGTGAACTGGACACAGTGCATTTGTGTGCTCTAGTACTTTGCCCGGGAGGGAGGTTGAACTGGACAAAGTCCATGTGTGTGCACTAGCAGTCTACCAGGGCAGGAGGGTGAACTGGACACAGTGCATGTGTGTGCACTAGCAGTCTACCAGGGCAGGAGGGTGAACTGGACACAGTGCATTTGTGTGCTCTAGTACTTTGCAAGGGAGGGAGGGTGAACTGGACAAAGTGCATGTGTGTGCTCTAGCAGTCTACCAGGGAGGGAGGGCGAACTGGACACAGTGCATGTGTGTGCACTAGCAGTCTACCAGGGAGGGAGGGCGAACTGGACAAAGTGCATGTGTGTGCTCTAGCAGTCTACCAGGGAGGGAGGGCGAACTGGACACAGTGCATGTGTGTGCACTAGCAGTCTACCAGGGAGGGAGGGCGAACTGGACACAGTGCATGTGTGTGCACTAACTTTGCCAGGGAGGGAGGGTGAACTGGACAAAGTGCATGTGTGTGCACTAACAGTCTACCAGGGCAGGAGGGTGAACTGGACACAGTGCATGTGTGTGCACTAACAGTCTACCAGGGCAGGAGGGTGAACTGGTCACAGTGCATGTGTGTGCACTAGCAGTCTACCAGGGAGGGAGGGTGAACTGGTCACAGTGCATGTGTGTGCACTAACAGTCTGCCAGGGCAGGAGGGTGAACTGGTCACAGTGCATGTGTGTGCACTAGCAGTCTACCAGGGCAGGAGGGTGAACTGGACACAGTGCATGTGTGTGCACTAAAAGTCTAACAGAGCAGGAGGGTGAACTGGACACAGTGCATGTGTGTGCACTAGCAGTTTACCAGGGAGGGAGGGTGAACTGGACACAGTGCATGTGTGTGCACTAGCAGTTTACCAGGGAGGGAGGGTGAACTGGACACAATGCATGTGTGTGCACTAACAGTCTACCAGGGCAGGAGGGTGAACTGGTCACAGTGCATGTGTGTGCACTAGCAGTCTACCAGGGCAGGAGGGTGAACTGGTCACAGTGCATGTGTGTGCACTAGCAGTCTACCAGGGTGGGAGGGTGAACCATACATAGTGAATCTGCATGCTCTAGCAGTCTACCAGGATGGGGGTATGAATCTGACACAATGCATGTGCGTGCACTAGCAGGTCTACTTGTGTAGATAGATCCGCAAGTTTCACAAAATTCCTTTAAATTATTTTTTAATTAGTTCAAATGCACTTAATTAACTATTTTAAAAATTAATTTATTATATTTGTTAGAGTAGATAGACAGGAGAATACTTCCTCAAATCACTTTAAAACCTTTTTATTAACTAGCAGTTCATTAATTGGAACTTAAAGTAACAATCCTTGCACTTGTTAGATATTTATATTTTAATCTCCAAAAGGTTACATAACCACTTTTGTTATAACCTTTTAAGTTGTAAGTTATTGTAAGTTTTCTCAGGAAATGTTTTCTTCTTTCAAATAAAATAAATTAAATTAAAGATTTTTTCAAAAATAAAATTTAACTACAGATTTAACTTTCTTAACGAAATAAAATAAAGATTATAATTTCATCCTAAATCAAATGTACTTTTCTATATTATAAATGAGGCTAAATACAGCGTGTCCCTAAAAGAATGACCTGATATTAAATATATTTATTTATCAGCAAGAAAGGCAACGCCAACGAATTGCATACTAAATTATTCACAAAAGACAGAAGTTTATGAAAATGCATCATAAATGTTCAATGTGTCCTCTTTTAGCAGCACGTACATCTAGACGATAGCTGAATTCATCTCAAACTTTTCTTAAGGTGTCTTCTGTCACTGAAGCTACAGCAGCTGATACTCTGTTTTTTAGTTCATCAATGTCACAAGGTAAAGGGAGGAATGTAAGTACGTTCTTTAACATATCCCCACAGGAAAAAACCATAAGGTGTTTTTGCGGATGTAGGAGGCCAAGAGTGTAAAGCCGGGTCTCGCGGTCCTGTAAGCCCTATCCAATGTTGAGGCAAGTTGTCATTGAGGAATCTGTGCACGTTGATGTGCCAGTACGGTGGTGCTCTATGTTGCTGATAATTGAAATTGTCAGAGTCAACAGTAAGTTGTAGAAATAACCAGTTCTGTAGCATTGCAAGATACGATTGTCCTGTTACAGTTGGTTCCTCAAAAAACTAGGGTCCATTAACCTTGGTTTGTGAAACAGCACAAAAAACATTCACTTTTCATGAATCACGTTCGTGTTCTATGGTTTCATGAGGATTTTCGAGCCTCCATATAAGCACATTATGATGGGTAACCTTACCGCTAATATGGAAAGTTGCCTCGTCGCTGAATATCGACCGTGGCATAAAAGTGTTATCTTCCATGTCTTCTAGCACAGCATTGCTAAAGACCACTCACTTCACTTTGTCAGTAGCTCGAAGAGCTTGTACCAGTTGTAATCGGTATGGTTTGAGGGCCAAACGATCCCGTAACACATGCCACACTGTCATGCATGGTAACACAAGTTCTCGGCTAGCACGGCACGTAGATTTGTGGGGGCTCCGCTCAAATGCTCGTCAGATTTGTTCCACTGTTTGTTCAGGAATGCTTGGCCAGCCAGGACTTTTCCCTTTACAGAGGCACCTGGTTTCTTCAAACTGTTTATACCACTGTCGAATGTTCTATGGTGATGGTGGTTCAGCTCGAAATCGAATACGAAACACCCGCTGAACTGTGATCACTGATTGTGTATAAATAAATTCAATAACACAATACGCCTTCTGTTGCGCGGATGCCATGTTGTGAGATACGCACGCTCAAGGTCAGCGCTGGTAGCGACATACAGCGGATTTTTCTGAAACTCTAGTCCATGCCTATTATATCCAGCGCTGTTTCAGTTACCTAGTGACATTTGTTTCAATATCATTACAAGTTAAAATCGGGTCATTCTTTTAGGGACACGCTGTAAACTGAACTAACTTCCTGAAATATTCTTCATACCAATTAATATGTCACAACCTGTTACTGTTGGTACAGACTCAAAGTTCAAACTGTAATTTAATACCTCCCCTTCCAGTAAACCAGCTATCCAAACGACAAGCCTTTGATTGGCCACCAACTATCCAATCACAAGGTCAGATAGAACAAAGTAATCTTCAAACTAGTCTTATTGTAATCACGTTAACAAACTAGACTTCCAGAAAAACCTGCTATCTAACTGTATCATCCTAACCCAGCAGGGATCATTTCTGGCTGGTTTATACCTTCCAGTTGAACCCACCACTGGGCACAGCAAAAACTGATGTATCACTTAAATCTGGGCAACCTTATGGATGTCCAGGAGCACTAACCGCAAATGTCGAGATTCTGGGGTCCATGGGCAATTCAATAGATCTAGTCTACAGGGGGAGATGACTGGAGTTGGTGGGGTTTGTTTCCTAACCTCAGAGGTTCTTGCTAGCCTCAACAAGGGTGTGCTACCCCTGCCTACTTTGACTGGAGAGGCTGGTTCAGAGCTGACCTCCCCTTCTTCCGGGGAGATATGACTGAGATGTAGTGCCCTATATCTTCCTCATGTATCTAAATAGGAGGTGGCCCCTACTCCCTAACCTTACCCATCCTGAATATCCTGTCACTCCGGAAGCAGCACAAAGGTTCTTACAGGACTAAGTGCAATTTATAAGCTTCTTGTCCTAAGAGAAAAAAAATCATCCTATCATCCTACATCCGCAGACCCTTTCTTGAAAAATTAGGTAATTCTAAGCAATATATGGGTCAACCTCGATTTTTCTCATATTACAATATAATGTTCCAATAGTCAATTAGAAAAGGAAATGACTAGAATTTCTTGCCGGAAAGCAGTTATAGGGAGCAGGCAACCGCCAGACGGTCATATATTGCTTAGAGTTACCTATTAGTGATCAGGGGCAAGCAGCGCGAAGCGCTGCACAGCGGGCAGGCATCGTGCGTGATCCTTTTTTTTATTAAAAATTTCTGATAAATTGTTATTACATATTACAATACAATGTAGGTAATGTATGTAAAACAATTTTAAACACATAATTACATGCTGGAAAGCAAAGTAAACCAATATAATCCGCCCAATACAAAATCTCCGTAAAAATCTGGTAAAGGAATCTGTCATTCCTTTGGCCTGAATCAATTCAGTATATACGAAGATCACACACGATGCTTGCCCGCTGCGCAGCGCTTCGCGCTGCTTGCTCTTTTAGAAAAAAAATTAACTCGAGTAGTTCCAAATTTGAAGCCCAGATCACGTCAGTGCCCCTGATCACTAATAGGTAATTCTCGCGGTTGCCTGCTCCCTATAACTGCTTTCCAGCAAGAAATTCTAGTCATTTCCTTTTCTAATTGACTATTGGAACATTATATTGTAATATGAGAAAATTAAGGTTGACCCATATATTGCTTAGAATTATCAAAAATTACAAATTCAATTTACTTATATTTTAATATGACTTATTAATTTCTAAAATATTTAGCAGGAGGGTGAACCAGACATAGTGTATCTGTGTGTTCTAGCAGTCTACCAGGATAGGAGGGTGAACCGGACACAGTTCATCTGTGTGCTCTAGCAGTCTACCAGGATAGGAGGGTGAACCGGACACAGTTCATCTGCGTGCTCTAGCAGTCTACCAGGATAGGAGGGTGAACCGGACACAGTTCATCTGTGTGCTCTAGCAGTCTACCAGGATAGGAGTGTGAATTGGACACAGTGCATCTATATAAAAAAGCATAAAGGAATAAAGGATACATATATACATTGCCATATATGTAGTGGCAAATATGTGACAAAGTAATATAATAATTAAAAAAACTTGCAGTATACAAAAGTTTCCAAGGTCATATACAAGCATTAAAAACAAATAACATGCCCCCTACGGTGGTTTTGACGCCAGACGTACCGCCTAGTTCGCCAACCTATGGGAACAACATCAGTGAGTGTCATCATTCCAGTTACCCCTTTTCTAACATTCGAATGTTTGCCTTGCCAACTATCTCTGTCTCTCCATTTAACTCTCTAGTATCATAGGAATCTAATATAACTGATTATTTAAAAGATTACTTGTAGGCAAGAGTAGGAACCAAAGAAATGCAAGTAGGCAAAAAAAATTGAAATAAACATCACAATATATGTCCTGGTTTACATGTCTGTACAACTAGACGCATGCATTAATTAATTAGCCTGTGGTCCAGACAAAGGGTTCCAAGCGATCTTCTGGTGGGAGAGCGTTGTTGAGTATTTCTAGAGAGTCGAGTGTATGGTTCAGTGCCAAATGGCACTTGTTGAGTTGATGTGACAATTCGCATACTTTACTCAGCCGCTCGGCATACTTCGCAAAGGTTTTTTGTCGCTCGGACATGAGCTGCATGAACCGCAATACTTCAGCATCGATCTGGGAACAAAATATTTGTGTTAGCATAGCCGTGTTTAAGAGACTGATTCTTCGGTCAAGTGTCATGAAGCCTCGCTATGTGACGAAGACACACACGAACGCTGGCCTCACCGCAGTGCACTGTGGTTATATTTAGACGGGTAGTTTCTTTGTTGACGGCTAGTATTGATCTTTTGGCATTGATAGGTGGGTGAATGAGTATTAATCTTTTCCAACCAGAAGTCACACTATTAACTTTAGTTCACTTTGTTTTTAATACTTGTTTGAGTGGAACGTTGCCATGTTGGAATGTCACAAATATGAGCAAAAAGAAAACAAAAGATTTATTTTTTATTTTTTAAATGTAGGAATGACTGAAATCGGGCAGTAGTTTCCAACTACAATTTTATTCCCCTTCTTGAATTTTGGGTAAACCTTGGCTTCTTTAAGAGCAGAAGAACAAAAATGCCTTCTGCTAGTTTCAACAAGTTTGGAAAGACTAGTTGATAATAGTAGTTCTTCTAGCCAAGAATTATTTGACAATTTAATTAGTATAGACTCGATCAGTTTTTTAACACGTAAATTCTTTTCTGTAAAAATGTAATTATATATGACCATCAAATTAGAGACGGTAATTATCGTTGTTTTGTGATATTAGGTTTTACTTAATACATTATTGAGCGGTATTAGATTATCGTAACATGTTCTTTGATTATCACTAGACTGCAGTAGTAATGAAAACTATGAGCTTATCTTCAAACTGGATAATAGAAATGATCTGTTACCCTTTGTTATTTTATCAATTGCAGAAATACTACCATCCAATAATAAACACAACGATCTAAGCTTTCAATTTTGCATGATCCTTACTAACAATTAAAGCTGTCATACATGACAATACTATTTTACTTTAGGTTTCTAATTTTGTTATAATATTGAATTGAAATGAATTTATTCACATATTTATATGTTACAAACAGGTGACTATTTATATACATATACAATGAAATGTCCGGACGGGTAACTTTATAACTCTGTTATTATCTTCATTATCCATGGATAACTGAATAATTATATAAATAATTTTTATATAAATAACAAACTTCTATCTATTGCAACTTGACTTGATATCTATCATAACTAATAAAATAATTCACTTTAAAATAATTTTAAAATATAATATTTAGATTTGTTAACTTGGATTAAATAATTCATATTACACAATTAATGATTCTAATACGTTTTTTATTTATAATATGAGAGTCTCAACCTATGTAGAATATAAGTAAATGTGGAAGCATCAGTATTTCATTTAAACAGAATTAAATCAGAAATTATTTTAACATGTTCGTGAGTATATGGATTGTGGTAGGTATAAGGTTGTCTGGATGTATTTCCAGATTTACAGTTGAGGTCTGAAAAAACCAAAATAAAGCATACATAATAATATTAACATTTTATTACTATAATACTGTTATAGATAGTAACAATGTCATTAATTAAAATAACTAAAATAATATTAAAAAATTAATAAAATATTTATAAATTAAATGGTAACAATAACAATAAATAACAACTAAAGACTAATTACAAATAATGAGAAAACAACAAACAATGAATAGTTGAGACTAAATAATTTAAGATTAAGTTTGAATTAACAAGACTGAGAGCAAAAGATTGTTACTAGTTAATACGGAAATCAGCTGACTTACAAAAACTGGGTAAAACAACTAAGGATGATTTATAAAAATATTTACATTTTTTATAAGTCTATCATGGTCAAAGTATGGAAATTACTTTATTTTACATGATTTAATTTGTTCATTTATAAAATAAACATATATACATTGCCGTTGACAAACAGTGGCAAATGTGATAAAGTAATATTTTGTGGAAAGGAACTTGCAAAATTCTAAACGTTTCCATCAGTTACCAAGAAATAATACACTTAATCTCAGCTGAACAAAATACATATGGTGTTTTTCTTTCCACCAGAGGAGAGAATTTCGTCACTCTTCATCATTTACATCACTTAACAAAAAATAATACACTTAAACCCAACATGGAAATCATATTAGTTTACATGAGTTAATTTGTCAATTTATAAAATAAACATACATTGCCGATGACAAACAGTGGTAACTGTGATAAAGTAATGTTTTGTGGAAAGGAACTTGCAAGATTCTAAACGTTTCCATCAGTTACCAAGAAATAATACACTTAATCTCAGCTGAACAAAATACATATGGTGTTTTTCTCTCCACAAGAGGGGGGGACTTGGTCACTCTTCATCGTTTACATCACTTAACAAGAAATAATACACTTACCAATACACTTAATCCCAACATGGAAATTACATTAGTTTACATGAGTTAATTTGTTCATTTATAAAATAAACATATATATATATATATATATATATATATATATATATATATATATATATTACCGTTGACAAACCGTGGCAAATATGTGATAAAGTAATATTTTGTGGAAAGGAACTTGCAAGATTCTAAACGTTTCCATCAGTTACCAAGAAATAATACACTTAATCTCAGCTGAACAAAATACATATGGTGTTTTTCTTTCCAACAGAGGAGAGAATTTCGTCACTCTTCATCATTTACATCACTTAACAAAAAAATAATACACTTATACCCAACATGGAAATCATATTAGTTTACATGAGTTAATTTGTCAATTTATAAAATAAACATATATATATTACCGTTGACAAACCGTGGCAAATATGTGATAAAGTAATATTTTGTGGAAAGGAACTTGCAAGATTCAATATGTTTCCATCAGTTAACAAGAAATAATACACTTTAACTCAGCTGAACAAAATACATATGGTGTTTTTCTTTCCACCAGAGGAGAGAATTTCGTCACTCTTCATCATTTACATCACTTAACCCATTGCGGATCGTATTGTTTTGGCGCGCGGGCACCCAGCGGGCGCGAATTAATTCACGGTCAGCGGCCGCACAAACAGCAATGGTGCGCCACATCGTATCGCTCGCTATTGTATACTAGAAAATTCAGCTGCAAAGGTATTCGTTCAGATGGAACATGGGCCTGCTGGGGTATCCGTGATGTAGGACGATATCACGCGAGCAAGGTTACGGCGTGGCAGGCTTTATGAATCATAGTCTAAATAAAGCGGCTCGGGCGAATCGATTGCAACATCCGGGCCATTGTCTAGACTAAACCCACCAACATGTACGTCTGCGTCGTTTAGTTGTGTCACTAACCTCAAAAGTATTATAATAACAACTGAGGAAAAACACCCAATCAGAAGCGCTAAAAAGCAGAGAGTAAACTCATATGAATGATTTTTCAACTTCGACATTCAACTGCGATCTGTAGGATATTTATAAAACATTTGAAAACTCTAAACGTAGACCGTTGTTAAACACTCTTAGTAGACAAGTGAAGACGATCGCCCGATCTATCAGACATTAAAAGAACTATTTGGAGGGAAATTTAAAAGCAGACCGCTTTTGCGACCTGAGCTCATTAGGCCCGGCTGCTGCGTGACGAGCCCAGCTCGTCAGTGATCCGCAATGGGTTAACAAGAAATAATACACTTAAATCCAACATGGAAATTACATTAGTTTACATGAGTTAATTTGTTCATTTATAAAATAAACATACATTGCTGTTGACAACGTTGACAAACAGTGGCAAATAAAAATGTGATAAAGTAATATTTTGTGGAAAGGAACTTGCAAGATTCAAACGTTTCCATCAGTTACCAAGAAATAATACACTTAATCTCAGCTGAACAAAATACATATGGTGTTTTTCTTTCCACCAGAGGAGAGAATTTCGTCACTCTTCATCACTTAACAAAAAATAATACACTTATACCCAACATGGAAATCACATTAGTTTACATGAGTTAATTTGTCAATTTATAAAATAAACATACATTGCTGTTGACAACGTTGACAAACAGTTGCAAATAAAAATGTGATAAAGTAATATTTTGTGGAAAGGAACTTGCAAGATTCAATATGTTTCCATCAGTTAACAAGAAATAATACACTTTAACTCAGCTGAACAAAATACATATGGTGTTTTTCTCTCCACCAGAAGAGAGGATTTCGTCACTCTTCATCTAAAAATTGGTTCATTACCATGATTGATAAGCAGCTGATGTTTTCGTGCCTGTAATAAAATACATGCCTTAAATAAGACTGTAAATAATATTCATGTAAATAAAAATGGTGAGCCATAACATTTGTAATAGCTTGAAACAAATAATTTATTAGAAAAATTAATGAAATAATTGTACGAACGAAATGTGTTTACAGCCATATACTGATGCATAGACTTTTTACACTCTCGGCTGCTTGCTTATTTGTAACACTGCTAACTTAAAATGGGGGTTCAATAAAGTGGGCAGAGAGAGAGTGTGGGGTCTTACTCAATTGAGTGTTTCCAGGTCTCATTTTGCGTCCTTTGATTAGTTCTTCGACAATACTTTTCGTGATTAGATGAACATTTTCTTTTTGCATTTCATTGCAAATTGACTGCATCTCATTCGTTAATAATAAAAAAGCAAAACTTAAGTTGAAGTGGTAAAAATAATTTGTAAACACCATATAAACATATGGTATAAACGCACTGGCTCACATTTCCCACGACTCCCAAGTCTTACCTACATTCATTTAGCTTTATAATTTCAAACTGCACACATTGTTAAAGAAAACCTTTTAAACAATGAATAGAACAGCACTTACCAGTTTGAAAGATAAAAAACTTGTTAAACACAACAGTTCAAATAGTAAAAATCTTTAACCTAAATAAAATAAAACCAAATATTAATTTACTTTTATTACACTCTGTCATTGAATAATGTGCTTACAGACAAACAAACAAACACACACACACACACACGCAAGCACGTACGCACGCACGCGCGCGCACACACACACACACACACTCATATCCACTCATACACATACTATTATAACACTGTAACCACATTAAAATTAAAACAAAATTACAGTACACATAGACGAAAAAACAAGGTAATAACTGAAGGAGACATATATTGGTGTACTTAACGTACTTGTTATTTTTTGTTTTTTCCTCAACTCAGAGTTTAAAAATTGAATTCTTGTATTAATGACCATCTATACTTACGCACTGCACTCATGAAACCCCCAATACCCGCCAAATCCTACCATTTCAATATAATACATGTGATCATTTTGGTTTAATGTTGATTTACCGGAAAAGTATTTTCTTATCCTCTCAAAATTGTACAAACTGATACAAAATGAAAGACAGGATCCAGCTTTATTTAGGTTACATAAAGAACAGTTAAAGTTATTTTCTGATAGCCATGGTTTGTAATTTAGGTTAACTAGTTCTGCCTTAGCTATGGTAACCCACGAAATAGTTGGGATACCATATCCATCAGTAAAGACAATCCCGTCACCGAGGTTCAGATCCAAGGTCAAGTACTGAGAGTGGTTGAGCACAGAGTGCATCATCTACCCGCCACTGAGCGTCTATAACAGCTGGTTGTCTAGATAGCCCACGTTATCAGTCTTGAAACCCACTTCCACTCCTCACTCTTCACCCAACAATTTCCGTTGTTTACACCGGTAGATGTTTTTAAAAACTCTTCACTGGGCTAAAATGTAGGCTAAATGGGTTTGTTTAAATTTTACAAATGTAGCTAGACTTAATTTTTTGGGTGTATGTTAAAAATTTTTCAAAATTTGTTTCTAAGTACAAAACATAGTAATGTAACTTTTTTTATGGATGTTTTCTGAACAGATTTTATTGCATCTGTAAAGACCTGTAGCAAATCATGGATCTAATAATAGAATTAAAGGATATAATCTTTGCACTCAGTGTGGGCTTTATTAGAAGGAATCAAATTTCAACAAATCGGATTGATTGCAAACTTAGCCATGGTCAATTTTTCTCAAAAATGCAGTCTCCAAGATAGGGAACTTGTAAAAAGCATACCCGAGTACTTGAATGCAACGACGACTCTAATACGTTCCTTTTTGAGGGTCTAATTGTCGTTAGATTTAAATTTACCACAATTTCCAAAAAAACAATATGTTAGATTTGGCTAACTTTATTTTCAAATTCCAAGCTGTTTAGTGAGCTCAAAATTCCAAAATTTATAGTCTTTATGTTACAGAGGTCATTAAATATGTTAAAAGTAATTATACAATATTGTAAACAGTAATACATGACTACCATACACATAATAAAATCAGCACTGACAAAAATAACTTGACATTCTATGAAGTGAAAACAGAATATATGGGGGGAAAATGTTTTAACTCTTTACCCAAAGAAATAAAAGATTACAACAGCAAAAAGTTTGATAGTGAAGTTAAGAAATATTTTACAAATAAAGCTCTATACTCAATTGGAGAATTATTCTCAAACAATTAGCAGAAAAAGGCTTAAAAAGCAACTAACTGGAAATATTACTTTTAGACTTTTATAGATATTGACGCTATTCATATACAGTTGATGTTTACATTTAATGTAGCTCAATGTATGCTTTGCAATAAAGTAAATTCTCTCTCTCAAACTTCGCAATAATGTTCTAGTCTGTTAATCATATGTTGTAGACCTGCAGTGGAAGGAGATAAGAGTACTATGTCACCAGCGTACATGAGTGTATTAACCCTTATACCCCAAAAGCTACATCCCCCTCCACCACTTCGAGCAAATCATTCCCAAACAGCAAAACAATTAAGGGGCTGAGAATACAGTCTTGCCTTAGGCCTATTTTAGTATCAAAACTCTCTGTTATACCTCCTTTATATCAGACACTCGCACCTGTGTCATCATAATGATCAGTTAGAACATTTTTTTTCTATAATTTTTTTAATGTTTTGTGATAAAATCTATGACATGTTCTGTTAAGAAAGTTTCCAAATATATAATTATATCGTAATTAGTAATCATTTCATTACATCTAACATCACTCACCTTATTTTTTAGACCACATACATAAAAACTAACATTTTTCATTCTTCTGTTGTTCCACCGAATTCATCTGCACTAACGTTGACCTGCTGCTTCGTCCAGAGTATGGAATTGGTGTGACCTCCTCACTGTCCGCTGCCTGCGTTGGTCACACTTATTCCACCCTCCAGTATTGACTGCTGTCACCCCTGGCTCTCTGTTCCTCCTGTTGCTACTGGTGCGAGAGTTCCAGCTTGACGCTGCTTCTCTTGCAGCCTTCCCAGGAAATTGGAGAAGGCATAATCCAGCACCACCATTATCATGTCCCGCCATCAATCTTCCCTCTTCCCAGGTGAAACGCACTTTCTCGATGGTGAGGTGGTCAAAGGTATTCGGCACAGTTCACAGACTCTCTTGACCTCTGCCCGCACAGCAACTAACTTAGCCTATTTTCCTCAAATTTCACGAGGAAAATCTCTGTGGACGACGAATCCGTGCTCTTCAGAGTTCTCACCTACAACACTATGTACTTGATATCCTCGTCTTCTGGTATATGAGCAATAATAGTGCTGCAGTCTCAGCCTAGCTGATGAGGCCTTTTCACCCACAACCAATCACCACTCCCAAACGTGTTCACACAAAACTTCCTGACAATATGTTTATAATCAGAATTCTGATGAAATTTTAGTCCTTTAAAAATTAAATTATTTCACCTGGATCTTCACTTTAAGTCTACCAGCTTGTCCGTCATAACGTTACTCTCTCACTTTAAAATTATCACTACTCTGAGAAGGGCTTTGTTCTTCTCTTCCAAAACACTAACCTTATTTGATCAAATTACAAGGTCATCCTTAATAGCTGATTTTGATAATTTAAGAGTCCAATAGCAGAGATAGCCCTTCCATTAACTGTTCTTGAGTTACATTACCTACACGACCAGTAACCAAGTCCGTTCCTTGCCGCTTGAGGTGATGGCTAGGGTTTGAGAAAAGAACTTGTAGATTTTCTTCCCAGTCATAGAGCACAGCATGCACAGCCACACAAAACACAAGCCTACCACGACCAAAGCCTCCGACCACGTTGTCTCCCCACACGCACAACTCACTGATAAAAGCAAAGATTGGTTGTTGTTCAGCACTAGTTGCTGTTGCGGTAAGCAACGGATAACAGTACATAACTCATTTGGGAAAGATAATTATACTTGGAGTCCTGTTAAATAATATAAATCATCAAATTTAGTGGACTGATATGAAAACTTATCTCGACTATGTAGCCAGTGCTACCAACCCACCATTAAGTAGTGTTCCCCACTAATGTTTTGGATGACTTCCTCAAACGGTCCTAGTATGGTTATCAGTTCAGAGCAAATTTCCCAAATTGTAATATCTTTGTTGATTAAGGCAACTGTTGTTTTCACAGCATCCTTTGAGTCTTCAATCGTTTGAATCATACATAGTATGTTAAGTTCCAACGAGTGCGTACTTCCTGAACCAATTTTTTAGTACTCCGTCCCAGGATTTTTGAACATCTTGCAGCTTTTAACTCGGTTAATTAAATTTTGTAGACTTTTTAGTACATCTTGTAATAGCAATTGTAATTGTGTGAGCAAAACAATCAAAGTGCTTTAATTTTAAATCTTTGACAATGTTACTTGCTTTATCTGACACTACCAGAGTAATTCACAGATAACGTGGAATGAGCTGGTGCATTGTCTTGGTGGAGAAATGATTTGTCCTTCCACATTTCAGGGTGTTTTTCTTTATTCTTTGATGTAGTTTAGAAGTACCTCAAGGTAGTAATATTGATTAATTGTTTTACGTTCAGGAATCAAGTGAAGATACACAATCCCATGGATAAAAAAACCAATCATCACTGCTTTATATTTTGACTTGCTCATTCAAGCTTTTTTGGCTCTCCGTGAAGTTAGGCTCTTCCAATGCATGGATTGGCGCTTTGTTTCCGGACCATAAGTAATAAACCAGGTTTCATCACATGTTTTATTGTTTCCAAAAAATTAGGGTCATTTTCAATTGTGTACAAAGTGTCAGTAAAAACATTTTTGCGTGCTTCTTGTTGTTCAAATGTTAGAATTTTAGTCACCATTGTAGCACACAATTTTTGCATGTTAAAATTGTTGTGTAAAATTTGCCATACACTCTCTTTATCAATACTTACAGTTTCATTAATCGTGCTAATACTTAATCGATAGTCAGACCGAATCAAATTACTGACTTTTTCCACATTTTCAACAGTTTTTGGAGTTGAAGGGCAACCTAGCCGCAAATAAATTTTAACGTTCCTCTGCCATCTTTAAAACGCTTAAACTGTTCAAAAACACATGCTTGTGATACATTCAATACCATACACTACTTTCAGCAAATTATAAGTTTCAGTAGGAGTTTATCCAAGTTTAAAGTGAAATTTCACAATAATTCGTTGCTCTACTATTTCACTAACCGTTTTATGAAAAACAAAAAACCAACAATAACAGAACCGAGACTAGCTACATACTAAAGAGAAAAGTTCACACTAAACAGCTGTTGATTATTGGTGGTTGACGCATGCCTCCTTGATCCGCAGCAGCATCAGTCTCGTTATTTAATACTCACACCTCGTACATAACCATCTTATTCTATCTTTCCATGTATTTTGAAAAGTCATGCAAATAAAACAAAGAGCACATCCCAGAACTTCACAAAACATTTCAATATGAACGTTTTCTAATCTTACATTCTCCACCTCACTAGACAGTTGTTTATAACAAAATACTGAAACTTTATCCTTCCGATGTTCTTCCTTTCCATACACACTTATTATATGATAGCCTTTTAATGTTGCAGTCATCACAACAATCTTCTTCTACCAATTTTCTGTCAGAAACTGGTTTGCTTGAGTTTAGTAATTCAGTTTCTAAATTTTATTTGTTCTCTTGGACAAATATATTTTATTGCACTGACCTCTTTAATCCTATGAGTTATGATTGCCTGATCGTCAGCTACGAGCTGAGCACAGTGATTCAGGTGGTTCTGATAATGCAGACACAGATGGTACAGCGCACCAGGGTCCAGGCGTTCTAACACCTCAGGGTCACGAGCCGCTGGCAGAGTTAGCGTTCCACGCATAATGGGCAAAAACATCGGGATACTCTGCAATAATAGTTGGGTGGTATTAACACAAAAGTATTATTCATTTCAAATCAATAATAAAGTTGAAGACAAGCTTTTATTAGACAGAAGACAACATTTTTGGGGCTAAAACTGGATTTATATTTAAATTGAACTAAGTGCATTGAAACTATTTTAAGAAAATTAAACTCAGCATGCTTTCAATTGCTTATTTTCAGACATACCATAGATTTAAAAACACTTGTAATCATATATTATGCTTATTTTTATTCAATCCTCAGTACAGTATTGAGTTCTGGGGGTTCAACAGATATAGATAACATTTTTTAAATTCAGAAGACATTTTTAAGACTAATGACATTTTCACCTTGAAAGGCTTCTTGTAAGCCTATCTTTAATGGACATAAAATTTTAACTGTACCAAGTCTAATAATTTTCAAAACCCTATTAACAGTGCAGTCTAACTACGACAACCTTTTTAATAAAACCATAAACACAGTCATAATACTATGTATAAAACTAATTTTCAATATCCCAGACATCATCTGAAAATGGTGGAAAAGACACCAACCATCCTACATGGGGAAAACATTTTTCTGTTACCTTTAAGGTTTAAGGAATTAATGTATTCAGGTGCATTCCGAGATAATGTTAAGGAGTTCAAGATTCAAGATTCAAATATTCTTTATTAATACAAGTATATATACAGAATTGCGTCACACTCTGTTGCTTAAAACTATGTATATAACCAATTTGATTCCTATATTTTTATTAAAATGACAAACATGTTTCAAAAAGGTCTAAAATTAGGAGTTGTTACTTAAAAAACATATTATAATGTAAGTGAGTTTTTAAATGACATTTTTTTAATTTTAGGCACTGTATTACTGTTTGTTTATGTTGATTTTTACATTTTTACGTAGGTCTACAAGTATGGAGTGGCATATTGCTTTCCTATGATAAGTTAATTAATACCCTGTTCTATTGTGTGTTTTATTGCTGTTTTGTGTGTCTTATTGTATTGTGTGTTTGGTTGTTTGGAATTACTCAAACAAGATTAGTGTAGGTTATATCTGACAATGTCGTCTGTTTTATAGCTGTGCTATATTATTATGAAACGTTTGTGATAATAAAGATTTATTATTATTATTAAGCAAGTCAGAGACAGCCAGATTTACCACTTAGCGTTTTGAACGTTACCTGAAGACGCAGGATGTCCACATCCTTGTCAGCAGTCTCCTGGGTGGCAGCTGGCTTGACTACCACGATATTGTGGGCAGGGGAGGGGGGTGCGGGACGGGTGGCCGAGGGCTTGCGGAGACCGACCCTTCGGCCGGGAGAAGACAACAGACCACTGGCAGCTCCCAATGACTTCCCCCGACTCAGTTGCCCTTGCTGTTTGGCAGGCAGCTTGGGCGAGTCTGTGGTAACAATCAGCTTGTTATTCGAGTTTAGACCATCTAATACAATTTAGGAATGTGTCAGTGCCTTGTTCCACATACTTGTAAAGGGAAACGTGTTAAAGAACATTAAGGTGAACTTCAATAAATAACATTCTATCACATTAGTAGGGTACTCAATAAGCTTCAATTAAAACGTGATTATAATTTACATTGCTTTCAATAATTTATATGGGAATATACAACTGACAGTGACTAACTCAACAAAAACCCTTTATTGCTACAGATGGCATTGTGTTTAACCGTGTCACAATATAATTGGCCCTCTCCGCTGGCAGATATCGTGCGCTTCGTACTCCTGTTGCATGTTTTTATTTATTGACATTTGATTACATATATAAATCAGCTGACTTTATATTCATACAGTAAAGATTCCCTCCATATTTTTAAAAAAGCGATAATAAGGCAAAAAATGATTTACCTGCTTATTATATTTCAATAAACTAACCAAAAATATTATAAAAGCAACACAAAGCACAATAAATTCAATCATTTTGTTTCATCAAAATACAAATGTAACAAACATTAATTCTTTTTGTCTGATAACTGCAAAATACTATAAAAATTGTAGAAATATATCTCGTGCCCAATATAATTAATTTGTGACATAAAATTGTCTGACCATAGTTTCAGCGGGCAACTCAACGGACGACATATTGTCTCCAGATTAAAAGAGTTAAAAAACACTTTTACTCTGAATGGGGAGGGAGGGAAGCATGTAAAGCTGTGAATAACATCCCTTCATTGATACTTGTATTTTAATTGTCATAAGCTTAAATGGTAATGTAGGGCCTAGACCTATGTTACTGATCTGTTTGTTGGAGCCTATCATTTTTGATAATACTTACAGGAATGGGGAACTTAATAACCGTGTTAGTGACCAAGTTATAATGTGATGTTTACATAAGCATAATCTCAAACTAAGTTACTTACCACCAATTGGTCTATTGACGGTATATGATATATAAGGTAGATCCGAATCGGAACACACACTCGGGCCCGGAGATATGCTGCCAGGACGTGAAGTATCCATACTTTCTTGTTCCGCACGTTTTGATTCAGGTACAGATTTTCCACGTCGAAGCTGCCCTAACCTCAAAGCTTGAGAAGGGTTTGCCTGACTGCTTTGTTCCGAACCCATCTCTTCAATCCTAAAATATACACGTTTTAGCACCCAATTTAAAATAACCTGTCATTTCTATGTTTTTATGCGTTTCAGGTATTTAGAAAAACTGAAAGAACACATTCCAATATAATTTGGGATTTTCTTTAAAATTTTATTAGTATTACTATTACTGAATAGATCATTCATATTTCCGCAATGGTATTATTTTACTATTACGGTCAGCAGCACCTTATTCAATATTTTACAAAAAGATTAGGTCTATATAACAAATGGTATGAATCAATGTATGTTCAGGGACATATAAAAAGCTATTTGTACGAGTCATAAATTTAACTAAATAATATAAAACTAACTTTAAATTAACGATTAATAATAAACAAAAATATTAGGAATAAAAATTATTTACAAAGCATGGTTTAAAAGAAATTCATAGATGGAATACAAAGTAAGATTACTAAATAGTGTTGAAGATTATCCTTTAATCGTTAATTATTTTCCGATGATTTCCTATGATTTGACAAATAAATTGTTAGTTGCAACAGATTACCGCAATACTATTTCTATTTCCTAGCCAAGTAAAATGTCTAGGTATAAAAGTTGACAGCAAGATCTACTTGCGTGGACACCATAGATAGATAGAGAGCCTCTGCAAGAAGTTAACTTTAGTGTCTATGCAGTTAAACAAACCAAGACAATAAATGACCTTACAACTGGTAAAAGTGCATATTTTGCACTTTTAATTTTTTAAATAATCTTACGGGTGTTACCTTACGGTACAGAGGGCAACTTCTACAGTACAGAAGAAGGCAACTGGAATCCTGGCCGGACTAATTATAAAATTATGATTGTAATCACAATACAATTGTAATCGTGATTATAATATCCTACAGTCATAATAGTAATTATAATACAATTATAATTGTACACAATTACCAAAACTCCTGCGTGTATTAATACAGTATCCATTGTAAAATCCCATATGTGTGGATTTGTAAAAAACTGACAAGAATAGTCGTCATCAAATAAAAATAAAAATCATTTAAAACATTATACAATTGATATCAAAACATATAAATTAAAATGAACTCATTCTGATTATTCCCAATCAGAATCTTTATTGTGGTTGTGTGTTGCAGGTTGATACAGTGGCTGTAAGTGTGGTTGCCTTTGGTCTATTTACGCTTATCAATATTTTGTCTGACAGGCCGCCATGCTCACTTATAAAACTAAAATGATGTCATTTAAAATTGTTTTACTGTAGTAATACACATGCTGTGTATTTTACACA
The DNA here is from genome assembly GCF_021130785.1 of Homalodisca vitripennis. Lineage (NCBI taxonomy): Eukaryota > Metazoa > Arthropoda > Insecta > Hemiptera > Cicadellidae > Homalodisca > Homalodisca vitripennis. Next base: position 142,921,281 of record NC_060215.1, read on the forward strand.
ACATCCCTACAATGTGGTACATTTTAGGTTTTACGTGTTAATTTATAAAATTTTAAAGTATTTATGAAATGTTATTTGAAGAGGGTCACTCTATAAATTTACACTTCACATTTTTTTAACTTGGTAATAGAAACACAATTTCTTAAACTGTAGTAATCTTAGAACGGATTTTTTAAATGATCATGTCCTGATTAACCCTTTGGATAGCCAGAGGCAGTTGCACTGCATGAAACAGCCAAGCCCTAACTTACTAACTTTTTTATAATGCATGTTTTTTGTTCTCTTAGAACAAGAAGCTTATAAATTGCACTTAGTCCTGTAAGAACCTTTGCGCTGCTTCCGGAGTGACAGGATATTCAGGATGGGTAAGGTTAGGGAGTAGGGGCCGCCTCCTATTGAGATACATGAGGAAGATATAGGGCACTACATCTCAAAATCATGTCTCCCCGGAAGAAGGGGAGGCCAGCTCTGAACCAGACTCTCCAGTCAAAGTACGCAGGGGTGGCACACCCTTGTTGAGGCTAGCAAGAACCTCTGAGGTTAGGGAACAAACCCCACCAACTCCAAAAGTCATCTCCCACAGTAGACTAGACCTATCGAATTGCCCATGAACCCCAGAATCTCGACATATGCCGTTAGTGATGTGCCACTCCTGGACATCCATCCAAAAAGGTTGCCCAGTTTTAAGTGACACATCGGTTTTTGCTGTGCCCAGTGGTGGGTTCAACTGGAAGGTATAAACCAGCCAGAAGTGATCCCTGCTGGATTAGGATGATACAGTTAGATAGCAGGTTTTTCTGGAAGTCTAGTTTATTAATGTCATTACAATAAGGCTAGTTTAAAGATTACTTTGTTCTCTCTGATGTTAACTAACAAAATATTATGTATTAGTTTTATTTCACAGTTTGCATTTAAAATCATTGTTGCTATATTTGAAGTATACTAAAAGTTTTTAATAAATATAAAGTTTATTCAAAAGTCTTAAACTTCAAATTTTATAAACAACTATATTATTAAATTAATGAAGAATTTGTATTCACTTACCATTTGTTGGAAACACATGTTTTCACTGTAATATTTAACTGTGAATTTAAAGTGATAACTTCTACTAAAAGAGACTAATGCATCTTAAAATATAATTTACAATCATAGCATGTGCTGTTAATGTGCCTATAATAAATCTAAACAATCAAAAATTATACTTTTAAAATAAAAGAGAGTCCAGAGATGGACTACTGTAGTCTTCCTGTGGTGGAGTTCTCCAAACAGGATATCCCACTACCAACAGCTTGCAGGAAAGTTGATTACTACTGAAAACCAGCTGTTGCTATTATCTAACAGTCCCGGTACTGGGCTATGCTAGTATACATGGACAATGACAAGCTATTAAGTAAACATCATTATCACTGTCTCGTTTGCTCAAGTTGGGCTGTGCATTGGCCATAGATATAAAATCAGTAATCAACAATGACCTTCAAAGACAATACTACAGAGTCTATATGTGTGTGTGTGTGTTTTTTTTTTTTTTTTTTTTTTTAACAAACTTTCTTGTTCAGTGTCTATCTGTTTGTGTGCTATTTATAAAACTTTCTCGTATTCTACCTGTAAACAAATTTTAAATGTGTTAAAACATTCTATTTGTTTGTTTTTACTTTAATTTCCATATAAATATAAATAGGAAACAATTGAAAAATTATATAGAGCAAAATATATTTTATAACATGTCAAAAGTGTAATGTTCCTAAGGGGTGGAAAAGAGAGGAAGTAGTAAGGAAATAGGAGTAAACAAAAAAAATGTATGTACAAATTATTTCAATTGTGTACAATAAAGAAAAGATATTTAGATCACAAAAAGAATTGTCTCAGTACATTCTTGACAAAAAAACTTTTAGTAAAAATTGAAGACTAATCTTTCTTTTCAAATAAAAAATTAAGTCGGTCCTTAAAAAAACAATTCTGATAAGTTGAAAACACTTTTATTCTATAGAGTTGTTATATTTAATATAGTCTTTACAAAATTTCAGAACTCTATTTAAAAAAAGTTTGAGTATGTATATTTTAAGGTGTTGAAATTAGAAAAATGTATTATTGCTTATAGCAAGAACTACTTGTACAATAGCATATAAGTTTGTTAATACTTATGCTTTTTGCATTACAGCACATCAAAGTATGATAACAACGGCTAATTTTCATTACCCATAGTTATATTTTGGGGGGTTTTTTTAAAGGAAAATTCAACTACTCATGTTTTAAGTATCAAAGAAAAATATTTTCAAATATACACCTTATCACTTTTTTATACATATATTTAGGACAACATGATGGGACATGGTGGACTCATTTATTATTAAAAAAACTTGTTTTTTTTATTCCTTTTATTGTGTTCACTCTATTGCATGCAGAACAATTCCGTTAAATAATGTTGTTAGTTAAAAACAAACAGTTGGGACTAGGAAATCAGCACTATTAACTTGATAATTGTTAACATGAAGTCTTATTTATTTTAATAAAAGTCCCAAACAGTTGAAACGAACTTCAAAGGATAATAAATATTTTTTCAGAACCACGTATATTTACTCTTCATTGTAATAAACACATTATAGATGCTCTACATGTGCTTTTCAACTAGAGCTTGTGCACATGCTATTAAACCCGATGCTGGCTTTAGTAAAAAAGGGAGGAAAGCTTAATAACAACTGAAAATATGTTGGAAATGCCCCTGACCATCAGTGTGGGCTTCGGTGGCATCTGTACCAACACACACGTCTAGGAAAAAAAGAAAAAGTCCTCAAAATAGTACCTAAATTTGAGCTCAGATCTTGTGAGCATTCGTTTCTGTCCTACTCAAAGTTCGTTAATCATGACCTGACGTTCGAAAAGTAGCCTACCTGGGGGCCAACCAACAAAAACAAGATCTAAAGTAACAAAATTTTAAACATAATTAAAATAAAAAATAATGAAAAAAATAAAAACTTACAGAATATTAGATGAAGAGGATAAAACTTGGCCGCTGCTCTGGGAGTTAAGAAGCCGGTCCAGCACTCCATAACGTTGCTAAAATAAATGACAAAAAACTAATATAAAAGATAACAATAAAAAAGTAAAATAAATAAAATAATAAAGAAATAAAAATACAAATAATAGAAAATTAACAGAATGTTAGATGAAGAGGAGGATAAAGCTTGGCAGCTGCTTTGAAAAAGTTATGAAGTTTACTGAATGATTGACCTGCAAATGTCAGCACCCCTCTTGAGATAAACAATCATATGCCTTCCAAGCAGTCACTGACGATTGTAGTTCCAGGAAGAATCCATTCCTTGACAATTGCCAGCCATGTCGTAGAGTTCCTCGAATCCACAGGAACAAGGAAAGATTATTTTGTAGAAGTGTCAATACCTCCAAAAACCCACTGTCCCCCGATGCAACGTCCATGGTTATAATTCCTCTTGCTGAATTTTTCCTCATCAATCTGCACAACAAAAAGAGATCTGCCAAGTCTTTCGGATTGTTCCATCATGTGATCAATGAATACCTCTCTGGTAAATGAATACCAGTCGACCATTGTCCTACCGCTTAAACCTAACTCCCTTTGTATCAAGTCCTGTCAGAGGGATTTAAGATAAAGGACTATACTAAACAAAGGAAAAATCTCTCGAATACTTACGTAGCTCCTTTCAAAAAGAGAATCCACTTGTGCAGATATACGTTATAGATACGCTGCTTCTTCTTTTTCTTTGATTTAAAAACCCATCTAAAACAACAGTGTATTTTTAGCTAAAGGATAATGGCCACCAAATTTCACACCCAAACAAAACCCATTTAAAACTCTATATCGGACTAAAAAGGACACAATTTCTGAACTCCTCATTTAAATACAACCAAATAACTAAACAGAACTCCCACTGCACATATTAATCACAGGTTATACCTTTTCACTACTTGTTGAAGGCAACTCCATTGATCTTCCGAGAACCATACGTTACTGAAAAAAAACAAACACAAAATGGTTAATGGTGGTGACAAAACATAACATCTTTATTTTGAAACGTACAATGCAGAAAAATCTGCCCAATCACAAAATAGGTAAAAATAATTATTTAATAATGGGATGTGCAAAAAAATGCTCAATTGGTAGAAAATGTTGCAAAAATTTAGAGAAAGAGAAACAAGACTAAAAGCACAGCGAAAAAAACGTCATCATAAAGGAAGAACCTGTTGTAAAAATGCTCGGACCTCTAAAATGCCTTGTACTTTGATGGCCTGAGTATTTGTTGGTATCCCAATTATCCCCTCCACCAATGCCTACCACTCCTTAGCTTGTTATCCCCCCTCAGAAACCCTGATTTCCCTCAGTCCCCTAGATTGGTGGACTATTTTGAAATATAACCCAAAATTTCAAACATATTATCAGTTATTGTGCATTCATGGATCGTGGTCGGCTAAAAATTCTTTCTGGGAATAAAAGCATAATATTTTAACCCGCGATGAAGCGCGTTGTTAGATGGCATCTATACAATTTAGTAGTTACATTGTATTTTTTTTCAATTTTTGTCTGACCACAATGAAGGTTTGACAATGATCCGTCGACCATATGAGGAATTGGTTTTTCCGAGAAACCCGACGATTCACCCTAACCGGAAGGGAGGGGGGGAGTTCTGAAGTAGAACACGCCTGCCGCCTTAGTTGCCGTCTAGACACGCGCCTCTAGTTACGTACCGCTGTTGTGTAGATGCCATCTAACGACACGCCCGTTTACGTTATAAAACTTATGATGTAGTGAATAATGCAAAACGTGTTAGTTTTTTTATTAGTTTATAAATAAACTGTTTTTGTGTACTTACGATTATAGTTTCGTGTAAGTACTAATTACAATGGCGAAAAAAAAAAACAATGAAGACGCAATAATAAGTTGGTTAGAAGATAGTGACCACAGTGAAAGTGAATTGTATTTTTCATCAAACAGTGAAATTGATGGCCCATCTGACCATTATGAACACAATACTGGAACTGAACAGTCTAGTGACGAAGAAAGTAATTCGACCCCTGAACAGGCACGAGAAGAACCAATGGTAATTGATGATCCCAGTAGGCCTCTGCCTTCACAAGCAACGGGATCAGCACCACCACAGCTCCAATCTGATCAGGTAGCTAATGCCAATTTGTTTTATGTTGGAAAAGATCCCTTTTGCAAATGGTTGATTCACAAAACCGTTTGAAGCAAGACAATCTAAAAACTCGCAAACAAAATATGTTACAAAATTACCTGGGAGTCAAAAGGGCTGCTAGAGACTGTCAAACTATTGTTGAATGTTGGAAATTATTTTTTCCTGATCAAACAATTGAAGATATTGTCAAATATACAAATACACAGTTAGACAGCGTACGAGACAAATATTCATGAGAGAGAGAGATTGTTTGCCAACCAATTATGAAGAAATGTTAGGTTTCTTTGGAATTTTGTACCTGTTAGGTGTAAAAAAAGCTAGTCACCTAAATACAGCTGATATCTGGAAAACTGATGGAACAGCTCCAGAATTCTTTAGGGCTGTAATGAGTGAAAAAAGATTTCACTTACTAGATGAATGTTAGATTGCATTAGATTCGATGATAAAATGACACGAGCGAATAGGAGGAAGCTAGATAACATAGCACCAATCAGAGATGTTTTTGAAAATTTTTGTTAAATCGTTGCTCGGACAATTACTCTCCGGGAGAATATGTTACTTTAGATGAGATGCTAGAAGCTTTCCGAGGGTAAAATGTAAGTTCAGACAATATATTAGCAATAAGCCTGTTAAGTATTGCCGTAAAGATATGTGCTCTAGTGGATGCTAGAACTTTTTACACTCTGAACATGGAAATATATCCAGGAAAGCAGCCAGAGGGGTCCATTTGTTTTAGACAACACTGTAAACAGCGTTGTGAAAAGACTTATCAAACCAATAGATGGCACAGGCAGAAATGTCACAAATGGACAACTTTTATACCAATGTTCCACTTGCAAACGACCTTTTTGTTAATCACAGAACAACAATTGTTGGTACCATTAAAAAAAACAAACCCCAGATACCTAAATGTTTTCTAGAGGTTAAAGAAAGAAATGTTTGGAAGCAGTATGTTTGGCTTTCCATGCTTACCAAATAACTCTCTGTTAGTTTCTTATGTGCCTAAAAGGCATAAAAATGTACTTATGCTGTCTACCTTTCACAATGATGACACTATTGACCCAGGACAATGACATGAATAAACCTGAAGTCATAACTTTTTACAACATGACTAAGGGAGGAGTCGACGTTGTCGACAGAATGAAAAAAAGAATATAAGGTCGGAAGAGTGAGTAACAGATGGCCGTTGACAGTGTTCAATGGCTTATTGAATGTTGCCACGATCAATGCACAGATCATCCACAAGGCCAACACTAACACTATTATGGCTAGAAGAGTGTTTTAATTACCGAATTGGCAAAGACTATTGTGAAACCACATTTAATGAAGCGAGCTACAATTGAAAGTACTTCCTATGAATTTGAAATCAAGCATTAGTACCGTTATGGGCCAGCCTCTTCCATCGACATGTCACACAACAGGTAAGAATATTTTTATATAACATTATTGGTATGTAACAAGGAAGGTTAGGTACATTTTTATTTTAATATGTACATGAAATGACTAAATATAGGGCACTCTAGAAACTGTAATACTCAAAAATATAATACGTATGGGATTTTTCACGGTACCAATGGAAGAAAAACCAAGGTGTGCCTATTGTCCCACCAGAAAGAACTGGTTTACTCCCTATCAGTGTGTGAAAGCTGTAGTAAAGCAATATGCAAAGAACACACGGGCTCAACGAAATATTGTTGTAATGAATGTTTGGCACAAGAACACAATGAGGAAGACAGTAACTAAGTCACATTGTGCAAAAGAACTAATACATAACATCAATTTTGTTTGTTGTAATAAAATAGCTCTATAAAAAATATGTTTTGTTTATTTATAAATAGGAACATCATTTTATAGGTATAGTAGATTATAAATACAGTTTCATGATAGCCCGAACAAAATATATAAATGCTTAAAAACAAATAATAACATTGAAAATCAAAAGTTAGATACCATCTATACGCGCGAGCCGCGCTTACGTAACTTTTAATCACGCGACCAACGGCGGGTTTAAGAAACTGATAAAAGTGGTTTGAGATCATTGTAGCTAATGTGGTTTAAGTACACTACAATCTTTTTTTATAATAATATACAGAAACTGTACTAAATGTATCATTTTTTTTCAATCAGGAAACAGTTATTTTGTTGTACGCTGACACTAATGATGAGTTCCTGTTGTTATGATTTTTATTGCAAAATAAATACATTTTTTATTTCATTTGATTGGGTGCAAGCAGTTTCTGCCTGAACCACCAATAAATACTTCCTTATCAACAGAGATAGGTATGTATTAAGGGGCCATTTTTAAGTGTTTTGTAGTTTTTAAGCCTCTGTGGTTTTAATGAAATTTATTAATTTAAAGTATAAGTTGTTATGTGTTGTGATTTAATTTTAAAAAAGTACAATATTTTACTAGTGAAAAATCTATAAGTTTATGTTTTTAACAAATCTTTTCAGTAATTATTTACAATTAAAAGTGTACTTACATTCAGGCTCTGTAACATATGTTTTGTCTGAGCACATATATTGAACTTGCAGAGAGTGGGTGTTTTGTATAGAGCAACTGTTATGAACAGTTATTCCTTTTGAGAACTCTTTACTCACTATAAAAGAAATTAAATAAGTAGAATTGAATAAATAAAATAGAACTACTTTATTCATCTATAACTGTTTATTCTGCCAACATCAAGCTAAAACTTGCCAAAACAGCTGATTGCCAATATTATTCAGTTAGTGATTTAATCCATTTGACAACTATCACTCTGACTCATCTGGCCATAGACTGGTGACAACAATCAAACCCAATATGACCTTGACCTTGAACATATAAACAGGTTCATGCTTAAACTACTTTCTGACAAGATTATCACCAGTTACAATTTTACTGATTAACTTTGCTTATACATATATTTTATAAATTTGTAATTTGTATATAATATCCTGTCTATATATTTAGTTTATAATTTATTGTTTGTAACTTGGCACAAATTAAGCTGGGTAAAGTATATATTGATTGATTTTTACTGTGAAATTTAACTTCTACAATGGCTACTCCAATGAGAAATAGGTCTAAAACTGATATTAAAATCAATGACAATATTTGCCAAAGTGAAAGGGTTTCCCCATTGGCCTGCAAAAGTAACTGGCATTGATGATGAAACTTACAAAAATATAACTTTTTTTCAACAAATGAAACTGCTTTTGTTAATAAAACTGATATTGTTAATTATAACGAATGTAAAATGAAATATACTCTCGACTCTGTAGCAAAAAAACTTAAATAAAGTTACAAACTGGCTCTTTCTCAGATAGAAAAATTAGAAATATAGAAATTGGAGAAAACACAAATGTGTCAATCATCCTTCGCCTCTACTCCATCAGAAAACCCCCTCAAATAAACAAAAAAAGAATGTATCAGGAATTAATAAAACAACGTCTTCAAGTGCCTCATTACTCTATCAAAACCCATGAAATAAAACTCCAAATACTGAATCAGTGCAGACAGAGACTAATTCAACTAATATAGATGTGGACAAAGTAAAAAAAACCTCAAAGTACAAAGAGCACCAATACCAATGAGAAAAGTTCTATTAGTCTCTCTTTATTAGAAAATATAAGTGGGTAACTGATAATACTATCCAGCTGTATTATGATACGCTAACATCCTTAATCACAAAGTCTGATAAAACAATCTTACTTATGAATACGGTAGTAACACATGCTATCGAATGCCTTCAAGACTATGACCATTTACTTGAACCTTTACAATTATTTAATAAAAACTATGTTATCTTCCCAATTCATGACTTGAAGCAAGATGTGCAAGACAATTATCCAGAGAACACAAAATACTCATACAAAACAGAAGGATCTCATTGGAACCTTATGTTGTTTGTAAGAAACCTGCAAAAATTTCTATACTTCGATTCATGTGGCACATACAACAGGGAACATGCACAGAAGGTGGCTGAAAAGGTCCATGAGCACTTGGGTGTGGAAGGTGATGTCCTTTTTCAAATTGTCGAAGTCCCTCAACAGCCTAATACTGTTGACTGTGGAATTTACTTAACAATTTTCACAGACATTCTTATACAACTGATAGGTTGTGGTTCTTTGGATCCACTGGGTAACACAGACAGCAGATTAGTATGCACAATTGGTCACTCTGACATCTTAACAAAACGCTCCCAACTGGCACTACTCGGGCACGACTACCCACATTTACAGTTGAGTTATCAGACTGTATCTGACATGATGTTTAAGCACTTTGTATCTACCTCTACGGGACCTCGAGCTCAAGTAGGCAATATTGTGGTAAGTGCAAACACAAAGCTTGTGACATTGATCTCTGAAAGTGTCAGCAATATGACTGCATTTCAGGTGAAAGAAACAAAACAAAAAAACCCATGGCAGTTTGAAAAACGGTCAAAGCATTATAAATTTAAACCCAAACACAAAATATTTGCTGAAAGGGAAACTGCCATCTCAACATCAAATAGCTTCCATGTACTTACTGAAAAAAAAAACAATTTACTACAGATAAAGGAGTCTAATAAAAATTATGTATACAAAACTAACACAACAAGTAAAAAAAGGACAAATCATGTTCATGAGTATCGCCATGACAGCAACTATGAACTTTCAATCGACAAAATAAAAGTAGAATTGTACAGACAGCCAAGGTCAAGGACTACCAGAGATTATTGGTTCATACAGTAAGGGAAAGATTTATGTGGATGGAGTAGTTAAATCTGGAGCCGATGTCCAACAGGTCTACAACCAAGCAGCTAAATCTCTACAATGTCCTATAATAATACTTGCAGGAACAAATGATATTTTAAAAGGATCTCCTCAAGTTATTTATGAAAAAATGGAAACTGAATTACAAACTCTGAGTAGGTCTGAGCCAGTGTGTGTAACAACAATCCCCTTAGACATGATGTACACCATGACAACTTACTGTAGTACACTGTGATCTAGCCCTGACTAATAGTCACATAAGAGAAATTGTTTTAAGAATGGACAATGTTCACCTCATTGATTTGGATTCTTTCCAACGTTATCACTTCACACGACAGGGTCTACATTTAAACTATAAAGGAAAGAGAAAACTTGGTTTTATGATAGTTGATTTTGTGAATAATGTTAATGGAAAAAAACATGAAATAGACCAAGAACCCGCAACTGGGCCAAGAAAAGTCTTCAGTCATCCACCAAATTCAAGCTCAGAAAGTAAAGGAGGTACTTGGACCAACTCTGTCACTAGAGTTAGTTTGCCAATCTCAGTTGTACAGACTAATTTCAAGAATATAATTCAAGAACACAGGTATAATGAGAAATTGGCATCTCATTGGCATCAATTGGCAAATGTTGTTTGTGCATCTCAGCAGATTTGACAAACAAAAACAGGAGTATGAGTGCAGGGGTGGCAGTAGTGTTTAAAGATCAATTCGGAAAACCAAGGATTGAAGACTGTCTTACCAAACACCTGACATACCAGAAACTAAAATCTGGAGCCTCGGTTTATGGCCTGATTACAAAACCGTATTTTTTTAATAAACCAGACTTAAATGATTATGACCTGTCTTTTAAGCACTTTACTGAAGATTTTATAAAAAAAGATCTAAAGTTTCTTATTTGCTCCCCTATGGGATGTGTCAGAGATGGAATCCCAATTGAACATTTTGCTGCAAGGATACTACAATTTAGTCAAGTCACAGGAGCCTCTGTCAGCATCGTTACCTATGATGAACATCCTACCAGGAAGTTGAGAAATGGCCTCCCATCTCTTAGCTTTGTGAGGGGGTTGGAGAATGCCATCGGTATCATGAAGCCATAACAAACACCCCTCATAACAACTTCTGACGACACAGACGAGAGAGAGAACTAAAATACTCTCCAAGAGACACAATGTGTAATAACGCATATACTCGTGTTAGGCGTTTTGGTCAAAGAATACCATTCTGATATATCTGTCTACAGCGTGGGAAGGGTTAACCAAAGGTTTTACCTTTTTACTACTTGTTGAAGGCAAACACAAAATGGCTAATGGCGAGGACAACACACAACACCGTACAACACAGAAAAATCTGCCCGATCTCGTGATACCTATTTCGTAGATAAAAATAATTATTTAATATAATGAGATGTGCAAATAAATGTTCATTGGTAGAAAATGTTGCAAAAATGTTGAGAAAGAGGAACACGGCCAAGAGCACAAAGGAAAACGTCAACATAGAGGAAGAATGTGATGAATAAACATCAATCAATCTTCACCATAGAGGTATAATCTGTTGCAAAAATGCTCGGACCTCTAAAATTCCTGTACTTTGTTAGCCTGAGTGTTTGTTCGTATCCGGATTATCCCCTCCAACAATGCCTACCACTCCTAAGCTTGTTATCCCCCCTCAGAAACCCCCAATTTCCCTCGGTCCCCTAGATTAATGGGTATTTGAAATATAACCTAACATATTATCAGTTATTGTGCAATCATGGATCGTGGTCGCCTAAAAATTCTTTCTGAGAATGAAAACATACTTTTAAGAAATTGATAAAAGTGGTTTGATGATTACAGCTAAAGTGGTTAAAGTACACTACAATTTTTATTTAATAATAATATACATATATAAAATTTGTTGCAATCAGGAAAAAGTTATTTCGTAGTAGGTAAAGACATTTTATTATTTTAACCCTTTGAGTGCCGCAGCGTCTACATAGTAGATGTTGTGAAATGTGCATAAATTGCCGGCATCAGCCAGTAGACGATTTGTATTTAATTAATATCACATATAATTCATTTTTATTTTGACAAATAACTTATTTCACAGCAATCTACAAGTTTCGAACAATCGATTGTGATTGATTTTTATTGTTCACCGCCTCCTTGTAGTTATTTGCCATCAGAAAACAAAACAGATGACGCAATAGTTGGTCAGCTGCTACTTGTTGCCATTAACTACACAGTTTGGTTCGTTGGGTGTTTACATTGTGCTAGTTTCGTGTGTTTATGCTGAAAACTGTTGTTATTACTATTCTGCAATTGTGTTCAGTAAAACTTACAATGCATTTATAAACTTCTTTTTTCGTGTTTATTTGTTTAGTGATGTATATTTTATTGTTGAATTGGTGATGAAGTAAAACGCAAGTTCCAATCAAACTATTGATTTTAGGTGAAGTAAGGTTATAGAAGTAAGGTTATATTGTAGGCCTGTGTATATTTTATTGTTGAATTAGTGATGAAGTAAAACGCAAGTTCCAATCAAACTACTGTTGATTTTAGGTGAAGTAAGGTTATATTGTAGGCCTGTGTGAACCTTTCATTTTGCTACATTACAAAATAAAAATGAGTAAAAAAAAACCTTGTTGGTGACGAAGATATATAAGACGCCCTAGACCAAACATACACAACTGTAGATACATCTGCTACTACCAGTGTGTTAGGAGGGGGAGGTGATGAAGGGGATAAAAGTGAGAGTGAGCTTGATCTTTCAGAAAACGATTCTGATGATGATTATTGGTTGCAATTATCTAGTGAACTTGACGATACAGATGCCGACAAGAATTATGAGCCTTCCTCTGTCGATTCGGATTCTTCCTTTGAAGCTTGAGCTGGGCCTTCTACATCAACTCCAATGAAGAAAAAGAAAAGAGCCTCCTCTAAAAGTGATTTTGGATTTCAGCACAAGAGACCCCGACTTATTAGTGTTAGTAGTGAGCTTTCTGCTAAATAGAACATCATTTTCAACATCATTTTCAACAACATTTTCATCATCGACTAAATAGAAATTTAGTCGATGATGAAAATGTTGATGACCCTCTCCCATACAATGTTCCCGTCCCAGAACCTGAATTATTGGACAATAATCAGTCACCTGTTGAGGATGAGTCTCTTTCGAACTCGAGCAATGAACCAGTTGAAACTTGGTTAGAAGTTGGCCCAGATGACGATTTTCCTTTGGACCCAGTCTTGTATGGTGAACTTCCGGGCCCTAAACATATGCCACCCCCCCAGTCTGGCCCTCTAGCTTATTTTTATTTATTTTTTACAAATGTACTTTTTTCCAGTTTAGCCAGAGAAACTAATAGGTATGCAGAACAGTACATTTCCCAGGGACTTCACAAAGATAATTCTAGAGTAAAAGAATGGCTCCCAGTCACTGTGGATGAAATAAAAGCTTTTGTTGTTACCATTTTGAATATGGGTATAGTACGACTGCCAACCATTTATAGCTATTGGTCCACAATTCCCTCTACTCATCAGGTTTGGTTTAAACAGATGTTCACCCGTAATCGATTCCAGCTTATTTTGAAGTTCTTTCATTTGGTAAACAATGAAAGGTTAGCTGTCCAACCTTATGACCCTTGTGCAAAATTTCATCCAATCATTGAACATGTTAACATTTTATTCAGACACCACTACACTGCCCACAAAGAAGTTTCTGTTGATGAGTCTCTAATAGGAACAAAATCAAGAACAATTCTGCAGCAGTACTTGCCAAATAAAAAGCATCATAGATGGGGCATCAAACTATGGATGCTGTGTGATTCGGTCACCCATTACTGTGCAGGATTTTTTGTTTATAAAGGTTCACGTCATGATGATCCCATAGAAAAGGCAGAAATGAAAGATTTGGGTACTGGATACTATGTTGTAAAGAAATTACTTACTATGTGCAACTACATAGGTAAAGGGTACCATGTTTTTTGCGACAACTACTTTTCATCACTGCCTCTAGTAGAATATCTTTACAGTGTTGGTACTTACTTCACTGGAACAATCAGAGGCAACCGAAAGGGTCTACCAGAGCATTTTACGAAGTCAAGGTTTGCTGTCGGTGTGACAAAATTTATGAGGAAAGGATTTATTCTTCTTTGTGGCCACAGAGACAAGCAATCTAAAAAAAAAACAAGTATTATTGTTGTCTACATCTTCCAAGGCAACAACTACTGAAGTAACCAGAAGACTTAGAAACCAGATTGAACCTCAAGTTATTTCTAAGCCTGATGTAATTTTGGCTTATAATAAATATATGGGAGGTATAGATACATCTGACATGATGCTATATACCTATCTTGATGAGAGAAAAACCTTGAAATATTGGAAGAAAGTAGTGTTTAGTGCCATGAACCGAATGTTGCTGAATTCATATATACGAGGGGGTACCAAAAAAAAAACCGGAATTTGTATTGCTGGCAGCCGGCAGCGTGTAGTACACATTCCTGCCGCTAGGCGTGTGTCGCGCAACCCATTGCGAGCTCAGTGACCCCAGTTCCGTTGTCCTAGTGCATTCTGTTCGTTCGTAGTGACTGTTTTCGCTAACCCTGTTTTGTTCTTGTTTCGTTTTTTGTCATGGCAAGTTTAAGTGAACAACGTGCAGCTGTGAAATTTTGTTTTTTACTTGGTAAAAATGCTGCAGAAACTATTTTAATGTTGAATACAGCTTACAAAGATGATGCTATGGGGAAAACTCAGGTCTACGAGTGGTTCGCTCGATTTAAAAATGGCGACATGTCGATTGAAGACAAACCTCGTTCTGGACGTCCATCAACCTCTCGAACGGACGAAAATGTTGAGAAAATTCGTGAACTTGTGCTCACCGACCGTCGACAGATGATGAACTATCAGAGAGTAGGGGGTAACTTGGAGCTCGGTTCAGCGAATTTTAACAGGAGATTTAGGACTGAAAAGGGTTGCTGCCAAATTTGTTCCTCGACTTCTGACTGACCATCAAAAGGCACATCGAGTTGAAACTTGCCGCCTTCTGAAAGAACATCTCGAAAATGATCCCGATTTTCTGGAAAAGGTAATTACTGGTGATGAGTCATGGTGCTATGGTTATGACCCAGAAACGAAGCAACAGTCAAGCCAATGGAAGTCGCCATCTTCACCTCGCCCAAAAAAATGTCGGCAAGTCAAATCAAACATCAAAACCATGTTGATTTGCTTTTTTTGATGCTAAAGGCATTGTTCATTCTGAGTTTGTTCCTCCAGGTCAGACTGTCAACCAAACATTTTATTTGGAGATTTTAAGAAGATTGCGCAACAGTGTTCGCCAGAAAAGACCCGATTTGTGGCAGACTGGAGACTGGTTCTTCCACCACGACAACGCACCGGCACACACAGCCATCTCAGTTAGGCAGTTTTTAGCCAAAAACGGCATGGTTCCGCTGCCCCATGCACCTTACTCGCCTGACCTCGCTCCATGCGACTTTTTTTTATTTCCACACATGAAAAGAGGCTTGAAAGGTCAACGATTTGACAGCGTTGAAGAGGTTAAGGAAAAAAACGAAGCTCGAGCTTGCAGCCATTTCTAAAGATGACTACAAAAAATGTTTTGATCAATGGAAATACTGTTGGGACAAGTGTATTAGTTGTAATGGAGATTATTTTGAAGGAGATAAGGTCGTATTGTAAAAAATTTGATAATATATAATTTTTATAAAATAATTCCGGTTTTTTTTTGGGTACCCCCTCGTATTGTTTGCCGAGCACAAAGAGTCCTGTAAGGAAAAACCAATGAATCGTTTGAAATATACTCAAACAATTATTTCTGAAATTGGGAAAGAATGGATTGATAAGAAAAATCAATGCCCTCCTCCTCATGCCCAACCAAGGAGAGTTTTTGGCTTGAAACAGCTACCTCAAAAAATGCAGCACCTCTGTAAGGAGTGTAGCACAGCAGACACGAAACCGGTCAACCTATGTATGTGTCAAGTGTGAGAAAGGAGTTCATCCAAAGTGTCTCAATATTCACATTTGCAAGAAGTAAAATGATGATAGGGACAGTGTAAATAGTATTTATGTATATAGAAAAAACATTTTTTGATTTTGGAATAACCAATGAAAAAGTAAACAACAATGAACAATAAGTAATCCTGAGAAATAAGTAAGTGAGATTTTGTTTATACTTTTTATATAATTAGTATTTTACAGTAGTCTTACTTCATTGAGTGAAATAGGATAGTTATAATATTGTTTCTAAACTTTTGACAAACTTGAAAAAAAATTGCTTTTTGTTGTATTTTGTATATATTGCAGTATCTGGTTAAATATTACTGTAACACACCATATTATGCATGATTTTTGTTCAGTTTTTCATGCTCTTTCATATGGTATAGCTAAAAAAAATATTGTATATATAAAATTTTAGTTCAAACTTGAAATTGATTTTTTTTCATTTTTTAGTTTTTTGTTATAACCTATATTCTTTTTGTGTAAATAAAAATAAAATTATAATATTATATGGAAAAAATACCTTGTTTTATAACACACAAACTAAAAAAAAATTATTCAAATCGGTTGAATAGTTTTTTTTTTTAATAGGTATAGTTTTTTCCCCACACGCTTGCAAAACAGAAGGAAATGCTCTGGCAATTTATGCGTATGACTTGGGAAAATATGCTGTTGCACTCAAAGGGTTAATGAATATAAAATTATAATTATGAGACACATGCTTTGCAATATGAAAATTATTTTTGGCAATAAATGTATATTGTATTGTATTGTAGGTTAACACTAATGATGAGTTCCTATTTTGAAAGGATTTTTGTTGCAATTTGGCATTTGCACTAATTTGGGTTACTTCTCCTCACTTAACACAATTATTAGACTTTATAATGAGCACTCAAACTCTTTAGATGTATTTAATTCCTCTTACAGAGATTTTAAGGTTAAATTACTCCTGATTATCAATTAATAGTTAAAACATAGATTTTACATATTGTTATTGTTGTTGTTATTTATATAGTAAATATTTATTGGTGTTTTATATATATATATATATATTTTTTTTTTAACTGAATCAAATTTTATAATTGTTATATCGTTATATATATTTTGTTAACTAGTTTTAGTACATGTTTAATTGATTACTTTTGGACAGTAGTTTATTGATTCTCGGTTGTTATTTATTTAATTTATTTAAATTATTTGATTCATCTTGTTGTTAAGTTATTTATCGGTGCTTCGGTGGTGTTGTCGACTTTAAAATGCTCTTTTTTGTGTATTGTTGATATTTAATGTAGTTGAGCTGTTGTTTTGGATTAAATTGTGTGTTTTTTTTTTTTTTTTTGAAGTTATCCAATTATATTCATATATAATAATATTAATGTCACAGTGTAATTGGCTTCGGCTGTATTGTAACATTATAAAATATAAATAAATAAAAGGTTAAGGTTGTATGTTTTATTAAATTCAATAGTGTACATTGCCTTTGAAACAAAACTATTTTTACCAAAGGTGCAATCTTCACTTTTGATTAAGTTTTACAGTAATAACAGTGTGAGTAAATTAATAAAAAGTGAAAGATGCCAAAATATACTTATAGGCCTTAATTTTAAAAATATTGATGATCAATAATTACTTATAACAGATTGTAAGCAACTTAAGTGTCATAACTCACCAGTGTCGTAGTACCTAAACTTTCTAATTTATCAACAATTTAAAAGTTTTTTTGTTTTTAAGAAAACTTAATGATTACATTCAATCACATTTTATAGGTTAATTCAGAGCAGACAGACTTGTCTTGTTGAACTGACTTGGCCTTTTTTTACCACCGCGAACACCGTTCAAGAAAAAAAAAAAAAAAAAAGGCCGCCGTGAAGTTAGCGTTCTTGTATCATCCAGACCGTGAATTTATCGTCCCTTGGTAATTTGTGCATCAATGTTGCAGTTCTCAATCTGAAGGCGCTCCCAATAACTCAAAAACTGAGATAAAATGTATAAAACTGATTATTAAAAGAGCGATCTTTCTCCAAATCTACACAGTTAAAAATAAAAAGAAGAAAATCCCAAATTTAAGAACTCGACCGTAAGGAATGTATCGTTTAAAAATAATGAACGTTAAACGTGCGTTCTCGATTAAAATCGCTCCTGAGACTAAACCAAACAAGTGCACGGAATGAAAATCTGTACACAGGTGCTCTATAAGCTACATTTTAATATACAAACGCCAAAAAGGTGGTGTCGACCATCAAAGGTCCTAGCGTCTTAATTAAGTGCACCGTTAGACGGGCGTCCCCGACTAAAAGTCACTCCTGAGACTAAACCAAACAAGTGCCCTCAATTGAAAATTTGTACACAGGTGCTATGTAAGCTTTATTTTAACATACAAATGTCAAAAAGGTGGTATCGACCGTCAGAGGTCCTATCGTCTTAATTAAATGCACCGTTAGACGTGCGTTCTCGAATAAAAGTTACTTCTGAGACTTAAGAGCGATTTTTAATCGAGAACGCTCGTTTAACGATACATTTTCTACGGCCGAGTTTTTATAATTGGGATTTTAATTTATTATACATCTAAAAGGAAACCTTTATTGAAAACTGTGTACATTTGGAGTAGGAATGCATTTTAATAATTAGTTTTATACATTGTTCTTAGTTGTTGAATTATTGGAAGCGCCTTCAAATTAAGAACTTTAACATTGTCGCACAGACTACTAAGGGACGATATCTTCACGGTCTGGACGACCAAAAGACGCTTCTTTTTTTCTCACGCCGGTCTTTTTTTTGTTTTTTGTTTATGCTATCAGTCTTGTCTCATGTCTAATGTTTTCATTTTTTTCAATGTAGTGGCAGGTTAAATCTTTTTAACCATGCAATTTTATTGTTCTCTAATCATGCTGCATCATACAGATAGGGATTCTTTTAGTTCATTATTGTGTAATTACGGGCATTACACAACATTTTAGCACATTTTGATTGTTAATGATGTAATATATCATTTTTATACAAGCATGTCCTATTATGTTTAATTAGTTAGTAATAGTCTGGATAATCTAAGAAAACGTTGAAGTTATTTTAGTTTATGTATGGGCTGGGAAAACCGTTTTATCAGGCGCCCTGCAGGCTTGCATGTCCCAAAGAACCCAAGAACAATATTCATGTTTCTAATAGTATATATGTGTTTGTATTTTATACCCTACTATTCAAACCTTTTCTTGGCACTCTCATATTTAAGGAAATCAGGGAACGTACGCTGTTCAGGAGCAATTGCATCTAAGAAACTGGTTCTATGGGAAGGGATCTTAAGGTTGTTGTAACGTCTTAGATAGTACGGAGCAAGATTTTGGGCTTTTAATACCTGTAACAGCATAGTTTGTGCAGTGCATACACAGATTGTGGTACTGTCACTATACAATCTGAGCTGTAAACAAATGCAACAAAAAAGTATGTAAATGTATATTAAACTATTGGAGTATATTATGTATTTATTTTATTTTCATATTTTAAACATTGTTCATTAGAAGATACAAAATTACATGTGTACGTTTTAGTACGAAAATCAGTTATACTAATTTAGTTACCACTGCTTCAAAATCCCCAACACATTCGTGTCTTCCTGTTCACCTGGCATTTGAATTTTATTGATTGTTGCTGTCATAACAACCGTACAATACACACAATGGTAAGATATTATTGATAATAAAAGATGACTGCTTTAATAATTTTATATTATGCTATTACTTCTAGGTCGTTTAAAAACATTAATATCTGCATAACTCTTTAATATGCATCCTTAAAACTCTTTATTACTATCATTAATTAAACATACATGATAGCCTACCATAATGGCAAAGTTTGAAGTTTATAACAAACTATAATAAAGAACAGGGAAACAACAATTTTTGGTCAAAGAAAAGCCTTGAAAAAATCAAAGATATATAGTCTGCGTGATAAGTTTCATTCAAGGGATCACTTTTCACTAGGTTTATATTTTACACTGTTAGTATTTATGATTTTACATCAATAAATGATTTAAATTAGTATAATGATCATAACCACAATTGTGCCAGAATGTATTGCAAAGTAAATTAAAAAAATATTTTTTGTTTTTTTATATTATCAATAACAGTCCTATACCATTTATGTCAATTATATTGGCAAAAGGTGTGTTCTCCCTACAACTCCTCTCCACATACCATTTTGTGATACATGGATTTTGTACATTTCAACTGCACTGTAAGCTGTCATTCAAAACAATCAAATTCCTTGATAAGGTGAATTTTTATATTCCACTTGGACTTGTTGAATAAAGCGTGACGTAGCTATGAAGTTTATGTTGTTACGTACTTACTCTCTCAATGATATCGAGGCAAATATATTTAGCCTATGAAAGTGTAGTAGGCAGTAAAAACCGCAATGCTGGAATAACTCTTAACATTTATTATTTTGATATACTTTATTCCTTTTTATATAACTGTATTGAATTTAATTTTTATTTGCTTAGATACAAATTTACTGTATTGTTCCATGCTTGGTCACTACAAATAATAGGTGAGTTAACAATACATATAAAACAGTCAAATAAATTTAATTGAATTCATTTTACTATTATTATACTGATATATATGAATGATACTATTTACCGCAAACTTAAAGTATTCTATGTGCTTCAAGCAACCCGGTTATTTAAGTTTTTATCACTTGAGTCTTTAAGAATTCAAGTTTGTTGATGCATGACTTCACTAATTGTGAAACGTCTGCAATTTCAAATCGTACAGTAAAATTTTATTGCTTCCCCTGAGATTCAAATCACTGACTAGTGACTGTCAAAATTACTTTAAGTTATGTTTTCAACAGTTATAAATTATCCAACTTGTTAAAAGATGTCTGAAATATTAAAAGTCTCAATCAAGATTAGTAAGAAACCTGACATCAAGCTAAACTTACCACATTCTGAGTGGCCCTTGTTTTATTCACAAACTAAATATGAAAACTATGAGTAGACAAATTTGAAATTGACTCATCTTTACAAACCCAAATAACATTGTGACATACAGAAATGAGTTATAAAATGGTACTATTAAAATAGGCACCTACAGACATTAAAGATATTTTTTAATGTATGTGTTATAGGCTGAACTTGGATTGAATGAGCACCACCAAGGTATTGTAAAAAGTTACATCCGATTCGCTCGATACTTGCGCACACAAAATCTTAAAGCAGTGGACATGTGTATTCAAGATGTCCTTGACACCAGGTACTTTTGTTTATTGTCCTAGCTTATACTCAATTATAAAATAAAATTATTTGGTTTGCAATTTTCTTAAGAACACGCAAAGTAAATATATTTGCGTATTGTGTTGCAAAATGATTTCTTTAAAGTAAGTATGATTAAACACTAATTAAGTGAGATCATCTGCACACATTACTCAAACACTCATTATGAAGACGATCCAAAGTGCGAGCCTCTTCAGAGGTGAAACGATCTTTCGCAGTTCTGTAGTCCATTTCTTGGCCAACTGGATAGTTTCCATCAGGGTATAATTGAGAAACTCAGTTTCCAGATGCAAGACAGTTGGTGGTGTTGTAAGGGTTAAAAAATTAACTCAACGGCTCAACCTGAGTTATGATGCCAACAAAAAATAAATATTAGTAGTTAGAGTAAAACTTTGATATCAAAGGTCTTTCATTAAAAGCTGCATTAATCTTTGAAATTTTCAAATAAAAAGTTTGCTTGAAACAGACTATACACATAATTATTAATGTAGTGTCTAATAATAATAACAGAAGTGGCAGTAGATAATGTTTATACAACGATTATGTCCAGATCAGAACCATACTCATGAGTCTGCAATGTGCTCCGATCGTAGTTTTCTTTAGAATAGAGTAAAATCATTTGTAACTTTTCATTAGTCCTTCCAGCTGTGGAACAATATGCTGATACTAGCTGCTAACAATAATAAAGAGTATTTACTGTGTGTTTAAAACTCTAAGACCACATACAACCACAACCCGACAAAGGCCCCAGGGCGACTCTGCATCCCTCTTCTCTTGCCATTGAAGCAGCAGTTTCCAGAATTTTTTGAGTTGTTTACACTGTATCATCGCCTTTATTGAAACCGGATATGTGTCTAATAATTTGGATTAATACAGTGACGTACAGTGATGTCTGGTTTCATTCTGGATGAATACTGCAAAATTGTTAATCTTGTATTGTATTGAGATTTATATCGTGCCATAGTATGTATTGAATATTTGGCATTTGTAAAAGTAAAACATGCCTAGTAATCTAGAAAAATCACGTAACTACGAGTCAGGACATTTTTTGTATTCTAAAAGAAGGAAATTGAGAAGAACTGTCATGGTTTTGGTTGTAAAATTCCTTTTTTTTCAAAATTATTTATAAAAATCTCATTATTGTAACCTTCTAACAGAGAAAATAGTATTTTTAACTAAAAAAAATCCTGTATACATTTTAATAATGATTCCAACAATAAATAAATTTAAATGCAATTTGGGTTCTAAAAAGTTAAATTTGTCAACACACAGGTAGGTAGGTACCTAAATATTAGTTTTTCGTAGTACTATACTTTGGTATATACTGTATATGGTAGATTCAAAGTATTTAGCGACCAGCTGTACGTTCTAGTCCTGAACATACTTATAGGTGCGGTTCTAGCAGACAGTGGTAATTTATACACAACATAGCTATGGTGGGAAAGGTCGATTCAATATAAATGTTGACTTCAGCTCCAATTCACCTTCCACTTAGTGCAACGTCTGAAATTGATGCTGTCACAGACTTGACTCCTGGAAACTGGAGTGAACGTCCATCTGAAGAAGAAAAAGTCAGCAACGAGGAAGCTCAAAACACACTCTGCATCATTTCAACATCAGAGACATCTAGACTACCAAAAAAATGTACTCTAGATGAAGAGGTGTTCTGATTGTCTTATCAGGTGCATATTTGAGCACATTACGATGGTTCAGACATGATTCTAAATCATCTTGGAGCAATTTAGCTATTGTGGGAGGTGTGGATTCAATACAAATGTTGACATCACCTTCCGCTTAGTCTCTGATGTCGAAACGATGCAAAGAGTTTGTGTTGAGCTTCTTCATCGCCGACTCTTTTTTACCTCTTCAGACGAACATGTACTACTGATTCCAGGAGTCAAGTCTATGACAGCGTCAAATTTTAGACGCTGCACAAGCGGAAGTTTAAATGGAGCTGAACTTAACATTCGTAGTGGTAATTTATTAGAAAAATGTGTGTATGGTACCATACAGTTTGTGTGATTTGGTAATCTTTGTTAATCTATGCATTAGGTGATATCAAATTCGCTTTTCTCACATGTATTATGACTGTATATTTTCTCTGAAAATATTTTGATTTGTGTTTTATGTACATCAATGTGTTGAAAATATATAAATACGAGTAAATTCACCACAGTTAAAACTTTTAAGTTTAACGAACAAGGGGCAATAATGCCCCACATGGCTATCCTAACAATCCAAATGTTTTTTGTTAGTTTCTTCTCGTAATTTGTATGCTTTTATACTTTTTTCTTAACCTGGTTTATTTATTCTTTTTATTATTCATGATGTAGGTTACTGGAGACAACTTTCACACAGAGAGAGGTGGAAGAAATGCTCCAAGGGCTGAAGATTTTAGTTCATTCAGAGGTAAATAGAACTATAAATATAGTTCCTAGTAGTCTTGCTTGTCCAGATTCCTGCGTGGTAACACACTCTGGTATAAATCGTATTTACGTTTCATTTTGTGAATTATATACACATATCCGTTGTCTCTTATCATAAGTTACCCAGTCATTTTTAAACATTTTAGTGATGATAAGTGAACAAATCTAAGCATCTTATTGAGATGATATATACAGTTAAAACAGAAACACCTGTGATGAGATAAACACTAAATTATGAATAAGAATTGTGTATGTTTTATTTTGTCATTAAAGGTTATAAAGCATTGCAAAGTCATATTTGGCGATACAGAACAACCTCGTTTATCCAAACCTCATCTATCCAGATTGATTTTACAGAGTGGAGGAACTCCAATTTTTTGAAAAATAACATTTTTTTGTGAATATCTGGTATATTTTGTTTTTCCTGTTGTAACATGTTCATCATTCTGAATAATGCGCACAATATTATAATAAATGAACAATGTTGTAGAATTTGACTGACCGATGGTTTATTTTATGCCCAAAATTCCTACTTTAAATGCATATAATTACTCTTAATCAATCAATCAACATTTTTTCTTGCTATAAAATAAAGATCATTGACAAAGTCTCATTACAGTTTTCATTATAAATATAGCCAAATCAGTTGTAAATCTGATATTATCTATATCTTATGTTACACAAACATAAACTACAATACTCAAATACAGCCAGTGGCATTGGGGAATTTCAAATAAAATGTTTTTTAATCAGAAGAGCTCGTCCAGTGCATAAAATGGGTTGTCTAACAGCCATAACTAATATTTATTCAAAAATATTTTTTTATTGTACTTTAGGACTAAGGGTAACAAATGGTTGTACACCCTCAGTGCAATAACAGAATGGCTTTTAAGAGTTTTGCTCAATCTATTGTAATTAATAGATGCAGCATTTTTATTACTGGTATTGTGGGAGTGTTTTATACTGCTAGGCTTTACTAATTAAGGATTTTGAAATATATATTTCATAATATCAAAGAGATACAAGTATATTATGGTCTGAATTTTACAAATCTCTTAGAATTACCAAAAAGGTCCGACATGTGGACAGCAAAAATGTGGTCATGAAATGTGTGCCGAAGTTAAACAAACGAGACTGACTGGATTTTTAATGAAATGGTAAATTTTTTAAGCGATCAGTATAACGTTAGTAGTAGTGACTGACGTTTTCATAAAGGATAGTACTCCATAGCCGAGTATCCGATTATAAAAGTTACACTGTAACATTTTAGAACAGAGAAGGTGAATAAAATACAAATTTTGAGTAAGTTACAGATGAGTCGTTTTGAAAACGACCTGCGCGATGATTTCTTGAGCATAGGGGGAGGGAGGAGCAGGAGCTCGACCATGCCTACCGCCACCCCCTCTTTCACTGCTCGATCTATTTCCTTTACAAGACACAAGTGGGAACCGAGTGCTTTGCTTCCCTGCGTTAGTGTTTTGGAGCATCACGCTATGTTTTGTTATTCTCATTGTTATGAAATAACAAGTGTTATTATAAAATATTGTTATTTATGTTAAGAACAGTTCATTGCATCTATTTACTATGTTAGTATAATTAAGAAGTATTTGAACACATGTTTATTGTTAACAGCTGTTGTTATTATTACTGGGTTTGTAAAACAGCTGTTATGTAACACATACCGTACCCTACGAGTGGTAAAGTGGCAACTGAGGAGTGGTCGGTAAGGAATGTGGAGAGGAATGAAGTGAGTCCGTGCTTCTTATCCCTCTTCACACCTCTCTCTCTCATTTCCTCCCCCCCCACACACAGTACATCTAACAGGTCGCTTTCAAAGCGATTATCTATAAATTATAGCAGTAATTTATTAGTTATTAAAATTATTTCTTTCCTAAAGATTTTTATTTTAACTACATGTCTAACTCCTAAAAATATAATTTTTTTTCCTCCTATGCGGAAGGGATGGCTGCCCCTCCTGCCCTTCGCTGGTTATGCCCATGCTCATTTTTCTGAGAACTAATTATAATAACTGTATTATTTTATAAAATTTCAGGTAGAAACGGAGCTGATAAGTTTAGCTCACACCAGTGTTTTGTTGCTGAGCCAAGTCCTTCAACAGGCAGAAAAGTGGCATTTGAGACTTAACATAGATCTCTCTGAAGTACAAAACAGGTTTGTCTGTCGTGACTGTCAGTGGTATATTCATTCTGTTTATGGTTTTTCATTTAAAAAGTTCTACGCACATTATAAACTAATTGGTACACTCACAACTATTTTGGTTTTTTATTTTTTATTTTGCTCTAATAAAAGGGCGTACAGTTATTGACTCAACGATAACCTAACACTTATTAAAATCTAATTAGGTACATGTACAAAGAATAATTGAAGCAAATATATAATTAGTTTATGATTAATAGAACAGCCATAGACCTAAACTCACCTTCATAATCTTTAAGAATACATATAAAAATTCTGTAGAACTGATTCTACAAATTTGTTACAGCATATATCCTAGTCATTAGTGAATTGTGAATAAATCCCCAAATGAATCATCCCTGGTTATATAGCTAACTAGATATTGCAGCAATTTGTTGTTTGTTCTTTTTGTATTTGTACAATAAGATAAATAGTATGATTGGAAAAAAACAAAATGCTCAAAAAAAAAAAAAAAAAAAAAAAAATATTGCTGACTATATAAATTTTGAGTTTCTTATAGAGGCAGAGGAAGGAACAAGGACTTCAAACCCCTTAACATGAACTAAATAACATGAGATTCTATTAATTTAACTTAAATTTGTTATGATTTAATATATGATTACACTGTACTCGTATTTGAACATTTATCACTTGAATCCTAAAAAACAAAATTTCTTTTGTTTAAATACATAACTTATTTTCTTGGTAGTATTCAAAACAGAACTATGTTATTCACTTCATGATAACTTTGACCAACACGATATTGTTTGAGTTTCAACATGAGATGTTGAGTAATATTTGTAAAAAATCAGTGAATGATAGCAAATGTTCGAAAAATTCCGTTTCCTTCACAACCCTTCCGTTGTCAAAAACAAACTTCAAACAAAGGACTATTTGTAAGGTATAAGTTTTTCTTTTTTTCTCTGTACTTTGAATCTAGCCCAAACTCATTCTCATTTATACATCGTTAGATTTTGAATTTAGACTTTCTCAGTACACGGTACTGTAGTTGTTTCTTTCTACTGGATCAAATGGTAACGGAATTAAAGTAATTTGATAGTTGGTAATTGTATTGCATTTATTGGTACATACATACATGTAATTCAGTAGATTAATAATGTTCATTTATTCTATTGTAATAATAGAGATTATTTTATTGTGTTGTCAGATTTTTTATCAGAATTTTAAATTAAAATCAGGTCAAAAGGTTTTATTATTAATAATTTTTTAGAAGCTTAACATTGGATACTCCCAATAATTGTTCCCTTTAACCTAATTCAATTTTTCAAATTTGTATTCCTTTTGTTTGGTTTTTATATCATTGTTTTTTTTTTTTTTTTATTATTGTAAACCTTTTTGAGTTTTATTTAATTATTTTTATCCTGATGTTTCTAATTTTTATTAACTAGGGTTTCGGAATTAAAAAGTGGTTTATATACATAAATATCAATAGATCTGCATTCGATTGTTTGTCTGATAACCAGTTCTGGCTCTCAGCTGAAATAATTCTTTATCCCAAAGGCTCTTTAAATAGAGAATTACAAATTCAGACTTGTAATTGGACCGATTGTGAACTAAAACCTACATTAGAAGAATTTGGTGTGCTGAATTCTTGGCAGAAATGTGTAAACCAATTTCAGATCAAATATTCTCCTTTATTTGTTACATTAATAAAATGTAAATTGTGGTTACATCTTTAATGTTTGTATGTAATGTAAATCTATATAATAAAATATTTTAAATTAGCACTTTAAATAATGAAAGTGGTTTCAGGACAAATAATATTAGAACATTATCAATGTAATGTTTTTTATAGTGAGCTTCTAGAACACGTGAAGGCCCTGGAGACATCTGAACTAGGAGGCAGGACTAAACTAGAGCCTCTGCAGAGTGACGACGGCTCTCTAGAGTTGCTTCGGATAGAAATAGAACGTCTCCAAAGTGAAAACCAAAGGCTTGAAGATAGCTTCAAACATTTAGAAAATCAGGTGATTTTAAAGTAAACTTTTTATAGTATGTAACATATTGATGGTTAAAAGTAAGTAGTATATAAATGTGACATCAAATGAGCTTGTGAAAATTTAAATGTAGCTCAACTGTCAGTGGTGTTGTAATCTACTTGGTCACACAAGATTGCCAACATTGGTAAAATAAGTAACTTAATAATTATTTTTAAAGTAGTTTTTATTAATATTATTGTACCCATCAAATTTAACTAACCCTGCACTTGACCATAAACAAGATATGGGTTTGAGAAAGCATAAAGGGTAGAGAATTTTTGTTAAAATTTTCTATGAAATCGCCAGAGTTGAAATAGATGCTTTAACAATAACAAATAATATGTTTGAAATTGTAATTTACATTTATAATACTATCTGACTGCTGAGACAGACTTCTTACGTCTTGAGAGGTTCCTGACCTGATCACTTATTAAAGAACTCCTGACAGTTTTCACATATGCCTTTTATTTCTAAAAATGTATGTTATGAAACCAAATATTTTATTGAGACTGTTGAATAAACTCAATACAAATACATTCTACCAGCTTATTCTTATTGGAATCAAATACTTAATTTATAAACAAACACTCCAATAATTATTACATTTTAGTTTTTTGAGGCCTTTCGTGTTCAAGGAACACATCATCAGACCCAAAAAAATTAAATAAAAGTGGTTCTTTTAGTTCAGTTATGTGGTTCTGATGATGTGTTCATTGAACACGAAAGGCTTCACAAAAATAAAATTTTATAGTTATTAGAATATTTTTTTATAAATTAAGTATTAATACAAATAGTCAAAACTGGTAGCACAATAGAAACTGGTGTAATGTGTTTTAACTACATTTTTCACAGACATTTTCTCAGTTAAAGTTAAATAGGCTTAGCGTAGGTCTAAGAATTGACTTTAGTTGTTTTAATTTATTATTTGAAAAGTAGTAACCCTTACCATAATAATACATACAACTAGGTTGTATTATTTTCCTGAACATAATGTTTAATTAACAAAACTACGAACACTTAATATATTAGTAGAAAGAAAACTGATACAAATTCGATAATTATTTAATCAAAATCAAAATCAAAATCAAAAATGTCTTTATTACGTGAACATTAAGTACAGTAATTTGTCAAAATATAATACATAATGCAAAATAAGATAATTACAGTTTAATAGTGTCATCATTGTGAGTTTAGGAGGTTTATGCTTCAATTTTTAAAATCACGTGGTTCCAGTGTTAGCAGATTCCAGGAAGTCTTCAATGGTGTATACAGGTCTCTTTCAACAAAAACTCTCGAAGTAGGTTCTTTAGTCTGTTTCCTGTCAGGCTGCGGAGGTAGTCTGGTAGAAGGTTTTTAAATTTTCCGGCCAATGATGAAGGTTTCTTCTCGTATAAAGCTGTTCTGTGTTGAGGTAGGGTGAGCCTTGAGGCATGGCGTGTGGGGTAAATTATGGAGGTCCATGTGAGTCTGCAGATGTAGTTTTATCTACGTGCAAGATGGCTTCATAAATGTAAAGTGCAGGTACTGTAAGTATGCCTAGGGTCTGGTAGGCTGTCGGCAAGTTTGTAGAGGCTCAAGGTTTGCAAGGGTCCTGACTGCCTTCTTTTGGAGTACCAGAACTCTCTTGAGGTTTCCTTGGGAGGTTCCCCAGGACTATAAGGCCATACCTAATGTGAGACTCTATTAACGCATAGTAGGCTATTTTTGCCGCTTCCAGAGAGCCTACCCATTTAATACGTTTAACAACGTAGATGCCTGTACTAATTTTATTGCATATGTTGTTTACATGATCTGCCCATGTGAGTCTGCTATCGAGAGTTACTCCCAAAAACTTGATCTGGTTAGCCACTGGTATATTGGGAATGCTTGCTGGTACCTCTTTCTTCCTGCTAAAGTGTACCTGTGTAGTTTTGTCAGGGTTTATTGCTAAGTCATTTAAAATTTACTGTAGATTATGGCAACTTTCTAATGATGTGATAGAGTTACTGTACAATTGTTCAGCTGTGTCATTTCTTAGAAGAAGAGTGGTATCAATCTGCGTACATTATGCAGCTCGTACTTTCATTTTGAATTAGAGCTGGGAAGTCGTTAGTCAGCAGAATAAACAAAATGGGTCCCAACACAGATCCCTGTGGGACTCCTCTAGTAATTGGTTGAGGACAAGATCTGAACATGCTAGTGACGCCAGATGTAGTATGCTGAATCTCCACAATTTGGGATCTCCCTTTGAGATAACTATCAAACCACTTGTTTTCCAGAACCTGTTACTCCCAAAGCTGCAAGTTTTTTAGAGATGAGGCTGTGTCCTAAGCAATCAAAGGCCTTACTGTAGTCTAGGAATAAGGCAGTGACAAATTGTCCCTACTCTATGCTGTCAATTATAGATTCGACCAGACTTATGATGGCAGATAAAGTAGATTTTCCCTTCTGGAAGCACATGCTGGCAGTCAGTAATTAATAGTCCTGTTGTGTAAGATGTGTCATTAGTCTCTCTCAATACTATTTTTTCAATAATTTTTGAAAACGTTGATATTAAGGAATTGGGTCTATAGTTTTTTTGGGTCAGTTTTTGGTCCTTTTTTGTGCTGGGGATAGACCTTGGAGACTTTAAGCTTTGTTGGGAATTGGCCCAGGGAAAATGATTTATTTATAATTGATGCAAGAGGATGAATCAATTCCACTGCGCAATGCTTTACAACTTTTGATGAGTATTCGTCTGTACCACTCGTTGATTTGTTTTTTAGGTTGTGTATTACTTGACTTACTTCTTCCCATGTTGTGGCGGTCAGATAAAATGGTTGTATTAAAGGTGGTTTAAGAGGTTTAGGTCCCTTCTAATCTGCTGTCTCCTGGCTGTTGGTTGTTTTGCTGTAATGTCACTTCTGCTATCTGAGTAAAGAAAGTGTTTAGTTGTTCAGCTACCTGAAGAGGATTGTCTACCACTGCATCGTCAATGTTTAGCTTAGGACCACGTTTTGCTTAAGTTGTTTGGCATTGGTCTCTGTATGTATTATGTCCCATGCAGCTTTGGATTTGTTGTCAGATGTCATTATTTTCTGTGTATTTGCATTTTGTTGCAAACATCCTTAGTTTTCTGTCGTACTTCTTTTTTATGTTTACCATAGTTTCTTTATCTTGTGCCCTTCCGGTAATTTCATAGGTGTTTGAGGCTCTTAAGTAGGCAGCTTTTATCTCAGCTGATTCTTGGGTCATAGTAGTGAATTGGTTTACTCTTAGTTTTATTTTTTGCTCTTCTTGTGAGGGCAGGAGATGTCAAGGGCAGTTTGCAGCACTCCTTCGAATATGTTATATGCTGTTTCCGCATCTTCAGCATTATAGACAGTATCCCCAGTTTTTTATGGAAAGCAGTGACTTGAGCTGGTCAAGGTTTCTCCTTCCCATTTGTCGCCGAAGAGTTTGCGTGTTGTCGTCATTTTTACATAAAAAGTCCAGGCTACATATTTGGGCGGTATGATCCGATAGTCCAGTTTGTAAAATTTGTTGCACTAAGGTCATGTTCTGGAATATTAGTGCATATACAGTCAATTGAAGTGCTTGTGTCAACTGTAATGCGAGTTGGTGGCAAAGGGAGCCTTCTTATGTTGTGTGTTGCCAATTCGTTGTCAAACATCAGGCTGTCCGGGTTGTTGGGTTTTAATCTGTCAATGTTTATGTCTCCTGTCAGAATAAACGACCTATTATGTGCTTGACTATTGTCCAGAATGTTTGATAGGATGTCCAAGCTATTTTGAATGTTTACCCCGGGAGGGCGGTATACGCCAAGGAGAAAGAGATGCTTCCCTTTGATTATAATATGTGCCATTGCAGCCTCAAATAGTTTTTCTTCGCAGTGGTTTACTCATGTCTATGGCCTCTATATTGTTTATTAAGTTGTCTCTACAATAAATAGCAACCCCCCCAGTCTATGTTCTTTTCTGCAGTATTCAGATACGAGAGAGTATCCTAGAAGTTTTGTGGTTTCAATATCGCTTTGCTTGAGACCGTGTTCTGTTAGAACCAAGAGGCTGGGGCATACTTCACTTAGTAGATGGTTTAGCCGGTTTATTTTTGTATTGAGACCTCTTATGTTTTGATGACATATTGTCAGGTAGTCATTTTTATCTGCTGAGTGCTGCCTAAAAAACAGTTTGTTTCTGTTGAAGATGACTCTGAGCATTGCGGAATTTTTATATTACTATTGCAGCTTGACATGTTGGTATGGTCTAGAAAAGGAATTGGAGTGGTGTACGTCTTGCTTGCACCAGGATCTGATGTCCAGTTCCTGTGGAGATGGTGGCGGTAGAGGAAGGTGATGATTAGTGTGTTGCCAGGGCTATTTTCATCTGTCTCCTGTCCTAGTGTTTCCAAGAGACCTGGTGAGATCTGAAGCAGTGCCTCAGAAGAAGAAGTCATTGGCATCATGTTTCTAGTGACTTGCAGAATTTTCCTGAGTTTTAGTCATAATTCTGAAGGTAGAATTGAATATTCATTGCAAAAAACTCATCCAAACTTTGATTTTCAGGCTTCAGTTTTGCATACATAGGTGGCGATTTTGTAAATTGTGTTTTTTCCTTGTCTGACTTACATAAAGCTGAACTTACAGGGAAGATGTGTTCTCTTACTTTAGTCAGTATGGATTCAGTGGTTGTTAACGCAGATTTGTCTGGCTTCTGCGGTCAAGTTGTGGTGAGGCATAGTCCTGGTTGTCAATGTTGGTTCAGTGTTGTTAACGCAGATTTGTCTGGCTTCTGCGGTCAAGTTGTAGTAAGGCGTGGTCCTGGTTGTCAGGTGTTGGTATCAGATGAAATATAAAGTTTTCATTGAGTATGAAATTTTTATGGTGAAAGATTTCAAGTTCATTTTATTTGTCTCTAATCCACTAAAAAAAGGCAGTCTTCACAAAAAATAATCTTTGCCAATAGAATCTCTGAAGTTCACTTATTTGCCTATAATCCAATTAAAAATTACTTTCTACATAAAAGATGTTTTACAGTAAAATGCCTAACAGTCGTTAAAAAAAAAAAAAAACATTTTCAGGTCTTAAAATGATATTTTTCTACAGAACATAACAATTAAAATTCTGTTTTCATAATACATTCAGAAATAGCAACCATTTTAGGTCCAGTTTTTTCTTGATTTGCAAAAAAAAATCTAATCTATGAAATTTTACATGTTAATAAACAATTAGTCATTCCTAACACTATTAAAATAAATTTATGTTTATGATTTTAGATCATTCAACTAAAAGAAGACAGGAACAAACTTATAGGACTGGCAGAAAAGAAGGATGAAAAAATCTCAGAGCTAAAACTTGAAACAGAACAACTGAATCAAATATTGAAACAACAATCTACAACTACTTCTGTTCCCGATGATGTAAGTGTGAGTACTGGTGTGTACAACTCACGTAAGAAGACTTGTATTAAATTTTTATACTTTATCAATTAACTACAGTAAATATTTAAAAGCTGCCAAAGCGCAATGGCCAGACAGTATGCTTCCATAATTTGCCCAATCTACAATCTGTGTTGAGGACTTTAACAGTCATCATGGCTAATGGCATTACACTTCTGACGATACTGACACATGTCTGAAGATATTAACTCATCTCTTGTTCTATTTTTTTATCTTCAGAGAAGGTATTTTAGACATATATCTGAAGTGTTAAAAATTAACCCTGTCAGAAACCGATTGCACCACTTTACACCATAAGGGAAGTATGGGCCTAAATATATTGGCTCATAATCAGAAGTAATCTTTTGCATCTTGTTACTGATTGTGTCTGCTCAGATTAAAAAAAATATACTTGGGTTGAAATCAATTACTGCATTATAGGGTTCTCCAAGAACTGGTGACTGCACCGTGAGTGTCCATTGCCTAATTATACGCTAGTGAACTATCAATTAAGTTCGGAGGCTGTATCACATTTACTGTAGTTCCAGCTCAAGATACCTGTACTGTACTTTAAATGTACAAGCTTGGAGATAATCCTCATTTAAGTATTGTGCTAAATGTTTGTTTTACTAAACAGATTAGAACTTGTGTTTCATACGGTGCATCGACAGAGCAATGACGTATACGTGAGATGTTTGTGTAAATGTTGTGTGCGTAGAAGCCAGATGCTGAACACTTGCTGAGCCAGTATGAGAAGGTTCTCAGCGAACAGCTCGGCTCAGAAATGGAAGCAGTCAGGCAACAGATGCAAACAGTCCAAGTGCAGTTGTCCTTAGCTGAACAGGTTTGTAGCACTTTTTGGTTAATTCAGATTTATAGTAATTAATTTGGATTATAAATTTTAATTTGATACTTATTGAAAGATCCTTTTCTTTATGTTCTGATAATTGTATAAATTTGATGAGGAAATGAAAAATACTTGAGTAAGATGCACATCTCTGCTTGGCATACTAGCTGGTTACCTCCCTCTTTATTTCATGCTTCTTAGCTGTTTAGGTTCAGACATGCACTTTGCGTCTTAGTTGAGAGTTGTTTATATGTAGTAAATTTTATTTATAGACATAATTTATTTGCAGATAACATTCATAAAGAGCATTATTGGATGTAAAAACCTGGTACTTAGACCGATAATTTTCGCTGTTAAATATAAATCTTATCATGTCAACTTCAAGTTATAAAATATGTTTCAAACAGCTTTTTTCCTATGACTTCTGTCATCCAAATGAAATAACATGAAGTTTTACCGTTAAAACCTTGTCAAAATGTTGCTTACACAATTACATTCTTGAAATATTTCGGCCTTCCCGTGGGGAACCACCTTCAGTCAACAGGTGCTAAACCGAAACTTTTAACAGATTTTTCGGTTTAACAACTGTTTATTGAAGATGGCTCTCTTCAGCAAAGCTGAAGTATTTCAAGAATATAATCGTGCAAACAATGTTTTGAAGTGGTGTGAACTGGAAGACTTAGGTGTTAATTGCGACGCTGGCCACGTAAGCCTAAGAACAAAGTAAAAATCAAAACATTCTTTATTTACAGAAACTTTGAGAATCGCCATGGTGTTAATACATTTAAAAAGAAAAATAACAATTACAAAAATGTTTAAAGATTCTTTTAGTTTTCAAGCAAGTATCCCTCCAGTGAATACAATGGATGGTTTATAAGTCATTCGCTTAGGGCAGTCTTCAGACATTTTCCGCTTTTGCTTCAGATCCTCTCTGGCAGGTTTTGCATCTTCAGGCCTATATATGAGGGTTTTTTACCATACAATGAGTGCCAATGAGTGTGTGGGTTTCTTCGTGATTACTTTTATCACGAAGTTGGCTGCTTTTCAGGAAGCAAGGGTTATTCTGGTTGGGAGAAGAACCCTCGCGAAGGTGTTGTTCAGCTTCCTTAAATTACTGTTTGGTGACAAATGAAATAATCAATATTTAATTAGATATGGTAAATGTGTTAATTATATATTCTTTCAATTTGTACTTCATCACACTATGAAGGTGTGCACCAAAGCATTTACCACATAACACAAAATACACTGCAGGTCCAATGAGTTGGCTTCTTCCTACTACCTAAGTTGTGTGATAATTTATAACAGATTTTATAACGGTAGTTATGTTTATTTATTGCGTGATAATAATATATCAGTGTTACCATACAGTGTGTCAGATGGCAGCTAATACATCTCTGGTAGTCAGTATTGTAACAGAATAGTAGTAAATGAAACTGTTGTAAAAAATAAAAAAGATTCCTTACATTTCTACTACATAGAATTAAAATAAAGATCAACATCGAGCTTACCAAGTGACATTACCAACCAATAGGAATATTGGACAGTTGATTTTAATATGAGTAGAAGCAGTTCACCCAACACAAGATAAGATAATTCATTAGAATCCCTTTAAATCATATAAAAAATCATGAGCATAATCATAGGCATAAAAGTATGAGTTAACTCTTATATTAATTAACTCTACTCATTGGTAAAATCCACTTCTAAAAATGCTTCAAACTGGGTTTGTTTTCAATTCGGTCTACCGTAATCATGAATAAACTCAGTGATATTTTTCATTAAAAATACCGGAAAATATACAGAAGTCTTGTAAAGTGAAATATCTAGGAATGATGTTAGATCAGAAAATCACCTGGGTACCGCATGCTGAAATATTGTGCAAAAGTATTCTTTTTTGTTCTCTTAGGACAAGAAGCTTAGAAATTACACCTAGTCCTAAAGGACCTTTGTACTGCTTCAGGAGTGACAAGGTATCCTGGATAGGTAAGATTGGGTATAGGAGCCGCCTCCTGTTGAGATCAATGAGGAAGAATTAAGGGCAATACTCTCAGTCATGTCCCCTTAAAAGAAGGGGAAGCCAGCTCTGAACCAGCCTATCCAGTCAAAGCAGGCAGTAGTAGCATGCCCTTATGTTTAGGCTAGCAAGAACCTTTAACTCTTAGGAAACCCCACCAACTCCAACAGTCATCTCCTGCTGTAGACTAGACCTATTGAACTACCCTTGCACCCCAGAATCTCGACATTTGCGGTTAGTGATGTGCCGCTCCTGGACATCCATAAGGTTGCTCAGATTTAAGTGACACATCGGTTATTGCTGTACCCAGTGTGAATTCTACTGGAAGGTATAAACCAGCCTGAAGTGAGCCCTTCTGAGCGAGGAACCTGGTATTTTATTGAAACACCCCCTGAAGATCTAAACTTCAACACCTCCATCCAATCTATATTCCTTTTTTAATGTAACTTGTATGATGTTTCAGGAGCTGGAGAGGAAGTTCAACCAAACAACCACTTATATGAACATGAAGAGAATTATTGGTAAGAAAAATGAACAAGTGAAGGAACTGAGAAAGAAGTTGTTAAAATATGAACCACAAGAAAGTGCGGATAGTGACTGAAGATTTTGCAAATTAATTGTCAAACCAGCAATTCTGTCTCCTAACACAGATAAAATCCAGCCCTATTGTTTAAGGTTATATTTTTGTTTACTTTATTGCATTAATGATTATTATGTTAATTTATCTTTTGCAATTAAATGTTCAACTTCAGCTCTCCTGTCCCAAAATCTCCACCTTCCCAATTATACATTCAAAATCCCTCACTGCTGATTTACTTTCTTCAACAATGAACACATAAGGTTAAAAAAGTTTTAAGCTTTAGAAAGTTATTTTATAAAATGTTAAATCATCAAAATGTATTTTTCCTTCAATGGTTCCTTTGGCAATTAATTTTTATAGCACTAGTGATTTTATTTAGACACCATAATTAAATAAAGCCTCTCTTTTGGTAGCTTGGATACACTTCAATACATTTCTGTTAAGAACAGATTTTCTTCAAGAAGTTCTGTGGTTAATAGCATTAATTTGCATCATTGCTGCAACCTTGAAATAGTTATTATATTAGCATGGTTACTCCCATGAAAATCAGAAATAATGGTGAGTTAACAAAGGAATAACTTTATTGTATTATTATTAACAAGTTATATAATTATTATTGTATTAACAAGGTGATAAAAAACAAATGTGATAATAATTGTAAAATTATGTATGTACACATGAATAAACTATTTCAGTGGATAACAGCACCCATTTGTTTGTATGAAACACAAACTTACGATCAGCCTTTACCATTTTAATTTTCAAGTCAATCCAAACTTCATGAGGAAGTTTAAGAATCCAATTTTAAAGAAGGACCTGTTGTGTCTTTAATAAAGGAGACGTTTCAACAGGTAAACTATCCTCGAGAGCTTTATTAGGAGATAGATTCAATGTATCTGCCACATTGTAGATGGTTATTGAAAAATGTAATTGAAGTAATCCAAGAATCATCATACAGTTGATTATTTATTGATTTCAAGCTAAATAATCTTTTTTGTCTTCATTTGACATAATTATATTGGAACTTTACTGAAATATTAGTAATAGTTGATTGGCACAGTTGTTCAAAGTGTTCAGATATATTTTTAAAAGTGGCATCATCAGCGTAGAGTACTGTATACAAAATCATTTATACCAACATGAAACAACAAAGGTCCAAATACTAATCCCTGTGTAACCCCCATTCCACTACAGTTTCTTTCAATCATACTGCTTCCAAAAACACTTTCTGCTTATGAATTTTTAGGTAGTTTTCAATTAATAAAAGAGTGCCCTAAATGTCATAATACTGAAGTTTCATCAATTTATCTTTTTGAGTAAAACAGCCAAATGCCTTGTTTAGGCCACAAAATGCCACTAGCATTACAAAATCTAGCTTCAAATTCATTATTACAGTGGCACTGGTATTTATAATATGGTTTTTTCTACTAAAGCAACAGTCATAGTAAAATCCAGCTGGAAAACAAAAGTCCATATCATTTGTTTGTAGTAATGCACTGAAAAGCTCTTTTTCTCCTTGTTGGTAAAGTATGGATTGGGTTAATTATTTCGATACCAGTATGTGTGCTGCGAACCAACTTTGTCCATGAATGCTTCTTGTTAAACTTAATGAAAATCTTTCCTGGTTGATGGATTGTTCTTGGAGGATCCATATCTTTATTCACATGCCTTGCTGACATTGCATCCTTCTTTTAGTTCCTTTGGGGATACCATAAGGGTTGAGTTTACAGGATAGTAAACAACATTATGCAACTCAGAGAAAGTATCACATCGATCATTAATTTGTTGGCTTACTACTTTGACTTACTGGATACACTGTTACAAATATGGGCAAAAATGGACTGTATTTTTTTAAATGTTGAGATTGTTGAAAAGTAGAGGCAGTTAGCAAAGTAAGTGTATATTTAATGCTGCCTTGAGGTTCAAGAAACATGCTAAGCGTGAAAAGTACTAGCATAAAATAGGATTACAGGCAAAACTTGATTTAACATAGCAGTCAATGTGTTAAACTATGCACACACCTCTAGCTACAGAATATGTCTTTAACACTTTCACTTTGACTCGAGTCATCTACTTACTTTAGAAAAACGGGGATAGTAGCAATGCGTGTTCGCTTCAGCCAATGTGTTAAACTATGATACATCTGTAGCTACAGAAAATATTGTTAACACTTTCATTTCCACTCGAGTCATCCACCTAATTTAGGACAGCCAGGATAGTAGCAAGGTGTGTTCGCTACAGCCAGTGTGTTAAACTATGATACATCTGTAGCTACAGAAAACATTGTTAACACTTTCACTTCAATTCGAGTCATCCACCTACTTTAGGACAGCCAGGATAATAGCAATGTGTGTTCACTGCAGCCAATGTGTTAAAACCAGCTAAAACATTTCTTTTACTGTAGAAGAAATACAAAAATTGCTCTTCTCTTGAGATGGCTAACAACATCTTAATTAATATTACATCTCTATAAACATAGGTTTTCGTAATATATGAATGAAGGCCCCAAGAAAATAGATATTCTTAAATGCTAATTTTAAAAATTGAAATTAATTGAAAAATATTTATATTGTTAAAGGACTTATAAGATGTTTATGATTAAGGAGAAATTTCAGCAAGATTGATATTGTTTAAACTATTTTTCTTGTTTTAGAAAAGAAGTATTTTTGCTAAATTGAAATCATTCATATAATTTATAGATGATATAAAACATTCACGTACCATTACACACGCAGGTTTGATGTGCTTCAGTGTTTATAATCTGTATTTTAAAATAAAAAGTTGAAAGGTAAAATTCAACATTGCATGGGTTTTTACTCTTAACAGTATAATTCATCTCAAGAGTATAACACTACATTTTGATGTTCATTCACTTCAGTTCAGCCCATAAGTGGTCCAAGATTCAATGTTCCACCTGAGGTTGCGTGACTGTAGCAGGGGCCACCAACGTGACTTCTGGAAGGGCAGTAGACAACATAGGCTTTGAATCTCTGATCTCTGAATCTGTAATACTAAATTCATAATCTCTTTTAGTAAATTATAAAAAATTTAAAATAAAGATTAAATTTTAGATGATTCAGAGAACAAAATATAATGTAATCTTAAATACTTGTATTACGCTTTAGCGAAATAAGGAATGTTCTTGTAATATTTTAAGACAAAGTTTGGATCCACTCCGTGTACAGTGCTTACGTGTTGATGGGAGTTGGAGAAGGTGTACGAGAAGCAGGAAAACTGGCAATGTCATGGGTCACAGTCAATGGCCAAAAATACTCCACGCATCTGGAATAAACAACAAAGTGCATCCAGATTATAGGTTTGTCTAATTCAATAATAAATTTGTTTGATAAAAACTGGATACTTTTTTTTAATATTTGACATTTTCAGAAAATAGCTCTTAGCCCTGTTCTGTCTTAAACGCAGCAGTGTCAAATTTCTTTTATTTACTACCTAAATTAGTTATAAATAACATTTACCACTCTAGTTTCAGATTAACTAAGTCTAGATTTATGGTAACAGCCTAATCTTAATGAGATCAAAAGTTTTCTAATCTTAAACTCACTCTATCTCTGATCAAACTTTTTCTTACAATGGGTTTAACTTCATCATTGAGGTTAGGTGAAGAAGAGAACCTCAGAGTCTCTGTGACCACCACGTCATTCCTATAAGTATGAAATGTATATTCCAAAAATATTTTAAAATTATTTACCTATATTCAATAAGGGCAACAACAACAAATTTATCGATACATATTATGTTTTTATAATGTCCTTTTTCATTTGTTTCATACAATTGTAAGTTTCCTTACATATAAATTCTGTAATATTAAAAATATTTGAAAGAGCCTTATGTGACCAATTAGTTGATTTCTTAAGAACAAAAAATTTAATCTAAGATTGCCAACATGGTTTTCAAAAGGGAAAAATCAGTAAACGCCGCAGCAACAGAATTTATTGAGTCAGTAATCAATTTATTAGATGAAAAAAAGAAAGTAATGGGGGTTTTAATGGACCTAAGCAAAGCGTTTGACTCTATATCTCACCCATCCCTGCTTAAAAAGTTCCAAAATTTAGGCATAAGCGGCAAGGCTTGAATCTTATCTTGAAAATCGAAAACAATTTGTTCAAATAACACACCTTGATGGTAAAAATATTAGGAATGATTACATATCTTCAGTAAAAACTTTCAGTAAAATCTTCAGTAAAAATTATGCTGCTCTAGTAAATCATGCTTGTATGCAGACAACACAAGTCTAAATATTAATGCATCCTCATGGGGTAGCGTTAAAATCAAAATAAATAGTAATCTAATAAGTCTTGCTGATTATTTCACTGAAAAAAAAATCTGCTCCTTAATTTAGAAAAAACTAATTGTACGATGTTCCAAACAAAAAAGTGTAAAATTAATAAACCACCAATTAGCACAGGTGAGTTAATATCCCAAGTAGAAAAGGTACATTTTTTTGGATTAATTGTGGCTGAAAATCTTAACTGGGACAATCATTTTGATAGAGTTCTTTCAAAATTATCCTCCAGTTTATATGCTATGAGAAAATTAAAATATCTGTGTGATTATAAAACTTTAAAAATTATTTATTTTTCTTACATATACTCCATAATTAGTTTTGGCATATCTTTATATGACGAAACAACTTCCAAAAACCTTGATTCAATTCTAAAAGTACAAAAAAGGGCAATAAGAATTATATTGAACCTAAATCCACAAACCTCAGTAAAGGAAAAATTTTGGAATTACAGATTCTTACTGTTTACGTGCTATGTGTTTATGAAGTAATATTGTCAGTCAGGTCAAGAATCGGAGAGCAAATACTTAATGGTACTAATCACCAGTACAACACAAGACAGAGAGACGAATTGGCTACTCCTTCTCATCAATTGGCACTTTTTGAAAACATGCCACGATATGCTGGAATTAACTGTTACAAGAAAATACCCGGAAATATAAATCAGAAACTTCTTTTTCAAAATTAAAAATAAACTAAAAATGTATTTAATAAATAAAACCCTTTATTCTTTCAATGGACTATGAGGATATTGTACCATACTCTATTTTAATTTAGTAAAAGATCATAAATACATGGTCTTAATTTGTAAGTTTTTGACACCATTCAATTGTATTCATGTAATACATTATGGATAAAGAATATTTTATTTGATTTGATTTGAAATATGTTCTATAATTAATTGCAAGGGAATGTTTATATTTTTTATATTGTCTTGAGGTTGAGTGGAAGAGAGGGCTAAAACAGACTTACTCAGGCTTAAAAAAAGACATATTTCACTTCATCATGCTAGAACGACTTACTTTAGGGAATTGTTGATTACAAAAGGCTTCGGAACAGGACAGGAACCTCCACTGGAGACAGAGTTGCGAGCTGAGAGCAGGTTACTGTAGGGGCACTGTGGAGGCTCTGGTGGAGCTCCAGGAGAGCTCTGCCTGCGGAACAGTCTGGACCTGTGCCGTGTCACTGAAAACATAATTTTCCATTGTACTTTCAACCATGGCTTCCTTCATATTCTTTAAAGCCTCACTCGCCTTTTTTAGAGTGATGGGTTCTTGAGATGATGGCATGTTTTTTCTCTCTCTTAGGACAAGAAGCTTAGAAATTACACCTACTCCTAAAAGGACCTTTGTGCTGCTTCCGGAGTGATAGGATATTCTGGATGGGTAAGGTTAGGAGTAGGGGCCATCTCCTGTCAAGATCCATGAAGAAGAGTTCAGGGCAATAAACTCAGTCATGTCCCCTCAGAAGAAGGGGAAGCCAGCTCTGAACCAGCCTCTCCAGTCAAAGCAGGCAGGGAGTGACACACCCTCATGATCTCAATATTTGCGGTTAATGAGTTCCGCTCCTGGACATCTGTAAGGTTGCCCAGATTTAAGTGACACATCAGTTTTTGCTGAGCCCAGTATAATCCAGGTTTTCAACTGGAAGGTATAAACCAGCCAGAAGTGAACCCACATGGGTAGTGGTTGCATGTAGGTTCCTGTCTTAGCAAGGGCGTCTGCTATTTTTGGTACCCATAACTCCTCAGTATGAGGTAACCCATTGAAGGACAACTTGCCACTCCTGCTGTATCAGAGCTCTAAGAACTCTGAAGAATAGTTGGTGTTCATCATTTAAATGGAAATGAATAGATAAATTCCCTTGAATCATATGTTACCAATATAAAGTATGTATTGAAAAAATGTTTCAACTGAATAACAAGGAATAAGAATGGTGCAAGATGTCTATGAGGATTTAAAGGAAAATACAACACTTCTAACATAATTTTCAAGATAAGTAATTGCTTGTATATAGAATATTATGTATTGTGTATACATGTATAAATGATTGCCCTGTCAGATGGTTTCATTTATTACACATTGTGCATGAATACCCTCTCCTGTATACCATTCTGCTTCTGTCTATATATATATATATATACAGGGTGACAATTAAGTCTGGAACCTCTTTTTTTAATTTTTGAACCACAATAGAAGGAAATACCAAAGTTCACACGTGCTTACTGGTGATAGTAACGCACACATCTGCCCAATTACCGACCGGATAATCCCTTTGGGGGATGGTCCACAAGGAGTCAGACAAAATTCTTAAATAGCAGCATAGGTCAAGTTTGGTATCAAATTAAAGGTCTTACTTAGCAAAGTACAATGCCGCAAACCGGACTCCAAAAGGTGGATTCATTCAGTAGATATAGCTATTTGAATTTTAAACCAATTGAACAATGTAAATTATTAAGTATTACAAGTAAACACCAATTTTTAAGTACCTGTGATGAAAGTAAGTGTTCAAAATGTTCCCCTCCCATCATCTGACAATGTAGTAATCGAAGCCAGGAATCAATAATTATTACCAATAACACAACTACTGTTAGAATGTGAAAGTGGCAGATTGAGTCATACACAGCATCCACAGAAACTTAACGTTTGGGAAGGTATTATAGGAAATCAAATTATGAGCCCATTATTTATCAATGGTAATTTAAATGGCGACTTGTATCTAGCAATGCTCCAAAATGAGATAATTCCTGCACTACAAGCTGCTCTTGGTCGACAATTTCAAAGAATTTATTTCCAACAAGATGGCGCGCCACCACACTTTTGCTCTCCTTGTTAGAGAATACTTGGATACAATATTCCTTCACAGATGGATTGGAAGACGTGGTGCAGTAGAGTGGCCTGCTCGTTCCCCTGATTTATCTCAGCTGGATTTTTTTTTCTTTGGGATACCTCAAAGATAAAGTTTATCGTACTAAAGCCTCGAGATTTGGCGCACCTAAGAAATCTCATAGTCCAAGAAGCTCAAGATATACCTCGTGACTACCTTCAAAATGCAGTGGATGGCTTTTACAACCACCTAGGACATTGCCAGACAATGGGAGGGGAACATTTTGAACACTTACTTTCATCACAGGTACTTAAAAATTGGTGTTTACTTGTAATACTTAATAATTTACATTGTTCAATTGGTTTAAAATTCAAATAGCTATATCTACTGAATGAATCCACCTTTTGGAGTCCGGTTTGCGGCATTGTACTCTGCTAAGTAAGAACTTTAATTTGATACCAAACTTGACCTATGCTGCTATTTAAGAATTTTGTCTGACTCCTTGTGGACCGTCCCCCAAAGGGATTATCTGGTCGGTAATTGGGCAGATGTGTGCGTTACTATCACCAGTAATCACGTGTGAACTTTGGTATTTCTTTCTATTGTGGTTCAAAAATTATAAAAGAGGTTCCAGACTTAATTGTCACCCTGTATATATATATATATATATATATATATATATATATATATATATATATATATATATATATATATCTTTCCCTCCACTTAAAGTATTTACAAAATTTAAAGACTATATATATATA
Source organism: Homalodisca vitripennis (assembly GCF_021130785.1). Taxonomy (NCBI): domain Eukaryota; kingdom Metazoa; phylum Arthropoda; class Insecta; order Hemiptera; family Cicadellidae; genus Homalodisca; species Homalodisca vitripennis. Next base: position 142,965,797 of record NC_060215.1, read on the forward strand.
TATATATATATATATATAAGATAGAAAATAAAGTTACCTGCACTGACAGGCACTGGGATGATGGGGAAGAAGTCACCATGAATAGGACAATGGAAACAGACCTTCTGTTCCTTGCTGTGAGCATACTTGACAAGCAGACAGACAAGTATGCCCGCAAGCATCATGAGTAGAGCGATGGCCAAGCAGACAGGTCCGAGCACTCGTGAGTTCGTACTGTTGGACACTCTCAGGACATAAGCTTCATGGTCCTCCTCTGGTGTCTGACCTTGGTACGCGATCACTGTACATTCAGTCAGTCATGACCAGTCAGAAAAAACTGAATACAGAAATCTTTATTCGTATACATGGAGTACAGAATTGTGTCAATATAATTTAGTTGTACAATCAGGTATTTAAAAATTCTTCTAGGGTGTAATATGGTTTCTGCAGCAGCCAGGCCTTGAGTGCTGTCTTGAAGTACTTCTCATCTCTGCGTCTCTTGAGGTCCTCTGGAAGATGATTGAAAAGTTTTCTCCCCATGTATGTAGGTTTCTTTTCAAATAGGGTCAGGTGGTGTGTGGGGAGGGCATAGTCACAGGCGTTTCTGGTGTCATAGCTGTGTGTGTCACCTAGCTGGTCAGGTTTCTGAGCTATTGTGAAGCAGATGGTCTCGCAGATGTAGAGTGAGACAGCTGTCAAGATCGCTAGTTCTCCAAATGCCTGACGGCATGAGTCTTGAGGAGTCAGTCCCGCAAGAATTCGAATTGCTTTCTTTTGTAGAACCAGAACCCGCTCCCTGTTTCTTACTGAGGAGTTGCCCCACACAAGTAGTCCGTACCTCAGATGAGATTCAAAAAGAGAGAAGTATGCTGTCCTGGTAGTATCATTGTTACAAGTACTTTTTATTCTTTTAAGAGCATAGATACTAGAGTTGAGCTTGCTGCAAAGACCATCAATGTGTGAGTTCCAAGAGAGATTGTCATCTATTGTTATGCCGAGATACTTGGCTTCATTATCTTGGATTATTTCAGGTAAGCCATAGTAGTCATTGGTTCTTCGGCCTTTCCATATTAATTGTTGTGTTTTGCTCTCATTAAGAACTAGGTCACTGTCTCAGACACGATCCATAATGTTCTCCAGCTATGTTAAATTTAATTAATGCTCTGCAAATATTATTATATCAGAACCTTAAAGATTTGTAAACCTCATAGCAAGATCATTCTTGGGCATGAATGTTTCATACAGCTACATCTTACTAGTCTACAAGAACTGTTCAGAAGTATAACATCCATTTTTGTGTAGTCCGAGAGCGAGTGGGGAGAGCCAAATCTTCACTGTACTGACACTACAGAAAAACCCCTAATACATAAACATGCACTTAAAATCACAATTGTAATAAAATAATTGAAAATAAGGATAGTATTAAATTTTTAGGTTTGGAAATAGACAAACCTCTTAACTGAAACATTCATGTAGAAAAATTACTTTCCAAAATTTCATCAGGTTTATAGGCATTAATTAGACTGAGAAACCTGTGTGAAAAAGAAATATTAAACGTTATTTATTTTTCATATATTCACTCAATAATATCTTTTGGAATCTCACTTTATGGTGCTACTGCTGTAAATAATCTAAATTCTATTCTAAAAATGCAGAAAAAAGCCATTAAAATCATTATTAATCTTCATAATAAAACATCCGTTAGAATAGAATATTCTTTATTGCACATATTCTTGGAGAACAGGGCAAAAGTCATGTTTATGTTACAATTGGTGTATGAGTTAGTGTTTGTCAAAAATTGTGTGTTCTACATTGAACAAATTCTTGGATGGTGTAAATTGGTCGCTCCAGTAGCCAGTTTCTCAAGGAGGCTTTGAAGTTCTTTTCTGGCAGTCTTCTTAGGGATTCAGGTAGAATGTTGAAGAACATTGCTCCTCGATAAGAAGGTTTCCTCTCAAATAAGCTGAGATGATGTTGATTTAGGAGAAAGTTGCTCCTGTGTCTGGTGTTATAGGAGTGTCCGTCTCCAGTCCTTGCTTGCCCTGATTTGATTGTATAGAGGATTGTCTCTTGGATGTAGAGTCCTACTACAGTCAGAATTCTCAGTTCTTTGAAGGCTGTTCGGCATGTGTCAAGTGGTCCTAGTCCTTTTAGAGCTCTAATTGTCCTTTTTTGTAGAACCAGCACCCTTTGGAGATTTGAGATTGTCGTGCCTCCCCAGGCTATCAGGCCGTATCTCAAGTGAGATTCAAACAACGAGTAGTATGCTGTCATAGCTACATCAGTGTTACTGATTTGTGCAATTCTCCTTATTGCGTAAAGACTGCTATTTAGTTTTTGACAGAGCTGGTTGATGTGTGGTTCCCAAGATAAATTTCGGTCCAAGGTGAGTCCTAAATATTTTCCGAATTCTATTGTAGTTACTTCTGGGAGACCATGATAGTTATTTTGAGTTAAGGAATACTTTGAAGAAAATATTATGACGGTTTATGGGATGTATATTTTTGAAACTATTTTGTCAATTAAAAACAAACTTCAGGAACTGGAATTGGTATGAGATAATCACAACCATTTCACAAGAAATCGTAACAATACCCCCCCCCCCCACATACAATGCAAAAAAACAATAAGCCCCCAATACATTGTATAATAAGGCCCCACACCTTACATATTTATAAAAAGAAACCAAAGTATATTGGATCAAAATTTTATAACAATTATTCTATTGAAATTAAGTCAGAGGCTACATTCAACAAATTTAATATAAAATTTAAAAAAGTTTCTCATCAACAAGGCTATATATTCCTTTAATGATTCCTGTGATGATTCTGTAGGTAGAGTATTCCATAATTAATAGTTTTGTGCCAAAAGCTGTTTAAATTGTAACTGTTTAAATTTTAACTGTTTTGATTGTAACCTTTTGACAGCTGTAATAATTATATTTTAAACTTTTTCTATTTCCTGTGGTATATCTCGTATTTTCTGTTATGTATTCTTGTTTTTTATTTAAATTTAGTAAGAACATGAATTAACTCCTGACTCTATTCTTGTATATGTGTGTATACGAGGGGGTACCCAAAAGTAACCGGAATTGTATTGCTGGCAGCCGGCAGCGTGTAGTACACATTCCTGCCGCTAGGCGTGTGTCGCGCAACTCATTGCGAGCTCAGTGACCCCAGTTCCGTTGTCCTAGTGCATTCTATTCGTTCGTAGTGACTGTTTTCGCTAACCCTGTTTTGTTCTTGTTTCGTTTTTTGTCATGGCAAGTTTAAGTGAACAACGTGCAGCTGTGAAATTTTGTTTTTTACTTGGTAAAAATGCTGCAGAAACTATTTTAATGTTGAATAGAGCTTACAAAGATGATGCTATGGGGAAAACTCAGGTCTACGAGTGGTTCGCTCGATTTAAAAATGGCGACATGTCGATTGAATACAAACCTCATTCTGGACGTCCATCAACCTCTCGAACGGACGAAAATGTTGAGAAAATTCGCGAACTTGTGCTCACCGACCGTCGACAGACAATTGAGGAACTATCAGAGAGTAGTGGGTTAATTTGGAGCTCGGTTCAGCGACAGTGTTCGCCAGAAAAGACCCGATTTGTGGCAGACTGGAGACTGGTTCTTCCACCACGACAACGCACCGGCACACACAGCCATCTCAGTTAGGCAGTTTTTAGCCAAAAACGGCATGGTTCCGCTGCCCCACGCACGTTACTCGCCTGCCCTCGCTCCATGCGACTTTTTTTATTTCCACACATGAAAAGAGGCTTGAAAGGTCAACGATTTGACAGCGTTGAAGAGGTTAAGAAAAAAACGAAGCTCGAGCTTGCAGCCATTTCTAAAGATGACTACAAAAAATGTTTTGATCAATGAAAATACCGTTGGGCTAAATTTATTAGTTGTAATGGAGATTATTTTGAAGGAGATAAGGTCGTATTGTAAAAAAATTTGATAATATATAATTTTTATAAAATAATTCCGGTTTTTTTTTTTGGTACCCCCTCGTATACCAAGTGAATAAAACTGTTATGAATTGAATTGAAAAACTAAAAATTGCAGTGATGGACTGCCACGCAAAAAGATTTTACATAACACCTGAATGGTACACCAACAGCATGAAGTCTAGACTGGAAAGAATTAACACAAAAGATATTACTGCGCAGAAGGCAAGAGCACAAACAACACGTCACACATGCACCAGCTAAGGTAGAACACCTTTTTTCTCTGTTTCCATCTTCGCTGGTGTGTATGTGACATTGCTTGGGTTCATAACATAATTGGGACACATACTTGTAATGCATAACTCATGTTTAATCACAAGTAGATATTATCTTACCTGTGATAATCGAGCCGATGACTAAAAATATGATGGCTGAGACAGGAAGAGCCACTTGACAGGTGGAAGCTATCTGGACCCCCGCCACTAAGAGCCCGCCCTCCACCCTCTCCACCCGTACACGGGGAACTGGGGCGGGGCAGCCTCTCTGTCCACTGCAGCCCACTGGTCTCATTTCACTTCTAGACAGCATAACTTCAGGTACCAGTTTTTTAAATTTAAAATTTAATTCAAGATTTAAAACAAAGCAATAAATAATTTTTAGAACATTACTTGTTTCCAATGCGGAGATAGCCTCTGTAGCATTAGGGGAACTTTACCTATTTTGTCTTAATTCAACCAGACAGTTGCAAAACAGTGTATACTGATTTGATCAGACAATTTAGTGAAATGTTTTCTGGTAAAAGTTTGTTCTTTGAAAATTTCACAAGTTATAGATTTCAAATGTATTTTTCAAACTAAGCTTAAGGAAAATACCAGAGGTAATTCCAGGATGTGTATTTGGAAGGGTCCAACTCATATTATAGCAAGATATTTAAAGCTGATCTTTGGCAATGGAAGAATAAGGAAGGAAACAGGATTTTTCGGACATTTGCCATTGTTCAGTGATACAAAAAATCAATAACACTATGTTTCGAGATCCACCAAACACTATGTTTTGAGATAGATGTTATGTATCTATGTGTAACTAACCTAACACAAAACTACAATCTAGAATAAAATAAACAAATCATACCAAAGCGTTGTGACACGCATAAGTCAGGAATCGCAACAACCATATTGTCAACTCCATGTACGCTTTCTCTAAAACAACTAATTAATAAAAAAATCTCACAAATTATTAAAATTGAACTAAAGAATACAGGCCACAATAGGTCTACATTGAATGACCAATCACAGAAAACTAACGAGAAACCAATATTTAATGGCAATTGGCACAGTAGAAACAAGATTGTGACAAAAAGGAAATAAGAGTGGGCCCGTTTTGTTATTAGTTCACTCTAGATGAGATTCTCAAAACCGTACTGTGACAATGCATTATTCTATACAGTAATTGATTTGTTGCATACTATCAGAATTGACTACAAAGCGGTATAATTTTGACTGATCAGTTGATCTGCTAATTTATTGTATTAATTCCGATTAACTTCCTTTTAAACAAATAAGGTTCCTGATGTATTATGAAGGCTTCATCCAAATTCACTCAATGCTCTCCGGACCAATAATGATAAGCAAATTTTTTACTTTTCTGCTGGCCCCTTTGTGAGTTTTCTTTGTGTTTGTTTATTCTAATTTCTTTTGTCTCACCTATGTATTCTCTATTACGACTACATATTATGCTGTAAACACATTTTTTTAAATCCTGTGTTCCATTTTTGAATTTGTTTTTACAAGACTTTTTCCAAGTATGATGTTTGTTTCAAATGCAGTTCTAATGTTGTACTTTCTACCTACTCTTCTAATTTTCTCCAATAATCCCAACACATAAGGGATTAACATAAATGTAAATTTTTCTCTATTCTGATTTACTAACTCAGGATCAGGATTGATTCTTCTGTTTTGTTTGCATTTGTTTATTTCAACTGATTGAGAATATCATTTGCATCTAAGATCTGAGTCAACTGTTTGAAATTCCCCTTTTGGTGGAGATATGTGGATGATTCCTTTGTTGTTTTTCATTAAGGAGTCACTAAATTGAATGAGTTTTAAATGACATTGATAGTATTTCTCCTTCCATCTGCCTCACAATGGAAGCGGAAGACCAAAACAAACTTCCTTTTTCAGATGTGTGCATATTAAGAGATGTCCTTGACCATAATTTTTCAATAGAAAACACACTCAGGAAAATGTTTGAACTTATCTATCAAAGAAGGAGTGGCCTACTCTTTGATTTGTTTGATAGAGCAAAGAGCTTTTGTTCAGATAAAGGTGGCTTAAAAGAGTAATCTCATTATTTTTTCCAGATGGTTTGGGAATATCTTGGCCCACCAATTTGGGCCTAGAATATGCCATTGGAAAAGGCTAGACTTAAAAACAACACACAACAAAAATAAAATAAATACACTTGTCAACAAATAATAATAATTTAAATTAATGTGCAATAAATTGACTACACTCAGTAAAATTCACACAATGATATAAAATGAAATACTACTTATAGTATTTGCAGCTAATAACAAAAATTATGTTCTTTTATTTGAAATAGTTTAACTAATACAAAAGAATTGTGTAGAAAATTAACCACTAACATACCTGAGAGATTCATTGTATTTGGTTTTGTCCATAACTTTACCCAACTTAAAAATTGGGTGATCATCAGTAACAATAATTGTGATAGACCACTCTATTCGAGTCAATAACGGATTTATTTGATGTATATATTACTGATAAGTATGATTGGTTGTGAGGCAAAATAGTCCAAGCTATCACATAGTCTTGAAAGTCACAGGCCCAATATAAATGTTTTGATTCACTGTTTACTATATCTGTTCATTTCATATCAGATCCTAAAAATAAATTAGAAATTTGAGTAAACAAATTTTTTCACCGGTATAAACTGTTTATTAAACCAGTTCTGACTCTGAACCAGCAGTCAGAATGAAATCATTGATGTGGAACCTTAGTCAGGCACTAATTCTCTGAACTTAAAAGTATTAACACAAATTTAAAAATCTCTTCTACACTTAATAGTGTATCACTTCACTTATATTAAAGCAGCCATCACAATTTCCAAACCAGTTTAATACTCGTTTTTCACTTGGTCTTGGAGTCTTCTTCCTTCATTTCTTCAGCACAGCTCTGCAAGAAAGAAGTGTTTTGGTATTTCTGGAGGAAGTTGGGCAACCAGAAGCATGCACTGAGGAGTCGCAGAAAGACCCAGGCCGTGAATGCTAGAGCGATGTACGACAAACATGTGACCAGCATTTTCCAAATATCTAAGGTCACGGAATAGGCCTTCATTTTGTTTTACTGAAACAAGCAATAATGCATAAGTGTTTGGGATAAGTGTTTGGGATAAGTGTTTGGGTACCTATCTTGTAGATGAATTATACATACAGGCGTGAAGACTGGTGGAACCCTAATATAGGAAGAGAATCCTGAGTCCAAAAAGTGAATTTTATTTTAAAAGTCTGTTCATGTTTGTTCATCAGTAATGATTACCAAATACATAAAATCCAATGTATCCAAAATCCAAATAAAAATATTTTCAGATGATTCTTTTTTTTGGAACTGTTAATTCTTTTATCTACATTCACAGTTTCATTGAAAAATACAAATATTCACAAAAGTGACTATAGTGATTTTGATTATGGTATTACGATTCATAACCCATTGCATGCTAAGTAAAATAGTTCAACAAACTCATATTACAATAAAATTTTCAAAATTCATGTAACTGATCTTTATTTCCATTCAACTAAAAAAGAGCCCATGATCTTAAGACAGGAGCTAAATATTCTGAAACTACACTGTACTGGTGTACGTATTTAACACAAAAGTACTTATTTTATTTGATTTAAAAAATAAGATATTTTTGAAATTGCTATAAAATTTAAAAAAATGGACAGCAATGTCATTTAAAAATATCTATTAACATTTTCACAAATCACAAATGTTATAAATTTATAATCGAGTAAAACGTACAATAACCAAGTTAAAAAGATTAATTAAAAACATTGAATAGTGTAAAATCCTTTTATAAATTCTAAAGCATTAAGAGCAAAGCAAAAGGAGGGTAGCAAGAGGCTGTATATAACAAATTTCTTTATTCAGCTGGTGAAATATAGAATATCGGCAAAGCTGGTAACCCAGATCCACCATTACATAAAGAGAGAGAATTTCTAGTGAAAGCAATGAATTAAATATTATATCCAATAAAGCAATAGATGTATTAATATATTCAGTATTTACTATATTTTGTTTGCTTATATCAAAACTTTGGTAAATAATAAGAGACCTTATATGTGAAGAAAAAAGAATTTTCTAGGAATTTGTCATCGTTCAGTGATACAAGAAAAAGTTAATACTACGTTTCGAGATCTGCAGTCTGATCTTTTCCTCAGGTGGATAACTAACCTAATATATAACTACAATCTAGATTACTAATTATTCCAGAGCATTAGTCAGGAATCACAACAGACATGTATTTCAACCTCTTGCACACTATTTGTTAAATATGCACTTAGTAAAATCGAAACACTAATTATTATTCTAATCTAAAGAATACAGGTCAAAATAGGTCTGCTGAACGGCCAACTAATGAAAACTGACCAGAAGCCAATAATAAATGACGATTATCACAGCAGACACAAGATGGCGGCAAATCAGGAAACGAGGGTGGGCCTTTACTGTTACAACTAACATTGTACAACTCCCCAGGAGGGTTCACTTCTGGCTGGTTTATACCTTTCAGTTGAACCCACAGTGGGTACAGCAAAAACTGATGTGTCATTTAAATCTGGGAAACCCTATGGATGTCCAGGAGCGGCACATCACTAACCGTAAATGTTGATTCTGGGGCGCAAGGGTAATTTGATAGGTCTAGTCTACTGCCGGCGATGACTATTGGAGTTGGTGGAGTTTGTTCTATAAGAGTCAAAGGTTCTTGTCAGCCTAGATATAAGGGTGTGCCACCCCTGCCTGTTTTTACTGGAGAGGCTGGTTCAGAGCTGACTTGAAATTAGTGCCCTAAAATTTTTCTCATGAATCTTGATGGGAGGTGGCCTCTACTCCCAACCTTACCCATCCAAAATATCCTGTCACTTTGGAAGTGGCGCAAAGGTCCTTATAAGACTAGATGCAATTTTCTAAGCATTTTATCCTAACAGAACATAAAACCTTGTACTAGGTGTCCCTGGATGCACACTATACCAAACAGTGTACCTTATGAGACAAACAACTTAGAAGGAAAGCAGCCATCTATATGTCATAACAGCTTGATAGGAGAAAATCTAAGCATCCTTCCAGTAGATAGAGACACAGGTGGAATCATTTAAACCACCTTATGATGATTAGTCAAAATTAGGTTATCTACACATAACATAACTATGATGGGAAGGGTTGATTCAATGTTAATGTTGAGGTTAGCCCAATTTCACGTTCCATTAAAGGAGCATCTGAAATTTGACACCGTCACAGACTTGACTCCTGGAATCTGGAGTCCACGTCTGTTCAGAGAGAGACTGCTGCTTCAGTCGTGCACCTGATGAGATAATGAGAATTCTTCTTCATCTATATTACACTGGATGGCTGCTGAGGAAACCAGACAGAGCTCTTTTTCAGTCTAGGTGTCTCTAATGTCAAAACGATGCAGAGTTTGTTTTGGACATCTTCATCACAGACTTAATTGTACCTCTTCAGATGGAGGTGGACTCCAGATTCCATTATATGATACTAAGAAAACACACATTACACATATTACATTAGATGATCTGTTTGAAAGAATAAAACACACTCTTAACTCATGTCTTCAGGAATTCTAGATCTACAATTAAAAGTCCGGTTAAGAACAGTTTCGAAGTTTTAGTTTTTTTTAAATGAAAATTTCTACATTTATTTTTAAAAGAAAAGTTAACCAGTGGTTATTTCCATTGTTTACCGAGGATGCAGAGGCAGTGCTGTCTATGAACTACGGACGGACAGTCGGACCTGTATAAAACCACACCTCCTCCCTTCATCATCCGTTACCACTACAACAGGCCCATTTTGTTCTGCTGCTGTACTGTTTTTCTTGTTGCTTATAACTTATTGTAAACTAAACTTCAACTGGTGATCTTGAATACTTTAATAAGTTTACACAATTTTTACCTTTCGTTGTTTTAAAATTTTATACATTTTGAGTGTTCAGTTTTTAATTAATTACATTTTTCCAAGAACAATGCTTTTCCTTACTGTGCTTTTTTAAAGTAATAAAAAAATGTATTCAATCATGTAGTTTTATAAGATTGTGATAATGTAAATATTTTACATTTAGTTGGGGAAAAAATTCATTCTTATCTACAAATCTGAAATCTAATGTTGACAGATAGAACCAGTCCAGCTACCTATATTTATACCATTCTTCTTTTATCAAGAATTTCCAAGTGAGACATCAGAAAACTTGGGGTCACTGTCAAAAACACTCGCCCCAGGAACACCCATTTTCAATGAAGGATTTTTGGCAATAACCCCGTCTTATGACTCCTCATTTTCAATGTTTTGAAAAAAGAAAAATAATGGTACAAATTAGAGTTCTATAGGTTCACTCTATCCAACATAGCATCCAGTCAAAGTTAGAATTTTAATTTTATACAAAGGGTACCCATTGTGCATAGATTGGTCTGAAATTGAAGTATTAGTCAATGGTTTGTCCAACTTAAAATTTTTTATTTTCTCCCCATCAAGCATTTTGTGGGAGTTGAAATCGATCTAAAACGTTTTAAAGTGATGTTATTAAGTATTCACAAAAGAGATTGAAAGTTCTCATTTATTTAAAAATAATAATAGGTGTTGTGCCTTTTGGGACACCTGGTTTATGTGGGTACTATATAGAGCACATATTAATTCAACACAAAAAACACACCCTTCTTTGTATGTTTAGATTTGAAGGATCTCATTATAAGAGGATCTTATATTTACATTAAAAATTTAATCTTTTTATAGTTTTATTATTCCTCTTTGACTGTCCCAAAAAAACACACATTTTCCAAGTTAATCAATAGGCTTCACAACACTATTAATCAGCACTCACGCAATAATAAATTTTTATTACTGTTTCACTTTCACACCACTGAGAATTTCAGCTTTGGTAAGTCAAATATAATTTTAAAAAGCTATTTGCGTAGCTGGTATATTATGCAGTGAACATATTAAGGAATAATTTCCTCCAATAAACAGATATAAAGCAAATTATGAATAGAAATGAGAAACAAATTTACATTTACATATTTTTACAATTCCATTGTCTATTTACTGGTATTTTCTCAAAATTTCTTAACTGTTTCTTCTGAATTTACAAAATAATGTCACTTGAGCACGTTTATAAAACCAGTGTTCTGATAAATTTTTACGACTGTTCAAAAATATTATAGTTTACAAATTATAGTTTAATTTAAGTGCTATGAAAAAGTAAAACTTATGGTATACTAATAAAACATTCTGGAAAAGCTGGATCCTATTAATGAAAGGTAGGAAAAGGATGCTCACCACGATAACATAAACATAATTTTCACATTTCCTTTTCTGTTGTATGTTACTTCACCAGAATTAACTGTGTAAAACTGTTATACTATAAAATAAATATTTATTATTGAACCATGAATTACTCACCTCACCTACAACATCACACACTTCTGTGTCTGTCGGTCTGTCTCTGTGGTGGTGTAGGTGATAATCAATTCCCATCACTATGGCCACAGTGACCACACAAAACACAATGTCCGTTTGCTGTCGTTCAATCTGATCGAAACCACCTCATCATTCTTTCAAGCTCTCGTGCAAGTCTCTGTTTATCAATGTTAAATGCCACACGAATTACGGACAGACCTTCTAAATATACTGCCCTTATTTTTATTCTGGAAAACATATTATATATTGAATAATAAACCAAAATACACCAAATAATAAACTGCCAGTGCTGAATTTTTCAGACTTTAAGTGTAAATAAATACAGACACCCAACCAATTCCTTTTTAGTAGTCAGGTTACAGTAATGTGTACATTTGAACATTTATTTGAATGTCAAAGGTTTTAGATACGTCTTGATTATTTTCATAACAAAACAAAACGTGTCTTGGTTATTTATTGATACAAAGATTGGTGAAGTTTCTTTTTAGTATAAATAACTTTAATTATATTAATATCATTTAATTTTAATATCCATTGAATTGTAACAAATTAAAACTTTGTGAATTATGTTTAAATATCATAAAATGTAACATATGATTGATCTGGATTGAGCTAGATATTAAATTCTTCAATCTAATGAAATTTGACCTAAAGTTTATAAATAAATAAAACCACATTATTGGCACAAACTTTCTAGAATTCTTTATACATTAAAAGAAAATATTCCTAGAAAGTTTCCAGTAATTCCTAATTTAAAAAAATTAAAATTACTGTTTGCCAATGGCTCCTACTTGCCAGTTTCAGTTATTAATGGAGATAAACTTGTTTTGACATGATTTTGCTTATGGTAACATTGGCAATACTCCACTTTTGGCGAAAGCTTTACCAGCTCCATGGAAACATTGGAAATCCACAAGTTTTACTTTTTGTATCTAAAATTATACCTATAATATTCTAATTTAATTATAATTTACTCCTCTTCATAAGGTTTTAGCCCTAGTTTTCCTAAATGAAGTTAGAGGTATGCACTTAACTATGTGTTATGGTTTGGGAATCGTAAAAGTTTAATCAAAACTTTCTTATTTAGACTGCATACTTTTTTTTTAACAAAAATTTATCTTGGTAATATTCAAAAATATAAATTAAGAAATACATATTTACGCATACACCGAGTCTACATCGTTCTAACTTATTTAGTTTATATTTATGTTGGTTGATAGAAAAACTCAGTTACAAACTGCAAGTCATGTTTCAGAGAAACTACAGTTTTGGTACAAATATTAAGCGATGTTGTAAATATCTTAATACCATAGGAAGGTACATATTTTTAATTAATTTTTTATCTAGTTTTCACTATTGTGATATATATTTTTTAAATAACCAATTCTTCCAAACCTTAATCTAAAAATTCTGCTGCCCAGAAGTTATTTGTTGTTTACCACCATTTTTGACAAATTAGTGTTCTCAAACTTAAAGACTACAAGAGAGAACATGTGGTGGTCAGAATCGGGACTAAATCCTAGTCATAAGAAAGATGCCCCATCTTTTTTCAACCGTATTGTCTGATTACCGAACCTTGGATAGGATTCATGTGGGTGTCAGGTCATACGCACATCTGTAACAGATCAACTTAAATTTCAAATAGTTTGCTGCAAGATCGGCAAGCAGAAGTTGTCGCGCACCACAAACAGCTCATAATGCAAATCAGATATTATGTTTTTCATCACATGTAAGTCTAAAATAATTAATAAATACTTCAACTTTATGCTGGAATCAGTTTGTTATTTAATTACGATAATCAATAGAGAAATTTAAAATCTATTGGCAATATTAGTTAATATCTAGTCAAACGTATTAGTTTGGGTTGGAGGCTTGAAAAGCTCAAGACTTCCGGTTTGTAGACCAGGCAGTTGTAGCATATTTCCCAGCCTTCTTTTTGCCTCATCTGTTAATGGGAGAGGATATGTGTTGGTCCTCGTGATAGAAGAAAGCACATGTTCTTATACAATTTTATTTTGATCTACTTTAGTGACATGTTAAAGCAAATTAGATCGGTGAGTGGAATTATGTTGAAGTACAAAATATAAATTTATATGAGTGAAACATGGGAGAACTTATTATCCTGACCATCATATAATTGGGCAGTACAGTGTTTTTACTGATTGGACCTAATTTGAATTGGTTTGCAATCATGTTATTGATTCATCTCACATAAAATTCTACAAAAAGTGTAAACAATATATGCAGTGAACACAAACTATTAATAAAACTAAACGACACTGGTTTTCAACACATTATAGTGACCACCTGCTCCGCTTAACATAAACTCACTTTGAACCAGAACCACGTCATATAACATAATTCAACACCTTCATTTTAACTTAAATCGGACATCTATTTGATTATTGCCACAATAGAATCAACATCACATTTAGAACTTCATTAAATGGCATCACCGTTGGGCAATACACCGTAACCTAATACTTGATCATTATCATATGACACAACACTTTGGGAAAATAAATAAATTAACCCCAATATCTGATCTTCATCAAATGGCGGCAACAATGTGGGCTTTTAGAATAAATGCCTCATACTATGATCCTCATAACATCATTAAATATTTTCAAAAGTTCTCTCACCATTCAATCATTTGTAACTTTTCAGATAAATAAAAAAAGATAAATTTCAGGGATCTGAGTATTAATGTCTGCTGATTAATTATTTCTTGCATGCAGAAATCTGATGACTGACCGTTTTAACACACAAATTTGAACAAGCAAAACTGACAATAAATACAACCCTATTTTACAATGCTGAACTCTACTGTAAAGTTGAGGACAAGTAAAGCAAGATAGAGTGAAAGACACTCACTTTAGAAACACTTTAGTTATGTTTGGTGGTCGATGAATAAATACTGGGAGCTCTGCGATGTTTTGATGTGTTTGTCAGCCTTGTTTGACAAGATTTAGTTATGATCCAGCTCCTAGCAGAACATAAGAGCTTTTAGTGAATTAATCCTAAGTGAAAATAGTAAGTTATTCCCTTGATTCTATCCACACCTCTCTTTAGCCAATACCATTTACTCATGTGATCTTTTTTATGCTTTTAAAGAGCTCTCTTGAAAAACCTAATCTTCTCATCATACGCTTTCCATAGTCATTGAATGTCTTAACAATCAAGTTTACAGACTTTCCATCGTAACTAACCTCAACATGCATGATCCTTGCAATGCATTTTAAAGTTATTGGAATATCCCTACTTTTTATAACCACTTCTAGACACACCTGTATCTTATTGTCAACAAGTCATACTTGATGGGTTGTATTCCACCACCAGTGACAGTTCAGGTGGTGTACGCATCACCAGGGAATCAACCAGAGGATGTTGGATGATGGAAAGAATTCAACCAACTGGAACTCCATCGGATAGCTCAAGTTGTGTATGAAAGAGCAAGGTTCTAGCACATAGGCCCAAGGGGATAAGTACTAAGTAGTTTGGGAATGCCCCAATGAGTATGATAAAATGTAAGTTCTTTATATATATATATATGTATGTATATATATATATATGTATGTATGTATGTATATATATATATATATATATGTATATATATGTATATATATATATGTATATATATGTATATATATATATATATATATATATATATATATATATATATATATATATATATATATATATTACTTAAGTCTTTAAAATTAAAAAGGCAATTTTTTAATGACCAAGAAATCACTCATTAACTTTTTTATGGAAAATCCGATCTCCTATTATGCCTTAGGAGGATTTTACAAAAAATCGCTGTTATTTGATTTAACTATTTATACAGCACAGCTCTAAGAGAACTAAACACCACTAAATCAGATGATAATGAACCTGGGACTGTACAGCAGACAGTCCGATGTTTCCATACGGTTGTCTGTGTGCTCTCCACTAGGTCTTGAAAACAAACAAGTTAAGTTAATTTTTATTATTATTAAATGTACTTTTTTTAAACATTAGGTTGTATAAACAATTATTAACGAAGCATACGTAATAACAAACTTATAAAATATGTATCAAAAACAAAACATGGAGTTCCACAAGGATCTATTTTGGATCCCTTGCTGTTCTCCTGCTACATTCAGGGTATGCCTGAGGCTGTACACAATATTGATTTAGTTCAAAGTCAGCTCTGTCTTCATGCCGATGATTCGAACCTCATATTATCTGCAAAGACTCAACATGAACTTGAAGCAGCTGCTTGTACGCAATTTTTAAGTATTCAACAGTATTTTTTGGACAATAATTTAATATTGAAAATAGAAAAAAAAACAAATTTTTTGTGTTTTTCAACAAAACAAAATAGAAATATACTTCAACCTCATATATTCATAGATAAAAATAGTATTGAGCAGCTATAGAAACCAAAATTTTTAATTTAAACCTCAATGTTAATCTTAGCTGGGATAAACATATTGACCAAATAATATGTAAAAATAATTCTGGGCTATATGCTCTAAGACACATATATTTTTGTGACATAACTGTTCTGAAAACTATTTTTATGCTCATATTCAATCTCATATCTCTTATGGTGTATGTGTCTATGGAACTACTTCTTCTCAAAATCTTAACAGGATTCTCAATTTACAAAAAAAGCCATAAGAATAATGTTAGATTAAAAACAGGATGACTCTGTAAAACAGTATTTTTCAAACCTCCAAATTTTAACAATTTACGGCCTATATATTTTAGAAAGTATTCTGTATGTTAAACAACAACACAATTGTTTCAAATTACATGGATGACACATCCATACAATACAAGGAATAAAAATTATACAGTATTGCCTCGACACAAACTAGAATTTTGTAAGAAAAATATCACGTACGGAGTACATTTTTTTAAAACATATACCTAAAAACATTACTGACATACAAAATGCAGAGTTAAAAACGTTTTGAAGGACTGTATTGTTGGTAAAGCTTTGTATTCCTTAGAGGAACTTTGCTGTCAGTAATATTTTAGAATTTTTTTCCGAATGTATTTTTTATAGAGTTTTACAATTTTAATAGTTAATTATCTATTTCAATCAGTTGAAACTATTCAATGTGCAGAGTGTGCAAACATGAATAAAGATTGTTGTCTATTGTCTATACCTCATATTGAGTGCTTTGACTCAGTAGAACGAATTAATAGGGTCCAGTTTTACCATAAGTGCTTGGAATTATTCTGAAGAGGACAGGATTGGGATAAAGAAAATATACTGTTTATGAATGAGTAAAACTTGACATGAAGAACAAATTCCCCAAAATGCTGCGGGAGAGTTCTTAAAAACCTTGTATAATGAAAATAATAACGGTTGAAATAGAAAATCAACTACAATGGTTATTAGGGTAAAAAGAATAATCACATGAAATTGGAGATAACTGAAACATTTATTGTTGTACTCATTACATGATTAAACCGCTTTGACCCAGTCAATCTCCAAGGAGGATGTGCCCCACTGTTTGACAGGAAGGTAGACTCCTCCATACATCTGCAGCTCGAAGCTTGAGATCTTCGACTTGTCCAGAGGTATGGAGTTGTTTTTCTTGCGGCCTCGATAGTAAGCCTCAAAGTGGTGGAGAGGAAGTGTTACAATGTCAAATTTACGCATTGGAGCCTGTAAACAGATGATGATTGTATTTAGTCAATACATCAACAGCATCTATGCTATAGCGATCCTGAGCTGTTGAAATCAGAAATCAGAAGTTTTATTGGCCATTAAGTACTCCAAAGATTACAACAGGCTTCGTCAAAATAACATTATTTTTCAGCTTAATTCTAGCAATATAGTATAAATATATACTAGTTTCCAGTCATATCTGTTAGTTATAATAAATATATAATAAATACTTGAATCTACTCAAATAATTAAAACACAAAAAACACAGAGACATGGAGTTAAAATTTAAAATAAAATATAATAAATTATGGAGTATCCTTATACAGGTATATATATAAATAAAAAAAAAAAAAAAAATATATATATATATATATATATATATATATATATATATTTATTTATTTATTTACAACATATCACATTTGGCAAAAGCTTTATGGTTGATCAAGAATGTGAAGGGTAGAGAATCTTGTAGACCAATTTTTAAAGAGTTCTTAATAATGACTGTACCATCTACGTACATATATTATTGTTTAGTAAAAGTTAAAGAACGTCTGCATGAGTATGAGATGCGTCATGACATCCATAACTATAACACAAGGGCCAAACATATGTTGAATTTAATTCCTGTTAGACTTGAGATATTTAAAAAAGTCACTGCTTTATGGAGGTTCAATTTTTCAATAAGTTACCTGATAGTGCATGGACAACAACTATCAATAAATTTAAAATTGTTCTTAAGAATTGGCCTAAGATAACTCCCCTATACACTGTTAATGAATTCTTTGCTTGTGATACAAGTACCTTAACCTCCTCAGACCCATGCAACAATGAGTGAAAAATATTTAAAAAATCACTGTTATATTCTGATTTTAGATATTTTTTTCAGTAAGAAAAATATTTTTCTAAACTTTTAATTATTACACCTAGCTAAATTAATTGATGTAGCTTATATGCGACATTGGGTTATTAAGTGTGAAATAAATTACAGCAATTCATTGAGTTACAAAATGTTTATTTTGCCTATATTTCTTTATAAAAAAAAAAACATAAAGTTACATTTCGTGGTATGATTTGAAACAGTTGCGATCTTTAGTAATACAAAGGTGCATTTTACACGTGGTGCACTGAAAGCGAGCTCGGTTACTTTTACAACCAGGCATCCTGCACCGATAGCACTTTTCTGCATCAGGTATTGTGGGTAAGTGGAGAGCCATTGTTGTCCTAAGGTCTGGCGGGGGATGAGGAAGTGTGCGCTTCTTCTTCTTCTTCTTTGGTCTCTCATTGTCACTGTCCTCTTGATCAGATTCCACTAGCTCGTATACTGCTACAGCCCGTGAGGTTGAAGAGTACACTAAATGTTCAGCTATTCTTCTACGAAACTCAAAGGAATCAAGCTGATCACGTTTAGGAGTGGTTTGTTGTTGTTGTTGCCTTCTGTAGTAAATCCAAGCTGCCACTAATGCAAAGTCAAATAAATGGAAGATGACTCGGACGGTCCACTTTCTAGTCCTCCCGGAGATTCTGTAAAAGCTGATCAGGCGATCTAAGAGATCAATTCCTCCCATGTTGGCGTTATAGTTCTAATGGAAGATGGACGGCTAACGTCAACATAGACTTTGTTCTTTTTATCCCATCTGTGACAAATATCAGGTGGAAAAGTACCTTCATTTGAAGAAGCTACTATTACTGTTTGTTGTCGTACCATTTTACCACACAAATTTGTTCATCATCCCTTACAACTTGATCCCAAGACCCTCTACCGCTCTCAACAATTCAGCATCTGATTTGAATTTTATTTCCTTTGGATCCTCCTAAGATCCAAGGTCCCAGTGGCTTGCATTAATCTTTCAGAATGGAGCAAATCAAAGTAGGTAAACAGAGGTAAAGTAACGATCTATGTACAAAATAGTGCCTGCATTGAGAGTTTCAGCTAACCGCATTACAACCTTGCCTCCTATATTCAAATCTGTGCAGGCAGGATCATCGGTAAATACTGTCACCAGCGCCTTGGTACAGAAAAAAAATCTAAAGGGAGTCCATCAGGGCTGGCAGAAAACAAAAATTTTTAAACCACATGGATTTGGTTTTCCTCGAACTACCTGGCGGGAAGGACAACTACCCCAGAAGGGAACCATCTGCTCATCAATCGAGACTTTAGCGGATCTAGGGTTGGCAAGACACGCTTGTCTGACAGTGTCTATTAAAGGTTTGTACCTTCCAAAATTTATTACTTTTCCTAGTCTCATCAGAAATCAAAGCATCATCAACCACTTTGAGGTCCTTCTCAGGAGCAAATACCTTTCCCTACTCATTGTCTCACAGATCATAGGCACTCTTGTTGCACTTGCCCAGTACATGCGGATTCTAGGAAATTTTAGGTAAGACATACCTATAGTCATGCCAAAAAACCTTCTTATTTCTTCAGGTGATGTCTTTAGCTCTTTTCCGTTTTTTTTCAAGTAATTTTGGTTACTCCATTGTACTTATTAATTCGTAGACGAACTCAGGTATGTAACTTTTATAATGGTCATAGGGATTACCTGTAATTACATTTTCATCCGGGACATGCTCAGGTGCTGGTGGCAAAGGTTCAAAGGATTCTTTATGCTTCCAAATGATTCTCCTTGGCCTAGGGGTTTCTTCTAATGGATCTGTGGGTAAAGGTGGCTGTAGATCTTCTTCCACCACAGACTCATCTTCTTCATACTCTAGTTCTTGCAAGTTCCCAGGTGTAAATGTTGGATCAGCATCCGAGTCATCAGAGTCGTAACCCTCGAGGTCGGAGGACATCGTCCCGGAGTACGTCGATCAAGTCTCGGATGGTCTCGTCACAAAGTCCTGAAAACACGTAGAGTACATAAAATCATGCCTAAATAAATGAAATGTAAGAAAATAACCAGCCTAAAGTTTTATTTCAGGCAAAAACTTCACATAACATAGCTATTACAACTCTGAACATTGAGATTAAAAGCCCAATGTAGCAAATGCGCTACATTCCCGAAAAAGTTAACCTGAACCCTTGAAACCCAGTGTAGCGAATACGCTACATCATTATTAAACTGCACAAAACGCAATAATTACCATAACAACTGTATAATACTTGATACTATCAAAAACCTTATATTTTTACAATCAAATAGATAGCAAACATTTTGGATTAACAAAATATTAATGTTTAATACATTAAAACTTACCTCTGCGAGACATGCTTGAAGTAAAACTGTTGTGCAAGCTTCAGGTGGCCCACTCAGGTGGTGGAGAAAACTAACATAACCTTAAAACCACTAGTACTGTCGTGTGCTGCACTCTTTGAGGAATACAGTGAACTAGATCAAATCTTGATTACTACAGATACCAACTTTACAAAAATTAATACAGTAATGTCTCGTATACGCTACTCCAGGTCTGAGGAGGTTAATATTTTAACTGTAAACTTTGTTGTTTAAAAAAATTATTGTATCTGTTTGTAACTTTGTTTTTCTATTTATTAATGTTGTTTAAGTGATCATTTTAATTGTTTAAATTTTAAGTGTTAACGTTGAAGCTTTCCAGTCACACCGATGGTACTAAATTTTTTATCCTCCTCTTTTGTGCATTTTTATTCAATAAATTATGTATTTTATTTGATAAAATTTTAATTTTTACCACTAGAATGTTTTTCCTCAGACCACAAGTATATTAACAATTTAAAGGAAAAAAGTGTAATCTAGTTTATATTAGTATTATAGTGCATGCTTACTATGTTTATGACTATGTTCATTGTACATTTGTGTATTTAATTACAATAAAGCTTTTTGATTCTTGATTCTTATGTGTCATTTAAAATCTGGGCAACTCCATGGGTGTCCAGGAGCACATCTCTAACAGCAAATGTCAAGATATGGTGATAAAAAGGTTGATCGATACGTCTAATTTACTGCGGAAGATGACTCCCTGCTGGTGGATCTCCCTTAATGTACAAGACTTTTGCAAGCCTAAACATGAGAGAGTAACATTCTCTGCCTGCTTTGACTAATAGAGGCTGGTACAGAGCTAGCCTCTTCTTCTTTCTAAAGTGACATGACTGGGATAGAGCCTGCTGTGCCTCCTCATATGCCCACATTGAGTATAACATAGTATCTTGACAAGAAGCAGCCCTTACCCACAACTTTACCCATCTTGAATATCTGTCATTCCAGGAATAGTGTAAAGTTTCTTTTAGGACTAAATGCTATGAGAGGTTTCCTCAATTTCTTTTTTTATGTAAAACACACACACACATACACACTTCTGGCCAATTGAGAATGCAGAGATATCACTATTTTGAGATTTTCAAAATTCATACTCAAAGTACGATATAAAAACACTTCATGGGTGTGTGATATTTAGTTTAAAAAAAGTATTTTTAACAATATTTAAAACAACTACCCTATCATTGGCTATAATATAGTAAAATATAAAGCACTGTAGGTTTGTATCACAGCTCCCACACAAAGAATTTGAATAATATTTCCAAAGTTGAATATTTTCATAAAACTTCACATTACCTATGTAATAGTTCAATAAGAATAAGAATACATTTATTGTCATAAAGCAATGTAAGCATCAACATAAGTCATGTATAAAATATGAAAACTAGCATAAGTCCAGATAAGGAAAATTTGGTAGCCAAAACATGAAGTTGCCAAAACAGTCACTCCATAATGTAAATTATTTTAAAAATATAAATAAATAACAAAATAAAACAGTATATGACAAATAAATAAATAACAACAGCAAGTAAAACACAGCCTCAGAAATTACAATATCAGAATTATATAACATTGATACATTTTCTAGTATAGTCTGTATAAATAAAAAACATATGACATTAACATTTAATACCTAATCATTAAATCATAAAATCTATACTGTTGATTTATAAAGAAGTATATTTGTGTGCATTTTCTTGTGTCAAACAATTGTCTGCATATAATGTAGTGGAAACACTTTTGTTGCAAGGCAGTTGATTTGTATTCTGAATTGAATTGAGGACTTAGATACTTTTGAGAGTTTCCTTCTCCTGTATAATTTTAAAGGCTTTCCAACAAATATTTCAAACCAAAACCTCTATGACCACCTAGGGTATTAATTAGATATATGCCAGCAGCCGGATAGCATTTTTGAGGCTACAGAAGCGCAAACGATATATTGTAGTAAAAAGGACAACGATTCTTTATGTCTGGCATTTTTCACCTGAAACATGTGTTCATACGAAGGGAACGGGTCGGTGTTCTCACCCCAGTGCCTGAGCACTACCTTGTACCCGAAATGGTCTCCTTGGCCGCGACACATCATCTGCAGACTGTGGTAATCACTCAGGTCAAACTCCCGGTCTGTCCGGAAACCTGCAAATCCAGCGCCATCTAAAAACCACAAAGAAAAAATCAAATTAAAATTATTTTCACAAAATAATTCTATAAATATTACTAAATGTTAATGAAAACAATACTTTTCCAAATTGTTTATTTTTTGGACGAGGCCTTTTGAAACCAAAGTTTTCATCATCAGGCAATTCCACAAATAAATATTTACATAATTTTTGTTACAATTCATAGTAAAATAACATATGGTGTAAATATGCAAATACAAAAAGTTTGGAAATATTTCAGCCAGTATGAAAAATGAGATATGACTACAGTTTAATTTTTTAATAAATTGAGAAGAAAGAAGACTGGAATTTTCAATAGGGCCCTCTTCATTGAAAATATGCTTCATAGTGTTTCCCAAGCATTTAAGTTCATTGGTTTTGTTACTTCTTTTATTAATTTTAGATTTTTAATTGATGTTCTGTGTCCTGATTCATTGCTTGGACTACAGCAGATCTGTCAACTCTTCCATATTTTGTGTGTGTGGTAAATGCTCTTTAAATCGTGTTTTTATTGTTCTTTTTGTTTGTCCAATATAAATTTTGTCACAGTCATCGCATTCAAATTAATAAATTCCTGATTTTATCATTTGAAATTTTATTTTTAGGGTTTTCTAAAATTTGGGATAGTTTGTTGCTTGTTCTGTGAGTAACAGTTTTATTTGTATGTTTTTTTAAAAGTTTTGTATATTTGGCTCGAGAAAGTGCTGTACGTTGTGCAAATAAATTCTTGTTTTGTGTCTTGAGATGGCCTTAATGTTGTCTTATCTTTTCTAGTTCGTCTTTTCAATGCTGTTTTTTAGTATATTGTCAATGAGTTGTGTAGTGTAACCATTAAACATAGCAATATTTTTATGTAATTTAGTTCTTTATTGTAGTTTTCTGTTGAAAGTGGTGTATTTAAAAGTCTGTAAATGATTGAATTAAATGTTACTCTCTATTGTACAGATGGATGGTTGTTCAATTTCATATATAAATTTAATAGTAGGGTAATATGAATTTAGAGTTGTGACAAAATTTTGTATGTTTTCATTTTTATTAAATATTGTAAAGACATCATCGACGTATTGTATCCATTTTATTGGAAAATATGTCATTTTAGATTTGGTTTTAGTTTCAAAATGGCTCATAAAAATATTGGAAATAAAACATGAAAGAGGATTTCCCATAGCCGTCCCATCAATTTGGGTGTAGTAAGATTCTCTATATTGGAATGTGCTCTGATTCATAAATAAATTTATCACACAGGAGTATTCATCAATAATAAAAAACACACAAATCTGGCTGTCTGATTTCTTACAGCTAATTAGAAGATTCATCAGATTTTTAAATGCCTTAAGAGTACAAAGATTGCAAAAATGTGTAGTTGGAATCGCATGATCTTCTGAACTACAGAAATTACACACATTTGTATACGCCATCACTATCCTCATAAATATATCCCGATAAAGTCTCATAGAGGAGCAACGTGTATAAGATGAGGTTGAATAGGACCCTTTTTATATATCCTCTCAAGTCTTTCTTCCACCATATTTTTTTGGTAATGGCCAAACACTGGCAAATATACTGTTTTAAGTAAAGACCCAACTGATTCCTCTGAACATGAAGTAGCAAACACCTAAAGAAAATACGAGGCACATTTTTCAAATAAATTAAGAGTTATATTAACTCCTTACCATTCCAAAATCCCCCATATGTATATCCTTCCCAAAATCCTCAAACCTAGCATCCCTCTCCGGCCTATAATTAGTTCTCGTGATTCACCTTGTAGAGAATTTTCTAAAGTCCTTATGGACATTTCAATGCCATTTATAGGAAAAACGGACTCTTTTATAGAAAATTCTAGGGATTTTGTAGAGAAGTCAAAATTCCTGAAGTTGACTCAAACTGATAAGATAGTAACTTTGACACTGAAAGTCTATTCACAAATGTACCAGTTCCAGAAACTCTTGCGATTATTGAATCACATCTCAAAGAATACAAAAAATAATGAAAGATCTTAACTTCTAGTGCCAGTAACTGTTACAACTATGCACTCAATGCAATTATTGGGAGTTATAGGGTCTGTCTCCTATTTTCACCAATATATTTATGGAGGAATTTGAGCAAAAAGCCTTGGATTTAGTTTAATTCAAACCGAAGATTTGGTTGAGATATGTGGATGATACCTTTGTTATGTTTCTTCAGGGATAATAAATTGAATGAAGTTTTGAACTACAATAATAGTATTTCTCTTCCCATCCATCTCACAATGGAGTGGAAGTCCGAAACAAGCTTCATTTTTTGGATGTGAGTGTATTAAGAGATAGGGATGTCCTTAACACTATGGTTTTTCAAAAGAAAACACACACAGGAAAGTATCTAAACTGTTAATCAAACCATCAAAAACCTGTCAAAGAAGGAGTGGCCTACTCATTATTTAATAGAGAAAAGACCTTTTACTCAAATAAAGATGGATTAAAAGAGGAATTGAAGGAAGTTGAATTGGATCTTAGATGCAATGGATATCTCAATCAGTAATACACAAGTGCAAACGAACCAGAAGAATCATTCCTGAGTCAGTAGATCAGAATAGAGATGAATTTGACTTTATGTCAATCCCTTATGTGTTGGGAGTATTGGAGAAAGTTACAAGAGTAGGTATAAAGTACATTAGAACCGCATTTAAAACACACAACACTCTTAGAAAAAGTCTCATAAAAACAAAACCAAAAAATGGCACACAGGATTCCAAAAACTGTGTTTACAGTATAAAATCTACTTGCAATAGGGATTAAATAAGCAAGACAAAAAGAGTATTAAACATAAGGATAAAAGAAAATACGAGAAAGGAGCTAACAGAAGATTCAAAACTGTACATCAATGTAGGTCTGATGACCATCATATGTGAATTGGGATAAAAAAAATAATATACCGGGATCTTCATATCATTAAAAGGAAATTAATCGAGTCTTCATATGTTAAATTAGCAGACCAACCAATCAGTCAACCATTAGTTGAAATTAGGCTGCTATGGTTGCCAATTTTGAAAAATTAACTAACTAGGAAACCTACAGTATCAACAGATTTGTAATAAGCCAATGCGAAGTCGCAATACGGTTTTGAAAAGTTCATCTAAAATGAACCAATAATAAAATAGGCCCAATCCCATTTCCTCCAGTTTTCTATTGTGATAATTGCCATTTACTATTTGCCTCTGGTCAGTTCTCTTTGGTTGGTTGGTGAGTGCAGACCTATTGTGACCTGTATTCTTTATTTCAGTTTTAATAATTATTGTTTTGTTTTTATTAAGTACACGTTTTAGAGTTAGTGTGCATGGAGTTGACACACAACATGGTTTTTGTGATTCCTGACCTATGCGTGTCACAATGCTCTTATATAAATTAATTCACTGATATGAATATTCACCTGAAGAAGAGATCAGATTGCAGATCTCGAAACATAGCGTATTGATTTTTGCATCAGTGAATGATGGAAAATGTCCGGAAAAATCCTGTTTCGTTCACAAATATATCTAGACAAATATATCATGAAATTTTATAATATACGCCTAAATATAACTTTTAATTAATTACAAGAGATATCTTTGGTCCCTTTATTGGATTAGCCCTTTATTAAATCATCCTATTAAGCATTTCATGGTTTGTAAATACATTCATTATTAATAGCTTAACCCACATTATCCTACTGGTACCTGTATAGGACACCCTGGTATTATACATTAACTGTCTTTAATCATCGATTTTCACAGTACTCTACAGATAGATATGAGTTAAGAAAAATATTTTATGATTATTTTTTTATTGGTCAATAACACGTACCTGGTTGAGGATTAAGCATTGTGAACAACACAGCCCTTTGGAATCTGAGAGTCTTCTGGAGAACCAGAACTGCCTTGGACTTGCCAATGAGTCTGATCATATCTGACATCTCTGACCATCCATGAAGGGTCGGAACCGAGGTAAAGTCCAGCAAAACAAGCTCTGACCTTAGTCAACATTCTTCCATTCAGTGGTAATAAATTTCAAAACATTCATACACCATTAGACAAACATCAATCTTGTGCAAAGTGTTACAAAAAAACGTCTCCAGACTGATATTTAGAATTCTGATACCTATGTACAGAATAGAATTAATTTGCAAATATTGAGATAAGCTCCATTCGTTTAGGGCAGCATCCGAAATTTGACAACAGGTACAGATTCCATCAATTGGCAAAATCACAATTGAATTTGCACTTGGCAGATTGCACAATTTGGCACTCACTATTGGTTGAATTGTGCACCTGATGAGAATACCTCTTCATCTACACTACACTGGATAGCTGCTAGGTAACCAGACTGAGCTTTGTAGTCTGGGTGTCTCCGATTTCGAAATGATGCAAGGATTTCGCTTTGAACTTCTTCGTTGCCGACTTTTTATGGATCTCATCAGACAGACGTGGACTCCAGATTCCAGGAGTCAATCTACACCAGTTTCAGATTTCAGATAGCGCACTAAGCGGAGGATGAAATGGAGCTTAACTCGATATTGAATCAACTCTTCCCACTATAGCTATGTTATGTTTAGAATAAACTTGTGTTAAGTATTATATAGCAAGATATAGGCGTTTGAAAATAGATAGGTGTTCAAATTCAAATTCAAATTCGTTATTGCCAGAACGTTTTTACAATGTATAGCAGTGTCAGAAACAAATTCAGCATGAACCATCTATGATATACATTGCCTAGGCCTAGTAACAAGTGTCTATCCAATTAAAGCATAATAATCACTGATGTCATACGGGCTGATATCAATCAATAGCTTTTTTACACTTTTCTTGAAACAATTAATTTCAAGAGATTTAAGATGAGAAGGAAGAGAGTTGTAGAGTTTAATGCCTATTTCAGCAAAACAATTTAAAGTGGTTTTAAAACTACACTGAGATATTCTAAGAGAATTTGAGTTTCTAGTCATATGGTTATGTACAGATCTATTTGTAGGTATGGCATTTAAATTTATTTTTGTATACAATAGGCAATCTAAAATATAAAGTGCAGGTACTATAAGAATACCATACTTTTTAAATAAAGGTTTACAGTGAGTCCTTATGTTTACATTAGCTATAATCTTAATAGCACGTTTTTGTAAAATTTATTTTGTGTTAATATCATTGCCTCATACAATAATTCCATAAGATAAGAAGTAGATAAGTAGAAGATAAGAAGTTCTGTATCTTTAACAATTTTAACCCTTTAACCAATAAGATGATCAGATTTTATCCCAAAAACTACCTCTAAATGCCATGTTCATCTGACCGCACATCACTGTAATTGCCAAGATTCAAAAAATAATTTATTTATGTAAACGTTACTCTTTTTTGAATTAAAGCTATTTTTGCTAAACTCCACTAAAAGTGGTTTATCATAATGTCCTTCGACTGAAGGTTACCTGTGGTGGTCTCTTATTTTACCCTCAATCACTCTTTAAAAAAAGTAGCAACAGTAGTATTACGTCTGCCGAGGTTGGCAGTAGGTGATACACACCACCCTTAATCTCTCATGAACTAAACATGGAGTTGTTGGTTCGATTGGTGGACACAAAGCCTGGTCTGGATATACTCGTATAGCACCAGTCAGTTATTGCCTTTATGGAAGATAAAATAAAAGTCAAACTGATTTATCTCAAATTAAATATTGATTAGACTCATTATCCCTGGAAGTGTTTATCAAAAATTCTAAAGTGTGCACAGACTTTTGAAGGTTTTGCAGGGTCCCTTTGTAAATTTCATAAAAAATCTTCTGTGTAGTATATGTATCACACTACACAGAAGATCAATGATCAATGAATGATCAAAGTGTTTAATATCATTCTCTTATTAAGAGTCAGAGAATAAATCTACATAATTTTGAAGTAAAAATAAAAAATAAATATAATTTTTACACCACATACTGTATTTATTATTTGACATATTTATTATTTATTGTATTACAAAAAGAATACGCATTATAATAAAATATAAGATGTTCTAAAATTAATAATTATTCAAGTAACATACTAATAATTATTGAAAAAAATCTGTTCTGAAAATAATTTCAAATAAATTTAGAACGAAAAGATTAATACATTTTCCACTTCAAAAAATAAGGGACGTTTATATTTGAAATCCCAAATAAATTACATTAGTTGTTTAATAACTAATCATTGTATTGTAGTAAGATAACATAATTTTATAAATGGCTTGGATTACATTCTTAAATTTTGGAAAATGGGCTGAAAACTTCAAATTTGCTGTAATGCTGTGTATATCCAAAAGGTTTTTGTGCTATTGTTATTAATCTAACCACTAAGATAAAGAAATCATATTGTTTTAACATAAAAAACATCGGATTTTGTTTTATGCTCTTTAATTTATGGATTATACTCAAGATCAAGATGTTTGTTAAAAATATGACCTTTACCCTAAAATTTATTGGAAAAACGAATGAAGTACTTAAATCCAAACTATAAATAATATGAATAGATGAGCAACTTCTAACGCTTTTGATTTTCATCCATTATCAAAAATGTTGAGAGGGGTACTTGAATTCCACCTTTTATGTTAGGTTATTAATCATAATGAAGAAGATGATACAATTACACATTTTCTTTTATCACCGACGATGAAAAATAACAATGCTGTTCCCCATACTTTTTTTCACTATCTCAGCTGATAAAAAAGGAATTCTATCATGTCAACTGATTAGCTTCCTAGCTAAGTCCTAGGACACTAAATTTTATAAACTATTTTTCATCTTCGGTCAGTCTAAGTCACTGGGTAGTCATACCACTTGTTACAAAGTAGATCTAAGCTATCAGGAAATAAGTGACTAATTAATTTTCCTTTGAAATATAAACTTGTTACATATAGATTTCTTTAATTTGAATTTTGTTTAATAAAATACTGTACTAAACATTGTAGTCTTTGGGGAAATTTATTTCTATTTGTTCGATACAGTTAAGGTAAACTGCTTAGTCAAATAGGTCCTTTGGTCTGATAGTTCCAGGTAAGTTATAAAACTATCATAATAATCATATTGGTTTTGTTCCATCTTTGCACTCATCACAAAATATTATTTAATACACAGGTTTTTCTATACAGATATCAGAGTTAAAGATCTCTTATTACACATGTAGACATATTCTGAGAACTCAGTTTGACAATTTTTTATAATAATTGACCATTTCAGTACAAATAATACTTACTTCTTATCATCTTCTTCACAATAAACAAACATTTGGACCGAAAGACTTATTAAAAATAAATACCAAACTGTGTTTGGAATCATTAAAAGTGTTTTAGCTGCTGAATCAGGTTGATACGCGACAAGCCCGAGATGAGGTCCAAGGCCGAACTCCTTGATGCAGCATTGGGTAATTGCCTTCTTTAGATCAATCCTGCCTTTGTTGTTACTGTGAGGTTCAGGGTTATAATCAACATAAATATAGTGCCGTTAATATACCGAGTTCTAGATTTATGGTGGTACTTTTTCAGGAACAAGTTTGTGTATGCCATAGCATAAAGTGTATTCATCACTTAGGATATCAAATTCCACAAGTTTAAACTCTTCCTAATTGGTTATGAAGGTAAATTATGCAAAAATACGATTTTTATTTTATGCCTTTAAAAATGTTGAAGGTATCACAAATAGAATTTTTACTAATTATTATTATTAATTACAACATTACTTCTAAATAAAAGGTTTTATATCAACCATTGAATCAGAATTGATAACTCAATATTCAACCACAAAACCAACACTATTTTTTGAAGACTTAAAACACTATGAAAAATAATATTTTTATTTGTTTAAAACAATGCAATGTGTCTCCTAAATGCTATTTTTGTAAATATTTGCAAGTATATGAGAAACATAAGAATTAGTTTATGAACATGCCATAATTCCCAGTCAAATTGTTTGAATTCTAGAATTGGACAATATATTCTTATAAAAATTCAAAAACACTACCTGATATTTCCTTTGTTTCAAGTTCATATTGCCAATGGATGATTTGAATGAACAACAGGATTTTTCCATTCATTAAGTGTTATTTTAAAATAAATCAATCAATCAAAATTCTTTATTACATGGACATAAAGTACAGTGCATTCCGATCTTCAGTTAAGACTTACCTGGAAGCGTGGTAGTTGTGGATATTCCCATCTGTTTGTGGGTTTAGCCTGTTGACATGTATGATGTCTTCATAGATGTAGAGGGTTGTTATAATGAGTTTGCCAAGTAATAAATGCTTGGCAACAGAACTGGCCAAATAAATGATGCCTGGTTTGAAGAGGCTCTAAACCAGCTAGAGATCTAACTGCTTTCTTATGAAGAATGAGTATTCTTATTGTTTTTAGTCTAAGTAGTAGGCCAACAGACTCTGAAAATACATCAGTTAAGCTTTTAGGACTTAATTTAGATTTTACGCTTACCTGGGGTGCTCATACCAACTCTCTCTACTCCCGCCTTTCCAGTCATTTTTTTCTAAAGAAACTTAAGTTATGTACAAGTTCTAGTTTACTTATCAATGCCTATTTTTCACTGTCACCTTTTGTATCTATGCACTATTTTTTGGGCAACTCTGCTGGTGCAAAGGAAGTTTTTAATGTCAAAATAAGCTATCCACTGTCTCGTGAACATTAATGATAGAGATTCTTGCAGACCTTTCTTTATAGAATTAGGCATACTAACATTGCCAGTATCTACATTTTACAGAGCCTAGTTTATATAAAACAAAATCTGACCTTGTTTAGTTTAAGAAATTCTGTACACTCTCGTAATACCAGATCTGCAAATCTAATTGATGTGAGATACACTAGGTAAAGCAAGTCCCAACATAGCTTTGTCTACATTCATACAAATCTGTTCAATAAGTTACCTCATAATGACAAAACAGTGTGCATTAAAAACTTAAAGAATGTTTTGGTTAAGTGGCTGTAAATGAAAGCTTTTTATTCAGTTGAAGAGGTGTACCTAAAGTATTTTAATGATATTGAATTTTAAACTAATTTAAAATAAATTTTAAACTAGTTATTAGGAAATTTTAAACTAGTTGTAAGGAAATTTTAATCTAGGTGAAAGGAACTAGTTCTAAGGAAATTTTAAAGTAGTTATAAAGAAATTTTAATTTAGTTATAAGAAACTAATTATAATGACATATGACAAATGATATAGCCTGATTCATGCCAATCCTGTGACATTGTTAATGCTTAATGTGGGACAACAATAAAAATTCTTGATGAGGTTTCCAAAGGAGTAACCCCAAACTACCAACCCATATCTCATATGAGATTCAACTAATGCATATTAACCCGTTTCTTCCCACTGTCGACATTTGTCGACACGCAACTTAATATTTTTTTTGTGGGAAAATTTTGATTGTCTAGGACTCTTACGATAATATCCCGCTGTTATGTTGGTATCTCTGAACTAGCAGTTGATGCGCCGCGGCAGTGGCTAGTTTGGTGCTTTTGTGTCAACAACTCTACTGATTGACTCTCAGCCCTCACTATGTCACTGATAGACAGGTAAGTGTATTACAACCTTGTAAATAATAATATTATTTACCGTACGCTATTTATAGTGATATAAGATAATGTGTATGACGTATTACTGTGTTGAACGTGTAAAATATTGTTTTTAGGGTATCGATTTTACAATCATAAATATTGATGTCGTCAAATGTCGACAGTGGGCACCAGCGGTAGGGGTCGATGTCCATTACAACAAATTGTTTTTTTTTTAGGTTGACGGTAGCTGACATCGCTAATATATTGGAAGAGAGTGAAAATATTTATAGATCCAACATTTTTTTATTGAGCCACCAGATAATCCAGGCCCTCAGTGACTGTGATTCCGATGACGATGATAGTGGCAACATAAATCATTTATCTGGCAACCAACTCAGAGCTGGTGGTGAGCTGATAGGAAGAAAATTAACTGAAGATGGGTTAGTTACAATAAGAATTGGTGGAATACCTGAAGAAAAAAGTGACCAAAGAAGAAGTGGAACAAGTAGAAGATAAGAAATTTGAGGAACCTGTGGACGAAGATGACAGTGTAGTAAGCGTAGATGTTGTTTTTTGAAGAAGAAACCCAAGGAAAAGTTAGTAAAAAAATACGTTAGAGAGCAGAACTAAAAAAAGAAAACAAATAAAAGATGTTAGAACAAAAAAGAAGGTGAAAGGAAATAAGTCAAAACGTACATGGGAAGAAAAAGACATTGCAGATGTAAGCTCTATAGAGTTTACTCGTGCGAGAATTTCTTGTCAAATGATTATTCTCCTGTAGAACTGTTTGAAATGTTCTTTGATGACGAGGTCGTAGAGTACATTGTTTATTGCACTAATCAATATTCCCTAGAAAAAGGAAACATAAACTTTTCTACATCAAAAAATGAAATACGTCTGTTTTTCGCCATTC
Organism: Homalodisca vitripennis; assembly: GCF_021130785.1. Classification (NCBI taxonomy): domain Eukaryota; kingdom Metazoa; phylum Arthropoda; class Insecta; order Hemiptera; family Cicadellidae; genus Homalodisca; species Homalodisca vitripennis. The sequence continues at coordinate 142,998,938 of NC_060215.1, forward strand.
TTTTTCTATCAGGATACAACACTATGGCTCGTTACAGAATGTACTGGAAACGGCAGAGGACACACATCATGAAGCAGTTTCACGTGCAATTTCACGTAATCGTTTTCAGGATATCTTGAAAAACATTCACTTCTGTGAAAATGATAATTAGACAAAGATGACAAGTTTGCCAAAGTTCGCTCTGTTATGTGCATGCTGAACGAGCGATGGCTTCGTTACTTCCCAGGTGACATTTACTTATCCATTGATGAATCCATGGTACCTTATTTTGGAAGGCACGGGTTGAAACAACTTATCCATGGGGAAGCCTATCCGATTCGGATATAAAGTTTGGATATTAGCTACAAGGTTAGGCTACGCTATTCAAGCGGAACCGTATCAGGGGCAAAGCGACTGGAGCAACTATTCCTGAGCTCGGTGTGGGAGGCTCAGTTGTCATTGATCTTATATCTGAACTCCCACAGGACAGAAAATATAGTTTGTTTTTCGACAACTTCTTTACATCTTTAAAACTGCTTGAAGCGTTAAAAAACAGGGGATATCATGGTACAGGGACCATAAGGGTAGACAGAGTTGAGGATGCCCCTCTTCGTAAACCTCAAGATCTCAAGAGGAAAGAACCAAGAGGTACTTTCCATCAAATAACTGACACAGACACCAACATAACACTTGTAAGATACATGGACAACAGTGTTTTTACTATAGCGTCGACAGCAACAGGCGTTCATCCTGAGGGGAAAGCAAAGCGTTGGTCCTCTAGCAATAAAAAACACATCGTTGTGCCACAGCCAAAACTGTGTCAATTGGTACAATATGAATATGGGTGGGGTGGATAGGCTAGATGAAAATGTATCTACCTACCGTATTCATATTCGCAACAAAAAGTGGTATTGGCCAATGGTTGCATACATGCTGAATGTGAGTATGAATAATGCTTGGATTTTATACAGAATGACGCCAAAAGGAGCTGAAGAACAATTAGATCTTCTTGGATTCACCCGCTACATTGTCCGTACGTACATGCGAACATGCACAAGCCATCGATCCTCTGCAGGACGGCCAAGCCAGACAGTATCCAGTAGGGTGTTGCCTGAAATCCGATTCAGTGGAAAAAGATCATCATTTAGAAACAGTTCAAAAGCAAATTCGCTGCGCACTGTGTTCCAAAGCAACAAGGAAACGGTGCAAGACTTCTCAAGTTGGATTGCCATGTGCTTTGTGCGGAGGCTTTCCATACTTCCTGAGGAAGTAATCTCTTATACAATCCTTTCTGATATGTAATCTATTCATAAATACTGTAATGGAACAATAAAAGCATCATTATTTCATTTTTAACTTATTTTAAAACCACCCCTTTCATTCCCACTGTCGACAAATGTCTACATTAGCCTCTATTCTCTAACTGCACCCGTTCATGCCCACTGTCGACATATGTCGACATGCTATAATTTATTGTTATTATTAAATTTTACATATTTCATACTAAAACTATAGTAAATAACTGATAATAAAGCAAATAACCCAAAGGCCACCAAAAAATCTGACAAAAAAATAATTTGGGCAGAAACGGGTTAAGCTGCATAAGTTTTCGCACTTCCTGAGTTCCACTGCATTTCAGTCGTTTAACAATATAGATGCCAGAGGTGCTTATTGCAGATGTTGTTTACATGCTCTGTCCATGAAAGGTTACTTTTTAGAGAGACTCAAGGAACTTCGACCGGTGCAAGGTAGATCCATAGTGATCTGGAAACGGCGTTTTTTTGGAATCAAATGCAAACAAATTCGATACATGTTCAAATGGTCAGGAAAGATGGTATGGACAATGCAATGTGGTACATTTTTCACAGATACAGTTTCATCAAACGTTATTCTTCTATTTGCACAGACAACTTGCCAAAATTGCTCAATATTGTCATAAAGGTTGCAGTAGTTGTAGGGTGTTCAATACGGGGATTATCTTCAATATATGTGACCTTCATTAAAACATTTGTGCCATTTAAAAACTGGTTCTTCTTCATAGCCTTGTCTAGTCCTTTTATTGCCAACGTCCTGTTATCCAGATGACTAAAAATTATGCATACAATACCAATGTCTTGTTTACCGGACGTTCTAGAAACTGTCTAAAATGCTAATGTCCGGTTAACTGGACGTCACATTAAAAATTATAAACAGTTTAAAAATAAACATTTTATTTATTTAGAAACATCTTTTTATATGCAGATAAATGATCTTATATAAAAGCCATTATTAAAAGTATACAATTTCATTATAATATGAAGAAAGTTCCGAAGTTTGTCTTTTCATTAATGCTACGTTTTTGAGGTTCTTTTGTAAGTAGGACTACTTGAAAAATTTTGATAACTTTTAAAATGTATAATTTACAGTTTATTTTTACTTGTTTAAGTGTTGGCTGTATTTCTTCATGAGCCGTGCGTAAGGCTGTAACAATTATGCCAGTTTTTAGGTTAAAACAAAATTACAGTAACGTTTTTTATTTGTGATAATTTTACTATGAAATTTTTCAACAGGCCTTTATAACTCAGTGGTATTTACAGGAAACTGATTGAATAGTGCCTAGTTATGTTTTATCACCATAAATAAGGTCCAAATAAAAAAGCAAAAAACATTTTTACGTAAGTAAATTTTGTTGTAATACCACAACATTTTTATTTGTGAAAATTTTTACCGTAAAATTTCAACAGGGTGTTCATAACTTAATGGTATTTACAGTAGTTACTGAATAGAGCCCAACTATTTTTTTAATTACCATAAGGAGATCCTAATGAAAAAGACAGAAGTCTTTTCAGAGTATCGGTAGATAGTCTGGAAGATGGTTACGCAGTCTGCTGCCAATGTAGTCTGGAGTCACAAAGTGGAATGCACGTCGTTTGATATCCATGGATGTTGTCATTTTTTGTGGATTTTTGTTGTCAGCATGTAAGATAACATCTACAGGAGGGAAAGTTGACAACTGTCATGATCCTTAATTCCTTGAAAGCATTTCAACATGTTTCCACTTGCTGTAGGTTAGCAAGGGTCCTTATTGCCGGTTTTTGTAAAATCAGAACTCACTCTCTATATTTGTCTTAGATGTGCCTCCATATCCAATGAAACCATATCTGAAATTGATTGAGTTAGACCGAATTTTGCATGTGTAGTAGTTGTTATGTTCAATTTATAAAAATTTACAAAGAAACAGTCTAATTAATTTGATTTAACTTTAGCAGTGTTAAACCTTGTAGATGCTTAAAAAATGGTAAAAAAGCATCTCAAAGTTTTGCCCATGGGTTATGAAATTATCACATTCAACAGAGAAAACTTACGTTAAATTTCAGTTTCGGGTAAGTGAGTTGAGAGATCAATTGTAACATTGTGATGAAATTTGGTGTATAAGTTATATAATACCTGTAAATATGGTTTTGACAAAACTTTCACCCTTTACAGACAATGAAATGGTTGAAACGGCACCAACACCATCCGAAGGAAAGTAAAATTTGAAAACGGTTTGATAGTGATGGTGTAAATGTAACCACTAAGACCAAGAACGCCCCTACCCGGACTTTCAGAACCGTCTGGTAGTTGTTGAAACTGTAAAGGGATAAAAATTATGCCACATTTTGGCAATATTCAATCTGTGACATGTTTTTGGGTTTGCCAAAAAAACAATATATTAGCATAACAACTTTAATTATGTGATATTACACTAACAGTAACACTAATCTGGTAACGGTTTGAGGCAATTGAGGATGTGAATATAGTTCTATTCTAACGAGGAGAAATACATTTAGCAGTACGTACCTACTTACAAGAACATTTCGACTATTTACTGGAACCAAGACCTACTTCTATTTTTTAGTGGAGTACACAGACTTAGTATAGGTAAAGGGAATGATTTGAAACTATTAAAAAATAGTTCATGGAGAAAAATGCACGAGCGGGATTTGAGCAAGGTAAATAATAAGATTATCCATTTTTTAACGTCGACAGTTATTCATCTAGATAAAAACTACTTAAGAATGAGATTTCTCAATGAGAAAACTTTTGCAAACTATGAGGTAACTAGTAGCCCTAATGCAATCATCTTGTTTCTTAACTCAAGAGTGCCTCCAGTTGGGTGGTCTAGTAGTATAATTATTGCAACGTATGTGTAAACAAGCCACATAATATTTTTGAAAGTTATGTTCTATTCCTAAGATTTGTATTTGTTTCGCCTTAGTATACTACACATACCACTGACAATTTTCCACAATGTTTTATTTACAGTTGAGGTTTAGACTGCCATATTTTGTCTAATTCGTTTACCACAATTTTAAACAATATTATGCATAATGTGCTTAATTAATGAAATAATCAAAAATAAAATCATTTGTTTATACATAATATAGGTCTTACTTTTCACAACCAGGTTCTAAAAACTCTTTTACATACAATTGTATCTTTTAACATTTTTATGTAAAATATTTCACAAAATAATTAAATCTACAGTTTAATTTCAACTTCAATGTTGTTATAGCCTTATTTATTGAGAGAGGCCCAGAAATTTATCCAGATAAAAATAGTTTGTGTGAATTTTTTCTTTTCCATCTCCTAAATTTTTGTTGTTCTTTATACTTTATAGTACTTTGAAAAATGTTTGAAGGAAGAGACTGTCCCAATCTTGAATGTTGCGTTACACATAAGTTTCAAATATAAAAAAATTCTTTCATAATTATTTGTACTTTTAATGTCTATATTTAAAAATGTGGTAACTTTGTATAACAACTATTTACAAAGGGGAATAATTTCACTAAACGAACATCTTAATTCTACTACAACATACAACATGTACATGCATGTGAGATTACATAGTTATTTAAAAGAAAATAATAACTCCAATTTAATTATAACATTAAATTAAATTTAAAATGAGAATGATGATGGATGCTGAAACATATCAAACAGCTCAAAAATAAAATGAAAATCATAATTGTTTTTTAAAATGATAACAAAAACATAAATGACTTAAAATATCCTTTAATAGTGATAACAGTGTATGTCACTACAGTGATTGAAGAGGTTTTTTTCTAATACTCTTTCTCGTATGTTTCCAGTATGTTTTGTGCGTGTCCACCTCAAAACTACGTAGTCCAAACTCGTGTCTTCTTCAAATAAAATTCGACGAGTTTAATATCCCATTATCATTTCTTTCCACTCTCATCTGTTGGGTTCTGTTCAAAACACTTTACTTCTACTATGCTCTGTTAAAATGTTTTTACTTTCCCAGTACCCAGAATGTTGGAATTTCCAAACACATTCTGGGTAACCAAGCATAGTGAAAGCTGAACCATTGCGGTTATAATACAAGTAGCATAATGGAACCAGTATGACTCCAGCATCAGCTCGCAACACGCCAAGCCTGGGACGAGCCACCAGCAGATTATGCTTCCATTACAGTTTGTGTATAACTGGTTGTTAAAACTAGAATTATCATTTTTTATATAGTATTTAGAAACACTTTGTCTATGAGATACTGAAAATCACCCTCCACAAGAAAGGATTCGTGATTAATAACTAGATTCTTAAAAAATATTTTAGAACATGTTTTGTAAACAAAAACATATTGAAACTAACCATTTGTAATTTGGAGAAATCATTGAAATATTCATTGTGTGGATTTAAAACAAAATATTTTATGATTCAAAACATTAATACATTTTAATTAAAACTATATTTGACACATGTACTCTTTTTCTTGGTAGCCTTAAAACAATTTCTAAATGTTTTGTTGATTTTTCAAGTCTTGTCCCGAAGCCATGGTTTAGACTCTTGAAGTTCAATCAATCTAACTAGATCGCTTTTATAAGTTGCTATTATGAAAAATGACTACGTTGAGAGCAAGTCATCAATGTTATCGTTTTCATAATACAACACTACCGACAATGCTCTGTAACCCACCATAGCACCACCAAGTAACCCATCTCCTGACAGTTCATTTTCCTTACTTACTTTTTGGGCTGTCTTAAATCAGGATAATAACTCAATAAGGATATCCTGTCATTATGTAACTAATCTGTCCTTCTCCAGACACTTGGTTCAGGATGTAACTAGATAATTAGTTGTGAATAGAGGGATGTTGTATTGTATGATTTGTATTTCAATCTATATGGTGATATTTTGTTGAAATCCAGTATCTGAATTTTTCTAAGTACCTGATATAAATCCAACCAAATCAGGTAGGCAACAGTTCATATAATTAAAATAATATGTTTCTTTTTCATAGACACTGATTTTAACAATATAAACTATAACGTACAATTGTATAGGCTGATAATTTCTTTTCTACAATATTTGCTAAAGTTTTAAAGTATTTGGTGAAGTTCAATGGGAGGAACATCGTTAGTATTTTTATTTTCTTGAGGGGAAGAGGCAAGAATCTCCGCACATAGTACTAAAAGGCCTTTGCGCCTCCCTTACTTTATGTTTATGCCCTCAAAATTTGACTTTTACAGAAGCCAATCAGATTTGAGGGCTCCTGTTCTCTGATATCCTTATGGCTGAGAAGATGTGGACCTAGGAATTTTGTCTTAATTTTACATAGGCAGACAGTTTAGCTATACACATTCCGCAGATTCTTCTACTTCTCTGCAGAGCGTGCATTCATCAGTCTGGCTTAGACCCACCTTCATCAGATGCTTCCTAAGAGGGTAATGTCATGTCAACATCCCTAATACCAGCTGTATATCCTCCTTACTTTGTTCAAGAAGAGCTGACCACACTTTTGTCTAAGGAGAAATAAACATTTTAGATTGTCTAAGTCCAGAGGTTTTTCTTCAGGTTAAGGATCTAATCCTCTTTCTCCAAGCCGTTACTACTAGAGCTTTGCTGAAGGAGAGAGCTACTCCACAGCCATATCCCAGTTTCCCTAAAGCGGTACACAAAAGCCCTTATGTTCCGTGACATAGATGAGTATTATACCTAGCTTTCTACAAACTCGATTATCTCATTCACCACAGAACAAATCTTGCCATACATGTCCCCCCTGTTGTTTTACAAAACTGGCAATGACTTATGCCCAGTAGAGTCAAAATAAACTCAAAACTTTAACCAAACTCAAAAACAACAAAGGAAAAGGAAAATAAAAAAATGAATAAAATACTTCAAAAAGAATAAATTTTATATAGGATAAATAATGATGTCATATAAACAAATGAATACCACTGATCTTCACAATTAATTAAGAGAGAATCTAAGAACATTTATAGACAATAGAAACAAAAACTTAGTTAAATATTCAGAGAGTCTTCGAGTTCTAGAATCAATTACAATAAACAATTAATTGCTTGTTAAAACTAAAGATTTCTTATATTATAACACAGTAATAACAGTAAAATGATCATGCACTTGTTAGTGAGAGCAATAGTAATGTTAAGTTTATATCCTTAACAAGTAAATGTTTAAATGTATAACAAAATGATCTATAAAACATACAGTTGTACCAAAATTAAACAAACTACAAAATATATGCTTGTACCAAAATGAATCACAATTCAATATACGTAAATAAAAAAACTTACCGAGTATGATTAGGTAATTCATTTGGGTGTATATAAAAATGTATCTATATTTATAGATAGTAACAGTAAAACAGTAAAAATAACTAAACAAAATCGAACCCAGATAACATGAACCTCAATTCCATCAATTCTTCAGCAACAAAATTTGTCTCAATCTCCATGAACACAAAAAAATCTCAACTCCCTTGAGGAAAAAAATAACAAAAAGTTTCAATAATTAAAATCTTGAAACCACAAAAAATGTTATATGTTAATTTATACATATAACGGTGAATAATAATGTTACCATGATGATTATGATATATAAAATGTTTGTAAAAATCAGTTAACATTTGTCTGTTCCTTTAACCAAGGAAGTTTCATTTTTTTTACTGTAAATAAGTTAACAACATAATAGATGAAATTATTATAACTGCTTTAAAAACTAAGATATCAATACATAGTGTAATATTGAATTTAGAATTCTACATTACAATCAACTGTTTAGCCGATAGCTGTAATAGACACCTGTCAAATTTTCTTATTACTGGATTATTATTAAAATACCAAATAAATAAAATTAAAAATGACTTTATTTTAAGGCGGAGTTTTGTCAAATGCTATGAACCTTGTAATGGAACATAGAAACTACTTCATGAAACAAGAAAAAGTGCTAACATACTTTTTACGTAAAAGTCCCATAAAGCGATATTTAATATTTATTATAATATATTAATCATAAAATCCTTTTACTTCCACTATTTATTTTTTAAAGCAATATCAGAAAAAGTAATAGTTTTACTTCAAAGCCCACTTCATTACAAAGAAATATATGTGAAATACATTAATTTATGATGAAAAGGTAATTTTTAAAATTGGTTCTAAGGCTGAAAAATGGCTTGGCCTTATTGGCACTGACACCCATTAAATTGTGGGTTTTTTTACACATAATTCCCAAAAATGAGTCAACTTTTAAAGAATTAAAACCAAGTTATAAAATGAGAGTTTAATAAAGCATTGGAAGAGAATGGACGTACCTTTACCAGATTGAAGGATCCTTCCTCTTCTTCTTCATAGAGACATTTAAAAGAACTCACAAAAATGAGATATTTCGTAACCACTGGCCACTTTGTCTACCACAGAAAAATTCTCCTTGGTTGCTTCACATCTTACGAAATATCCCATTTTTGTGAGTTCTTTTTAAAGTCTCTGTGAAGAAGAAGAGGAAGATCCTTCTAATCTGGTAAAGGTCAGCCTGCTCGTCCTATCTTATTAAAAGTCTCATGTTAAAATGTTTAACAAATCAGTTTGGTGGGGCCGTATTCAGTGAGTATTACAGTTTAGCTTGCTGTATTACCTTCAGTAACATGGACCTTGTCACAAATTATTTGTTACCAGTAACAGAAGTCCATCAGCTGCTTGAGATTTATGTCATTGAGGTTCCATTGTATACGATATGCTTCCAATGAAATACAGCATTGTAACAGCTATTCACAAGTTGATACAACAATGTGGTAAAAACAATCATGTTTTACTTCCCCATGATGACGACCCATAATGAGATCTGGGGTACTCTAATGCTGTAGATATAAAGGAAGCCTGTAACAGGTATTGTAATGGGGCACGATCTGCAATAGACTCTTGATTATTTGACTATTTCCTCAACATAAGAGCAAAATACAACAACAGAAAATGCCAGTAAAGAGGAATGTCACGTACACAAATCTAGATTTGGTGTGTCAAAGTAACTCAACCAATAGAATTTGACACTAATGACTAATGCTATTTGTGTTCATTGCGAAATAGAAGTATAATGAAACGTTATTTTTTGAAGTTTAAATGTTTTGGCGTTCTTTCAATATTGGTAGCATCATAATTGCTAATAAAACAATAACTGATCAAAATAAATTAGGCAAACCGAGTTTAATCAATCGAAAGTTGTCATTAATCCAGATCGTACTTTTTCCAGAGATTCTCATCATCAATCCATTAACTAAGTGCCAAATATGCAAGAGTCTATTATACATAACCAATTATCCTTCTACTATATATTTTATAACATTGAAATATATGTATGATTCTATATCCTATATATAAATTTTATAATTCTACAACTGATAAGAAAATAATAACTCAAATTTCACAGGGTTTTGTAAGGTTGCTACAATATGCAAATGCAAATAACACTGTTATTTATCCCCATAACGATTCATAAGTCATAATATCACAATCAATATAATGTGTAATTGATCAATATTCCTTTCCTTCCTACGTTTTAAGTAGCAACCCTAAATGAGTGATAAATTCTAAGTGAATAAAATTAACCTTAAGATAATAGTAACCAAATTGTATACAGTTCATGGCATAAATGCAACGACGACGTGATGAGATTCAGGTTAGCTTATTCATTTTCAGAATGAGATGCCTGGTCCAGGATTGCTTCGAAGGAGAACGGGAGGAAGCCATAGCCGGTACCCGTGTAGAACTTGCTCTGGAATTCCACCCTGAAACAAAATTTAAAATGCTTAAATTAATTCTACTACATATAGTATGTTAAAGTACATAATTACTTGATGATACATCATAATGTGTCTAAATCTGGGGTGACGTGTCTAAGATTCTTACCAACATGTAACTTACGTTCAATACGAAAAGTGATTCCCTATTTACGTACATGTATCGTAAAGCGGTGAGCCACAGTCTCATGGCATTTCCTGAGGATTGAAGGCACATAATCTGCATGTATGAAAAACTGCCATGAAAATTGGGAGATAGAACAAAAAAGGCTATATGATTGCCTAGTACTTGCTCTGGACAACAGTAAAGCATGCAGACTGTATTTGCTCTGTGCTACTTTGACTTTCTCTAACTGTATACAAGTTGTGTTCAAACAGTAATGGGAATTTTTAGGTTTCCCGGATTTGGAGAGTATGATTGTCAAGATGTTTTTATTATGTTAGTACTCCTGCTCCTAAAGTATGATAAAATTATTTACTTTTTCAATGACAGCTACTAAGGTTAGTCATGTTTTATGAACTCAGCGATTTTTGGTTGTTAAAAAATATGGATCAAAGAATGTTATCAAATTTTGAGTGAAAAATGAAAATTGTAACAAAGTGTGGGAAATGTTAACAAAGACCTATGGTGAGTCTGCTATGAGTAAAACAAGGGATTACGAGTGGTATAAACATGTCAAAGATGACTGTGAAGACACTGAAGATAAATAATTCTCTGGATATCCCAGCTTAACAACTGTGACAAAAGTGGAAGAAATGCTTATGAACAATCATCGTCTTACCATCCGAGAAGTCGCTAATAATGTTGGCAAATCAATAGGCTCATGCCATGACATTTTTTATAATGTTTTGGTTATGAATCGTGTAACAGCAAAATTTGTTCCAAAATTGTTGAATTTTGAACAAAAACAGCGGCGAATGGAAGTTGCTCAGGAGTCAGTAAATTAAGTCAACTACCACAATGCAGAATGAATTAAACATGTTATAATAAGTGATGAAACATAGGGTTACTGATATGATGTTGAAACTAAGGTTTAATCATCCCAGTGGAGGCATTTTGGATCACCAAGACCAAAAGAGGCTGAACTAGTGGAGTTGAACGTGAAGGTTATGCTCACTGTGTTCTTTGATTTTAATGGCATAGTGCTTCATGAATTCGTGACACAAGGTCAAACCGTCAATAAGGAGCACTACGTGCAAGTTCAACGCTGTTTGCTTCAAGCAATCCAAAAAAAGTCCGGATTTCTGGCAAAACAATTCATGGCTTTTGTACCATGACAATGCATCTGCTCACACTTTATTACTTGTTCATGAATTTTTGGCCAAAAACAGTACAGGAATGATACTTTAGCCTCCATGTTCTGCAGACATGGCTCTGTGTGACTTTTATTTCCAAAATTAAAGAGAACCCTAAAGAGCCGTAGTTTTACAAGCATAGATGACATTAAAAGTTCATCACTGACATGGCTATTCCAAAGATAGAGTTTTGAGGATTGGAAGAATCATTGGTACAAGTGCATAATAACTTAATGGAGACTACTTTTAAGGTAAAAACATTAATTTAGATGAATAAATCATTTTTTTTTTCGAAAAATGAAAATTCCCGTTACTTTTTAAACGTACCTTGTATGAGACAGGAGGCATCCAAAACAGTCTCTGGTATGAGTCATACTTATATTAATATTTATGAGTTAGCTGATGTGTATTCCAGGCAGGATAGTGTGACCTGATAAGAAGTTTTTGTCAGGGTAAATGAACCAATTTAATCGTGGGCTTGATTAGAAAATGTTAGAAGGGTAAGGGTGTGTAACTACAGAAATAATGAACATGGTTGTAAAAACAGCAAACTTCATTAGATCAAAATCTCTTGACCCTTTGAGTGCCAAGCACTTTTAAGGAGTTGGTCACCTCTATCAGTGCCAAACACTCTTTTGGTTTGTTTGGTAGTGTTCAGCCAAATAATTCATAACTTTGTAAAAATAAACATAATGAGATGATTGTTCTTTTATTATGTAGGGGGGAAAGTAGGCTATAACTTGTAATATTTACTTCAATAATAGAACATGTTAAAATTGTTTTAATAAAGTAATAAAAACCAAACTTAAATTTGTTAAAACGTTGGAACACAAAAATTGTAATTTTATGCTTTTAATTTATTTGTATTCATATTTAAAAAAGTAAGTATCTGTATAACTGAGTTTTTATTTGGTATTTGTGTAGTGTTCCACAAAATAATTAACAACTTTTTAACAAATAATAGGATCATTTTTGTTTTATTGTGCTTGAGGAAAAATAGGGTATGATGAATAATATTTATTGGAATAGTAAAATCTGATGAAAGTTTTTAATAAAGAAATTATACAGCAACTTTTAAAATTGTTTTAAGTATTAATAAAGAAAAATTGTAATATATTATCTTAATACATTTGTATAGTATGCAACATTTTTTGTTGTTTCCTATAAAAGTAGGAACAAATGTAACTTACCAAGTATAAAAAAGTAAGTATTTGTAACTATTCTTATATACTAGTAAAACATTCAAAATCTGCACTCGCATAAAGGTTGTTGCTAATATTTGGCAAATAGCTTTATACCAGCTGTAAAAAATCAAATCAGGACAAATAATTTATGTTTATTTTATTTATTATGTATAAAATGAGAGTCATTCAATAATGTCATGTTTGTCATTCAATATCATTGAAGATATTGAATGACAAACACTCTACACTACAGCTGAAAAGAAACAAACAACAAACAGGAAGAGTGGTTCCGGAGGAGGAAATGAAATTACGCTCGGAAAGGATGAAGAAATATTGGGTGGATAAAAGAAAAAAGACTAGAAAATATAAAGTGACTAAAATGGTTCAATGTAGGCCATAAAATTATATATAAAAAAAAAAATGAGAGTAAGTACAATGCCATATATCAATTTCAGCTTGTTACATTTAGTAACAGAATAATAAATATTTGAATAACCGATTTGGTTGGCATTTTTTGGAAAAACTCACAGGCCGATCTCATCGGCTCTTGGCACTCAAACGGTTAACACCGTCAATTCAATAACTTTCCTGTTGAAATTGATTGCGCACACACTGATATTCTTTATGACTATATGGTTTGCTCTTTGAGCAGAGGTAAAATATTGGAGCGGTTGTTTGAACTTAGTGAAATCATAACATTCTGTTACCAGTCATCGGGTAACAGCAATTTACTCCCACATACCTCATTTTTCCAACCACAATATTCACAAGGACAGCAGGACAAGTTATACTTACTAATACACACACTTTTACAGTTAAAGCTCAGTGAAGTGAAAGCCTACTGACCAGTGAAGACGCAGAGTGTGCAGAAACGCAGAGAGCCCCTCCATCAGCACCAAGATGCCGATGGTGAGCACTGCCCAGAAGGCAAAGACGGCCCACAACACTATACCACCCATCCAGTTCTCTGACTTGAGCCCACTGCTCATCACCATGTTCCACAGCACTTCTGACAGCTCTGCAACAAACAACAGTTCTATATGGCAGTAGAGGTGATATATGTATAATTAAAATTAAACTTACAGTTGTATTAGTTAACAAAACTACCATACAATACAGATCACGTTATTTGATGACATCAACCGAGAAACATAATACCTTCATTGGTTTGGTCATCTGTGTTTTCAGCTGTGAATTTCTTTCTACCAAGGAAAAATAGCGTTAAAAGTGTTCGAAATAATTATTGCGATGGTTATCTCGTTTATTGATACTGGTTGAAATAAAGAAAAAGAATGATTAGTTTAATGAAATGAAACTACAGCTTTAGGCTGTAAAAATAGTTGATACATTTTAGCCTTTAGGTGTTGTACATTTTTTAGGTATTGAATTAGTACAGGTTCTGGCTCATCGAGCTTTAACAAATTATTTCAGTCCGAATCAATTACTAAAAGACTTGACCTCAGTTTTAAAGTATAACTATAAAACAAATAACCCATTTCACATTTTTAATACATATTCTACTTTTATTGTATATAATGGTTGTATATAATGGTCTACAGAAAATCGCTGATAACATATGTTTGGTAGCTAAACAATTCAGGACTATAAAAGGCAAGAAGAGAAGCTGCATTAAACTCTTTCGGTGATCTGGTACTTACGGGCGTGTGCGAGTGACAAAGCCCACAGCCGCAAGTACGAGGCCGTGTGGCTCACAGATCCTAGGACATACTCTATTGTGTGGATGGCCTGATGGATCCACATCTCGGTTATGTCTTCTTCCTCTTCAGTGTGAGGTGGGGGCTGCTGCTGCTGGGACACCACACCACCCTCAATGTCTCCGTTCTCACCCCCACCATGGTGGTTGCTCAGCTGCAATATCATAATACGTATGTCAATAATCTTTTAGACTGTATTGGCTACCAAACATACAGACACAATAAACAACAAATCATGGTTTACAGTTTATTTTTCTCTTCTGAAGACAAGAAGCTAACCCAGCAGGGATCACTTCTGGCTAGTTTATACCTTCCAGTTGAACCTACCACTGGGCACAGCAAAAACCAATGTGTCACTTAAATCTAGGCAACCTTATGGATGTACAGGAGCGGCTCATCACTAACTGCAAATGTCGAGATTCTGGGGTTGAAGGGCTATTCAATAGGTCTAGTCTACTGCGGGAGATGTCTGTTGGAGTTGGTGGGGTTTGTTCCCTAACCTCAGAGGTTCTTGCTAGCCTCAACAAGGGTGTGCCACCTCTGCCTACTTTGACTCGAGAGGCTGGTTCAGAGCTGGACTCCCCTTCTTCCAGGAGACATGACTGAGATTGAGTGCCCTAATTTTTCCTCATGGATCTCGATAGGAGGCGACTCCTACTCCCTAACCTTATCCATTCTGAATATCCTGTCACTCTGGAATCAGCGCTAAGGCTCTTATAGGACTAAGTGCAATTTATAAGCTTCTTGTCCTAAGAGAACAAAAAGACAAGAAGCTGAGAAACCTCTCATTGCACTTAGTCCTAAAAGGACTTTCGCGCTGCTTCCGGAATGACAGGATGTTCAAGGTTGATACGGTTGGGGGTAGGGGTCACCTCCTGTCAAGATCCATGAGGAAGGATTTTAGCATTAATCTTGGTCATGCCTGCTCTGAAACAGCTCTCCAGACCCAGCAGGCAGGGGCAGCACTCACTTATGTCTAGGCTAACACATGCTTTTAACACTTAGGGAGTCCCACAAACTCCAGCTGTCGTCACCCTCAGTAGACAAGAATTACTGAACTTTCGTTGCACCTCAATATCTTGTGGATGATAATGTGGTGCTTCTAGACATCATAGGGTTGCCTAGATTTAAGTGACAAATTAGTTTTTTCTGTAGCCAGAACACATTCAACTGGAGAGTATAAACCAGACAGAAGTGAATCCTCCTGAGGCATGGTTAACAGTTCAAAGATTTTGGCTAGTCTCTCATTTAACTAGTTCAAAAGAAAATTATCTGCCACAAAACACAGGGGGCTTTTACAGTAATCGGAGAACTGCACTCACAATAGCACTGAATTGTTAACAGATCACATACCAGATGGTGTTGTTTCTTCTGCTCTTGCATGATCAGATACGGCTTGGCTATCAGCATCCATGGAACGCAAGCCAGAGCGATGAGTACTAGCAGGTATTGGATGTATTTCTGAAAAAATTGTTGCATTTTTAGAGAAAGATCAATGTATTCCTAACTACACCCATTTATCAATAATACGCTAATAATAATTTCACAAAACGTGTATTAATGGTAAATTGATAAATATTAACCTTTAACAATTTTCTATTTTAAATGTGTTAAAGGTGCTTGTTTAATTTATGTGATAACTGTTTGGATCACATGGTGATGCAGTATACACAAGACATTTAATCATATTTGGTACATTTACATATTTGACTTGGGTTTAAACACACTTGATGAAATATGAAAGTAAACATTTTCACACACTGTTTTTCAATAATTTGCTAACTATGCCCACACTTAAGAACCACTACTAGTTGTTTTATTTGGCATGGAACACTTTAAATCAAGGTATGCAGCGCTAAAGCCTACATCGCAGTCTAGGTAACTTTATACTTCTTTAAGCATTAACCTATTTTAAAATACTGGAATACCAACACTACTGCTAGTGTCATATAGGTCATCAACAAGTAGCCGGTTGATAACCTTTTAATTCATCATAATTTATAAAATGTATAGTCATGATTCTTAAAAATAAGACTGCCAAAAATTGAAAATATAGTTTAGAACCAATAAGAAATTGGTTATTGACAGACTGGTGTTAAATAAATACTGAGTGGCATTTTCGTGTATATATAAACAAAAATTACAGAATATTCATTCAATTTATAAACACACAGCCAGCTTGATTCACATATGTTATCGCAGATAAACAAACAGCAAAACAATATTATTAACAGATACACTAGATAATCTGAACAATAAGCACACATACACAGGGCCATACAAAATGGACTTTACAACTTTGAATATTCATAATAATGTAATCAGAGAACTTGGAGAGCTGGTTCACCACAAGTTTTGACTTGCGTTGTTCGCTTGTACCAAATACTAGCAACAGTTGCTTTAAAGATCGCCGTCTTCATTTAACTGGAGCTTTGCGTGCAAACTGTGTCTTTCGGTTTAAAAAAACAAGGTCAGCAACATAATTTTTGTACTAAGTACAATAAAGATTCTCCCAGCAGGCCAACAATTTATGAGTGGCATAAATGTTTTATTGTAACAGATGCTCAGTGAAGCATTAAAAAATCCTCAGGTCATCTAGAATGAACTTGACGAAGGATGTGTTTACACCTGATGAAGTCGGTGAGTGAGAAAAAGTTTTGTCAACAGCCCTACAAAATCGACTAGGTGTGCTACTCGTAAATTACACGTTCCACAGTTGGCTGTTTGGCGTTTGCGTTTGCATCTGAATCAATATAAATTGACAATTGTACAAGAAATAAAAACCACTAATAAAATTGCTCGTAAAAACGTCTGCGGAGATAGATTACGTCAATTAGAAGAGGACAAACATTACAGTAACAACATTATCTGCAGTGACCGGCCAACTTTTCACTTAATTCAACAAACACAACCGTAGGATGGGGCGGTGAAAATCCACATAAATATTTAGGAACATGTTAGTGATATCTTAAAACTGAATGGTTTTTGTGTAATGAGCAAGACAAAAGTTTACAGTCCGATATTTTTCAAGAGAGAACCATCAACAGAATAGTGTGCCTGGATATGCTGGAATATTCTTTAATGCCACAGATAGAATTTTACTTCATGCAAGATGGCGCACCCGACTATTTCAATGACATCCTGGATTTTCTCAATAACCGCTTTCCAGATAAATGGATTGGGCACGATACACCAGTTGCCTGGCCCCCAAGAATATTAATTTGGGGATTCATCAAGGATATCGTGCTTCCTTTGTCAGCTTATATACCAGAGCTCAGAGTAAGAACCACACCTGCAATGTTACAGCAAGTTTGGCCAGACTACAGATGGAATGCGGGCAACATAACCAATGGAAATCACACTGAGCTTAAGCGATAAACCTTATAATTGAATTATAAGGTTAAAACACCTGATGTTTTATGCCATAAAGTTACATCAAAACCATCTCTGTAAGTTCTATATGATCCAATATGAATTATCCATGTTGCAAAGTCCTTTTTGAACCACCCTAAACCAACAGTGCCGATTAAGAATGCATAGTTCATCGAAGCACATACTGTACAGCTTTTCATTACCTGTCCAGGGTACATCCAGACACTGACGCAATTTTCGGCTGCCTCGCTATCTTTGAATAGCACCATGTTGATGAATGTTATAAGGATGGAAGGAGCGCAAGCTGGACTTGTCACAAATGCTAAACATTCAACACACAAAATAGTTAAATTACAACTTTAACATTATTTCTTAGTCTAAAATGACATAATCTCAATGTGATGGAAGAGTTACTCTATTTCCTTACATTAAAAATTTTTAATTTTAAATGTAATCATAAAAAACTTAATTATGAATAGAAAGAAAGATTCATACTTTTGGTAAGCTATGATTTAGAATTAAATTTGTATGCTGTATTAATACGTTAATTATTTTTCTCATTACTTTCCTCCCAATTTTCTCAAACCATAAAAACTTGAGCAGTTTTAATGTAAGTTTTTGCCAAAGGAAATAAAATACTTAACTGAACAAAACGACAGTTAAATTGTGTTACACTATACCATCACACAATTAAGTTAACCCTCCAAAATATAAGGCAGGAATCAAAAATAAAAGAGATCAGTCAAAATACATCTGATAGTTAATAAGTAAACTTTTTAATCACTACTGGATGAATGAATTTATTTGGAAGCGCAAATATTCCCCAAACCTATCGGGCCATCTATTTGAGACCAATAGACCAATAGCAAGACTGCTATTTATCTAAACTCTGGAGTTTTCTATAGGTCCGTAATGGTAGGTATGGTTTAAAATCCATTTATTTAGTTAATGAGAGAAGTATAAGGAACTATTTAACAACACTGCCTCCGTTGTACTTTATTGACTTTATATTGTATTCTGGTGGATACGATTCAGCACACACACCAGATCTAGCACAGGTTTTGATCCAACTAAAAAATTATTGCCACCTTATTCGGCCACTTAAACGTCAATTGTCTGATAATCTACCAGCTGTTGTCTAATCCAGTTATTTGTCGTTTGTTCTTGTATGAAAATTATTATTAGATTCCCTTAAAGATGTCTAGCTTGCCATGAATATGCAAATTGGTCTAGTTTTAATCCTTTGCATGCCGTAGATGGATGTATCCTGATGGTAGACTTGACCTAAACACTAAATACGATTATATCCTAAATAATACGTTGTGTCTTTTTGTTGAACAGTTCTGCATTTCATAAAAAGCCTATATATTTAGGGGCAGAGCCAAGCTCTGTGCTAATCGCGGTTGGCCGGGAAGTACTTTTAGATGACCTACATGCCACGGCAGGGGCAGAGGAAAAGCTTTTGTTTCGACCACACATCTGCTCATCTCACTTGCATACTCTACAGAGCCATAACCGAACATACCCATTGTCAGCAAGTGACATATGTTACTGCGTCTACTGTATATCTCGTGTGAGATATTATTGTGTTCACGTTAAATGTTTTGTTCTGAGTTGAGTAAATTATAACTGCATCGAGTTTACATTATATTAGTATAAAAATTATTATAAACTATTATTACACTAGTTGAGTTTATATTTTAAGAAAAAATAATAGACAAAACAAGAATATAAAGTAATAATTGGTCATTTATATAATTTGGATGCATTTAAATTGAGATCAAATTGTCAGTTTTTAAATAGTTATTTTTAGATTTTTATCAATTATGAGGCTAGTTTTGTATTATTTAGGATATAATCGTGTTTCGAGTTTAGGTCAAAGTCTACCATCAGGATATATCCGTCTATAGACCTTGTTTTATATATTTTTCTTTAGGGGGAGGGGAGTACCTCCCTAAAAAAAGTATTTTAGTTATCTTAGCATTAAATCAAAATTATCAAATTCTTTAGCACGAAAGGGTTAGCTTGATCTGCTGTTTCTCCAAAGTAATGATATTCCTCTTTAACTAGTGTCACCCTAACCAAAATTTTATTGCAAGACAGGTAGAGTCAAGTGAATGGCTAAAACAAGTTTGAGAATCAAATATCATTATCACAATAATTGACTAACAAATTAATCTACTTTGCCACTTACGTCTCTTGGGTCCATAAATTATCCACTTGATGAACATGAGCAGGACCATGTAGAAGAAAAGGAACACCAGAAAAATGACCTGGGGCAAAAACATGGTGTAGACATTCAGTTGCTTCTTGAAGTATCTGAAACAGACGATTGAGATTTATAGCCTGGGTTGGGTAAATAATTTTACAGAGAATGTGAGCCTGACTAACTCATAGGAACAGCTCCCAAACTGTGGTAGAGACCTCAATTAAAAAATAGATCTAAACTAAACTTAAATTGTTTAAATTTGGTGTAATTAGAGAGCATGTCAAATTTACCTCTCACAACCTTTATCTGTAATTTTGTATTGACAATACAACCACTGACTAAACATGTCCGGCAGTGAAGTTGTTTATACTCACTAACACAAGAATTTGGGTGTTGAGTTCAGAATTAGATGATACATCTCACCGACTAACAGCTGTCTTCTGTAGTCCCACATGTGCAACAAATTCATGAACCAGAGCTAGAATTTGACAAAGGACTTTCCAGCTAAAACTTTCCGCTATCAACCTGCTGTCTGGCTGTGCAACTGTTACGTGAAAGCATTACACAATAGTCATCAACTATCAAATGATTTCCACAAAAAAGATTTCTTCATTCCTAATCTTTTTTTAGCGTGACATGAGAATAACTTTGATTTGTGATGAAGGCTATCTCATGCATTATAAATAATGAACAAAGAAAACATTGAAATAATTATCGATAGTCCCATGAGAATTGAAAATTGTGATTTTGGTATTGACAGACACAGATGACTATCCAAACTTTTTGGCCAAGTAAATCTGAAGGTGAAACAATCAACGATGAATGTAAGTTCAATGGAAACGGAAAGTAACAATGTCAATAGTGACAATGCTGGTGGAAGTGATGGGTCTATTGGGACGAATTTAAAGTAGGCTTTGACATTTTTCTTTTACCATTTATTCTGAATACCATTAAAACATAGCAATTGGTGCTACAAGTTTGGACTATTTCCCCACCTCTCTCCTTACTCATGGGATAATATAACTGATGATCAAAGAGACTGACAGACATGGTAGTATAGTACTACGAGAAACAAGATTAAACTGTAATAGTAAACTGATCTGGAACCCTACAGAAAATGTAGAAATGAGGAAGTATTTTGGTATACTCGTATAAATGGGTTTGGCAAGTCATCCCCCCATTATAGATTACTGGTCTAGGCATTATTAGCCAAGCCATGAACAGAAAACATTTCAAGCTAGTATCCCATTTTTGGTATTTCAATGACAATGTCACTGAAGAATGTGATGGATCCATGTAGGGTGTAAACAATACTTAAACTACAATAAAAAGTGTACTATTATAAAACTACAATCATAACACATTTTGAAAGCATTGCCCTAAAATCCATACATGTGTAGTAATTAGTTTAACTAGTCCACTTCTAAAATGAAAATTTGAGAAAGAAGTCATATTTCAAATAAGTTTTGATTTGTTTACATTAATACATATTGTTGAAAAAATAAGGCTATATAAAATAATTATTACTTATAAGTTACTGGTTTTCAATAATGTTTTCAGTTTTTACAAATATTTGTGAATTTTATTAACACTTTGTACCCTGGGCCCTTAATACATGTTTCGGCGTGGTTCCCTGGGGGTTTTATCATGCTTTTAAAAAATTCTGTGTTATTACAGTAATTATGTTATAAACTCATACTATATATCTTTTTTAAAGATAGAGATACATACTTTTTTTTAAATGTATACAAATATAAAGTTTATTTTCAAAATAAAATTATTACATAATATTGAATGTTATGTAAAAAATACAAAAAAAGTTTTTGCTACATAGCTTGTTAGTTCAGGTAATTTGCCTTAGAGTGGTAATTTTTAAAGCACAATGGTCTGAATTAAATACAGGATCTCACAAATTTTCATTTAGATCGTTCATAAAATCAATATTTGGTCCCAGGTGTGTATCAAAATCATCGTCACTTTTCCGACTCGCAGTCAAACAAAAGATCGCGAATTGCATCACTTTTGATTTCATCACCCATATTATTTAAACTCTAAAATAATAAGTAAATAATATAAAATAAAATCAACGGAAAGTCTAGAAGAAAGAACAAAGCGAATATAAATACAAAACAAAACACACACGGACCTCACATTGCTTGCATTTGCCTTTACTTCATACAGTAAGAAACTAAAGTTCTGATTATTTACAAACAGTTAAATTCACATTTATAATACATTATAATAACATTTGCTTCTGTATTTGTCGGCAAGATTTGTAGAAGACATCACTAAGACTCACAACAACACACAACGTGAAACACTACAAAGCAAACTGACAGTACCGACGATCAGCCGCAGCGCCTACGATCAGCTGTCTAGACTCGCTTGTAGTACAACGATTAAATATACGTATTTCATTACTAAAACGTGACCCAGAGATCTCAAAACCAACAAATACGAACTTAGACAACCAATGAACATAATCAAAATGTTTGAATCCAAAAATAAGATAACTAAGCTAAATAATACAATTAAATAACACGACCCGAGCTATACTCGGGCGCCGGTAGCAGGCGCTGCCGACGCGGCCCGACCTATACTCGGGCTCAGGATACAAAGTGTTAAAATATAAATTTACGCTTTTATAAAAATAAAGTTATCTTGACTGTATCTTATTTGATTAAAAATTAAATTTAACAATTATAAGTAATGGTTCAACACTATTTACTGTAAGAACTTCACTTCACAAACCATATAAATAATTCTAATTTAAATGAAGAATATATAAAAAAAGTTGCTAGCTGACACAACACCATGGTGATAAAATCAATTACAGAATAGTTATTTAGTACACCAAAATAAGAGAACAATAACAAGTCATTCTGTACAATAGCAATAACTTTGTAAATCACTCACTGGTCAGTCTATAACGACTATAAGTCACAGTACATTTTAGATAAACGTAACCTAAAAATGATGAGAACAGAGGCAAAATTAAGGCCACATGGCCGTTTCTTACATTTATCCTCAAACAAAACCTACTACTAAATACATAACGCCAGTCAAAAAAATTAATCAACTTAAATCTGGCTACTGTTTTCAAATAATTTTAAAATAAAAACTAAACCCAATATTACTTTCTGTAATAACATATATTAGATTACAAACAAATATATTTTTAAACCCATTCACTCAGTCATTCATTCCATTTCTTACGCCCACGTCTAAGCCATCTGTCTTGGCAGCTGCGGTCATCTGATCCAAGAAGATTTTTTCAAAGCTAAATTGAACCGTATCCGGCTCTCCAGTTCTTTAATGTTATCTGCGGTAACAATGAAGGATTTATTAAATATTGATGTTCTATGACATGGAACCCGCAGCATAGACGATCCCCTGCGGTTAATAAACATGTACGCTGGTATTTTTTAATCATTCTTGCAATTGTTCAAGAAGATATGTTTCTGTTAATGATTTCTTGTTTAATGTACCATGCTCCTCAGTATTATATGCAGATGACACCACACTCTTGAATTTCAGTGAAAATTATGAGAATCTTATTATGGAAGAAAACTATGCGGTAAAATCGGCTATGGAATGGTTTGAGACAAACTACTCAGTAGTAAATGATCAAAAGACTGAGAAAATACTGTTCACTTTAAATAGGAATTATGAAGTTAGTAAACCTGTAAAACTATTAGGGGTATACCTTGACAGCAGATTGAGTTGAGAACATCACATAGATCAATTGTGTAAAAAATTATCTAGAGTAGTCTATCTCTTGAGTAAATTGAGACATTGTATAACTACGGATATGCTTCTAGCCTCCTATTATGCATTTTTCCATTCACACTTAAGTTATGGTATAACTCTATGGGGGAACAGTAGTAGTGCAGTAAGAGTATTTAAATGGCAAAAAAATGCATTACGTGCTATGAAAAATGTTTCAAAAAGAGAGACGTGTTCCAATTTTTAAGGAATTAAAAGTAATGACTATTCCTAATATGTATATATTCTACTGCCTTATAAGTGTAAAGGAACAACTTGAAACATTTACAACTAGGCAGGATATTCATGATTATCCTACTAGAACAAAACATTTGTTACAACTCTTACCAGTTAAATTAACCAAAACAAAATGCAGTCATCTTTTTATGAAAATTAAATTGTTCAATAAGTTACCATTAGTTGCTAGATCTGTATCTTTAGTCAAATTTAAAACAGTTTTGAAGTGCTGTTTAAAATTTAATATATTTTATTGTGTTGATGAATTCTTAAATTGTGATACCACAATAATAATTTTTTAAATTTTGTCTCTCAATGTATTTATTTATTCAGTTTTAATATTTTTAATATTGTTGAGTTTTAAAATTTTATCCATGTTAAATGTGTTAATAGTTATTTATTATTGTTAATTTATATAGATCTGTTGGTTGTTTGGTTATTGTTGTTATTAATTATATAGATCTATATATTTGCTGGTAGGCTGGATTGAGTAGGTAGAATCTGAGTTGTTTGTTTTAGTTTTAGTTTAGTGTTTTAGTTTAGAATATTTTAGTAACTTGACGAAGTCTATTGCACTATTGAATGTGTTTAAAGACCAATAAAGATCTTGAATCTGTATGCGAGGAATTAAATGTGAAGACAAATAAAAGACTCACGTGTAGTTCCAGACACTGAGGGACACCCCAAACAACATGTGAATCACTCCGATGATGATGGAGATCTTCATCTTGTACGCATTCAGGAAAACGGATTTTATTCTCTGCAATCTGTGAACACGATACCAAAATAAACAAAAACATTTTCATCACATTACTACTACAAACTCACTGACCGACCTCGATAGTACGTATTTTTCCTGCACCACTAAAATTATGAATTGGTGGTTAACGATAATTCCAAATGCCATAATTACTAAATTTCTGGAACACCATGTTTGAAGATGCAGTGTATTTGTTTTTCACTCTAGTTTAGTTTAGTTACCTCTACTTGGCTGACCCTATCCTGTTCAGTTCTAACAGTAGCCAGATCATTTAGTAAAACACAATGTAATAATGTTATAAATATAAAAATATCAATTTCTCACATGCCTGTAGATGTTAAAACTATGAAGCGTTGACCAGCTTTAATCAGAATTTCTTTATTTCAAAGAGATCAAGTCGGAAATAGAGTCACAACATAGCTTATTTACATCTGCTGTCAATATTTACACTTAGGTATATGAAATTGTCTACTATTTGGATTCCTTAGCACTATAAATACCTCGTTTTTCTTTTTTTTAAAGACTAACAAGTTTTGAGGATAAGTGACATTTAGTATTAAATGTAGGGCGAGGACAAAGACCACTAGATTAGTGATTACTAAGTAACCTTACTATCTTTAGCTGGCAGGAGCTGAGGTCTTCAGTTCATTGATACTGCTAATGGAATCTGTTCTTACGCAAAATTCAGATATTAAGATAAGAGGAGTGCATTTAACTTGGACTACGATTTTAGGGGAACTGTTGCATGAGATTACAAATTTGAAAAACATCTAGGTAATATTTCTAAATTGGTGTTTCTATAAAATGTAGATATTTTAATATTAATAATGAAGGTTGGATTGTTCTGCAGTATTTTCATAATGTTCTGCCATAATCCTATTTGTACCAAAAGCGGTTCTTAAATTCTGTTTTGTTTCAATTAAAGAAGTGCATGTACAGATTCTTTTTAAGAAGAATCAAGTTTATTTCTTTCAAAATTAATTAATCTATTTATAGGTTTTCCATTTTCAAGTATTGCTTCAGCACAATTTAGCTCAATAAAACATGCTTATCTTAATTTAACGAGTAACGTGTTCTTTTGATTTTCATTGTAATTTCTTTGACATATGGTATATGCCACTTTTTCTGAATACGTTACTACCTACATTTCAACACAAACTTCTATGATTTGATCACATATCAAACAATACTAGCTCTGGTGAACATATTTCACAATTTGATTTATTGTCTTTACAGTTTAACCCCTTAAATGGCTAATTAAAAGTGACAAAAATGAACAGATAAGTGGTTTTTTATAACATTTTTTTTGTATTTTTGACCAATTTTAAATACAAAAAAATCTACAATTTAACTGTTTTGTTTTTTTCTATTTGAAATAGGTCTTTTACATGGATGAAAATCAAGGTGCAAAACTTTTTCACACATTATGTACGTTATTTACACACATGTGAGTAGCGATTAAATAGTTCTCAATAGTTCTTTTTCGGTATGGAAAACCTTGAAGCAAGGAGCCGTGCACAAACCAACATCGCAATCACTGCACTTGTAACGCCAACCTCAGCGCATGCTATGTTTCATAAGCCAATCAGCATTCCCACACCATCTAGTGGTAAAACCGTGAACTACACACTGATATTTATTTTACAGTTATCCTATTAGTCAAATTGCCACCCGTCACAGATTAAAAGTGGGTCATCTTTGCATGACAGATTAACTCATCAGTCAGCGAAAAATTCAAGATTTGCATTTGTTGTTAAAAATGTAACAGTAAATGCAATAGACATCATCAAAATTGTTAACAGTAAATATATGTATAAAATTACTACTATTAGTAAACTAATTTAAGTAACTTAAAATTTAGATTCTCTGGTGACGCCAAGTTAATTGAATAATAAAAGTAAATTGTAACCTATATATAGTTATTGATAAAATAACAACAGCAACATTTTAAATTTAAAAAACACATATACACACAAACTGAAGGAATACATACATAGAAATATACAAATTAAAAACTCAATTACTATTATCACAGTTTAAATTATCATCAATGGAATAAAATGCTTCTGCTTTCAACCACTTACTTAAAGTGACCAATATTTACTATTTTGGCTACTTCTGGAAATTTATTAAACAATTTTATTTTCATACTTAAATGACTACTATTTTATTTAATTCTGACAGACAATAAATGTTTCCTTGTATTATTTATCTATATCCTGCCTAAAAGTGTAACTCTGCAGCTCATCTTTCACATTTACTAAACACGTATGTATGAACAAACAAGAAAGGGCCATTATTTCAAGCTTCTTAAATAGTGGTAAACAAGTTTGTCTTTGAGGTATATTTCCATTATACATACTCCTTTTTTCTGTTCTACCAATACTTCTATTACCCTACAGAATAGTACCATAGAGCAAGTGTTAATGAAAAATGCACAATTAACTCGGCAAATGCTGCTAGGGTGTTAATAATAATACAAACAAACTTGAGCGCAAACATCAAACCACAGCTAGAAAGCAGAGTAATCAAGGAACTGTACATAACAGAGAAGTGCAAACACATTTTTTATTCCGTAAGTGACTCTTATTCTTACCTGCCATACAGGATCCAGGCCAATGGGATAAGGTGTGTCCTGGTAAGCTTCGTTTGGATCCATCTCCAGAAGTTTATTGTTCATCAAGGTGGGACCACCGTAGACGACAGACCAATGGGAACCGAAGATGTTGAATGATTTGCTGAACACATCGTTGTAGATGAATCCAGTGTACATGGAGAATAGTCCCATCAACAAGATGACATAACGCCCACCAAAGAAAATATTCCAGATCTGAAATTATTCAAATATGAATAACCCTGTGTGGCCATTGAAACTTTTAAAGATTTGAATGAATTAAATACTTTTTGAGTGACATAACTACAAATTTTATTGGGGCGAACTGGATAAAAAAGTTTAATGAAAAGAGTAAAATAAATTACAGATAATTTATACTATTTCAATACTTTCAACGATCTGAAAACTAGTACTGTACATATGCCAATATCAGTTTCCTACCAAAATCACATTTTTGTATGTGTGAATATCATCCTGTAAGATCTTATGTTGATAAGCTATTTACATTAAATACAAAATACCTGTATTTAAACATGTTTTTAAGAAACTAAGATAAATTAAACTACTAAGTCTATTTATACGCTACATATGCATTGTGTTCTCACCTCATTATCGGATTTCTTAGCGGCAAGAGGCTTCTCCTTGAGGACCATCCAGGCAGCGAAGAGAGCCATGAGCAACCCGTGACCAAAGTCCCCAAACATGACAGCGAAGAGAAATGGGAATGTGATGATGGTGTAGGGAGCTGAGTAATGAAAATCCAGATATTTTAACAATCTTTAAAGTATTTCTTAGAACTTAAATAAAAACCAAACGAGGACAAATGAAATCCATTGAGGAAAACTTGAGACCACTTGATCCTCAGTACTGATTCACAATGAAGCTACACAGACTTTTAATAGAACATATGATTATCTTACGAATTCCCAGGACCAATATTGAAGAATTCGTTAAATTCAAAGAATGGTCAAGCCATAGTGAACTTATTAATTTTTAAAAATTTTGAAAGCCATGTTTTATATACACCCAGAAGTTTTAGTTATTATTATTATTACAATAATTGTTACTATTATTATCATTTAAACCTTTCATACACAGCCCTATATCCAGGATTAGGATCATGAACAAAATTACTGTTTTTGTAAAGCAACAAACTTCTTTACATATTTAAAAATAATATCTTTGTACATAATTTTAACCCATAAGAAAAAATGAGCAACTTCAATCATTCAGAAATTACAAGCATGAACAGTTTCCTTAGCGGGCATAAAATTGTAGACTACTCATTGAAGAGGATATAAATTTCATGGATTTCAAACAATTATAATTTTTACACACTGTCACTCTAATTACTATTTCAAAACATTGAACATGGTTCTCTGATCCAATAAAGTTGTCATTTTGATTCAATTATTTAGAAACGGACACAATTGAACTTGATAAAGCAGCTATATGGCGATAGCTGGCCACTTCAGATATCTGTCACGGTTTGAAAGGCACAAGTGAACTTATCTGTTTGCCTTAGTTATGAAATACAAGGTGGACTGGATAGCAGGATTTCGGACATTTACCGTCATTGTTTGCCACAAAATGGGATACTAGTTTTCGACGACTGGAATCTGTCTCATCTTCAGATGTCAAAACAAACCTTAAGGGATTAGGTTAAGCATGCAAAAAAAAACTAAAAACTAAACGAAGTATATCGATGAACTTGCAAAGTCTAACTTGACAACGGAACAAGTTGTACGTCAAAACTTCCAGCACATACCTGTAAATCCAGAATGGTCGGCATAAGCTCAAACCATGTCACTATACAAAACAGGTGCACTGTATACACACAAGTGCTATACGTACCAGAGCAGGTGAGAGACTGGGGATAATCATTATCATCTCTTGTGGTATCATTGCATGTCTCCTCAAATAAAAGAACTGGATGTCATTGGTCAGGAGGAGCTAAAAAGCAAGCTTCGCCCTTAGGTTTCTTCTCTTAATCGCAAAAAACATAGAGTCTGTTAGCATTTATTGGCTGGGAGTTCTTTTATTGTTACAATTTGTTTAGGTTTCCTAGTTATTTATTTTTCAAGACTGGTAGCCACATTGGGTTAACTTCAACAGTCTTGACTTAGCAGTTGATCTGCTAGTTTTATCTATATAAAGCCTCAATTAGTTCATTATAAAAAAAAAAAAAAAATGTTCTTCGCGTATTAAATTGGCTTCATTCCACTTCTGAGTCATGATTTTGAGACTTTGGACTTTGAGTCGATCAATTTTAGTCTTTTCTTTGCACTGCAATTTTAGACTGTTGTATCTCGTATTGTATATTTGTTGTTTTGTTGTCAAGTTAGACTTTGGTGAGCTCATGGCTACACTTTGATTAGTCTTTAATTTTATATGGTTACTTTATTTTTACACCTGAAGAAAAGAATAGATTACAATCCTTGAAATGTAGTGTTATTTTGGTAACAAATAACAATAACAGATCATCCGATATCCTGTCATCCTTTAAAAACATCCATCGCTCATGGTAAACAATATCTTTCACTTAAAAGGTCAACTGTTGTAGCAGCATACCTGGGTTAACTTCCCGATAGCTGGCCACTCCATAGGCATCTATGAGGGCTTGAAAGGCATGAGTGAACTTGTTTGTTCGGTTGTACGTAGGTGGGTCTTCAAAGGTATCCATTCGATTGAGTATAGGAGGAACTGAACTGCCACTCCTTTCCTGTTACAAAGAAAACCGTTAAATTAAATCTTAGTGAAATAAAAAAACATAGACCCTAATTTCAATATTATATTCTAAATAGATTATAAGTATCAAACCATTAAAAATTATTGTTTCTTAATTGGTATATTTTTTCTTGGGCAAGTTGTTACATATTAAAAGCAATTCTTGATAACTATCTGTCGTAAGGTACATACAGCCTTCTGCTTATTGATTGCAAGAATGAATCTGTAATTGAAACTCATCATCAGTTACACGACGATTGCAATGAAAATGTAAAGTCTTCCCAAATGATTTGTCATTGGTGATGAATGTTTTTGAAAGAAAAGAATGGGTTCTCGATATGACCAACCTAATATGAGTGCTGCTGTTTCAGTGGTCATCAGTTATAAAAAATTAGAGAAACCATGAATAGACTGAATGAATACATGAAGCACCAAATATTGAAATTAGCCAGTCAATTAAACAAAAATTCCAGACTGAAAATCTTCCTCAGCTTTCCAAAGTGAGTGCAAGATAAGTGCGATTATAAGCAAGAATGGAAAGGTAAGTGGAATGTTTTTGATGACCACCATTCTCTCCAGTCCTTGCATCAAGTAGTTTTCATCAGTTTCCAGAGTTGAAATCACCTTGCCGATAAATACTTTGCCAAAAATGATTTGGAAAATGAGGTGGGTACCTGGTTCAAAAATCCTATGCTAGTCTTGACTAATTGATATGCAACTGGAAATAAACTTGTCTAGATATCGATAATGTTGGAAAAATATATTAGAAAAATAATTTACTATGTAGAAAGATAAATGTATGGATGTTTTTAGTTTTAAAAGGTTTTGCTACTTTCCTAAAAGTCGAAAGTGAGTTTCCTGACTTTAGTAAGAAAGGCCTTATCGTAACTAAAGTTTAGTTGATTACCTTTCCTACTCAAAGTTAGTGTCAATCATTTTGTTGAACACTAGCTGGAATACCGTTCCACCTCACCAGCTGACGGTCTGTAAAACACTTGTGTGACACTAGCTAGACACTGTCATACAATCCACAGAATATGTATGGTCCTATAGAACCGGTAAGATACCGTCTTTTAACACTCACCGTTCCTCTCCGCAGAGCCAACTGGATAGTCTCTATGTCCAACACAGGCACCCAGCACTCGGCTATCAGACACTTCTGTGTCACATCCAGATTGAACAAGTTGAGCGTGTGGTAGATCGCCTTAATCTTCCGAACTTTGACAAACCAGTTTTTGATGTGTTTTGCCGCAGCCACCAGCACACGGTGTCGATGGTCCTGAGTTTGTCCCAGTACCTGTAAATTTTCATATTGATTCACTTATATTGTACACAGAATGATTTTCTCTAAATACATTCAAACTAACAGTCATTTCCCATATTTTGCATTGTAGACTCGATATTTTGGGAAGAAAATTGCTTCAAATTATTTAAGTTTGAAATAATAGAAAGACATAGTGCAAAAGCAAAAGATTGTTTCATTTAAAGAAAATCACAGATTTTGTGGGAATTCACAACACATTTTGAGAGATTTAGACAGTTTGCTTTCCAAAACATGTATTTCTCCGATTACAAACTCAGTTCAGTATTTCGTACTTATGAAAGGAAGGCAAGTAATTAGAAGCTGAAAAAGCATGGTTATTAAAAAAGCTCTTCACAAAGGGTAAATGTTATAATGGTAAATATAAAGGATGGATATGCTTGGTTAGTCTGTCTTATATGTAGATGATTGGTTTTTATTTTTACTCATACTTTTAAATTTGGCACACTTACGGCTCATGCTGGCCAACATGAGCATTACATTGACTATTACGTTGTCATGTACGTTTCAAAATAGCACTCTATGTAATACGCAACAGACATCTTGGAAGTATTTAAAAAAACTTTGTAAACACGAAAGGGCAGTAAAAGTGGTATATTAAAATAAATTTATCCTGCAAGAAAAAAACCTTTGGTGATTTAAACAAGTTTATTATGCGGAAGAAAACAGGCATTTTATTACACTGATGAGTGCTTATAAATTATTCGTACAAGAGTAATCTTTAAGGGCTTAAACCAGATGATCGTGGTGGCCAAAAAATCGTTCCATCACGTCCAGTCCAAGAAAGCAAATTTCTATGGAGATACACAACAACTTTGTGACGATAATGTGGCGGCGAGCCATCTTGCTAGAAAATGAATTCTCTATCTATAACTTGTAATAAATTGATGCATTACATAATGTTCCTGGATCTACATACTTGCAATTGTTCCAATTTGTAGGGATTGAATTGAAGGTCTTTCTGTAATACCTTCCAGACTGTACAACTCGGTATATTAAATTTTAATCTGAAAAGTCTTGTTGATTTACTCAAACTACAGAATAAGGATTGCTGAAACCGTTCAATTGCTGCAACCTACATCTTATACAACCAGTTTCTGTGGAACAAATGTACCAATTAATAACAGGTTATTTTTGAGGTGGTGGCTTGTGGTACGAGGTTATCGAGCAAGTAACCTCCGTCTTGAAATAAAAAGTGAACCAGGGAAGATACAAAAATTGTATTAAATACATCTGAAAGCTACAACTTTTCTCTATTTTTCTACATAGTTGCCAAACAGATTCAAGCACTTGTCATAAACTTTGAACAGCTCTTTGTCATTGGCAAACTGCTGAGATGAAAGCCTCGGCTTCAGGTGAGCTAACACATGAAAGTCGCCTCAGCCAAGTTCAGGCTGTATGGGGGATGATAAAAAATGTCCCATTTGAACTTGGTCATAAATTAGTTTGTCCTTCGAGCTGTGTGAGGAAGAGTGTTGCCATGCACAAAGACAACACCACATGTCAGAGGGCCATGACGCTTGTTTTGATCACTCTTCTTAGTTTTTTGAAAGTGTCACAGTTGTCTTCAAAATTGATAATAGTACCACATTCTATAAAATCAACGAGTAAGATGCCTAAATTCATAGCGATAAGAAAACTATGTGGCAGAACTCGTTCTATTTGTTTTATAAACATTGGTAAGCAATTTTTGTACCCAAAAAATTTCAGGAAAATGATCGAAAAGTTCCACAAACTTAATCATTTACTTTGTTCAGTAGGTCATCACCACCGTCAAGTGAAGGTCTACCGCTTCTTTCATCATTGTGAATGTTTTTCTTCGATTTTTTAAAAATCGCACTTATTGATAGGCTACACCTACGCTCAAAATGTTTGACCGATAAACCACTGCACAAATTCACAATGAATTTCGGCTGCTGAATGATTTTTCGCTCAAAGAAATCTACTTCACACTAGGTTGGATTTTCTATTACGGCACTCATGTTTTGAGGTCAGTGCTCTGTCTTGCACAGTTAGAAGCGTTCTGGTGATAAGACATTGGTTTACAGCTACAATTCTGAAACAAAACCCCAATCATCAGTCTGGATCTAAACTGGAACCCAGCGTACGAAAAAGCTCGGAGCAAAATCAAGACCATGGTGACAGTCTTGACCACAAAGCCATAGTGCACCACAAATATGCTCCAGAGGGCTGCAATATAACCAAAAAGTATTCACTTGAAGTTTTAAGATATCTCAAGGATACAGTGTGGTGGAAACATACTGAACTGAGGGCTAGTGGAGATTGGGTGCTTCACCACGATAACGCACCGTCTCATTCTTCTCACATGATTCAAAAGTTTTTGGACAAACACCATACCAGCCAAAATCCATATCCTCTGTACAGTCCGGATGTAGCACCATATGACTTCTATTGGTTCCTAAAATTGAATCCCTGTTTAAAGGAATTAGATTTCAAACATTGGAAGAGGTCAAATGTAATGCAACGCCATAGCAAATTGTGATCCTGAAGGAGGACTTTAAGTTGTTTCTGAAAGTGGGAGGATTGTTTCAACAAATGCATCATGTCCATTAGAGAGTACTTTGAAGGATACTAAAGTTTGTTTGCTATCGGTAAGCTAGTTTTTCAGTAATACAAAAATGTCGGATACTTTTCAGACAGCCCTCATATATTTCATTTCATTCAATTGTTTGCAGACGTCATGTGACCATAGCCACGTCATAGTGGTAACAGATGGTAGTCAGGAGCAATACAGCAACAATACTGCATCAAGCGTTTTTTTTTTAATGGGTTACAATAGTTCAACATAAATATAACAACAAATTACAAACAGAAAGCTCTATTTAAAGGTACAACTGGGCTATTTATTAAAACATGAACAACAAAACTGGACCCAGCAAGGGTGAACGAATTAATGTAGTCACACTTACTGTATTGAGATCTTCTATTCTGGTCATGACGCCCATAGCCATCTCTCTGCGATCGGCAGGTGCCTCGGGGCAAGGGTACAGAGTGGCCCTAAACCCCTCACAGATCTTCTTCACACGGGTCTTCAGCTGGTCTCCTTGGAAGAATATGATGAACACAGACTTGTAAACTTGGTCACCCTAACAAGAGAACATTGATATCATTATATGTTAATAACCATTTCAGTATAATTACTGACTGTGTTATAATTAGTTGAATTCAAATTTAGAAGCGGTCAAAAACTAAAAAACCGCTTTTAAAGTGGCAAGAGTCTTCTTTATTTATACCCTCCTGGATAATAATGATAAATGTATTAACAATAAAAAATTAGAGGAGCTATTAAAATATATCTCGAATTGTCCCTACTCATGAAAAAATATCCTTATAATTTTGATGGTACTTTTCTTTCAAAATTAGAAAGGATAAATTGTATTCTATAATTAACAAAAACTTATACACATATGTAGTACTGAAGAAGAGGTATGACCTTCCTATTGCTAATTTTCATGAATTTTGTACTTTATATTTTTTAATAAAAAAACAAAGTATCACCAAACAGTGATGATCATAGCAATTTCTTTAAAACTTGTATCCCTTTACTGAAGTTTAAATTAAACTTTTCAAGGCAATACCTTGTATTTTCTTAAGTAATCAAGCAGTACCTATAAGTTTGAAGGATTTTTATTCAATGTGCGAAGGGTTAACAGCTTAATTTATTTTTCACACCTACAAATAACTTTTGTTGTTTTGAGTTGTACTTACTGTTGAGGGATCCTCTAGAGGGTTCTCAATCTCAGCCTGTCGCAGGAAAACATTTCCTCGGCAGGCGCGCCACAGCATGCGCTCAAACGCAGGGATGCGTTCGCGCAAAATCACACCCGCTACGAAACTAAATTTAAAAAAATAAGGATGAGTATACTATATATTTTCTGAATAAATTAAGACAAAATGTTACACAAATGTTTTTAAATTTATGGAATCAAATATGTTAGGTCAAAAAAATTTGTACTAATGTCCAAAACTTCCAACTGGACTGTTTTAGAATCTATTAGAAACTTTACGCAACTTTTATTAAAAATTGTAACTTCTATGGATAATATTGGCTATTTAAAACTGGTAGTAGAAGATAACAAGCAAACACTCAATATCAATAGCCCAGTTATTCTAAACATAATTTTACCGTGTTAAAACAGTACAACTTAGAACTTGTGTTCTTACAAACTTTTTAAAACCACATACAAAATATAACACTGTTAAGATAAATCTGAGAATTCATAGCTAGTGTCTGCTTTATTCAAACTATGAACAGATTAGAAGATTTTTCTATTATTATTTCAAATTACACTACATTGTAAAATGAAAAGTGGTTCATTGGGATTTTAATATTTTATTTGAATTATGGTACTGGTAGTTTAATTTAGTTTTAAGTAAAAATACTTGCTACACATAACCTGTTATAACACAATTTGTTTGACATACTCAAGTGAATGGAGGAAATTGTCAGAAATATAGTTGGTGTTGTCTTAAGCCGATGTAGCCCTTTACTGGTTCTGTGTTATTTCCGGACATGTTGTGTTCATATTCATTTTAGTGCCCAGCTGCAGTACCTAAGCAATCATCCCATTCCTATACTAACAGCTGTGAAAAAAGTGTCCATTGTTTTGAAGTGCAGTTAGCAGTCGTGTTCTATTACAGCTGTTACTGTTATGTAATGTTTATTGTAAAACGGTTTAGATTTAGTTAACAGATAATAATAATACATTTTTCCATTTAAATCAATGTTTTGTTGGAGGAAAATCAACAAAAATAGGATAATCCACAAAGTTTATAGTTTTTGACATTTAATTTATTTTAAATTTGTTAACGTTTGATTTTAGGTTTGAAAAGTAACAAACGCGATATGATACAATGCATACACATCCTTGAGTTGAGTTTCACTGTTCAATTTTTCAAATACTTACAATTGGGAGTAATCTCCAACATGTTCTGTTAAGCGGCCTACACACGTTCAAATCGGCTTGTCAATTCGATGTGAACAAGCCGAACTGACAAGCCGAATTGACTGTGTGTATGCAAAAGTTTGTTCAAACGATGTGAGCTCAAGCCAGAAATTTGAACTGATGGCATGATGGAAATTCATCATTTCGGCTTGACACATCGGCTTGACGGCAAGCCGAACTGATCGTGTGTATGGGAGCGTC
The DNA here is from genome assembly GCF_021130785.1 of Homalodisca vitripennis. Classification (NCBI taxonomy): domain Eukaryota; kingdom Metazoa; phylum Arthropoda; class Insecta; order Hemiptera; family Cicadellidae; genus Homalodisca; species Homalodisca vitripennis. The sequence goes on from NC_060215.1 coordinate 143,035,354, forward strand.
AGTTCAGTTCCTCAAATCAACTGTCTGCGCATGCGCACCAGTGACAGGCGTCTGTTTAGCAACTGTCCCGCGTGTTTGCTGCTGTGTCCGTAGTCAGTGAAATTTATAGCCCTTTTCCCAAGTGACAGCAGACTTTGAAAAAGTAGTTTTTTTCATTTACATTACACTGTGTTGTCAGTGCAATGAGTTCTTGGAGTAAGGATTTCCTTCTTCAGTTCATAGAGTTGTTTAGGGGAAAAGAATGTTTCTTCGTTCATCCGCAAATAATTATGCCAATCTTTGGGGTGAAACCGAAGTTCTTTTAAAAGGTTAACATGGGAGTACTGGGCTTGTTTTCAAAGCCAGTCTTTAGTCCACTGATCCGCTTGAGTTGACGCTTTCTTCTTTTCACAATTACACAAGCCACTGCACCATATATTAGTAATAACTCATCGACCGAAAACATTATTTAACTTGCAATTTCCGAAAAACACAAGCACAACAAAATTTTGGAGTTAATTAACCAGGTCGAACTGACAAGCCAAACTGAACGTGTGTATGTGATTGCTGCGTCAGTTAGAATTGACAAGCCGAACTGACAAACCGAACTGGCAAGCCGAATTGAACGTGTGTGTAGCGGCCTTTAAGTAAATGATGAGTATTAATGTCATGTGAATCGTTGAACCCGTGATATCATGTTCATTGTGGCCTTGAATATGCGCCAGCTCCACCACGCAATGATGCTTGTATTTTCTATTCTATCAAAACATGTCTTCAACATGTCATTTATTGTAACAACGTTGAAGAGATTGAGTAGTGCTTGCATATGAATACTTCTTTTTGGTCAGAGTTACAATGTGCACTGGCAACCTCCAGTTGTAAGTGTTCTTTATGTGGTGACCACGTGGAATCATAAAGGCCACTTTAACAGCTGTAACAGTGAAGGATGTTATTATTCTAGAAAACGTGTCTTTAACTTTTCTGAGGCTGAAGGTCTTCCATAATTTTCAGAGCACGTTTATAAAAGACTAGAGCTTTCCGATTGTGACTTCACAAGTTGTAAATTAGATGGTGCGGACCCTTTTTGTATCCTGATTGTGTTTAAGTCGGCTGTTAAAAATATGATTTAATTATTTATCTACAAGTCTTGAGGCCATACTGACTGAAATAAAAGCACAGAGAATGTATCAGGGTAAATGTTTCCTGTAGCACCAGTCTAAAGATCTGTGAAAACTGGTTTGATTAAGACCCCGATGAAAAGTTTCTGAATTGTAAAGGTTTCAAAAAATATGTTTGTTTCAAATTGTACTATTTTGTAGATACAGAGCCCTGCAGCACATGTGTATTAACCCTTTGAACCCCAGACCAAAATATTGATGGTGGAAAAAACGTACCAAAATCATTTGACCTAAGAACTACCGAGAATCCCCGGAGCAGAAACAGCTGTTTTGCATACTGTTTGTAAAAAATTAATACTTTTGCTATTTTTTATGCTATTGTCTTGTATTACACACCAAAATGTCCAGAATGAAATTGTATACACAGAAAAAGATTAGTCTGAAGTATAAAAAAATGTTTAACAGCATTAAAATAATTTTAAAATATATGTATATAAATTTTTAGGCAAAAATATTGATTTTAAGATTTTTTAATTAAAAAATAAGAAATATTTTTACTATGAGCACCCACATTTTATTTTTCTAAATTTAGTTTTGTGTATGTACAAAAAAAATTATATTGATATCTCTAAAAATAAACTTTTTTTGAATTTTTATATAAAAGTATGCGACTTGTAAAAACCTCTAGGCGTACAACACAAAAATCACTGATATTACCTAAATAAATAAATTAGTAAATAAATAAATAAAAAAATTAGTATTTTAATAAAATACATATAAATATGTATTAATACTCATAAAATAAGTATTTTACGATTTCAAATAAATATGTATTAAACGCATATACCATGGCGACGATATTACGTCGCCCGGGGATTCTCGCAACTTCATTGGCGACGATACATCGTCGCCGCGGGGATCTTCGCATATCTTCTCGGCGACGATATTTCGTCGCCTGGGGTTCAAAGGGTTAATGATAATAGTACATATTTCTCAATACCGAAGAGTGCTGATAATTTACTAATTAGATTTGATAATATCTTCATCCATACAAAAATTGGGCTATTTGAGAATGCTGGTAAAATATACAGGGTGTGTATGCAGTTACATTGGAAGACAGTGTGGTAGAAAACAGCAATGTTGAAATCTATTTTGTTTCAATTTAATTTTATAATTAATTAATAATTTATCACCCAATACTTTCATATAATCTGACAAATTTATCTGATTTTAATAGTCATATATAGTACAAGTACTTTATAATTATTTTCTTCACTATTAGTATCCTTTATAGCCTACAATTAAACGTTTATAGCACAGACTAGATGCAGCATTAGATTTGAGTTTTAAGTACTAAAATATATAAGCAATATTTTTTAGCTGACAACAATTATTATAGTACTTAAAGTAAAATAATACTTTGCCAAACTGAATAATGGTTCTTTATATTGTTAAAATTAAACTTGAGGTGAAAAAAATGAAAGGTAGGATCTGAAAACCTATGTAAAGGAATCATGCAATTTAAATGTAAAATAATTGATTGTATAATTTGTCATTTTTGTGACCATGGTCTTTTGGCACAGGACAAACAAACAAAACACAGATAAAAACACAGCTATTCCAACAAACAAATTATATCACATACTACAACAACAAACGTACTGGACACAACAAACACATCAATTTAGACGCATTCTGAAACACTATTTGAATATTTGTTTAAACTTACGAGTAAATGTGCTTTTTTTATTTACCACAACAATTAAGTTCATCATTAGTGTTTAACCAATAGAAATATAACAGTTTAAGTAATTGCTAATTACAACTAATATATACAACTTGGTACTGAGTTATAAAAAAAATTGAGTAATTTAAGTGAATTATTCTGGGTTAGTAATTGTCAGAACCTTAATTTACATACATGACTTGGCTATGGTGAGAAGGGGTGATTCAAAACGAACTTTGAGTTTAGTTCTATTTCACATTTCGCTTAGTACTGTGCATGGAATCTGACACTGTCACAGACCTGACACTGGAATCTGTAGTCAATGTCCGTCTGACGAGATCAAAAAATGTCAGTGACAAGTTCAAAACGAAGTCTTTGCATAATTTTGACATCAGAGACACCTAGTCAGATTCAGACGCTGAACTAAGCTGAAGGTGAAATGGAGCTGAACTCAACACTCGTATCAAATCAACCCTTCCCACCATAGCTTCGTATCTAATCAACCCTTCCCACCATAGCTTCGTATCTAATCAACCCTTCCCACCATAGCTTCGTATCTAATCAACCCTTCCCACCATAGCTTCGTATCTAACCAACCCTTCCCACCATAGCTTCGTATCTAATCAACCCTTCCCACCATAGCTTCGTATCAAATCAACCCTTCCCACCATAGCTTCGTATCAAATCAACCCTTCCCACCATAGCTTCTTATCACCTTCCCACCATAGCTTCGTATCAAATCAACCCTTCCCACCATAGCTTCGTATCTAATCAAATCAACCCTTCCCACCATAGCTTCGTATCAAATCAACCCTTCCCACCATAGCTTCTTATCACCTTCCCACCATAGCTTCGTATCAAATCAACCCTTCCCACCATAGCTTCGTATCTAATCAACCCTTCCCACCATAGCTTCATATCAAATCAACCCTTCCCACCATAGCTTCGTATCAAATCAACCCTTCCCACCATAGCTTCATATCAAATCAACCCTTCCCACCATAGCTTCGTATCTAATCAACCCTTCCCACCATAGCTTCGTATCAAATCAACCCTTCCCACCACAGCCAAGTTATGTGTAAAAAACTTGGTTGCTCCACCGTGATTTGGCATTGTGTCTAAAACATCGTGGTGTACTCATTGTGCACCTGAGAAAATGAGAACACCTCTTCATCTAGACTACATTTTTTTGCAGTCTAAGTGTCTGATGTCAAAACAATGTAAAAAGTATTCAAGTATTCATATGTGGATAAATGGCTGCTGACAAAAACATTATGTGACAATTCAATCCTATCACACGATGCATATATTTTCATAACGTTATGAGGAAGTTTATGACAATAACAATTATAAATAAAAGTAAAAAACTGGTAAAAACCAGTTTCTCTTTTTTTAAATCAAGGTAAGCTGCAGTTATTTATACCTCCAAGTAGCTTGGCTGTATTGGAATACTGATAAACAGATTGGACATTTCTAGTCTTATCTGTAACAGGGAGATTACAGACATAACATTATATAAATTATCTTTAATTTTGTACGTATTGGAAAGAAAATATATGCAAAAACAAATTCTGTTGACAATACTCCGTAGTTTTCAAAATTATTGCTAGGAATGAAAATTTTTAAGCATGTCAATAAACAAGTGATTTAATATTTTTATGAAAATAACAAATCTTTAAAATTAGTTTTCCAAAGTTTTTACACAATGTACAATTAAAACTAAATTTTTGATACACAGAGTGCAGAGTATTATTCATGAGACATGTTCCTATTGGTCCTAGTTTGAAAATTCACTAAATATGGCTCTCTTAGAATAAAAACAAATTCCATGAACTATCTATCTAAGTTTATATAAATGTTCAATTACTATAAAACAAAATTTATAACAAAAATTGTATGTATAGCTGACAATACATGTTTACTATTACAAATTCAAACACAGGTTCATAAAATTGTGTTTATACAAAAATATCAATATTTAAATAAGACATTCAGTAACACTTCAGTCCACATTAATCACATCAAATTGTGTTTATACAAAAATATCAATATTTAAATAAGACATTCAGCAACATTTCAGTCCATATTAACCACCTTGCAATGGATCAACTTGTCAATTCTGTTATTAATGCTTTTTGAATAGAGAGGTGTTTTGTTGCTATCCATCTCTTAGACTTTAGCTAGGCCTTTCATATGGTGTCTCACATAATTTTATCAGATTAAGCTCAATTATTACATTGGTAGAGGTAAGAAATTCAGAATGTCAGAACACGTGGCAATGTCTTTGGCTCTTAAGAAATAATGAAACAGGAGTCCCTCAGGGATCGGATTTGTGTCCCTTCAGTTTTTGAGAATGATTAATTTAGTTGAGGAGCAATGTGCACACCATAAAAGTGATTCCCAACCAAGATTTCCACAATTGGCAGGTTTATTTCAATTACGAGTATGGACTTGTAACGCAATAAATTTCATTGTCAGAAACACCATTTCTATTTCAAATTCAAGTATTATTTTATTGGAGTACATAAAATATGAATGATTGAATAATCAACCAAAATATATAACTATGCATGTTAAAGTATTAATACACTTGAATACCACATGCCTTCTACACTAATCCAAGAATAACAAGACACAGCATAAGATGGCATGCAGTAAATGAGATCAATGCTTATTTACTTGATTAGTACTACCACAACTATTTCAAGCCACGTGACTATCCCTATGCCGGAGTGTATCGAATACAAACGAGACTGATTTTTAAAAATTAATCTTTATTTGACTAAACTTACAAATATATATTATTCTTTTACTATTCTACCACTTTAATTATTCCCTTTGGATTGGGACCGTTCTTCCAATTCCATCATCATAAAAACTCCTTAGACGTTCTATTAGCGATTAGAGCACAAAGACCTACAACCCTTCTTTGAGGGGTCGAAAAAGATGAAAGTCACAATATGAAAAATTCTGGGCTGCAGAAGAAGTGACAGTTTTAGCCAATTGCTACTTAATTTTCCATCAAAATGCTAGGTTTGCCGCATCCAGTACTGCACAATAATATTATGCATTGTGATTTCACAGAGAGTTATACACTGATTGTCCTCAAGAGATGTTGGACTATCTCAATGTTGGTCACGTTTACATTCTTCCTTGGGTGATGACTGTGGTTCTCTTACTAAAACCTTTCACGCCCCTCAAAAACTTCTTTGTGTTAAGCAAATACACGGGTTGTTGACAGGGAAAAGTACCTGAACTGTGCTATATCTGCAAAATTTTGGTTAGGCTCACCCCTTCCTTGGCCAAAAACTTATTTATAATCCGCTGATCCACAGAGATATGCACTTGCTGTTCACTTATTATTTATTTTGATAGTAAAGAGATCCAAGAGAGTTGCTGTTAGTTTCCTCCTCTCCCAAATAGTACAGGCTACCTGCGCATCAACTGACTGTAGGTCAATGTCTCCTAATATTTTAGATAACCAGTCCCGTTATATTTGACACACCCTCGTATTTAAACAATGATTGAGGTTAATAAAGAGCACTTGTCTGTGAAATACTTACCGCATCATGAGTTTTCGATCCATCTCTCCTCTGTGCATTGAAATCATGAACCAACCAATGAGATATGAGCAACAGAACTCATTTCCTAACTCATTTTAAATAGTAATTTTAAATACAAACAAAACATTCTCACATACATTCATGAATGTAAACTCAACTAAGATATGATTTTTATCTCTGTTATTTTGTTAATGCTTAACATTTATTTAATTTTTAGTTTATTAACATTACAGAATACCACATCAAGATTATTGACTATACAAATTATAAATTTTTGGTACAAAACCCACAATGTTTAACTTTCAAATATTGATTGTAAAATACATTTAAAGTAAAATTCAATTAATTACACTAAATTTGTTTCTTATTACACAATTAATAAAAATTAATTTTTTTAACATTAAAGGTAAATAATTTGAAATCTGTTAAAAGTTGACACGTTTGAAGGGATAAATATCATTTCAGGTTTCAAAATCAAAATGAGTAAACACAACACTGTTAATTTAACATTCAGTTTGAAAATAGTCATATGCAATAAAATAAAACTCCTGAAATAATTCACTTGGATTTTCAAATAAACAGAATTTTTGTCTGGATTCTCACAGAAAAGTTATAAAAATGGTTACATTCTCACAAAGGACGTAGTATCATGCCTAAAAAACTGCCTTTAAACAGTGAAATACAGGAGAGAAATGACTACTTCTGATTGAAACGTATACCTCGTAAGATACATGAAAATGTTTATATTCTCACAAAGGACGTAGTATTATGCCTAAAAAAAAAACTGTCTTTGAACAGTGAAATAAAGGAGAGAAATGACTACTTCTGATTGCCACGTATCCTCATATCTCGTAAGATACATGAAAATAGTTACATTCTCACAAAGGACGTAGTATCATGCCTAAAAAAATTGCCTTTGAATAGTGAAATAAAGGAGAGAAATGACTACTTCTGATTGCTACATATCCTTGAGATACTCCTGTATATGCTGTAAGGTAAAGTTGCAGAGATTTAATTGATGATGATCATGAGATGCGAAATGATGGATGAAAATGAAAGAAAATGTTACAGGAGATTAAGATTACAAGCTGTTGGCAGTGTGGAGTTAGATATTCCTTCACGTTGACATTTTGAATCTGTAATATACAGGATATTGGAGGTTTTGTGGATAGCCTCTATACAACCAGAAAGACTGTAGAGAATGAGTAACACCAGCTGGAGATCACGTTAAGAATTCTTCCTCAATTGAAATTCAGAAAAAAAAACACTAAAAGTTAATTTGGTTTTCAAAAAAATATACGTGCCCAAAAGTCTCATGAAGGTTTTAACTGAATTTTATAAAGGAGAGCCATTTGATGTTCTGTATGATCTACCTTAGGCATTTGGCTGAGTGAATGAAGGCACTCTATCCACAAAGTTATTTACGGAATTACTAGATACAGATTCGGTATTAACGGGAAAGACTAATTGGGTTTTAATTTCTGGCAATGAAACAAAGGGTGACAAACCTAAAAACGAGACCGCTTTTGTAGAACTGCTTTTTAAACTGACACTATGGAATGATAGTTATTGTGTATTGTACTCAAATTAGACACAACTTCGTTTTCAATGAGGCGAGAGATTCTACACATTTCATGTCTCACATTGAAATATAATATATCTCTTACCTTGCTTCATGCCACAACCTCTTGTTTTCCAAAATAAACTTGCCAAAAATTCACTAGGTATCAGTCACAGCCTTTTATGGAAAATGCTCTAAGCAATATAGGCTAACTCAGCATTCACAACTGTATACCTTAATGTCATAAAAACTATGCGTACTTACAGTTTTCAAAACATGTATTTTAATCACAATTTTTCACTAAACAAACAACATTACACCGTATGTCCCCATTAAATAATTCACACAAATTGTGAAACTACTTAACATAAAACGAAACATCGAAGGGTGCAATTTGGATTAATGTCAAAAGTTATACTAATATTTTTATGAGTTCAAAAAGAACATAAATTATCATAATTAAAAACTTTTAAAACCATTATTATTTGCACGTGATAATAAATGCAAATAAATACCCCGAGAATATTTTGCCCTCAACATCAAGTAGCTATATATTTCTGTGAGCTTTGGTTCCTGGAGATATCAGTTTATGGGAGCTTTTGACAAACTGGTGTTTGTTTGATAGAACTAATGTTGAAACTTTACAATTTTGTATATTACAATAATTCACAGGATAAGAGGTTATTGTAACAATCTGCTTAATAAAAACCATAGGAGTTCAATTACGTTTCACTGAATCTCTCTTTGGATTTAGTACCTTAAAACAATAATACTTCGTAGTCTCGACACGGTTTTGTGGGAGGATGACATGAAATATTAATATTTTTATAAGAAATAGATAAATTTGAAGTGAGCAGTCTAAATGTTAGATGGCATATATTTGATATATACGTTCTTTATGCATGCGGCTATTATAAAATATGAATAAGCTAGGAGCTTTGACATGTGCAGGCCAGCAAAAAAGGGTTTTCTGCAACTTCCAGCAACTATTATGTGAGAATTATTGTATAACATTTCAGATAATTAAAAATTGAGGTATCTTTATGCTATAGCAGATGCAGAATGTGCAACAGCTGTTTTTTCAATACCGCATTAACCACTCACCACAGCATTTGACTTAGGCTAAAAATACAAAACACCAAAAATATTAGTGCCAAACAATCGTATTAGATTACAAAACCCTAATTGTATAAATAGAGACCCTTAACCATTTCCTACACATGAAAGAGAGAAAAAATTAATGTAAACCAAACTGGTAATAAAAGTTATCGAAATATTACATCCCACACCAAACACTGCGGACCCATAAGTGATGCCCGAGTCAGTGGAGTAGAATGTTAGTATGGCCCATGCAGATGAAGGTGGCAGGGAGATACGTACCCCAGCTGTACGGGGCCGGCGTTGGTTTGCCGTGCAATCGAATCGTCGCTGATCAACGCTCTCGTCATCGACTCTGTCGAGTTGAGGCCACCCTCCTGCTACAAGCCCAGGATTAGCGACGGCCATGACCCATCCTCCCTACCACAACTTTGCTACCAACACTCTGCCCTACCACTCGGCGCACATTTACCGCACACCGTCAAGAATATATTTAGTGCTCACAATATATCTCAAATACACCAAATACATTTTGGGAAGAGTAACTAAACTGAATTAAAATTGAATAGTTTTTGGTTTTAAAAAATTCAATAGTTATACATTTATATTGTTCTGTAACACTGAAGTAAATGTTTTAATCGCTGATAAAACAAATAACCTTACAACTCAGTGTGAACACTCTTGAGTTAAAGATTAGTTCCTCTTTGATTAACTTTGCACTAACATAAACACTCCTATATTATCTTGATCTTTTCTACTACAACTATTTTATGACAATATCCCTCTCTCTTAGCCAGCCTCAAATAATACTTGGAGACATCAGCTGTGCCAAATACTCATTGTCTCGCCAGCTGCATGGTAGCATTGAAAATACCCCAACTTTGCTGGGAACTCTATTTCGTCAGCCTCACAGCAGATTTGATTAAACACAGGCTTTGTGTAATACCTATCACCGGCCTTATAGCGGTATCGGGAATACTCCGAATCAGCTGGTAACATTCTCTTACGAGCTACACAAATTATGGTAATGGGTTAAACAGCACCACTGTCAAGTCTCATAGAAGCATTTGGAATGCACTGGGTAGACAAACCAAGGCATTATTAGTGAATAGGCTGCAATATAGTAAGCGGCCACCAACACTATTGAATCATCGATGTTCATGATTATCTAAACCACCAAATCCAAAAGGTAAAATAGATTTATGTTAAAGGTATTTCAAATTGTTATATTGAGGCAAATGCTTCATTTAAACTGTTATCATTATATTTCAGCAGTTTTTAAAAAAGTAATCATTTAATGATGAATATAAATCTATCTAGGCTATGTATATTCATAAAATGTAATAAATAAAACAGTGTAACATTAAAATACTTTTTACTAGTTTGACAGCTTGTGACACAAATAACAAATGACATCACCGTTGTGCTTGTGGCCATTACTCAAATAAGTTACCATACAAATGATTTTACTTGGTTTGAATTAATTTAAAACAATATTGTTATTCAATAATTAAAAAGAGCTAGAAATAATTAATTGTAAGTAACTATAATTAGAATGTTTTTTTTTTTTATTCAATATTTTAGGTATTTCTGATTGATTATTTGGTACTCTAATTTGATTGTGATTATGGTCACTTACTATACTGCAGTCGGTCTGTCGACAATATGGGTTTAAAAAAATAGTGTTTAGACTCTTAGTATCAAAAGATGTAAAATTGTAACGGATTAAATTACAAATATTGTTACTGTTATAAATGTTTAATAGATTTTTTTCAAATGAAATATTACTAACAGCAAACATACAAAACTTCAAAGTGTTACGTGTAGAACCAGAGTAACAAAAAAGTGTCATAAAACAATAAATGAGAAAAACACACAAAGACCTCTTATATATTTATGCGTAATCTAACTAAAGCATCAATAATCTGAGAATCCTGAGTGTTGTACTCTACATTCTAGAGACAATCCTCTACAATAAAAACAGGGCAACCAAGGACTGGCGATATTCACATCTACACCAGACACAGAAGTAACTTCCTCTTACATCATCATCTCAGCCTATTTGAGAAGAAACATTCATATCGATGAGCAATGATCTTCGACATTCTACCCTATTCCCTAACAGGATTGCTAGAGAAGACCTTCAAAACTTCCTTGAGAAAATGGCGGCTGGAGTGTCCAACCTACAGTATCACAGTTTGTTCAATGGAGGACACACAACTTTTGACAAACACCGATACATACACATTTATGCTCTGTTCTATAAAAATATGTGGAATAAAGATATATTCTATTCTATCTTGTTTGTCTACACGCATGTTTCGGAAAGCAGATGCCGCGGCAGTCTTTTACACGGTTGGTGTGTAATAATTAAATTTTATTATTAATAAATATTTGTAAATCACAAATTATAATCCTAGTAAGAAAGGTTCAAAACACATGTAATACTCCTCTAGCAGTCACTCTTAACGTTGCTCACACTATTTTGAGTTTCTTCACCTTCAAGCCGATGTGCTTTGTGTTCGTGCAAGTAAAACTGGATAGCAATACCCTAATTGATTCTTTGCAACATCAAGATGCAACAAAGACCTCAATACACACGGAAGGTAACCAACGCAGATTTGCAAAACTTTGTAAATATGTCAGGTGGAGTAAAAAGTTCCAAACTGTCTAGTTTCATTGTCCGGCAACGTTTTACCTGCAGAGATAAGATACCAATCCAATTACTTTTTGAATTGGCCTCATATAATTAATAATGTGGAGAATATTACATATTTCTATACATTTTCCTACAGAGTACCAAATTTAAGTAGTTATCTTCATGAATCTGAATACATATTTATATTTTTAAACACCTCAAGTATGAATGTATGCTTTGTTTTAAGTTTGCTTTTGAATTGGAGTGTCACAAACGCTCTGGTATGATTTCTTTATTTTAAACTAGTTTGTAATTATGTGTTAGGTTAGTTATTTACCTGAATAAGAGATCAGATTGCAGATCTCGAAACGTAGCGTTACTGATTTATTGTTTCACTGAACGATGCCAAATGTCCGGAAAAATCCTGTTTCCTTTATGAATATATGATGCCTTTATGGCATCATCAGGCATGAAGTTTTGAAAATATTTTCCAAGCCATATATCAAAGAATAGCAGAGCCAGAGTAGCTTAAAAAGCACTACAGTATTAGATGCCTAAGTTTAAGATTGTATATGATTTTGAGGCCGAGGAAACAAGTGAGTACAGACAGTAGGCTTAGCCTACAAAGGGGGCAGGGGTTTACCCTAATGTTTAATTATGGCTTAAAACTCGTCACTTACTTTGAACGATTCCAAAAACTTCCGAAAGAGAACCCTCAGGAACTCACTTTCCCATTCTAAAATCCCTGAACCACCAGAAAATATTGAAAACTAAAATGTGTTAACTAGTGAAATGTAGTATGCTACACCAGTAGTATTTAATACAGGCAGACAGAAGGAGTAGAATATTCACCCTTCCTGTAAAAGCTGCAGATGTTAGTTTTAATGGTTTAGTGTTGCTAACACTTTTATCATGAAAGAAGGCACATAGATGACTCCATGAGGTGAATATATTTCGGTTTCCTTATAGACTTTGTACAAGATCAGGTTTATTCACACCCAGGTGAGAAATGTAATCACAAAGCTTTTGAAGTCTCTGTGTCAGTCATGTCACCAGTCTAGGGCTAAACATTTGCGAGACTGGGATGAGAATACCATTTGATATGAAACTCATACATATTCAGCTAAGCTTTTATTTTCAGAAATTCTTATTTTAGGAACTCAATTGATGCCTTCTTAGCTTTCTGTAGTTTTGAGAATGTAAGTATCCTAATGTGTAAAGGATTTGTAGCTTTATTTATTTCAGTATTTCCCTCTATACAATACCATTTTCTTCCTTAATAAATACAAAATTGCTAGAAACGGAGAATATATCTAAAATCAAGAGATGTATGAATATCGATAAACTTTTTGACCAAAACCATGACTTGCACTCCTGAAATTTGACTGCAACCACAGTACTTAGGAAATTAAAAAATTAACTTTAAAACTTAGACCACTGAGTGCTGCAGTTACCAATATTGGTGTCCACACCACACAGCACTATAGCTATAGTATACAATGTTAATACACTACCAAGTAACGGAGTGCTGATGTTCATATACACTTCACTACTGTAACCTTTGGTAGTGAATGTGTTATATGTCAACATTACTATAGCTATAGTAAACAATGTTAATACACTACCAAGTAACGGAGTGCTGATGTTCATATACACTTCACTACTGTAACCTTTGGTAGTGAATGTGTTATATGTCAACATTACTATAGCTATAGTAAACAATGTTAACACTCTGACTATACTGTTTGATACAATGTTTTTGTTCAGGACATTTACAAAGTGGATAAAATGGTGGATAAAACAGACCTTGTATTAATTCTTTGGCACTCTTCTCTTTCTGTAATAAAGAATGTCTGGGTTTTAAAATAAAGTATCTTTGCCAATTCCTTTAAAGACAGTTTTGTAAATAAAAATAACAGTCTATATAGTGGGCACAATACGTAAAAAGATCCAAGTATTACGAATAAAACTTTCCGAAGTTCTAAACGAAATTATAAAGTAAGAGTTAACAGATGAGAAGAGATTAAACGGAATGTTATGAAATTAAATTTTTATTTTAAAATTTCAGGTACTAAATGTAAAAAAAACTTCGAAAAGAAGTAGCAATACTATTATGTTATTAAATTGCTAAATACACATATAAGTTAATCGTAATTTCATATAGTTTTATGAGAAATAACCCCGATATACATCATTACATGTTATAAATGTAAAATAACATCTTGTTACGGTGTTTCACAAATTAAATATCACACAGCAAAGTTGTGGCAGAGAAGACTTAGCGAACAAACAAACAAACTATAGACACACAATGCAAGCAACAATAATTGTATTAATAAAAAGTACACACGACCCTATAGACTAACTATCTACCTATTGTTATGAGCACATTGAAACAACTTCCTCTAAGTATAGCAATTAATGCGTACTTATTGTCATTTCCACATGTGCATAGCTCGGGCGTTCAATACAAAACTGGATTAGTCTTCTCTTGTTAGGACCAATGTGCAATATACAGATTGCCACTTAGCCAAAAAGCTGAAAATTTTTACCACTACTCTTTTTTATAATTTTAATTTAGAAAAGTAATTGGTATAAGATGTTTGTTTTTATCAATGTTTACATTTTATTTTTTAGCAATTAAAATTTACCTGTAAAATAAATGTAGGCTCAGGTATTCATCTTTTGTAAAAATACTTAATATTAGTAAACTTTCTCAACGGCTATACTATCTCACTGTTATAAATAAATCCTCTATAATCTTCAATAAATTGGAATAACATTTTAAAAGTATACATACATAACAAATAAAATCTATACGAGTTATTTGGAATAAATATCACCAATGTATATGAGGTTTAAAGTAACATGCAATAACACAGTAAAATGCAAAACGTATATTGCCCCATTTTATAATAAAATGTTATCTTCCTTATTCTATAAACTGCAAAAAATAAGTACATTATTATTCTAAACAGTCTTAGTACTCATATTTCCTAAGGTGATAAATTGATAAACGAAATACATACAAATGAAACACTACGCTCAAAATTCATAGTAAACTAGAATAGTATCACAGCTAGTATAATACAGTATCTTCGGAGATGGTTTACAATCTGAAACATACTATAACAATAACAAACATCACTGAAACCGCATTCGACAATGGAAAATACTTATGGCACGCAATCCTGGAATGGAATCTTTACTTCTGATGCTCCAAAACTTTGTTTCACTTGAATACATAATAAAGTTCACGACAACATTCCACGTAAACAACTTTTCAGTTGTTCACGTATTTGGTTCAAAATGGAGAAACGTCTTTTGAGACGTCTTAAAACTAATTGTGATTCTGTCAAACTTTTAATGGCAAAGTGTTAGCCCTTCCCAGGCGATGACAGCAAAATTATTAATAAATGAAACCCTAGCTTTGAAAAAACTTGTATTTGTAGTAAATTTAACATTTTCTCAAAACATGTGCATTAATGACCCTGTTTAAGATGGAAATAATGAATATATGAAAAAAGATTAAATATAGCAGAATAAGTAGTTGGAGAATTGTTGCAAACGTATAAAAATCACCACTTTAAATAATAAATGACCGGAAAGGATTAACTGTTGTTATTGATTATTTGTTCATCGCCAAAACTTATAACCAAATTAAACACTCAACAAAAACACAAATAATAATACATACTACACAATAATAATCGGGCTTTCTATTTATAACTGCTATTTTTTGCACAGGCTATGAAAGTACAACGAAAAAGTAAGCAAGTAAAAAAGTGTAAGTTTGATAGGCCACCCAAAACATTGAGGTTTGAGTTTTAAACATTGTAGACCACAATTTGATATTCTATATTCTGTAAATACATTATTTTAAAGTTAATTTTAACCTTCTCTGCAAGGGGTGGGAGGGTATACTTTGTTTATGGCTACCTATTAACTGTTGAATGAACTAAGTTGTCAAGTCTGGGAAAAGTTATACACATCATCAGAATAATGAGTTATTTAAATTATCAAATAGAGAGTATTATGTTTCAAAATTTGATTTTTTTCAACTCAGAAAATTTTGCACTACATATCTGAGATTTTTAAATGGCATTGTAAATGATAGATATCTTGTCACATTGTGTAACGGTTGCCTAGTAAAAACATTGAATCTCATCAACTGATTATAAACAAAGAAATGTTTATTGATAAATCAGTACTGATCTATAACGCACTTAAGAGTACGATGTATATATTTCATACCACTTTGAAAATACCACAAGATAGTAAATGCTTGGAGTAACTGTACGGTGATAGAGGACAGTGCTCTGTATTTGATACACCCCTATCTGCTCCTTTGAATTCCAAAGCTATTTTTGTTGTGCCAAGATATTCGTTCTCACCCTGATATACCTACATCATTTCAGTTCTGTTGTGCAATGATTTTAAGAACATCATTTTCATTCTGCTATACCTAAATCATTTAGGACACTCTAGTATTGTCAATCAGTCAAGTTAGTTCTGTTGTCCAGTGATTTTAAGGGCTTCATTTTCATTCTGCTATCCTAAATCGTTTAGGATACTCTAGTATTGTCAATCAGTCAAATTATTTCTGTTGTGTAGGGATTTTAAGGACATCATTTTCATTCTGCTATACCTAAATCGTTTCGGATACTCTGGTATTGTCAATCAGTCAAATTATTTCTGTTGTCCAGTGATTTTAAGGGACATCATTTTCATTCTGCTATCCTAAATCGTTTAGGATACTCTAGTATTGTCAATCAGTCAAATTATTTCTGTTGTGTAGGGATTTTAAGGACATCATTTTCATTCTGCTACCCCTAAATCGTTTCGGATACTCTGGTATTGTCAATCAGTCAAATTATTTCTGTTGTGCAGGGATTTTAAGGACATAATTTTTATTCTGCTATCCC
Source organism: Homalodisca vitripennis (assembly GCF_021130785.1). Classification (NCBI taxonomy): domain Eukaryota; kingdom Metazoa; phylum Arthropoda; class Insecta; order Hemiptera; family Cicadellidae; genus Homalodisca; species Homalodisca vitripennis. The sequence continues at coordinate 143,051,962 of NC_060215.1, forward strand.
TAAATAATTTCAGATGCTCTAGTATTGTCAGTCATCAAGTTAATTGTATTGTGCAGTAATTGCAAAGCATTTGTTTCTTTCGGACAACCTCATTCGATATTTTGAGCTATATTATTGGTGGCTTTAAATGAATTAAATAAAATAATATTGTATATTGCACCATGCATTGTATATTGTTGACTGGGGAGTGAAGATTAGATTTTTAAACCACGTTTAAAACAAAAAAATAGAGTGCAAAATATTGTTTTAAGGTAAAAAACTAATACAATAATGTCTTCAGAACATTACTTAAAGTGAGCAAATACTGTTTGTTGTAAGCTTTTCATTTTTATACGATAAAACTGTTTGACAATTTTATTCCAATTCCATATTTAATTCCCAAACATATCCAGTTATCCGATATTATGGATCATTTATTAGGTTGAATGATTAATATAATTAAGGATAAATAAATAAAAAGGACAGAAATGTATTTGAGAATTTTTTTGTACCATTTTGAGTCAGACGGTGAAGTGGTGAGACTGTTACGCAGGTAGCTGCTTCACCAACATTCTGTCTGGGTCACACAGGTACGACTGTGTTTACACTGGCAATAAGTTGCACAAGTCTAAACGGGTGCAAGAGCTCTCCTGAGCACTGTTGCAACCACTGTCGCACAGCTGTTTGCGAGAATTAGAAAATAGTGTCGTACATAAAATTGTTACAAATTTTGCATTGGCTCCCACAAGCAGCAAGTAATGCTAGTGATTAAAATTGCATATAGTTGACAATTGCGCAGTTTTACATGACAATACCTCAATGCGCTGCAGTAACTAATGTTGTTAGCCCTCTCACTCTTAGGCAGTAGAGTTGAGAGACAGTTTAATCCAAAGGAGCCCTGCTCCAGCAGCATCCTCTTTAGTACCCACAGGTTTACATGAGTACCTCAATAGCAACTGTAGGTGATCTGCCGACTCTTGCAAAGTATATCAGTGAGGCTAATACAATCAAGCAAGTTAACTAAATGTTTACCAGAAACTGAAAACACACCCAATATGGAAACAAAGCTGACAATGTTGTAAATGTAAATAAAATTTCTATATGAATGATTCTGATATTCTTTTTTTCACCTTCTAAATATCAGATAGCAATTAGTGTGACTTATGAAAACTATCTATTAAAACAGTGTATAAAATATTTTGCACATTTATGAGTAAAACATATTTCACACATAAACGCAAATTACGTTTTATTTCGGTTAAATACGTACCAAACACAGTAGAATTCACATTATCTGGGTAAAAGAGGCAGTAGTTCATAGTCAAGTCTATGTGAAATTGTTACATGATATATCACAATATATTTGAACACAGTAATGTAAATAAAAACAACCAGCAGTCCAGTACAAATATTCAAGAACTCTGAGTGAACTGGTCTCAGAAATGGGATGATTCCAAAATAATTCACAGATCCATCTTAACTTGTTCTTTAAAACCACTAATTTAGATATTTAATAATAAAAAATCCTTACCCCAACAAAACAAAAGTTATTTTTTGATTTAATAACTTTTCTTTAAAGATAAAATCCGCACCGTTTGTGTGTCATCCCAACACCAATAGTTTGGAGTAGATATGGAAACATATTGAGAAGAAAAGCAAATTGGAGTAGAAATTAAGATAAAGTAGCAGAACTTAATTAGAATAAAGTGAATGAAGAAATTATTTTTTTAAATGATTTAGAAAAATCTTTCAATTATTTATAAAAACCGAATGAAATTCAATCGATTTTAAGTGGTTCCATCTGCGAGTTAATGTTACCGTATTATATGATTCTTCCTATGCTTACAGTATCCAGTGTGCCAGCAAATATTATAGGAAATGAGGCTAAGAGTGTGGGTAAAGCAGATAGAATTGCACTCTATAATTGATACAATTTCAGATACAAAAGTGTTAACAAAGATATCAGGCTGTTATTTTGAAAAAATAAATAACACTCATCCTTTTCCACAATTTTATGTAATAGTCAAAAATATCATGCACCATTCATATGGAAAAGTGGTACCACCACACATTTTATAATCACAGTAAAATTTGAGTTAAAGACGTCAAAATCAGTCCCATGAGCACAATTTATGAAGTCTGATAGACAAGATCGATATTTAACTCTTCCAAAATAAGGTAGTAAGTAGGCTAGTGTTTGTTACATTCGTCATTACAAATATAATGAAAATTTTTATTGTGAATGCATCTCATGGAAAAAGCATTTATTTTACATCATTACTACGCTTTGCTGCACAAAATTGGCATATACCTATGTTTCTAATTAAGTTCTCATTTAGTAAGTATACTGCATGTTATGTTAAGTAGTATAATTTTCTTATGTCTTAGTGAGTATAATTCTAGAATTCGGTTTCAAAATGTTTAAAGGTTCCTTTCAAATGTTTATGTTTTCAAATAAAACTCTGGATTGTAAACAAACTGGAAACTAAACGACTAGTTATCACCAGAATTACCGTTTTAATATGGTTTTTCCAATAATGAAATTGTCCATAGTTGTTTGTATAACAACATAGACAGAAAGCTTCTAGTCTAGAGTATCTGTGGTGAAATAAACATTTATAAAGGAACCATATGAGTTTCAGGAATAAAAGGGTTGTAGGACCCTTCTTCACTTCACGTTGCTGTTAAATATGTAGACTCGAATAACATCTCCTGAACATTAACATTAAAGTAACTTTGCCAATTTAAATGACATTAACTAACGGTTTGGCTAACTTTAACGTTGTCAGGACTTAAATAAAAAAATACAGATTATATAAAGCAGGTAAAGCAGCATGCATGTTAGTCTATGAGCACATAGAGTCTCACAATAAGACAAGAAGACCATGGCCACCATAAACAACATTATATAAGTAGACATACTACTTTATACATATAAACGTATAAAAGTGATAATAATAACTTTTAACTGTACTATACATTTATATTCGTTCTTTGAATTGAAATAATACATGAGTTTGGCTTGTGTTTAACCAATTACTTACAAAAATAATACTACTGAAGAGTCTATGTAGCTCAATTGTTCATATTTGAGCACTATTAACTAAAATTTAAAATTAGTTCAAATATATATATATATATATATATATATATATATATATAAAGTGCTCTAAGCATTATTCAAAGTCGTCTTCTGAATAATCAGTAACCTATTAGAAGAATCTTCTATCACTATTTCAAATACATGAGAAAGGGTAACCTTTTTCAACTCCAACATACTCGCACTGTTTCAAAATAGAATTTATGGTGTTTTAAAACTGACGACTTCACAGAATCCTGCATCGTTGCACACGTCACAAGACGTGTGTATTTGTGGAAACTTGCCATACACGGCTTGCTCAAATATAATAAGGATTTCTGTTTCTGCAGCTGACACAACACGTAAACTGAACAGTTGAAAGGTTATGTGGCCGAAGTAGACAAAATATTGTCTTTATGCAGATACTTCGCTTAATACTAGAGTCAAGTCCGAGCCAAAGATTATTAGTTTTCAACAGGTTTTTTGTTGTTTTTAAAGGATAAAAATGTCCTATTCAGTTTTCAGTTTGTGTGTAGCGTAAAAGTCATTACGCTCTAAGTCAATAACTATTAATGAATCTACATTTAAATAAAGACCTTCAACATACAAGCTACTTGGACAAAAAAAATGGCAGAACTAACAAATCGTGAAGTGTTGAAACTTACAGTGAGGGTTGTCAAGTGATTGTAACAATTCTACATAACACTTTAAAACCATCATTCATGAACACAAGCTTCAAATACAATAAACACAAAACACGATTATGAACGTAACGTCACACAATCACCAGTGCAGTAACACAGTATGCGGAGTGGTATATAAATTTTGCTACAAATCTTCAACCTGCAAATGTCTATTGATAATGATTTATGATGTTCTAAATTATGGAAGATATTATTAACTAAAAAATAACATTGTGTAGTGCAATTACAGGGTGTTACAGAACCTGTCACATTTTGTGTAACTTAATTTATACCTATTCCATTAAGTTTAAATATATCAATGATCTGTGAATAGAGGAAAACTCTGGAACGTTTTTTTTCTTATAGGAAAATCATGTTCTAGCTGCGAAGGTGAACTAATCCGAGAATAGCGAACTGAACTATCCACAAGTTTAAATATATCTAGGATCTGCGAATAGATGGAACTCCAAAACATTTCTTCTCTTACAGAAAAATCATGTTCTAGCTGCGAAGGTGAACTAATCCGAGAATAGCGAACTGAACTATCCACAAGTTTAAATATATCTAGGATCTGCGAATAGATGGAACTCCAAAACATTTCTTCTCTTACAGAAAAATCATGTTCTAGCTGCGAAGGTGAACTAATCCGAGAATAGCGAACTGAACTATCCACAAGTTTAAATATATCTAGGATCTGCGAATAGATGGAACTCCAAAACATTTCTTCTCTTACAGAAAAATCATGTTCTAGCTGGGAAGGGGAACTAATCCGAGAATAGCGAACTGAACTATCCACAAGTTTAAATATATCTAGGATCTGTGAATAGAGGAAAACTCTGGAACGTTTTTTTTCTTATAGGAAAATCATGTTCTAGCTGCGAAGGTGAACTAATCCGAGAATAGCGAACTGAACTATCCACAAGTTTAAATATATCTAGGATCTGCGAATAGATGGAACTCCAAAACATTTCTTCTCTTACAGAAAAATCATGTTCTAGCTGGGAAGGGGAACTAATCCGAGAATAGCGAACTGGGCTACCGACAAGGGAGTAACATCTTTTGGTAGTAAGACAATCAAGTCAGTATTGAGACCCAGATGGGAGATATACTCAATAATGGCCCTTAAATAGTTGTGAAGGAAGTATATTGAAAAGGGTGTTTGTTACTCACTAACACCAGAAAGCTTTTGGGAAAACAGTCTAGTATAGACCTAAATGACACTTTGTCTGGTTTGCAAAGCAAGAGTCTTCTAAGCCTCTAAGGTGATAGGATACAAAACCTTTCATCTTCTGTGTTGCATAAAACTCTATGAAATTGAAATTTTTCTTGCTCATACCTACTTTACTCTATGTTTGTTCAAAACACTAAAATTGCAACCCATTCATTCAATTCTTGACTGAAACAGTTTTTCAGCAACTCCAAATTGTTCTAACAACTCAAAAACAATTGTGATTAAGAGACAATATGATTTGCTTACACAATACATACAAAGGTTTTGCGACATTGTTTTGTAACAACTTGTATATGTTATAATTATATGTTATAAAATGTGCTGTACAATCACGAATCATCAGCCAGAAGAGTGAGTAGGTGAAATGTTTGCTTATAACTGGTCTTGCCAAGTGAAATGGTGGTTTATATCTGTAGTCTTAGCAAGTGAAATCTGTATGTCTTGCCAAGTGAAATGGTGGTTTATATCTGTAGTCTTAGCAAGTGAGATGTTTGTTTATATCTGTAAAATGTTCGTTTATAATGTTTTCTTAGCATACTGTATTACTGCAAGATGAGCCCATAAATTCTCAGCCAAACAAGAAAAATACTACTCGATCAAAGCTAAAAGAATTTATGAAATTCAACCAGTGTTACTTGGTGATTTTAAGATGTGTATAGTTGTCTGAACAAGATCCATTTATCACGTTTTATAGGACAGATGATAACATTTGTTTTAGTTCACTAAATCACAGAGTGTGAGTCATCTGGTCAGTTGATAACTATTGTGATTATATAACTCAACAGTGATCCCCGCCTAAATTAGAAACTAACTCAATTTTAATTTAGTTTGAAACTTTGGGGGTTTTACTGGTCCAATACTACTAGGTGTTAAACTCTGTCAGTTAAATAATAAGCATACAAATGAACATTACATTACACATGTTCCAAATAATACTTTGGTTATTTCTTTCTTTATTACGTTATAAATTTCTTGCTTAATTGATGTTGCAAAATATTAATCTACAGTGATTATTATAAATTATTGTTATGTAATTAGCAGTTTTAATGCGTTTCCTGGTCTAAACATAGCGAGTTATGTAGCCATAGTGGATTTCTTGTTCTGATTGTACCAGAACATTCTGTGTCAGTGGGAACTCATCAACATTATATAACGTTATAACTAGACTTGTGGGTCAACAGTCACTGTAACACTCACGCTTCAATATCAGTTTTTGTCTGGAAGAAAAACCAACAACAGGAGGAACCTAACAAAAATTAAATTTTGAACAACGCTACCGAGAAGTGTTAAATTACATTTTCAGATTTACTACAACTACAAATAATTACAAATATTTTAAAAGCATTTTAGATAATATTTTTAAAGTTACGAAACACTCACTCAAGGTTGAGTATGTCATCTGAGAAATTATTTAAAAAAACGTCTTTTAAGAGTCATAAAAGAGAATCTTATTTAAAAGAACAAATTAACATAATATGTAAAAATAACTATTTGTGGAACTAAAACTTAGAACAGTAAAAATCATTACTTCGATTTTATAATAAATTTTTATATTGAAAAATTGAAGTATTAAACCATAGAACGTTTTGTGCAAAAACTAAAAGAACAAAATATTTACGTTACTATAGAAAACATAATTTAAAATAACTGATACATGTAAGGTTCAGAAAAACTTAAAACAAATAATAAGGCTCTTAACTAAAGCAAATGTTTTAAATATAATGTTTTGCTAGGGCTGTGCAGGTACCATACTAATTATATTGGATTGTTAAATAAAATTCAAAACTGAGTAATTCATTAACGGAATTTTGTATGAACACCCTACAACACTTGTATAAGCTCAGGACAATACAACTTGTATCAAAGGGCTTGATATTTGTTGTAATATAATCTCAACAAAGAATATTTCCATCAATACAACTATTTGGCATTTGACTAAAAAGAATAGAATTTGACAGCAGCATAATTTCCAGTACAACAAATTAGATTAGTTTAAGAAAAAAAAAATAAAAGAAATTGTGATTGAGGAAACATTTTAACCACTATATTAAATTTAACTGATTAACAATATGTTGTATGTAAAACATACAATCCGGATTATGTCTTTAAACTATAATAGAAGCTAAAATAGGACACATAGATTATTATGAACATTAGGCCTTACAAAAATGTATAAACAGTCTGAATATGAAATGTTTTGAAATTTTTAATTTAATCTTTTCCTTTAAGTAAACAAAAAACTTTATATACATAGAGGTAAAAAGAAAAATAAGGGAATGTAAAAAAGCAGTGGCAACGGTTAAACACCTAATTACATACTACTTATAGATGCGTAATACAACTTAAAGATATCGATAATTATTCTTATTCACTGTGATGTTCAATATTATACCATATATAGTCTATACTATGCATGTGCTATAATGTACAGTGTTCGGTAGTGTATATGTGCTATATTGTACTGTGAATGGTGGGTGTTCATGTGCTATAACGTACTGTGTTTGGTTAGTGTGTATGTGCTATATTCTCTGTGAATGGTGGGTGTTCATGTGCTATAATGTACAGTGTTCGGTAGTGTGTATGTGCTATATTGTACTGTGTTTGGTTAGTGTGTATGTGCTGTAACGTACTGTGTTTGGTTAGTGTGTATGTGCTATATTGTACTGTGAATGGTGGGTGTTCATGTGCTATAACGTACTGTGTTTGGTTAGTGTGTATGTGCTATATTCTCTGTGAATGGTGGGTGTTCATGTGCTATGATGTACAGTGTTCGGTAGTGTGTATGTGCTATATTGTACTGTGAATGGTGGGTGTTCATGTGCTATAACGTACTGTGTTTGGTTAGTGTGTATGTGCTATATTGTACTGTGAATGGTGGGTGTTCATGTGCTGTAACGTACTGTGTTTGGTTAGTGTGTATGTGCTATATTGTACTGTGAATGGTGGGTGTTCATGTGCTGTAACGTACTGTGTTTGGTTAGTGTGTATGTGCTATATTGTACTGTGAATGGTGGGTGTTCATGTGCTATAATGTACAGTGTTCAGTAGTGTGTATGTGCTATATTGTACTGTGAATGGTGGGTGTTCATGTGCTGTAACGCACTGTGTTTGCTTAATGTGTATGTGCTGTATTGTACTGCGAATAGTGGATGTTCATGTGCTATATTTTACTGTGTTTGATTGGTACTCACAAGTTAAAATGTAATATGCTTTGTTGTGTACACTGTTATATTTTACTGTGTTTGGTTAGTATTCTTCAGCTATATTTTACTATATTAGAAATGTAGCCTCGAAGTGTTTATTATTGTATATTATATACTGTTTTAGTGTATTAGGTCAGTTGCCTCATTATGTTCTCGATGTGAACACTATTATCTTGGCTTTTATATTTCAAGTGTTTTTATCAGTAAAACAAACCAGAATATGGTTTTTTTGTGTTTAGTGTATTGTGGTGAATGACGACCCATGTCCATGATGATCCTGATGTCACTGGTGAGTGTTACAGTTAGGTACCCACACAGCCCAAGAGGCTACCATTTACCCTAGTCTGAGGTGCTGCCCGCCGGCCCGCAGAGCGTCTCCACCCAGCAATGACTGACGTTCGTCGCCCATTCCTGCGTCCGCACAGTGGACTGTCAGCCCTAGCTCTGCCTGGGGACCAACAACCTCACCACTACACTACAATCTCACCCTAACCCTCACCCCCCACCACTCTTGGTCATCAAGCAACACTTACATAAGGACGAAGGCCAAAATGAAAATACGCAAAAACAAAAAATGCAGTAAGAACGTTGTTTAAAGTATCTTATACTATGTAATACGCTGGTGTTAAGATAATGTGTCATAGGAGATGACATTTATAGAGTTATTTACAGAATCTGTCAAAGGGCGTTTTAAAGAATTAAATATATTAACTATATATGGACTTTATATTTTTGAAGCCATCATGTATATTAAACATCCATCAGTAGCAGTAATGTGGTGCATCACTATGACAACAGATATAAAATTGAATTTGTAATCCCTTGTCATCGTATAGAATTATACATTAACTATGAACATTATATGTAGGAAATAAATGTTTAAGAAAAATTCCTGATTATATAAAAAGTGAGGATAAATCTACTTGTTTAAAAAAATGTTAAAAGAGTTTTTGGTAGGGTTAACTTTATATTCTTTAAAGGAATTTGAGCACTTTCTCTTAAGATCTTAATATTAATTTTTTATAATAGTAAGTGCATACTGTTTAATACTTTTGATAGATATCTGTTAAAAATTAAATTATAAACTACATTACAATTATATATTGTAATTTGACTACTGTTTTCATTAAATTGACACTATTCAATGTACAAAATGTGCAAATGAATGAATAAAGATTATTTTGATTTGATTTGATTTGATATACAGTGCATGTTCATAAACTATGTATCTGCTGGTTTGAAAATTTGGTACATGTCAAATGGCACAGCATCGATAAGCCACAGCTAATTACACAAGTTCAGAACTAAGTTTTATACTCTGTTCTGTGCTTCTACACAAGTTGAGAACTAAGTTTTTATACTCTGTTGTGTGCTTCATTGAGTGTTTGAGATTGTAAAAATGCCCATCGAGCACAAAATTGTGGCTAATGTCAACTTATCAAGCTTTAACTTCTCTACAGATGTCTCTTAGTGAAATATAAAAGGGCTACTTTTTTTCAACCTCCGATTTCACGGCATCAGGCATATTCTTCGCTACAACACTTTTCACTGTCGAGTTCAAGTAGCTAATTTGTGCTGAGATGGAGTCGCATAAACATGGCCACCTATATTGATTCTGCCGCCAAATTTGATTAACGAGTTTTATTCATTTCCTGCAAGCAGAAGAAATAGTACAGCAGAAATCCATCAGAGAATGTGCTGTGTTTACGGAGAAAACATTATGAGTGATGGTGTTGTATGTGGGTGATACAGAAAACAAAAATTGTTGACCGATACCTAAAAAAATTGCTGAATGACTTCAGCTTTGACATTTCTCATATTGATCCTTGAATTTGACATTTGGCCATCTTTAAACTTTTGACGCGATTCACGCACAACACCATCACTCATGATGTTTTCTCTGTAAATACGGCACATTCTCCAATGAATTTACACTGCACTATTCCCTTCTCTTTGCAAGAAATTAATAACACTCCCCAATTTACATTTGGTGGGAGAATCAAAACAGGCAACCATGTTTAGGCAACCATGTTTAAGCGACTGCAGCTTAGCGCAAACTGACTTCTTGAACACAAAAGCGACAAATGTTATAGTGGGGAAGATGCGCGATTGACTACTGCGCACATCACGGACCTGCCACGTTTCAGGCCGTCATGGCATGAGATCGGAGGTTGAAAAAAAAGAACGACCATCATATATGAGGATAGAGCAATGAGTAATGAAATGGCAATAAACAATACGTTAAGGCTCAATGGCCATCAATGTGGCTACTAATTACAGAAAGCTAACAAAAATATCAAATTGATACAAAGGTTCATTACCATTTTATAGCTTTTCCCATATAACATGTTTTATATTACTACAAGTACTCAGGAGTTTGTAAAACTGTTGCACATTTAAATAACTAATTCAACTCTTTTATTGTTCATACACTAATTATTAGTTAAACAGGTAAGTAGATCAATCAAATCATTTTTGTTACTAATATTTTTATGTTTTAGGTGACAAAAAAACACCAACAGATGTTCTTGGTTACAAAATATAAATAGTATTAAGTAGGTTTTCAATCTGGAAACAACCAAAATAGTTTAATGTATTTTTAACACAATATCGCCTTTAGACAGAATTTACTGCCTTGGAAAATACAAATCTAAGACGGGTTCAAGAAACATTATATGATTTGTAATATTATTGCTGTACATATTTTATACTGATCAAAATTAGGTTTAAAGTTTTATCTTTTGGTTTCTACAATTTAAACAAAACAAAAGTAAAATAATTCTACTGTAAAATGAGTTATATATCCAAGGAAACTGCTCTTTGTTAAAGACATTTATTATTTTTAAATAGAACATTTAATTAAAATACAAAGGGATAAATTGTATAGTAATAGTTATTGCTGTTATTCCAATCAAAGCAAAGTCATGTAACCGACTTGTAATTTTTGTGAAAAGAAATATCACTTAAATGAAGAGGATACTACTTTGCAATCGACGAATTAAAGTATTTCTTAAAACTTTACAATAAAGAAAAGGATACTATATTTAGTCTATATTTTACTAATTGATTTCAGTGACAAATCAAACCTAATACTATGAAAATTACTTAATATGATTGGACAGCTACGATGGACGGGGCATGTTTTCTACTCTACATCAAATTGATAACAGTTATCAATGAAACCCGAGAAGATGAACACTAGCAAGCATTCACTTTGGTTCTCTTCTCACAGGCCACTGAATATTTATACTAGAAAAACTATGAGTTGAACAACAAGTTAAAGCATAATAATTTAATACATTTTCTAAAATTTGTGTACTTTCAAAAGAAAAGTTTTTAGTGTTTATTTTTTTAAGACCACCCACAATCCAAACATAACTTTAGTTGTCTATTATTATAGTTATCATACTTAGTCTGGTTTACACTGTTTGCTTCAGACTTGTCTATTATCCCACTTTCTATGTCAAAACTGTGTATCCAGTACCAATTGTTTTTCTATTTCAATGTAAAATCTCCTTATTTATAAAAATGCACACGTTGTACATGTAATAATGCCTAGCTTTCAGACAGATTTATGAGCAGTAGTTTCAAATAGACAATATTCTACATGAGCTTCAAAAGTTATTTTTATTGGAGAGGGGAAGTCAAAAAACTAATTCAGAAATTAAATGGCCTTGCTTATTAAGAAGTCTTTCACTTTTTAAATTTGTCAATTTTTTTATTTTTTGGAAATTATTTGTAAAAAATAACCAATATAACTTGATTTATACTTTGTAAAACTGCTTTATGCGAAGACTCAGAATCATCATTCTGCTTCTTTATTTCTTGTGTTGTAATGATGACTTAGGTGTAAAGAATCAGATGGCACTCGTTATTTTTAGAAATTAAAATAGAATCTAGAAAATATTGTCAGTATATAATTAATATTTTAACGTTTATAACATTTTCTAAAATGAGTCATCATGTTTTTGTTTAAGAATAATTTTAATGGTTTTTTTATGTTTCAATATATTTTTCAAATTATTTTTGGTGTTGCTCCATAACAAAATATGTGAATTAATATTTTCAGTTCACAGTATCATATGTTGTGACTATTTGGTGCAACAATTTATATCACCACAGGAGTCCACAATATAAAATAAAATATTTATTAATTGCTGTAAACAGTTGTTCATATTTTAACACTGCACCGGTACACTATTTGCAGCTGAAATATGACTTAATTACAGATGATCATCATTATTTCGACTGTAGCTGAGCTACAAAATGTATCTCTTATTGTTACTAACACAGAGATTACACTTCAGTCCAAAACTAAATCAATCCACTTGTTTAGCTTTTCTACTATTATAAACAACTAAAGTGTAATTTCACTTCAATGAAACATTCTTTTGTGGATTGTACAATCATGAACTTGATACAACCGGCAGCCACACATACGTTTATCAGTGATACTGATAGCTGTAGTCTGATTCAGTTGTAAACTTTCCGATTGAGTATCCAAAGATTCAAAGTTTATTCTTTTATCTTTGTGGTTATAAGTCACTGTATTTATCTTGTGCATGAATCCAAACAAAATTCATCACGTAAATTACTTGTGGAGCCTATACGCAATGAACACATGGTGTGTCCAAGCAATGTTTAATGTGGCACTACAGATTAGAAACTGTGGAAAAATTAAAACTAAACTAAAATACTAGTAGCAATTCAGATAAAAGTATCAATGGTGACAAATGTGAACCTTTTAAGATGCCCTTAATAAAAAGGAAAGCAAATGTCTTTAATATAACGTTCATTCAAAAAGATTTACTATTTAAAAAAAAGACAGGTACAGAGGAAAACAATGAAATTGAATTTTAAATGCATCTAAATCTAAGGTAGGCTGCATAAAGCAAACACAGTAATTTATGTGCTGTGCCATTTTGGGCTCTACTTTTTGAAAGTGCACATTTAGGCATGAAAAACTTATGAAACCTTTCCTGATTTAGTTTATCCTGTTTATAGCATATAACTTTTTGAACTATAAGTAAAAAGTATATTATTAGTAACTGCCTTGTGGATGCCATACCAAAACTACAGAGTTTTCCGCATGCATAATTTGTCTTTTATCCTCATTCCAATGCAATTTTTAAATTCAGAGAGAACTTCAACTATTCAATACAAAATGTGCCACTTTACTGTATTCATAAACTAAGGCAAGGTAGTTGTAACTAACAATTAGTTGTTTTAATCTTAACTCTATACTCTTCCAATAATTTTGAAACTCTAAACTTATTTCAGAACTACAGTTGTAACTACTGCCTTTATTGACTTGGAACTCGGTTCCAAAATTGGGATTGGTTCTATTGATTAATATCTGTTTAAGAAGGACTTTATTTGACTAATTTTATAAACAATATTACAGAACAAAAGGTTGCCATATGAAATTTTTAACCCAATGTAACACATTGACTTCAAAATGTAGTGTTGCTTGATGACCAAATATGAGTGTTCACTTTTGATTGTAAACAAAACAAATAAATCAAAAATACGATAATAAAATAAAATATATTAAAATAAAAACAATAAACTATAAGATATAAATTATTTTAAATATTTTAATGCTGTAAAAAGTCTTGTAGTCCAAGGATTGTAATTTATAGGCAAAAATTCCTTGTTTTATGAGGAGACATAAATTCATAAGATTCTGTGTATTCTTGTTTTTACCACTACCAATATTTTTAAATTTAAATGTTGAAATTTATAACAAAATTAATTTAGCAATTAATAAGAAACACTATAAAATAATGATCACAATTATTTAGATAGATCTTACACTAAACTAAGCAACAAGAGTAATTAATATATATTGAGCTAAGCAGAGTAAAAGAAACATTAGACTAAAAAGTGACTTGACACAGAAAGTCAGTAGATAGAAAGAAAGTATACAACCAGAATAGAATAAATAAAAGGGAGCGGAAACATTACACAGATAATAAACCCAAATAAGACAAGATACACGGGATTAATAGTTTAATTGCAGTAGCTTAAATCTATGTGTGGATTTGATAACATGTGTAAAACTATAGAATACTGTTAGTATATAATTAATAAATTAACATAATTTATTTTGTAAGAAAATTAAGTAACACTCAAGTTTTCAGATGCAGGAATCACAAAATACATTTACTACTACTTTGTGCTGTGATCTATTTTAAGTATATTTCATGAGTACATGTATAATTTGTTACGCAACATTAAACATGTTATCATTCTTAGAATGTACAATAATATACCTATGTGTCATGAAATCTGTGTCATACGTATATGTGTTTATATATGTGCTTTCCAGCAGTTTACTCAGTTTCTGTTGATCTTTAAAAAATTGTGGAAAATTATTTATATTTAAAGTGAATACATTAAAACATGTCAACAAAGAATTACTGAATGAAAAATGTGTGCTCCTCCAGCTAAAAGATAAAAACCGACAACCTTTCAACTATTATAAAGTTGCAGGGAAAATAACATCTGTTTAGTTACAAAAATAAATTACATAGAACATCATTATGTACACAAGTTAAGGACTTGTTAAAAGAGCACAATTGATCTCAGTCTCTTTAACAAGAAATCAATTGGAATTTTGGCACAAATGAAGCATGCACAGAATTTAAAAAAAGCCTTCATATACACTTGAACAAAACTGTCTAAAATGCACAAAAATGTTGCACAGCTCGGACAATTATCTGGAATCTCTTCATCCACCTTTTCAACATTTTTTTATTAACAACAAACAATCTAACATTCCAGTCATATACATATAACAGTTCAGGAATACCAAAAATATGGTACCATTTTTAATCAAACCAATTTTAAATTTAAATTTTGAAATTTATAACAAAATTAATTTAGCAATTAATAAGAAACACTATAAAATAATGATCACAATTATTTAGATAGATCTTACACTAAACTACACAACAAGAGTAATTAATATATATTGAGCTAAGCAGAGTAAAAGAAACATTAGACTAAAAAGTGACTTGACACAGAAAGTCAGTAGATAGAAAGAAAGTATACCACCAGAATAGAATAAATAAAAGGGAGCGGAAACATTACACAGATAATAAACCCAAATAAGTCAAGATACACGGGATTAATAGTTTAATTGCAGTAGCTTAAATCTATGTGTGGATTTGATAAATTTGATAATTTAAATATGGTACCATTTTTAATCAAACCGTTGTTTATAATTTCCTACGTTGAATGGCACAATGTTGGAAAAGAACTGCAATTTGTTTGCCCAACAAAAAGCAAGTAACAGCGTGTATTCAACACTAATAGCAGACTTCCTCAGTGACAGCAGCTGTTTTAATTACTTGTACTGGCCTTTCCGATGATATTTTAGACCTACACTGGCCCAGGACATAAGGTTATGCAAAATTCATACCCTCAAGTGATTGGCAAATATGGAGCTTATTTTCCGGACAATCTTAATACAATTATCATCTTTAAAAGGATGATTAATACTTATATAAATAATGAAAATTCATTCAAGGGTGTAAGAAATTAATTGCAAATTTTACCACGACCAAGTAATCATGCAGAGGTGATATGAAGTTTATTTGATAAGTAATAATTTTGTTTTACAGCTTTCCTGAAGGAATGAATACCTTTGTGTTTGATGAAATAATATGTAACACGACCACAATGCCTTGTATGACTATTTTTACATAAAACACAACAACAATCCTCAGTTAAACACAATTTAATTTGTGGGTTTCCATGGCAAGGAAACTGGTCAAGATACGATTGCCACATATCTGTGATGGGCAGTCACCATCTGTGTGTTATTCCAGCTGAAAAATCAGGTTAACTGAGTCTCCATCACTCTTTAGTAGTATTCTGTACATTGTAAGACTTTCAACATTTCGATACTGATATTGAATGTGGCCTGCCAATTGTTAAAAAGAATATCAAAGACTGAAAAAGTTTAAAGTTTCCTTCTAAGGTCACCATTACTTTTCATTTGATACACAGGTTTTTAAATATTACACATGTTACAGTATAGAATGGAGTCATTATTTTGTTCACTATCCGAGTGTTGATTGAATAAAACCGTTTTAAAGAACAATCAACCCTTAGAGTGCCGTAGCTATTTTACTCATACATGTACTCATTATTTTTCCAGTATTATGTGGATCTTGTAATTAATTTTCCAAGAATATAAAAATATGCTATAAAATCTCAACCAAAGAGCATAATGGCATATTTTTCTAATGTGTTCTTAAGAAACGGGCTAGTATACAGACGTTTTTTACTATACCAAATTATACCAATTCCTGTTTTGTGTTTATTTTTATGAGGGGTGCCAAACTATCCACCCGCAAATGTTTCAGCTACTAGGTGTTTCAATTCATTGTCATTTATTTTGTCAATAAAGATAATAAATTCAATAATAGTTATAGCACCAAACTATCAAAAAGCTGGTAGCCTATGATAAAGAAGCTGTATTGGTCGCTGTTTGGTTATCTTGATGGTTGATTGTTAAGTTTCAGACAATCACGATATAGCTCTTTTCCTTTCGATTTATCTATACAATCAAGAATGAATTGATGTGTATTATTGACAGTTTTACGTAGTTTAACATCTATTGACTGAAAATGGCTCTCTACAATGGTGCCTAAATATTTCAATATTCTTTTGCGATTCAATGTTTATTGAAATAAATTAAATTCGGCTATTGCCATTTATACAAATTTAATGAATGTAAATAGAAGTCATTTGACAGGTATTTGGTCTTCCGATCATATGTTAGTTTGGTTATTTAAACACATATGTGAAAGAAACGGCCAAATACAAAATAATTGAATCGTAAAAAGTGGGGCTCTGTGGTGTAATGGTAGCACATTCACCCGGCAAGTGAGAGATCCGGGTTCGAGTCCCGGCGGAGCAAGTACTTTTTGCGATTCAATGTTTATTGAAATAAATTAAATTCGGCTATTGCCATTTATACAAATTTAATGAATGTAAATAGAAGTCATTTGACAGGTATTTGGTCTTCCGATCATATGTTAGTTTGGTTATTTAAACACATATGTGAAAGAAACGGCCAAATACAAAATAATTGAATCGTAAAAAGTGGGGCTCTGTGGTGTAATGGTAGCACATTCACCCGGCAAGTGAGAGATCCGGGTTCGAGTCCCGGCGGAGCAAGTACTTTTTGCGATTCAATGTTTATTGAAATAAATTAAATTCGGCTATTGCCATTTATACAAATTTAATGAATGTAAATAGAAGTCATTTGACAGGTATTTGGTCTTCCGATCATATGTTAGTTTGGTTATTTAAACACATATGTGAAAGAAACGGCCAAATACAAAATAATTGAATCGTAAAAAGTGGGGCTCTGTGGTGTAATGGTAGCACATTCACCCGGCAAGTGAGAGATCCGGGTTCGAGTCCCGGCGGAGCAAGTACTTTTTGCGATTCAATGTTTATTGAAATAAATTAAATTCGGCTATTGCCATTTATACAAATTTAATGAATGTAAATAGAAGTCATTTGACAGGTATTTGGTCTTCCGATCATATGTTAGTTTGGTTATTTAAACACATATGTGAAAGAAACGGCCAAATACAAAATAATTGAATCGTAAAAAGTGGGGCTCTGTGGTGTAATGGTAGCACATTCACCCGGCAAGTGAGAGATCCGGGTTCGAGTCCCGGCGGAGCAAGTACTTTTTGCGATTCAATGTTTATTGAAATAAATTAAATTCGGCTATTGCCATTTATACAAATTTAATGAATGTAAATAGAAGTCATTTGACAGGTATTTGGTCTTCCGATCATATGTTAGTTTGGTTATTTAAACACATATGTGAAAGAAACGGCCAAATACAAAATAATTGAATCGTAAAAAGTGGGGCTCTGTGGTGTAATGGTAGCACATTCACCCGGCAAGTGAGAGATCCGGGTTCGAGTCCCGGCGGAGCAAGTACTTTTTGCGATTCAATGTTTATTGAAATAAATTAAATTCGGCTATTGCCATTTATACAAATTTAATGAATATATATATATATATATATATATATATATATATATATATATATATATAATATTTTCCATGGGTTTTTCATTTTAATTATTTATTAAATTGCAGCACAAAAAACAAATACTGTGATAAGGTAATTTTTTGGATTTTGATTTGCTTATACTTTCTTAAAGGGCTTGTGACCTTTGCTTAACTTTTACACTGTTCACTGTATTATTCCTTAGCATGATAACACATGCCTTAAGAACTAACTGGCCAGTCATTCAATATCAGTGCTACCATATAAACTTATAAAAGCCTTGTACTGTACATTATTAACATGAAAAATACTAACAATATAAAACACATGAGTATAAAATACAAGCAGATTCTAAACAATATTATTTTAAAGCACAACCCACACTCAATTAACCAAAGGGCAGACAAACTATCGTGAATTGATAGTCGTAGCAAAAATAAACAAAATATAAAAACATGTAAACAATTAAAGTTTTATAATTTTTTCACCTCATGTAGGAAAAATGGAAGAGATACAAAACAACAAAGAAAGTTGTGGTATTCATTAACAAATCATAATAATACAAAATGAAAAGCTCAGGTAAGAAAACAATTCATGAAGAAAAGCAAAAAGATTTTTTTTCTCACCCATAGTACGCCAAATGTACTATAAAGTGAATGTACTGAATTAAGATCTGGTTGTATTGTTGGCCACCTTCCCTTTAGCTCCATAATAATAATATCAAACTTCATACACTTCTAATGTTTTATTTTTTAGTCATATAGCTATGGGAGATGTATTATTTTGAATAAAAGATTGATATTTTCTATAAATAAGATACAATTAATAACATACATTGATAATTTAATTGGTTATCCAGAAAACAATCTGAAACTTCCTGTACTAAGTACATTTAAGTTTAAATACTTAAAAAGTATATACTTCGCAAGAACAACTCAAAAGTGTTTATATTTAGTGTAGCATTTGCTACATAGGCAATTTAAAATTTATTTACTAATTATTGGTGGGAGAAGTTATATGCGAAAATATCTTAAAATTTAATTAGTGATGTCACGATGTAGGTAATTTAAATTAATATTAATTTCTTAAGAAAGTGTCTGTGGATGTAGGATGATACCGTTCTTCTGATAGTCTGCTTTGTTAACGGGTTTACAATAAGAGTTGACTTTTGTTCTCTCTGACCTTGTGATTGGATAGTTGGAGGCCAATCAAAGTCGTCGCTTAAAGTTAGCTGGTTAGTGGAAAGGGGCGGTATAAAATCTTATGCTTCTCAGCGTGTTTTAAAGTATCTTTTATGGTTAATGGTTACTTAAAGTTTATCCCTCTACATTTTCTCCACTATAAATAATAAAAGTGTAAAGGAAACTAAAATATACAGTAATTTGATGTGTGTGTGTTCGCACGCGTGCACTCTTGTAACTCTTGTGTTAAATCTGGTTTTCTCACGGATTTCAATATACATACATTACAAGTATTAATTTAGACACAATGTTTACATGTTTCTCTTCCTTTATTTAAATCATGACTCAAGTTATCATTGGTTGATTCAGTTAATCGAGTGTGGACTGTACCTATTTTAAAACAGACAAATATGGAGGTGAAACCTGGATGGAGTGTAGGCGTGGTGAACTTCAAAGTTCTCGGAGAGCGATGTCGATAAACGGTTCTTGAAACCTAAACTTAGCTCTGTAACAATTGATTACTGGACATGGGGGCATGGTAAACACAGTAAAAGTGGGACAGGACATCAATTGCAAGTGCTCCTTCAATGAAAACTTAACAAGAAAACTCTGGAGTAAGGCATTACCGTAGTCAGTACAAAAATGAGTACAACTAGAGATAGGAGATAAATGATAGCCGAACCTACCCGAACATGAGCAAGATCAATGTAATACAAAGTGATCGACAAGTCTTACGATTTCAGTTTGTATTTGACAATTTATTGAGATCTTGTTGTTTCTCTGTATTATTCACTCTTTATTTTATTTTATTCAAAACAATCGTTTTTATCGTTCATAACATTCCCTTCTTTTCACAACAGAAACAAACATTTTTAAGATATGTTATGCAACAAGAGTGTTTTAACCCTGGAACTAGTAATTAACATTACAATGTTGATCTGAATCGATTGGGAGTGGCAATCGACATTATAATGTCACGCACCAGTTTTGACAGTTCATATAGTACATTGGTCAACACTACCACCACTATTTATATACCATTTCAAACAGAAAGAATTGCTGATTGCTTTGGCAGCAGTGATTTCATAAACTTGCCAGAACAATCGTCCTCATCTAGCCATTTTGAAGCAGGAGTCTGTCTGTTTGGTCTTTAGATTTAGTCTCAAAAGGTATTTAATTTGCAAGATAATGTTAATTACTTGTGAGTTTATTCTGGCTTTTTTTAAATCTATATATAGTGTTTTTCTTAGTAATATGATGGATTAACATGTGACATGTTGTAATTTGTACACCTAGATCAATCTAGTCTATAAGGCAGTGCAGTGAAAGTGTTTGGGAGCTACAATATTAGTGATATATCATTGGTATGGTTTATTATATTGGTTTATAACTTTGTTTTGGCCTCCCATTTAAATTATATACCAAAATCTTGCTTATTTTTGACATTAGAGAACTTGTTGACCTGTTGGACTCAGACACCTAGGCCTTGGCAGTGGCACCTAAGGATTTTCTTTATGGCTTATAATAGCACCATTACTATACTAAGCCTATTTCAGCAAAAGTCCACAATTAGTATATATTTATTTTAAAATTAATATTATCAGTGTAATATTTCCATATCAAAATTCACTTTTTTAATTATTGAACATAATCGTACTTAGTAACAAATTTAGGTACGTCCCATCACTTTTCAAAAATAAAAAATTTAGAAATTAGTTATTATTATTATTTTTTTAGTGCATATAATTCTCTACATTTTTGTATATTGTGGAAACATTTACTGTAAGAATTATATTATTTGTAAATTTTTGAAAATAACCATATCCATAATAACAAATTTAGCCTTTCATATACATTTATGGTTTTTACAATATATTTCATTTTTCTTCAAGAGAACCTAGATATCATTATATATTTTCTGAAACTACATAAAATGAAGAATACATAAGCTATCTCAGATTCTAATATTTATTATATTATCACACTTTACAAGGTGCGGTCCTACAACTTGAATTTTTTTAAATTTCATTAATCTTTTATTAGGTCTTTTTCATTAGTTTATTCACAATGTTTTTAAACAATAATTATTTCCACATTCTCCTGAAAAAAATGTATTGCACATAAAAGTTTGTAGTAAAAATGTATTTTTTCACAACATTTTTAAAGTACTTACAAAATACTCAAAAATGACCTGCCATGAGGAAAAATGACCACCAGTTCCAGGGTGAAAACATGAACCCAAATCATCAATGTTTTTTAAAATAAACGATTTTTGATCAAGACGATAATGGAACATTGAAAATCAGGTAGGTACTAAAATGAACAGAAAACTGAATGAACAGTTCATACAAAATTGGACAGAATTTATTAATATCCGTGATACACATTTTCCAAATCTGGTAACCTTACGGTTCTCTGATGTTAGTTACTTGCTTAGTTATATTCATGCAAAACTATTCCGCTCTCCCAATACTTTAGGAACTCCTTGGATTTTCTTTGTGCTGACTTCTGGTATCCTATTCAAAAAAGTGTGATTATTGTGCCAAAAATTCACGCAAATAAGCATCAGTCACTTAATACTATTAGAGTGAACTTGCTTACCTCATCAAAAAAGCCTTGTGTTTTCCGGAGGATATGTTTCAGTTCTGTGAGCTCCAAGTAGTTCCTCTTCAGAGCTTCAGCATTCTGGTTTACTTCCCGCAGCTCATTTTCCAGTTTTTCAAAAGTGGCCTGTAAGAAACCTGTTTGTAAGGCACTTAACACATTAAGGAGCAAAAATATTTCACGCAACAACACTACTTCTCTAGCCCTGTGTATCGTTTACGATACACTGAAGCTTTTAAGGCAGGGAACATGATCAAATTTCTATTTTTACCATCAGGCCCCAAGTGTATTTTACTGTCCATAACTATCGTGCGTAAGTTAATTTTGAAATTAGACTAACAATATTGATGATAAGTCAGAATTATACACATTGCTCAGTCTGTGTCAATCAAGTAAATTTGGGCGGTGAAGCCAAATACAGTATATCATTTTTCTACAAGTGATGAATTTAGCTGTAATGTGAGGAGCTCAGTTTTTATACATATGGCTCGAACTAGAAATTGAAATGTTGTATCAGAAATTTTTGATGGTACTGATAAAAAGTGCTAAGGTCATAGACGGGATTTGAACATGCGCTATCTCTAACTCAGATACACACTCCGATGTCATAGACCGCTTGGCCATCGGCTCTCCCAATATAATTTTATTATATATATATAGGTAGCACATTCACCCGGCAAGTGAGAGATCCGGGTTCGAGTCCCAGTGGAACAAGTACTTTTTGTGATTCAATGTTTATTTCAAAAATTAAATTCGGCTATTGACATTTATACAAATTTAATTAATGTAAATAAAAGTCATTTGACAGGTATTTGGTCTTCCGATCATATGTTAGTTTGGTTATTTAAACGCATATGTGACAGATACGGCCAATACAAAATAATTGAATCGTAAAAAGTAAGGGCTCTGTGGTGTAATGGTAGCACATTCACCCGGCAAGTGAGAGATCCGGGTTCGAGTCCCAGTGGAGCAAGTACTTTTTGTGATTCAATGTTTCTTCAAAAATTAAAATCTGGCTATTGCCATTTATACAAATTTAATTATTTTATATATATATTAAAATTAATACTAAATGGTAGATCAATCTGTCAGTACAGTAATATTGGTTAGCCATACACATGAAAACGCTGTCTTTTGTGTACAAAATGTTAATGCAATTGAAAATGATTTTACTAGCTTAATTTTGAACTGCATACGCTACTTCACAACAAACTAAGAAAAGAAGAAAAGTTTCAATAAATAATAAAGTAGTTCAAAAATGAGTGTTTAAGCTACAATTATTAGACACAATTTGCATTAATTGCCATTAGCAGGGAAAATTTGACAAAAACTTACGTCAAAAAGTTGAAACTACTTTATTTTTATACATTTGACAAAAAATAATAATAAAAAGAATAAATCCAAAATGGAACTCTTATTTAAAACAAATTCGAAACAAAGATGTTAATGTTAGGTTAAACTCGAAAAGAAAGTAGTGTTTCAAAGCCCCATTCTTCTTTTTAAGATATAAGCTTCCATAGTGTTCATTCTTTTCAATGTGGACATTAAGCAATAAAGCTTGGAACTTAAACTTTTATTAACTTGAGGGTTTTTTTTAAGACACCTGATATAAAAAAACCACAACTCTACAAATCTCTTTTTTCTCATCTTAAATCTTTTGAAATTAATTGTTTCAAGAAAAGTGTGAAAAAACTATTTATTAATATCAGCCCATATGAAATCACTATTATTATACTAAATCTGATAGACACTTGTTATTAGGCCTAGGCAATGTATATCATAGATGATTGTTTATGTTGAGTTTGTTTCTGACACTGCTATACATAGTAAAGATGTTCTGGCAATAAAGAATTTGAATTTGAATAAAAAGGAGACTTGTAAAGGATTAAATGATATAGTTAAATTCATAAAATAGAAATTCCACAAATTAAAGTAATTTTTTTAACTACTTTTTTACGTTATCAGTGAAAAACTACTGTTTTACATTATTAGTGAGACGAAAACGGCACCAGCACCGGCAAATGCTGCTGACACAACTTTTTACACTTGAGTCACTGAGAGTTCAGGTGAGTTCAATCTCCTACATTCTCATTGCAAGAAAACTTAAATTACTTTTCAAATAACCTTGATGGTAAAAAAAATTAAAAAGTGTATTAAATCATAACGCTTTTTAAAATGGTCATGGGATATGCAGAGTCACTGCTAACATTAAGAATAGATTTTAGATTGCATTATTGATCAGCAGAGTTTAACTTTTATGTATCTCGAACCACTACAAATGAATTACACTGTTTAGAAATTTCTGAAATAACAAGGTATGAGAGGATAGTGTAATTTCAGACATTTGCCATTGTTATATGTAACAAAAAATGTCCGAATCCTATTATCCTTTTAAATCATTCACTTTAAATTACAACTTTACACAGAACACCGAGGTATACTATACCCACCTCCTTCTCTACAGATCATTGTTGATGACAGATCAATAGGATAACAACGTTGTAGACACAGCCATCATTAGGTGTTAATCACTTTAAAACTATATCCACTGTCACAATAAAAATATATACACACAAAATACCGTTATCATCATCCGAATATCAATTTATCGCAATGATATATTCCACAACACAGGTTAAGCACAAGGTCCCAAGCAAGAAACCGGAATTGGTAGGCAAGAATGTTCATAACATGGAAGATAACCTCCTCTAAAAGATTTCAGAGTGAGTAATGAAGGAAAGAGTTGTGTGCATTTCAAGCGCCAATTTTTGTTTTAGTCACCACAAATATAAGAAACATCTTTTAATAAATGGAAAATATAAAAGTTGGTTTCCAAATAAAAGGAGAAAGAACTTCAAATTTAAACAGTAGAAATCAGTGAGTGCTTACTTCAACTGACATTGCAGTAAGATTGTACCTTGAATTTATAATATTCTGTACATTTAAAAATATGTAATTACTCATTTAGTTTTTATAAATTAAAACCATAAGTTTGACATAAAAATCTAAACATAACACTTATATGTATCCATAGAACAACAGATGTTCCTCAGGTGACACTATTCGATAATATAACACACATAGCATAACACCAAAAAATAAGTTTCTTACTATATAAAACACAAACTATAAACCAACAGTATTTCAATATAAGTAAATTCTCGTACTTTTCCTAACAGAATTTAGTTCATTACATTTTCATGTTTTACTCCAAATTTACAATTGTATTTAACATATAAAACCGAATCAGAAACAAAAATAGTACTCTCTTAATACAGTGTATCACCAGAGTAGTAAACACTATTAACCACAAAATAACACTGATATCACATAGTCGAGTGCTCAGATAGTAATCATACATATATCTGAAGCACTAGTAATCAAACAACATAAATACACCACACTGTGGGTTGGTGGTTGCTGTAAGTAAGCTCTGTGCAATAGATTCAGTAGTGCAACCCAAACACTGTTAGGATCCTCGGCAAACAAAACAACGATCACTAGGGACAAAGCAATGTAAGATTATAAAATACATTTACATAACGATACCTGCCGGCGATTCGTCACAGGTCCCATTGTGAAAAGACAATACGCTGAATTGATTAGTTCCTGAAATACCAACCCAAAGTTAAATCATTTTCTACCAACAGATTTGTAGCAGCTAATGTTTTATTTTCAGATGAAGGGTGTTGTAGTTTCAACGTGAAAGGCAAATTCTAGGGTTGGTTAAAAACAAACGGTTTCTCTTGGTTGTAAGAATAGAAGCAAATAAAAAATAAGAAACATAAGTTTATATATTCTACTAGCAGGTTGAATCAAATATTAACTAAACTTTTCTTTTCAAGACTCCATAGGTAAAATAATGTGGGGGCTGAACAGCTCAACAGACCAGATGGGTCACTAATAGCATAATATCTGAGCAAGAGGTGCACATGTCTGCATTTTTATCAAGTTTTAGTCATTGGAAGGTGGAAAATCTGTCAACATTTTGTGTTAACTAACTGCACTGTTCACTAAAAAAAAAAAAAAAAAAAAAAAAAAAAAAACACTTTCTAGGACTCAAGTCTACAACTAGTACCAACAATTCTTCAATGTTAGTGGAAAACAAAAGCTGTATCCCCTGACCTTGGAGACAGGACCAGTCTGTCTGAAGGGAAGTAGATTTTGGAACTACAGAGACGTTTTGCTCATTTATTTTCTCCTTGAATGACAATAAATGCTACGTACTACTGCCAACTGTTTGATGGTGTAAGACTGCTGGCCTAAAGGAAAAAGGAGAGATATGCTTATTTGAAATTTTCCTCCATGACAATGCTTGCCACACACAACTGCATTGAATCAAGGAAAGCTGAACCAAATTCAGTAGGAAACACTTAAACATGCATGGTACAGTTCCAATTTATCACTGTGTAACTTCCACTTATTTGGGTCACGTAATAAAGAATTGGGAGGTAAAAACTTTGTTGACGATGAACGGGTGAAGATGTTCATACGCAATTAATTACAGACAAGGCTATTTTCAACCTTTGATGATGGCATTAAAAAACTTCCGATTCCGTCGGGAAAATTAGTCTATAAAAGTGGTGATTAGGTAGATAAATAAGATGTGTTGAAAATAGTATTTACTCTAAACCAATAAATTTTCTACAAGAAAAGTCCTGTTATTATTTGACTAACCCTCGTACTACTCTGGCATAAAACATTTACAGTGATGTATTATAGGCTACTGACAAATTTAATAATTATTCAGAGACAATCTAGACCATTTTTGTTTGGCATCTGATTGCTAAGTTTAATACAAATCAACAATTTGGAGGGCTGTACTGAGCTGTTAGTAGGTGCTGACCTAGCACTAGAACCAACAGTATGTTGTTAATGACCATTTTATAATTCTGAAAACTCCAAATATGAGGGTGTATCAAATGCAAACAGGACTGATTCCCCTTTAATTAAAACTCTGACTAAACTTACTAATATATATTATTTTTTTTTACCACCTATGAAATACACTAGATTAATAACTGCAGGATTGGGAGCTTTTATATTTCATCATTGTAAAAGATCTTTGTATGTTTCTTAGCCACTGGAGCACAAAAGCCTCCACCACTTCGTTGTCTTGAAATTCTGGCCTCCAAGTACTTCTATGAGGGGTCCAAAAAGATGAAAGTCTCAGAGTGACAAGTTTGGGATACAGGGTGGATGTTTTAGTGTTTCCAATCCTAATGCAACCAGTTTTCGCCTCGTAGCGTTAGTCACATGTGGCCTGGCATTGTCGTACAGAAGAATGTCACTTTTGGCCAATTGCTGCTCTTTTGGAATGATAATTTTGCAGCCTCAAGTACTTCATAATATTGTACATCGTGATTTCAAAGAGAGTTATGTGCCGATTTTCCTCAATGAGATTTTGGACTTTCTCAATGTTGACCTCGGTTACACCCGTCCTTTGATCTCGTTCTCAACCTTTTAACAGCCTTCAGAAATTTCTTTGTGCCAAGCAAACACACAGGTTCTTCACAAGGTACCCAAACAGTGGCCGTAATTGTCGCAAAATTTCAGTTGGACTTATTCCCTTCCTAGGTCAAAAACTCTATTTTAATCCACTACTCCCCAGAGACATGCACTTCCTGTTTACGCATGATTTGTTTAATAGTAAAGGGATACGAGAGAGTTGCGTTCGTTTCTCCCATTTCACTAACAGTACGGTTTACCTTTCCATCAACTGATTATTAATCAAATACTCCTTTGGAATCTTTTTAGATAATCAGTCCTATCTATATTTGACATACCCTCATATCTCCTACAAATTATTTCAATGATCCTATTTAATTGATTATTATTTCAATGCTAAATAATTGGTAATTGAAATAGTGACGCTGTGGTATCAGTTTTGTATTGTTTCTAACTTCTGTTTTGTAGTTTTTCTTACCTACTATAAATCAGGTGTTGTAGGGTTTCTTGTAGGTGAACAACTACAGTACTTTTAGTAAGTCATGTACAGTTTCTGACTGTAAGTTGTAGAATGCTTTACCTGTAAATATCGGAGCCATCGATAAGTGCGCTAGCTTTTGGTGGAGGACAGGGCCTTTATCCTGGGGGTTCAGGGGGAATTGCGGTTGGCGGCTTTGGGGTGTGGTACTTGGGGCAATGGAATGCAAGTTAGAATGTCTTAATGGTGTTATATTAATTTTTATTTAAACAAATATATATTATATTCATAAAATTAATTATATTTAGCAACTGTGAGACTAAATGAATAAAATTAACAAAAAACCTGTTGGGACCAGGGCTGTAACACTCCCAAATTAGTCTGGGCTCCCAATCATAAGATCTGATTGAATTATAAGATCAAAGGGGTTAGCAGTCTGATACTATTTTATAGTGTTACTGAAATGAGCTAGTTATATACGGTATATGTTGGTTAGCGACAAGGGGAATTTAATAAATAATACTTTATTATTAATTTATTTACATGTTTATTTTTTATAACATCTCTATACAATCCTAAAATATAACACACCTATTTCCCAAATACCGTGTTCCAACGTGTTGGAAATTTTGCAATTCCATCTAGTACTCTATCTGATGGATGGCTTAGATAAGATGAAAAACGATGTCCTACAATGGGTTGTTTCAACTCTGGGAATAAATAACAGTTGGAGGGTTAATGGGATGGATGAGTTGGCACTTTTCAGTCGTTTTCAAAGAGCTGATTAGTTATGACGCTGGCGACGTGTGGGTGAGCACTGTCATGGAAAACAAGTGGCCCTGCCTCCAGCAACTGAGTCCAAGATTTGTGCATTTTTCCGTTCAATAATACGGTCCCGTCACACTTCTTCCACACACTTCTTTTTGGATACGTTCCTCTTGGAATGTTCTCTCCACTTGTTGGACCATGTGTTCATGTCATTTAAAGTCTCTACGTTTCATCAATAGTGAGAATTTGATGCAGGAAATTTTGACCTTCAATATCACATCTTTGTTTTGGCACTATCACTCAAGCAGCGAGGGAACAACACACAGAAATGTTTCCCTTGATTGAATCGTTTCTCATATGATAATTCTCTTTGAGAGCATCTGCTACAAGTTTCACACTTCTTTCGTCCCTTGATGTTTTCGTTCCTTTATGTTCTTCCACCATCATTTATATGCTTACATGACAATCATGAATACGATACGACCAACTAAAAACTGTACTATAGTCCACTGTTAGTGTACTATACACTTAATATAAAGTTTTGTCAATTTCCACAGATTAATGATTTATGCTTGATCCTCCAATACCCATAGCCCCTGACATTGATTGACACAGACTCCAGCTCTAAATCACACAATACATGGCAAAAACGTTGTTGAACATTTTTACACCTAGTATGGTATAACTGTTTTGAGATTTTTACAGGCTACAAATAGGTGTATCAATAGCAAAATATTTCTTATTCCTTGTATTATAATTGTGGATGTCCTGTCATAATTGATGGGTGGATAAGTTACTCTTTGTAAATAGTTGTATGATCGTAAAAATATAAAGATTTATGACAGTTAAAAATTATAATTTTTTTTAATGGGTTTGCAAATGATCCAATTTGTGAGAATCTGTGATTAATCTAACGACTTTTTTTGAAATAGCAATATCCTATTAAATTGATTACCGTTACCTCAGAGTAAGATACTATAAGTGATTATGCTTTGAAAGAAAGCAAATTAAGCAGATCGTATATAGTTGTTATTATAGTAAAAATATAACTCAAGACAATTTAGCTGAAATGTATGCTACATGAGGTTCCCAAGAAAGATTTTGATCGATTTAGACACCCAAAAACTTGATGCTTTCTACATTAACTTATTCTGGGAAATCTCTGAAACTAAAATATATTTCTTTGGTTTTACTATCATTCAAGAACTATCATCATGGAGAACCTTTCAAGATGGCGGACACTTTACACTAACTGCAAAGTGCTCCCCGAAATAGTAGAAATTTTTATGGGTAAACCAACACACGTATCTGTGAAACTACACACAACCTCACTTCAACAACTGTAAGTGAACTTATTATAAAGAAACACATCAAGATTTGCAAGATAAGAAAGGAAGAAAACTTGTAATTTTGACACAGCTGACCTAGTTCTAGAGAAAAGGCAGCTCATTATCCACAATAAGCTATTTTATCTTGTTAACAGGCTTTGTTAATCATAGTTACTATCACAAATATTAAAACTGAAGCCTATTTAACCATAATTATCAACCACACCCATTCATGTTACACATAATCTTAGGCAATCTTAGGCGTGGTATTTGCTGACTGTGCTGACTCAACAGCTGCCACACTGACAGCTGCAATAACACTGACACAGCTGTACAGTAGTTGTATGGGACCTGACTCCACAAAGATTGCAGAAAGAATCTTAACAATCTATTTTGACCTGATAGGGATAAACTAGGAAATAATAATACTCATTTTTATTATTATTAACAGAATTATTACATACAGAATCTTTAATTGTGACTATTGGAACCAGCCAAACCAGCATGTAAAAAACTGAATCTTTTGTTTACTATTGACGACATATTTTCTTATTAAAAAAATTGGCTAATTTAAATATAACTAAATTTTACAATGTCCAAAAATAAGACTACATCAGGGCCTAAATATACATGTGGTCACTGCAGTATTGGTGTCAAATTCTCTGGTATATATTGTACTGGCCCCTGCAACCAATGGTACCAAGCTGGATGCAAAAATATCTCTGACAAGCAATTGAAAAAAATTAAAAAGAAGAAATTGACAACTGGACATGTAAAAACTGTGAACCAATGACATCATCATTAATTTTATCCACTAACCAGGATGACAAAAAAACATGTAGTCCTTCACCAGGGCACAGTCCTAAAACTGCTGACCAAGGCAATCAACGCCAGGGAAATATCTTGACAACCTGTAGTTTAGCAGAGGAACTAGAAATGGTCAAACAACATGTTCAAAAGTATGAAGACCAAGAGGAAACAGACTTGGAAACCTCATTGACCATTGCAGCTGAAGCTGGAAACTTACTATTGAAGGAGAATAGTAATCTTGTCTTGTTAAAACAAAAATCGTCCTTAGAAGGTACAATCTCAGAACTGGAGCTGAAGCTATAAGATATGTCTGAACAAGAAACCAAATTTTCCCATAAATTTGAAATCCTGCAAGAAAATTTTCAACAAACATTGGCACAACTTGAAAAGGAAAAACAGCATAGATCAGAACTACAAAATTTATTTTAAGAAAATGTTAGAATGTTTTATTAGAAGAACTACAGAAAAAAATATTGGATCTTGAAAAAACAAATAAACACCTTACATAAGAAGAAAAACTGCTTGGTAGAACAAAGTAATACTCAATTAATACCTAAGACA
Source organism: Homalodisca vitripennis (assembly GCF_021130785.1). Taxonomy (NCBI): domain Eukaryota; kingdom Metazoa; phylum Arthropoda; class Insecta; order Hemiptera; family Cicadellidae; genus Homalodisca; species Homalodisca vitripennis. The sequence goes on from NC_060215.1 coordinate 143,083,363, forward strand.
CATTTTCAAGAAACTACAATTTTCAAGGACGTAGGAACTCAAACAGTCCACGAACAACCTGCCATAAAATCAAGTGACCTCATGGTGACTGAACTAGCTCAGATAAAGATAAGACAAGACCAAATGGAGGAAGTTGTAAAAGAATTAAATGATCAGCTTAAATCCCTCACTCTTTCTCTTTCCAAAGTCTCTAATGTAAGTGAACTGATTGTACAAATAAATAACACGTATAAACCTGGTCCAAAAAAGACAAAAACTAAACAGTTTGTACCAAATCAGACTAAACAAACGGTCCCTGATAAGAAAACAGTTTTTAACGTCTCTCTCCAGGCAGCCAAATTCAAATCCTAAATTGACATAGTTGAAGCCAGACAAATCACTCAGAAAAAAAACTGAACGATACAACAACTCTCTATGGACAACACCTCTATTGCTCTCCTATTATTGACACAGTTGGAGCCAGCCAAATCACCCAGAAAAAAACTGAACGATACAACAACTCTCTATGGACAACACCTCTATTGCTCTCCTAATATTGACACAGTTGGAGCCAGCCAAACCACTCAGAAAAAACTGAACGATACAACAACTCTCTATGGACAACACCTCTATTGCTCTCCTAATATTGACACAGTTGGAGCCAGCCAAACCACTCAGAAAAAACTGAACTATAATATCCTCCAGCCTACACAGCTTAAAAACCCTCCCTCAACTGCAAAAATCCGTCCTGATGGTGAAGACATAGACATGTTTTTTACTAGACATATAGATTTCTACAAAACCATCAATGGCAACTTTTTTAGTAATCTCAATGTAGTTAACTCAGCTCCTTCACCAAATTCGCTTACTTCCACAGAAGCATTGACTGCAAACGCTACTGGACAAAATGTTTTAGAAATTCATATCTCCACAAAAACCAGACCATAGTCAAGCACAACTCTACCAACCAAAAACACCAACTGAGGATTTTTCATCAAAACATTGACGGCATAGGAGGGAAAATAAACAGACTAACACATGTTCTAGAACTACGCTCACCTGACTTAGTGATCTTAACCGAGCATGGGCTTAAAGAGTCCCAGCTGTCAAGTACAAGGCTTCCAGGATACAACTTAATAGGAGGGTTCCCGCGTCAAAATTGCAGAAAAGGAGGGGTAGCTGCTTTTGCTAGTGAAGGGTTAAGGAACGAAATATACAATTTTACAACTGACCTTGCAAGTGAACTTACGTGTGAAACTCACGTAGTACAGATGACAATGGGTAAAACCACAATCTACATAATTGGTGTTTACAGACCAAGAAAATACCAGAGTGGAAGCCTTGACAATGCCCTCAACATCTTGTCTAGTACAATAGACCTCATTCCTACTTGGAAGTGCCCCACAATTATCATGGGTGATATTAATGTGGATGGGCTAAATCATGACTACAGAAATAGAAAGTTAAAAGACATGTTGGCCAGCCATAACATCAATAGGATAGATCTTCCACCAACTAGAGTCACTTTACACACTGAATCATCAATTGACTTTGTTTGCTCAAACCTTGACAAGAGTAAAATTGACACTGATCTAGTCGTCACTGGCCTATCAGACCACATTGCTCAGCTCTGTACTATTATTACTCTAAATAAATAACTACCTCCACCCATTTTATCTAAAAGACACTTCTCACAGGAAAACATGGATTATTTTAAATACCTACTTCATTTAGAGACATGGGAAAATGTTTACAACACTCCTTCTGCAGAAGAATCGTATAACTATTTTCATGAAATCCTCATTCAAATTCTCAATCTAACATGCCCTCATAAAAATCCCGACTGAAAAGGAATGCAATATTTAAAGCAACCAATGAAGAGTCGGAAAAATTAAGAAAGTCCTTCCTCAGAGCTCTGGAAATGGAAAGGACAACTGGCTACGATGACCATAAGATAGAAACTGCTGACAGAAAAATAGAATATGACCTCTACAAAAAGCTAAGAAAACATTTAACTTCAGACTTCATTGAAAACTCAAACAACAAACAAAGGGCTATCTGGCAGGCTATTAACTACGAAAGATGCAAAAATAGTAGAAGGGACGAATCACTAAAACTTGTAATCAATGAACAAATCAAGAATCCTAATGAAATAGCTGAGTACTTCAACCAGTATTTTACAAAAACAGCTGACATCACTCTCTACAATGCTGGCCAAGCCGTAAATAATCAGTTACCAACTTGCAAAGATTATGGCGAAATACCTGACTTCATCCTTCATCCCACCACACCAGAAAAAGTTTCCCATACACTCTCATCTCTGAAATCAAAACCATCAGCAGGTATCCATGAACTCACCTCCACACTACTGAAACACTGCAAGGATGAAATAGTGAGTCCTTTATGTCGCATAATCAAACTTTCATTTTCACAGGGCATTTTTCCAACAAAACTTGCAAAAGTATTCCCTGTTCACAAAAAAGGCAGTGTAACATCAGTGGAAAACTATAGACCAATATCAATTCTCCCAACAATATCTAAAGTAGTGGAAAAGATCTTACTAAACCAACTGATAACACATCTGACGACTTACAACATCTTGACGACCCAGCAACATGGCTTCCTCCATGGTAAATCCACAACTATAGCTATAGTTCAACTGGCAGAATTCATCATCGAACAACTTGAAGAGGGTACAACTGTGACTGCCATGCTGCTGGACTTCAGTAAAGCTTTTGACTGCCTAAACCACTCTCTACTTCTCCAAAAAGTAGGGAACATGGGCATTAGAGGAGCATCACAAAACTGGCTTGTCAGCTACCTGAAAGACCGTCAGCAATTAGTTGAACTGAACTATACAAACAATACTACATCCCATAAAGCAAGATCTACCGTACTTTGAAGAACTTGGAATCCTGACAGTGGTCTCACTCTATATTTGCAAGGCCACCTGCTACAAAATAGCTCAGAAACCTGACCACCTAGGTAACAATCATAACTATAACACAAGAAACGCATATGACTATGCCCTGCCAACGCACCACCTCACTCTGTTTGAAAAGAAACCTACCTACATGGGAAGAAAACTCTTCAACCAACTCCCAGAAGATCTGAAGAGACATAGAGAAGACAAGAACTTCAAGACATCGCTCAAGACTTGGCTGCTACAGAAATCTTTTTACACCCTAGAAGAATTTTTCAATGCCTGACTATTTATGGTAACATTTCTGTACCATATATAAACTTAGCTTCATCACCTTTTTTCAACTCTAACTGTTACCTATTTATATCTTCTTGACTGGTTTCAACTAAGCTATTATTGTATATACAATTTTAAGATATGAAATGTACAAATCTTTAATAACGACGCCATTACTGTACTCTATGTTCATGTAAATAAAGAGTTTTGATTGATTCATTCATTCATTAAAAATCCATTTGCCCTAAACCAAGTTAATACCATCAACAGAATTGTGAGTGTCAAATGTTGGAGAGTTTGAAAATCAGAATTATTATTATTTTTCAGATTTACTACCGTTGTTGAAGTGTAAATAATATTAGTATTAGAAACGCTTGGTAGTGACTCAATGCTTTTCTTTCTTACTCCTCACTGGTGACATCGCTCTGACCTGACACAACTTACTGCTTTACTATGCCCAGTCTATAGCCTACCACAAGCATCCGTCAAAGTCTGTATCTGCATAAACATCTTAATCAATAACTACAGATTACTCTTTCTTAACACAATCACAGCGACAAAAGAACCCCATTATGTACCTGAATTGCAGCAAAATTTAAACTCACGATTTTCATTCACTTAGTGCTACTCGGTTTATTATGCTGTAATATCACTATATTACATAATACATTCATAAGCGTAAAAAATCAACGGGACTGTCTGGACAATAGCCTAAATTTTTTTGCTAAGGCACTTTTAGTAGATATAAAATCATAACAGTGCTTGTGATGAGCGATATTCAAAAGAACCAGAAATGCCCTAAGTGACCTTGATTTTCACTCGGTTCTGTGCCTAAGCAGTCCAACTGCCCAGACACTGGTCCCGCACATAGTGTATAACAGCGTAACAGCACTGCACGACACAGTGCTGTGGTGTGTTTATTCAACACAAAAAAGCACAGACAATTATTCAAATATTGTTTGAATATTTGTAATATGAAAAATGACACACACTCATTTACAAAACACATTGTAAGGAGCCGTATGTGAATGTGTTTCTTTGACACTATCCAGACAGTAGTCCTGCATTTGCAGGCTAAACTGAGGTACCAGAAATTAAATAGAACTAGTTTTAATAGTTTCAGGGATCTGCGGCAAGATTACAAGACGTAATAGATCAACCACAGGGTGGTGCAGCGTTGATAGCGCTCTTTCTGAACAGTACTTCGCAGGGAACATGAGTCTCTTAGTGCAAATGGGTTTAACTCTTCACAGCCAGACTCGGAACAGAAGTGAAGTTTTATTACAACAGAGGTACCCGCAGTATAACATAACTAAACCTGTAAGTGATACGATAGAAAGGAAATAAATACAATAGTTTTACAACAAATACCTCCAGATCTATCATCTCCCGAGGTTGTGGAGCTTCAGGGTTCTCCCCGGTGTCCAGCATAGGAATGCCATCTTTCTTGATTTCCTTCTCCAAATAGCGAAGTTTTCGCTCCATCTCATCGCAGCGTCGCACTTCATTAACGAACTTCCTCTGGAATGCATTCACCTCAGGGTTCAACTGGAAATAGTAAAAACCCAGCATAAGTTATCCAGAACTGTAGATAATTTTTCAAAAAAGCGAATACCATCCACTGACAGCGTGAAACCTGCTAAACAAAGAAAAACCTGGAATTTAAACACCATAAACAGTTTTTGCAAACTTATATGCCTGACTACAAGGATTACTCAAAACTATAACTTGCCACATTGATTCAGACAGTTTGATAAAATGTTATATCAGTAAAACAAATTGACTAGTCCTATCTTCAGGAATGAGTATTCAGCAGTCTGCGAAAAACCAACTCTCACAATTGGGATAGTGACAATCGCATATGCGTACAGTTGCATTAATTCTAATGCACAATATTCCTACAACCCCAACTATGGTTTGCTTTGTGAGTAAATCATGGTCCCCCACTGTGAACCAGAATATCAATGTAGTCTCCCAGCAAAATTCAGTTATGTTCATGAATTATGAAACAAGATCAATAGACATTAACCCTTGATGCATATACCATTGCCTGAGTGGTGTCACCACATATGTGGCATATTGAAATACTTTCAGGTTATGTAACTTTTAAAAGAATGAATATTATCAAACTGTGATAACATTCAAATGGTAGCAAGGAATAAAAATAAAACTTAATTGATATCACGTTTTGTTAGTTTTGCTGTATAAACCCTGGATTTGGTAGACAAAAAACCTGCAATGGTAGACACAAATTTTCTATTTGTACACATAATCATTTAATTTAGATAACAAATTATTGAAGTAAAATAGGCCTTTACAATATTATCAATGCTCTTGTTCAATACATTATAGGATGTTTTTATATCCAGTTTAATATTTTCCTTGGTTTCAAATCAATATTATATTTGCCTTTGCATATAAAAATCAAAAATCTCTAAAAAGTAATTTTCAAAGTAGAGCATCATAAAAATACAGATTAAAAATTCAAATATACCAAGTGTGTACAAGAATACTTCTGTACAAAAAGATGAAAGAATTATATTTCCAATTTTTGTTTTATTTCCCCCAGAATTTTATGATTTTAATTTTAAATTTCAATTTTCATCGTAGGCTTAATGTGGAAATATTTATATGTGTGTAAATTATATAAATAGTGAACTATTGCGAGTTGAACCAGAGGCGTCAAATCAACGTTCTGTTACGGCTTTGTGTTTTTTGAGCGTAAATACTAACAAGCACTATCATTCAATGAACAACTATACATAAAGTCAAACTATGATACAATTTCAATTACTCTGGTAAACAATATTACGTATTTAAATTAGATTCATATTTAAATTAGATTTCTAGTACAAAAGTTTTTTTAAGAAGACTACTGCAAAACGACTGGTGACTACTTGTTTGCCATAGGAGAAATATTTTTAAACAACTATTCACTAGTCTTTTGCCAGACGAAGAAATGATTTTAATTCCCCCACAGGTCCTGTCAGTAGGACGCTATAACAACTGTCACAGATATAATTTATTTGTATTTATGCGCATGTTAAATACAATGTACAACATCAGCGTACAATTTAGAATAATACAGGAGTTAGTTATAAAGCAAAATAAGGACAAAATTTAATTGAAAACATTTTTACATAGATTTTGAAGCATCATCAAACAGTAAAAGTAATAAGATAATGAAACATTGTGCTGTTTTTTTTTTTTTTTTTTTCTGTAAAACAATGTTACATTAACAGTAACAATGTGTAAAACAGTGTCACTGCAGGGGATTGTATTCCAATTATAAATTAAACATTAATTTAGTTAATTTATGTTAACAACTAGAATCAAATTTCTCTTAAACGAATTCTAGAATACTTGTCTTGTGTTGATACTCACCCACATGCACATAGGCAGTCATGCAGTGCAGACTTCCTTATCTATTTCTCTTAATCTACATTCGGTTTTTTCAACATGAGTAATTGTGGTCATTTATCAGAAAATGACAATTTCGCTATCTGTTCTGTATACTCTATAAATTATTACTTAGGATACGGTAAAGCCTTGGAGCGTAATTGGACTAAATGGGACAACATCTGAAGTAGAGTGGATGAATGTGATATATACAGTTTATCTTGTGTTTTTTAAGTTTTCTTGAATTTATCTCAATATATAGATTTTTACTTTTAATTGATTTAATTTTGTATAAGTTAAGTAATTTTTTTGTTCACCATTTAAAGCATAAGTTAATAATTTACCATACACGTATTAAACTTTTGTTAATTTACTATACATTATATGTGGTTGAGTGATAGAGAGGGTTTCATACCCCTAACTCCGCCTCTTTGATAAAGAAATTTTTGAATTTCATTTCACAATATGCAACAATTAAAAATTCAAACAAATAAACGAATTATCTGAATAGTTGATTACTAAAATAAGAAATAATATAATACTATACCAATCTTTGTCAATTTAGTTAATTAACTATAGTAATACTTTAATTAACAAGATTACTTTATTCAAGTATATAATATTTCAAAAATAAAGATAGACCATCTAAAATATAACATTAGTTTTTTTATTTTCTGAGTAGAACTTTAGAAAATTCGATTTTTTACCACTTAAATTCCACAAACTCCAAATTTCTCAGAACTGCCACACTTTTTGGATCTGGCAATATTTTTGTGATTAACAATATTAGCAGCTGGAAAGATTATCTTATCCCTCCCCCATACTATCTCTTCATGTGACTTTGACTTCCATTAGTATTTTGTTCACTTAGTTTTTAAAATATTTAAAAATTTCAAGTCCTCTGTACCCAGTTTGACAATATTTCCTGAGATATACTTTTAACCTATTACAGTAATAGAACCATTCACTTATAATAAGTACAAGTTCTATTTTGCATGCTGTGTTTCTATTAGACTCATTTTCATTTAAAATATTATCAATGGTTTTATTTGTATGCTCAAAAACTATTTTTAGTAATTTTCTAACATGCAACCTCCCTCGTTTCGTAAATACTTGTAATATGTCTTTTTATAGACAGAACTTTATCTGCAGATTAGCCTATTTAAATTTGTTTATTCTAAGAGACATTTATTCAAACTAATCACAGGTCTTTTAAGAAGATTTCCCATTGGAAGGAATATCACGTAATTAGTGTGAGATAATTCCCTTTGCTCACGAGTCCAGCGAGTTGGTTTGATCTCTCATTAATTAATACAATCATTGCTGTTGACAAATCACAAGATCAACTAAGTAAACAGCTCGAATCCACATTCTTATTTGATTTCAAACAAGTTCTTGTTCTCTGTAGATCTCAAACCAAAATTAATAGTGCTAGATAGCAGCTACAGTGACACTGACAGTCGGATAAAAAAGCAATTCTGAACCATGTTTATTATGGTATGTGCTGCAAATAGAGAAATATTGGTAACAGTGAAGGTAACGGCCGGAGTGGCCAATCAGAATTTCAATGTTGTTATTGTATTTTGCTCGTCCTCCTGAACAAAACTATATATGGTTTTAGGGGGTGCAAATCACAAATAACTATGTTGTTTAATTATTGAAATAGAAATATCATTTTGTGATTATATTTGTGTACTGTGCTTCTTTTTATCTATGATTTTCAGCGTTCTACGCCTTATAGAGAGTATGAGTTCATCATATAGCCTAATTGTGTTTTATTTCTAAATCGAGAAGGTATTTTTATGTGATCGGAAGTTAGCCTACCTGATAGTTTGTAAATAGACTATACGTACACACAAAATTACGGAGTTATGGTTACGATAGTATTGCATCATTATTAAACTATTTTTTGTTTTTTACACTATTTATTTGTTTGTAAAAAGTTTAGTTAAATTTGTTTGCATTATTTTCAAATTTATTTTTATTCGTACCAGTAACGAGATTTGCGTTATTAACCTATTGCAATCGTCCTTCTTGATAGAACAATACAAGGTTTTATGGGATGAAAATTATAAACAATGAATTTTAGAACATTAAAAGTAGAACTAATTTTCTTACAAGATAGTAGGAAGTTATGGTTGGGTGAATTTACAATATTTGTTTGCCAAGTTGCGTTTCATAGCTAGCAGTAATGACTGGAGGGATTCGTGATCAGAACCTCTACAATTTGATCTCTTAGTGATAGGTACTACCTCAAGGGAATCAGAATCAGAATCAGAATCAGAAAAATCTTTATTCGATTGTTACACATGGTGTACATGAATGGCGACACATGATTAAGAAAGTAAATGGTTAAGTTTACTAGATATGATTTACATTAGTATCTAGTTACAAGATAGTAGGAAGTTATGGTTGGGTGAATTTACAATATTTGTTTGCCAAGTTGCGTTTCATTGCTAGCAGTAATGACTGGAGGGATTCGTGATCAGAACCTCTACAATAAGGGACGTTTTTCATATGTCGCCATCAGCATGGGGCATGATAACTGGAGACACTTGTGTCAGGCCGATACAAAATTTTATTCTCAGACGGTGTAAATAAACAAAATCATCTTTTATTTAGGTTAATTTCCCTTGTTTTCACAATTTTTGTTATTACAGATTATTTTTTATTTAACGATGGGGCAACGGCTAACATCAGCAGCTACCAATACGTTTGACTCAGGGTCACAAAAAAATACCGTGACATCCAGAACAGATAAAAAAGGAAATATTAATCTGTGTGAGAAAAATAGTTACACTTTTAATGTTATATAACTTCATTATTTGTCATTTGCATCACTTGAAACCTTATATTGTTCTGTTCAAAAGGACGATAGGAATAGGTTAACCTTATGACTGGTGGGTTTTTCCTCGTAAGAGTGTAATAAAAAGTGACTTGGGTTTACTATATTAGATGTCTTATGAAAAACAATCAATTAAACTTTTTTTAAGTTTTTTTTTTGTATTTATACAGAAATTAATCTAATTGTGCACAAAAGTTATTATATTTACAAAATATGAGAATAAAATAAAATATACTAAGGTACAAGTTAGGTACAAAATATTAACAGTACACAAGTCTCATCAAAAATCTTTGGTGGTATAAAAGGCGCGAAAACAGTCGAACACACAAAGTGAAATGGCACAATCCCGGCAAATCGTGTCCCGGCGCCGCTGCTATCTGCACATGTGGCATGCTCTCTTTGGCTTGTCCTTCTTATCTGTAGCAGGGATGGTGGCGGAAAAATGCCGAGCAGTAAGTCTCAGGGGAGCATCTTACCCAAATTTTGTCTGTAAGTCTTTCTCACACCATTTTACGTAATCAGTAATTACACAAACAGCCACGTTTTTTACTCACGGTAAACACAACAAAACATTTACAATTAAGGCAACCGGTAACGTAAAAGTGAGGTAACAACCTATATTCATTACACAAACAGAAATAGAATCAGCTGATTACTTGGAACAACTGATTGAATACTCTCATATGGCCAAATACCGTCAATTGGGTCTGAAAGAAATAAATAAAAGAACAACTGCCATCTAGTGTAGACAAAAATTACTTGAAACGGTTTCTTATTTATTCCGCTAGATCACATTTGTATTCAGGCGGGAGATTATTCATCACGAAACATTATGAAGACTGTTTAGCATCATAGCACTTCCCGCACGGCTATCAGGATTACTGCAGGCGGCACGTAGGACGCTTCCAAATGCATTGCGGGATTACTAGTTAACAAGAAACTCGTCTTTTGCCACTCCGTCCATTAATTCCACATTTAACGAAATGTTAATTTTGTTAATTATTTGGCCAAGAGATTGCAGCATTTCCCAGCCATAACAAGAAAGGGATTGAATTTTATAACTCCGCAATATAGTGGGCCAAACGTAGTGGCCTAACGAGCTTGACTGAAAACAGCGAGGGTCAATAGGTATGGCCCGCCGAGCTGAGGGACAAGGCATGGTCATAAATCAGTGACCTGATGCAGAGAACAGCCATGGTCACCGATGCGCCCAGGCAATCTGAGAGGTCAATCACATAAATTTAATGCTGATCCCAAAGGGTTAATATTAAAAACTTTCCACTTGAACATTCAAGGAAACAGGTGAAGTGTGTTTTGTGAACTAATAGCTATATTCCAATTAGCCTAAACTATTCAAAATTAGGCTGAAAGTTGAATCATAAAAAAGTGAATCATTTTTTTGAGATATTTCTGTAGGCTATCATATCTGTGAACTCCCCCGTCCACTACAATGGACCCAGGACAATCACTAATTGAAGTCCACAGTCGGCTTCTTAGGCGCTGATTTCTTAGACAGTATAAAGATATTAAACAGGATATGCTAAAATCTGAGAAATATGACATAAATATGCTACATTTACATGAGGTAATGAAAAATTGACTTCAAAACTTACATCACGAAACTGAACTAAACCAAGTTCACCTAGCTCCGAAACACAAGCATACGCTGCTTCACTTTGGAGAAATAACTGACATAAAGTCATTTCTTCACTTCTAAATAACGAACCCATTTTAAATGTTAAAATGTAGGTCCTATCTACACTCCAACTTATATTCTTGCTCAATCACACCAACACTATATTGATCTGCTGGTTACGACGACAGAGAGTATGACAATCGTTCAGGGTTGCCAATAAAGAAACGAGACTTCCCTTCAAATCGAAGTAATGCAGGAACCGAGAGCCAATAAGTTGGCATTGTATAAACAATCCAGTTTTACTACATACATTACTATATATGTATTTACTATTGTTTCATGTTACTTTGATGGCAACGACACTGCTCAGGTCTGTCTGAAAATATTCCTTAATGTAGTATAATGGACTTGCTGCCAGCCACGACTTCAGTCTTGACCATAACTCCCGGAATTGCAAATTCCTTATGTTGAAGATCAAGAATGCGCATTTTCACTACCAGAAAACAGTTCCTTGTTTTGTTCAGCCTACAACAAAGAATATTTATATTGTGTTTCACATATGTGTTATGAGAATTATTATCTGCTCTTTTGGCCAAATGATACTTCAATTTCCTTGACGTGTAAACGATACAAGTAATGACTATTATTTGTCAGGATATTTAGTCTAAAGATGATGGCCAAGCAACATTCATAGTAGCTTGAGACTGTTATTATTTTTAATGATTTCTTCTGTATAAGCAAAACATCCATAGCTCACTACGTGACCCCATGGTATCATCCCATGACGAATATGACTATGAAATAACGCATTGTAAATTGTGGTTTTATATGCTTTTCGGTAAGCATGGATTTCAGCTCCCTCTGTAGAAATGTCACTCTCGATAGCTTTGAAAACAAATGGTTCTCCGGACTTTTTCAGACAGCTTTGAATCTAAAACAAACGCCATATGATTCAAATTGTTCAGTAAATCATAATTTTTACGGCTCAGGCTACAAATAATGTTTTATGTCTACTTCAACTAACACAAGCATATTTTCAGACATCTACTTAAAAGCCTTTTAAATGTTTATTCAGCTAGGCCTTCAGCCATTTGGTGAACTCTCCCACTTGCGTACTGGTGGCATCTGCAAAAAATATCACTTGTAGCAATCCAAAGGTGTTTATCATTGCCAGAAAATAATAGGGGCTCTACCTCTGAGCCTTGCTGTGCACTGGCTGTGTTCTACATGCAGGGGTTGTGAAAAATAAATATTTATTACCTTGGACAAGACCCTGTCATCTCCTTTCCTACGCGTTTCAACGCTACCAATGTAAAGTTATACACGTTATGGGTGGGTGAATTTTCAAACACCATAACCTCCGTTCCCCCCTATAAATAAGTCATCCCACAGAAAACTTGGCATGACAGGCATGACACAGGCTCTTAAATCAAGTTATAACGGCTATGAATAATTTTAATGAGTGAAAAAGCCACATCCCCTTTGGCAGGATGGCGGATAGTAAGAGGTTCCTTTATTACCAAGAGCATTCTTTTTAAACTTGTGTAAATGTTAATCAGTGGAGGTATCACGCCTCCGATGATTAAATTTCCCCAAGAAATAATTTGTTTTGACCACAAGGATTAGAACCACTCAATTCAAAGACACGATCATAATACGATTCCCTCGACCCGTCACTGCCAGCTTAAGCCTAATATTTCCCAGACCTATCTTATCTGGTCTTGATTCAATCCGCACTAACCACAGTATTGAAGTGAAAAATGAGAGGATTACATATACAAACCGTAATATGCCCTAATACGTATCAACCAGTTCTAAAAGAATCTTATAGCGGTTGGTATTATTATTATTGTTGTTGTTACTGACTGCGCTATCAGATGGGCTTCGAAAAAAAAACAAGAGTTCTTTAATTTGTGATTCCATGGATTGTTTTTTTTCTTTACTAAAGCAAGCTGAGTAACACTTAAATTTAAAACTTCCTCTATGGCAGATGGCATGTATAGAGATTGTGAGAATATACGATAGGATTGAAGCAAATTTCTAAAACTTCTTCTGACACAATTTCACAACATTTCCTAACCTCAAAGTGCCATGGCATAACTTTGGCAGTTTTATTTTTAAACCTTGCTGAGTTCTTCTAGCTCGCTCTGGAGTTCACTCACACACACATACACTCGCACGCGCGCATTGCTCGTCATATTACAATACTGTTCTTCTTGTGACTTAGGAACTAGGTGTATTATGTCGTATTTACGATATAATATATACCTACTAAAAAACTAAATTTATTTCTGTGGATATTATAATACTCTTCTAATGTACTGGGAGGACAATGTTTACAAATTTAAATTTGGCTGAAGACCACTTCAAAAATGCATCTTTTTCATGTTTATATTAAAGAAATTTCAACAGTCCTAGCTGACAGTTACCAAACTGATTTTCTTGGAAGAGCTCTTAAGTTTGTATGGTATCTCTCCAGGGCTTGCGGGCACTAAAACATGATCATGACCTGTGTAAGCCCATGGGGTCAGTGTCGACCCTCTTTTAGTACAACGGTATGCTAGGAGGGACAGTTTATCTGCCCCATATTCTAGGTATATATGGGTTAATATTTGTAATCGATTAAATGTCTAGAAAACCAGCAGATCATGTTGACAGCCAATCCTCAATACTCTTGAGTATATGTTATGTTGGTTGAGAGACTCATTAATAATCTTATTTTATACATCCTTTTATACTAGTTTCCTACCTGTTCATGTCTTGTGACCTGATCCTAGCGGTAATATTGTTGACTGAAGCAACAGAAACTCACAATACTAGTTGCATCCATAAGTGTCTAAACAGCTTACAATAGGCATGGAAACAAGTGTTTATAATGAAAATTTGTCATATAATTCTATGAACTCTAAAATTCTGAGCTAAACGAAACAAAAGAGAAACTACTGAGCTAAAGGTTCAGAAGCGATCTTAGTAAAAGTGAGATCGATTAATGAATATTGTAATGTTGAGTTTAGCTCCAGTTAACCTTCTTTTTAATACAGCATCTGGTATCTGATGCTGTCTCAGACTTGAATCCTGGAATTTGGAGTCATGTTCGTCTGAAGAGATTCAGAGAAAGTCTGTGACAAAGGAGCTCAAAATGAACCTTTACTTCGTTTTGAGGTGCCCTGAGATGAGACAGTGATATTGCCACTTCACCAATTTATAGGTGTCTCTGATGTCGAAACAATGTAAAGGTTTGTTTCTGTGTCACAGACTTTCTTTGAATCTCTTCAAACAAGCACGATTCCATATTCCAGGAGTCAAGTCTGAGACAGCGTCAGATACCAGATGCTGCAATAAATAGAAGGTGGAATGGAGCTAAACTCAACATTCAAATTGAATCAACCCTTCCTACCATAGCTAAATTATGTGTTTCATGAATTATAGTACAATTTTGTGATAATAATAACATCATCCTTGCATAAGCCACAAATAAAGTCAATATGATGACTAATGCATACAATAAAAATATTTTCCACTTGAATTGCACATATTAATGTAGTACTTAACAACATAACAAGGTACAGTGCCTCAGAACAAGACCTTTGGACATAATAGTAGGGTTCACTTAAAGAATAATGGTATCAAACAAATAAAAAATATATAAGAACTTTAAGATTAGGCTAACGTTATTTTAATAGGGCAAAATGTAGTCTTAAAACCACCATTCAGTACTAACGGCTAATCTCCCTCAACATTTTGAGGTCACGTTTGTTCTGGAAACTACAATTACCGAAATAATATAACAGAAACAACTATAGAACCATTTTTTTTTAGAAAGAGTGATTATTATTTGAGGCATTTAAAAAAATTATTAAAATTTTAAAAAGTTATAATAATGATAGCCTAAAAATTTGTAACCCAACTTATTTTCATTTTTTATTATTGTAAATAGGTGTTGCAATTCGGTCTTGGTCAAATATTTACACGTGTTTCAAAGTGACAGACAGCATGGTATAACTGATTTGTCAAACCATTTAGCTGTTTAAAATGACTAGACAGATGAAGCAATGTTCTGATTATTAATATCTTAAGTGTCTTCATCACAAGATTAGTCGCACTTCAATGTAAATAAATGATAGCTCATATGAAATAGCGAATTGGGACATTTTGTCAGAATATCCAAATTAGATCATTTTACTGTTCAATTTTGAAAATAAGGCTCACCATTTCTGTCCATACTCAGATTTTTCCTTTCATGTGAAACTTTTCACATTAATATATACTATCTGGCTAACAAAATATTGGGTTGTTTGTCAGAGTGGTTGATATTGAAGAAATAGTTTTTTTGTTCTGAAACCATATACATTATTACTTGTAGATTTGAATTAACTGAGAACTGAGTTACCACACATAATTTTTCAGACGGTTAAATTAAATATATGTGAAAATCACTGTTTTAAAACATTTCATAATAAAGCCTTGACATATTTATATTCACTCTTTAATCAAAATCAATAATGCATTTTATAACTACCTTCCACTTACAGACTTCTGCAGGCAGGACGACTTATAGAAAATTTCAGTTAATAATGAAATAACCGCCTTTTTCTATCTTTAATAACGGAAATAAACCGGTAGAATTATTTTGCCTCTTAACCACCCCAAGTGTGGAAGGGCAACTCAATTTTTCAACTTAGAATTGCATCTTGTGGTCCTTAAAATAACATACTAAATAAATTCTCATTTACAGAAATACATCAATGCTGTTCTTATACAAACTTGTGGTTATTATAAATTTGGAAAGTCACATTACGGTTAAAAAAGAATAGTACCAACTCCAAACCATAATCGACATTTTAATTAAATAAATATTTCTGTAAACAATCGCTTTAACACTTGATTTTTTGGTTGAAATATTAGAAGATTTCCCCTTCTCAAATGTGAGAACTTATTTTTTAATCCAAAATTGAGAACATTATAATGTAAAATACCTGTAACTTGTAAAATAGGACAAGTTGAATTAAAATTAACCATGATTTGTTTAAAAAATTTGATATCAATTTCAAAAAGCTGCAAAAATGTCAAGTAATAATGGAAAAAAGAAAAATAATTTGGAACCTCTTTATTACTGACTAACAAAATAACTCTTTACTTATCAAGTGCAATCATGTACATGAATTTATATTTACTTTACTTATACTTACTTACTTACTTTACTTTATTTATTTATTTTATTTACTTTCTTTATTTATAATTAATTTTCTAATTTAATTTGAATGTTTCTTGAAATTGGTTTGCTTCAGTCCACGTTTTGAAGTGGCTGGCTTATACAGCTGAAAATATGTTTTAAATATGTTGTTTAACATGTCTTGATATTGGAAATACTAACTAGGATACGTACCACGGACTTGGGAAATTGAGTATGGAATGCTTGTTCTTTAACTGTATCAGGAGCAGTTGTTCTCCAAGAGCTAAAATGGTATTATAATTGTATAGTCAATACTAAAAAGTACACAGTTTACTATAGAGGTAGAGATGACAGGATATACTAGGGAGTTGGATTTGCTATCAAGAGAAACCTGGGAAATACTGATTACATTTGAGGTCGCGAATGAAAGATAGTAAATTATTAGATTAGGATGTAGGTGAATATTTAATGTAATACATTTTTATAATCCAGCAGGGAATAATCGTGATAAAGACAAGGATTAGTTCAATGAACTAATGGGGAAAATGGTACCTGACATTCCCAGCTACGATATTAACGTTGTACTAGGGAGTGCCAATGCTAAAATTGGGAAAAAAGAGTATATGAGAAGAAAATGCAGGGATCAGAGCTGGTAGTTTGAATGATAAAGGAGCGAGATTACTCCGTAGCCAGTCGCTCCTAAAAAGAGCATACTGGTCCTAGAGAAGATGCTCAAGTCTACATAGGTCTCTAATCAATCAATACATCATATCTTTATTGCACGCAACGCATATACAATGTACAGAATGGAATGGAGAGGCCAAAAAACTACTCAATTTCAGTAACTAAGAAAGCAAGTAAGTGTTAGGTCCTAATAACTAAAATTTCTGAATTAATTTAAAAACTAATTTAATGCATTACTTTGTAATGCTATTTACCACTGCCTCCACCATACGATTAAAAAATTAAAAATGTAAACACAGCAGA
This sequence comes from Homalodisca vitripennis, assembly GCF_021130785.1. Classification (NCBI taxonomy): domain Eukaryota; kingdom Metazoa; phylum Arthropoda; class Insecta; order Hemiptera; family Cicadellidae; genus Homalodisca; species Homalodisca vitripennis. Next base: position 143,100,581 of record NC_060215.1, read on the forward strand.
GTATGAAGACTAGTCTATTTATAATATTTTACTCCAAATTAATCTATAATTTAAAAAGGTAACAAATAAAAGATTATTTAAATCTCTTACACATTTGTCCTGTAACTCCCAAGGGGATTATCTCATATTAATTGATTGGTAAACAAACAACAAGGGTGTAAATTAAGACTCGTTGCACGTAGTTATTAAATGTTCATTTATTTTTTACATATTTTCTTATACAACTGGACAGGTATTTGTGATTACAGTAAAATAATGTAAACTTACATCTAAATGGTAGAAAAAAATAGAAGTAATTAGCAACTCTAAAACCAAATAAGGGGGCAGTTTCAAAAAGTTACTATTTTAAAAGTGCTCAAAGCAAAAACTAGTTTGAATAAAAGAAATGTGGAATTAAACTTAAATTCAAACCAAACAACATGATTTTGAAACTACACATTTATATAGTTTGACACAATAGACTTACATTTCACATAGAAACAAAAGATAAGGCCTATAGAATTAAATACAGTTCTCAACAAACTTCCTCTGATATTTTGATCAATGTAATCATATTTTGGTTTTTACAAAAGGCTTAAAACAATATACTTAATTTAATTAGCTATTTTACAGAAAATTAAATTTAATTAAAATATTTATTTGTCATACACAGTTTTTGAGGTAGTTATACAACTCACAGTATTAACCTTGCACTCCTCTAGAGTTAAACTCGCCAATCACACCACACTTTCAAGGTGTACCTCCAGCAGATGATTATACAATAAATCTGACCAGCCAGGTCATTGTTATTGGAAGAGGTTTTTCCTTGTGGTGTGAAGGCTTTGATTTTATATGTACTCCTAGCAGACAATTATCTTGTACAATACATGTGACTAGTCAGTTTGTAGTTGGTAGGGGCTTCCCAGTGGTGTGGAGGCTACTATTTAATAATTACCTCTAGCAAACAATTGTACAATAGCCAGTTTGTTATTATTGGGAGAATTTGGAAGGGTTTCCCAGTGATGTGGCGGCTACTATTTAATAATTACCTCTAGCAAACAATTATACAATAGCCAGTTTGTTATTATTGGGAGAATTGGGAAGGGTTTCCCAGTGATGTGGAGGCTACTATTTAATAATTACCTCTAGCAAACAATTATACAATAGCCAGTTTGTTATTATTGGGAGAATTTGGAAGGGTTTCCCAGTGATGTGGAGGCTACTATTTAATAATTACCTCTAGCAAACAATTATACAATAGCCAGTTTGTTATTATTGGGAGAATTTGGAAGGGTTTCCCAGTGATGTGGAGGCTACTATTTAATAATTACCTCTAGCAAACAATTATACAATAGCCAGTTTGTTATTATTGGGAGAATTTGGAAGGGTTTCATTTGCGGCACCAGCCATGATTGTTGACTTTCTGTACGACCATCAGTTGTTATGTCAACGACCATAGGTTTTATTTGTCTTGTACCGACAAGAATGGACAAGAATGTTGCAAATAGTTTAAAATGTCATCACTAGAATATAGTTAAACTTCTATTATACAAACGTACAATAAACCTTCTCATACAATAAACCTGACAAGTTAGTTTGTAATAATTATAGGGGGTATTCGGAGGAGCCTTCTGTATGGAATGAAGGATATAATTTTGATATAATGGGTGAAGCCTATAGTTACTTTTAAAATTAAATTTTACAACTGGCTCTTGCTATGCCTTTATATTCACTGGATGAGTTTTTCAATGTGTCAAATATACATTTTTAACAGCTGTAAACCATTATGTTTAAGTTATAGGATTGTAAACACCCTACACTTAAAGTATGTTTATTTTATTTAATAAACTTGTTAAGTCTGAAGAACTTTGTTGACAAGTCTCAGCTGGCTGTACTGTCAACTTTTTTTAATAACTCGTAAGAGTTCATATGACAAATAAAGATTATTTATATATTTGGTAACTAAAACATTAGAACCTTTGGAGGAGGTAATAGTTTTTGTACTTGCTTCTCAGCATTCAAACAGTGTTAACCGATTGGATGAGATGATGAACCTGTATCAGACTGTGAATCTGTCTATAAGTCTGTAATGATAATCCCAAACAGCAGGCGATAATTGAAATGAAAGGTCATCTGAATATACCGTCCTGACGAAGGGCATAAAAAGGTCATCGCACTGGGCTGTGATCTGGGACATTAGCTGCACAGAGGTTAATAAGATTCCAGTTTCTTGGGTTTTCGGCAAAATTCTCCAGCCATGTTACCTTTCCTTATGATATTTAAAACTTTACTGTGTCAGGTGACTTTGATCTTAACAAAAGAAAAGGAAATAAGCTCTTAAAACTTTCCTCTACTACATCAATGCCAATGTTCATCACCCTCCAAAATATTTTATAACAACAGATTTCAAATTTACAACAGCTGGGAAATGCAAAAAAAATTATCAAAATGGTAGCACACTCATAAATCTTGACAGATAGAAGAAACAGCCTGGATCCCACTGGGAAGCACCTCCTAATGTATCCAAGAAACCATCTTTATCTGACCCTCCTTTTACCTCCACCTTTCCAACTTGTACATCCTACAACCTCAATTAGGCTTATTGACAAAACATAAGTTTATTAAAATATTGCTTACTAATACCATATATAATTATGTCGTAAAGCAAGCTTCGAGGGAGATAGAAATTAAATTTGGTACACAAGTTATCAAATATAGTCATACTGTTGCATATTTCAATGATCACATATCAACAGAAATTTAACAGAATATGTATTATTGCTGCACAATTATTTCTAGTTAAACTCCTACCCAAGCAGTATCAGTGAATGGTAGAGAATAACTGAACTAGGCTGGAATTGTTAGTTATGGGTTGGGAATAGGAGGGATAATACATGGTTACAATGCACTCGAAATAGTTACAATGCAAGTATAAATTAGATAAACAATAAGAGATCAGGTTTCCTTTACTTATACAATGATGTGCTTGTTGAACTCAACCTGGACCAGATTGCAGGTTATCTGATCTAGCATTACTTCATTTTAAATTTGTGCCTCACATTAAGCAATAACAAGATAATTTTAAAACTTATAACAAGTTTGCATGTATATTCCATGAATCGTTATAAAATAACACTAGGGTAAGGCTCAACTTCACTAGCCTTTAAACATTAAATAATGTTATAAAAATAGACGATCAAGAGAAAATCCCAACAACATTGATCAATTAGAGCATAATTATTGTCCACATTTCCTTCTACCTTTTGTGACTCTGTCCTGAATGAAATCGAAGTGAAAATTTCAAAATTTTTCATCCTTATTTTCATTATAAACAAATTGAAAACACAATTATGAACGTATAATCATTAAATGTAGTGTCAGTACTGAAATTCTCCATGTTTCATGCTGTATTATCCTTGTAAGTATTAGGTATGTTTTACTTTGTCCCCTGACTGTCAAGACTAGACATTTAAGTGTTTTTAGCTTTAGATGTATTAATCCATCTTATGAATCATAATAAATTCTCAAGGCCTTCCTCAGAAAACAGAGACAGATTTGAAATTATTTATTACCTATTAATGTATATCATTAATATTTCATGTACAGATCCATGATACAGCATAATGAATATTAAAATGTTACTACTGCATCAAAACACAGAATCATGATAAACTTAAGATCTTTTTTGAAACATCTGTAGAATCTGTGATAGTCATTAAAATAAGACACCATTTTTGCACCCAAACCCTCCCCCTCCCCACTGCATCAGGTACCACCCGACCATCGAGGGTTCAAATATGGATACTTTCGAGCACCATTGTACTACACATAATAGCAAGCAAATATTTTCAATTTTCAAGCCCCGGTATTTAATATTTATGAAGATTGGAGAGTTAACAGAGTTATATTGCAGTTTTCCAAAACTGGTAATAAAAGCGTGCAAAAATAACTTGTCTTGAACATATCTAAATGGCTATGTTTGTAAAAATTCCTTGTCGAGTTTACGTTCTACACGATCATGAGTGTTGTTAAAGAAAAGGGCGTATTCCTTTCAGAAACATCGTTTCAATAGCCAGTAAGTAAATAAATGTGTATACAGTAGTTTACGTGGAAAGTTTATGTTTTGTAAAATCCCAAAATGCCTAATGCGTCGAAAATAGGAATCATGTGGGATCCTAATTGTAACTTTAATGTTTTAACAATTCTGAACGTGATAAAAATTGTCATTCAAAGTATCTTGGTTCTTGTCAGATTTCCACAATTAAGACGCTAAATGTTTAAAACAGTTTTTCAGCAGCTTTATACAATTACACATCAAGAAATAAATTTAATAATATTGAGAAAATATTTGTTTTAATACATGAAGACACCAAGCATAGGGAAATTTTATAACAAATTACCTAATATTATAAAAAATTAGCAAAGTGCAGTTAAGTTTTAAACTGATTCCTCAATATTACCACTACACTTGATAGAAGAATATTTTACTAAATGAAACTGAGAACTTTGACATTTCTCATACATTTTCTTTATAAACAAATTTCTAACATAATTATGAAAGTATACTTATTTAATGTAGTGTTAGAACTGAAACGCTCAATGTTTCATGAGTATTATCCTTGTAAGTATCGATTACATAAATTTTTCCCAGTCCCTTCCTAAAAATAATCGCAGATATGACTTGGTGTTAAGACTTCTGTTTTAGTTCTTAATATTAATTATTAATAATTGACATAATTCAGTGTACCAATTGTATTGTGGAATTATGAATAAAGATTGAAATAAATTGAATTGAAGGCTGAATCATTAGACCTGGCAATGTTGCACTTGTCCCTGGTTGGGATTTGGCTCGTTTATAGATACGCTCTTTTACTTATTATTACACCCTAAACTTTTTATGTACCACAGCTAACTTCAAAATTGTAGTCTTCAAGACGTTATCTTTGTGCCTTATTAATGAACGCAATTTATATATATATTTGTGTATGAAACTGTTTATTGTTAGAATACAAAACTTTTACCATGTTAATAAAATCATACAATTCAAGAAAACCTAAAGTTGTTATTCTACCAAAAAATAATTTTGTATTAAGTTCTTAGGCAACTTAATACTATGATATACTCATAAGTCCGTTTTAAACAAGAATTTTTTTACTGAAAACAAAGATTAATAGATTGTAACGGTTTTGTTCATATTATTTTATATAGCCTCAACAACTCCCTCGACCCCATGTTTTATGCATAACAATGGTGTGTTGAAAACTATTGTTTCATACTTGAGTGTTTTGTTGTTATAAGAGTGTTGAGTTAATAATATTGATTGTAAAAAACACTCATACTTTTATTTGATTTTTTATATATTAGAGTAGTCTAGCATTAAAAATATTTTGTTTGAAAAAATGTTAAAGTAATACACCAAAAATATTGTGTTCTAATAGGTAGTGTTGCAGAAATTTTAACACAAATGTTTTATTTTTTTTTTTAACTTTATTCTGTTAAAAAAGAGTATTAAAAATCATGTTACTTCCTGAAGGTGTAACTCATGTATATACAGTGAAATGTTCACATTTTTATCTTCAGCCATTTTTATTACGGCCTGATTAAAAAATTGCTTAAATTTCCTACTTCGAATGCCTATTATTTTACGTGAAATGATAAAAAAAACTTATTCTGTATTCAAGAAAAATATCTTAAAAGTGCTATTAATTAGACAAAAACAAATATTTTCCTAACCCAAAATTGATAGCATCATCTTAAGCTGCAAGTTGAATTATTCTAAAACGGATGTGGAGTTTGGATCGTTTCCCAGTAACCATCGCTTATATCAGTAGTGGTTTGTTTGTATGCCATTAATGATGCTTATGAAGTCCCTATTATTGTTCAGCAGGAAATCGGTAGCTAAGCCAGAGGTAATTACTAATATAGGATGACAATCATAATTGCCTGTGAATTTAACTGCTATATTCCGTGGTTCTTCAAATGATGAAACAATTATACTGTCCAATCTAATTACTATATTCCTTTTACTACATTTTTCTCATGAGACAGATTGGTTTTGTTTAATTAGTTAGATCCTAACTTGAATTGTGTACCTAAAAAGAAAAAAAAAAATATGTTTTAGACTGATATTTTTTACTAATATTATCTTAATAAGTGCACAGTCATATTCCAATTACTACTTTAGTATTACTTTCCAAAATCTATTTAGTTTGAATTGAAATATAACTTTTGCACTAATATTAATTATATTTATATTACATATACACACATCACATTGAAATGCTGTGACTTCCCACTTCTTAATTCCCAATATCGTGTCTTCTGTAAGACCACTGAACACGGAACCCATTCTTTACATCACACGGAAATGGTAATCTTTTTCTCAATAGACTCTGACAAACTTGAGTGGTGTTTTCTGATTGGAGCATTACTACATGATATGGTGTGTCTGAAATACACTGATCTAATGTTGACAGTTATATTAAACCGGTTATTTCACAATCTTTAGAATATTGTTCTTTTTTTACAAACAAGATTTATAAATAAACAACACTGCCCACTACACTGGCTGTTTTATTAGTACTATACAATTTAAATAGAAGCTATTTCTGAAATCTTGGTACTTCTTGAATGTATCATGCACAGAGTATCATCCTTATCGGTTTTAAGTTTTTGAATCTGAAATAAATTTGCATTTCCAGATTTTTTTTTAAGTGTTAAGGTAAATGATTTTATGACTAATCAAAATCAATTAGATTTTATAACTAAATATTCAAGAGTATGCTGGATTAATAGTGAAAATTATAATGAAGTTTTTCTGACTGATGTGTGTTACAGAACCTTGTGTAACAAGTGTTTTGGAGCACTTGGCTTCAAGTTTACACATGATAAATATCTTAATGCTCCACAGAAAATAAAATGTATGTGCATGAATTATAAGAACTATCTGGCTGGTCACATCCTAAAGATTCTTTTAAATAATCAAACAGTTTGGAAACTCTGATAACACGTTTTAAAGAGCCAGATATTTTCAAGGTCATCTTGATTTTTATCCTGTAAGATCCATGCTAAACTTTACACCATTTTTCTCAACGATTCTGTTTGTTAATTTTTTTTTAATGTCTCATGTGAAATGTATAATATATGCACGCCATTGGTTTTTAGTTTTACTTGACATTTTAATTCACATAATTCAATACTAAAATTTCCAATTTTTCCATTCAAAAGCTTAGCTCCAAAAAACAAAGCTAAAAAATATACATATAAAAATTAAACAAAAAGCCAATATCACTTTTATGCGTATAAATCCTATTTTTCAAAACTGTGAGAGAAAAGTAAGGGACAATGGTTTAGTACTGAATCATTCTTAAAGTATAAAGCAATATTGTCAATAGCCAGGCTCTTTTAAATCACAAATTTACTTAGTTTTTTACAACTGAATGAAAAAAACATTCATATGATCTCTTCAGTTTATAAGTCCATTCAATAAATTGTTTCACTAATTCGTAAGTTGGAAGTTTTCAAAACTTTGAGATGATATTGTAGTTGTGAGGATAGTCATTTCTCAATAGGCTCCCTCCAATTCTACAATGTTACAATTCATACCCCAACACTGTTTAGCCCATGGTATGAAAACAACATGACAGGGAGTGATTTATTGACATTTATTTCCAAAATTACAACATATTGACATTGCTGGAGGAAACTAACATACATAAGACCAATTTGAATTCGATTCTAGAAACGCAGTACATTACCCAACACTTCAATATTGAATACAAAAATACTATCAGATGTCACCTTTGCAGAAGGAAATGTGAACAGCATCATTGCACTTTCCAAAGTATTGTTTAAAACTGTAGAATAAGAATAGAAATAATTCACACTGTAGGCCTATGTATACAAAATGGCAAGTAGCTTAGATCTTAAGGGAAAAAATTCATACAAACAGTAAAAAATTCTATAAAACAAGTTTAATTGAACGATGTTGCTTGAAATATTGAATAATCTCAAGCTAATATAAATAGTATGGTATATAACATTGCACATTAATTACATACAACACCTTAACGGATCTGTATTACATGTAATCCAACAGTACTATATTTTATTATACATAATACATAAACATTACTTCCTATTATGGTACTCAATTGATAGAAAAGATTGCACCTCAAACTGAAATCTTTACTTTAAAACATTATTTCTATTAATTTTAATCGTACATTAAGGTATATTAGAAAATATGAAATAAAAATATGTTTGATTTGTACACTTTTATTATACATTTTTGTACTTTTCCTAACAAATTATTATTAAATTGAACCTACTTACCTTACAGTAGTACTCCCCATCACGGAAAAGATTTCTTTATGAAATTTACAGTTTGGACTTGTACTATCAGTTTTCCTTTCATATCAGTTTTTCACAATAATTCAAAACAGATTTAATAAAATATCATTTGAAAGCAGTACCTTGATGATCATTTTAATCCTATGGTCCTTAACACATGAAAAAGTAAATACGAGGATAAACTTTAAGATGAGCTAAAAATTATGACACTACACGTAATAACATCTATAAAGCAATATACAACAATACATATACAAGCTTAGTTGTTAACAACAATTTTCAACAAACAGTTAAAAAAATGGCTACCCGTTTTGATAAATTTAAAAAAGGCAACATATGATGTGTAATAAATAAAAGTAACAGTTTTAAAATGGAACTTTGAATATTATAACAACACGTCTGTTGATTTGGTGTGTAAATAAAACTTTATAACAGAATATTGTTAACAATAAATTCAATAGATATCAAAGTATTAATAAGCCAAGTATTGCGTTTTATAAATAAAACAACACGCCAATAATTTTAAACACTCATCAATTGTGTCAGAGTTTCTGATTGTTTACACGAATAATCACTACAAACATGGCACTCAACAATTAAATTTACATTTATTTAAACTGGAATAAAACATATTTGCTAAGTTGTTGCAGCAGCTGTTTTCCAGATGACTCGGAAAACTATAATTCATTGTGGATTCATAGATCAGACGATTATTAAGCACCTTAAAAATACTACTACAGCGACCAAAAATACCATTTCACAATTATAAATTTAACATTTGACGATTGAACAACATTAATTTTGGTTTCAAAACAAAACAATGTGTCACAAAGGTAATGTTCAACAAGTTTGTAACAGAATAAAACATTAAGAATTTTAAGGATGAACATCAATATGCATAACTATTGCAAAATATTTGCTACAATTAACCATCAAAGACAGCTAACAAGACAAAAATACACCTAACACCTTATGAACTACTCATTTCCAAGAATAAGCGTAAGGGTTTTATTCAATTTCTAATTCAACAAGAATTTTCCATTTGTATTTTATGTACAATACGGCTTACCCTTAAGTCAACAAGACATGTACAGGGATAGAAACACACTTCCAACACACTACCAACTTAACAATAACAAAATTCAATTACAGTTTATCTGCAATCACTATAAAAAAGGCTGAAAATAGCAGAAAATATTTTCACTAAGCGTTAAAATTTGATTACACTATCTCTGCATTCACTTTTAAAAAAGGCTGAAAATAGCAGAAAATATTTTCATAAAGCGTTTAACGAAGTTTGGAGCAAAAAGTTGGAGAGTGTTATCGTCAACACCAATACAGGTATACATTTTTACATCCAACAAATATAAACAGATATAAACACAATTTTCTCAAATGGACCCATGCACTTAGTCGTAATATGACCGATTGGATAAATACTTTTACAATTAAGCCACTCAACTGCACAACATTAACACATAATAAATCAGTTTGGCTCTAGAAATAAAAGTGTCACTGAACTAACAAAAACTCATAAAGGTAATCAATCAATACTTGGTTGAATACTAAATACAGCAGGATTATAATCTAGAACTAAAATGCATACACAATTATGTGTTTTGGAAGACTTTGTTGAACTAAGAGATCGAAGGAACTGCCTCAGGTCGGTAACTGAAGGTGCACTGCTGACGTTGCTGTGGTTCTATAACAGAAAATAAAACTACTCAGCCTTCTGTATAATTCTTACAACTGATGACACACATAAAAATGTACTGAAAACATGATCTCACCTCTAAAGGCGTATGAAATTTTTGCAATGAAGCCTATTCCATTAATTTCAAGAATCAAAATGGAAAAAAAAACTATTTTCAACTAAGCATGGTTTTAATAATGTTACTACAGTATTTCATTTCAAGCTGGTACTAGTTAATCGAATTCATGGTCCATCTTAAAAAACTATTCCTGTATTTTGGTATGAACAAATTTGACAACCAAAACACAGTTAGAAGATTGCTGTTGCCTAGTATCTACTGTGAGCGATAACTGATCATGTTGTCTCCACCCACAATAATACAAATTATTGTATCAAAGATTCGTGACCAATAAAAAAAATCATGTTACAGAAAACATGTGATCCGAACACATGATGTATATGTGTGGGTGTGTTAGCTGAGTTTGTTTAAAGATCAGTGAGAAGAAAAATAATCTGTGTTTAGTGAATTGTATGTAAGAATTTACCTATTCACCAGGTCACAATTTTATGGCCCGAAAAATTAAAGGTGGGTTGCTGCAACCATTAATATGTGTAAAATTTACGAGCAAGGTGAAAAAGGACTGAGATTAAATCTAAAAACAGAAAATGGTAGCCTAAATCAAAATGGCAGTGGTAACAGACGTTACTAAATCAGTTCTTGAAAACAGTGAAAATAAAGATATTTTTTCAGAGGTAATTTCCCTGAAAGAGGATAACTATTATGTGTTATTAGACAAATTTAATAATATTTGAACCCAAGACTGCATTTGTCTTCAATATAGTAGAAAGAAAATTACTAAACAAAAATTACAAACAGTTTATAAGACAATTTTGTCTTTTAAGTACTAAAGCTTTAATAGTAAAAAACAATACACCAGTTGTTGAACACAATTTCTTGTAGTCTGTAGATGTGTAAATATCCATTTCTGTATAAAGATACAAAATAAAAAAATAAAATTGAGTTAAAGTTTTAAAGATGGACTGGCTATACTGGCTTCAGTGACCATTTGTTCTAAAATTTTTGTATAAAAATGGCAATGTCTTTAAATTACGTATTAACACATTTTGCTGTTTACAATTAAACATTTTAACAAGAATACTTCAAGTTTAATTAAATATTAACTTGTTTGAAATTGTTTTGTTATTTTATTTCTCTCAACACATACAAATATTTTGTACAAATATTTGAATTCTTCACTAATTCAGTGCAGTATACACAGGATGTGTGAAAAATACAGGTAATACATAGGTTACACTAGCCTGCCAAAGGTATATGGTACAGATGTACTTGGGAGAACATAAAGTATACCCGTATTATTATTTAGTTCTCCTGGAAATGATTCCTATGTTTAACCTGTCAGTTCATTTTACAGTCATGTTCCTAGCTCTATAATAAATTGTATGTGTATAATTAAATAATAATTAAACTATTGGTTTAATTAAACAATTCTTAATATCTTGAATTGATGACCACGATAACAAATAAGAAGACAAAAATACAAGCTCGCTTTTTAATTATGTGGTTTAAAATTTAGTTGATACATCAAATTTAAAATTATTTCAAACAGTAGTTGTTCAGATAAAAGTATTAAATTTATTTTGTATTATTCAAAACTGTATAAATAACACGTAACACAGACAAGATTCAAGAGGTTACTTCAAGTGTATTCTAAGATACTCAAACGACAGTGTTAAAGAAATGATAACTTCACCAATAATGCATCTTGTTTGACTAGCGGAATCCATAGCAACAGCTTTAACTGCCTACACAAAGTACAGTAAGACACCCACTCCACGCTTTATATAACTCGAGTCATATCTTGTTGAATGTAAAAGAAGTTTCAAAAATTGCAGAGTTACTGTACAGAAATGAAGACTCTATATTTAACTTTGTAAGATTGTACAAATTCACCGCCTCCAAACCCCCTTTGTCTTCTTTGGACCATTGTCAAAATTAATTAATGATATATTTCGCCAACTTCTGTTTCTCGTATGTATTAAGGATCTAACCTTTTCAGTCTCAGATACAACAATCATGTATTCTGATGACACAACGTTTTAAAGTATTGGCAACGATTTAACTGAACTTAATTTAATTAAATAACATGTAATTTCAGAAGCCTCCAACTGATTTAAGAGCAATGCTTTTCTTTAAATTACATAAAAAACTCAGTGTTCCATTCAGGTTAAGGCCGACTGATGATAATTATGACTTTCACAGTACTTTATCTAGTAATGTAAGTAGTTTCCTAAATTCTTAGGAATATTTACTAATACAAATCTAAATTGGGACAAGCACATAATAAATCTGCTAAATTATCATCAGTAATATTTCTCCTTAGGCGACATACTCAATATGTCCATTACAAATATATCAATACTGCTTATTTTGCCTTCTTTCGGTCCATTTTTAGGTATGGACCAATTGTATGGGGGAAATGTAAAAAAATTAATAATACAAGGATACCGAAAATGAAAGCTGAGATTTTGAATGGCCGTTACTTAAAAACTATTCAAGATAACTGAACGATTCAAACGTCAAATCGAAGTTGAAATAACTTAGTTTTGTTTTCCTTGTAGCATGGGAAGAAACGTTGACCTTAGTATGTGCAGAACAGCTAAGCGGTGGCAGCCTGCTATTGTAACTGATATGTCTGGTGCCAGTTGCGATTCAGTGTTTACGGTGCAACAGAAGGCATAGAGTATTCTGTGGTTCGCAGAAATGAAATCGGTTGCTAGTGTGCAGCGCTGGTTTCAAGTTACGTATTGAGGATAACATTCCCCAGATGATAAAAGTAATTCATCGTTGGTTTAACCAGTTTCGTGACACAGAAAGTGTGTTGGGACATTTAACTGGCCGGCCAAAAACAAGTGATGAGAAAATCTACATTTTGCATGTAATGTAATGTAAATATATGTATATTATGTAATTAATACATAGGGAGATTATTTAATCATTATTAGAAATAGATATCACCATATCTTAATTTTCCCAATAATATATGACTTTCAAATACAACAAATTTTATATTTAATCTTTCCAAAATTATATAAATATCTCCATATACATGATACCTCTACTAACTCCCTGAAAAGGATGAAATAGATGATACCTACTACACTGTGGACAGTGACTTTTATTAAATGGATACCCCATGTGAGAATAGTACATTATCGAAAATTATTATCTTCTGACTGGATTATTAGACCAGAAAGAAGGTATATTTCAATTTGTGAAAGAAGGTTGATTGATAAATTTATGTATCACTGGATTGCTACAAAGATAGGATAAGTGGATTAATCTTAAATACTCAAAAACTAATGTTATACATTTTAAACTGAACAGTCACAACCGTCATTCATCAAACCACAAAAAAACGATGTAGCTTAACGTTGTTGAATCTTACAAATTTCTTGAACTCTATTTGGATCAAAACCTGAAATGGAATTACCGTATTAATTGTCTAGTTAATAAATATTAGTCTACGTTATGCTCTCAGCATTCTGCCACCGTGCACATCTTTAGAAACATGCAAAGCAATATATTGTGGATCGGTTTTAAGATACAGAATTTTTGTTTACAACAATGCACAAAGAACTGTAACAAATATTGATTACACAGAAGTGTTATAATTGGAACAGATGCTGAAAAAAAATAAAAGAACTAGTTGTCGACCATTATTTAGTGGACAGTCTGATATATTGACACTAACAGGATTATATATTTATGAAGTGATAAGTTGGTGTGTGATAGGCCTAGTTTATATAATCAGTCTATCTCCACACACCGGTTTAATACAAAGAATAATTCAAAAGTTCAGTGTCCACACCTTAATTTCTCGTTATTTGAAAAAATCCATTATATATGACTTAAAATTTTAACAAAACCCCTTCCTATATCGCTTGTTTTGATAAAAAACAAATGTTAAAGGCTGTAAAGGATAAGTTAGTGAAGGAGGCATATTACTCCTTGGATGAGTACCTGCTTGGTAGCTGTAACTAATGCGCATCCACCCATTTTTAGTAGTTTTTAATAATTTTGATTGCATCATCTGTCGTGAGTGACAGCTGTATATACAAAATGTATTCTAGGTTTAGGTAGGTTAGTTTATATTGTATGCCTCTGTCGATGCACCTATGCTGTGTACCTTGTAGCTGTGTAATACGTCGTGTCTAAATAAAGAATGACTATGACGAATGATAAGTATAGAAAAATTGTATTTTAAATTACATTTGGACTGTAAACAATAAATTCCACTTCCCTAAATTATATTGTTTCAACTACAGCTGATGTAATCATCGTGTATATTATTGTTTATTGATTTTTAGTGTTTTTTTTTTTAATTGAAATGTATTGATCGCAAGTATTTAGTAACAGTGTGCAAGAACCATGCTGCCACTGGTAATGTTTAGATCAATATTATAAAATTTAATTTTAAAACTGACTAGTACACATAAAATTAACCAAATTACAGAGAAATAAAATTTAAGCACAAGCAAGTTGGTAATAAAGAACAGCAGACATCACATTCTAGAATGTTGTAACAATCACCTGAAATAAGCTATCTGTTTCGATTCAATAAACAGCTGATTAAAAAAAGTATTATAAATATAGAATGTAATGTCCTTTGCCTAGTGAGGGCATGAACTAATAGAAATAAAACGAAAGAAATAGTTTTAACTGAAGCCACTATATACCGTACGCATACATTCCGTACCGAACTGTGACATAAGAAACAAAGTTGAGAGGATAAGGCACATCGTAAGTACTATTAATAAAAAAAATATAAGATTTAATTTACAAACTTCATGCCCTTAAATTCATTTAAAAAAAAACAATAAAATATAAACATGTTACTGATCTCAAATTAAATAATACTGATGATAAAAAATATACTACTTGTTCATAGGACGGGTAAGTTGTATCAGGTATCAAATAGTAAATCTTAATTGAAAGTACAGATCAAAATAACACCTACACAAATCATTAAAATTTATTGTATTTTAAACATAAAGGAGAAAAAGCTCCATAAAAGGTTATTTTTTTTATTAAATCCATGACCTATTAGCTATAAAGTCAATTTCCACACCAAATGCCTTAGAATAAAAATATCTTTAAATAATCTAAGAAGAAATTGATCTTAACAACCACCCTTTTCCTGATTTTCTAAGACAACCATTTTCATTTGAATTCTTTTATTAAAGCATAGTATGATGTGGTTTGATGGTTAAAATAAATTTAAGAAATAATTTAGTTTAAATAATTTTCAATCTGTAGAAATAAAAACTATTCTGATATATATATATAAAAGTAAAACATAAACGTATATATATACAATACATAGAATTGTCTAAAAATAACTCACATATGAGTTATGGAAATACAAATTCACGCTTTCATAATTTGATGTTTTCCAAATTGTTAAAGTTTACTAAAATAAACAAATTTAATCCACGGGTAGGCTAATATAACAATAACTATGTTGGAGAAATTACAGTACTCTATATTTCCTTCAGACATTGCTGAAAGCATAGGTAATGTGAATTATAGCAGATAATTTTAATTAATAATAAACGGGGACAAGAACAGCTTCTCAATAGATATACAGAATTACTAATCAGCTTTATCTGTGAAACAATATCTATACCACCTTCAATAAAGTTGCACAAACCAAACATAAATTCAATAACTCGACATTGTTAATAGGGAGTGTGAAAACAGAATCAAAGGTAACAGTCGCACTTGATTCTGCTTCAGACAGCTTGTGATCAGTGGAAAGGTTATGTTGTATTCACTGTGTATAATCTTGGTATCTTGTTATAACATTACAAAGATCTTGACATTTCATTATCAAGGTTTCAATAATATTATATTAGTTTGCAGCTGAACTCTTGCTTCACAGAACTATATTTTATATTTGTATCATAGCGAACAATGTTCTACTGCTAATTCTGAAGAGGTATTGAAAAACTTTGCTCGTTAGAAAACATTCAACTTTATCCTTATGTATTTGTTGACACAGACACCTTCTGTGGCTGTAACCTCAAAATAAACCACTCATTAAAACTTGTGATTTTATAACAGTCAATAGTTATCAGGTGACGCCAGGTTATTGATCACAAATACTGAAATATTCACCCTTGGACTGCTGTAGCCGTCATAGTGCAGAGCCGTAATTTGTAAATTTACAAGCATTTGGGAACAAAACTATTGAACAATTACAACAGATTTTCACAATTCTTTTTTTGCAACATGAAGAAGTTATATACATCGTATTATTGGTGAACAGATCAAAGTACAATTTGATATGTACTCAATATTTTTATAATTTTTTTAAGGCAATAAAAAATCTAATACCATTCACATTCAAATCTTACCATTCACATTCAAATCTAATCATTCACTTTTTCAAACATTTAGTAAAACAAATACAATTTTACCTAAACAAGCAATTGTTTGGAAAAAATATATTTTAAACTTACTATTCAATTGATTTTTATAATTCTGTTCTCATATTGTTTTTAACTTAAACACCTAAGAAATGTTTATAAACAAATGTTATTTCCGTTTTGAATAAAAGTTCATGTTTTACCTGAATTTTGTTACATAATTATGTTTATTATTCCATAACTATAATACGTAAAATACACGACCATAACATCTAAATTAACTTCATATACAATATACACATTTCTGTGATTTACATCACATACGGTATTGTAATATAGATTGTAAATAAAACTATAGATGGCACCACTGATACCAACTACCATCTCCGCTACAGCAGCACTTCAACTAAGAAAAAATCAAGAACAGACATTTTCAACTAGTACTTGTACTAATTTTAATGTCAGAATTGTTTTCTTTACACATTTCTCTATTAACACCAAGTTAAAGCTCACCATAACGATGTTAGACATGCTAGTAGAATGTAAAACAATGTTCCTACAAAACTTAAATCGCTTGGCAACAGCAAGACTAAAAACTAACATGATTTTGCATTTTCAGAATTTCAGAAATTTTATTCCAGCATAAGAATTTCTTTTTGTAAATTAAGTTTAAGTAAAACTAATTCATTCTTATTCCTAGTGTTATAAGAATGGGTTTCACAATAGCTTTTAAAACTAGATTTATACTTCCTAATATACATAACACATTCTATAATGTAAAGACTATACACTGTTAAAATGTTCAGTTCAGTAAAGTGATTTTTAACTAAATCTTCCTTCCCAGGAACATTGTTCACAGTGCTCTTTTTTGCAGTAGAATAATTTTATTTAAGTTTTGATTTGTAGACCCTCCATACACACCTATTCCGTATGCATATGGGATTGAATACGGGCATGAAAAACCATCTTTAAAACCGGTAAACTGCACAAATACGACAGCCTTTTAATGGCATAAATTCCAGAATTGATACGATTAACTATCTACTCAATGTGCAAATCCCAGCTAAAGTTCTTGTCTATTTTGAGACTCTAGACAATTTTGTGTTATTAACTTTTGGGACCTACTCTATTTATTTTTATATAAATGACTTGCCTTTTAATCTCAATGACAATTATGTTAGTACGTATTTGTTTGCTGATGACTTGGGTCTCAAGGTCTGCGCAAAAACGAGGAACGAATGTAATGAGCTACTTAGTGTTAAGACCCCAATTGTAGATGATTTGTGCAGCAAATAAGCTCTGTGTAAATGATAAAAAAATTCAAGATTTCGCCATATTACCTTATCTAATAGGCCTAGTGATAATGAGGACAAGTCTTAAATTTCTTGGCATTTTTAATACAACCCAATCTTAAATGGCAAACTCATATTGATTATGTAGCTTCTCGAATTTCCCGAGGTATTTTTCTTATAAGATCCCTTAATGGAACTATATCTGCAAAACACTTGCTTTTTATGTACTATGCCTATATTCATAGTTTCTTAACATATGGAGTAACTTTGTGGGGCCAATCTCAGATTGCGAATAAAGTGTTTGTGTTACAAAAAAGAGCTGAGGCTTATATGTAATGTCCACGAGTCGTGAGCACTGTAAACCACTGTTTGTAAAATTAGGTGTATTAACATTGCCGTCTATTTATGTATTAAATGTTTTGTTATATGTCAGAGATAAACTGTATTTATTAATCAATGTGATGTTCATAGTTATAGTACTCGTAATAGAAATAATGTATGTACCAACAATGTAACTTTGCTAGCACTCTAGTCAGTTTTAGATATCAGGGAATCAAATATTACAATGCTTTGCCCAATCATATCAAGGTATTAAACAGATCAAACTTAAAAATGTTGTAAAGAAAATGTTAGTAGATTCATGTTTGTACACTGTTGATGAACTGTGATAAGAAGTAAGGCTATTTAAAGTAAGCTATAGATTCCATTTATAATATGACGTTGTTATATACATATTTTGTATTCTGACAATAAACCATTTGAATTTGAATTTAACTTGATCCAAGTGAGTATCATTTATTAAGATATTAGGACTTTGAACGTTTTACCATCTCCGTGTATATAAATAAAAGTAAAATGTAGTTCGTTGGTAAACACGTTACCTGAGGACGGCTGGATCAATTTGTTGTTTTTTGTTTTAAATGTTTGTAATAATCCACATTAGGTTTTTATGGAAAGAAAAATCAAAGTTGGAAATGTATTTATGCTGCAAACACCAATGACAATAGTATAATCTAACTTTTACCATAGATCGTACCAGTGATAAATTCAAACCAATTTAGTCTATATTGAATATTATTATAACATTACTATAAAATTGAATTGACTATAAAAATTGTTGATATGTGCATGTAATATCTGATATTGGATTCCTTTGACATTGTAACACGGAATATTAGCAGCACCTGAAGGAAATAACAATACGGACGAGCAACAACCTGACTCAATGATTATAATTTGAGGAAACAGGAGAGCACTGCAAATTATACCACAAAGCAATGCATCAAATACAAAGTGCAATTTTAAGGGATGAGATCTTAGAGGGAGCAGCGAACCCGTTTTGCATTTATAAGGAATACGTACTTCTTAGGTTCATAAAAGTTTATATTATTCCTAGACCGAACCAAGGAAATAGGATAATATGGCGATCAGAGAGGAAGGACTCACACTCTACTGTATCAACTTTACAGATATTAGTACTTTCCAAGAATGAAAAACCGAGGACACAAACGAGGACAGCGGGGTAAACCACAAAACAGGCAGATGTTACCTTTAGGGATTTAACTTAATCGTAAATATTATAGACTTGATTGTTTGGATTTTTGTCCTCCTGTTATACAAAAACTACAATATATGTTTGTGTTGAAATTACATATAACGCTGAAATAATATACTCCTCAAATATGGCTACTTCCGTTTTGAAATTATCAAAGGATTCTCCTTCATATTACACCAGAAGAGCCCTAACAAAGAGGGCTGACTGAATTCAATTTAAGTAAGGATTCCTCCTATTGTCCTACGGTAGTTCAAGTAGTACTGAAATCTTTTGAGGTATTAAATAAAAAATAAAATCATGGAATGTTGCATGGGAATTCGAATGAGTATATCTTCCAATAGCCATTACTAACTCATGACTGCATTGCAATTAATTTAAGTGACCATGTAGAAGAGATATATGCATACAACGCCCCTGTTATTCAGCATGAAATTGCGTGCAAAGCTGCTGGTAATAGCTAGTTATTTTATAATTTCAATTATATGCATACTGTGTCTAGAAAATGCTTTTATTAGTTAGATTTATTTTTATAAGAATAAACATGCACATTTTTGCATTAGCTATTCTTCAAACGTGAATTGTTCTAGTTCTTCAAATACTTATGTGCAAAAAATATATAGGTATACAATAGTTAACAAGTTAAATATATTGTCACAAAAATAAACTTATATATAATTATAGTTGAATGCGATTTATAAAAGACTAGACTTGCAAAAAGAGTATATAAATACAATCTCTTTAGTTTAAGATTTGTTTGAATATGTTTTATTACTATTGAAAATACAGTGAACATAATATCATTGAATGTAATGTGTAATAAGAAACCCGAAATAAAAAGTACAGAGTCAAGCATGTTAGTTGTGCATTATTAAATACACTATGGTAAGGAGTTCAATTGTTTAAAGATTTTACATATGTATAACGTGTATTTACAAGTATTGCTCCACAGCTAATGCAATGTAAAGTTCACTTGTTTTGTCCCCAAAACACAAACAGCAGAGCATAGCTTACATTTCTCTTTCAATTTATTAAAAGAAAATTGGATTAACCGTTTCAACTGTTTATCACTTGGATTAAAAAAAAATCCCTCATCTTTTGCAACGCCTCTCGGTGTAAAGTCTTATCACATGAAGTTCAGTGAGTCGATAACCAAAATAACGAGCCTAAAAACCACTAATAACACTATTATTGCTTCTCAAACCAAATGTAAAAAAGAAGATAAAGGATGTCTTATTATACTAAGCGAAGTTAGGGCTAAGAAATACTCTATTACACTTAACCTGGCAACCAACAGTTTGCAGGTGAGCTGCTTGCAAGGACAGGATTGCTCAGCGGTTGGTTACCTATACAAGCAGCAGCCTTCGAACTAAATCCTTAAAATTAGGCATTTTTTGACATTCAAATATTACCATCATATAACAATAAAATTGTAATTGTTTCATGAAATAAATGAAAAATTCTTTATTTATACAGGCAAAGTTAGGGCCGCATGGCCCTTTCTTACACTTAACCTGCGACAACGTAAAATTAAAAAATGAATTCAATATTACCCTAAGAATAAAAATTTAAGAAATACATTTAAACAATGTGGAGAAATTAATATAATATTTTAACACGCCAAAACGAAAATTTAACAAATTAATGAATTAACTACTTCTGTAATTCTTAAAAACATATGTAATGAAATTATACTTTTAATATACACATAAAACTAACGTAGTTATTGCTAATAAGTCCTAATTTTTATTACACACAATCTCACATTCATCCCTCTGCAAGTGTCATGCCCACAGCATCTCAGACCGAATCTGCCCTGGCTAACCGCTTAAGATACATATCTTTCAGTTTCAAAAGTTTTTAAGTGACCAATTCATATAACTGTGCCACGTAACTCAATTATTCAGTTTAAAGATAGCTTCTTTGGTCTTTAAAATGTTTTGAGTTAGCATACACTTTATGTCTCACTAATAAATTACATAGTTAGCAAAGTACACACTAGATTCTGTCATTTTCACGTAGTGTTTAAATTTGGTCTATATATAGTATTACATTAATTGTTTTAATTCTTTTTTAAATCTCAAGTTCAAGAAATTTCTTTCAGTTTATTTTTTAGGACAAATATTACGTCCAACATTACACATTACTCTTAATCATCAGATGTGTTTTTCTGTTTAAAAATTTTTAGGCCACCTAAATGTTGGAAAACATAACTGATCCCATTTGTTCAAATCTCAAGTTTACGTTTGAACTTTTCTTTTTATTACAGGAGGGTTAACTCTTGGAAAATAACTCTTGGAAAATAACTCTTGGAAAATGTTGCTTAGAACAGTGTTCTTCCTACTTCTAAGTTCTTATTGAATTGTCACTTTAGCAAAGAAAAATTCACCACGTTTTTGATAACTTGTGATCCATTACAGCCTACATTTATCATGAAAACACTAGGAAAGTAACAATACAACCTCAATCTACAGTAAATTATAAACACAGCAGTTTTTAAATTTTTAACAGCTACATATTGTAAAATAGCACTGACTGAGGGTCAAAATAAAGATAAACAAACTGAAGAAAGAGAATCTTTTTCCCATTGTGTACAATACAAAACATATGAATTGTACAATAAGAAACCATAACATTTTCTGTTTAAAGGGAAATGAAAGAAAACATCTCTTAATTACTTGTTTCATGATGCAATGCACAAATAAATCGTCTTATTGCTTCAAACTAAATAATAACAAATATAATCACATGTTAATGCTTTCATGCATGAACACAGAAAGGAACAACAGAAATAAAGGGAAATATGAAATGGTTCTGTCATCTAGCACCAGTTTGAAGAATATTAGCAGCAAAACAGCAATGAAATGAAATGAAAAATGACTTTATTAGAGGCGAAGTTAGGACTATAAATGCAAGGCAATGCTGAGACACCAGGGAAATATATGCCTTAAAAGATTTGTGGCAATAGGGACAAAATCAGTACTGTGTAGGTTGACTCATAAATTAGACTATGCCCAAGTAACGGTCAATTGAATCACATTTTTCAGGAATATCATAACCTACAAACATTTTTGAATAATTGGCTTAAACATTTTCTTGGTTGGGACTGAACTTAATTATGGCACTGAAAATACCTAACACCAGGAAATAGATTACAACCGTGAGAATTAGATGTTTTATTAATTGAGTAGGCTTCTCATGCTCTGTATGTGTACATTTTCTTGATCGGGACAACAAGGCAAACATAACTATGGCACCAGAAATACATTAACATTACAAGTGCCAGAAGTAGATACTTTTAGACCGAAGTAGGCTTCCACTTACGTTTACATTTTATAGGTTGGGACATGGCAAACTCATCTAATTCCCCAGAAATACATTCAACTGGCAGTATATTACAAAAGCCCGAAGAACATGCGTTTTGACCGGAATAGACATCTCACACCTACAAATGTATATAGTTTCTTGATCAGAGCAACAAGGTAAATTCAACCATGGAACCGGAAATACCTCCGACTGAAGTATATGAGAAGGGCTGGAATTACACTTTTTTCAATAGTAGGTTTATCAGACTTGCATATGTATGTATTTTCTTGATAGGGGGAACAAGGCAAACCCAACTATGGTACTAGAAATATAATTAATTATGATCAGAAGTGCTCTTGAGCGTGAAAAAGGTGAAATAAGCACTGCTTATTTTACTTCACAAAGTTTGTTTACAGGAAAAATCTGTGTATTCTTGGTATACAAGGTTAAAATTGAGTCCCAGGATACCTTAATATTATTTTAATCGTTACCATTGAAGCTAAAAACTGAATATGCTATTAGTGAACATCAAAAACTACACCTAATGGTGCTGTTAATGGGCATAGTTGCTGTTATTAATATAATATTAGTCCACAATAGAATGTTAAAAATTATGTCAGTGTTGGAAAAGGCAAGTATGTTAGTATGAATTGTATACTAAGGTGACCATTCTAAATCAATGTTAATTTGAAAGCGGAATTGAATCACGATAATGCTGCACCATGAAATAATTTCAGTACTAATAGCTTTTCTTGGCTCTTGTTTCCAAAACATTTTCTTCCAGCGGAATGGGGAATACCACCTCATTATGGAAATAATGGCAAGCAGCACATGAAATTAACTTTCCCTCAAAAGTTAATTAGAAAATGAGGAGCCTACCAATTCTCACCCCATGAGGGTTTGCTTCTGACTGGTTTATACCATCCAGTTGAACCCACACCGGGCACAGTAAAAACCAATGTGTCACTTAAATTCGGGCAACCTTATGGATGTCTAGGAACGGCATCCTATACGGATCCTATTGGAACGGCATCCCTTCGGAACCGCAAATTTCGAGATTCTGGGATGCAAGGGTAGTTCAATAGGTCTAGCCTACTGCAGGAGATGACTGTTGGAGTTGGTAGGGTTCCGTAGAGTCAAAGGTTCTTGCTAGCCTAGACATAAGAGCGTGCCACCCCCTGCCTGCTTTAACTTCTAAGCCATCCTAGGGTTTGCCCCCCCCCCCATCATCGCCACATACATAAGTTATAGGTAAACACAGCTAAGAAGGCACTTATGAAGATCCTCGCTGATGGAGGATGTTGCGGTACGGAGTGAACACAATGCCATCCTAAAGTAATTGATGACAATTCAAACAAACCAACAATTCCATTAGTTATATTGTGCAGAATATAGATGTGTCTCCTACGCCATCCCTGCACACTACCTCCTCCAGCCCATCCTGTTGCTATATGCTGTAGTATTTTTAGTGGCAATGATCGGAGTTTTGATCTATCCAATGGTCTACCGCCTTGGACCTGGGCCTATTCGTCCTTAATAAAAATACAGCACTGTGTATACTTACTTAATACTGAAATGAAAATAGCAAATATAACATACAATTACATTTATACAAGCATTTCCATTTATGAGTAGAATGGGCTCATGGAAAGTAACAATTAATTGAAGTGATTATAAATGGGTAAACTTACCTTTCACTGAGATTTTCATATATTTCTCCACTTTGGATGAAATCATATCAGTTTTACTTCCTAGAACCAAAGAACATGATTTCAATTATTAGTTCAAAACACAACAACAAAAACATAACATAACAAACAACAAAACATAATAACATTAACACAAACAACAACAAACAAAGTGAATGAAATGTTTGGTATAACATTTTTCAAAATATTAAGATTATTTTAATATCCCCAAATTATTTGGCCCAGTAACAGACAATATCGCTATACGCAATGCAAAATCTTCGTTCAAAATAAATTTTTAATTATGAATTGTTTGAAAGGAAATACAATTTTTTGACCAATCACTTATGTGCTATTACAAAACTATCCTGAGAGCTCAGATAGTGCAGAGGAGCTTTACAATGTTCTGTGTAAGTTGTGGTTTTCTCTGATCTAGTAATTATATTTGTGGTGTGTGTTCTTGGGATTGACTCATACTTTTCTCTCGTTACTAATGTCTTCCATGCTTCAAGAAACTATGTTTCAATTTGCTTGTATTACCATAGCATTGTGATTGATATCTTTTTTATACATCCAAGAGATTCTGTTCATTTTGCAGAAAAAGTTGTTTTTTCTTGCGGCACAAAAGGATAGCATCGAGAAATAATAATAAAAAAAAAACATGAAAGAATGTAAAGTAAATGGTTTACAGTTCAATGTACTCAATGGTGTCATAACAAAATTTTGCCAGATCACAATAAATGTTTCAACGAAGGCAGATTTACTTGATTCACGTTTTTTATGATGAATTTTATGAAAATCTTTACTTCTAATTTTTCATAGGCTGTCCTTTTATACGCTCTTTATTAACGGAAACTGAATCAAACTTATGGGGTAAGAACCTGATGTTTTTTTTAGTAAAAAATGGTGCAGTGAAATTATAGCACTGCTATAGTTAGGAAATAATTTTGGTATAAACTTAGAACCTTTCTCATAAATATTAGAAGCTCATCATTGACCTCAGGCAGCATATTTTAACTTATACTAAATTATTCGGTACTTTGTTTATTATACGAAGGCCACCATTTTCTTAAAAAGTTTTTCGTACCAGGAACCTAAAGAACTATATTATTAGAAAGAACAGACTTTATTTTACTTACTGTAAAGATTACATGTCATTATGACAATCGGTCATGTTTTCTGCCTTCTGGAAGGAAGCGATGTCGGAGAGAATTAGGCCACGCTGTCTCTATCTACTATGTTATTAGATTATACATATTATAAATATAAAAAGTTAAAGCCGACATTTACGAGTGCTCACATGATCTGAGCTTGAATTTAGGTACTATCTCAACGGATGTTTATCTTTTTTCGTCCAAAATGCGGGGCCACTGAAGACCACCGTTAAGACAATTTGACGCGTAATCAGATGTCAGGAAAGTACAGATCTGAAATACCCCTGTCCATCAGTACAGGCATATTGCTTAATAACCAGAAGTAGATGGGGACAGAGTTACCTACTTCTCACCGAATTCGCTTTATTTTCGGGAACCAATCGTTATAATGACATGTAGTTTTCACAGTAATAATGGCCTCTGGATAACACCAAAGTACCAATTGTTCCTCACAATTCCAAACAGGCAAATCAGCAACAGGCAAATTTTTTTTAAGTTTGGCTATGTCAAAACAGCCAAGAAGTTGATAGGTCTATTTCAACATGTTTGGTTTTGTTCATCAATTAATACGTGTTTTTCAACCTATGGTTGTTTCCAAAGAATAGCTTATTCTTTAGAACACTCTTGTTACATGCCGAGCTTATATATGAAGAGGTGTGGTTGTATAATTTAAAAGTATTCTTACAGAAATGCCCTGCCCCCATTATATATTTTAGGAAACCCACAAAAGGTGGGTACTGTTGGTTTATCACATTTTAAAATGGTGTCATTTGTAATAAATAGGATTCTATTGCAATTAATTAACAATCATAATTCAGCGCTAGTGTATGTATACTGGTGGAGTCTTTTTTAATTTGGGATATTGTTATTGTTTAAAATATTATTTACCTCCTTGTTATAATTATTTATGTATAGGATTATAGCAATGTTCCCTTTATTAGCTTTACACATCGCAGTGCCAATCTGGTATATTTGGGTGTGAATCTTTTTCCAAGAGTTAAAAAGTTCGGTCTTTGAACTAATGAAATATTATGTTTACGATATATATAAGGTTTATCAAAGACAAATACTGTGACAAAATTTATATCTTGATTGTGTGTACTGTAGCCTACTTGTTAATTCCAAATAATTTTATAGAGAAATTTAAGCAATTGTAATAGGCCTATCCGGTTTTAAATAATGTACAGTATAGCTAACATTTATTACTGTATTTTGGTTTTGTTACAACAATTTAAAAAGAAGTAACTTGGTGGACTCACACAAGCAGCCTGAAGATGATTTTTAACTTTGAAACACATTTAGGTGTGCAATAACATTAAGGGTTACATATTTCATAACCTAATATTTCAAGAGTTTATTCTGAAAATAGTAGTTTTATGGTTTTGGAGTGCTCAAGAAATTATTTAGTTTCTTCTTGTGTAACTACGGAACAGAAATTTGATGTTAAAGTTGACAAATATTGTTTTTTTGTTTATTCTGATTTTAAAATTATTCTAAAGAAAAAAATATTTTAATGTTTAAGAACCTACAAATGTATATTAACAATAGCATTTTTTGCTTGGCCAATTAGTAACAGCATTATTTATATTTAGTACAAAAGTGATGGTATAATGTTATTTTTCAAAACTCCAAGCAGTATATAATAAAAAACTTAATTCTGCTATCTAAATGCCATTGCTATGAGATTTTGCTTATTTACTAAAGAAAGCATATTATTCATTTGACAAGTTATTCACCACAGAATAGCCTATATTCATGACAAAGGTGCTACCAGTGGGAAGAGAGAAAGTAAGAAAAGGAAAGTAAATTTTCATGGATACTTAAACAATTTCATGATAAATTGCTTCATCTATTTTATCCCTCAAGAATCACTCTTATTAAAGACATTAAAGAAACAGGCAATACAATAAGAATTTATAATAGAATAATGCAAAGAGCTTGCTATAAAAATAACAGAGAAGAAAGTCAAACATAGACAAAGAGTGGGCAGCTCTTTAAGCTGATAGGTGACTCTTGAGCATCCAGGCAACAAATATTTCAGTTTATACATCTTATTTACCAATGAAACTGTGTGCAGTTCTAAAAGAATCTTAACACAGTTTATTTTTATTTCTAGTTCACTGTAGCTTTCCTTTCACATTAATTTTGATTTACTCAAAGTTACAGACAAAAAATACTAATATCTGAAAATTCAAAAACTCATAGATTAAAAATAATCTTAAAGTTTGAGATATTAGGCATATACATACCTTTAAACCTGGTAGTGATGAAACGGCAACTTTGATTCCCATTTTTTGTATCTCATTTTCATTGATTCTTTCTTCTTGGATTACCAAAATTTGTATTAAGTTTTCTTCACGTTTGGAGTGTTTTAATGACATCACTTGTTAGCACTAAATATAAGTAGGTAGAAATAATAAGTTAATGACACCAAACTATGTAAATTAAAAGAACTTGACCACTGATTCCTCAGCGTTTACAGATTATAACTAGGCCTATAAATTTACAATGTATGTTACTGTTATGAGCCAAATTAGAAAACTCACATCACGTCAGTGGTGGTATTTATTAGTTCTAGTTCACTTTTTTAATAATGACTTCCTTCATTTAGTTTTTTTTTTACTTATTTACTGCTGGAAAAGTACAGATAAATTGGCAATGTTCATTTTCAGTCTAATCATGTAGACGGTTCACAACTTCATTTAATTTCTATGGTTATCCATTTATCATACAGCACTAAATTAACATTTATAGGCTTGAAAATTACAGCAGCCTGTGCGGACATGACATAATTTGTACGTTACTTAAAAATAAATAATGCCCGCAAGGCGATAATAACCTTTGACATGGCAATATACTAATACCCTGACTATAGGATTATGTAACCTAGACTGAGAGGCTAATAACTATTAAATGTAATGATGATATAAAAAATCAAGTTAAATGAAGCTTGCGATACATTTATAATAAATATAAATATTACTCATCTAGCAAAATGTAGACAAGCTTACTTGTAGCAGTAACATAACATGCAGTACTCTCTCACTAAATTACAACAAAGTACTGAAAAATGTGTTATTTCACATTGAGCGATAAGGTCCTTGCATTTTCAAGTACTTAATTACCAATGATGGGCCGTTTGATGTGATTTCTGCAGGTATTTGAGACAGAGGGCAGTTGTCAATACTCATAATTTGAAGGTTTGTACACAAAGCTAGTTCAAATGGAAGGTTGTGCAAATTTGGGTTATCATTGATATACAGAGATTCTAGATTTTCTAAGGTGCCGATCTCTTCTGGCAGATAGGTTAGATTGTTTTCACCAATATTCAAGTGGACCAAATTTGTGAGATGTCCGATTGCTCTAGGGAGCGTTATTAATTGGTTAGACTGCATGATTAATTTCTGAAGATCTCTAAGGTATCCTATTTCATTTGGTATGGTTTCAAGCTTGTTTTCTTCTAAGTCCAAAACACGCAGTTTCCTGAGATTACCAAGACTTGAAGGTATCTTTTTCAGAAGATTATTTGAGAGTATTAAAACCTCTAGACTTTGCAAGTTTTGGATGTCGTCTGGAATCTTGACAAGTTGATTTGTACCCAGATTCAACTCTACCATGTTAACCCAAATTCCTAGGTCAAGTGGCAATGATGTAAGTTGATTTTCTTTCATATTTAACTTAGTCAAATGTTTGGCTCTTGAAAAGATTCCGTACGGAATCTTGTCGATCTGATTGTGCTCTAAATTAATAGTATCCACTGTTGTGAACTGAGCTGGACCTCCAGATGGATAAGAAGTAAAATTGTTTCTTGACAATGTTATGCTTGTCAGTTCCCGTAGACTAGACAATAGTCCATCGGGCAGCTGAGAAAGCATATTCCCTTCCACATTGAATTCATCCATATGTTTACAGTTACTTAACGATTTAGGGACCGAGTTCAATCTATTGTATCGAAGGCCCAATCTTGTCAAGGCTTGCAAGTTTCCAATAGTTTCAGGGATATCCAATAGCTCATTATGCTGTAAGTCAAGAGTTGACAGCTGAACACAGTTTCCAATTCTTTCAGGCAGGTGTTCTAAATGATTATGGGATACATCAAATGTGATCATATTAATTAATTTTCCAATTCCAGCAGGAAGTTCCTTGATTTTGTTTTCTCTTAAACTAAGCATTGTAAGATTTGTCAGGGATCTTATGTCATCTCCAACGACCCTGATACGGTTAAATCGGAGGAACAATGTAGTCAAAGAAGTAAGTTTATAAACCACATCTGGAATTTCACTTAGCTTATTGTGCCTTAAATCAAGCACCCGAAGAGACTTCAGTGACGCAAAGGCGTCTGGCAAGCTAGTAAGTGAATTTTCACTCAGGGCAAGCGTGTGAAGATTGACTAGACATCCAATCTCAGAGGGTAGAGTGACAAGCTTATTACCATAAAGATAAAATTCTACTAAATGAGTTAAATCTCTTACCGTTTGAGGCAACATAGTGATGTTTGATTTACTGAGGTCTAACCTTGTACCACCTTCATCTCTACATCTAATGAATTCCTTAGCAATATCTAAGTCTGCTTGGATAGGTTTATTCTTTTTTACAGTTGGCTTTGGTTTGTTGGACTCAGGATGTTTCACAGTGACAACTTTAGGTTGTTTAGAACTATCAGAACCTCCCAAGCAACCTGCAGAGAATTTCTTCTCTTTCAGACTATCTCTTGTGATACCCATTGCTGATGATTGTTCAGCCGATTCCGGCATATCGCTAAAATGTGCGTTCATACCTTCACCTCTAATAAATTCGTTTGGAAGTGGTCCCCCGACAGAGAATCCTTGAGAAGAATTGGCTTCTCCTCTGTAATCGGCCAATCTTTCTCCTGCGACACTACTCGTAGAACTGCCAGCCTTACCTGCCCTCTTCATAATTCGCGTCCATATATTTATTAAGAAACATTTTGAAGCTTCTTTAGAATCACGGCGATTTTCATTTTCCGCACTAATTGCACTAATATTGAAGAATACTTAACACTCCTTGTTTACAAGCAGCTGATGGCACTTAATTTTGGGTTGCCCTATCCCGACCGACATAACAAGACGGACAAGCTACAGATTACTGTGTGTGTGATGTCTCTTATACAACAGAGCCTTCTGTATATTTAGTCATCTTTGTTCAACAGAATACAAAGAGGAATCATCGTGTAGGAAAACATTTTTAAAGCTCACTAATACAAATATTCTTTTGTACCAATTTAATATTATTTAAAGAAATCCACATTTAAGACAGATCGAGTACAGTAAAATACAGTTGAATTATCACTTAAGTGCTTGTTTATGAACCATGCGTATTATTCAGGTTTAGAGAGATTCATACTATTAGGATGTGAAAATTAAGTTGACGTTTACTCTTAAATTTCCTAAAAGATCTCTTCTGGTCCAAATAAGTTATTGGTTTTATATACACTCCCTCTTAGTGAGGTGATATTCTCGCAGGTTTTATTTCGACATTTTCTTACAATGGTGTTACAACAGCTACTGATGAAATCATGACAGAAATGTTTATATGTGCCTAAAAGAGTAGAGCAGTGATTACAACATAGCTCACCGGCCGTCACAGTATAAGCAAAGAGCAGCTCCACCAAATAACCTGTTGATCTATACCTGCTACTAGAATACGTTATGTTAAATCACCAAACCCAGGGAGCTGTACTAAAAACCTGACAACTGAGAGAAGAATGCTGATTATTACGATAAGCCAGAGGGTTCAATTCTAATTGAATATTACTTCTAATAATGTCAGAAATCTAAAATCATCAATCTAGAATGGAAATTTGATTAATTATTCAAAATCCCATGTCTACCTGTTTTTAAATATGCATAATATATGAGCAGAAAATCAATTCTCTTAAACAACAGCATTCTCGTATACAGAATTTCCTTTAAATGCATCTCAACAGAAATAGTACAAATCCAGTCTCATGTGTGAATAGCTTGTGTTGTATAAACAAAAGAATATAAATGATCATAATTATCCAAATAAAAAGAAGATACTTAACGAAAAGCTATCTTACAGTATATATTTGTTTTTTGTTTTTTTGTTTTGGTTTTTGTTTATCTGAGTACAGTGTCAGTTCATACGTACGGGTTTTATAAGGTCGCCTTTTATTCTGATTTTCTGAACAATACTAGTAGGTTCAAAAATTGTTTTGTACGCACAACCCTAAACGATAATACAAAAAGAGAAAAAAACGGAAAATAGTATGGTACTCTGACCTCTCTATTTTAGCACATCACGCAATTGTCGAAATGCAAAAATATATCTTCGGAGATATAGTGTTAAGCCTTTTGCGTGCTCTATTCATTTCAATCTGCTGTCAAATGTAACACCTAGTTACTTATAACGAATTAAGTTTCAATAGATAGCTGCATATGATGTTGAGAATCCCCAAAAAATGTCATAATCCTTAAAGGTTTGTCGGAATAAAGTTTTTTTGATGCATTCGATCAAAGATCAATTGCTGATCATCTTCTTGGATCTTCCTGGAGGTAGAGCTGCCCATTGTGCAGCCCGAGGCCGACCATTGCCGAAGACAGTAGCCCGAATAACAATATCCAAAGAGGAATGTCGAGCGGTGCACTTGGAAATATTACAGTGACATCCAGGCAAGCCATACTTTGGATACTATACTAGCTAGACGAGCCACCGCCCCAGGGGGCGAGAGGTCAGGACCTCCGTTTTTTGTCACCAGACGTTAATAAAGTAGTACCACTCTATCCGTGAGCAGGACCCTTATTCAGTTACATATCTGTCCATCAATGCCACGTATCAGAACTGCATTGACAATCGCCTGAGTCGTCAAAAGCACTTCAATGTCTAGAAAGACATCCATGACTACTTCTTTTGCTGCCAGCGCCTTCTCAACACTTCTCAACAATTGATGCAGGGCGTAATGTTTAATTTATGTATTAAATTATGAAATACGTCAAATTTATAAATCATGTAAGGAAACCTGAGGGACACATCAAGACACGATCTACATGATGATGAAAAACCAATCATTTATTTTCTGTCCAAAACATATGTGGTGTTACATAGATTAATATATGTTTTATATGAAATATAACTGTCACATGTAACAGGTTTCTATGATTTATGAATCTGTTAATGTCTAGAATACTTAACTACACACGTCCAATGTCAAAAAGGTTGTTAAAACTTAAATTTTTAGAACTTTATGTGAGACATAGGTTAATTGAAAACAAAATTATGAGTAAACTGTACTGTGACAAGCACAGTGTAAGTATATGCCAATTCTCAACCAAGGCCAAGCAATGTTCTTTAAAATACATCTTAATCATAGACTTTGGTCCCCTGGTATTCTATAATCTAAAGTCGACGGTAACCAATCTTATATTGTAGAAGATCAAAGTGGTAATTGTTACCGTAGAACTCGAGTTCATATTTTATCATTTTCAAGAGTGATGGTTCAACTGTTAGTTCAGAACCTGTGGGCATTGTAATTAGTAGTCATACTAGTACATCTGAAAGTCATTTGTGTCCTACACATTGTAAATACAACTGTAAATGAACCTATTGAGGAACAAAGTGTTAGCAGAATAAATGAGTATGTAACCAAGCATGGAAAAATAATAAGAAACCCAAAAAGATATACTTTTCATTTTAATGATGATGTCTAAAAGTTTAAATAAAGTGTTTTTAATTTTTGTTTGTTATATGCCTATACATTAAGGAAGGTATCAAGTATGTATTTTTAGTTTAAATAAGATTTTATCTTTTGTAATTAGAATTGTATTTTAAAATTTTAAATGTCATAGTTTAGAAAGGAAAGTGTTTTGTTTATTGAATTTGAATCTTAATCGTTAAATAACAATTTAGTTTCTGTCTATAAAAAGGGAGATGTTATATATGATAGTTATATTTTATAAAAGATATATCTAACTCTATGTAACACCACATGTGTTTTAGACACACAATAAATTATTGTTTTTTCATCATCATGTAGACCAAATCTTGATATGCCCTTCAGGTTTCCTTACATGATTTATAAATTTGATGTATTTCATCATTTAATACATATCTTAAACATTACATAGGGCTGCCATATGAGTGTCCTAGAATGTAGTGTGTACCCTGTGCTACGTTTTCTTATAAGTTAAATAAATAAATAATTATGTGTAGCCTTCCCTATATGTTCTTGTAGATTTTAATAAATAAATAAGTAAATATGTGAAAATATATGTACACAAATATTTTAGAATACAAGTAGAATTGTTAAAGCATTAGTAAATTAAAACTGTATTTTCACAAGTAATGATTCGCGAATGTACGTAATGGTACGGACATACATTTGATTAACTAGCCGTTGAGTACGAAAACTGACTATAGTAGCATAGGAGAGTTGACAATTAATTTCTTCAGCCACACGCTTAAATCATCGGATGCCAATCAGGGACGTCGGTTATGAAGTAACGTAGGCTAGGAAAGGGACAGTATATAATCATCCGGGTCGCGATTTTTGCAGCACTTTTCAGCCTTTAGCCTATTATTTGATCGCGTTTCATTGTTGTGTCCAAAATCCGTTATGCGAGAGATTTTAAATAAGTAGATAATTTTTATTTGAATTACAGGTTTCGTAGTGGAAAGTATTGTCAAATAATTAGGTTTTCTTTTTATATGGAAAATTGCATTGTATCCTACAATTAGGATAA
Organism: Homalodisca vitripennis; assembly: GCF_021130785.1. Lineage (NCBI taxonomy): Eukaryota > Metazoa > Arthropoda > Insecta > Hemiptera > Cicadellidae > Homalodisca > Homalodisca vitripennis. The sequence continues at coordinate 143,134,767 of NC_060215.1, forward strand.
CAGAAATTGGAACTTTACGAAATTATTAACGGAAGATTGCAAGATATTACAAATTAAAGCTAAATTTAGTTCAAGTAAAGTTTCCAATGTAAATATTATTTCAATGTTGTTTACAATAGGAATTGAATGTTCGACAGTCAGAAGAAATTAATATATCGATTTCGAGGTTTAAAGTAAAAAGATGTTAAGGAATATAGTATGATTACAATTTGTCACTTTGAATGTATACCAACTGTAATATGGAGTAGAACACTTGGCACGAGAAATGTTTCAACGAAGTTTTAATTTGATTTACTTTAGTTGCGCTTATAAGATAAAATAGGATGGTTTATTTTGATTAAATTCAAGAAGGTTTTATTTTATTTGAATTGTATAAGAAGTTTATTTTTAGTTCGATCATTAATTTTGAGCCAAGAAGATTTTAATTTTAATTTAATTTCTTAAAAGATCTTTCTTGAGGAAGCTTTTGGAATATAAATGACCCTGTAACCAGTTGGTGAATTAAATTTAAATATTTGGAATGTTGAATATAGTTTATTTTATTGAATATCAATTTGAATGTAGAAGTTTAAACTTTACATGAACTATGGTTTGATAAACGATATTAAAAATAATTTGAGAAAGTATTAAAACATTAAGTTGGAGATCTCTCGGAAACCTTTTAGTCCTGAGAGGAAGCATCAATTACAGCAACAGAGTGAAGTCCGTGGACCGTGTTTAGTCTGGTCACAGTCGTTCACAAACAGCTCCTCTCCTGTGGATCCTTTGTAGTCAGTACTCGTCAAAATTTCCTCTGTTATGGAAAAAACGTCGTTGATGAGTTCCCAGTCCACTGTGCACAATTCATGAGTAACAAAAGTAATACTAGTTAATACCAGTTATTAATAAGAAAAAGGTCCTTTTTATTAACCAGCCCGGATAATCCCTGTATAATACTCCGATACATCTTCTCATACCCTTTGTTCTATATTAATATTTGTTTCATTTTTCAATATTTTGTTCAATGTTATGTTGTTTGAAACGCTTTTTAGCGTATCAAGCATTTTATAACGCTGACGTGTTTATGATATATGACTGGGTGACCGCACAGTTAGCAAACTGACAACCAGCTTGGAAGTAGGGAAATTGGCATGAATGAAAGAAGTATGATAGATAAAATGTATGTCTGACTGAATTCCAATGTAGTATGACCGTTTGACATTTTAGGCTAATATTGACGATTGCGATAAATTATATTATGTATCTTGTATTAAACATTGCTGTATGTGCTGTAGCGAAAGTTCAGATGAACGCAAAATGAATTGCTTTATGGCTGATATGCTTAATGTGCCCAAATTCGTTTATAGCAGATCAGGCTGGGAGTTATACAACGTTGTATTTTTAACGAGAAGAAACATGGTTGATATGTTTATTGGCTCTTGCTCTTTCAAAAAAGCAACTTGCTGACATTGGCACTATTTAAAATCAACCTTCAGTATGAATGAAGAAGGTTGTTGGCGAATAACGCGCGGTCGGAAAAAGGGAAGAGAGCTATGGACCAGCAGTAGCGGTGGCAATAGCAGTACCAGTGGGTTAGTAATACACGCCTGAAACACAGCCGACTTAGCGTTATTCATAATATGCTACGTGACAAATATGTGATCCAGATTAGACTTGCTTTATCACTCTTGTAGACCGGTTAATACACTGTATCGGTCCTGCATCGAGTTACTACATACATTTCTGTAAATTACAGTGATAATCTTCAGTAGATTGATTGTTATGTCACCTGTAAATATACGCATAACATTTTTGAGTATAGTGCCATAACAATCTTGCACCTATAAAAATACATATTAATTGTTATGTCATCTATAAAATACATATAACATTTTGTTTATATTGCAAGTCAGTTACAACAAAATATCGATATAAGTCCTGTGTAGTGATATAAGATAGAACTGTTTAAAGTAAAAAATTAGTTCAGTGTAATGGAGTTTAGTCTCCCAATACATCCTGTCTAAATGTATTTGAAAGCAGTTTCTTTACAAATAGCATAATTCCATGTAGTTGTATTGTTTTTGTCGTGGTAGTACTTAGGTAGGTGATGCCTTCAATATTCCTTTGAATACTTTTGTAACATATGGGAATAATAAAATTTACATGTGCATGAATAGAATTTTCAAATATTGTATTAGGACGACAGATTATTTTTGCACTGTAGTATTACTAATGGAGGTGTATGACATTTGTATTATCACTTTCAATTTACTAAACTAGCGATTAATAGTAATAGGCGTTACAAGGGGTCGGGGATGCACTGACGGGTGGAGGACGAACGGGACCGCCCCCAAGGGCATTTTATTTCAAAACAACTGATTTCCTAATAGTAATTTTTCAGTAAAAAAATCATGTCAGAAGTTCGAAATCAGTTATAATAAAATATATAAATTCAACCTTTATACTGTACAGGATGATTCCATGAAGTTCTCCCCCCACTTCTACAGCACATTGTACTAGTAAAAAATAATGAAAAATGTTATATAAACATAGGTCCGAAAACGCTTCGTTAGCGAGTTACAGCTAGCGAAAGATTTCGCCTGAATTCCTGGGTAAAGAGTAAAATAAAGCCATACTAAACTTTTGGAAAGGTTAATTAAGTCAGAAATATCGTGGATTCTTATGTATTTTTACCTGATAAAGCTAATAAAATAGGTTTCAGAACTGTACCTGTAGTAGTTTTTGAGGGATTCAGGGTTAAATGCAAAATATTGGGGCACGAAACAATGTTTTTTTAAGTTTGATGTACAATAACTTTGTTAAATTGGTAATAAATACATAAAATCAACAAACATTAATTGTAGAGAATTTAATTCTGAGAAAATTTATATAATCAAAGTCTAAAATAAAACAGAAAATAAGTACCAAAAAATCGATTTTTTATTCAGTATAATACATTACTAGTTTTAAGCAAAATTAATCAGGTTGGGCCAACCGTACGCACCTTTTTTAAATAATGTTCGAAAATGAGGCCATCATTATCAATACATTTTGCAGCACGTTTGTGTATTGCTTTTGTTGCGTTTCTTAATTTTTCAGGACTTCCCTGTATCTGCACAGCCGAATCCATAATACGGGCAATTAATTCATCACGAGAATTAACTTTTGTCTTGTATACAATGTCTTTCATCCATCCCCAGATGCAATAATCCAATGGAGATAGATCTCGTGATCTTGGTGGCCAAGGGTGAGGCCCTCCACGACCAATCCAGTGTCCAGGAAATTGATGATTTAAGTAAGCAGAAACGGCACGTGAAAAGTGGGGAGGTGCTCCGTCATGCTGGAAGTACAAATTTTGTCTGAGATGTAAAGGAACATTATCTAACAGCTGCGGCAACTCTTCTTGAAGGAAATGTAAATAGAAACTCAGCATTTAGGCGTCCAGGTAATATGAAAGGTCCAATCAGCCCGATTGTGCAAAAGGCCACACCAGACATTGACGCTTAAATCGGTGTTGAAAGTTCTGTTCCACTACCTCATGTGGATTTTCTTCTGCCCATGAGTGTTCATTGTGCAAGTTATTGACACACCATCCCGAGTGAATTGTGCCTCATCCGTTAAACAAAATACGCTTGTAGAGTTGATTATTAATATTCAAAAAATTGCAAACCTCAAGCGAAGCGGACCATCCCCTAGCTGTAGATGTTGAACCTTTTGTTTATGAAACGGATAAAATTTTTTTCGATTAAGTGACCTCCACACCGTTGACTGCGAAACTCCTATCCGCCTAGAAATACGTTGTGTACTTTACACCTGGACTGCGATGAACAGCATTAATAACAATATCATCATCAAGTTGGACACCTCGTTCATAATTGGTTCTAGTACTTGGTAGTGATCCTGTTTCCCGAAGAGTACGAAAAGTTCATGAAATTGTTTTGGTATCTGGAATCCTCCTATTAGGGTAACGTAGTTCATATCTTCTACAGCAGCTCTAGCATTACCATTACAGTAACCCAAAATAAAAACCATATCAGCGTATTCCTCTGATGTAAATAAGTAAGGGCATTTTTTCGCTGAATATAAATCGAATTATAACTCACAGAAAAATTGCATTTAATAACACGATTCACAGAACCCGATCTCCTGCTGTAGCTTTGCAAAACACCACTAATACACAGTTCTAACGTAACAGTACAGAATACCATTGTTGATCAGCTGTTATTCGTGCGTTACCAACTTAGAAATTAATAAAACAAAAAACTGCATTTCGATGATTAGTAAACAATAATGGGAAAATGTTTGCTTCATTTATTTTCGAACATTTGATGTAAATTTTTATTTTAAAAAATACAACGTAATAAAACATGATATTTTTTATTTACAAACAAATTTATTTAACAGTTAATCTTGTTTTCTCAATTTATCTCATCATTAAGGAACAAACATTTTGTTTTTTGTTTTATTTTAACTAAATTACCGTACGGTATTTCTTTACAGCTAGTAATGTATTATACTGAATAAAATCGATTTTTTTGGTACTTATTTCTGTTTTATTTTAGACTTTGATTATATAAATTTTCTCAGAATTAAATTCTCTACAATTAATGTTTGTTGATTTTATGTATTTATTACCAATTTAACAAAGTTATTGTACATCAAACTTAAAAAAAACATTGTTTCGTGCCCCAATTTTTTGCATTTAACCCTGAATCCCTCAAAAACTACTACAGGTACAGTTCTGAAACCTATTTTATTAGCTTTTATCAGGTAAAAATACATAAGAATCCACGATATTTCTGACTTAATTAACCTTTCCAAAAGTTCAGTATGGCTTTATTTTACTCTTTACCCAGGAATTCAGGCGAAATCTTTCGCTAGCTGTAACTCGCTAACGAAGCGTTTTCGGACCTATGTTTATATATACACATTTTTTCATTATTTTTACTAGTACAATGTGCTGTAGAAGTGGGGGGGAGAACTTCATGAATCACCCCGTATATATTTTAATTTGCGAAATACATGGCACTACACATATAATAATTCAACTTTGTTCAAAACACTAAAAATATGAATTTTAGCGTCGCGCAGCAACTACGAAAGTAAGGTTAGTTCTTACTATTTCTTGTGGTTTCTACCTATACTTAATAACATACATAAAATGTACTAGTACTGATTTAGAATAATTCGTAACAAAGTACTTTTAAATAGTACAGGTACATGTTCCAATATTGCTAATGCTATACCCAGGAACGACGGTAACCGTGCAATGTACTCTTACTTGTTTAGAATCATATGTTACAGAGTACTCCAGGTACATTTACATGTTCCAGCTACTGTTACTGCTAAACGAGTCCGATTACTTTGTACCAGGATCAGCTGTAAACGTGTAAAATATCTGTACCGTAAAAGCACCTTTAGCAGTTAATTTCGGTTTGCTGTAACTTGTACTCTGAGACAGACGAGTACCCGGTTACAAAGTATCTGTTAAAGTACTCCCTACGTGATCAGTTGTCATAGTAGGGACGAGTTTCTCGAACAGTTCTGTACTGTGTTAGTCTGGTGTCATTCCTTGTCACCACGACGCAACATCGCCCTGGGTGAAAAAACCTGCTCAATTTAACATGTGTTACAAATTAAACATTTTAAATAATGATTTACAAAATTACACGCTAAAGACAATGGCTTAGCACCATGATGTGATTAGTACCAAATTTTGTGAGCTACCCTGTCAGGAATAAGTGATAAGGTGATAATTCAATAACCACTTTGTTTTCATACTATTATTAGTTCTAAATTTACCTAACCAATTGCAGTACACTTATATGTATTTTGTATATAAATCTGTTCTTGATCGGATCAGAAGCTTCTGAATTATGAATTTACAAGGTTGAAGTTTGGTAGAAAAGCACCAAACCCGGTATATTTTTGTTGTTATCGATATAAAACTGGAAGTTATTTTTAGTGAACAGTTCTATATGTAGAAACGCAGAAATAAACTAACTCTTGTTATACTAGCCTTTTAGGTAGTTCGGGGCCTAATTTCAAACACGGATATCTATACTTTTCGATCCGAAAGTAGACATCAAGCTTTAGCTTGGGTCTTGATCTGTGATTTAACGTAACTGTTTTATTAATGTTATAATTAAATTTAGTTTTTATTAAATATGCTTCATATAAACTATATTTGTTTCAGAATATTTAATTGTCCCTGTTAAAACCTCCTGGTGATCGGTGGTATAGTGGCTTTACTATAAACGATACACTTTGACCTGATCTTTGCCCTCCTTCTATTAGTTCAGAAGTACAATAAAATAACGATTCAGAAATAAAATAATATTTCAAAATTTTCTCGTAGGAGCCCGAACCCCCCCCCCCCCCCAGTGTGTGTGTGGGGGGGGGGGGGGAGAGAGAGAGAGAGAGAGAGAGAGAGAGAGAGAGAGAGAGAGAGAGAGAGAGAGAGAGAGAGAGAGAGAGCGCGCGCGCTGAGACTTTCAACCTGGAATCACAAGCAACGCTATTATATTTAGCTGTCCTTTTCCACATTATTGATTCTTTCCCCAGAATGTTCATGTTTTTTTTTTTTCGGAAAAAGATAGAATGACACCTGTATTGTTTGTTTGAAGTTTATTTTTGACGATGGAAAGATAGTGAAGGAAACGGGTTTTCTGGACATTTTTTTATCGTTTCACTGAAAGATGGCAAATATCCGGAAAAATACTGTTTCCTACACCTGTATTAATCCGTCACTTTTCGAGTCATCGGATATTTCTTCCATCTTCAACCGCATTACGGTATGAGCGTGAGCAGGCCACACGCTGTGCATAACATGGAGTCGTCAGCATACAGTGATAATGTATACACTTCCCTACATCACTCCAGTGTCAATAAAATTGGTCTCAAAACTTTTTATCCACAAAAGTGCGAAAGATTTCCAGCTGCGATCTAGGTGTACCACAGCTTTCTAACAGTGACTCGGCGAGCTTATAGAGCAAGCAACTGTGCCAGACAGACCCTCTTAAAGATCCTTATAAATCTTATAATGTTCAGCAAAACTGCAACAGAACGTACTGCCGCGGGCTATACACGTAGTGGTGGTGCGGCCATCTACGAGCAAGATACTTCGGAGTATTATAAACTTGTCGTTAGCACTTGCAAAACAATTTGCAAAATGCAATTTAGAAATCCGTTCTAGGCTGTGTCAGTTTTATAAGTCAAATGTTGCTGATTTAGACTTTGTGTAAGTATTTTCTTTTTTAGATAATGTTTCTATGCTTGCACAGTTTGATTTGTTTTGCTTAAAGCTTGTTGTTATTTTAGGTATTATTTGCTTCTGTTTTTTGACTTGCTTTGTATGGTATGAAGTGCACCTATATTTTTATTTTTAGTATCATTGACAACATCTGATGTAAGTATATGTTCTTGAGATCAATAAAGTTATTTTATTCTACTCTATTATATTGCATTCTTTCTAATCGTACAGAAGGTTGCAAAATTAAAAAAAAACAACCAAGTTTATTATATTATCTAATTAACACTTACTGGCAAAAGACTAGCCGGTCAAGGCAATGGCAGCAACCGCAAACGCTCAGTTTGTCCTAGATTAAATTTGAAATTATAAATACTAACTTAAGTTCGATACAAAATTCAGAATTGAAGCTTAAATATAGTTTTCTTCCGTGTTATAGATTTACAATGTTTGAATCTGTAGTTTCCTTTTATTCAGTTTGATCTGATATTGAAATATAAATAATATACAAAATCACTACCTATTTTCATAAATAAATTTAATTATTAAGGCGTGAATACAACCTTTAAAACAGGAGAAATGTTACCTGTATTCTATTATGATATCGTATTTTACGAAATATGTTATTATTTATCGTAATATTATAGTACTTGATGAGTCGTACACTAGAGCTAATAATAAATTTTAAGGTGTGTTTTTTTTTACATTTTGTTAGGCGTTGGAGGTGTAAGAAGAAGATAGGATTTCGTTCGTATAGGATCGCTTTTTTTCAGCCATTTTCAAATTCTTGTATGTTGATAGTTGATACAAGGGAGAAGGGCATTTCTTCTTCATATCGTGGAACTCGTCCGCAAGTCAGACTCAACATTAATAGTGAAAAACAGAGCCTTTAAGTACCTCTTAAGTATATCAAGTGTTAGAGGTTATAAAATAGTTGTGAACATTTGCCTCATGAGGTAAGATATTTTAAATAATAGATTACATGTTTAACCCTATATGCTTTATATAAGCAATTATTATGTTAGCCTATAAATTAAATGCTGTTTTGTCTATCTGTTCAGTAATTGTGAACTTAAGGGCCATAAGGTTTATTGGCAAAATATGAGTTTAACATTGTTAATCTTTTTTTATCGTCCTCCTGAACAAAACAATATAAGATTTCAATGGGTGGAAAAGACAAATAATGAAGTGGTAATTATCATATTAACGGCCGGAGCGGAAAAATACGAGTTTTGGGTACCAGTAAGATTAAACGCCGGGGCGGCAAATCACGAATTTGACGTTACCAACGTATTCTGCTCACCCTCCTGAACAAAAAATATATATAGTACTAGGGGGTGCAAATGACAAATAACATGATTTTAGGGGGTATATTGATAAGTGGTAAAGTTTCTAATGTTTTAATGTTCAGTTTGTGTGCTGTGTCTGGATAATCTGTTTACTTGAATATTATCTGCGGCCGGGACTGATAGCAGCCTGATAGCATACCTGTTATCTGAGTTGTCCGGGGCATAGGTCAGTTCTACACAAGATATCGTGTTCAGTAGGTCGGATTGAGTGAGTGAGTTTACAATGATGAATCAACCATCCACTAGTTCAACCAACCCTAGTGAATTGTGTGTGTCGGAGTGTTTCGTAGGGCACGTAAAGAGCTTACGTTTTAACCGAAACGAAATTATCTCTTTTTTAATAGAACAGGGCATTTTTAAAAATGAGTGTATTTGTTCGTCGTGCGGTCGAGTGGTGTTTTTAAACCGGGAGACTGTGTCGTTTCGTTGTGATAGACCACTTTTTTGTTGCTGCTGTTTAGCTATATCCGCCAACACACTAATGGTAAGTGTTCTCTGTTAATATTCATCTATATATTTGAGTTTTTCATGATTTATTTAGTTTTTAAACTTTACATAATTGCCTTTGCATTACATTTCAATTTATATTTTTGATCAGCCCCTCTAGAATTTTATATTTTACTGATAGGTACTATCTCGAGGGATGTTTTTTCTTTTATTGACATCAGCGCGGGGCAGCACCGAAGGTGCTGCCGAAGCCCGCGCTGATGGCCGGAGGCACTCGTAATTAATTTTTTTCTCGAAATTAAGAAAAACATTATTAATTTTGATCAAAATTCTGCTCATTTCTGTAATTTCTCATTTACGTTTGCAAAGATGGCGGCGCAACCGATGACGTCATCACGAGGTTCAATCATTGGCCACAAAAGGTCACGTGACGCTAGACGTGGATGTAGAACATGGAGATATTACTGGAAAGTTATTTAATTTTTTATTTTCTAGAACTTCGTTATTTCTCATTTCCACCCCATCAAACCTTATACTTTTTTTATATAGGACGATTCCAATAAGTTAAAAACGCAAAACTCGTATTTTTTCCGCCCCGGCGGTTAATGAAACACTCCGACACACACAATTCACTAGGGTTGGTTGAACTAGTGGATGGTTGATTCATCATTGTAAACTCACTCACTCAATCCGACCTACTGAACACGATATCTTGTGTAGAACTGACCTATGCCCCGGACAACTCAGATAACAGGTATGCTATCAGGCTGCTATCAGTCCCGGCCGCAGATAATATTCAAGTAAACAGATTATCCAGACACAGCACACAAACTGAACATTAAAACATTAGAAACTTTACCACTTATCAATATACCCCCTAAAATCATGTCATTTGTCATTTGCACCCCATAGTACTATATATATTTTTTGTTCAGGAGGGTGAGCAGAATACGTTGGTAACGTCAAATTCGTGATTTGCCGCCCCGGCGTTTAATCTTACTGGTACCATGCGTTATTAACTTATTGGAATCGTCCTATAGAACAAAAAAAGTATAAGGTTTGATGGGGTGGAAATGAGAAATAATGAAGTTCTAGAACATAAAAAATTAAATAACTATTCAATAATATCTCCATGTTCTACATCCACGTCTAGCGTCACATGACCTTTTGTGACCATGATTCAACCTCGTGATGACGTCATCGGTTGCGCCGCCATCTTTGCAAACGTAAATGAAAAATAATACTGAAATGAGCAGAATTTTGATCAAAATGAACAATGTTTTTCTTAATTTCGAGCAACAAATTAATTACTTGTTATCGAAATGAGACGAGTGCCTCCGGCCATCAGCGCTGATGTCAATTAAAGAAAAACATCCCTCGAGATAGTACCTATCAGTAAAATATAAAATTCTAGAAGGGCTGATCAGAAATATAAATTGAAATGTAATGCAAAGGCAATTATGTAAAGTTAAAAAACTTAATAAATCATGAAAAACTCAAATATAAATATATAGATGGATATTAACAGAGAACACTTACCATTAGTGTGTAGGCGGATATAGCTGAGCAGCAGCAACAAAAAAGCGGATTTTTAAAAATTGCAACATTTAAAACATATTTTCTTACTAATTTTTCTAATTTTCCTATTGCAACGAAACAACAATGTCTCCCGGTTTAAAAACAACACGCGACTGCACGACGAACAAATACACTCATTATTAAAAATTCCATGTTCAATTAAAAAGGAAATAATTTCGTTTTGGTTAAAACGTAAACTCTGTACGTGCCCTACTGAACACTCCGACACACACAATTCACTAGGGTTGGTCGAACTAGTGGATGGTTGATTCACCTACTGAACACGATATCTTGTGAAGCACTGACTCTGCCCTGTAGAACTCAGAAAACAGATACATTATCAGGCTGCTATCAGTCCCGGCCGCAGATAACATTCAAGTAAACAGATTATCCAGACACAGCACACAAACTGAACATTAAAACATTAGAAACTTAACCACTTATGAATATACCCCCTAAAATCATGTTATTTGTCATTTGCACCCCCTAGTACTATATATATTTTTTGTTCAGGAGGGTGAGCAGAATACGTTGGTAACGTCAAATTCGTGATTTGCCGCCCCGGCCTTTTATCTTACAGCTACGAATGAAGTTATAGAACTTAAAAAGTGGAACTACTTTTCTCTTTCAGAGTAATATTTCATTGTTCTACGGGCATCACTTGGTCTTGTTATGATCTTTAGTCAACCTAGTCATTGCTGCTGACGTAAGCCGTTACACCATATTTGGATACGTAATATAACAATAATGCTCTTATCAGCACCAAAGGTGCTGCCCTGCGCTGATGGCGAATACAAATAAAATCCCCTGTAGTGGTGCTTATCAGTAAAAAATTGGTAAAGGCCGACCCGACAAATCACGAATTTAAAGTTCTTAACGTATTCTGTTCATCCTGAAAAAATATATATGGCTTTAGGGGGTGCAAATGACAAATGACGTGTTTTTAGGGGGTATATTCATAAATAGTTATTTTTAATATTTTAGACTTCTGTTTGTTTCCTGTGTATCTTAATGTTATCTGTGGCCGGGTCTGATAGTGTATCTGTTTTCTGGGCGCTTCCGGGCTGTGGTCCAATGCTTCACAAGATATTGTGTACTGTAGTTCGGATCGAGTGAGTGCTTGTCAATCATAGATCAACCATCCACTAGTTTGACGAATCGTAGTAAATTGTGTTTTGTCGGGCATGTTAGGAGTTTACGTTTTGACCGAAATTAGATTATTTCTTTTTAATGGTAAGCGTTCTCTATTACTGTCCATTTCTACTATATTAATATTGGGTTCTTACATGATTTATTAAGTTTTTTACACTTTACATAAATCTCTTTGCATTACTTTGTCGCAAAATGTCAGACCAAATAACGTAATAGATATCTCAAAGAACAATATGGTTTGGCTAGTATTCAATCTTAGAAACTAATGTATAAATATTAATATAATTTACAAATTAAAATATAACATAATTACAACAAAACAATAACATTTACTTACCGTATTTTCACAGGATAAACGTCTTGTGAAATATAGAAGATATGCACATCATTATTCTTGCTGCCATTAGTCAATAACGACACACATGATTTTAATTTATTTCCAAACACATTTTTACTTTGAATACATTTTGTATGATGATGTCAAGCTAAATTACGTTTTAGGCTTTAAAAATGTTAATATAGAGTAGCTATCCTTTTATGTGTAAAAACATTTATTTGTTTCAGATTACATAAAATAACTAAACTTTATTTAAAGTCTGAGCAGCGTAGTACTTACAATTACTTTAGCCAATCTGAAATTTTATTTCTGCAGGTACTGATGTCAAAACTATATTCATTAATTGAAATGTCATAGAGTGTTTAGTTTCAACTAAAATAGTACCTGATTTTCAGTATATTCATAATACCAAATTTAGAATGTTAAAAATAAGTCATCTCAAGTGCGTTTTTTGCAACGTTGTGTTCTGACTTCTCTTGCAGCGAAATACAATTTGATTTCTACCTTTAATTCTAGTTTTTATCTTTTCACTACAAACAGGATACTTCAGATTTAAGAAGCTAGCTCTTTTTCTTGCAGCTATTTAAAACATTGCTTAGTGTTAATAAAAAAATTTTGAGCCAGTGTTTGTATATTCATTGCCATTGTTGTTGTCCACCTTCTACATAAACGAAATAACAACAGCTGTTAATGATGCCACTAGTCTAAATAAAGATAGGTGGCAAGGATCAATTATGAATATATATAGGACAAATGTTGTATTCGATATTAACGATATTTAAAATTGATAATCATTATTCGATTTTGTTGGTGGCCACTTATTATACTGTACCTGGCCGGAGGCACTCGACTCGACCCGATAACAACTAATTAATTTGTAGCTTGAAATTCAGAAAAAACATCGTTTATTTCGGTCAAAATTCTCCTCATTTCAGTATTTTTTTCATTTACATTTCCAAAGATGGCAGCGTATCCGATGACACCATCACAAGGTTGAATCATGGTCAACCAAAAGGTCACGTGACGCCCGACGCGGATTTACAACATGGAAATATTGCTCCGTGAAAAGTAGTTGCATTTTTTATGTTCTCCAACTTCTTTATTTCTCATTTCCTCCCTGTGAAACCTTATATCGCTTTGTTTAGTAGGACGATTCCAATAAGTTAATAGCGCAAAACTCGTATTTTACCGGTCTGGCTGTTACTTTCACAATTACCAAAATATCAAATTCTATATGGTCTGATCACTAATTCCTCGGGTGAATACTACTTTATAGGAAATGCAACTCGAGAACACAAACAAATATTGTAAATTTTCCTAACTATAACTTCCTACTATCAGGTCCTCCTTGGGAAATTCACCAACCTTATCCAGACTACCAAAGATGGCATTGCTCCCTTGCTGTTTCAGGCCAATGAAAGAGCGAGTGTTTAGCGGTTCCTTCTGCCCGTCATACAATATACAGAGCAGATCCTCCAGGAAAATGCTAACTGTGAAAGATAAAGATCCAAGGTTTCATATTATATCATAAAACGTTCTATAGTTACGTTAAATCTTTCATTATAAAATTCTAAACTTGGATGTTCACATTTCCGATTGCCATTTGTTGGCGTAATTTCCGAACACGCTAAAATTACCGTATGTTTGTCAAAATTTCCTGTCGTGAGTTTACGTTCTACACGATTGTAAGTGTCGGCATTGAAAACAGTGTATTCTTGGCTTTCAGAAACATCTTTTCAATAGCCAGTAGGAAAATAAATGTTTATAAAATAAGCGTTTGAAAAGCTCGTGTTTTGTAAAATCCCAAAATGCCTAATGCGTCGAAAATAGCTTCATTACATTTTATTATTTTTGTTACTTTATCGTTGTCTGGAATAGTGAAAATCATATCAAAAAAAAGAAGAAGAATTGTCAACAGTATCGTCAACGAAGACTATGAACTAGTATTTTATTTTTGTTCTGTTGCACAATCACCGACTCAGCCAGTAGAGAAGAACAACGCATCGCTTGGTTGCCATGTTGATTTCTTTGTTGTTATTACGCCATTGCCGGTATTAGTGTATTGCTTGCTATTTATTTGTATATTTTAGACTTTTCGTTATTTAGTGTGTATAAATAAAAGTTTGTTTAGTGTTTTTTTTTTAATTAGTGAAGTGAAAAATATAGAGGTTAGGTTAAGTTTGAGTGAATAGGTTGGATTTTTGTGAAACTGAAAGTAAGCCTATGTTCAAGTAGGTTCAGTATTTTATTATTTTGTAGACAAAAAATTAATTTTAATTAAAATTAAATTTTGATTTAAATTTATGCAAAGGTATTTATTATAAAAGCATATTCATGTATTTTAGACAATATTTTTTTTTACTTTTTCTGAAGGTATTAGTGTTTTATTTCTATGACCATCGGTTGTTTTATTATCTTTTTACAAAAAAAATAGAGATAAAAATACATTGTTGTACATTTTTGTAAATTTCAATAAATGTACTATCTATATAAATAATTTTTGGATGAAAAGAAAATTGTTAGCTAAAAAAGTTAGGCATTTAGTTCACAATTTTGACTTTTGTTGCCATATAAAAATATCTTATACAATGTAAACTTCTATAAATATCATATTTTTATCTTCTACATATATTTATCTCTTAGAAAAAAATATTTGTTCATCCAATAGATTCCAAAATGTCACAATGGTATACATAATAGTGCTATACAAACTTTTTTCATATTTTGTAGTGTTTATAGGTATATTATTCAAAAGTACCAATAAACTTCTTTTACCTAAATATTTTTTTGTAATTTGTAATTCAGATATATAAGCAAACTTTCGTATATTTTAGAATTATTCTAAAAATTTCATATTACCTGAGAGGGTGCTGTACATTTAAGAAAAATTTATTCTTTACTAATATTTTTATGTTAATCAGTAAAAAAATAAAAATACATTGAAATGATTCAATATTTAATATTTTTTTGGGAAACTACATTTATTTCTAAAGACATTGATGTTTTTAAAATGTTTGTATCTTTAAAAATAGATGAGCAGTGATTAAAATACAAAACCCTTACAAAATCACCAAAAAGTGCCTGTCATTTTGGGAAAAATGATGGCCAGTTCCAGGGTTAACACACTTCGACATAGTCCTAAAGATACATGAAAATTGTTTCGATGTAACTAATAATATTACTATTGTACCTCTGAAAAGTCTTACATGCAAGCACTTTTATAGTGAAAAACTTATTTGTTTGAAAGGTGATCGGAATTCTCGTTTTGTATAATAACTATAAAAACTATAATGAAACAAGAATAAACAAACATTGTTTTGCTAAGCAAACTGGTTTTTAAGGTGCTGTTATGATTTTGTTTCTCGAGTTACAATCATTTGTTGGTGTTTGGAAAGTTCATCAATTTGCCACTTAGCCACAAAGTGTTTAAAGCACATTTTAACTAAATCTTCAAATTACAAGAAAAAAATTGTTATGTGCATCTCAATGTTGCAGCCAGACTGATAAAAATGTGCTTCTACTTTGTGTCTCAAACACAAACATTGTTCGTGTATTTATAAGATTGAAAACCTTTTTTGAATGTTATTACTTTCTGTTGCAGATGATCAATGGAGAGGGCTCTAGTAAAGATTCACGGGACAAGATTGGTACCAATTGTGACTGTATAACCAATTTTTATTTGTCATTTCGAAGGTGTTGGAAGTACTGATAGCTAGAGGAGCTAATATAAAAACCAAAATGATTAGTGTACAATGTGAGACAACGAAAGAGGAAACTGAGAAGAAAAATATAATTCCAGGATCAGCTCTGAAGTTCATTGAATTTATATAGCCAGAAG
This sequence comes from Homalodisca vitripennis, assembly GCF_021130785.1. Taxonomy (NCBI): domain Eukaryota; kingdom Metazoa; phylum Arthropoda; class Insecta; order Hemiptera; family Cicadellidae; genus Homalodisca; species Homalodisca vitripennis. The sequence continues at coordinate 143,150,696 of NC_060215.1, forward strand.
TTTATCAAATTTGTTGTTTATTGCAATATATAATTTTATTTTTTTCATATATAGCAAAATATTAATTCATCACTTATACATAAAGCTGTGAAAAACTGCAACATTGAAGATCTTCATTACCTTCTGAACAACAGAAAAGAGTACGTTGATGTGGCCGATAAATAAATGCTTACCCCTCTACACTGAGCTGTAAGGGAAAAGTACGAATGAGGCATGAATCTCGTGTTGGAAAGAAGTGCTCAAGTTATGTACTGATAAAGGAGAACAGACACTAATGCACCGAAGCTCCAAGATGATAAGCGCTCGTTTAGAAAAAGGAGCTAAGATAAATTGAACAAATAACGACTGTATAACATTGGAAGGCCTAGCCATGCTACTGAAGCATGGTGAAAGGCAAGACTTGCTTCCACATGCTTCCCGCATTCTTAGATGCGTTGTCGCTAAACATTGCACAGACTCCACTCTCACAAGCAAATTTGTTACAAAGATCATCACTCGGATTGGTATGTTTGTGTATTACATATGTTACCAGAAAATATCTTCTAATAAACATGTTCTTTTAGTGAGGAGCATTGGGGCCTGAAGATTTTCAAATTGGGTTTTGTGTTTTTACCATTGTCTTCAGGAAAAATCGGGTCGGAACACAAATAACGGTGAACCATATAGAAAATAACCTTATCTACATCAACTTGAAGATGAAATAAGAGAAACATCAGTTGTAGGGTAGATTTTCACTAACACATCCCACAATAGTATGACTTCCTCAATAAATAACACAAGCAGTTTCTATCCTTGTAATTGCTGTAACACACAATGTTAAAGTAACTTAATAGTACAACTGTTATTCGTTTTATAAACCTCAATTGCATGGATTTCTATTTGCCTCAAGAGTAATTTCCAATCGCTTTAGCTACTCTTGTATTTTTCTATCTACAAAATTTGTTATCTACACCTCTTCCGATCCAACAATCAACCGGAAAAGATTTTGAAGCAGTCGGGATCAAACTTCAAACTAGACAATCAAAATTACTCATGATCGGAATTTACAGGTCTCCAAGTGGCAATGAAGACATCTTTTTTTCTAAATTCAAAAAATTATTGACATACCTGACTAACCAACGTCAGGAATTTGTCGTGATGGGGGATCTCAACATTGATGCCTTGGACAACACTCACCATTCCACAATTCGATTAGTCGATTTACTTAGGTCATTTGATCTGGAGTTCCTAGTCAAAACTCCGACGAGAGTGATGGCTACAACACAATCGGCTATCGACAACATCATAACCAATCACCCAAGTGTCGCAGTGTCTGTAGTGAATACAGCTATTTCAGACCACTATGGCCAAGAAGCCGTCATTAGTGGGGTACAATTCAAAAGGGAGCCCAAAATTAAACAAACAGTAAGAGATATAAGGCCAGAAAACATTGCTCACCTCAACATCCCTTTCTAACGAAAGATGGGATTTTCTAAATTCATTTCAATCTGTAGAGCAGCAATTTAAATTGTTAACGACACTCTAAATTTCCACATTAACATCTGCTGCCCTACAAAAACGATCAATGTTTGCTTACAAATTTAAAAAAAACAAGTGGATCACAACGGGTATTTTAGTTTCTCTCTAGAAACTAAAATTCTTCTCCGAAGTTTATAAAAACACTTCAACAATTCCTAATTTTTTTCGAAAATTATAAAAAAATATACAGGAAAGTGATTCAAGCCGCAAAAGCATATGATGTCTCAAAATCCATTCTCTCTTCCAAAAACGTTTCAAAAACAATTTGGGGCATCATTAACAATAAAACAAAAGCTCACAAAGAAATTAAAATTAAAATTGGAGATAGGCTTGTGGAGGATGAAACAGAGATTGCCAATCAGTTCGATGGATTTTTCGCATCCGTTACTGGTGGGCAGGGTCCTCGGCCATCTGAACCCCAAGTACCCCCCTCGCGAAGACAGAGCCCCACATCGTCAATGACGTTGGCTCCTGTCGTTGAGGATGAGCTTCACCGAATTATTCAGCACCTCCCAGCCAAAATATCAAATGACCTCAAACTAATGTCCCTGTGGCTCATAAAAAAATGCTGCAAGCATTTAGTGAGACTTTTAACTTAATTGGTAAACCATTCATTCCAAACAGGAGTGTTCCCCTCTCTCCTGAAAATTTGCTAAAGTTGCTCCAATTTTCAAGAAGGACGACCCAACCTCAATCACTAACTACCGGCCTGTCTCAATTTTGCCAGTGCTGAGCAAAATTGTTGAAAAGCTTTTTCTTATAAGAATGCTTCGGTTTTTGGACAAATGCAATCAGCTCTCAAGTGAACAATTTGGATTCAGGAAGGGCAAATCGACAACAGACGCAGTAGTGAGTCTTGTCGATATGATTGTAGAGGGGATTGAACGTCGTAACCACTCAATGAGTGTGTTCTTAGACCTGTCCAAAGTATTCGACTGCGTTGACCATGGTACACTGCTTGACAAACTTGAGTCTCACGGTATTCGAGGCGTGCCACTTAAATGGCTTAGCTTGTTTTTAACTCACAGATCCCAAGTTTTTCAGATATCTAGCAAGTCGTCCAAACAAATAGAACTGAGTTACGGAGTCCCTCAGGGATCCATCCTCAAGTCCTGTGCTTTTCCTGCTTTACGTCAATGATCTAAAATCATCGGTTCTGCATGGAAAATTAGTGCAGTTTGCCGATGATACGAGTCTTTTCCAATGCAACATCAAGTGAAGTGTTGAACAGGCTTTTGTTGACACCAACAACTGTGTCCAATACTTTCACAGTTGATCATCAAAAGAGTGGCAGATCCCTTACAAGCTACTCCTGCTTTGTACCTAGCCTTTTTTAATCTTAAATAATGTGTTTTCTTCTTATCAGAGACTACCTTATTGTCATTAGGATTTCCAGTTAAAATACATTTGTCCTGTGCGTTTAGAATTTTGTGCTATAATTTCTCCGTTATATGCTGGGAATTTACTTTTCTGTGTTTTACTGGAAATTGTTTTTGGCCAAGACCAAGCTAGGATGTTTGTTGAAGTGTAAGTAGGCTTCATCTACATAATCTGTTCCTATTTTAATCGTCAAATATTAATGTATCCATTATAAAATATGAATGTAACAGAAGCGTTAGTCAGATCTGCTAAGGAAGTGAATGCTGTTTTTATTAATAAATTTGTCAATAAAGGTGGGTAACTTCTAGATGTTTATTGATGGAAGACCTTATAAAACAGTTTTAATATATTAATACAGAATTGTACAGTTTTTAAGTTTTTCATGTATAATTAACATAAAGGTGGGCTACTTATAAAAATGTTAATTGTTACAGGTTTGATATTCCTTAGACAAAGTGGACAGCCAAGGTCAAAGATGTCTGACCGTAAATGTGATAAGTTCTGCCTTCCAAACTCACCTCCAGATAGACAATGGTAAAAATTTGATTTAAAATTTTGTTTTAATCTTTACAAAACAAATTTGGAAAAGAATTGTGGTTAGAAGGATTAAGTGCTAGAATAGACATTTTCAAAAAGAGCTTATCGAATATTATTTCTCAGTGGTGGAGTGTTTTGTACCTCGAACTTTGCCTTATATTGACTTTATTATCGTATATGTAATATTAATTAATTATAGTATATTATGTAAAATTTTATTGAGAAACGTCCAAGGAATGGTTTCTTGTAAGTAATAAGTATATATCTATTTTAACCCTTAAAGCGCTAATTTAAATTACTGTCAAACGCTAAGACATAAAAAAATATTTTTTTAAAATTTCCCAATGCTAATTTTTGTTTCATATTCCTTGGTATTACCTTTATAAGAAAAAATAATAAACATGTAATATTACATATTTTTGAGAATTTTATACGCACGAAAACATTTGAAATTTTGAATAAACTGCATTGCAGAATAATGTACATAGGAACACTATTTGACAGATTACATCACATTTATACAGGTTATTTATAATGAGTAAATTGTAACTGAAGATTCTGTATAATTAGTACATAAAAATAAATAAGTTCAGTATAAGATTTTGCAATGTAATAATATGAAATTTAACACAAACTTATTTATACGATAGCCTATAAGGGAAATTAGACAAATATTGTACTTATAAACCTTATTTATTTAGGATAAATAAACTGGACTTGTGTGGTGAAACTGGTATAAAATACAAAATAAATAATTGAAAAAAAATATTACACATAATATAGGTACCATAAATGCGCTCAAACCACGTTGTTCGTAGTAAAATGATAAAAGTTGGAAAATCAGTTCACGTAAAATGAATGAATTCAACCTTTTCTTATTACACTATAAGAATAACAACGGGCTGATTCAAAACACTTTTTTAACAATATAACCAACATACGACCAACACACACGTAGTTAAACAGCTGAATGAAACAAACGTGTCTGTAGGCGTATGCCGCGTCCCAGGCCGTACAAAAAATGGCGGCGATTGCTTTCAACCCGGGTAGATACTGTTACAACGTCCACCAACGGTGACAAAGCGTTTTGTCTAGTCCCGACATTCGAAAGGAACATCGACCTGCTCTCTTACGGAAGTTTTAACAACTAATTCTTCGCCATTTCAAAAGTAAAGCTTTTGCGTTTGTAGATGTTATCCGTGTTTAAAGCATCGGCAGTTCCGAGTCTATAGGCGTTAGCCGCGTTGGAAGGGTTAAATGTAGTCAGTGCAAACCTGCAAACAATAAAAAATATCAGAAAAAGTAATTCAAGGTTTTTGATTTGTACAAAAGTTATGATTGGTGATATGATAAAACAAAATATACAAAAGATAGGGCATTTGATTTTGAATTAAACCAAGAAGAGTAACTTTGTTTACATGTGGTGATACAAAAAAATAAGTAGACATGGTAAAATTGCAACGTACCAGAAAGATAAAACTTCAATGTTCACTTTTCATAATTCAGTTTTGTAATTACAATTTCTAAGACTAACTACAATAATTCTTTTTTGAACAAATTTCACCTTTAGCGTTTAGTACTACATAATAAATGTAACTAAACTATTTTTCAGCCATCGGTTTTCAGTTGGAATTATGTTTTATCAATTTCTAAAGAATATTTTGGTCACAGCTGTTAAAGATAAACATTTCCGATGACATGAAACGCAGATAATGTTTTTGATTATTCCACATGGACTGGTAATAATTAGAAGCAGAATTTAGGGACTTGTAAAACATGAATGAATAGTTAGTTAGGCCTTATGTTATAATCAGCATAAAGATAAACTGTTGAAGATTGGGATATGAAATCTTAACAGTATACACATTACAGATAACTGGATTAAGTGGCATGAATTTTATTCATAAAAAAATTCAATTTCCGTTAAAAATATTATTAAAAACATGGCATTTTCTGAGATTTGTCTTAAATATATAAGAATCATGTTACTGTCTGAATCTTTTAACTCATGAACATGCTGTAAAAGTTTCATATTTAGATCTTTATGGCAGGGTAATATAAACGAATTGATCCAAATACATAGTCACAAGACTAGGCCTAGCATGCTGTCCTAACCGTTAATGTATGACCATTCTTGAATTAAATGTACCATAGCCTCACTCAGCTTTCACTCACTATTCCTTTTCTGAATACCTTAGTGGTAATTTCAGTTATTTTTTGGTTTATCTGTTCAACAAAACACTAATCACAAATGGTGGGATTTTGTTTTGCATCGCACATTTTAACTTGTCACAGAGAGTAAAGTAGGATGTGGAAGGAGTAAGTTATTTCAGCTGGATATGCACCCAACAGAGTGTAGGAACATTTTTACACCAATATGGCTGCTCAAACCTTGTCCACCTCTGCAGGTCATAACGTCTGTTACTTTCTGGCTAGTCGTGTACTTGTCCTCACATGTTCTGTGTATAAGAGCAAGCATATGAAGTCAGTTTTGTTCACGGAACTAGATCCAGTGAAAGTTCAGAATAGGTAACAGAATATCTGTTTGTTGTATTTATGAAGTTTACTGTAGTCTTAGCTTAAGTATAATGGAGTGTATCATTATTCAAGCTCGATTCAATCAAAAAAGCTATCAACGGAAAAAAAATCAGGAATTGTTTCTTTCACACCTCTAGTATTGTGTAGAATCTCGTTCAGGTGTACGCAGGAAGGTTATTAGTGTTCACTATGTTTTATCATTTTGCTTGATTAAATAAAAATCACATTGATAATTTTATTAACAGGTAACGATGGTGACCTACATCCACCAGATACACACATTGTGGAAGCCTTTAGTAACCAAAACGAATGTGTCGAAAAATATGTGGGTGAGATTATGGCATATCTCGTCTACTCCACAACCAGCAATGATGAAAAGACCAGGTAAACTGACATTGAGAGTTGCCATGTGTCATTAAAGTAGATGTCAACAGAGAGATCTGATAACTGTAACTTTCGTACAAGACGTCATGATGATCTAAATCATTATAAAAAAAAAAATGAGTAGTTTATACTTTTTTAAATTTGATTAAACTGCCAGAAACTACAATACAATACAAAATTTGGTATTCATACCGTGGCACATGGCACATTGAATTGTATCAATACATCAAATAAAAATAATCCATAATCTTCAATTATTATTACAGTTTTAGGTGTTCACAAATCGTGAGACTGCTACATTTATTAGCGGATGCAAATCAAATGCTTTTCTCAATTCCTTAAATTTGTTTTGTAATTATTTGTGTATAAGAAACCGTAAAATTGAAAACTAACAGTTACAGAATTATGTGGTTTTTAAATTATATTTAACTTGAAGTTTGTATTTTCCTGTCTATATTCGCCTACCATTTCTATCACGTTTTAAAGTGGAACGTAGAGGATATGACGTATATTATCAAAACTATATTCGTTTCCCTGAACCTCTTTAAATTAATTAGCGTGGTACTCTTAGACTTGTTTTCTCAACAATGGGTAATCAATTTGAAAAGTAGAGATCAAATGAAAGTTTCATTTGTTTAATTTTTAGCTGTATCAAACTGATCATGAGTATCAGCAAAATCGTGGTCCCGTACCGAAAATTCGTGCACCATAAACCATAGACCCTCAATGCTATACTGCAGTTCATCCTACGATAGTACTGTGTTGGTAATTGCTTCTCAAAGCTTTCTACTGTTGTGTTTTGCTATAAAATTTATGCTCCTATGAGTCATCTACGAAGAAACTTAGTTTTTTGATGGTTTAAAATATAATGTGTGTTTTATGTTACATAAAAAAAGACGAGAGGACCCAAAATGGACCCGTAGGGCACTTCTAATAAATTTTGATTTAGCTTAGTTATGTTTTGAACCTGACTATATTTTTTTATTTACATGGCCTATTTCTATAAAGTATTACCTATTTGAAGACTAGAACTAAAACCATTTTAAATAATTCTTTTAATGCCAATCTTGTGCAAGATAAACAGAGTTGAAAAATAATAATACTGTTTAATAAATCCAGAATTACTCCTACCACTTTTTCTTACTATCTACAGATTCTGTAAGGGATTTAAGAAAACCTACTATTGTTGCAACTGTGAAAAATTACGGGTATGTTTTCTAAAACCAAGTTGATTCTGAAATGTTAATTCTTTACAAAATCTTTTTCAAATTACGTTTTTTATAAATGTTAGAGATTGAGGTTAATATTGATACTTGTCTATAGTTACTAACATCCATTGGATCTTTCGGATGGGAAATGTGTCACAAACAAAGGAGGAATGAATTAAATGTGCTATAAATCTATTTATTCAATTTGATTTCTACAAGTCCATGAATTCCTTAATTATAGACCAACATTTTTAACAAGAGAATAAGTAGACCAGGGGAATGAGTTGACCCCCCCCTTGAATAATTGATACTTATCATTCTAATGTCGTTGACAACACATTTTAACTCTGTAGATGAGTCCATGAAGAAATTAAACTGATTAGACAATTTTATTACTAAACCAGCCCTTATCTTATAATGAACTAAGCATTGATTTTGATATGTGGGGTTAATCTTATGGAGATATTAAACCGACCAGAGTTTTTGCTCAGAATTAAATAATGCTTTGTCCCTGTATTCTATTGTTATATTCAACATAAATCGACAAGGGAATTTATATGGTATTGAGGCAATATAGCTGACCAGTGTGTTGTCCCTATCCATTACTATATAATTTGATGTGTGACAGATTTTCGGCCTCCAAGGGTATTTGCCGGATCATATTCTGCCTCGGCACGTCATTTGGAGATCTTCTGATCTGCAAAATTCTAGAGAGGATGACTTGTAAAAGATCTGACACCTCCTGGCACGGCAGCTGTCTTGTACCTTGTACTGGCTGTACTAGGTACTGTTTTTAATACTGTTTTGACAAATGTTATCTGAATGAATGAATAACGTTTATTCCAGCAGTTTATATATATATATATATATATATATATATATATATATATATATACACATACAATGTTTCTTAGATATATAGGAAGGAATGAAGGAACAGGTTTTGAACTGACAAGCTCTATAATGTGGTGTCTAATATAAGTAATTAAATAAAATTTTAGTTTTCCATTGGTCTATAATTCTGTGTTTTTTGTGAATATTTCACTATAGTGACATCCTTGAAGACATGGATTTGGACTGTAAGACTATTTTTAATTGAAGTTTTAAAATTGTATAATCTTCTCATAACATAACCTCACTCTTATTATTAAAAAACTTAATTGTATTGACTTAATCACATAATCTCAATAGTTTGAAAGATTAACAGTGGCATTTGAAGTTTGACAGATATTAACTAACAATAACATTTTGGAAAAAGCCCAGTGACTGTTTTAAGACAAGAAAACTCTTTTTCTCTTGCCAGTTGGATAAACTGAACTATCAGTGTTTAGTTCTGATAACTGATTATCAATATCAAATAGCTCATTTGATAAGGTGACTGACTCCTAATGTGACAGATCCGGGTTCAAATCCCACTGGTGGCATATCCTTTTTGCAACCTCAATTCTTAAATTTATTTATTAATGTTGTCTGAACGTAATAAAAATTTTTATAAAGGTTTTTAAAGTTTTTTAAAATTTAAATTTTATTTTAATCTTTTATCTGACTGCTATTTGACTTATTTAACTAATTGTTATATTTGTGTATTTTTATTATTTTAATGTTTAAATGTTTTGTATGTATGCATTGTAATTTATTATTGTTGTAATTGTTATTGTCACCTTTTATGCTTATAACTTATCTGGCTTACAACTTTTGTATTTTAATATTTGTAATTTATTCACAATTTACTTTTTATTGTTATAATAACTATTTATAAGAATCTTAATTACTTTTTTTTAACCAGTCTTAATTATTTTTAACCTGTCCTGAACGTTGGCTTGGTCAATGCCTTTGTTTCGTATGAGTATGGCCCTGGGGTTCTGGAATCAGTGAAATACAGTAGCTATACCGGACATACGCTCAAGTGGCCAAAACTCAATTTCTTGAACTTAAAATTTTCATTAATTATTACCATTTTATTATATATATGATGTAGGAAATTATTTATGAAACTCCATTGCACGATGATAACCAGGAAGAAATTCTACTTTCTCTGTCGGGAGAATTGAATATTCTTGCTGCCAACAATCCTGACGTTGATTTTGAAGCATTATTTGTACATATTACCAGTTTGCTTCGTTTGTTGGACCTTTTAAATGTGGAGTGTAAAAATAAACAGGACGATCTCCAGGCTCTAAGTGCGGAAGTGAAAGTGCTAGAGTCAAAACTTAATTTAGAGAAGGACGTAAGACAGGAGGAAAAGGATACGTCTTTCAGAAATCCAGGACCAAGCAGCGTCAGAAATGCGTTCACTGAGCCAGCGCATTGAGACACTGCAGGCTTCTCTGAGACAGCGGGATCTGCACATCTCATCCATCACTGCCGAAAAAGACTCTTACAAGCTTAAGTTAGATGACACGTCTAATAGTATTAAGACTCTTAAGTTTGAAAATGAAAATAAAAATAAAAATGTATAGAGAATCTGAACCTAAAGTTTGATTTAGCAAAGAAAGAAATTTCTAATCTTAAACAAATGACAACTGATAAATGGTTAGATGATAATATCATCCATGATTATTTCTCATCCTATGCAAAGTAGTGTAGGTGATATGGGTCAGTGCTTTTTTGTCAGTCCCTCCGTGTCACATCTGATTAAAAAAGACAGTAACACTGCTTTGGATCTTTTAAAAATCTCCATCTTATCAGGCATGCAATTATGTGTTTTGTTGCTGTCAGTGATATCCTGGTGAGGCTAATGGGGGGAATGGTTCTCACTGGTCTCTTGTTTTTATTGACAAATCTAGACACCAGGCTTATCATCTAGATTCTCTAGTAACATTTAATGACCTTCCTGCTCTTACAACTGTTACCAACTTGAAAATCCCACCTGAAAATTTGATTTCTGTTAGTTGCACTCAGCAAAACAATAGTTATGAATGTGGGATAAATGTAATCCTAAATGCAAAGTTCATTTTCAACTATTTTTGTTGTTCTCATGTACAAAAAACCATTTCTCGAATGGTTCCATGATGGGTTGAGTTTGCTTGATGACTCTGTAAATAAAAACTGATGTAGTTGATCTTCTGTAAATAGGAAATCGATCTGTCAAAGAGCTGATAGCTTTAGTGACAATGCCGAACAAATTGTAAGTCCTGTAATACTCAAGAAATCAGCAGAAAATTGCTGGAAGTTAGTTAAAACAAAAAAAACTAAAACTAAAGGGAACGAAATAAAACTCATGCCGGTTGCAAAGCAGTCAGCTCGCTTTGAATGTAGTAATAAGTTTTAGTAGTTTTTAGGTTCACAAGAACCACTTGATGTACAAGTGTCTTACATAAGAAATGTATCTGGAACATGGAAACAAAAATCTCAAAGTTTCAATGTCAAAGCATAAAAACATTTCAAGAAAAGACCATGTTAAATTAATGCGCCACACTAAAACTCAGTCTGTGACTGAGAAAAGAACAGGTAATGACTCCTATTACAATGACTAAAAATCAGTCTACTCTTCAAAGTGAGTTGTTGGTCGAAGATGTGAGTAACGGAAGTAACAACTCTAGATTTAATGAAAATGTGTTATTGATAGGTGACTCAATTATTCGATATGCAAGTGAAATAAGCTTTAAGAAGGGAGCAATAGTGGAACTTTGTCCGGGTGGCAAAATTAAGGATATAAAAGAGAAATTGTTAAAGTACACTGGTGAAAAAATTTCTGTCATATATTTTCATGTGGGAACAAACAATCTTAAAAGATGATATAATGGAGGGGCTGGCTATAACGGTGGCCATGGAAAGCGTGAGGCCCTCCATGACATGGCCGACCTTTTGTTCACCACCAAAACCCATTTTCCTAATACTATGGTTTTTGTTAATAGCATATTAGTAAGGTCCTGATATAACATATAGAGCTTTGTTTGATTTTTAATGATCAGCTGGATGTCATGTGCAACAATTTTGGTGTAATGTTTGTTTGAGGCAAAATTGTTGGGTGAAGAAGCAACATCTTGCCAGAGATGGTAGGCATCTGAATAGAAAAGGTAGCCATCAGCTAGGAACTCTGTTTTCAGAAGTGTTTTCTGTTGCCTTCGGTCTTAAAAAGGGATATGACACTGTTAGTGTAATTCCTGGCTTGGAGGAAAATGCCTCAAAAGAGGCCAATTCTGCCCGAGGAGGTTCCTTGCAGTCCATCTTATATCACCCAAGGAGAAAATTTTTTAGAGGATCTGTCTCAAATGAACCTACCACTGTAGCTGAGCACAGTTCACCTTGCAAACTAAAGATAGTTCACCATAATGTTCAGGGTCTTTCAAGTAAGTTTGACCATTTTCAAATGTTCATTGAATCTGAAGATCCAGACATAATTTGCCTTTCGGAACACCATTTAAGAGACTTTGAATTTGAAGTTGCATCTTTCTACGGATATAATGGCATCACAGCCTACTGTCGAAAAACTCTTCATAAGGGAGGTGTATGTATTTTATGGTAAGTCTTCAATCAAATCTGAGGTAATAGATGTCTCACGTTTTTTGTCTGGAAGGCAGGTGCGAGCTTGCTGCTGCCAGGTTTTCACCTTAGTAACACCTCATTTTTGATAATCACTGCTTATAAGCCACAGCCTTTTTCCTCCTCAATACAGGAGCACGAGACATTTTACAGGTGTGTTTATCAGAATGTCTGGAAAAAAATTATAAGTCCAGATATCAGAACCATTTGTTGTGGGCGACTTCAATGTCGACTTGTCTGTGTCTGATGGTAAAGTTGATGACTTGATTTACACCATGGCTTCTCATGACCTTGAAAATAAGGTAAAATCTTATACCAGGGAATTTAAAAACTCCAAGTCCCTGATTGACCATGTTTACACCGATCTCCCTGATGACGTTTGTAGTTGTTCCGTTTTAATTACTGCATTGTCCGATCACCATGCACTGGTGATCAGTGTCAAACTACCCACTTCAAGTGACTCAAGTCATCCTAAGTATTATCTCAAGCGATCGTTTTCTGATGATAATATCCGTATTTTCAAATATCTAATTGGCAAAGAAACGTGGTCTAATGTTTACGAGGCTGGAACTATAAATGATAAAATGCGTCTATTCCAATCTTCAATCTCCTTTTATTTTGAACAGGCTTTTCCTGAAAAGAAAAGAAGAGTTTGCAAAGGTGCCTCACGCAGCAAAGTGTCCTTGAGTGATCACCAATTGAAACTTAGAGATATGGTTCTCCAGTGGTATTGCTTCACTAAAGATTTGGATTCTTCTGATCTGAAGAGAAAGCATTATTTATCATTGAAGAGAGAATACAGGTCTTGTGTTAGGCTTGCTAAGTCATCTAAGGTGCTTGATGTTATACAAAAAATCTTCTAATAAAGTCAAAACTATGTGGGAGATCGTTAATGAAAGTAGAGGGAAGAATCAGTCCTCCATGTAATGTCCCCCGCACCGTCAAAGATGACAAGGGAGTTGATATCAGTGATCCAAAACTGGTCTCAAACATGTTTAACAAATTCTTTATTGATGTGTCTAATAGTGCATCAACCTCATCCAGTATTCCTCATTCTTATGTGCAGCCTGGATTGTGTACATCTTCATTTTTCTTATCACCAGTTACTAGGAGAGAGATAACAGATATCATCAGTCTTTGAAGCCAAAGACGTCTTCTGGCTGCGACAGGATATCATCTAAATTGCTTATGTCATGTAGTGAATGTTTTGTTGACCCACTCGTTCACCTTATTAACTGTTCATTCGAAGGTGGAGTTTTCCCAGATTTGTTGAAGCTTTCTGTTGTTGAAGCCCTTGCTTAAAAAAGGAAGAGAGGATGAACTCGATAATTTTTAGACCAATATCTATCACATCAACGTTTTCAAAGATATTTGAAAGGGCATTCTTAAATAGATTATGGTCTTTTATTAATCACAACAGTATTTTGTTTGAAATCAGTTTGGGTTTGTTAAAAGGACGGTCAACTGTCAATGCAATGTTTACGCTCATCAACAAAATAGTAAAATGCCTTGGATAGAGGTAGGTCTGCTTCCGGTGTCTTTTTCGATCTTCGGAAGGCTTTCGATATGGTTTCCCATGACATCATGTTGGAAAAGCTCGAAGGCATTTGGAGTTCGAGGAGTGGCGAACCAATGGCTTTCATCTTATTTGAGGGATCGTCGACAGGCCGTAGAAGTGTCCTTCATCGATGCTGCAGGCACTGTGAGGCGATGCTACTCGGATGTGCTGAGCGTTAAGGCGGGGGTGCCACAGGGCTCCATACTCGGCCCTCATCTGTTTATTATATATGTAAACGACCTCAGGAGTTGTATTGCGGAGGCCCAATTGTGTTTGTTTGCAGACGACACGTCCATCGTAATGGAAAACCAATGTCGGAGGCCATGGAGGTTAGCACTTTTGTGGAGTCTAATAAGATTGTTCAATGGTTTAGGGAAAATGGTCTAGTGGTAAATGCTGCTAAAACCGCAATTTGTTGAATTCGCAATCTCAACTAATAGCATTAATAATCTCAGCGTTTGGGTCGATGATATGGAAGATCCTTTCTGAACAGCATGTGAGGTTTTTTGGGATTGTCTATAGACAGAAACCTGAATTTTTCATCCCACATCGATTATGTAGCACGTAAGCTTTGTTCTGGAATCTTTGTGCTTCGTAGACTGGCACCTTTTACAAACGCTGCGATCCTCTTAACAACCTACTACGCTCTAATTTTCCCTTATCTTTCCTATGCGGGGTGACAATCTGGGGATCGGAAAGTTGTCGCACAAAAACGGCTTTTTGTCTTGCAGAAGAAGGCAGTGAGAATAGTAGCTGGCATCCGTTCGAATGGAGACTTGCAAGCCTGTTTTTAAGGAACTTAAATTACTTACCTTCCCAAGCATTTATGTTTTTCACACCTTGATTTTCTTACAGCAGAACCATGGTGTTTTCCAGTCCCTTGTTCCTCAGTCGGGATACAGTCTTCGACAAAAACATAAACTGAATATTCCTTACCATTCACTACTTTTTTTAAACATCACACCTTTTACAATGCCACGTCCCTTTTTAACGCTCTTCCTGATGCTCTTAGAGCTGAAAAGGATTTATTTTGTTTTAAAAGAATGCTTAAAGCTTATCTTATTGAACACTGTTTCTATTCTGTAGATGACTACATTAATAGCAATACGTAATTTATTTAGTCCTTCCTATGTATTTTGTTCCTATGTAAATTGTTCTATACACATGATGGTACTAAGTTGACGCAAAACCAATGCATTGTAATATGTTATATGGAATAAAGGATGTTTTGATTTGATTGATTTGATTTGATGAAATAGCTATTATTATACAGGGTGACCATTAAGTCTTAGGACGACTTTATAACTTTTAAACGACATGAGATATCGCAACCACATTTTGTATACCGTTACTGGGAATTGTAAGCTACTTTTTTGTGTACATGGTGGTTGGATTTCACCTTTGGGGGACGGCCCGTTGGGGGTTATAAGAAAATCTTTAATGACAGCCTATGTTGAGTTGTACATCATTTTAAAGGTCTGGTGGAACTGAAAACAATGCCGCAAACCGGACTTCAAAAGGTTGATCCAGTAGGAAGAAATCGCTGTTCAAAGTTTCAAAATGTTCAATACCATAATTACACTAGAAATAACTAATACTGTAGCTGTTAGAAGTTAAGGGGAATACTTACTGAAAGTCTTTCAAAGTAGGTGTTCAAAATGTTCACCATCGGTCGTCTGGAAATGTGGTAACCGGTTATAAAAGCCGGCTACTGCATTTTGTATGTATTCTCGTGGAATAGCTTGAGCTTCATGTGATATCCTATGTCTGAGTTCGTTCAGATCTGTAGGCTGAGTTCGATACACTTTGTCCTTGATGTAGCCCCATAGGCGGTGCTCCGTCTTGTTGGAAAAAACATGTTTGGAAGTCAGCGCCCAGAGTAGCTTGTAAAGCAGGAACAATCTCATTTTGGAGAGTATCATGATACTTGTTGGCATTTAAATTTCCATCGATGAAAAATGGTCCTATAATTGAATTACGTACAATACCTGCCCATACGTTTAATTTTGGGGGATGTTTTGTGTGACACTCACTCATCCAGTGTGGGTTAACATTATCCCAATACCGGCAGTTATGCCTGTTAACATGGCCATTCAACATAAAAGTTGACTCAATACAATACCGTCTAAAAGTATTGGGTTTTGATCAATTTTATTCATCATAATTTCACTGAATTCCATCCGGCGATCAAAATCATCTTTGCTTAGTTCCTGCAACAGGGTAACACGGTATGCTATGCTTTGAAACCAGACTTCTTTAATAATTTGCGAACTGATTCACGACCTATTCCATGAGATTGTGCTGCTGATCTAATGATTTCGTTTGGATTTTCAATGAAAGACTGTCTAATGAGCTGTCTTCGTCTGTCACAGTACTTGGTCGTCCAGATCTGGCTCGATCCTTAACACTACCAGTGTCTACAAAGCGAGCAACTGTGTACTGTGCTGTGGATTTAGAAATAGAAGCTCTATCAGGAAAAGTAGCATTGAATAAATGTGTTACTTCTGCAAACGGTCTTACATTATCACCCCAGCCGCGAATCATTAAAAGTGTAATTCTTTCACGCTCACTAAGCAACATCTCTTAAAACTTATAACTTACAGTAACAGGATATGGCTAAAAAAAGTACTGTAGCTTAAGTGGAACTGATAAGTGAACTGATAGACAGATAACAGCCATTATGGGGAAGTCCAGTGAATGGGAAACCTTGACCTAGTGGCACTGCTTTCACTTTTCATTGTACTTCTTAATGCAGCAGGTTTTTCTGATTGCACGTAGCACATTGGCAGACGGCCGAAAGGTAACATTTTGAACATCTACTTTTAAATGAGTTCACTAAGTCTTCCCCTTATCTTCTAACAGCTAAAGTATTAGTTATTTCTTATGTAATAATGGGATTAAACATTTTTAAAACTTTGAACAGCGATTTCTTCCGACTGGATCAACCTTTTGAAGTCCGGTTTGCGGCATTGTTTTCAGTTCAACTAGACCTTTAAAATGATGTACAACTCAACATAGAATTAAAAGATAAAAGATTTCATAGATTAAAGATTTCCTTATAACCCCCGACGGGCCGTCCCCCAAAGGTTAAATACGACCACCATGTACACAGAAAAGTAGCTTATAATTTCCAGTAACAGTATACAAAATTTGGTTATGATATCTCTTGTCGTTTAAAAGTTATAAAGTCATCCTAAGACTTAATGGTCACCCTGTATATACAGCAGCTTATACAAGGTGTTTGAAAAGTACGGGTACGGCTTAATATTTTACAAACCATATCAGATAACATCTATAAACTTTGCACAGTGCCATATGGCTATGTAAACTATTTTACCTTGCTATTACCATGATATGCCAACCATGGGGGGACGGCCCACAGAGGAAAACATGGAAACCTTAAATGAAAGCGTGGGTCGAGTGATACCTCATTTTGAAAGAGCTCACTTAGTAGAGTTGAATGCCGCAAACCGCATCTCAAAAGGTTTATCCAATCAGAAATGGCGGGTTGTTTTAGGTACACATTTTGAAGTACATTATACGCTGCCATTTCTGACTGGATCGTCGTATTCTGATGCGATAGGCGGCGTTTCACTCTACTAACCAATGTTTTTTCACTGACTTTTTAACTAGCAAATTATGTCATAAATTTATAACACAATAAATAAAACTAAAATGAATTTGTCGTCTTTATGTTAATGAATTAATTAAGTTCTACCATTGTTCTTTGTTGGTGAAATAGTTAACTTACTACTTAATTTTTGAATTAAATTTTGTTGTTATTTTTTATAAATACTAATCAGTGAAACCATTGGTTAGTGGAGTGAAACGCCGCATCAGAATACGACGGTCCAGTCAGAAATGGCAGCGTATAATGTACTTCACAATGTGTACTTAAAACAACCCGCCATTTCTGTTTGGATAAACCTTTTGAGATGCGGTCTGCGGTATTCAACTCTACTAAGTGAGCTCTTTCAAATGAGGTATCACTCGACCCATGCTTTCATTTAAGATTTCCATGTTTTCCTCTGTGGGCCGTCCCCCCATGGTTGGCATGTCATGGTAATAGTAAGGAAAAATAGTTTACATAGCCATATGACACTGTGCAAAGTTTATATATGTTATCTGCTATGGTTTGTAAAATATTAAGCCGTACCCATACTTTTCAAACACCTTGTATATATAAGAAATGTAAGAAAAGTGTAACAAATAGCACAACTCTCTACTTAGTCTATTGAGTTTATAAATTTCACATTATCTAAAAATTGTGTTAAATTTCTGAAAAATTAAGATCACTGATTGACCTAACTAGATCCTGATCATCTGGCCTAAAATGGTGTGGTGGTCATGGAATATCCAAAGCCATGGTTCATCTGGGGTCATGTGAAATTGCACACCATACATCGCAATACATTGGTGTTGAAACCATTATCTACATTTAGTTATAAGAGCTGTTCAATATTATTTTATCTCTTCTTATAAAATAATTATGAGCTATTATAAAGATCCATCTACAAAATTAAAAATTTTTGCTTGTGTTAACTCTCTCAATGGAATTACTGTGATATGCTTCCAGAACTACTGAACTCAATTGACTCTCAGTGTGCGTTGTATGCAGTAACAAGAGTTCATCAGTCCTGAGCTGAAGTTTGTGATAATCAAGTGAGATCGCTGATGTATCAGTTTCTGACTCAATCTGATCTTGAGCAGACGATTCGTACCGTGTTTATGCAGAATCAGCCGATTTAGAAAATTGATAGATCAAAATTATTTAATTCTTGGAATGTATTTAATGCTAGCAAAATGGTATTCATATTTTATTAATATTTTGTTTGCTATAGGCTACCATAACCAATAAAATATAACTATGTAACTTATATTTATATTAATTAGGCTACCATAGTCAATATAACTATGTAACTTATAGTATTTCTTAACATGCCCTGTATTTCATATTAAGCCTTTAACTGAACTCAGAACTTGGAACAGAATACTAGAAATATTGGTAGCTATGTCATAGTTGATACTCGGGTAGTAAGAAAATAATTTTCTAAAAGTTTTTTTAAATTTATGAGAAAATTTAGTGTTCAGAGTATAGTTTTCTCAGTGTTTTTATTACCTTCTTAATGTTTTGAGAACCTACATGACACAATAAAACTGTGTAATCGTGTGCATGTTTGATGTATAACCTTTCAATGTTTTCTGTTTCAATTTTTTGTACTGTTTAGTATAAATTTTTATAAATTGATTTTTAGGTTAATCGGTTTTCACGTGAAGATAATTTAAGTGTTCGGTATTTTTCAGCCAAGAAAAACCTGTTGTTGCCTTCGAGACTGTATGACATTATCCCTTGTGTTATGATGGCACTGAAGTTTGAAGAACCACGAGGCCTTACTTCTGTAGGGGATAATGTCCGTCATGCTGCGGCTTATGTTTGCTGGGTGATTGCCAAAGCCTTTGAACCCCGATTTATTGAACCGTACCGTGATACATTGGCCGAAAACTTGTTGGCAGTTGCTTGCTTCGACAGGGAGGTAAGCATTTTTGTTTTCATTAACTAATTGAACCATAAGGACTCTTCCATCCATGTTTATTTTTCAATATGCAATATTGTCGAAGGGTTTCTATTGACTCGTCACATTAAGAAGGCCTAGGGTTATTATGTTGATGTTTCCTATGCTTATAACCATGTTGCAATTATAGACAATATTTTCCATAGCGGACCTGTTTGTCATTTACTCATGTGACTAGTCGGTTTATTTAGGGTGGAGTTACAAGACTATCAACTGGTTCATATAACTTGTATGTAAACTTACAGACTCAACACACTACCACTCCAAATAATAAATGGACAAGTTTTAACCCTTTGAACGCCGATATAAATTTAGTAATTTTTTAGATTACGCTCATATAAGGTGAAAAAATAAAAATGAAAATTCCTTAAAGCTAATTTTTTTATTCATTCCTAATGACTAATAGTCGCACAAAAAAAAAAAAAAAATTTTACAGCAGTGTAATACTTGCATTAAAATAATCATATTTTTCATAATAACGGAATATTTCAATCAAAATCAAATTTAGGTTACAGAGTAATCAAATGCATGTGATGAAAAATATGAAAACTATCCACAAGGATAAGAAAACAAATAAAGTGTAATATGCTGATTTTGATTAGTTTTATAAGTTCTGATAATAATAGATTTCGGCAGTTGTACGGTAAACTTCAAAACAAAAATCGGGATGAAGCCATGGGGTCTCGGGACATGACTTGCAGCCATAATCACACAACAGAAAAGAAACAATAAAAACTTTATTATAACACCTAAAACATGGTAACAATAACTTTTTACAACTGTTTGTATAACAGGGTCCCCACCCGACCGTGAAAACCGTGAAACCGGGAATAAGCCGTGAATTTCGTTCACCGTGAAAAAACCTTAAATAAGCCGTGAATTTTGTTTACATACCGTGAAAATCTCTACAACTTTTGAATAAATAAAATCAACACGGGTCGTCGTCAGACGATCATATGGGAAAGTTGACCTTCGCTATTGCAAAGTAAAAAGTAGCACGCAATGTAGGGGATAGACCACGAAGTTTGACAGGTGCTGCTATCTGAGCGATTTTACTGATAATATGGTTTATAAACAAATGAGGAAAAGGAAGGGCCGGTGGGAGATGACGCTTCCGGCTCAAATCACGTGAGGCCTGTCTTTGTCTGTCGCCAGGTTCCGGGCCTTGGCTACGCTACGCGGCTGTAAACAAGGCATTCTCGGATTGAACGCGAGATTAATAACACAATTTAATTACTTGATAGATTGTCGTTTAATGTAAACACTTTTCGTATTGGAATTTTATTGTATCAGATATAGTCTATTATTGTTTTCATAAAATAAAAAAAGTATACAAATCCTTAATCTAATGTAAGGAATTTAAATTACATTTTAACTTAATTTCATTCTATTAAATCCCTTATTTTATTTAAATATTAATGAGAAAAATGCTATTCAGTACGATATCTATATCGTTGTGTGTAATGACTGTTAACACAATGTAATAATTATAAAAAATTTTAATTTATGGTGGACAATAAATTGAATTAATTTAGGGTCTTGCGTAAATAAATAGTATAATAATGTGACGGAGCAGAACCTACACGACACATATCAATTAACGCAGCGAGACCATAACTTTATAGGCCTATATAACTGTTTTAATTACCAGTAAGGTCGTTTGAGAAAACAATTTTATTTTTCATCTCTTTAGATATTAAACGGTAGTGATATGCGTTTTCCTTATCAATAATATTTTTTATGATTCCTAAGCTGCATGGATATTACGAGTGTACACGGTTTAAATCTTTTATGGTGAATGTGTGTTTAAATTGTATAATGTATTAGTAAAATATTAAAAATGAAACGTCATGTTATAAAAACGTTGGAAAAAAAAACTATTGCATTTTTTCTAACCAGGAAACAACAAACGTCAAGTAACTTTGTAGTGTTAAGCTTTATTACTACAAAACTACAAATCGAGGAAGTCGTCCAAGTATAATTTTGTCGGGTTCCATACGACTACGTTAACGCTATTAATCATTTCATGCAGATGAAAAATATATCGTACAAGGTTCATTTATTGTAATGTGGTGCAGCGATGTTATGGTAAAAATAACCTTTGTTGTCTACTGTCAATGAGAGTGGAAGGGGAGGGGTATATCGTGTACTCCACTCCCCCATCCTCGGACAACAGCTGGTTTCATGTCTCAACATGAAAGATTTGTTTCCCCAGCTCGGCACTCCAATCTTATTCTTATTGTGAGAATTGATATAAAGATTTAAAGCTTTTCATTCAACTCATTCTGACACTTTCTCACGGAAATTCTTCTGTTGAAAGAGGCTTCTCTGTCAACAAACAGTGTATAGTTGAAAACTTGAAGGAGGAGAGTTTAGTCGCGTTGAGAAAAGTTTGTGACGGCGTATCAGCAGCAGGAGGATTGGAGGCAATGGAAATCACTAATGAATTAGTTCATGCTGCCAAAAATTCCCACGCCCACTACTCGGAGCACTTGGCAAAACAACGAGAAGAAATGAAAGACAAAATTAATTCTGAGAAAGAGAGGAAGCAAGCTGCAATAGAAAAAAAAAGAATTGGAAGCACAAAAATTCCAGGTTTTGTCCAACGCCAGGAAAAGGGCAGCTGAGTTAGACGATAAGATACAGGAACTTAGCAAAAAGTGCAAATCGTAATTCACTTTTATTCTAGACATTTTTATCAATTTCTTTATTTATGTGTACAAATATAATTTTTTTTTGTATAAACTGGTACCAAATAACTTTTCTTATAACAAGTTGTATATAATTTTTATACATTTAACGTTTATATGTTATTTTAATTTCAATAAAATTGCCTTTTCTTATGTACTAATTAAAATGTGAACCTGTGATTATGTGAAAATTTTCCTGTGGAAGAAATTGATCGAAATAATAATAATGTGTTAAACAAGAAAATAATTTAATAATCACGCAAGTGTACTTCATGGACTCAAACGAGTTAGCCTTAGCCAACGTACGAATCCTGTCACCCTGCATCTTGTCTAACCTGTGTCTGAAGTTCTCTTCAGATTTCAACAAACTTGTAAGTTAAAGAAAATTATGAGCTATGTGCATGCTAATTATATTGAAATTTGTCTTTGTCATTGCTTTGATGACTGTTATGATGATGTTTTGTAAAAATAATATGCCTTGTTATATTCATTATGTAGCAAATCGCACATAAAATCGGGCGCTCGCCGCTCATTGCTTGCGTCGTAACCGAAGCCTATTGTTATTTCGTTCTTTTAGACGTTTCCGTCAATTCCTGCACGACCAATGACATCGTTAGTCAAATGGGAAGAAGTTTTATATTGTATTTTACCGCTCTGCCCGCGTCTGTAGTGTTTACGTCTCAACTTCGCCCCTCTACAACACGATTTTGTTTGTACCGGTAACGTTGTTTATGAAAACTTTCCGACCTTGAATTTTAATTTTTTTTAACCGTGAAAACCGTGAATTAGCCGTGAATTTGAGTATTTAGATTGAGTGGGAACCCTGTATAAGGAATGACAACGCAAGAACACTTCCCAAAGGCACAATGCGTGCTCCACTGACAGTCGTAATGGCGGATAGTATCGTCATCGGCGTACAGACGGGAGTGGGAGAACAGCTGCCAGCAACAAAACAATTTACTGTTTACCTACTGCGGCCAGCTGACAGCTGCAACTGGATTATTTGGTCCAGCCAGTACATTACTTTGTATTGTGGCTTATTTTTTGGATTTATAAACTTCAAAAACAGTAATAAAATATATTTTTATCGATCGGCGGATTATTTTGTCTTTGGCGTTATAAGACCAAAAAACATCGCGGATTATTCCGTCTACGGCGTGCTAAGGGTTAAATTTCCTCTGTATATGAACTAGGAATCATCATTGAGGAAAGTAAACAAAGAAAGAAAATTAACACTAGCAGTTTTGTTACTGATTAAGATATTTTCATATATAACAGAACCCCCCCCCCACCATGGTTTGTTTAGAGATGTGGTTGAGGAGAGGTTGGGAGACTGGAAACAAGCCAGTCTGTGTTTCCTGGCTGCATTTATCAAATAATCTTCGGGTACATAGGAAAATGTTTATTTTTAGTTAATCAAATAACAAAGAATTTTTATATTGACATCTTGAGATAAGTGTTTTAATCTTTTGGGATCCATAGGTGAACTTTTCCTCTTATTTTTTCTTCTATTGGGCGGCCTATTGTCATTCACTGAAGCCTCAAGGGCTTTTTGTGCACCCTAGAAGTATACCATGAGGCCAACCAGTCTACGGTTCAGCAGTTTAACAAATCGCCGAAAACAACAGATCAGATTCTCCTCAAGAAATTGGCCACCCTTATCCAAACTACCAAAGATAGTGTACCACTCACTTGCTATTTCCGGACAATCAAAGAGCAGGTGTTCAGTGGTTTCCTCCTGCTCGTCACACATTCTACAGAGAGCAGATCCTCCCGAAGGATGCCGACTCTGTGAAGATGCTTCCTCAGGTGACCAAGTCTCGTAATCAGACCCATAATCCGAGAAGACACCAATCTACTTAGTGAGAGGAGGTCAGACCCCACCCTGGAGAAAGGCAACTGTTCTCATTCACCATTCTGCTCATTCTCCACCTTCTCTCATGTTGAGCGTGAGCCCAATTTGAGACAGTCATAGGATTCACACCTAGAAATGCCACAGAAAGGTTGAGGTCCCATCATATTGGACGCTGAGTCCTGATTGTTCCGAGGGATCCCCTCATGACCAGGAACGCAACAAACAGTCACATCGTTGATTCTGGCAAGGGAAGAAGAAACGACTTGATAGCAATCCCAGACAAGTTTGGAGTTGAACAAGAGTCCAATGCCTTCAGTACTGTCTTGCTATCTATGAAAATACTAATCGTCTTACTCCTATACCGCAGACAAAGATTCTCACGAGCACATTCCATAATGGTTGCAACTTCTGCCTGAAAGATTGTGGGATAAGGACCCATAGGGATGAGACCCTACACGGTCTCACCTACACAATTCCAGCTCCTGTGTCACTTTTTGTTTTAGAGTTGTTTGTAAACTATTCAAGCTCCGCTGGTGGAAGAGGTTTCCTTCCCTCTGACCCATTCGCCTTAAAAGGTATAACAATCCTAAAGGGTTTGTCAAAGGAAAATTCTTGTGGTATCTGATAAGATATAATATGCAGAGCATTCCCCTGATTCAGGATGCTAATTCTGCAGTGTCCACTGACCAAAGTTCTGCCTTCTGAAGACAGTAGGTACTCCTCTTGGCCATAGTCCGAATGACAATATCCAGTAAAGTAAGGTTGAGGCAGAAGTCTAGATAGAGCTGCTCTGGTGCACTTGGAAAAGCCCCAGTGGTAGCAAGGCAAACCATCCTTTGGATGCCAGCCTGACCATCTTACAGCCATCTTAGCCTCCGTTTTTGGTCACCAGACTACAACCCCAAACATTAGTGCAGGTTTGACCACAGAGACATAAAGCAAGTACAAAAGCCTCGGCTTAAGTCACCAGGCCGACCTATCACATGTCTGCACTGTATTTAAAGACCATTTCCCTCTGGTGATAACCCTTTCCAGATGTGGTCTCCAGTTTAGGACCCTATCAAGGATTATGCCCAGATATCAGGAGAACTCAGTCCGACATCTGGTGCAGTCTAACAAAATGAGACATTCAGACTCATATTTGATTGATGTAACGCCTTTGTAGATCTTGTTAAAGGGTTTTAAATAACAAGCCACTAGTTACCTTCCTGTATGGTTTCGCTTTCGGCATCATTACGATGGGTAGTTGAACACCTGCATAGTGTTTATTTTCAACCGACCAACGACTTGTAGCGTCTGCTGCTGTTTGGTTAAACATTTGTTTTGATGGTTTTTGTTTAGGAATAGATTCAGATTTATTATGATTATTTAGTTGTCAACAATTACAGTTGTCACTGAGTAAAGTGGGTTTTCATTTACCTGAAAAGGCGCGAAAGAGCTGAGACGGCGGTGATGCAAATGTTTTATACGATGATGACACTGAGGATGCAATGTTTGATTTTGATAGTGACGATTATTATAATGATCACGATTTTGCTATTTCTGAGGACAAGAGAGTAATAAATGATCATAATTTTGATGATAATGAGGCTGAACAAGCACCAGGTAGGGTTAGGCCTAGACCTAGGCCATGCAAACTTGGACTCCATCCTAACTTGAGTTTTGACAAGTATCATACTACAAAAACTACAAAAAGTAGCCCTAGGCCTAAGCATAACCGTAAGTAATGTGTGTATTTTGTAAATCGGTTCAGACAGTAAAGTTTCTTTTTGTTTATTTTTAATTTTATGTACTGTTCAATAAGCCATTGTTATAGTAAGGACTTATTTATTTTTAGTTTTTTTTTGTACTATCGTACATATATAATATTAGGTTTTTAAGTGAAAAAGAACCCAAGTAATTTATGTTGGCCTGACTGTTTCAAGTAGCCTATTCTGTTCAAAAGAGCACACCAACTAATTCACTTCTATAGTTTACCAATGTAATTAGTACTATATACTTTCATGAGCTAAAATGAGGGAATTTTACTGAATCAAATCTGTTGTATATATAGTAAAATATACATTTTTGTTTCCAAAGTTTCCTAAGCCATGCACTTAATTATGTAGGTATTTAGAACACAACTGATACTTATAATGGGTACTTTCTTACAGTTTTGACTCAGAAAGAAATAAAATAGGTGAAAACCTCAACAAAATTGTATTTTTACTTTATTTTAAAAATAATACAAATTTTGGCATATTCACTTGAAATTAATTGGACCTGGCAAGTCAACCCGGTGGAGAACAAATAGACCCCAAAAGGTTAATACTGTAATAACGTAACTTAAAACTAACTTTTTTAATACAAACAAAATGTGCAGCAACTTAACCCTCTCCCGGTCGAATTACCGCGACGCGCTTTTGGTGCTACTGGGCTGAATTAAATCTGGCGCTCTGCAGCGAGGGGACACTTATTCGCGTTTTTACTAAGTTAAGAACTTTATTTTAATAAAAATATTATGTATTGTACATCGTTACAAAGATGATTAAATCCTCTATAATAACGTTGTATTTATTTAAAAAAATATCCACCTTATGAGGTAAATTAAAATCAAACAAAAAGTCAGACTTTCATGAAAAATCTTGTTTTCATTGACTGCGAAAACGACTAACAAAATGATTTCAGTAAATTAGTGGTTATAAAAAGTCCCAAATAGTTCATCAAATTACGTAACAGGATTTTTCCGGACATTTGCCATCGTTCAGTGAAACAAGAAACGTCCATTTCTTGTTTCACTGAACGATGGCAAATGTCCGGAAAAATCCTGTTTCCTTCACAATCCTTCCATCGTCAAAAATAACCTTCAAACAAAGAAATTACGTAAGATAGCAGCACAAGTCAGAAAGAATTGTACTACTAAACAACTAGATCACAGTCGATGAAGTAATCAATGAACCGTTTCAAATTATTAATTCTAGATAGCGTCCCTAGTCATAAAACTATGAATAAACAAGGCAACAATGACACTGCCAATAGATATTTCTAGTATTAGTTCCCCAAACAATCGTATGATAGCAGCACAAAGCAGAGAGCGTTGATAAAGCAGTTAGAGGCGATTGGAGGCGTTTGGACTTTAGCGCCAGGCGCCCTGCCGAGGCGTTTCGAGGCGTTTGCCCGGGAGAGGGTTAATGAAAATTATATTTCCTTGAAATGCCGGAAATTCCAAATTTCATTATAATGTTTTGTTTCTATTTTACAACAGGTTTGATGAATACCCAGGACTCAGCAAGACTTCCTAAAATAGAACATTGTAAAAGTGACACATAAGTCGCAATGAACTCTTGATATTTTGTCATTACTTTACCAATTATGAGAGATAAACAAAAATTAGGGAACATTTGTTTGTTAACCACTGTGAAGCAGATGTCCAGATATACGAGGGCAAATCAAATATAAACGGTAATTTTGCTCTTGACTGTACCAAACACGTTCAGACGTGATGCGGCTGTGGGCGATTGTAGTTTTGCTTAATAGGAGTGGGGGGAACTGCTTGCTTCACACTAGCGTTGTGTTCTGCCTTCAGTACAGCCATGACCGAGCGAGAGGTACATCCATCTGTTGCGCAACGCATCGTCATAAAATTTTTAACAAATGAAGGTGTTAAGCCTTCGGAAATTTTTACTCGTTTGCAGGCACAGTTTGGGGACACTACTCTGTCTCAAAATCGAGTGTATACGTGGGCCAGAGAATTTAGGGATGGCCGAGAACGTGTTGAAAACGAAAGTCACGGTCGACGCCCAAGGTCAAGTCTTACAGATGACAACATTAGTGCGGTTCGACAGCTTATTGAAGGTGATCGCCGGTTTAACTGTTCAAGAAATCTCGTCGGAAATTGGTATCAGCTACGGGAGTGTTCAGTCTGCAATCACAGACCACCTTGGCTTCAGAAAAATTAGTGCTCGCTGGGTTCCGAGGTTGTTGACCGGAAATCAAAAACAGGTCAGGTCGGAGATTGCTGGGAGACTTCTGCAACGATTTCAAGAAGAAGGTGAAGATTTTTTTTGAGGCGCATCGTCACATGTGATGAGACGTGGGTCCACCATTACACTTGATTTTGAGACAGAGTAGTGTCCCCAAACTGTGCCTGCAAACGAGTAAAAATTTCCGAAGGCTTAACACCTTCATTTGTTAAAAATTTTATGACGATGCGTTGCGCAACAGATGGATGTACCTCTCGCTCGGTCATGGCTGTACTGAAGGCAGAACACAACGCTAGTGTGAAGCAAGCAGTTCCCCCCACTCCTATTAAGCAAAACTACAATCGCCCACAGCCGCATCACGTCTGAACGTGTTTTGGTACAGTCAAGAGCAAAATTACCGTTTATATTTGATTTGCCCTCGTAGATGCAACAGATATGTAGTGTTGCACGGACATTGATAGACATAAGAAATGGTAATTGCGAGCTAAATATGATGTACTAAAATACAATATTTGGTTTTGAATATGACCAAGATTGTTTGAGAATAGTCCTTTATGAAGTAATTTTAACTGTTTTAATTAAGTACTTTTAATAGTCTTATATTAATTACTAATTTTGGACAGCAGAACATTGTTATCGTTTTTGCCATTCTTCAGTTTAATTTTGTTCTAAATGCTGTTATAAGATATATTTCCTATTCAAAATTAAATTTCGAAAAAATATACATTTATAGATCAAACAATTAGATAGACAATAGACAATAGACAATAGACAAACTTCTTTATTAGCATATTCATCAAGAACAGTAATAGAGTCAGAAATTAGATAAACTTGTTTTGGAAAAATAATTTTTGAGTCCGATGATGCATCACATTTGAGAGCGATTGTTGAGTTCCAGTTGAGGCCTCCAGTCTTGGTTTCAAGAATTCGTCAATGGTGTAGAAAGGCTGTCCAACAAGCAAGTCATGGAGTGCTTTTTTAAAAGGGTTACCCTGAAGCTCTCTTAATGGTTGTGGTAGATGGTTCCATAGCTTTCGCCCAATGTAGGTTGGTTTCTCCTCGAAAAGTGCTGTGCGGTGTATGGGTAGAGTGTAGCTTGTTGCATAACGTGTGTTGTAGTGATGAAGGTCCTTTCCAGTTTTTGAGATTCTTCTGGTGTGCATACATGATAACTTCTTGGATGTATAGCGCAGTAACAGTCATTATCTGGAGTGTCTGGAAGGCATGTCTGCAGCTCTGCCTTGGTTCTAAGTCAGCCAAAACTCGGATGGCTTTTTTCTGTAGGGTAAGAACTCTATTAAGGTTTCCAACTGAGGAGCCACCCCAAACCGCAAGTCCATACCTCAAGTGAGTTTCTACTAATGAGTAGTAAGCTGTTTTGGCTGATTCCAAGTTGCTGATCCATTTAATGCGTCGAACAACATATATTCCAGATGCTAATTTTTTGCAGACATTGTTTCACTTGCTCAGTCCAGGTTAGGTTTCTGTCCAGAATGACTCCAAGAAATTTTACATGATTTTCAAACTGTTACATTGGGCGATGCTGGGAGTAGTGTGTCCTCTTTTCTTACTGAAATTAATTTGTATTGTTTTTTTGTGGGTTTATGGCCAGGTCATTTGTTTTAACAATAATTCAGAGCCTTGTTTAGAGAGGCTGTAGCAGCTGCACAAACACCCTTCTGCAGTGAGATTCCTTATAAGGAGTGTTGTGTCGTCTGCGTACATTACACATGATGTATTATTATCTTGGGTATGTGTTGGGAAATCATTTACAAATAGAATAAAGAGGACAGGGCCCAGTACAGACCCTTGTGGAACTCCTCGGAGAATAGGAAGTGGTTTTGACTGGTGTGTTTTTGTAATTCCAAGTGTGGTTGTCTGTACCTCAACTACTTGGGTTCGTCCTGATAGGTAGCTTGCAAACCATTTATTTGCTGTGTCTGTGATTCCCAGTAATGTTAGTTTCCTTAAGATGAGGTCATGTCCCAAACAGTCGAATGCCTTACTATAATCGAGAAGAAGTGCGGAGATGTATTGTCCTTTGTCTATTTGGTCAATAATGTCTTCAATTAGGCTGATTATGGCAGAAATGGTAGATTTTCCCTTTGAGAATCCATGCTGGCAGTCGTTGATTAAATTTAGCTTCTTGAGGTGTGTCATAAGTCTGATGAGGACAACTTTTTCAATAATCTTTGAAAATGTAGAAATCAGGGAGATAGGACGATAATTTTGCACATCGTTTGTAAATCCTTTTTTGTGCTTCGGGTATACTTTCGACAACTTTAGTGCAGAGGGAAACTGGCCTAGGCTGAATGATTTGTTTATTATACTTACAAGAGGTGGAGTCAGTTCTTTTCTGCAGTATTTGACAAGCTTAGATGAGTATTCATCCATTCCACTTGACTGTTTTGATTTAAGGGAGTTTATAATATCCTTGACCTCGTCATTGTTTGTTGGTGTAAGAATTAAGGACTCTTGGCAGATTATTTCTGTTCGAAGGTCAGGTGCATTTATGTCATGGTTCCCTGTGATTCCCAGTAATGTTAGTTTCCTTAAGATGAGGTCATGTCCCAAACAGTCGAAATGCCTTACTATAATCGAGAAGAAGTGCGGAGATGTATTGTCCTTTGTCTATTTGGTCAATAAATGTCTTCAATTAGGCTGATTATGGCAGAAATGGTAGATTTTCCCCTTTGAGAATCCATGCTGGCAGTCGTTGATTAAATTTAGCTTCTTGAGGTGTGTCATAAGTCTGATGAGGACAACTTTTTCAATAATCTTTGAAAAATGTAGAAATCAGGGAGATAGGACGATAATTTTGCACATCGTTTTGTAAATCCATTTTTTGTGCTTCGGGTATACTTTTCGACAACTTTAGTGCTGAGGGAAACTGGCCTAGGCTGAATGATTTGTTTATTATACTTACAAGAGGTGGAGTCAGTTCTTTTCTGCAGTATTTGACAAGCTTAGATGAGTATTCATCCCATTCCACTTGACTGTTTTGTGATTTAAGGGAGTTTATAATATCCTTGACCTCGTCATTGTTTGTTGGTGTAAGAATTAAGACTCTTGGCAGATTATTTCTGTTCGAAGGTCAGGGTGCATTTATGTCATGGTTCCCTATGACCTGTCTATTCTTTTTTCAGCGTCAGCTCGGCTACATTAGTAAAATAAGTATTAAAATGTTTCAGCTATTTCCTGAGGGCTATCAGTCTCTCTGTTATTAATTTTAATATGCATTTGTGGATATTTTACTTGGGTTTTTCCTCTTTTTTCGTTGTTTATAAGGCTCCATAGGGCTTTACACTTGTTATCAGCTGATTTGATGTAGTTTGCATTTGCGTTTTTGGTTTAATTGTCTGAGTTTCTTGTCATAATTTTTCTTCCTTTCTACCATGATCTCTTTGGTCTTGCACATTTCCTGTTGTTTCATATTTATGTAGAGCCTTTAGAAAAGTCAAATTTAAAATTTTCTGCCTCATTGTCATAGGGGAAAGTTCTCTTTTTTCTTTTCTTAATACATTTCTTTTTGGGACAGGCAATGTCAAGAGACGCTTGTAGGGATCCCTTGAAAGATATTGTATGCTGCATCTGAGTCACTAGCGAGATGAATTTGGTCCCAATTTTTATTGTAAAGGATAGATGTAAGCGTATCAAGGTTCCATTTACTGAAACATCTTTTGTAAGCATACTCTGACGAAGTTTTCAATTCAAAGCTGTTGAATCCTGCAAATTTGTGCAGTGTGGTCAGAGAGTCCGGACTGAATTATGGCTGTGTCGATGTTGTCTTTCTGGTAAACTTGTGCATATACAGTCAATTGAGGTCGCAGTATTATGGGTGATGCGGGTGGCTGGTAAAGGCAGTCTTTTGATTTGGTGAGAAGTAAGTTCTTCTTCTAAAGTGGTATTATCCACCGTATTCTTCAGTCATGTCTATATTGATGTCACCAATCAGTACGAGCTGTTTGTTGTGTGCTTGTATATGCTCGAGGATGTTTTGCTAGAGTGTTTACACTTGCCCTTACATTTTCACTTGGTGATCTGTATATTCCGAGAATATGTACAATGTTTTTTCCAGACTCAATAGATACCATTGCTGTTTCACAGCTGAACTGAAGACAGAGGTGGGATATGTCAATTGATTTACAGCTGGGGGCTAACACATCCTTTGCGTATATGGCTACTCCACCTAACTTATGATTTTCTCTGCTATAGTGTGTTATTAAAGAGTACCCTTCAACTGGTGTTTAGTTCTAATTCTTCTCTTTTTAAAACCGTGTTCTGTAAGGACCACAATAGCTGGATTTATGTCACGAAGAAGGTGATGAAGTCTATCTAATTTTTTTCTTAGCCCACAAATATTTTGGTGCAGTATTGTTAAATAGTTTTTGGGGTTGTATTTTATAGTTGTCCAGTTTTGAATTTTGTTTTTTTTCTCTGAGGGTTGGGCTAAAAAAGGTTCCCTTTTTTGGCAGTTCACCTGATGTCCTGGTGTGCTCAAGGAGATCCTGGGTTAGTGATAGAAGAGAAGGAGATATGCAATTTGGTAGCTTCTTCTATATTTTTTGTGAAAAATTCTTCAAGTGATTCATTTTCTCCTAGTAGTTTGGCAGTCACTGGTGGGCCAATTTGAACGTTGAAAGTATTTCTTATTTGGTTGGAGTGAGAGTCAACTTTACATGCATTCGATACTTTGCTGCTTGGAGGGAGACACTAAAAACATTTTTCTTCAAGGTTTGTTTTGGTTGTTTAAAGTCCTCCTCCATCTGTACCGAGTTTTATGGGATGAGCCTTTATCAGAGAATGATGATTCAGTTTTGTTCTTCTGGTTTGACTGATTCCAGGGGTCAAGATGTTGTTATGAGTTATCTCAGTATTTGTTAAATGGTGATGGTTCAGTTTTTCCTGGCTGGTTTTGGCTGGCTCCAGGGGTCAGTTTGTTAATATACGTTATCTCTGTGGTCGTCAAAAGAGGTTTGATCAGTTTTTTGCTTCTGGTTTGACTGATTCCAGGGTCGGGTTGTTAATATCTGTCATCTCTGTGGTTGTCAGTGAGGGTTTGATCAGTTTTTTGCTTCTGGTTTGACTGATTCCAGGGGTCGGGTTGTCAATATCTGTAATCTCTGTGGTTGTCAAAAGAGGTTTGATCAGTTTTTTTCTTCTGGTTTGACTGATTCCAGGGGTCGGGTTGTTGCTATTAGTCATCTCAGTATTTGTCAAATGGTGATGGTTCAGTTTTTCTCGACTGGTTTGGCTGGCTCCAGGAGTCAGGTTAATAATATCTGTTATCTCTGTGGCAGTAAAAAAAAGGTTTGATCTGTGATGTCAGTGTTCTGATCATATCTTCCATGTGCTCTTGTTTTTTATTTATATTTAGGATTTCATATACAGCAGAGATGAAAAGTTAGCTGTGGATGAATTTGCATTTTCGCTGTTTGGGGTTTGGGTAGAAATACTAATTGATTCAGGCATATTGATAAGGTCACTTTGATTTTCAATTTTTTAAATTTAGGTTTTTGAATAATTTTTTCTTGATTATCTATCTTTTTTGAGTAGTCATCAATTATAAGTCCTAGTTTAGTGTCGTGCTCTTCAAAGACATTTTGACTATTTAGTCGTAGTTGTTTTTCCCTGTCAAGTTGAGCCTGCATTTCTATCAGTTGATGTTGTAAGTTTTCAAGTCTTTCAGTGTATTTTATCTTCCCTATTTCTCATGTCTTCAATTTTTTCTTCACAGCTGGCAAGTTCTGCTTTCATTCTAAGATTTTGTTCTTTTAAAGAATTATTCTCGTTGAGAAGAACAGAGCCTATTTTTGTTTAAAACATTTTGTTACTTTGCCAGTCAATAAGATCTCATTAAATGCAAAGAGATAAATATTGTAAAGTTTTTAAGCTAATAGAGCTTGTTTTTTATGAAAAGTTTTATACATTACAAGTTCAAAATTTTAAAAAAAACAAGTTTTGTGTTTTAGAATTGCTCATCACTTTTTAAGTGGTTTAATTTGCCCTTGGAGGGTTAGTCAGACAAAAAAAACTGGTTATACTTATAACAGTTGGGTTCTAACTGAATGGATTGTTGCAGGCTCTTTGTCGAAGAGCTGCTGTCTTAGCGCTCCAGCAGTTTGTGGAACGTGCCGTGAACATCCCTCATGGTGTTGAAATCACCACTGCTGCCAACTTTCATAGCGTCGGTAGTTGCAGCAATGCTTATCTAAGCGTCAGGTAATCTCCCAGTTCCTTATCTTTACGGTTATCTCGTTCTCTTTCTATGTTTTCCTTAAAATTCAGAGGGTTTTAGGTAGTGATTTCTCAAGATTTAACGCAAGTTTTATCCAAATATTAAATAAAGTATTCTGAATTAAACCGGATTTTAGACATTTTATCTATTTGATTACAGGCCTATTGATAGTGAAAATATAAGCAGTGAAAGTGTAGAGGGATACAAATCACTATCTTCAGTTTAATGCTGTTGGTGCTTTGTTAAATATAGATATTGTATTATACTTGTTGTTACTTATTTACTGTTAACAAGCAGTTTGTGTACCATAGTTAAAAAGAAAAAAAATGGCTCCAAAGTTCTTTCCGTTCATATTGCAATTTAAAAAGTACTAAAACTTAATCAATGTACAAAATGTATTGATTTGTAGAATTATTTTATAAAGGTTTAAACTGCAATTTTAGTTAGGAAATAACTGAAGGATGGAAGGTTTTAAATTATGTTTACAAATCATACAAGAACAATTGTAAAGTAGATTTATTTACAAACAATATACTGAGATAAATGTTCACCCTTTTCACTCGGATGTCGCTGCTTTATAACTGTTAACTTTTCAATCGAGTTATCAAGCTTTGTCTAAGCTGTTACAAAATTTTGTTTATAGCTTTTTTTTACCTGGTAATTTGTGCTGTATATAATGCCTAAAGAATCTATAAGCAAAACATTTAGTAGTCCAAATAAATTCATGAGTTCAGGTATATTTGCAACCATGTATATATGTACTAAGAAGAAAAATTCAATTATAAGGCAACAACACGGTCTAGGAAATTAAAGTGGAAAGAGTTAAAGCCAGTTTCAACACTATTAGTTATAGAAAAAAGTACTTTAGCAAAATCTTTACAATTTTTCTTGTTTTAATAACGGTTAATTATTTAGGATAACAACAAATACTTAGGGTTAAAGCTATCCAGCCACTGATGACAGAACAGACTAACTCCTGCTACCTCAGAATAACAATGTTTTACATCTTTTTGGTAGTTTCCTGTTTTTGATAATGGCAATTGCTGATGATGTTGCAGCATGGAAATAGCTCAGTACAAAGAGTACACGGAGAGTCTCATCAAACACCTGCTCAGAAACAAAGTAGACTACTGGGATTGTAACATCCGCATCCTTACTGCCAAGGTATTTAGCTATCAGTTCAGCCTAATAACTGTGGTACAGTGGTTACATTTAGAAGTTTTCAGTGGCATTCTGCTTGGCACAGGTGAAATATACTGGGAACAGTAAAAGATTGTTATTAACTTAGGTAACTTTGTGGTTGTTCAGAGAGTTTCATCTTCGGCTGCTCTTTGACTCTTGTTAGATGATTTGGCATACTCTTTGAGGTTTATTCCATTGTCTTGGTAGAGTTACTCTGTGGACATCGATGGGAGAATTAGTTGCCATAATTGGTAGGGCAGATGTAAGAACCTTGGCTTGTGAATTTGGGAGACGTAGCAGCTGTTGTGGAGGGCATCGAGCTATTAACAAAGAACTTGCTGGTGGGGATGTCCTTTTGCTAGTATTATTGGTGATGTGGCCATTGACTACTGGTAGTCACCAATCCAACATCTTTTCTTTTTCGATCTGCCTTACTCGATGACAATAAGGGGTACAGCAACGTTCTATAGAGTTTATTGTTCATCCAACAGATGGAACAGTTTGGGAGGTTTTAGCGTTGGCATAGGAGGCATACAAATAAAATAAAAATACATTAGTGCAAGTACGTTCTCCAATTTGTCTTCACCTGTGCAGAACTAACTCTTGGTCTTTTCGGATACAAACGTTAATCAATGTTCTTAGCTAACACATAAAATTACTATGTTCTGAAAAGCTTCTGGGATCATCTGCATACGCAAAAATTCGTTCCTTTACTCTCGGGACCTTAAAATGTCCTTTCAAAATAGTGCTGCGTTAAAGCTGAATCTTTATCAAAGAATCTGATCTGCCAAGATTTACCAAATCATTAATAACTGGGCAGAAGTCAAGTTCATGTTCCACCACTTTTAATTCGGCTACATAGCAGCAGGTGAAATCTTCCTTACGCCAAACTAGGAAACATCTGTGATGTGTTATTCGGTAATCAATTGCAGTGAGACAATGGCGTCTCACAGCATCGGGGCATTGTTCATTGTTTTTTCTCATGTATTCCTCTCCTTAATAGTCACCTGGAACATCAGCTCTGGGATGTCCTTGCAATGCTGACACATGTATCCCAGATCTGTGCCATAGCCACCCTTCTTCTGTGATAACATTTGGGTTGTGTCTTCCTGGCTCCTGACTGTCTTCCTTCTTCTGAGTTTCCTGATAGTGGTGACCTCACTGTTTGTTGTGCCCGACCTAACTCTTGGCTATTACGTCGAGGACACAAACCATTACCTGACTCAGGGATCAATTATTCTTAATGAATGGTAATATTCGGAATTAGGTTATTTCTACATTCCAGATGAAACATATGGAGCTGACCAATCTGCAGACAGAGTTTTATAATTTTATGATACGGAACATGTTCAAGTTTGTTATTCCAGCTCCTGGCATATGAGCTTGCTTGGTATCCACTTGAAACCAGTTAGTATATATTCTTTGTTTGAAGTTTATTTTTGACGACGGAAGGATTGTGAAGGAAAGGTGGTCGTAGGTGGTTGGTAGACGAATGCAGATATATTGTGACCTGTATTCTGTAGTTCAGTTTTAATGATTAGTGTTGTGTATAGTTTTTTTATTGAGTGCATGTTTTAGAGTTAGTGAAGTTGACACACAACATGGTGGTTGTGATTCCTGACTTAGGCGTGTCACAACGCTTTGGTATGATTTGTTTGTTTTAACCTAGTTTGTAATTATGTATTAGATTAGTTATTTACCTGAAGAACAGATCAGATTGCAAATCTCTAAACCTAGTGTTACTGATTTTTTGTTTCACTGAACGATGGCAAATGTTCGGAAAAATCCTGTTTCCTTCACAGTTAGTATAATCCCGTATCGAGTTACCTCTTGCCGCAGAGCATTTATTAAATTATTCAGCTTGTAAAAGTACATTAAATAAAATAATTTGAATTGTTATATAGTAAAAATGTTTTATATTCAGTACATGTGAAAATTATGATTCTGTGCTAATCTTGATTTATATTATAAATAGCATAAAACTCATCCTTACATTTATACTTTTGTAAAACTTCCTATTGTACAGGTGAAGAAATACATGATATGCTTGGTTGTATTCCATGATTTCTGTTAAATGTCTCACTGAATTATGAATTTCAAAAGAGAGATTTCATGGAGAAATTTTTATTGGCTTCCATATTTAGTAACTGAGTAATTTTTTAATTTCATAAAACTTTTTAAATTTTGAATTTAAATTAAATACTTTAAACTCTAATGCTGCATAGGTCCAAACTGGCTTGGACAAAAAATGTTTAGGTCTTTTTAAATTTTAAATAATTATTTGTTTTAAATTTTGATTTAGTACAACACAAAGTTTTGTTTTAGTTATGTGGTTCATTAGGATGTAGTGAAAATAGCCTTTCAAGTTCAAAAGAAACAAAAAAATTCTATAGCTAATAGTAACATTGAATTGTACAGGAGTTTCCTAAGAAATTAATGTTTTTGTTATAAATTGTCTAAATTGAGTCTATTGGCATTACCTAAGATTAGATATCTTTTTATGTATTAAAATTGAAAACAAGTGCAAATTACATTTTCAGTTTAATGGTTTTAAAAATAATAACGCTTAGACAAACTGAGAGGAAATAATATTCTGGTTACAGTGACGTTAAAATAAATACATTGCATGCTGATAGTTCATTATATGAGGTTGTGACATCAGCAATGGATTGATTTCCAGGCCCTGCACAAACTGGCGAGTAGAGCTCCAGAGTACATGGCCTCTGACGTATTGACAGAGCTATTTGCTCTCATCGTGAATGATGACCCCAAAGCCATACATGGTGCTGTTCTTGCCATAGGAGAGCTCGTGTGGGCTTTATCCTCGATTTCTCAAAACCTATTAGGTCAGTCAAAGCTAGCTCTTAAGTTCTCTGGTCGAAGTCAGTAGTATGTTGTTTTTAGAAATGTAAAACCTTAGTGATATAATACATTTTAAATGTTGTGCGATTGTTAATTTTTCTACAAATTCATGTCAGGATTGAAATGAAATGAAATGAAATATGCCTTTATTTAAGAGGCGGAGTTAGGGCTATTTAGCCCTCTCTACCACCCAACCTCACATAATATACAGATATATGTACAGTGAATGATCTTAACTAATAACAAATTTTAAATTAAAATAAATGCTTAAAAATTAACCAAAATATATACATACTATTTAATAATTAAAAATAAAATTTATCAGCTTAATATGTAGAAAAATTCAAACAAAGTTAAATTAAAACTTAAATTAACAGATTACTTTTTAAAGAATTTCTCGTTATTACTACATTCATTCTCTCAAACACACAGCCCGACCACAAGCACGCCACGAGCACCGCCACCCGTCACCCCCACAGACCGGCCAGCAACAAGTCCTTGACCTTTGCCCCAAAACGAGCTCGGCCCTCTATAATACGTATATCATCAGGAAGAGAGTTCCAGAGGCGACATGCCTGAACAGTGAACGACTTACTGAAGAAGTTCGATCGATGAACAGGAATTGACAGTAAGGTGGATCCCCTTCTCGTAGGTCGCTCACTTGTATAGGAAATAAATTTGAAATGTTCGGACAGGTAAACAGGTGACTTGTTTTTGATAACTGAATGTAGAGTTGAAAGAATGTGAAGTTGGCGAAGTGTACACTCAGGGAAAATCTCAGATTCCAGAATCGATTGACGGGTTTTGAAAATCGAATCTGCGGAGATCCACCACGTAATTGATTATTGGCAGTACCATGTTAAAATATTGACCACTAAAACGTGTTTTTCTGTACTTGAAGTATTTAAACCAATAAATAGATAACTTAATTCACAAATTATTGTACCTTTGTAAATAATATTTTGCTTGCAGTTTGTACTTATATATATATATATTTGTGTGTGTGTAGGGTTTGGCATCTCCGCGTGTATGCTGCATAAATTTGTGGACAACAATGCGCATATTAGCAATCGCTTAAAAGTGTTCTTGTACTTAATGTTTCAAAAACCGTAAATTGACAACCAAATTAACAAAATATCATACTTTTGTAAATAATATTTTATGTGCAGTTCTGTATATCTGTACATGCATTGTCTCGAGTCTGTAGCGTATTTTCGTGGACAAAGCTGCTGATAGATTTAACGAATTGTTGGTCAAAAAGAGAAATTTACTTGATCAAACAAATTAAAACACTAGAAGAGGAAATAAATTCTTTATC
The DNA here is from genome assembly GCF_021130785.1 of Homalodisca vitripennis. Classification (NCBI taxonomy): domain Eukaryota; kingdom Metazoa; phylum Arthropoda; class Insecta; order Hemiptera; family Cicadellidae; genus Homalodisca; species Homalodisca vitripennis. The sequence goes on from NC_060215.1 coordinate 143,189,984, forward strand.
TCAATAATTAGGTATTTTATACTAGTGGCTTATCAAAAAATTAACAAGTATATTAATGATCATGCTTTGCTATTTTTTAAATACGTCTTATATGATTTAATTTTTTCAGACATGTGAACTACTGTTGTAGCTTAAAGTACTCGTAAAAGTTGTTGCTTTTCATAAAATTATATTACACTCATTCATTATTTGTCTATACCTACACTGTGTGTGGCAAAAACTGATGTGTCATTTAAATGTGGGCAGGCCAATGGATTTTCAGGAGCTAAATACAAATGTTGAGATTTTATATTAAAAGGCTTGGTCGATAGGTCTAATTTACTGCGGATATGACTGGGCGGGGGCGGGGCTCCCTTATTGTTAAAAATGAGCTTTAAGGCTTAAACATGACAGATTATCATCTCCCTCGTTCGCTTAGACTGGATGAGGTTGGAACAGAGCTAACCTCCGCTTCTTCCAAGTTGACAATTATTGAGATACAGTGACTGCTATATCTCGACAAGAGGCGGTCCCTACCTTACCCGTCCTGAATATCCTGTCACTCCGAAAGCAGCACAAAGGTCATTCGTTATAGGACTAAGTACAATGAAGGGTTTCCTAATCTTATACTGAGTGAATAAAATAAATGTAAAATTATTCTAGCTTAAGATTGTGTTTTGATTTTTCATTGTAAATACTGGCGGGATAAGTTATGTTTTACTTATTTATTATGTTCTTTTCTGGGTTGCTATGTTTCTTTAAATGGAATTGGGGTTAAATGTAAGAGAATTTTATAGTCCCGACTATTCTTAATAAATAAAGCAAAGTTCATTCATTTACTTCAATAAATCATATTTACTTCATTGGTTATGTAAGAAAAAAACAATTATCATAAGCATTAAAAAAGGTCTTCAGAGTAAACAAGTGAGATGTTAAATTTAAATGAGAGAAAAAGCAGGTCCTTAATAATTTAATTATACTGGAAAGGGTTAAGAAGCATGTATGATTGTTACAGAGCCGTACCTGGAGCGCATAGAAAATCTAGTAGGCCAATTAAAGGAAAGAAACTTAATGAAAGGAGCTCTTGGTGACATCATCAAGACTGTCTTGTGCTCCTTTATAGCCTAGTTCTCGGGCCAGATTGCCATTCCACGGCAAGCCTGTCATTGGTGAGTCATGTCTAACGTAGGATTGTTCAATTCCGTGTGATTCCTTGATTTATACCATGGTTATTTCTAGAATTCAATTTATTCCAATTATAATAATACTGTCGTTATAATTTCTTTAACCCATTGACATGTTAACTTATTTTACCTCCTGTGTGTCTTAATTCTGTATTGGCTGGATTCAGTATTAATTATGTAATTCGGTGCTATAAGATAATGTATTATTTATTTACTATGATATTTAAGGTTTGCTATTTTTGCAAGTAAAAAGACAATAAAATCTTTTTATTTACATAATTATAAATTCTTCCTCACCCTCATAATCATGAAGACATGGTTAGGCCTGTTTCAATTCATGGACAGCAACTTTGATTTCGTCAACTTTTTCTCTATCAAACGGGACCAAGATTCTGATATGAAATGATTGGATGATATTAACCATTTTCGGTTAGGTTCAATATGGTCAGCTGATTGTCAAAATTATATTCTTATTATACCTTTCACCTTTTTACTTTATACAAAGTTAACTGCAATTTAATGTTTAATATTTATTCATTATTCATGTTTTCTGGAATAATGTTTCTTTTTTTAAAAAAAGATAAATAATTATAAAATAGAGGAAATACAAAATTATAGGTCTTATAATAGGTACTTTGTTTTAAATATAATTTTAATTCTCAAAAAGCTAATCTTTTTTAATATTAGTAAGTGCAAAGTAATGTCATTCACAAGGAAAAAGATATCAATTTCGAATAACTATGCCATAAATGGTAGTAATCTTGAAAGGGTATTTGAATTTAAGGATTTAGGCGTAATTTTGGATCCTACTTTAACTTTCAATCCCCATATCTCATCTATTGTAAATAAGGCCTACAAAAATTTGGGATTTATTATTAGACAGTCTTCAAATTTTCATTCAATTTCAACCTTAAAAACATTGTATATATCACTTGTCCGATCAAATTTAGAATTTGCCAATATAGTGTGGAATCCTTATTTTGCTAATCGCATTAATTTAATTGAAAAGGTACAAAAACGCTTTTTACGATATTTATATTTTAAAGAAACTGGTCACTTTACCTTCGATATTTCATATAATCAACTTTTAAGCATTTTTGAAATGGAAAGTCTTCAAAAACGTAGAAAATTAGCGAATTTACTTTTTCTTTTTAAATTGCTGAGAGGTGAAGTAATGGATTCATTTTGCTTGTCAAAAATTAATTTTTACACTCCATCATTTTATAATAGATCCCAAAATTTGTTTCACATTAATTTTTCTCGTACAATGGCACATTTTTCATCACCTTTGAATACAATGATGAGATTGCATAATTCTTTGCCTGGGGAGGTTGATATATTTTTACATAATATTAATCAATACAAAAGACTTTGTCAGAGGGATATAAACTGAGCTAGACTATAACTAATACCTTACATATACACATTTAACAAATATACTACACTACCAATATTTGTATTAAGATGTTTTATACTTTTAATTACACACACACACACACACACACACACACACACTCACATATATACGAGTGTGTTCTTTTTGTTATGGCTTATCTTGCTTGACAGAGTTTGATTTGTTGTTTTTGTTAATATTTATGATTATTTATTATTGTTGTTATATAGTTACGTTGTTATATATATATATATATATATATATATATATATATAACAACGTAACTATAATAAAATTATAAACAAAATAACAACAATAATATATATATATCTCTGTTATTTATCTTTAGGCTTAATTATCTATTTATTGTGAACTATTGTGGTGGAACACTGGACTGGACTGGATTATATTGGAATTTGTGGATATTATTGCATGTCATCTTGATTTAAACATGCACAATGTAATTGGGTGTGTAACCTGTATTGTTGCATGTAAATAAAATAAATAAATAAATATTTAAAATTAGTGATAGTCAAGTAAAAATAAAAAGTAGGGTAACCAGCAAGATTGTTATTTCATTTACACATAGTATTTTAGTGATGTGGGAATATTTTGAAGTTTAACTGTTTTCCTTTAATTATTCCCACATTATTTGTGCTTGATTTGAAAAATTCTTCGTTGCACATAGTCTAAGATCATATATACAGTGGTAAACACATACAGAAATCATTTTTACACATAAAACTTGAATTACAAACAAAGCATGTCATTAGTGTTCAATCAATTATGATTTAAAAAATCTTGAAATAATGTTTATAAAAGTTTAAAGTTCAAGTCACAGTATATATCCCGGGTGTTTATAAATGAATATCAGGAGTTTTAACGTTTTTTAGTATTTATTGTTATAAAACTTAAAATTATAATTAATACATGACGTTAAAAAGCAACTCAAATAGTTATACCTACAACATTACAAGTGTTCAATGTGATCTCCATTCATCACATGGCACGCATCAGGTCGATAGCCTAGTTCTTCCCAAACTTTGATCATTGTGTCTGGATTGATTGTTGCAACAGAGGCGTTCAACCAATCACGTACTAAATTATTCCTCCGCCCATAAACTTTCTGATTAGATATGGCACACAAAACATTCAATTTAGGGGAGTCCGCTTCCAATTGTACCATCATGTGAGGGTTTTCTGAGCCCCAGATGTGCACATTGTGAGTGTTCACATGTCCACTGAGGTGAAATGTTGATTCATCAATGACAACGACATGATCCAGATAATCTTCATTGTCGTGCAAAATCATTTTGTATCAAAATTGGCACTTAAACCATAGTCTGAGGTGTTGGAGTCTGTAACAACTCCAAATGGTAAGGACGTGGTTGCAAGCATTTCTGTAAAACTTTCCAAACAGCCTTCACTGGAATTGCTAATTTACAAGTAGCGTTCCGAACTGATTCTGTGGGCAACACGTGAAAGTCTCTCACTCACCTAACACTCTCATCACTAACCGTTGGTCGTCCCGTACCAACTTTGCAAAGGCAGCCAGCATCTTCAAACTGATAATACAATCTACGAATGTTATTATCACTCGGACGATCACAACTGAACTTTATATGGAAAGTACTTTGCATAGTTACTACAGAGTCAGTCATTGCAAACTCCAGAACACATAAAGCCTTCTGTTCACGAGTCGTCATTTTTGCTACTAATGGATGGAAGTATTGCGTCCACATGCAACACCAGTGACAACAAACAATAGTGTTTGAGTTGCTTTTTGATGTGATGTATGAATTATAATTATAAGTAAAAATTGCAAATACCACTTAAAAACAGTAGTATGGGATGGTGCTTCAGTACCAAAGGCAGTTTTGATTCATATATAAATATAAGCTTTAGTATTATTCTGAAGATAAGTTTCGTAGTATTATTCTGAAGATAAGTTTCAAACTTTACTCAGAGTCTTTTATATCGAAATAATGATAAATACTTAACTTTTACAGTTTTATCTAAGGGAATTTAAAACAATTATTAAAACAGAGTACAAGAAACAATGTACATTGATGTGTTGATTATTTAGATCTCATTCAAAAGTCAATACTGTATTGTATTTTAATTTGAATTAGAGTTAAATATCGTATTTAGTTTTTAAATTGTGAGAGTAACGTTAATATAACACACAAATTATTGTAGTTAATGATAATTATACATTACACTTAATCATTCTGTTGTTTTATAGGTGTGGTTAATTTAACAAAATATGGTACGGTATTTAATATTTTTCTTTCCATAAAAATGACAAACTATTTTTGGTTCTGTACTTGAGGGAAAGGTTATAAGTGCTAATCTTCACTATTTATATCCTTTTTGTATTCTTTCCATTCATGTTACCAGCAGAGTAAAAGTTCCAAAAATAACCGGATCATAGTGAGAAGATTTATTGATATAGGGATAATATAAGTATATACTTACATACCACATTAATTAGCTAATAATAGTTTTCATGCTGCAACTACAATGACAGTTATTGTGCTCACAGATGAATGGCAGCTGTTTATGGACGAATGTGTGTGCAACCCCGTGTCGGATGTCCCAGGACGCAGTGCAGACTAAAAAGTGTAAGTAAAACATCATTGTGATATTAAGTTTTTGGGAATATTGTGCCAAAGTTTGATGTTACTCTACGTTGTAGTGCCCCAGGACACAGCCCCGACTAGAATATGTAAGTATCTCTATTGGTTCCAAGCCAGGAGACTAGTTGAGTTGTATATTGTCATCTTCTTTCTGCTAAGTGGCAGCCTATTGCTGTGCACTTAAGCCTCAAGAGCCTATTGCGCATGGAAGTATACCATGAGGCCAACCAGTTTATGGTAGTAGAGCGTGATGAACAGGCAGAGACACCCAGAGCCAAACTGCCAGATACAAATGCCTGCTGTAACCTTTCCAGATCAAGATCTTTTGTGTTTTTGACTTCAGGGTCCATAAAAGATCCCACGGGTACCGAGGAAGTAAAATGGCCGTACGCTTGTGGGGGGGGCAACCCCCCAAGGGCTCCATTTGTGACGCTTTATCCCTGAGCCATGCATCACTTAGGCACGGGCGTCGCTTCACACAGTGGGATTGGAGACCTCCAGTCCGTACAAAAAGCATGTGCGTGGTACGATTCTGGACAGATCAGTCCAGACTGGCCATGCCCAGCTAGAACTACTACTGTGAGGTGCCGACAGCAACTGCCGCCGCAGAGTACACAATCGGGGCACTACCCTAGATCCTGGGATTCTGTTTTCAGCAGGACCTCCTCATGCAGGACACTTAACAAGTGTTCATCTGAGCCCAACAACCATTGGTGGGATTCGGATCCCCCAATATCAATTTTTTAACCGCTCTGTCAAGAATAAAAGTTAAGATTGTAATTTAGTAATAACAGTACACTTTTACCTGTCTAGTATACCAATTTGGTCTCAGTTAGATCAGAAGTTTCCAAATTATAAATTTTAGAGTTTCAGTTTTATCGAAGAGCACAAAAAATCTGTACACATTTTTGTTGCTATTGACATAAATTTTATGGTAACTTTCATTGTGTAGCTCTGATAGTTAGTTTGTGGTTAACGTTTACACTCAAGTATATATTTTTTGATCTGAGAGTAAGCTTAACTGATTTAGGAGTTGAAACTTGCACATTTATTTTCAAAATGCATTCTCTTCTACAAAATGTATTGAGATCTGGGTATTGTTAAGTTTTAAAGGGAACAAAAACACTTATAAACTATAAAATTACTTACCACTCCAAGTAATCACTTATTTCACCAACCTCATAAACATTACCGTGCTGAATCTAAACAACAATCAAAATTTAGGCTTAGCCAGTTTAGCCAACATAAAAAGCAATAATTACTCTATGTAAACGTGTACTATAACGACTACGGCTTGGCAAACGAAGTCTTCTGATCTCAAATACTAAGAATATGCATAAATGAAACTATTAAAAAAAATTACCTATACTAAGATATCCAAAACATTGTGTACAGTTTTATAGAAGCTATATATTTGAAGTTTTATTTTAAGCTGTAAGAAAACAATAAAAACCAAAAGTTTTAAATGAATGTTTATTAATTGTAAGAGGTTGTCCTCTTAATGCTCCTACAGCTGCATGTGTAGTATCTTATGTCTGAAATTAAGAGCCAACTCGATTTTAGCTCTGTAAAAACAATGTTAACACTTCAACGCTAAATTAAGTTAGTTACGTTTTTGGTACAAAGGTATTTAATAATGTAATTCTCTTTTTCAGGCAGTATTGGGGCAGCTCGGGAAGGAAATGACCCAACACGGATTAGACTGACTCTGTTCCTTTCATTGACATTTATCACTTTATTAATTTTGTATTTGACTGTGTTCACATTGCTAAGAACATTTTATTTATAGAATAATCTATAAAGTTCTATCTCCAAGTGTGCCTTACTCTAAAGTAAACATTGCACAATTTTCTGTGATTTCCAAGTGATATAATACCTTATAAGATTTTTTATAATGTTAACTTCTTCTCTTTCTCTGTTAGTTTAAGTGTTGTCACTACCAAAGTATATTGTAGTAGTTTTGTTAAATGTTTTCTGAGTTAAACATATTGAAGCAGTATGTTGTAAACATCACAGATTCTGTGTGTTGTTACTACCAAAGTATATTGTAGTAGTTTTGTTAAATGTTTTCTGAGTTAAACATATTGAAGCAGTATGTTGTAAACATCACAGATTCTGTGTGTTGTCACTACCAAAGTATATTGTAGTAGTTTTGTTAAATGTTTTCTGAGTTAAATATATTGAAGCAATATGTTGTAAACATCACAGATTCTGTGTGTTGTTACTACCAAAGTATATTGTAGTAGTTTTGTTAAATGTTTTCTGAGCTAAACATATTGAAGCAGTATGTTGTAAACATCACAGATTCTGTGGATGTTGTGATATTTTATTGTTAATGTTATCAGAAACGCTTGCCTTGAGCTTTATCTATAGAGTTAGTAAGTTGAATACCATGGAGTTAATTCCCTCCATATTGTTTTAGTTGTGCATAAAATTTTATTTGATGTTCAACGTAGCGAATTTTAACTGTCGTTTGTTAGTTTTAACTTATTCTTACCTTATTTGTTCCTTGTGTTTTTAATCAAATCAAATCAAAATCTTTATTGTCTTTAGGCATATAGCAATCGACATGGTCATCAATTTATGTTACAAATCATAACTTGTCATAGTTAATGTTTATACTACTTAGGTAGGACTAACAAGTGTAAATTGATAATATAAAACATCATTTTTGCTATACCTAATTCTTGAATTAAAATAACATTGATAAATATAAAATAAAATCTTAAACTAAATAAATAGTCGATAAATAAAATAAATAAATCTTACATATGTAACAAACTTACAAAACATTAATTTCTGAATTTGGCATATTTAAAAATTCATCGATACTATTGAAGGGATGAGCAGCCAGCCATCTATGTAACTTACATTTAAAGAGACTAAAAGATAAATCTTTGGTTGAGAGTGGTAACTTATTATATAGTCTAATACACATTATAGTATGGCTAGATCTAATTTTTTCCAACCTTGTGAAGGGTACATCAAGACGATTACCATGCCTTGTAGATTTTTCATGGATTTCATTCCTTACATTATATGATAAAATATCTTTATGAATACATAACAATAAATAAAATATATAGAGATTAAAAACAGTTAAAATACCTAAATTAATAAAAAGTGGTTTACAATTAGCCAGGTAGTGAGACTTGGTAATTATTCGAACAGCCTTCTTCTGTATCAAAAGGATATCTTTAAGGTTGCTGGAATTGCCCCCAGAAAATCAAACCATAGCTTATTATGAACTGAAATAGACCATAGTAAACAGTAACGATATAATGTTTAGGAACACAACTCATGAGACGTCTTAATAGATAAATCACACGAGATAGCCTAGTTGATATTTGTTCAATGTGTTTTGCCCATGACAGCTTACAATCAATGTACACACCTAAAAACTTGACACAATTATCAAACTCAATATCATCTTTAACAGGCCTAAGACTAAACAGAACCGATTTAGTTTTGTCATTATTTAAAAGTAAGTTGTTAGCTGAAAACCATTTTGAAGCTAGTTCTAAAGTATTATTGACGTAATTAATTGTAAATCAATTAAGTTTTTATCAATAGAAAGAAAATTGGTGTCATCAGCATACAGACAAGTTTTAGACTGTTGAATATTAATAGGTAAATCATTTATTGCTATTATACCAATAATAATACAATATACCATTTTATATTATTAAAAGTGCCTTTTATGAGAGATTTGTACACTTAAGATTTCATAATGTGTTTGTTACAACAACTCACCTCCGTAATATTGTAACAAAAACTCAAATTTGCATCATAAAGCATTAATTTCTCATATACTTTGCATAGCGAATGATGCTGGTATTTTATCTCTTTTGCTGGAAGTTTTAATCAGGTACTTGCAATAAATTCTTCTGTTTGCTTTGTTTCTATGCTCTTCTGTTTGCTTTGTTCAGTAATAAGTATTTGTATTTAATCGGAATAAGTTAAGTATCTTCTAATGTTTTAAACAGAGATTAATTATGATAGTGATTATCAGTAGTAACTTGCAAGGTGTGAAGTAAATCTACTCCCTAATTTTTCATAAACTGTACTAAAGTTGTTCTGTTACTAATACAAATAGGAATATGTGATAAATATTGTGATTGTACATGAAGTGCAATGTACCTTTGCTCAGATCCGTCCAATGTTACCGATCTGCGAGACAAACTTGTTGCCATATTTGCTCTCTTGTTGTGGCGTGAACTCAGTTCCTATTCACGCTGTGTTACCTTGATTCTGCAACATGCTGTACGCACAAATTTGTGCAAGAAGTGCCTGAACATTCCGTTTTTTGGTCAGTAACATTGATTGTGTAATAGTATTGTTAAAAAACAATGACATAATTCAGTTGTAGTTTACACACATGTAACATTCCTAACTGTTTAACCTCAAATGTTTTAGGCGTGATTCTAGATTAAGATTTTTATAATGTTATGTGTTTTTGAGATGTTTTTGTTGTTACAACTTTTGTAAAGAGTGTAATAAAATGAGTTTAATTCATATAATGCCTCATTCTCTTTTTTTTATTCAATAACCTTGAACTTAAATTAATCTTAATGAGCAGTCAAAAATTAAACTTATTAGTCCAAAAACCTGACTCATGTGAGGTTTTTTTTGCATAATTTGGCAAATATGATTTTAATTCTTTAATGCTTTCAATTATGAGCTATAATTAAAATTTTGTTGTTGATTCATTCCTTAAGAGATTCTCTTTAATCTTAAATAGGTTCAAGATGTTTTTAGCTTTTAGCTAACTTTTTTACTGTATGAAATAAAATTAAAATATATAAATATTTCTAATTCACTGTGAAGAAAGTATTTTAACTTACAGTTAACTACATCTGTTGTTTTTATGATAAGATTTACTAATATTTAAATATATTATGTCCAGATTTCAGCCCAGTATCTAAATTTTCCCCACATGCACCATTTAAAAAATATTACTTATGCAGTCATATCATAATTTTCTACAAAATTAAAAACAGCCCTCTTCAAAATTAATATTTTTCTCTTTATTTTTGCTTGACATTATGCTTGAAAATTTTGTTTACATAAAAAGACTGTGTTCATAAATTTTGTGTACATACCCATATTGTAATTTAGTAACAGCTAAAATAAGTTGTACCAAAGTCAGTGTTAGTCTTGAGAATCCTTGATCAGTACTTTTAAAATTAATACTTTATATCACAAACATATAGGTAGAAACAAAACAGACAAATGGAAATATTTTTTGTCAGCATCAACTAGAACAGGACAAGGAACGGGTTACTCGCTGTCATAATCTGCTGGCAACAGGTAATTACAAACACACAGAGTAAAAAAATTGTATCTCTTTTTTAACTATGCTGGTATGTTTGAGAAGTGCCAAGGGCTGACTAGATCAGCTTGATTATATATCTTGATTTGTTACACATAGTAAAAGCTATTTGCCAAATACAAGAGACAACTTTTATGTGAGTGCATATTTTCAACATTTTGCCCAATATATGAGAAAAATCCAAACTCAGTATTACAACTTCCTCAGGTATTTACTTTTTTGAGACTTGGTAAGTTATAGTTAACCCTGTTTATATAGGGAACAATAATGTATTACAAATCTATTAAGATCATAAAGTTATATTTTACATAATTTATGTATATAAAACAGTAAAAAAAGATAAGTTATAGCCTCTTTTTTATCTAAGTAATACTACAAAAATACCAAATAAAACAAAACTCAGTTATACAGATACTTACTTTTTTAAATTTGGTATGTTTGTTCTTATGTATATAAAGAAAAAAAATCCATATAAATAAATCAAGGTCATTGTTTTTACATTTAAAAATGTCAAGTTTTCATCCAAATAAATATTTAAGCCTACTTTTCCCCCTACATAATAAAACAGAAATCTTATCATTATGTTTATTTTTAAAAAAGTTACTATGAATTATTTGGCTGAACACTACACAAACACCAAAAGAGTGCTTGGTGCTGAGAGGTCTGGTGAGTGTGCAGGCCAATCGATTGTACCAATCGGCTGTACGGCAACCAATCCATTCATTAAATGTGTTATTTAAAAAATCTTGAACTTGTATACCGAAATGTGCTTGGGCACCATCTTGTTGCTAGACGAGCAAATGAATATTGAAAACAGGATTGTTTCTGAACTCGGGAACTACTACTTCTTGCAGCAACTGTAAGTAACCTTCCGAGTCAACATTTCCTTGAAGAAAATAAGGACCAATCAGTGCAGTATTTGAAATAACTCCCCATACCATAACACCAGGCACATTGAGTTCTGCTCTGATTATGTTATGAGGATTTACATCCGACCAGTACATGCAGTTATGCCGATTAACGCATCCATTTAGTTTTAAACATGCCTCATCACACCACAAAATTGGTCACAAGAAATTTGGATCAGCCTCTGAGTGGATAATTATTGTCTCACAGAATTCCAATCGCCTATCGGAATCATCCTTGTGAAGCGCTTGATGTAAAGATGGACAGTATGGCTTAAATTTTAATTGCTTTAACATTCTTTGCACAATTCTTCTTGATATTTCTAGTTCAGCAGATGCCTTAAGAGTCGATTTACAGGGACTGGCTAAAAAAGCATGAGCAACTGTCTGCAGCTTTTCTTTGTTGCAAATTGATCGTGGACGACCATACTTTGGGGCATTTAAAACTCTTCCTGTGTTTTCAAATTTCTTATTTAACTTCTATGTATACTGTTGAGTGGGTATTGCGACACCTGGATATTTACCTCTAAATTCTTCAATTATTATAGCAGTATTTTTATTTTACTTCCACCAGAACTGAAGGATGTAAACTCATTTTTGGGTTGTAAACATTTTAAAAACACAAACAAATAACAGATGCAAAGAGTGTCATTTTATACTAGCCATTGGAACAGACAACAATGAACTTACTCCGTGTTGCTGCCAACTTAACATTGTTACCAACCTAGCAAAACAAAATATCCCAATCTATCGGGAAACTGACACAAAATCAAAAATCAAAATCAAAACATCCTTTAATAACATGTTCATTGAGAACAGAAATGGTGTCAATTATACATAGTCATAATTCAAATCACATAGAGAAACAAATTATACATTTGTAAATGAGTCAGTGAAATGTTCTAACAGATAAAGCGTTTTTTGGAATCGTTTTAGTCATGTTGAAGGAACTCATTGATGGAGTAAAATGGACGTTCGGCCAACCAGCTGTGAAGTCTTGATTTCAGCTTGCTTCCACTTCCTGTTCTTATGTCCCTTGGTAGACGGTTGAAGAATTTAGCACCTTTATATGTGGTTTTTTTCTCATATTGAGTGAGGCGATGTGCTGGGAGGTTGTAGAGGTTGGCATTACGTGTGCAGTAGGTGTGCAGATCCGATCCTCTCAAGAGATCTTCTCCATCCACGTACATCACAACTTCTTTGATGTAGAGTCCAACAATCGTTAAGATATTTAATGATTTAAATGCTTCCCTGCAGCTGTCAAGTCGTTGCAGTCCGGCTAAAGTTCTGACTGCCTTTTTTTGAATGACCAGGATTTTCTCGATGTTTTCTGCAGAAGCTGCACCCCAGACGGCAAGGCCATACCTTAAGTGTGTTTCGAAGAGTGCAAAATATGCAGTTCTTGCTGTTGCTAGGTCACTAATGGCCTTAATTTGTTTAATTGCATAGACACTAGTGTTTAATTTTTTACAAAGATTTTCTATGTGTGGGGTCCAGCATAACATGTTGTCTAGAGTTATGCCTAGAAATTTCACTTGGCTTTCCAAGGTGACGCCTGGTATCTGTGGTACATCTTCGTTTCGGTGCCCAAATCCAACTTGGTTAGTTTTTGTAGGGTTGACGACCAGGTCATTGTTATGGCAGTACTGATAGGCCATGTTAAGAGCTATGTATGCGGTAACGGCTAATTTATCAGTTGTTTTGTCATTTAGTAACAGTGTCGTATCATCCGCATACATGATGGTAAGACAGTGGTCCTGAAGAAGTTGGGGCATGTCATTAGTGAATAAAACGAAGAGAACTGGGCCCAGCACAGAGCCTTGAGGTACGCCACGGGTTACTGGCAATTTATTTGATTGTACATGTTTGGTAATGCCATTTTCTGTGTGCTTGAGCTCCACCAGTTGGTGTCGTCCAGTTAGGTAGCTTTTGAACCAGTCTTTGGCTTTCCCTGATATGCCTAAGGCTTTCAGTTTTGTTATAATGAGGTCATGGCTCAAGCAGTCGAATGCCTTTGAAAAATCTAAAAAAAGTGCAGTAGAAAGTTTTCGCTGTTCGAGGTCGTCAATAACAGATTCTATGAGTTTAATCATGGCTGTTGTTGTTGACTTGCCCTTAATAAAGCCATGCTGTGCGTTTGTGAGGAGACAGTTTTCGTTGCAGTATGTCAGGAGTCTTTTAAGGACTATTCTTTCACATAGCTTAGAAAATGTTGATATTAGGGAGATCGGTCGATAGTTGCTAGCAGTGGCTGGGCAACCCTTTTTGTGTTTTGGATACACCTTGGAGATTTTCATTCCTGATGGAAAAAGTCCTTGATCAAACGATTTATTGAATATAACTACCAGTGGTGTGCTAAGTTCATTGATACAGTGCTTTAAAAGTTTTGGTGATATTTCATCATTTCCGGAAGAACTTTTTGGTTTGAGATGTTTTACTATTTCTTTAATTTCTTGGTCAGTAGTGTGAGGCAGGGTTGAGAATGTGTGATTTAATGTTTTTTGTGAATGGGCTATTGCATTTGATCTCTTTTTATTACTTTTTAAGGTTTCCTCTGCGATGCTGGTAAAGAATTTGTTTAGTTGGTCTGCAATTTTTCCTGCATCTCGGACTATTTCACCTTCTATTTGGAGATTTATTTCATGTGACTGTTTTTTCTTGACTCTTACATTGTTTATAACATCCCAAACAGCCTTGGACTTGTTGTCAGAATCATTAATGTAATTTTTAGATGCCTCCTTTCTTAATGACTTAAGCCTCAAGTCATATGTTTTTTTTCACTTCAGCGGCTTGTCTCTTGTCGTTAGGGTCTCCTGTTACTTCATAATGATTTAGAGCTTTTAGGTAACTGTTTTTTAGTTTTAAAGCATCTGCATCTGCGAAGTGTTTGGGTTTAAGTCTGTGTTTTTGCCTTTTCTTTATTTTAGGGCAGGCCGTGTTGAAGGATAGGGACAGTTTAGCGCTAAAAATATTATATGCTTCTTCTGCTGTCGGGGCATAGATGACAGGTTGCCAGTCCTCTTCTTGAAGTAAAGATTTCAACGTGTCAAGATTTCGTCGATTTAGGCATCGGTAAAGTATTTGTGGTCTTTGTGGTTTCTCCGGGTAAGTTATATTGCACATTTGGGCTGTGTGGTCTGAGAGGCCAGCATTTATTACACTTGCATCAACATCTGTCGAGTCGAGGTTAGTACAAATACAGTCTATGGATGTTTCAGAGTGAGCTGTTATTCTAGTAGGAGGTAAGTCCACCCTTGTCAAATTATGGAGAGCTAAAACTTCATTCAGTTTAATTGTCTTTATGTCAGGGTTGATGCTGTCAATGTTGATGTCACCCATAAGGACTAATGGTAAGTTCTCAGTTTTTGTTTCCTCAATTACTTGTGAGAGTATGTTTAACCCATCATCCAAGTTCCCTGCTGGTGATCTGTACACTCCCATTACATGAATAATTCTTCTGTCTACCTTGATCTTTATCAGCGCAAGTTCACATGCGATTTCTTCACAGTACTGGTGTATGTCAATGGATTCTGAATATTCTTGTAAGGTTTGATTAACATAGATAGCTACACCGCCTTGTTTGTGTGTTTTCCTGCTGAAATGAGCCTTTAAACTGTAGTTGGGAATGTGGCAACATCCTTCGATTTGTTCTTGCTTAAGGCCATGCTCTGTCAAGATTATAATTTCAGGATTGGTATCTTCTATTAGATGGAGGAGTCTGTCTATTTTATTAGAGACACCCTGGATATTTTGGTGAAGGATACTTAATCTGGT
The DNA here is from genome assembly GCF_021130785.1 of Homalodisca vitripennis. Lineage (NCBI taxonomy): Eukaryota > Metazoa > Arthropoda > Insecta > Hemiptera > Cicadellidae > Homalodisca > Homalodisca vitripennis. Next base: position 143,205,190 of record NC_060215.1, read on the forward strand.
TTGTTTTGTGGCTGGCTTGTCTCTAAAAAATAGGTGGATGTGCTGGGATAGTTGACATTGTGTCCAGTAGACATGAAGTCTTTATTGGTATTGGAATGCAGGCTAGTTGGTTTATTAAAGGAGTGGTTTATTTTTGTGTAGAAATCAATGTGTTTCCTGAAAAAATCCTCCAGGTCTTCATCAACGGGTCGTATTCTTGCAGTTATTGGGGGTTCTTTCCCGGTTCTTGAAGGACATGTTGACACGTATGGTTCTTTTATGTTTATTGGGGGGGGAGTTGTGATTGTCTTGGGGGTTTGGCCTTCAGTAAGGTTTTCTGCATGGGAAGTGGCGGCTTTCACCTTTTGCACTTGAAGGGAGACACTGAATTTGTTCTCTTCTTTCTTATTGACAACTGGTTTTCTTGCATTATTGTGGTATCTTTTATGTTTGTGTGAGGGGGTTTTTGAACGATACGTGCATTCCTCTGCATTTTTCATAAGTGTTAGGTTCTTTATTATTGCTTCCAGACTTTTAAACTTTTCTTCCATGAAATTATGGCTGTTTTTTAAGAGTCCGATTTCCAAGAGAACTGAGGGGAAGGTATTATTTGTTTGATAGTCAGGGGCCAATGTTTGAGTTCCTGTAGTCCTGAGCCTCCTGTCAGTTTTTTCAGGTGTCTGTAGCTGCAGTGTCATAATTTTACTCTCTAATTCTTCAATCTTATTTTCATAGTCTTTAATAAGTTCGATCTGTTTCCCGTCATGGTCCTCAAAAATAGTTTGTGCTTCAACCACATACAGTTTTTCCTTGGTCAACTGTGCTTCGAGCTCGGATATCTTTTCTTGGAGCCTTTCCATATGTGAGACATACTTTCCTTCGCAGTTTTCTAACTCCTCTACTTTGGCTTCTAGACTATTCAGTTTGTCTTGGAGTCTACGATTTTCATTTTTTAAGTAGTTGTTTTCCTGGAGTAAAGCGGATCCGATTTTGGCGGCTACTATCAAGCTTTCCTCGCTACTCTGTGTGTCACATTCTGTCAGGCTTTTTTCGAGCGCCACCCTGCGCCACCACATGCGCCACCCTGTTCAGGCTGATCTTTTTCACTGGGCACCAACTAACTTTTCATAGTCCAATCTACAGAGACACTTCTATAGTTCTGGTCTCAAATTTTAGTTCAAGAGTAAATGTTCAAATTCTTGGTTTTTATTTCAGTCTTCCAAGTTGTATTACTTACTAAATACAAAGTAATAGTACACCACATCATGTGTTGTGTAGCAGGCTTTGCTGAGGTTGAATGGAAAAGGTCAAATCCATAACCCATTCAGTTCTCTAGATGTCCTGCCGGCAGATATACAGACACAACCATACAGAACAGAAATTGACAAAAAAATTATGCTCAACCAAATTTCATATTTGGACATGCACCATCCTAGAAAACCGTGTCTATCTATACATGATATTTTGTGATAAATTTAAAGTCTACGGATACTTGATACTTGATAATCTCCCACTGGTAGCGCAATTGCGCCATGGTCGTCATGTCATGTAGTGTCTATTCTTCAGTAAAATATTCCTCTACTGAGTAATAGGGTCTTTGGATTAAGTATTCCTTCAAGGCTGTCTTGAATTTTGAAATATCCTCAATTACTTTAATTTCAGCTGGGATTCTATTATATATTTTCCCAAACATGAATCTTGGGCCACTTCTCGCTAGGCTGGGTGTTACTTGGCTGACATAAACGTTCTTCTTTTGTCTTGTAGCATATTGATGTACTTGGTCATTTTTTATAAATATTTCAGGCTTCCTCCTTACCATTATTGCGGATTCAAGAATATAGATGGCTGGCAATGTTAGCACCTTTAACTGTACAAAGAGTGCCCTACAGTGAGCTAGATAGGGTACTTTGCAGATAGTTCTTATGATGCGTTTCTGGATCAAAAAAATTCGTTGCGCCATTGAACTGTTTCCCCAGAAGATAATTCCATAGCTGATGATACTGTGAAAGCATCCAAAGTACACCTTCAAAAGCACTTCCTCGTCCATAATTGACTGGAGCCTTCGCACCATGTAACATACTGCAGTAAGCCTCGCTGATATGGATTCTATGTGTTGTTGCCACCTTAGGTCACTGCTTATGGTTAAGCCAAGATATATCAGGCTTTCATCTACTGCTATGCTCGCTCCCTCAAGCCGTAGTAAAGGGGCACTATCTGGTTTTTTCCTGTTGTAAAACATTAGAGCCTTAGTTTTGCTGTTATTTAGCAGTAGCTTATTTTCCTGACATAAAATCATTCACAAAATCATCATGGATAAAATCATTCTTGGTATGTTCATGATAAATTCACGTTTTTGTTAATTAAGTTATGTTTTATAGTGGTGTTCAAATAATCAAAGTTCCGGCGAGCTAAGGAGGGTACAACTTTACACTCACTTACTTTTTATTTACTCTATGAATAAAAATACCATATGTTAAAATGATTGTACACAGTTTGTTTACAAATTTATTTACTCTGTAATTTGTTGCCACCATCATGGTTACCCATAAGACCAGTGTAAGAATATTTGCTAACGTTTGGTCAAATCACTCGGGGATTGACATGCACCATCATCGAACTCAGTGTTCCTCATGTATAAATGAAGCTCCATGCACAATTTCAAGTCTGTAGGCCAGTTCGTTTTCAATATATTGTGCGGACAGACAAATAAAATTTTTTCAGCCCCTTGAGTGACAGGCTTCACTAAAGCTCAGTAAATCAAGACCAAGGCTAATTAAACACTGTATAAGAACATGAACTTAAAAATTGAATTATTATTTTTTTAACTATAAAATGTAAATCGCATACTTTTCTCATCTAGCTTCGATGGATATTAACATAGAAAACATTTCCTTTCACCTGATGATTCCTTCAGGTGAGGTAGCTTAAATTAAATCTAACTTGTAAAATAAATACAAGCCCTTGAGTTTGGATTTTAACTTATTTGATTGTCCTCTCTTTGGCCGTTCAGCTCGTCAGGCCACTATGTGTGTCATAAAGTTCAAGGAATCAAGTCTGAAAAAGCATCAATTAACCAGACGCTGAAATCAAAGGGTGGTGAACTGGAGCAAAATTTAATATTTAAATTGAATTAACTCTTCCTACAATAACTACGTTATGGTCAGATTTATGTATTAATGAAGACTTTCAGCCAGAACTTTATTTTCAAAGTTTATTTCTATTACACTAAATAATAGACATAAACATGACACAGTGGTATTGAGCATGTAAAATGTTGCACAACTGTTATAAGAAGCCCATCTGAAGAGGTTATCTTAAGTAGTCCTGAGGGAATACGAGTAAATAGGAAGTGGCAAAGGCCTGTACTTTTACTCCAAGTAATAAATATCTCTCGGATCGATATATGGCAAACGACATTGAACCGTTCATTGTTCTTCTTCTTCTGTGGGGCGGCCTATTGCCATGCACTTAAGCCTCAAGGGCCTTTTGCACACCCTCGAAGCACACCATGAGGCCTACCAGTCTATTATTTCAGCAGTTCCACAAACCGCCGAAAAAAACAACCTATCAGGTCCTCCTGAGGAAAGATGGCATACCGCTCCCTTGCTATTGCAGAACAATCAAAGAGCTGGTGGACGCTATGGGTCCTTATCCTACAGTGTTCAGGCGGAGGTCACAGCCATTATGGAATGTGCTCGTGAGAATCTTCGTCTGCGTTATAGGAGTAAGACGATCAATATTTTCACGGATAGTCAGGCAGCACTGATGGCGCTGGAATCTTGTGTGTTCAAATCCAAACTTGTCTGGGATTACACTGGCCAGAATCAACAATGTGACTTTTTGTTGGGTTCTTGGTCATGAGGGGATCCCTGGGAATGAAAGAGCTGATGCCCTGGCCAACCGGGGCTCAGCGTCAATTATGACAGGCCCTCAACCGTTCTGCGGTATTCCAAGGTGTGAATCCTTTGGGACCGTCTCAAAATGGGTTCGCACTGAACATGAAAGAAGCTGGAGGTTGCATCCGGGTATGAGAATGAGTAGAATGGTACTACAGTTGCCTCCCTCCACAGTGGCGTCTGACCTTCTCTCACTAAGTAGATCAATGTCTTCTCGGATTATAGGTCTGATCACGGGACATGGTCACCTGAGGAAGCATCTTCACAGAGTCGGCATCCTTCAGGAGGATCCAGTCTGTAGAATGTGTGATGAGCAGGATGAAATCATTCATTCATTGTTAATCATGGTGCATGTAAACCGAAGGGATCTTTGCCAAGGATAACAAACAGGGAAACCCTTTTTTTGTTTACTCAGGACAAGCAGATTAGGAAACCCTTCATTGTATTTAGTCCTGTAATGACCTTAGTGTTCTTCCAGAGTGACAGGATATTCAGGATGCGTAAGGTAGGGGCCGCCTCCTGTTGAGATCCAGGAGGAGGGATAGTAGGCATTGTATCTCAGTAATTGTCAGCTTGGAAGAAGGGGAGGATAGCTCTCAGTCTGAGTGGGCTAAAGAGACTACATCCCTGGTAGACATTAGCAGCTCTCTCACTTTAGGAATCAGATAAACTTGTGATAAACAACTAAATTTTGACAACTTCATGCAACTCAACAACACCTTCTACAGTGCATCTACAGATAATGGCTAAAGCTGTAAAACAATCCAACACAGAACAAACACACAAAGTACTTAGTAATAAGAAACCACCATTACATGCTAAAATAAGGCCAAAGGAGGTATCTTTTGAAAAACTCTTCTCAAAACTTTTTGATTTCTATAAAGAATGTATGATGAACAGCTACAATCATCTGAATGATAAAAGTAACTTATTACACACCAAGAATATGTATGATTGCCACCAGAAACCAACCCAACAGTCCTACAATCAACAAACGTATGTTCCATAACAACAATTATTATCTATTTTACAATTAAAAGATCTTCGAGACTATCATTCACTCATTCTGTTGCGCGCTCTTTTAAATACAAATTTTCCCAGTTATCTTTCAAACCACTTTCAATTTATGTCTGAAATAAGTGAGCAAAGTACAAGGAGAGGTACATCCTTATTATCTATCCCAGTTCATTGAACAACTACCTTTAGTAAGTCGTTTACAGTATCTGCCTGTTGATCATGGAGTGTTTTACTTGTAAACATCGGAGCCATCGATAAGCGTGCTCGCTTCGGGCCAGAGGTCAGGGCCTTGATGCTGGGGGCTCAGGGGGTGTAGCGGTTAGTGGCTTTGAAATGTGGTACTTACGGCAATGGAATGCAAGTTGATTGAATGCAAGTGTGTCGTAATAGCGTAAATATGTATAAAGTTACATTAATTATTGATGCTTATTTTTTAAGCTAAGGTTCATTTAATGTATAATTTAAATAAATGGATTTATGTTTAGTTATAAATGTATATATGTTAGTTTAATTTTTATGAGGTTAAGTGGTAGAGAGGACTTTATAGTCCTAACTTTGCCTCTAATAAAGACATTTTTCATTTCTCTTCTTGGCCACAAGACCTACCACCACAAGTTAAAATTTAATATCAAGTTAACCTCTCTAGCACATCCAGCAATTTTTTAGAACTAAGCCAACTCAAAACCCTCCTGTTTAAAGAACACAGAGAAGCTCATAGTTTTTCATCAGAATATAGACAGAGTAAGCAATAAAATCGAAAGACTGGAACACCAACTACATACTAAACCTGCTGACATAGTGGTCCTAACTGAGTATGGACTAAAACTGCATATCATCAATCATGTAGGCTCAGTAATTATGACATTGTCTGTGCGTATGGCAGAACAAAGCATATCAAGGAAGGAGTTGCTATATATAGACACAAGAAGCTGGCCAACAAAACTACCTCTCTGAAACTGGAAAAATACAGTGTAGGATTGAGATGTGAGGTAACTGGAACTAAATAAAAATAAGTAATAACACAGACATATATATATATATATATATATATATATATATATATATATATATATATTACAGACCACCGAATGCAAATATTAAGAATGCATTCAAAGTGCTAGACGACGCGATAACTAAAATCAAATCACACAACTTTTACATCATAATCACTGGAGATATCAACACAGATAACCTTACCAATAGCCGAGAACAAGGTACACTAAATGAACTGCTGGTTTCACATGACCTTAAGAGACTTTCCATGGCACCAAAAAGAGTCACAGCCACCTCTAACTCCTCTATTGATGTTATATGCACTGACCTCCCACCCAGTAACATAAATGTAGAAATCTGTAACATTGGCTAATCAGATCATACTGATCAATATTACATAGTTATTGATCTACCTAAAATACTTGACTAGATAACATTCTCAACATAGAGGAATACATGTCCGAGGAATCTAAACAACCTAACATCTATCTTAGCCACAAAAACCTGAGAGAATGTGACACAATCGAACACATTAATGACCCTTCACAAGTGCATTAGATGTTGCCTGCCCATTTAAGACAAAGAGACAAAGCCACTTTAAAAAGAACACAATCTGTAACGAAGAAACCTTAAGCTTCCAAAAGGAATTTATCAATGCGCTGGATAAGTTTAACGTCATAGGAAGAATTGAAGATAAATCTGAAGCAAACTGGAAAAAGAAGGTATATGACCTGAAACTCAGTCAAAATAGTAAGGAAGCTAATGCAGGCTATCCGGAAAATTATAAATAGAGAAAGAGCTGCTAAGAATCAATCAACATCAAACTTGATTCATTTAACAATTGACAGAATAAAAGAAACGGACCCAAAGAAAATCGCTGACCACCTTAACAACTTCTTTGGAAATGTAGCCGACAACACACTAAAGTAACACCAAATATCAAATGACAACTTATTGTACAGTCTATGCTACAACATAGATAGTGTACGAAAATGAAGAAATCACTCCAACCACAGCTAAAGAGGTTACACAAACAATCTGTTCATTGAAAAGTAAAACTTTTTCGGGTTTGGACAAGATTTTGCAACCGTGAACTCTGAAACCAATCCTTCACATCACTAACCTATCCTTTATACAGAGCATATTTCCGAGAAACTATATCCAGAATATAAAAAAGGAAACAAAGATGAAGCAACAAAACTACTGCCCCATTTCATTACTATCAACTGCATCAAAAATAATAGAGAAGATCTCTCTAGACTACTCACTCATCTACAAGACAACAACCTCTTATCCAATAATTCAAATTCATTTTATTTTATTTTTTTTTTATTTGGCTATAACACATTATTTTATAACATCAGGTTTAAAAGTTAAAATTCAACATATAAATGATGAGGGTGAGAATTTAGCAATGTGAGGCTTAAGCAGGACAATGAATTTTTAAACAAAGGCAAGTTTAAATATTTTTAATTGCAAAATTTAATTCATTCCAATTTTTATAGGAGTATAAACCTAAATTTCAAAATCATTTCCGTTTTTTTAAAGATAAAAATTGTGGTATGGTGAATCAATAGACTTACCAACATAACGTTTCCACTTAATCAAAGAACTCCATAACTCTCCTGCTGATCCAACCCCCAGATGATTCACACCATCCTCTTTAGGGAACAGAAGACTCTAATCAAATCAAATAAAAATTTCTTTAAATGTAATTTCATGGAGAAATACAATGGCGTCATGGTAGTAAAGTCATATTTTATATAAATATACAAAAGTGGTTTTTAATTGTACAAATTTTGATGTTGTTTTAAGTCAGTGAATTCTTTGATCGAGTAAAAGGACCACTCCAGGAGCCATTCTTGAAGTTTCCTTGAAGTTTCTTAAAATGTTTTTGTCTGGAGATCTTCAAGTAGTCAGGAAGGCAGTTAAACAATTTTGGTCCCATGTAGCTTGGCTTCTCTTCATATAGGCTGAGACGGTGGTTCGGCAAAATGAAATTGTTTCCATGCCTGGTGTTGTAATAATGGAGCTGTCCTGTTCTTGTTAGATTTTGATTAGTAGTGTAAAGGATAACTTCCTGGATGTAGAGGGATACTGATGTGACTATCTTTAGTTCTTTAAATGTACTTCAGCAGGAGTCAAGTGGATTGAGGTTGGCTAAGATCCTAATCGCTTTTTTTTAATTACTAGGATACGTTGCACATTTTTTTCTGAGAAGTTGCCCCAGACTGTTATGCCATATCGGAGATGAGCCTCAAAAAGTGCGAAATAGGCAATTCTAGTTATCTCCTGAGTATTGGTAGCCTTTAGTCTTTTAAGGACATAGATGCAGGAGTTAAGTTTTGAACAAAGTTGATCAATATGTGGTGTCCAGGTGAGTTTGTCATCAATAGTTACTCCCAAGTATTTAGCTTTATTATCAAGGTCAACTTCTGGGAGTCCTGTCAATTCAACTGTTCTTCTTCCAAAGTTTAGTTGTTGAGTCTTATGGTCGTTGTTTAATACTAAGTCATTCTGATTACAATATTGTTTTGCTGTATTTAGAGCGATAAAGGATGCTAATTCTAGTACTTGTACTTGTTTATTTGCTATGAGGAGGACAGTATCATCAGCATACATGAGTACCTGGCTAAGCTCTTGGAGATAGTTTGGCAGATCGTTGGTGAGCAGAATAAAAAGTACCGGCCCCAAGACAGATCCTTGAGGAACGCCTCTACTTAGAAGGAGTGGTGTTGATGTTACAGGATATGAGGTGTTGTTTTTGGTATATGATATTTCTCCAGGTAGCTTGTAAACCAATTGACTGCATTTCCTCTGATTCCCATATTATTCATCTTTTGAAGGAGGATATTATGGTCCAGGCAGTCAAATGCTTTAGTAAAATCCAGAAAAAGGCCAGTCACAGCAGCTCCATCTTCCATCTGATCTATAATGAATCCAGTGAGTTCTGTCAATGCTGAAGTTGTTGATCTTCCTTTCAGAAACCCATGTTGTTGGGTGGTTAGGACATTGTGGTTAGTCAAATGTGTTATAAGCCGGTTTAACATTACTTTTCAATCACTTTGAAACTGTAGAGAGAAGGGATATAGGTCTGTAGTTGTTGATGCCAGTTGGAGATCCTTTTTTTAGTTTTGGAAAAACTTTTGCCAACTTTAGAGCTCTAGGGAAAATGCCTTGTTAGAAAGTTTTGTTGATAATAGATGTCAGAGGTGGTACAAGTTCCTCTAAACAGCCTTTCAAAAGGATTGATGAGATGTCATCCACCCCAGCCGAAGGTTTTTGTTTGAGGTTAGAAATAGCTTCTTCTGTTTCTTTCAGGGTACAAGGCCATAACGATATATCAGGTATATGATTCTGTAGCTGGTTGAGTTGTTTGCTTGTTTGTGTGAGTCCCATTTCTGTTAAGGTTTTGTCAGCTACTGTTGTAAAATAGAGATTAAGGTAGTTTGCAACAAGTAGTGGGTCTGATTGGAGTTTCCCATCAATTTCTAGTTCTATGGAGTCTGAAGTCTTGTTGTCCTGGCATCTTTCATAATTTATCACTTGCCATAGGGCTTTTTGCTTGTTACTAGATTGCTCAATGAAATGTGATGTAGCCTGTTTTCTGAGTTCCTTAAAGTGTAGATCATACACCCTTTTTTTGCAACAGTTTCAACTTTGTCTATGTCTCTTTCATGTAAATTTTGTTTGTCCAAGGCCTTCAGATAGTCAGTTTTTAACCTATGAGATTCTTTGTTAAACACCTTTCTATGTTTTTGTTTCTTCTTTGCCCTTGTTTTTTTATATAGACAAGCTGCATTGAGTGTTCTACACAACACATTACTAAAGAACTCATAGGCTTTGTCAACGTCATGTGTATTGTATACATAGTCAAAAGATTCAAAGCTGAATAAGTTTTTAAGGTTATGAAAATTGTCTTTAGTAAAATGTCTACAGGTTGAGCTAGGATAGATTTTTTTCTGTGTTTGCAGGTTTACAGTGCATAATTGTGCTGTATGGTCTGACAGACCTGTTTTGATGACTTCAACAACAATGTCCTCTTTGTTAAGATTTGTGCACACTACATCAATTGAAGATGCAGAGTTGTGCACAACTGTTGTTGCTGGAAGTTCTAGTCTTACAATATTATGACTGGTTAACATTTCTTCAAGTTTCTTCTTTTCTTCTTGTTTTGAATTGTTAGAAACCTGAGGAAGTCTGTCAATATTAATATCTCCTATAATTATAATGGGATGTTTCCAGATTGGTAGAAGGTCAAGGGTGTCAGAAAGAGCATCCAAAGCATAGTCCACATTTCCACTTTGAGGTCGGTAGAGGCCGAGGATATAGATGTCTTTATTTTTGAAATTAACTTTTATTATATGTTGTTCGTATATGAGTTCAGTGGAGTTAACACCGGTTTGTACATTTCGTGTTGAGTTCCCTAGCTCTTCATTAGTATATATGGCTACTCCTCCTTTCTTGACGTTTTTTCTATTAAACAATAATATTACAGATACCCTAAAAGATAATACTGTACCTGATTCTAGATTCGAATAAGTCACTTTAACAAAATCTTAGGCAAACAAAGAGAGGCACCTCAGAGCAGAGTGCACTGAATTCAGCTGATTTAAAAAACCATTAATCTGGGAATCACATTGAAGACAGAAATCTATTTGGCCTCCTCACTAAGAATTTTGTAGAATTGTAAATTCAAGAGGAAGTGATTTGGAACTTTTTGTGTTTTCTGAGAATGAATTGTGTGATTTAGATTTTTGATAAGGTTAAGAGTTTAGAAGTTGAAAGAAAGTGCTGAGAAAGAATTGGATTACTTTTGTGATTGGAAATTAGAAAAGAAACAGTGAATGCATTTGTTGGTGAGGTAGTAAGGAAGATCATTAATAAATAACAGGAATGATAACAGAGGTCCCAGCTCATGTCATTATTGAAAATTTTTACGCAATGAACACAGCCAACATCTTCAATAGATAACATCATACATTGACACAAAGTTGTGGAATTAGCTGCCAGCATGTTGCCCAACTGGACATTAAATCCTTCCAAAGAGGACTTATGAACTGGCTGATGGACCGCCCATTCTATTAGGTGCAGGAGTTCCTAAGGTGGGAGAAGAACTACAACCCCTGAGCTGGAGGACAAAGACATAAATTGCTATAAAAAACGCTACACACACAAAAATACACAATGTCTCATGTAAGCCAACCATTACACCATGAAACCCATATTTTATAAACTTGTTAAGCAGGATTTTGTGATCGATTACATCAAAAACTTTGGCTAAATCATGGGATAGACCTAGAGTGTGCTGAAATCAAGGGAGTATGACCTTGATCCGATTATGATTCTTCTCAAAGTAAAAGCTGTTGCAGAAGAAGTAATTTTATTGGGTCAAAACCTAACTGACAAGGAGACAAAATGTTATTGAAGTCTATATTAGAGAGCCTCTAAGAAGTCATAGAGCCGGTTGTGGACAATTTTCTCGGAAAAATATAGGAGATATAGAAATAGGCCTTAAAGAGTTGCGATCCAATTTGTCAGAGGCCTTTAGCAATGTGATTGCTTTATTTATTTTAAGGTCTTCAGCAAAAAACACCTTCTGACATTGAATAGTAGTGTCATTGTTGAGGCAAGTTCCATAGCAAACTACGTAACTAAATATGCTGATAGTTTAAATATATCCTTAGAATAGGTGTTCTCCAAATATGTAATGGCATATAAATTCTTTTGATATTTCAATTTTATGGAAGAAAAAAAATAATTTGAAACTGAAATATATGGATTGCGAAGCATTGATCATGGTTTTTTTAAGTGCTTACTAAAGAGGTTTAATTGTGAAGATCCAAGACATTCAGAAAGGATTAATTTAAAATAGAAGCTGTTTGCATAAAATCCCAAATTACAATCCTGAGTACTCTACCCCACACATTCCTCAAACAGGATGGTCTGCAGTTATTAATAGCCTCCTAGGTTGCTATTGGTTCATTGGGAAATCTTCCCCAGAATATTGTTGAACTTTAAGACCTCATAAATTTGTATTTATTACGTATTTAACAAATTTATTACTAATAATATAATATTTATTGTGTGGAAACAGTTAACAGTTGCTTTGCATGTGTTAACTGAGTAAACAACATATAAATTTGTTTTATCACCATAAAACATACAATACTTGTTCTATATTAGAGCCGGGGGTTTTCACCATTGCTTATGGTTTAAAAAAATTAAAATAATTTACATCCCAGCAGACCATGGAGTAAAATGCCTAACCTATATACATCAAACCTAAAATAAAACAGTTTTCAGTCTCAATTTCTTGTATTTAACCCTAATCATTAACAAATGTTGAAGGTACAGCTCTGAAGCCTATATTTTATTAGCTTTTTCAGGTCAACCAAAAGTACACAACCACAAAATTTACCTCTTAATTTACTTTTCCAAAAGTTAGCTGTGGCTTTATTTTATACTTTACTCAGGAATCATACCATAATCTTTTTGTAGAAATTCATAAATAACTGTATATATTTATACACAATTAAGTCCTTTATAGTTTAAAAAATTGAAAAAAAAAACAATACAACGATTTTAGTGATGAAGTTAAGTAATTGTAGTAAAAATAAACACTTAACAATTACAAGTGATTCAATTTATTTGTGACAAATTGAATCACTAAAGTTGAGTTATAGATATTATCCCACTTATAAATAAATTGTACCAAATGAAAAACGTTGTATGCAACAAATCTTCTACACATTTAAAATTTTTTATCAAAGTAGTTTCTTATACTGTTACTGTATTTACACCATAAGCCCTTTCTCATGCATATTTGAGAATACCATTCTATTTACTCTGTCACCCCGTTAAATTGTAAAAATAAATAAATAAAGGTGCCTTCGAAAATGTTTACGCAAAATGTCTACTTCAAGGTAGTTAAATCACGTTACGCTTATTGAAGGCGTTACACGTAAAACGGCTGGCTAAAAGTTATACTCGTACAAGATTAAGATTAAGTTAAAAAATCGAAATTGTTGTCTCATTAATAAAGAAGGCTTTCATTAATCAAAACATAACTCTAAAATTAAATTTAAAGGCTTTTTATTGATCTAAGTATGTTTTAGTAATTTCTATAAAAAGTAATATTATTTATATTCAATTCTACATAAAAATTCGGAATTATTATCGTTTTATAGTATTGGAGTTATAACAATCAGTAGGCTATTAATATTGACATGGGTCTTAACCATTTTTTTATATAAAGCGTAGTTTAAGTAAGTTTTGTACCTAACAGGCATATCTTGTCTAATTAGACATCCATTTTTAAACAGAATATTTGAACAAAACTTTAATGCATCAGATGGGTTAAAACCATTAGACTATCCAGCTGGACATATATTATTTCTCAGTGTGTAAGTGATATGTCTGTTTATTATGATTTGTTTTTTTTTATATTTAAGCTCAAATCAATTCAAAATTACAGTTTCTAATTTGTTCAAACATTTCCTATTTTATGAAGTAAAATACTGCACAACATGATTTAAGCATAATTGCTTTTTATTGCTCAGATAAAAAAAATACTGAAACAGTATATTTTTGGTCCATTTAACCATATTCAATAGCTCAGATCCAAACTAGCTTAGTTATACCTAATGAAATATACTTAATTATATAGAAGATAGTATAATAAATAAATTGATCACCATTAAATTTCATCAGTGATCATATTAAATTTTAACTTTTTCAGTACAGGCATATTTTTGGAATTCTAGTAAAAAACGCTTACAGTATTAAAAAAAAAAAAATACATTTTTCAGTATTTTTAAAGGTGTTATCTAAAAATGATATATAACTTTAAGCATTTTGTGTTCAATGATTAAATTAATGATCACATGGGCTTGCTGGCTTTTGAGAAGCATATTTACTGATACATTTTTAAACTAACTGCCATCAACACAAATCTGACCTCTCTGACAGAGCTTAAGGTATTTTAGGACCATGAAAATCGAAATGTTGAACACCTGATCAACTAATACACTAGAGACTGAGTGAACTAAAATGTGTCAGGATGGCTCTTTAGAGATTTTGAAACCATTTCCTAAACAATTTCTCCTCGACATTCCTGCAATATTAATTGGAAAAGCCACCAGAAGTGTGTTTCCAGTTATGGTGGTGCAATCAATTTTAGATTAGAAAAATATGTATTTGCTTTGAATTCATAGCCCTTTAATTTAATTTCCCTGAATACCGAAAGGTAGCAACATTTTTCTTATCCCTCCTTGTAAAATTATAGCCATTTAAAATAGGACACGGGTAATTTTTTAATCAGGCCCAAATAAAAATGGCCGAAGTTGAAAACATGAAATTTGTACAGTATGTACATTATTTCAGGTACTAAAATTTTCTTTGTTATTTATAAACATATTTAAAAACATACTATTTTCTTTAATTGTATTTAATTTAAGAAATACAATTTCTTTAAGTCATGAATGAATTTGACCGTCTAGCTTTTGTTTAACTGTATTCTTATCATCCAAAGTTTTTGAGGGATCTAATAATATTGATAGTTTTAAAAGCCACTAGATCTTGTGGTGGCTACTGCCCAATAGCTCTTAAGAGTGTGTGAATTAAACTGCTTGAGAGGAATCTACAGCTGCTTTTCCCCAACTCTATTTCCAGTATTCATTTTGAACAAGCCAGATTCAGGCCTTTTACATGCTGTGATTAGGTTCACCTAACCACACAGTACTACGCCTTCAGTGTTATTGAGGGTTAATAATAAAAGAAACTTAGGAATTCGCACAAACGTATTTAGAGCTTATTGTTTAAGGGGAGGGTACCCATGTGGAAAATATAATCTCTTCCTTATACTTATCTACAATCTTTGAACTATATTTAACCTGAATAGACTCCTATTCAGCCAAGAACCTTCAACTATCCCATCACTAACAGAAAATGTCAGTCAACATCTGGATAACATAATACACAATTGTAACTCAACATCTTGTTTTATAGTGAGTAACTACACCATAGTAAGCATTCATATTCATTGTGATACTATACCTTTCACCAGTAATCTCTAATATGTAGTGGAAAAAGTAACAACTAGGTTTAATACTTGCAATGCTTTCAATTTTCAATCTGAGGTACAAATCCGGCCCATTTGCAGATGTAGAGTGAGTCTTGATGACGTTTTAGAAGGGTTTAAGAGCCTGGGTCCCTCCAAGAAATGTGGCTTTGATGGGATTACCCCTCTAGTCCTCAGGATATCCAGTGATCTACTTTGCTCGCACTTCACCAATCTGTCTTTCCGGACTCTTTGCAGGCTGTCTTTGTTGTTACTATTCTTAAACCTGGGAAAATTGGTGGTGTGAAAAATTACAGGCCTATCGTTTTCTTTCTCCTTTTGCCAAAATCTTTGAGGGGATTTTGAGGTTATACTGGATTTTTTGGCACTGAATAAAATGTTTTAAATAAAGTGAGCAGCACGGTTCCTAGACGGGTCAATCCACTATGATCAACTTACTCATTTGGCAAAACCATATTCTTACAGCTTCCAGGGTTGTAGGACAGGTGGACACCATGATTGTACCTCAATGTCCCCCAAGATCAGCCACCTCCACCTCTTGGGAAAGCTTGAGGTGTTTAGATTTGCAGGTGAGCTGCTTCACTGACCACTGCCATTTGAAGAAAGAGGGCTGAGAGTTCATTTTGCTTCCTGCGTTCTTTTGCATACGTCGTTTGTATTGTGTAAGGGGTGCTTACTTGACCCCTTCTTCTTAAATTTCTACATTAACGACCTGATCCGGTCTGTTGCAATCTGCACGCAAAGATGTTCTTTGCGGAATACGCCAAGCTTTTTTACAGAGATATCGGCTACTGGTGACTGCGGAGACTAGAAGGTTCTTGAAACTGTGATTGAGTGGGCTCAACCCAGTGCAATGTCTTTGAACTCCTCAAAATGTACAATTGTCACATTTCATTGGATATTTTCCGCAGTACTCTGCATCTACTTCATTGGATCTGAACTTCTGATCTACTGCAAAACCATTTGTGACCATGGAGTGATCTACAGCCATGATGATCTATCTCCTGATCACCGCAAAAATGATCAACGCAACATGGCTAATCAATCTATGAGGTTCCTGTTCAGAATTGCTTGTGATCCTTTCAATATCAGGATCATGACTGAGCTTTAATTTACTTGTATGACAACAGCTGGAATACTGTATGTTTGGTCACCCCACTTCAAGGACCATTGTGAAAGACTAAAATCCACAGAGAGGAAATTCTGTAGACTTATAGGTATGAAGCTTGGTTTCACTTGGATGTTCCTGTTGAGAAGACTGCATCATGTGTCGGAATGACCCTCTGAAGATTTGTTGTGATGTGGCTGACTACTGCTTTCTCTTGAATCTTCTGAACGATGATGGAAGGTGTCTAGAGTTGCTGTCATTTATCGTGTTTCCAAGCAGCAGCACAATATCCAGAGACCTATTCTTCAGGAGTCTCCACGGCACCAATTATCTACAGCACTCTCTTTTTCTCTGTGCATCTTAGCAGGGCAAAGAGAATATTCAATGGCACCAAAATTCTTCAGTGGCTCTTGAATATTGTTTAAGGAACAGGGATGCTGAAGAGAAATGTTCAAAGATCTTGTTCTCTCCCAATATTTCAATTTTGCAAGCCCTTTCTTGGCAAGTAAATGGTCTGGATGTCCTAGACAACTTGGATGACAGTCAAAGATTAACTCAATGTGCAGAATAGTAACATCAAAAACTATACCATAAGTCAAAACAGAAACAAAGAATCTGGCTTATTATTGTGGAGTGTAATGTTCGAAAAATAAATTAGTGAAAGTAAATTAGAGGCCTCCTCTAACATTGAACTTTTACAATGTACTAAGTTTTATCACAACAAATTTCAAGCTTAAACCATCCATTATTTATGTTATCGTACCCTAATTGTGGATTAAAGTATGAGGTTGGTTTAAATTTATAGACATTTCATCATTCGAAATTTCCCAAATAAAAGGGCTGGTAGATAAGTTTTCGAGTGAGATGAGGGTACAAGACTAAAAGTCTGGTAAGTTTATCGCAATTTGTTTTTTTTGCATACAGCACTGGCAAAGGCCTACATGTTACTGTTGTCAGTACGTTGAGTGAGTGTGTACGCCCTGCGTAGTAGTGTACGCTAGTTCGCCGGCTGTATGCGCCGTGACGCAGTCGCGGGCGATGTAAACGTAAACCCGAGAGAGGGCCGGGCCAGACCAGACCGGTCAATTTGCCACGAGTTCCCACGAGTCTTCTAATGGGTGCTCAAGAATGTCCCCCCACCCCCCACACCCCCCACGGGAGAGAATGTGGTCTCAAAATGTGTTGGGAACCGGTCCGACACCTAGCGGCCTCTACTGTAGTGCCGGGACTCGACTCGCTCCCTAGACACACCGCAGTCCGCTCGTTACCCAGTAGGCAGTGAGCATTGCGTACTAGCTCCTGACACTGTACTGCACAGCACATCCTACTGGGAGGATGGGATTCATTCACCAGAGGACTGGCACAGCCATTCCAAAGGAACTTCTTTCAGAACGAGCGCACGGCCGGCACTGGCTATTTTGCCGCCCCGTGCAAGACAAACACCCCCCCTCCCAAACCCTCTATGAATTGAAATAGATTTTTAAGTATTCAGCGAGGGCGAAACCTGTAGTAAGTCAAAAAACATCAGTCTAAACCTACTGTAGCTTGTAAGTTTTACCCTCAGTAATGTCAAACATATTTTCTTGATTGAAGTTAATTATTGACGACGGAAGATTTGAAAACACATCATGACTTTGAATTTTTATTTTCAACTGCAGAAACACAACGCTTCTGGAACAGATATCTGCCCCCTTCTTCTGGTGTAAAATCTTATAATGTCAAGCAAACACAAACGGGTGAACAGTTCAAGACAAGGTGTTCGCATAGGTCTGAGAATTATATAAAATGGGTCGAAGCCAACGTGATACATGCTGATGAGAACCTTTTTAAATTGCCTTTGAATGGTTGAAACGCTTGTGCTGGTACAAGGACAGATGGACTGAAAGTTCAGCCATACTTTGAAATATATCCTTAATCGTTACTTTGGCTATTTTATCGTTTGTTTGGTGTATATGTTCCAGATATAACAAAAACAGAGTGGGTGCTCTTAACTTTACACTAAGATACCCATTTAAAAAATACTATGAGACATACTGCAATCGTTTGTTTACGATTATTTGGCTATCTTTAGCGTTTATTTGGTATATAATATATATTATTCAGGATATAACAACAAAAAACAGAGTGGGAGCTCTTAACTTTACACTAAGATACCATAAAAAAAAAATACTATGAGACATACTGCAATCGTTTGTTTACGATTATTTGGCTATCTTTAGCGTTTATTTGGTATATAATATATATTATTCAGGATATAACAAAAACA
Organism: Homalodisca vitripennis; assembly: GCF_021130785.1. Taxonomy (NCBI): domain Eukaryota; kingdom Metazoa; phylum Arthropoda; class Insecta; order Hemiptera; family Cicadellidae; genus Homalodisca; species Homalodisca vitripennis. The sequence continues at coordinate 143,223,531 of NC_060215.1, forward strand.
GAGTGGGAGCTCTTAACTTTACACTAAGATACCAATAAAAAAAAAATACTATGAGACATACTGCAATCGTTTGTTTACGATTATTTGGCTATCTTTAGCGTTTATTTGGTATATAATATATATTATTCAGGATATAACAAAAACAGAGTGGGAGCTCTTAACTTTACACTAAGATACCCATTAAAAAAAATACTATGAGACATACTGCAATCGTTTGTTTACGATTATTTGGCTATCTTTAGCGTTTATTTGGTATATAATATATATTATTCAGGATATAACAGAAACAGAGTGGGAGCTCTTAACTTTACACTAAGATACCCATTAAAAAAAATACTATGAGACATACTGCAATCGTTTGTTTACGATTATTTGGCTATCTTTAGCGTTTATTTGGTATATAATATATATTATTCAGGATATAACAAAAACAGAGTGGGAGCTCTTAACTTTACACTAAGATACCCATTAAAAAAAAATACTATGAGACATACTGCAATCGTTTGTTTACGATTATTTGGCTATCTTTAGCGTTTATTTGGTATATAATATATATTATTCAGGATATAACAGAAACAGAGTGGGAGCTCTTAACTTTACACTAAGATACCCATTTAAAAAATACTATGAGACATACTGCAATCGTTTGTTTACGATTATTTGGCTATCTTTAGCGTTTATTTGGTATATAATATATATTATTCAGGATATAACAAAAACAGAGTGGGAGCTCTTAACTTTACACTAAGATACCCATTTAAAAAAATACTATGAGACATACTGCAATCGTTTGTTTACGATTATTTGGCTATCTTTAGCGTTTATTTGGTATATAATATATATTATTCAGGATATAACAGAAACAGAGTGGGAGCTCTTAACTTTACACTAAGATACCCATTAAAAAAAATACTATGAGACATACTGCAATCGTTTGTTTACGATTATTTGGCTATCTTTAGCGTTTATTTGGTATATAATATATATTATTCAGGATATAACAGAAACAGAGTGGGAGCTCTTAACTTTACACTAAGATACCCATTTAAAAAAAATACTATGAGACATACTGCAAATCGTTTGTTTACGATTATTTGGCTATCTTTAGCGTTTATTTGGTATATAATATATATTATTCAGGATATAACAGAAACAGAGTGGGAGCTCTTAACTTTATACTAAGAATCCCATTTATATATATAATATATAATAAAAAAAAAAAAAACAAAAAAAAAAAAAAAAAAAAAAAAAACAATGAGACATACTGCAATCGTTTGTTTACGATTATTTGGCTATCTTTAGCGTTTATTTGGTATATAATATATATTATTCAGGATATAACAGAAACAGAGTGGGAGCTCTTAACTTTACACTAAGATACCCATTAAAACAAAATACTATGAGACATACTGCAATCGTTTTTCTTTACGTTATTTGGCTATATTTAGCGTTTATTTGGTATATAATATATATTATTCAGGATATAACAAAAACAGAGTGGGAGCTCTTAAATTTACACTAAGAAACCCATTTTCAAAAAATACTATGAGACATACTGCAATCGTTTGTTTTACGATTATTTGGCTATCTTTAGCGTTTATTTGGTATATAATATATATTATTCAGGATATAACAAAAACAGAGTGGGAGCTCTTAACTTTACACTAAGATACCCATTTAAAAAAATACTATGAGACACAATGCAATCGTTTCTTTACGTTTGTTTGTCAATATTTAATATTGCAATATGTTTCAAAGTATTTTTTTAAATTTATTTCATTCAAACGCTAAAAATATCCAAACAAACGATTGCAATATCTTTCAAAATAATGTTTTAAATTGATGGCGACGGTTTTCAAACTGGCGGCACCCATACACCAAATATCAACACAACAACACTACCGTATCACATATCACCAACACATGACACTACATCCTCGCTTCGGTGCAACTCTCTGAGACACAAACATATTCATATTACTAAATAACTAAGAATTAGGCATTACCATCTACCGATTAATTATGTAATTTTTTCATTTCATTGATTTATCTCATTTACATATACACAAATACAGGATAGTGATAATAATATACACGAGAAGGTACCCACATAGGCAAAAGCCTGTGTGTGAGAACCGAGTCTATCTTCACGAGAGTTTGCAATCACAATAATACTAATATACAATTTTAGAACAAAATTAAAATTGTATGATTTAAAGATAACTAAAAATAACTAATAGTAACATACACTGTTTGGATGTATATCAACTAAATTCAAGCAGTGTAAAAAGTAATAATTTAATCAATTATGATAATGAAACTACATGAAAAAGATGCAACAAATTCTATTATATAAAGTTATATGGCTATAAGATGTAAGACAACATACGGGATGAGCTTAAAGAGTGCGCAAGAAACAATTGTGAGCGTAGAAAATATTTGGTATTCCAAATTAAGTCTGTTATAAATGTTTAAGGTACAGTAATGCTATTGTTATTTAGCTAAGTATTTACTGATATTATTTCATTCAATTTTTCCACCCTTTTTTATTTGCGCGCTTATTGCCCCCCCCCCCAAGATCACTGGCGCCCTGTGCAATTGCACGATATGCACCCCAGGTATCGCCGCGCCGCCCCTGACTAAACCATCCATCTTTGTTATTGGTACTCAACAACTGTTGATGATTTTACCACATCAACGTGGTAAATAAATCTCAATTACTGTACGAAATTAAGTAATGCAACATTTGAATTGGCGTCGCCTTTAATAATTGCGCGGCTTTGAATAACTTTAGTTTTCTCAGATTACAAATTGTTTTTTACTTTTCGGTTTCTTAGTTTTATTACTAAAATTTTTAAATATTTCTGAAGTCATTTTACGTTTATTTTAGAATAAAAACGTATTATTACAGTATATTTATTTCGTATAAGATCATGCTATTTCCATAAGTCGTAATTCGTATACATACTCTAGATATCGTGTCCTTATCTCCTGATCCTTACGGATGGTTGCAAAATTGCCCAAAATATCTAAACTAAAGACCTACAACTCCTCGAGGATTTACAGTTCTCGAATATATATCATATCTGATTAAAGTCAAAATATGTTGCCTTCAGAATAAAAAATACCAAAATATAAATACACGAAAATAAATGTTTTTAGCCGATTCTTGCGTTTTGAATCTTAATATAACCTAATCTTTCTTCTTGAACGACATGCACTTTTTAAAAAATTTAATTTTTTTTAATACACTTACTAACTTCGTGTGGAATTGAATCATTTCACGAATATACATAGATTTATACATTGGATTGATTCATTGTCACAGTAATTGAATCTGCAGTTTTAGCCAGTGAGTTAAACTAATTCACTGACTGACAAACTCACTGGAATTGTATTTTCCGGCAAACAATTAGTTAAACCATGCCCCAAACAAACCACAAAAACACTCTCCATTTTTATTTTCATGTTTATGCAGGGTGTCCAAAAATTACTCCATCACACTTTATTATTTGATTGGTCAGATTAAAATAAGTAAGAAACTTCATATAAAAGTATAGTTCACCTTGCTAATTTGTCATTTGTCTGTTTGGGAGGGGATATATCTTTAAATTAAAAACCGGTGTAAAACTCAAACTTTGCAAAATTTAGACAAGTTTTAATAATTCCAAAAATATAATTTTAGGTTTTACAATGGTGAACATACAAAAATGTCAAACTATAATAAATGAAAAACAGGAGAATTTATAACATTTTTAAGAATATTGGAATATGGGTTAATTTTAGTTGAACATTGGTTGTAAGAATTTTAAAAGATACAAACTATTTTGAAATTTCTATAAAAATTCCACCGGTACTTTTTTCATCGAAATCCGTCACCGCATAAGCGAACACGACCACTTTAAAGTTACGCTTGCACAAGCCGGGAGCAACAAACATGTCATAGTCGAGAGTGACCGGTTGTTTGTTGTATCGTCCTCACTTAGCTCTTGAACTAAACGAATTTTGTACGCTTTATAACCACTGTCATGTAAATCTTTACAAACTGATGTTTGAGATACCGTATACCTAATATTTTGGAAACATTTCTTGATGAGACACAAGGATCTTCTACAACAGACTAAAACGTCAAGTTACAATGCTTTGTTTATAGCCAATTTTAGTCGTCCAAGTTTGGGGCGGTTTTAACGCTGCCTGTTTCCTGGAAATGTTGGATTGTTTTTTTGAACTCCTGATTTAGATACAGGGTTTCAATTGGGATATTTGTCGCTAAATAAATTCCTTACTTCATTAAAGATGTCACCCGGTATACGTAGCCTCGCATTATCAGGATTATAATACGCTATTGTTCACTTAAACACTCCATTTCAACGTAAAATATCAGAAAACACGTCTTAACTTTGTTAATTCTAACCAGAAACTGAACATGATATTGAACTTCCTCAAAGCCGATAAGATAAGGGAGGCCTGCCCTGCAGCAGGTAATAACTGTAAAATAGGTTTTAGGTTTGTAAAGAAATTTGTTGTCTATTGAAGTTATTTACCTTTTGAATGTACTCAGGAACATGTAGGCCATAGTATGGAGATTACTCCACCCCATTTGGAAGGTCTTGAGAAGAACAGTGGAAACTAAAGCTTTCTATCTCAACCCAGTACAAAATGTCAGCTCATTGAAATTAATGAACATGAACATTCAGAAGGTAAATAACTTTAATTGACAACCACTTTCCTTACACACTCAAACCTGTTTTACAGTTATTACCTGCTGCAGAGCAGGCCTCCCTTATCTTATCAGTTTTGAGGAAGTCCAGTATCGTGTTCAGTTTCTGGTTAGAATTAACAAAGTTAAGACGTGTTTTCTGATATTTTACATTGAAATGGAGTGTTTTAAGTGAACGATAGCGTATTATAATCCTGATGATGCGAGGCTACGTATACCGGGTGACATATTTAATGAAGTAAGGAATTTATTTAACGACACTTATCCCAATCGAAACCCTGTATCTAAATCAGGAGTTCAAAAAACAATCCGTTTCCAGGAAACAGGCAGTGTAAAAGACCGCCCCAGACCTGGACGACCTAAATCGGCTACAAACGAAGCATTGTGTCTTGACATTTTACAGTATGATGTAGAAGGTCCCTCATGCCTCAATAAGAAATATTTCTCAAATATTAGGTACATATAAAACATCAGTTTGTAAAGTTTTACGTGACAGTGGTTATAAAGCGTACAAAATTCGTTTAGTTCAAGAGCTAAGTGAGGACGGTTTTGATGACTTTTGTGAAATAATGATGTGGAGCATTAATAATAATGCAATTAGATTGAACAACATTGTTTTCTCAGATGAAGCAACTTTCATGTTAAACGGTAACGTTAACAGACTTAATGCTCGTTATTGGGCTGATGTTTACCCTTCATTGGATGATGGAGCAACATACCCAGCACCCTGAAAAGATAAACGTTTGGCTTGGCATTGTGAGGGATTAGTTTGTTGGGCCTTTTGTATTGATGGAACCTTAATGCCGAGGTATGCCAGGAAATGTTACAACATAAGATTTATCCAGCTATCCAAGTAGGAACTGTAATGAAGTTTTGGTTCCAGCAGGATGGAGCACCTCCTCACTATGGCCTGCATGTCCGCGAGTATTTAAATAATGTTTTTTTTTTTCAAATCGCTGGATAGGCAGAAGAGGAAGTATCGAGTGGCCACCAAGATCGGCATATCTATTTCCACTTGACTAATTTGTGTGGGGTCACATTAAAAGGAACATCTATAAAACGAAACCCCAGTGTACTAATGACCTTGGGGACAGAATAGTTTGCGGAAATAACAAAAATCCCGCGTGAATTCATACAGTTTCAGATTTCTACAATAGGCCTGGACATCGCCAAACTGTCCTTGGGACAGCAGTTTAATAGCTATCGGATTATCGGATTAATAGCTATATAAAACGTTGTGCTATGTTGACATAAGAACTAATAAAATGGCAATATTTTATTTTATATTCAGCGTATTCAGGAAACGGTGTCACATCCTTCTGTGGCCGATGGTACTCATAATTTTAAACGTAACATGTCCTGTGAACCATAGGTTGAGAAAATGTGTCAAAAGAACTGATACCTCTGAACTGACAAATATTTATTCTCTGTTTGTGCAAGCAAACCTTTTAAGTGATCGTGATCGCTCGTATGTTAATGGACTGGATAGAAAATTTACCATTAGAATTGTAAAAACAATTGTAATCTTTCACATTTTTTATAGCAATAGTAGTTTTTTTTTATTTGATATTAAACATGTTCCATACACGTGGTGTATGGAACATGTGTGTGAAGATTTATGTGTATATATATATATATATATATATATACACATAAATCTTCAAAATAAGAAGCTATTAATAGACAAGTTCTAAGTCCCGTACTCAGAAAATTAAACAAGATATTAGAAATAGAGCAATATAAACATAAATATTAATACAGAAAAAATCAAAATAAAGAACTAGTGAGGTAGAATTATTAACATATAACTTGATTTTATAAATTAACTTTGTTGACTAAGTCATCTTAAATTCAATCCGCGTGGAAATGTTTATTTGGTGACAAGCTGATGGACTTGTTCCATGATTCTTAAGTTGCTTGAACTTAAATTTTGTGATATTATTCTTATCGGTTTATTAAATACACTTCTTCGAAGTTTAAAATACACATCAAGCATGTGCCACTACAGATTGCTCTGACTTTTTATGATGTTATGATTAGCTGTGCCATATATGATAACACATATGACACTCCTGCTAGACAACAAATTACAAAGAAAACAGTATTTAAATAATAGTAACAATTCGTAACATAATACTAGCATCCATTCTTCGTATTTGCACAGTAATATTCAATAATTAATACAGCTGAGAGATATCACACTTTATTAAAGCACGTATACAATACCGTTAGGTGTAGGTGGTGGTATGTAACTAGGTTATGATTCAGTGTATAATTCACGTTTATATTCTACTAAAGTGGTAATACCCAATTTATCAAGTTTTACCGATTATATGTACTTTGTCAAGCATCATTAGAGCACGTATACAAGAACGTTAGGTGTAGGTGGTGGTATGTAACTAGGTTATGATTCAGTGTATAATTCACGTTTATATTCTACTAAAGTGGTAATACCCAATTTATCAAGTTTTACCGATTATATGTACTTTGTCAAGCATCATTAGAGCACGTATACAATAACGCTAGTTGTAGGCGGTGGTATGTAACTAGGTTATGATTCAGTGTATGATTCATGTTTATATTCTACTAAAGTGGTAATACCCAATTAATCAAGTATTACCGATTATATGTACTTGGTCAAGCATCATTAGAGCACGTATAAAATAACGCTAGTTGTAGGCGGGTGGTATGTAACTAGGTTATGATTCAGTGTATGAATCATGTTTACATTCTACTAAAGTAGCAATACCCAATTTATCAAGTTTTACCGATTATATGCACTTTGTCAAGCATCATTAGAGCACGTATACAATAACGTTAGGTGTAGGCGGTGGTATGTAACTACGTTATGATTCAGTGTATGATTCATGTTTATATTCTACTTAAGTGGTAATACCCAATGTATCAAGTTTTACCGATTATATGCACTTTGTCAAGCATCATTAGAGCACGTATACAATAACGTTAGTTGTAGGCGGTGGTATGTAACTAGGTTATGATTCAGTGTATGATTCATGTTTATATTCTACTAAAGTAGCAATACCCAATTTATCAAGTTTTACCGATTATATGCACTTTGTCAAGCATCATTAGAGCACGTATACAATAACGCTAGTTGTAGGCGGTGGTTTGTAACTAGGTTATGATTCAGTGTATAATTCATGTTTATATTCTAATAAAGTGGCAATACCCAATTTATCAAGTTTTACCGATTATATGTACTTTGTCAAGCATCATTAGAGCACGTATACAATAACGTTAGTTGTAGGCGGTGGTGTGTAACTAGGTTATGATTCAGTGTATGATTCATGTTTATATTCTACTAAAGTGGCAATACCCAATTTATCAAGTTTTACCGATTATATGCACTTTGTCAAGCATCATTAGAGCACGTATACAATAACGCTAGTTGTAGGCGGTGGTTTGTAACTAGGTTATGATTCAGTGTATAATTCATGTTTATATTCTACTAAAGTGGCAATACCCAATTTATCAAGTTTTACCGATTATATGTACTTTGTCAAGCATCATTAGAGCACGTATACAATAACGCTAGGTGTAGGCGGTGGTATGTAACTAGGTTATGATTCAGTGTACGATTCATATTTATATTCTACTAAAGTGGTAATACCAAATTTATCAAGTTTTACCGATTATATGTACTTTGTCAAGCATCATTAGAGCACGTATACAATAACGTTAGTTGTAGGCGGTGGTATGTAACTAGGTTATGATTCAGTGTATGATTCTTGTTTATATTCTACTAAAGTGGTAATACCCAAATTATCAAGTTTTATTTACCGATTATATGCACTTTGTCAAGCATCATTAGAGCACGTATACAATAACGCTAGTTGTAGGCGGTGGTTTGTAACTAGGTTATGATTCAGTGTATGATTCATGTTTATATTCTACTAAAGTGGTAATACCCCAATTTATCAAGTTTTACCGATTATATGTACTTTGTCAAGCATCATTAGAGCACGTAAACAATAACGCTAGGTGTAGGCGGTGGTATGTAACTAGGTTATATTCAGTGTATGATTCATGTTTATATTCTACTAAAGTGGTAATACCCAATTTATCAAGTTTTAATACCGATTACATGCACTTTGTCAAGCATCATTAGAGCACGTATACAATAACGTTAGGTGTAGGCGGTGGTATGTAACTAGGTTATGATTCAGTGTATGATTCATGTTTTATATTCTACTTAAGTGGTAATACCCAAATGTATCAAGTTTTACCGATTATATGCACTTTGTCAAGCATCATTGGAGCACGTATACAATAACGTTAGTTGTAGGCGGTGGTATGTAACTAGGTTATGATTCAGTGTATGATTCATGTTTATATTCTACTTAAGTGGTAATACCCAATGTATCAAGTTTTACCGATTATATGCACTTTTGTCAAGCATCATTAGAGCACGTATACAATAACGTTAGTTGTAGGCGGTGGTATGTAACTAGGTTATGATTCAGTGTATGATTCATGTTTATATTGTACTTAAAGTGGTAATACCCAATTAATCAAGTTTTACCGATTATATGTACTTTGTCAAGCATCATTAGAGCACGTATACAATAACGCTAGTTGTAGGCGGTGGTATGTAACTAGGTTATGATTCAGTGTATGATTCATGTTTATATTCTACTAAAGTGGCAATACCCAATTTATCAAGTTTTACCGATTATATGCACTTTGTCAAGCATCATTAGAGCACGTATACAATAACGCTAGTTGTAGGCGGTGGTTTGTAACTAGGTTATGATTCAGTGTACGATTCATATTTATATTCTACTAAAGTGGTAATACTAAATTTTATCAAGTTTTAGACCGATTTATATTCACTTTGTCAAGCATCATTAGAGCACGTATACAATAACGTTAGTTGTAGGCGGTGGTATGTAACTAGGTTATGATTCAGTGTATGATTCTTGTTTTACATTCTACTAAACTGGTAATACCCAATTTATCAAGTTTTACCGATTATATGCACTTTGTCAAGCATCATTAGAGCACGTATACAATAACGCTAGTTGTAGGCGGTGGTATGTAACTAGGTTATGATTCAGTGTATGATTCTTGTTTATATATCTACTAAAGTGTTAATACCCAATTTATCAAGTTTTACCGATTATGCGTACTTTGTCAAGCATCATCAGAGTACGTTTACAATAACGTTAAGTGTAGGCGGTAGTATGTAACTAGGTTATGATTCAGTGTATGGTTCATGTTTTATATTCTACTAAAGTGGTAATGCCCAATTTATCAAGTTTTTACCGATTATGCGTACTTTGTCAAGCATCATTAGAGCACGTATACAATAACGCTAGTTATAGGCGGTGGTATGTAACTAGGTTATGATTCAGTGTATGATTCATGTTTATATTCTACTAAAGTGTAATACACAATTTATCAAGTTTTAACCGATTATATGTAACTTCGTCAAGCATCATCAGAGTACTTATACAATAACGTTAAGTGTAGGCGGTAGTATGTAACTAGGCTATGATTCAGTGTATGGTTCATGTTTATATTCTACTAAAGTGGTAATGCCCAATTTATCAAGTTTTACCGATTATATGCACTTTGTCAAGCATCATTAGAGCACGTACACAATAACGCTAGGTGTAGGCGGTGGTTTGTAACTAGGTTATGATTCAGTGTATGGTTCATGTTTATATTCTACTAAAGTGGTAATGCCCAATTTATCAAGTTTTTAACCGATTATAATTGCACTTTGTCAAGCAATCATTAGAGCACGTACACAATAACGCTAGGTGTAGGTGGTGGTATGTAACTAGGTTATGATTCAGTGTATGGTTCATGTTTATATTCTACTAAAGTGGTAATGCCCAATTTATCAAGTTTTACCGATTATGCGTACTTTGTCAAGCATCATTAGAGCACGTATACAATAACGCTAGTTGTAGGCGGTGGTATGTAACTAGGTTATGATTCAGTGTATGATTCATGTTTTATATTCTACTAAAGTGGTAATACCTAATTTATCAAGTTTTACCGATTATATGCACTTTGTCAAGCATCATTAGAGCACGTATACAATAACGCTAGTTGTAGGCGGTGGTATGTAACTAGGTTATGATTCAGTGTATGATTCATGTTTATATTCTACTAAAGTGGTAATACACAATTTATCAAGTTTTACCGATTATATGCACTTTGTCAAGCATCATTAGAGCACGTATGCATTAACGCTAGGTGTAGGCGGTGGTTTGTAACTAGGTTATGATTCAGTGTATGATTCATGTTTATAGTCTACTTAAAGTGGTAATACCCAATTAATCAAGTTTTACCGATTATATGTACTTTGTCAAGCATCATTAGAGCACGTATACAATAACGTTAGGTGTAGGTGGTGGTATGTAACTAGGTTATGATTCAGTGTATGATTCATGTTTATATTCTACTAAAGTGGTACCCAATTAATCAAGTTTTACCGATTATATGTACTTTGTCAAGCATCATTAGAGCACGTATACATGAACGTTAGGTGTTTGCCGGTGGTATGTAACTGGGTTATGATTCAGTGTATATTTGATGTTTATAGTGTACTTAAAGTTGTACAACCCAATTTATCAAGTTTTAACCGATTATATGTACTTTGTCAAGCATCATTAGAGCACGTATACAAGAACGCTAGTTGTAGGCTGTGGTATGTAACTAGGTTATGATTCAGTGTATGATTCATGTTTATATTCTACTAAAGTGGTAATACCCAATTAATCAAGTTTTATCGATTATATGTACATTGCCAAGCATCATTAGAGCACGTATACAATAACGCTAGGTGTAGGTGGTGGTATGTAACTAGGTTATGATTCAGTGTATGATTCATGTTTTATATTCTACTAAAGTGGTAATACCCAATTAATCAAGTTTTACCGATTATATGTACTTTGTCAAGCATCATTAGAGCACGTATACAATAACGTTAGGTGTAGGTGGTGGTATGTAACTAGGTTATGATTCAGTGTATGATTCATGTTTATTATTCTACTAAAGTGGTAATACCCAATTAATCAAGTTTTACCGATTATATGTACTTTGTCAAGCATCATTAGAGCACGTATACAATAACGCTAGTTGTAGGCGGTGGTATGTAACTAGGTTATGATTCAGTGTATGATTCATGTTTATATTCTACTAAAGTGGTAATACCCAATTAATCAAGTTTTACCGATTATATGTACTTTGTCAAGCATGATTAGAGCACGTATACAATAACGCTAGTTGTAGGCTGTGGTATGTAACTAGGTTATGATTCAGTGTATGATTCATGTTTATATTCTACTAAAGTGGTAATACCCAATTAATCAAGTTTTATCGATTATATGTACATTGCCAAGCATCATTAGAGCACGTATACAATAACGCTAGGTGTAGGTGGTGGTATGTAACTAGGCTATGATTCAGTGTATGGTTCATGTTTATATTCTACTAAAGTGGTAATGCCCAATTTATCAAGTTTTACCGATTATATGCACTTTGTCAAGCATCATTAGAGCACGTACACAATAACGCTAGGTGTAGGCGGTGGTTTGTAACTAGGTTATGATTCAGTGTATGGTTCATGTTTATATTCTACTAAAGTGGTAATGCCCAATTTATCAAGTTTTACCGATTATATGCACTTTGTCAAGCATCATTAGAGCACGTACACAATAACGCTAGGTGTAGGTGGTGGTATGTAACTAGGTTATGATTCAGTGTATGGTTCATGTTTATATTCTACTTAAAGTGGTAATGCCCAATTTATCAAGTTTTTACCGATTATATGTACTTTGTCAAGCATCATTAGAGCACGTATACAATAACGCTAGTTGTAGGCGGTGGTATGTAACTAGCTTATGATTCAGTGTATGATTCATGTTTATATTCTACTTAAAGTGGTAATACCTAATTTATCAAGTTTTACCGATTATATGCACTTTGTCAAGCATCATTAGAGCACGTATACAATAACGCTAGTTGTAGGCGGTGGTATGTAACTAGGTTATGATTCAGTGTATGATTCATGTTTATATTCTACTAAAGTGGTAATACACACAATTTAATCAAGTTTTACCGATTATATGTACTTTGTCAAGCATCATTAGAGCACGTATACAATAACGCTAGGTGTAGGCGGTGGTATGTAACTAGGTTATGATTCAGTGTATGATTCATGTTTATAGTCATACTTAAAGTGGTAATACCCAATTTAATCAAGTTTTACCGATTATATGTACTTTGTCAAGCATCATTAGAGCACGTATACAATAACGCTAGGTGTAGGTGGTGGTATGTAACTAGGTTATGATTCAGTGTATGATTCATGTTTATATTCTACTAAAGTGGTAATACCCAATTAATCAAGTTTTTACGATTATATGTACTTTGTCAAGCATCATTAGAGCACGTATACAATAACGTTAGGTGTAGGCGGTGGTATGTAACTAGGTTATGATTCAGTGTATGAATTCATGTTTATATTGTACTTAAAGTGGTAATACCCAATTAATCAAGTTTTACCGATTATATGTACTTTGTCAAGCATCATTAGAGCACGTATACAATAACGCTAGGTGTAGGTGGTGGTATGTAACTAGGTTATGATTCAGTGTATGATTCATGTTTATATTCTACTAAAGTGGTAATACCCAATTAATCAAGTTTTACCGATTATATGTACTTTGTCAAGCATCATTAGAGCACGTATACAATAACGCTAGGTGTAGGTGGTGGTATGTAACTAGGTTATGATTCAGTGTATGATTCATGTTTATATTCTACTAAAGTGGTAATACCCAATTTATCAAGTTTTAACCCAAACCGATTATATGTACTTTGTCAAGCATCATTAGAGCACGTATACAATAACGCTAGGTGTAGGCGGTGGTATGTAACTAGGTTATGATTCAGTGTATGATTCATGTTTATATTCTACTAAAGTGGTAATACCCAATTAATCAAGTTTTACCGATTATATGTACTTTGTCAAGCATCATTAGAGCACGTATACAATAACGCTAGGTGTAGGCGGTGGTATGTAACTAGGTTATGATTCAGTGTATGATTCATGTTTATATTCTACTTAAAGTGGTAATACCCAATTTATCAAGTTTTAAACCGATTATATGTACTTTGTCAAGCATCATTAGAGCACGTATACAATAACGCTAGGTGTAGGTGGTGGTATGTAACTAGGTTATGATTCAGTGTATGATTCATGTTTATATTCTACTAAAGTGGTAATACCCAATTAAATCAAGTTTTTACCGATTATATGTACTTTGTCAAGCATCATTAGAGCACGTATACAATAACGCTAGGTGTAGGCGGTGGTATGTAACTAGGTTATGATTCAGTGTATGATTCATGTTTATATTCTACTAAAGTGGTAATACCCAATTTATCAAGTTTTACCGATTATATGTACTTTGTCAAGCATCATTAGAGCACGTATACAATAACGCTAGGTGTAGGCGGTGGTATGTAACTAGGTTATGATTCAGTGTATGATTCATGTTTATATTCTACTTAAAGTGGTAATACCCAATTAATCAAGTTTTACCGATTATATGTACTTTGTCAAGCATCATTAGAGCACGTATACAATAACGCTAGGTGTAGGTGGTGGGTATGTAACTAGGTTATGATTCAGTGTATGATTCATGTTTATATTCTACTAAAGTGGTAATGCCCAATTTATCAAGTTTTACCGATTATATGCACTTTGTCAAGCATCATTAGAGCACGTATACAATAACGCTAGGTGTAGGCTGTGGTATGTAACTAGGTTATGATTCAGTGTATGATTCATGTTTATATTGTACTTAAAGTTGTAACAACCCAATTTTATCAAGTTTTACCGATTATATGTACTTTGTCAAGCATCATTAGAGCACGTATACAATAACGCTAGGTGTAGGCGGTGGTATGTAACTAGGTTATGATTCAGTGTATGATTCATGTTTATATTCTACTAAAGTGGTAATACCCAATTAATCAAGTTTTACCGATTATATGTACTTTGTCCAAGCATCATTAGAGCACGTATACAATAACGCTAGGTGTAGGCGGTGGTATGTAACTAGGTTATGATTCAGTGTATGATTCATGTTTATATTGTACTAAAGTGGGTAATACCCAATTTATCAAGTTTTACCGATTATATGTACTTTGTCAAGCATCATTAGAGCACGTATACAATAACGCTAGGTGTAGGCGGTGGTATGTAACTAGGTTATGATTCAGTGTATGATTCATGTTTATATTCTACTAAAGTGGTAATACCCAATTTATCAAGTTTTACCGATTATATGTACTTTGTCAAGCATCATTAGAGCACGTATACAATAACGCTAGGTGTAGGTTGGTGGTATGTAACTAGGTTATGATTCAGTGTATGATTCATGTTTATATTCTACTTAAAGTGGTAATAACCCAATTTATCAAGTTTTACCGATTTATATGTACTTTGTCAAGCATCATTAGAGCACGTATACAATAACGCTAGGTGTAGGCGGTGGTATGTAACTAGGTTATGATTCAATGTATGACTCATGTTTATATTGTACTTAAAGTGGTAATACCCAATTTATCAAGTTTTACCGATTATATGTACTTTGTCAAGCATCATTAGAGCACGTATACAATAACGCTAGGTGTAGGCGGTGGTATGTAACTAGGTTATGATTTCAGTGTATGATTCATGTTTATATTCTACTAAAGTGGTAATACCCAATTTATCAAGTTTTACCGATTATATGTACTTTGTCAAGCATCATTAGAGCACGTATACAATAACGCTAGGTGTAGGCGGTGGTATGTAAATAGGTTATGATTCAGTGTATGATTCATGTTTATATTCTACTAAAGTGGTAATACCCAATTAATCAAGTTTTAAAACGATTATATGTACTTTGTCAAGCATCATTAGAGCACGTATGCAATAACCCTAGGTGTAGGTGGTGGTACGTAACTAGGTTATGATTCAGTGTATGATTCATGTTTATATTCTACTAAAGTGGTAATGCCCAATTTATCAAGTTTTACCGATTATATGCACTTTGTCAAGCATCATTAGAGCACGTATACAATAACGCTAGGTGTAGGCTGTGGTATGTAACTAGGTTATGATTCAGTGTATGATTCATGTTTATATTGTACTTAAAGTTGTACAACCCAATTTATCAAGTTTTACCGATTATATGTACTTTGTCAAGCATCATTAGAGCACGTATACAATAACGCTAGGTGTAGGCGGTGGTATGGTAAACTAGGTTATGATTCAGTGTATGATTCATGTTTATATTCTACTAAAGTGGTAATACCCAATTAATCAAGTTTTACCGATTATATGTACTTTGTCAAGCATCATTAGAGCACGTATACAATAACGCTAGGTGTAGGTTGGTGGTATGTAACTAGGTTATGATTCAGTGTATGATTCATGTTTTATATTCTACTAAAGTGGTAATACCCAATTTATCAAGTTTTACCGATTATATGTACTTTGTCAAGCATCATTAGAGCACGTATACAATAACCCTAGGTGTAGGCGGTGGTATGTAACTAGGTTATGATTCAGTGTATGATTCATGTTTATATTCTACTAAAGTGGTAATACCCAATTTATCAAGTTTTACCGATTATATGTACTTTGTCAAGCATCATTAGAGCACGTATACAATAACGCTAGGTTGTAGGCGGTGGTATGTAACTAGGTTATGATTCAGTGTATGATTCATGTTTATATTGTACTTAAAGTGGTAATACCCAATTTATCAAGTTTTACCGATTATATGTACTTTGTCAAGCATCATTAGAGCACGTATACAATAACGCTAGGTGTAGGCGGTGGTATGTAACTAGGTTATGATTCAGTGTATGATTCATGTTTATATTCTACTAAAGTGGTAATACCCAATTAATCAAGTTTTACCGATTATATGTACTTTGTCAAGCATCATTAGAGCACGTATACAATAACGCTAGGTGTAGGTGGTGGTATGTAACTAGGTTATGATTCAGTGTATGATTCATGTTTATATTCTACTAAAGTGGTAATACCCAATTTTATCAAGTTTTACCGATTATATGTACTTTGTCAAGCATCATTAGAGCACGTATACAATAACGCTAGGTGTAGGCGGTGGTATGTAACTAGGTTATGATTCAGTGTATGATTCATGTTTATATTGTACTTAAAGTTGTAATACCCAATTTATCAAGTTTTACCGATTATATGTACTTTGTCAAGCATCATTAGAGCACGTATACAATAACGCTAGGCGTAGGCGGTGGTATGTAACTAGGTTATGATTCAGTGTATGATTCATGTTTATATTGTACTTAAAGTGGTAATACCCAATTTATCAAGTTTTACCGATTATATGTACTTTGTCAAGCATCATTAGAGCACGTATACAATAACGCTAGGTGTAGGCGGTGGTATGTAACTAGGTTATGATTCAGTGTATGATTCATGTTTTATATTCTACTAAAGTGGTAATACCCAATTTAATCAAGTTTTACCGATTATATGTACTTTGTCAAGCATCATTAGAGCACGTATACAATAACGCTAGGTGTAGGCGGTGGTATGTAACTAGGTTATGATTCAGTGTATGATTCATGTTTATATTCTACTAAAGTGGTAATACCCAATTTATCAAGTTTTACCGATTATATGTACTTTGTCAAGCATCATTAGAGCACGTATACAATAACGCTAGGTGTAGGCGGTGGTATGTAACTAGGTTATGATTCAGTGTATGGATTCATGTTTATATTCTACTAAAAGTGGTAATACCCAATTAATCAAGTTTTACCGATTATATGTACTTTGTCAAGCATCATTAGAGCACGTATACAATAACGCTAGGTGTAGGCGGTGGTATGTAACTAGGTTATGATTCAATGTATGACTCATGTTTATAGTGTACTTACAGTGGTAATACCCAATTTAATCAAGTTTTTACCGATTATATGTACTTTGTCAAGCATCATTAGAGCACGTATACAATAACGCTAGGTGTAGGCGGTGGTATGTAACTAGGTTATGATTCAGTGTATGATTCATGTTTATATTCTACTTAAAGTGGTAATACCCAATTTATCAAGTTTTACCGATTATATGTACTTTGTCAAGCATCATTAGAGCACGTACGTATACAATAACGCTAGGTGTAGGCGGTGGTATGTAACTAGGTTATGATTCAGTGTATGATTCATGTTTATATTCTA
Source organism: Homalodisca vitripennis (assembly GCF_021130785.1). Lineage (NCBI taxonomy): Eukaryota > Metazoa > Arthropoda > Insecta > Hemiptera > Cicadellidae > Homalodisca > Homalodisca vitripennis. The sequence continues at coordinate 143,241,511 of NC_060215.1, forward strand.
CTAAAGTGGTAATACCCAATTTATCAAGTTTTACCGATTATATGTACTTTGTCAAGCATCATTAGAGCACGTATACAATAACGCTAGGTGTAGGCGGTGGTATGTAACTAGGTTATGATTCAGTGTATGATTCATGTTTATATTCTACTAAAGTGGTAATACCCAATTTATCAAGTTTTACCGATTATATGTACTTTGTCAAGCATCATTAGAGCACGTATACAATAACGCTAGTTGTAGGCGGTGGTATGTAACATAGGTTATGATTCAGTGTATGATTCATGTTTATAGTGTACTTAAAGTGGTAATACCCAATTAATCAAGTTTTTACCGATTATATGTACTTTGTCAAGCATCATTAGAGCACGTATACAATAACGCTAGGTGTAGGCGGTGGTATGTAACTAGGTTATGATTCAGTGTATGATTCATGTTTATATTCTACTAAAGTGGTAATACCCAATTTATCAAGTTTTACCGATTATATGTACTTTGTCAAGCATCATTAGAGCACGTATACAAGAACGCTAGGTGTAGGCGGTGGTATGTAACTAGGTTATGATTCAATGTATGATTCATGTTTATAGTGTACTTACAGTGGTAATACCCAATTAATCAAGTTTTACCGATTATATGTACTTTGTCAAGCATCATTAGAGCACGTATACAATAACGCTAGGTGTAGGTGGTGGTATGTAACTAGGTTATGATTCAGTGTATGATTCATGTTTATATTCTACTAAAGTTGGTAATACCCAATTTATCAAGTTTTAACCGATTATATGTACTTTGTCAAGCATCATTAGAGCACGTATACAATAACGCTAGGTGTAGGCGGTGGTATGTAAAACTAGGTTATGATTCAGTGTATGATTCATGTTTATATTACTACTAAAGTGGTAATACCCCAATTTATCAAGTTTTACCGATTATATGTACTTTGTCAAGCATCATTAGAGCACGTATACAATAACGCTAGGTGTTGGTATGTAACTAGGTTATGATTCAGTGTATGATTCATGTTTATATTCCTTACTTAAAGTGGTAATACCCAATTTATCAAGTTTTACCGATTATATGTACTTTGTCAAGCATCATTAGAGCACGTATACAATAACGCTAGGTGTAGGTGGTGGTATGTAACTAGGTTATGATTCAGTGTATGATTCATGTTTATATTCTACTTAAAGTGGTAATACCCAATTTTATCAAGTTTTTACCGGATTATATGTACTTTGTCAAGCATCATTAGAGCACGTATACAATAACGCTAGGTGTAGGCGGTGGTATGTAACTAGGTTATGATTCAGTGTATGATTCATGTTTATATTCTACTTAAAGTGGTAATACCCAATTTATCAAGTTTTACCGATTATATGTTACTTTGTCAAGCATCATTAGAGCACGTATACAATAACGCTAGGTGTAGGTGGTGGTATGTAACTAGGTTATGATTCAGTGTATGATTCATGTTTATATTCTACTTAAAGTGGTAATACCCAATTAATCAAGTTTTACCGATTATATGTACTTTGTCAAGCATCATTAGAGCACGTATACAATAACGTTAGGTGTAGGCGGTGGTATGTAACTAGGTTATGATTCAGTGTATGATTCATGTTTATATTCTAACTAAAGTGGTAATACCCAATTTATCAAGTTTTACCGATTATATGTACTTTGTCAAGCATCATTAGAGCACGTATACAATAACGCTAGGTGTAGGCGGTGGTATGTAACTAGGTTATGATTCAGTGTATGATTCATGTTTATATTCTACTTAAAGTGGTTAATACCCAATTAATCAAGTTTTACCGATTATATGTACTTTGTCAAGCATCATTAGAGCACGTATACAATAACGCTAGGTGTAGGCGGTGGTATGTAACTAGGTTATGATTCAGTGTATGATTCATGTTTTATATTCTACTTAAAGTGGTAATACCCAATTAATCAAGTTTTACCGATTATATGTACTTTGTCAAGCATCATTAGAGCACGTATACAATAACGCTAGGTGTAGGCGTGGTGGTATGTAACTAGGTTATGATTCAGTGTATGATTCATGTTTATATTCTACTAAAGTGGTAATACCCAATTTATCAAGTTTTACCGATTATATGTACTTTGTCAAGCATCATTAGAGCACGTTATACAATAACGCTAGGTGTAGGCGGTGGTATGTAACTAGGTTATGATTCAGTGTATGATTCATGTTTATATTGTACTTAAAGTTGGTAAACCCAATTTATCAAGTTTTACCGATTATATGTACTTTGTCAAGCATCATTAGAGCACGTATACAATAACGCTAGGTGTAGACGGTGGTATGTAACTAGGTTATGATTCAGTGTATGATTCATGTTTATATTCTACTTAAAGTGGTAATACCCAATTTATATCAAGTTTTACCGATTATATGTACTTTGTCAAGCATCATTAGAGCACGTATACAATAACGCTAGTTGTAGGCGGTGGTATGTAACTAGGTTATGATTCAGTGTATGATTCATGTTTATATTCTACCTAAAGTGGTAATACCCAATTAATCAAGTTTTACCGATTATATGTACTTTGTCAAGCATCATTAGAGCACGTATACAATAACCCTAGGTGTAGGTGGTGGTATGTAACTAGGTTATGATTCAGTGTATGATTCATGTTTATATTCTACTAAAGTGGTAATGCCCAATTTATCAAGTTTTACCGATTATATGTACTTTGTCAAGCATCATTAGAGCACGTATACAATAACGCTAGGTGTAGGCGGTGGTATGTAACTAGGTTATGATTCAGTGTATGATTCATGTTTATATTGTACTTAAAGTTGTACAACCCAATTTATCAAGTTTTACCGATTATATGTACTTTGTCAAGCATCATTAGAGCACGTATACAATAACGCTAGGTGTAGGCGGTGGTATGTAACTAGGTTATGATTCAGTGTATGATTCATGTTTATATTCTACTTAAAGTTGTAATACCCAATTTATCAAGTTTTACCGATTATATGTACTTTGTCAAGCATCATTAGAGCACGTATACAATAACGCTAGGTGTAGGCGGTGGTATGTAACTAGGTTATGATTCAGTGTATGATTCATGTTTATATTCTACTAAAGTGGTAATACCCAATTTATCAAGTTTTACCGATTATATGTACTTTGTCAAGCATCATTAGAGCACGTATGCAATAACGCTAGGTGTAGGCGGTGGTATGTAACTAGGTTATGATTCAGTGTATGATTCATGTTTATATTCTACTAAAAGTTGTAATACCCAATTAATCAAGTTTTACCGATTATATGTACTTTGTCAAGCATCATTAGAGCACGTATACAATAACGCTTAGGTGTAGGCGGTGGTATGTAACTAGGTTTATGATTCAATGTAATGATTCATGTTTTATAGTGTACTTACAGTGGTAATACCCAATTAATCAAGTTTTACCGATTATATGTACTTTGTCAAGCATCATTAGAGCACGTATACAATAACGCTAGGTGTAGGTGGTGGTATGTAACTAGGTTATGATTCAGTGTATGATTCATGTTTATATTCTACTTAAAGTGGTAATACCCAATTAATCAAGTTTTACCGATTATATGTACTTTGTCAAGCATCATTAGAGCACGTATACAAGAACGCTAGTTGTAGGCGGTGGTATGTAACTAGGTTATGATTCAATGTAAGATTCATGTTTATAGTGTACTTACAGTGGTAATACCCAATTAATCAAGTTTTACCGATTATATGTACTTTGTCAAGCATCATTAGAGCACGTATACAATAACGCTAGGTGTAGGTGGTGGTTATGTAACTAGGTTATGATTCAGTGTATGATTCATGTTTATATTCTACTAAAGTGGTAATACCCAATTAATCAAGTTTTTACCGATTATATGTACTTTGTCAAGCATCATTAGAGCACGTATACAAGAACGCTAGTTGTAGGCGGTGGTATGTAAACTAGGTTATGATTCAATGTAAGACTCATGTTTATAGTGTACTTACAGTGGTAATACCCAATTAATCAAGTTTTACCGATTATATGTACTTTGTCAAGCATCATTAGAGCACGTATACAATAACGCTAGGTGTAGGTGGTGGTATGTAACTAGGTTATGATTCAGTGTATGATTCATGTTTATATTCTACTAAAGTTGTAATACCCAATTTATCAAGTTTTACCGATTATATGTACTTTGTCAAGCATCATTAGAGCACGTATACAATAACGCTAGGTGTAGGCTGTGGTATGTAACTAGGTTATGATTCAGTGTATGATTCATGTTTATATTCTACTAAAGTGGTAATACCCAATTTATCAAGTTTTACAGATTATATGTACTTTGTCAAGCATCATTAGAGCACGTATACAATAACGCTAGGTGTAGGCGGTGGTATGTAACTAGGTTATGATTCAGTGGTTATGATTCATGTTTATATTCTACTAAAGTGGTAATACCCAATTTATCAAGTTTTACCGATTATATGTACATTGCCAAGCATCATTAGAGCACGTATACAATAAACGCTAGGTGTAGGCGGTGGTATGTAACTAGGTTATGATTCAGTGTATGATTCATGTTTATATTCTACTAAAGTGGTAATACCCAATTTATCAAGTTTTACCGATTATATGTACATTGCCAAGCATCATTAGAGCACGTATACAATAACGCTAGGTGTAGGCGGTGGTATGTAACTAGGTTATGATTCAGTGTATGAATTCATGTTTATATTCTACTTAAAGTGGTAATACCCAATTTATCAAGTTTTACCGATTATATGTACTTTGTCAAGCATCATTAGAGCACGTATACAATAACGCTAGGTGTAGGTGGTGGTATGTAACTAGGTTATGATTCAGTGTATGATTCATGTTTATATTCTACTAAAGTGGTAATACCCAATTTATAAAGTTTTACCGATTTAATGTACATTGTCAAGCATCATTAGAGCACGTATACAATAAACGCTAGGTGTAGGTGGTGGTATGTAACTAGGTTATGATTCAGTGTATGATTCATGTTTTATATTCTACTAAAGTGGTAATACCCAATTTATCAAGTTTTACCGATTATATGTACTTTGTCAAGCATCATTAGAGCACGTATACAATAACGCTAGGTGTAGGTGGTGGTATGTAACTAGGTTATGATTCAGTGTATGATTCATGTTTATATTCTACTAAAGTGGTAATACCCAATTAATCAAGTTTTACCGATTATATGTACTTTGTCAAGCATCATTAGAGCACGTATACAATAACGCTAGTTGTAGGCGGTGGTATGTAACTAGGTTATGATTCAATGTAAGACTCATGTTTATATTCTACTTAAGTGGTAATACCCAATTTATCAAGTTTTTACCGATTATATGTACTTTGTCAAGCATCATTAGAGCACGTATACAATAACGCTAGGTGTAGGCTGTGGTATGTAACTAGGTTATGATTCAGTGTATGATTCATGTTTATATTCTACTTAAAGTTGTACAACCCAATTTATCAAGTTTTACCGATTATATGTACTTTGTCAAGCATCATTAGAGCACGTATACAATAACGCTAGGTGTAGACGGTGGTATGTAACTAGGTTATGATTCAGTGTATGATTCATGTTTATATTCTACTAAAGTGGTAATACCCAATTTATCAAGTTTTACCGATTATATGTACTTTGTCAAGCATCATTAGAGCACGTATACAATAACGCTAGGTTGTAGGCGGTGGTATGTAAAACTAGGTTATGATTCAGTGTATGATTCATGTTTATATTCTACTAAAGTGGTAATACCCAATTAATCAAGTTTTTACCGATTATATGTACTTTGTCAAGCATCATTAGAGCACGTATGCAATAACCTAGGTGTAGGTGGTGGTACGTAACTAGGTTATGATTCAGTGTATGATTCATGTTTATATTCTACTAAAGTGGTAATGCCCAATTTATCAAGTTTTACCGATTATGATGCACTTTGTCAAGCATCATTAGAGCACGTATACAATAACGCTAGGTGTAGGCTGTGGTATGTAACTAGGTTATGATTCAGTGTATGATTCATGTTTATATTGTACTTAAAGTTGTACAACCCAATTTTATCAAGTTTTACCGATTATATGTACTTTGTCAAGCATCATTAGAGCACGTATACAATAACGCTAGGTGTAGGCGGTGGTATGTAACTAGGTTATGATTCAGTGTATGATTCATGTTTATATTGTACTTAAAGTTGGTAATACCCAATTTATCAAGTTTTACCGATTATATGTACTTTGTCAAGCATCATTAGAGCACGTATACAATAACGCTAGGTGTAGGCGGTGGTATGTAACTAGGTTATGATTCAGTGTATGATTCATGTTTTATATTCTACTAAAGTGGTAATACCCAATTTATCAAGTTTTACCGATTATATGTACTTTGTCAAGCATCATTAGAGCACGTATGCAATAACCCTAGGTGTAGGTGGTGGTACGTAACTAGGTTTATGATTCAGTGTATGATTCATGTTTATATTTCTACTAAAGTGGTAATACCCAATTAATCAAGTTTTTACCGATTATATGTACTTTGTCAAGCATCATTAGAGCACGTATACAATAACGTTAGGTGTAGGCGGTGGCATGTAACTAGGTTATGATTCAATGTAAGACTCATGTTTATAGTGTACTTACAGTGGTAATACCCAATTAATCAAGTTTTACCGATTATATGTTACTTTGTCAAGCATCATTAGAGCACGTATACAATAACGCTTAGGTGTAGGTGTGGTGGTATGTAACTAGGTTATGATTCAGTGTATGATTCATGTTTTATATTCTACTAAAGTGGTAATACCCAATTAATCAAGTTTTACCGATTATATGTACTTTGTCAAGCATCATTAGAGCACGTATACAAGAACGCTAGTTGTAGGCGGTGGTATGTAACTAGGTTATGATTCAATGTAAAGACTCAGGTTTATAGTGTACTTACAGTGGTAATACCCAATTAATCAAGTTTTACCGATTATATGTACTTTGTCAAGCATCATTAGAGCACGTATACAAGAACGCTAGGTGTAGGCGGTGGTATGTAACTAGGTTATGATTCAGTGTATGATTCATGTTTATATTCTACTAAAGTGGTAATACCCAATTTATCAAGTTTTACCGATTATATGTACTTTGTCAAGCATCATTAGAGCACGTATACAAGAACGCTAGTTGTAGGCGGTGGTATGTAACTAGGTTATGATTCAATGTAAGACTCATGTTTATAGTGTACTTACAGTGGTAATACCCAATTAATCAAGTTTTTACCGATTATATGTACTTTGTCAAGCATCATTAGAGCACGTATACAATAACGCTAGGTGTAGGTGGTGGTATGTAACTAGGTTATGATTCAGTGTATGATTCATGTTTATATTCTACTAAAGTGGTAATACCCAATTAATCAAGTTTTACCGATTTATATGTACTTTGTCAAGCATCATTAGAGCACGTATACAATAACGCTAGGTGTAGGCTGTGGTATGTAACTAGGTTATGATTCAATGTAAGATTCATGTTTATATTCTACTAAAGTGGTAAATACCCAATTAATCAAGTTTTAACCGATTATATGTACTCTTGTCAAGCATCATTAGAGCACGTATACAATAACGCTAGGTGTAGGCTGTGGTATGTAACTAGGTTATGATTCAGTGTATGATTCATGTTTATATTCTACTAAAGTTGGTAATACCCAATTTATCAAAGTTTTAACAGATTATATGTACATTGCCAAGCATCATTAGAGCACGTATACAATAACGCTAGGTGTAGGCGGTGGTATGTAACTAGGTTATGATTCAGTGTATGATTCATGTTTATATTCTACTAAAGTGGTAATACCCAATTAATCAAAGTTTTACCGATTATATGTAACATTGCCAAGCATCATTAGAGCACGTATACAATAACGCTAGGTGTAGGCGCTGGTATGTAACTAGGTTATGATTCAGTGTATGATTCATGTTTATATTCTACTAAAAGTGGTAATACCCAATTTAATCAAGTTTTACCGATTATATGTACATTGCCAAGCATCATTAGAGCACGTATACAATAACGCTAGTTGTAGGCGGTGGTATGTAACTAGGTTATGATTTAGTGTATGAATCATGTTTATATTCTACTAAAGTGGTAATACCCAATTTATAAAGTTTTACCGATTATAATGTACATTGCCAAGCATCATTAGAAGCACGTATACAATAACGCTAGGTGTAGGACGGGGTGGTATGTAACTAGGTTATGATTCAGTGTATGATTCATGTTTATATTCTACTAAAGTGGTAAATACCCAATTTATCAAGTTTTACCGATTTAATGTACTTTGTCAAGCATCATTAGAGCACGTATACAATAACGCTAGGTGTAGGTGGTGGTATGTAAACTAGGTTATGATTCAGTGTATTGATTCATGTTTATATTCTACTAAAGTGGTAATACCCAATTTATCAAGTTTTACCGATTATATGTACTTTGTCAAGCATCATTAGAGCACGTATACAATAACGATAGGTGTAGGTGGTGGTATGTAACTAGGTTATGATTCAGTGTATGATTCATGTTTATATTCTACTAAAGTGGTAATCACCCAATATTAATCACCACCCCCCCCCCCCCCCACCCCCCCCCCCCCCCACCCCCCCCCCCCCCCACCCCCCCCCCCCCCCACCCCCCCCCCCCCCCACCCCCCCCCCCCCCCACATGTGACAATAAAGATTTATTAATTTATTTACAGTTAACATCCCCTATTGGGCCAGTCTCATCTTCAAGAGAAGCAATGAGGCTCTTATCAGGGTCATAGCCCCTAATACTACAGTTTGTTTTTCTGAAGAAGATCCCTGACGGAGCCAGGTCCTGGTGACCTCTCTCACACGTTTAAACATCTCACTTCTAACGTCTAGCACATTAAGATATGCTACTATATTACCTCAGAAATAATTTTTTACTACTTTAAGTTTGAAGTGAGATGTTTAGCGTGTAACAGAGGTCGCCGAGACCATGCCCCCAATGGTTACCTTCAAATACAATCAAAGGTAATCTGAGGTACTCACATCGTTATATTCCTCGAAGATGGGTTTTATCCTGTTTAGCCATTTGACAATGGAAGAGTTGAGGCGCAACTGCTCTTCAGACAGGCTCGTAAAGTCCATGAGTTGAATTGCCAATCGGATAGATTTCAGTATTCTAGTTTTTGCTTTATCCATGAACGTAGTTCGGCAGTATTTGATGTACGAGCCCATCTCCACTAACTCCTTGGTTTTTACTGGCATGTGTAATGTTCGTTCAGCGACCATTTCAAATTCACCACATATCCTTCCGAACACAACAAAATCAAATAATTTAAAATTTTTAGTATTTTTTTGATAAAAATCTATTGTTCAAAAGTTTATATTTATTTTTAAATTACTTACGCTACAGTACCTACTTTTTGTTTTCATTTATCTGTTGGATCGCTATTTTCTTGTAGTATTTGGGACATGTATCCATTAGATATCCTGTTCAAGTGAGTTATTACGTCACTTTGGGAAAGCCTGAAATTTAAAAAATCAAAACACTTTTGTTACAAGGTGTTTTATATTTTATTCAGAAATATAACTCATAATAAGTAAACATTAACTGCTAAAAGTGTTGAAAATTTAAAAACATGTTTGTATTATTCACACTGAGATGACACATGCCAGTGTGTTTTCATTGCACATTTATACACTATAGTACGAATATAATTTTAGTAATTAATCAATTATTAACTCTTTGAGCACTGCTATGCCTTTTCCAGACTTTGTATGAATTGTACAAGAAATGCCAGGATCCTATTAGAGGTTTCACATTATTTTTATGTATTGTGATGTTATTTTTTAATATTTTTCGTTGAAACTTTACAAAATGCTACTTGAATAGCTATGGTATTTTATATGTTCTTCTTGTCTCTGTCTGAAGACATAACAAATAAACATTGCTGAACACATGCCATTTATACAACCACACATTAGAGTTATATGAGAACGTTTTGATTCAAAAAATTGCTAAAAGGGTTTATTCCTTCATCATCAGACCATATGAAGAGACGGATGGCTTTGTCTATGTTGTTAAAATAAATAAATAAAAATTTAAAAACAAAACAAAAAGGCACACACATATAATGGTCACAAATATATAATGAATAATTAAAAACTTTAAAACATGATTGCGCATGAACGAACGTGTATACCCAAAACGACGTATGCCCAAAACGACGTATGCCCGAACGTGTATGCACCGGTGACGAAACGACTCTGTTGATGGAAGGCAACTACCTTACTATTATTCTTATAACAATTCTGTAGGAAAAGAATTGTATTGTATTTTTGACAAACTAATATATATATATATATATATATATATATATATATATATATATATATATATATATAGAAATGACAAATAGAAAAATTTTCTAAATCTCGGAGACTAAAACAAGATATGTTGTAACTGTCCTATCTGTATTTAACAATTATCCTTGTGACAATTTTCATTTATGTTGTTTAATATTTATATAGTAGCAGACCTGTTATAAAATTATAAAAGAAAGAGATTGCTATTTACTTTACTCAAAATTATATAACAACCTAAACTAACTGATGAACATTTCTGTAATAATATACTTTCATTCCCAAAAGAATTTTACTGTGGTTACAAACTTTTTCCATTAGTTATCCAAAACTTACTGAAAGCATTTCAAATTAAAACATACAATGCCTTGGGGGAAAATATTTCCAATTTTATTCATATATTATTTTATTTTTTATGCATTTACCTAACAACTGGGAAGTATTCTTTGTAAACCATTTGTTTTACTTTTTTTGAGTACATCTTTATTGTGGAGACTTTCTCAAACATTTCTTCATAGGTATGACGCTCCTTGATGAAAGTTTGGATATCAGACTGCTGTTTCTCCGAACATAACCCATGGAATTCTTCACCTGAAACCAAATACTTCTTGAAATGTTAAAAACTATCTCTTTCAGTTAAAAATATATGCACATGGCTGAGCAAGGTCACATGATTGAGTACAGTGTCTGCTATCTCTTCTCAAGGAATCTTAACAGGAGGCAGCCCCTAATCTCAACTTTATCTATCCTGAATATCCTGTCACTCCGGAACTAAAGGTTCTTTTTAGGACTAAGTGCAAAGAGAGGTTTCCTCAGTTTCTTGTCCTAAGAGAGAAGAAAAACAAATGTGTTAAACACATTGTAAACATGAGTAATAAACAACAGCAGCGTTCTGGTAATATCGATCAGATGAGGTTCAACAACAGCTGAACTAGTGTCCAATATCCAGTTTCATCATCTGTTTGGTGCCAGAAATTGTCTGGAACAGGTGTTTCTGTATAGGTAATCATCCATTAAACCACAGCACACATTATAGTCTCTCTGACGCTTTGTTAGTAACACCTAATCAGTTACAAATGGTAAAACTTATTTACTATTTATAAACTCTTAGAACAGAATACACAGTCATATAAATAACCATACCAGCTGTTATGTATTGTTTAAATATTTTTGAAATTGTTAGCTAAACATTTGTAAAAGGTGTATTATTAAAGCTAAATAAGTTATACTTTATGTCTAAGTACTCACTTAATGCTTTCAAGTATTGCCTGACCGGAGTGAAAAGATTGTATAGATTCATCTCGAGAATTTCGTGGGAAGATCGCAGAAAAGACTCGCTTCGCCGAACAGATATGAACTTGTTGGGGCAAGGGACTGCGAACCAAGCTTCCATGGCAGGCATGTCCTGTGCCATGTATGAGATCTATCCATCAACACAAATACACTGGTTGATTATTTAATCTAAGGCTGTTATGCCAAAATCTTATAACATTAATGCTATGACCCACCTAAATCATAACCATAAACAGTAGTATGTTTGACCAATCAGAAGCTGTCTGTGAGCCTATGACATGTATTCAATTACATGTTGACATGAGGGCAAAGTATGAAAACTAAATTAGTAAAAACAGTTTGATTCACTTATGAAATTCAAATCGCTTCCAATATTACATTTAAGACGAACATGACCAATTTATATTACTTTTAGTCAATTGCAGTAACGTTATTTTTGCCTGAATCATTTTGAGAATTACATGACCAGTCTTACACTAATCATAGTAAGAATTTCATTCTTATCTCTGATCTCAAAGTTATCAGTATCTCAACATCTCCTAAAGTGTACATTTTATAGACTTTTATATCCCATAAAAAACAGCTCACCACTCAACAATACATGACAATGTCACTGAAAATACCTTCTTAGACAATTTTCTTTCACAACCACACAACATTGGCATGCTGTCAGTGCCAATAGACAACATATCCCCAAATATCAATCAGGCATTCTTTGGAAACGTTAACCCATGGTATAGGCGTGAGTGAATATTGTTCTACTTTTTAATGAGCACCATTGATCAACTAGACATTAGTTGGGTGATTTTCTACCCTTAGTTGAGTTCCACTAAGAAGTCAATAAACACAAACATATGTTTCAAGATAATTTTAAGCCAGGAAGGATATTTGAAATCTGAGGCATACTTTTGGAACTACCACTTTTTATCGTTACATCCAAATGCATTAAATAGGTGGTTTTTTTACGTAACTTTTGAAACTCTTTAATTTTTATTTGGTGACAATTGCAGTGATGCCACTTTGATACCTGCATACCTAACCATAAAATAAAATATAAATGCCTTTTTATTTAGAACGTCTCTCAGTATACACTGCTTTACAGAGAAACTCAAGTCGGTCTTAATTCTAGGAACTTATTCTATGGTTGACTTATTCTATTCAATCTATAAATAATATAAATCTAATTGGTAAAAATAAAAAAAACAATATTCACTTACAATTAGATATCACAAAATCCTTAACTTTAAATATAAAATTAGACAACGATTGCGTGCATCTTAAGCTACCAGGTACGTTGATGTACATTTTGGGGCCCAAGTAAGAAAAGCTCCAACCGACTTCTAGTCTCACTCTGGGGAAGTAAAGTTGGCTGCCCTGGTGGCTGCTACGTTGAGTGACAACATGTCTTTGTACAAGTTTCTCACAAAGATAGAGGTTCTCTAAATGTTAGGGCCTTGTGGATCATGCAGAATATAATTGCCCTGCATACCTGCTCCATACATAAAACATTAGCCACATCTCAATGAGAGGACATGTGGTCAAACCGCCTGACAAAATACAAAACGGACAGCTGGGTTTTGCACTCTTTGAATCCTTCCAATGTCCTCCTTCGAGATGCTGTTTCCATAAGCAGGATAGCAATAGTAAAAAACAGGGAAATTAAAGATTGCATGAGCTGTCGCTTTGTGGATTCTGGCAGTAACTTTCTAAATCTATACAGGCCCCTCAACCTGTCTAGTGCACGTTGGATAGCATCAGAAAATGTGAGGTTGTTATCAAGCAAAACGCCGAGGGTTTTCAGCTTGTCGCCCACAGCCAAGGACTCGCCACTGATTCTGACAATCACATCCCTGTCACTAAGGGCCTGCACCACATTGTGTGGAGCTAGATGAATAACAGGACATTTGTCTATGTTCAACCAGAGACCATTGTTGCCTGGCCAATGCTTGCGAGAACAGAGTTAATCTGACAACAGACTCTTCAGCTGAGCTAGGTTCATAAGATAAGTGCAACTGACAATCATCAGTATATAAATATGCTGTGCAACTTTGCACACAACTGGGGAGTTAGATGTGTACAGGTTGAACAGCAAAGGCCTAAGACAACTACCCTGAGGTACACCTCATGTTTTGACAGAGGCGTAGATGTCTCACTCCCTAGTCCTGTGATCTGTGTTTTATCCCTTAGATATGATCTCAATCATTCTATTACATCTTCAATAAATCCATAGAAGTGCATTTTAGACATGAGCATTGAATAATCAATAAAGTCAAATGCTTGGGAACAGTCTAACATTACTAGTGTACTGAACTTTCCTTTATCTTTTGAATCTAATAGGTAACTGAATAGATTTACTAGGGACAGTACAGGTGCTATGTTCTTTTCGAACACCTGATTGCATTTTTAACAAAATGTTCCCTTTCTTCAAAAATTTTAATCTATGAGAAAGGCATATATTTATTTTGGTTATGACAATATCCATATTTGCCATTTTAACTGTACAAGCAATACAATACTAGCCCACAGCTGTAGTTCAAATTGTAAATGTGACTATTCACCAACCAGTGCCAGCAGGATTATGAGTAATAATACTCCTAGTCCTTATTTTCTTTGATACTACAGAAAATGAACAACTGATATCATTATTCTATGTCCATTCCCTAGAATTACTGTAATAGCACTAATAGAAAGGAAATGAAAAAAGGAAACTCACCCCCACTACCACAACCGTATTGTACTAGGCTCAAAAGGAAACAGGGAAACTGAACATCATAGTTGATTCACATTCCATCTGGAAACTCTAGATCAATTAACTAAGCTGAAAAAAATTAATTTAAACACTTAAGTATTGGGCAGCTAACGGACATTAGAGTAAACATTACTTTACTTTGATTGAATTACATGTGTAAAATCTACTAGTGACAAACATTTCATAAAATAGAGCATCCACTTCAACTTGATTAAATAATCAATAATTATGAATTAAAACTATTCTTACTAACAAACACCAATACTTACGGTATCAATAATCCTGTGAAAACTTGTGAAAATCTCATCTTCAGAGGGTATCATCGCGATTGTACTGCCTGAGTAGTAAGCATCCACACTGAGCTGAGGGAACAAATTTATATCGGAGAGCGTCTCAACTATATGGCTGATGGTTCTGTGCATCAGCTGAGTTATCTGTGACAGAAAATGTTATTATGTACTGGGGGTAGAATATTTCAATTTTATCTTTTAAATTTTATATGATACTCAAGGAGCAGGGGCATCATACCCACATTTGATGTAGAGGGAAACAGTTCCCAAAATTGCTACCTATACTCAAGCAGAGGTTGGCTGAAAGAAATATTTCATACCTGGTGTTGGCAACACTACTGTTAAAGACACAAAAGCAGTGATAAGTCATTTTTTTGTTCTAGTATCGTCGTTGAAAGCTGCAGATCGCTTTTGACAGAGGATCATTTTTATTTGTACTATTTTGTCTTTAGAGTATTGTGTTGACATAACATTGTGTGTTTTGCTTGAGAAATCAACATTTCAGACACTAGAATTGGTGAATAAAGCAAATAATGAAATATACACAATGGAAACTGGTATTACAGTACATGATTGGCATTACAGATTTCTAGAAGGTTGCACTAACAATAAAGATGACCTGCGGAATAGGTTCTCCTCCACCTCCATCGGAGATGACAGTGTTGGTTCTGTTTGAGAGAATTGTATGCAGGGACAGTTCAGTACATAATGATGCTATTGCTTCTAAATTTAAAAATATCATCAAAAGTATTCACAATATTCTTCATGATTATATGCCTCTTAAAAATTAAACAAGGATTTAGGTTTAAAAATAATATTATTTGAATAAAAAGAAGCAAGAGCCCAGGAATAAGATTAACATGGATGATGGAGAGGACAGCTTCTTGTGAAAAAATGTTCAGTTGAGAAGACATGGTGCTTCCTTTTTTTAACCAAAAAGGGATGAAATTTGATGAATAAATCAAACTCTTCATCAGAGACACCCTTCACTTTACAATGGAAATAGTGTCAGATAATTTGGCACTTACACCAAAAAAGAAAGAAAAAACAGGAAGATAAAGATCTCCTCTGATCACAGGTATTCATCAATGTATACCAAAAAAGTCCAGGAACATTAAAGATATTTTTGTTCAATTTATTAATGAAAATAAATTTTTAATAAACGTATTAATTGTTGTACAATTCAGAGAGGTTGATAGCTAAAATAACAACACTATCTTCATAATCAAAACTACAATTTATAATTTTATTGGAGTGCAAATGCTCAAATTTAAATTTTTACAACCATCCATGTACTACCTACTATGTACAAGGTGATGCTGGAAAAGTAGGCGGTTAATCTACATGATATTTTTGTCTTGTACAAGTCATGTATTTTTCATTATAGCCATGTTACTGTTTGTGGTAACTGTGGCTGTAATGCTGGTTATCTCTAACTTTAGAGGTAATCAGCCGATAACAACGAAAGTGTGATGCATTGCAAGAGAACTGCAATTTCAGTTATCATCAAGGATTAGTGTTTGCGCCATCGCAATCTGCAAGGCCATACATATGGGACATATTAGTTATATCTTGGAAAGCATATAAGTTTGCCCTCATTTAAACTTTAATCGATCAGGTAGAAAAACAATGTAACTAATCTTCCCTATTCTCGCTTTATAAAAAGCTGCATTGTTCCGTCAATGAAATGTAACGTTTTTCATTGCTATCTCCTTAACAATGTAACGCTAAGTGTACGTTGATAATAATGGAAATACATAATAGATTTGCATAGCCTACATGTAAAAACTTTAATTTCAGCAAAATTTGCAGTCGATAAAAAGGCCTGTAAAATCCTTGACACTCAGCCAAATTCCATGGAATTAAATAAACCATCAATGAACTGAGTGTTGCTCATATAGAAATGCCAAGTTTCAAGTATGTAGGCCATTCTGGTTTCAAGACATTGAGTGGACAGACAAACAAAAAATAAATTTTTCCAACCTCTTGAGTGATAGGCTTCGCTAAAGTTCTGCCAATTATACTAATAAACCATTGAAAGGTCTTAATACAATATTCAATGGAAGAGAGCATATATAGGTTCCTTAATTTGATTTCTCGGTATAGTTAACAACATTGCATTTATTCTAAAAACAATATACAATAAAATTTATTCATGGAACATTGTTCTAAGGTAATTTTAGATTTAGCTCTACATCTGAATGCCTTGAACTGTTAAGGACATAACCTGCTTGATAATTCACATTAAATGTAAATGACTTAAAACACAAATTGAGAAAATAAATATGAAATACCTGAACAGACACTACTGTAGAAGCGCATTTAACGAATCTGGGCCAGAGATACGAGGGCAAGGATTCCAACGAGTTTTTTTACAGATATCATGTTTATCAGTTTAGGATACCAGTTCTTACAGATCTGATGTTCTCCTTTCTTCATGTCAGACTGTATCAAGGAGATCAACTTATCCAAGTGAAGCCAGCCACGCTTCCTAGAAAAACCATCAGACCTTCATATTCAAAAATTCCGTTATGTAATTAGAATGTATAAATTATCAATTAAATAAAAATTCCCAGTCGAACATGGTGGAAAAAGTACAGTGGTAAACCACATATAGGTACATTCCATTGTTACTTTAGTTTCTAGCTTTAGTTTGCTTAGGACTAGAAGCTGAGAACAAACGGATTGCACCAAGTCCTAAAAGGCTTTGCACTGCTTCTGAAGTGACAGGATATTTAGGATGGGTAAGGTTGGCAGTAGTAGTTTCCTCCAGTCAAGAGCACATGTAGAGGTATATCACTATATAGATATCTCAGGTGTGTCACCTTGGATGAAGGGGAGGCCAGCTCCGTGCCTCTTCCAGTCAAAGCAGTCAGAGATGGTACTCCCTCATGTTTAGGCTTACAAAAACCTTCAACGCTAGGGAGCCCCTCCCACTCCAACAGTCATCCTCCACAGTAAAATAGACCTATCAATTAACCCGTTTATCTTAATACATCAAACGTTTGATGTTAGTAATGTGTGTCTCTTGGACATCCATTGGGTTACCATACATGATACATTCGTTTTCGGATCTAGGTTGAACTGGCAACTATAAACCAACCAGAATTGAAATCTCCTGGAATTTATTTAGGTGTTACTAAAAAAATTTCAAATACATGAAAATCAATTTGACAGTAGAAGTATTTAACCAATAGTGTTAAAATGAATAACTTACAGTAAAAAATGTTTTTAAAAGGAGAGGCCGATCTGCTTTGAAGCCTTATTCTGTCTGTCCTCATGGTCCACTGACCTTTGAGGATCTTATCAAACAGAATAAAGGGGAGAGTTGATACAGTATAAGGTCGATTGTACAGATAAAAATTGCAATGGTCACAGACAGGATTTGAACCCGCACTATCTTTAACTCAGATGCTAAGTCCATGTCTCAGACCGCTCAGTCATCTGCACTCCCAACATTATGTATTACTGATTTCATAAAAATTATGATCTGAGGGTGTAAATAGTAGTCAATTATGTCTCAAATTATTACAAGATATGTTTGAAATCAAGAACCATAAATACTGGTATCGGTTACCAGTTTATCAAAACACATTTTTTATATAGTCTTTGCTTATTGGGAAATTTTCTGTTTCTCCTCCATTGATTGTTGCTGGTGAAACTTATACACGTAGCTTTTCAGTGTTTTTTGTATACAATAAATGAAAAAGTTCTGAATAACCCTATGCATTCGATTATCACATTTGAATAAGAGAACAGGTACCAGTTTTCGGAATATAGTGTTTCATTTTCTGTAAAGTATAGTGATGGCAAATAAGCTTAAAAACAAAGAATTAAATTTTAACTTTCTTTAAACGGATAATTACTTGAATATTAACACTATTTCCTCAGGACTATACTTGTAAGCTGTTATCAAGGTCAAAACAGTTTAGGTAATGCGAATGTTGAGTTTAACTCCAGTTCACCTTCCTCTTAGCACAGCATCTGGAATCTGACGCTTTAACACACTTCATTCCTGAAGATGGAAGGTGAACTGGAGCTAAACTCAACATTCACATTGAATCAACCCTTCCCATCATAACTACATTATGTGTAGAAAACTCGATTGCTCCACAATTTCTGTGATGATTTTTATCTCAAAAAGGAAGCAAGTTTCACTGTAGCTCAAGGATACCTGCAATATATCCACTGATGCCAGTGAGTGCACTGGGCTTTGAACAAGTTACCTAGTGGGGCATATATGTACCACCCAAGCTATACCTAGCTCATATTATTCCGATAACTTTCAGGAATTTCATAGTAAAGTTTAAAGACATAAGTGGTCATATGAGACAACTTTTAAAATACTAGATACTGTCTAGTCTCAAATGTCCTTTGAGTTTCTTAGTAGGTACCTAACAGATAATGGATACAAATTCCAGAGATTCTGATCATAAGTGCCTCTGACCAGGTTGTGGGTTGTTGCAGTAAACAAATCTGCGGGTTTGTCTGTACTGCTGGAAACAAATTAAAAACATCCCTTGAGGTACTTAGTACCTATCGGGTAATGGATAAAAGTTCCAGAGATTCTGATCATAAATGGAAATATTTATGTTTCTTGTGACCCCATTGGTTGTATTTATAACGGAGAAGTAAAATCTCAAGCAGCTGATATCATTTAAGAAACAGGATACAGCCGCACTTTAAAAGATTATTTTTAAGGTAAAATACTATAAAAATCTGTTCTCCGTTATAATATACACTGAGGTGCAAAAAAAGTGGGACGCACTGTTTTTCTTAAATGCCTTTAGCTTAAATCAACTTGTTGGGCATGAATCGTGTTTACGTAAATAAATATAGTGTATGAGTTGCAGTTCTAAGTGAAAACCGCTAATTGCCCTATAAAAATTTGACAAACCTGTTCATTAGTCTCATTCTGCATGTCTGTTATTGTAATAATGTACTTGTCTATTCTTATCAAGCCAAATCTTGACCTTTGTACATCACTGTTGGCCACCATATCCTCGTTCTTGTTTCTGATTGTAACTAATACAGTTGTAGTTGTTAAGTTGCAGTTCATTTTTTACTTTTAAAATGCCTCTTTCACCAGTGAATGCGGCTAGAGTGGTGGCATTAGTTGAAAATGGCAATAGCGTGCGTCAGGTGGCTGAGATAACAGGATTTTCACGTTCAAGCATAAATAGAGCTGTTATTTGATTCAGGTTAACTGGTAGTTATGGCAGAAGGCCCGGATCCGGTCGTAGCCGAGCAACTAGTGCTAGGGATGATCGGTTTATTGTTTCATTGAGTCTACGAAATCGGTTTTCAACTTCTGTTGAACTGGCAAATGAACTTCGGAGGGTTCGGGAAGTGAATATTAGCAGATGGACTGTAAATGAAATGAAAAATTCTTTATTTTTACAGGCAAAGTAAAAAGACTGTAAGAAGAAGGTTGCAGGAAAGACAATTAAATGCTTGTCGGCCTGCCACTGGCCCAAGACTGACCGCACGTCATCGGCAAGCTCGTTTGCGATTTGCAAGAAACCACTTAAACTGGACTATTGACCAGTGGAGTCGAGTATTATTCTCTGACGAGTCCAAATTCTCTCTCAGATCACCTGATGGTCGGCAAAGGGTGTGGAGAAGGCGAGGTGAGCGATATGCGCAATGTAACATATCACTCAGGGACAGTTTCATTGGTGGCTCTATCATGGTGTGGGGCGGAATATCAAGGGAAGCTCGAACGGACTTAATTGTTTTTGATAGAGGAACTTTAAATGGTCAGAGGTATGTCGAAGAGGTTCTAGCAGAACATGTTACAGTTTATGCAGGATTTGTTGGGCCAGATTTTGTTTTCATGCATGACAATGCTCGACCCCATACCGCTAGAGTGGTGCAAGACTACCTTCAGGATGTGCAAATTAGTACGATGGAGTGGCCAGCACGTAGCCCAGATCTAAATCCAATAGAAAATATCTGGGACCAGATTGGGAGAGCAATTAGAAGTCAACGTGGCGAGCTGCTAACTTTGGATCAACTTCGACAGGCTGTACAGGCAGAATGGAACAATATTGGTCAACAGAACATACAGAATGTGATTGACAGCATGCCTAGGCGGCTGGAAGCTGTCATCAGATCTCGGGGAGGAAATACGAGGTACTGAACTTTCTGAAATGGAAAACATAAAACCCACCAAGTGTTTTAAAAGAACTCCTTGAAAAGAACACTATTACTCAATTGTGTGGATTTTTGTTGGGTATGAAAACATTATTTTTCTTTTTTTTTAATTAAAACATAATACATTTTAAGTAACTGATTTGATTTTTTGTGTTTTAGGTTATTTCTTGAGAGTAATATTGTGTTCAAGTTGGTTTAAACTAAGAAAATAAAAAAGATAATAAACAAAAATAGAGTGTCCCACTTTTTTGCACCTCAGTGTACTTTTATACTATGCACAATGCAGTATAAATAACGTATCTCAGTATGAAATTCTTTAAATGTGATTATATCATTGTACACAAATACCAGCTTATGATTGATTATTACCTGTAGTTTTTCAAATTCACAAGAACTTCTGGAATTGCCAGTTTGCTAGAGCTCAATATTTTCCGTATCAGTGGATGCGTTATGAATAACTCGTTTTCTATTATTCTTCTATATGCCAGAAATGAACTGTAGTTGGGCGTTTTT
Organism: Homalodisca vitripennis; assembly: GCF_021130785.1. NCBI lineage: Eukaryota > Metazoa > Arthropoda > Insecta > Hemiptera > Cicadellidae > Homalodisca > Homalodisca vitripennis. Next base: position 143,262,925 of record NC_060215.1, read on the forward strand.
CCTCCAACACTAAAAACATTATTCAAAGTTTATAAACAAAATTAAAGAACTCAATCATGATTTAAACACTTAAAGTAAGAGTGAAAACACTATCCAAATGGATTAAATACCTAAATTTTAGCCTTTTTCTGACCTTTGTACCAGAAATGAACCACTGTCCGTGGTTCTCTAATTTTATATTTTGAAATCTCTTAATACCTTTTTTTTGTAATCTAAACAGTCTAAAAAAATTCCATCACCTCCACAACTTCATACTTTCTATATATAGACTACTGTACAGGTGAGAAAATATGGGAACATACTAAGCTATTCTCAAAAACCTTCTAGAACAAATGTTCAAAGAGTATCTCAGAGTATAAATATCTGAGAAGATCTTTGCACATATATTTTAAAACATAAACTCCATGTTGATCGACTGTCCAAGAATCTACCAAATAATTTAATTTCCTCTTTTTAAACTTTTCTTTGTTCCTAAATTCATGCTTGGTATATGAGCTTTCAGAGGTCCATGGTTAAAAAAACATAAAATTGGTTTTAGGACAGTTAGGTTTCATATTTAAATATTCTATGCAGCTATTAAGTCCTTTGAAATTAAAATCTCAAGATTTACAATGACTTTTACGGTGTCTTACTCAAGTTTGAGAGGTAACAAGAATGGGATCCTCTGGTCATCTGAGATAGGAGTAAACTTCATATGTACACTTAGTTTAAGCAGGTTGGACTGGTATTCCTTCTGTACTTCTCCAACCAGGATCTTCACCATTGCACTATTCGCCTGGAGAACTTTCTGTGTCAGTATCTGGAACACGGAACAGCAATAGTGATTAAATAGTCCATTAATAGTGTGGAACTAACAACTATTCTTTAATTATAAAAGTAAGTAATGTGATGGTACACTTTACTCCCTGGTAGTGTGGAAACAGTTCAATACAAAGTGAAACAGGGAAAGTTTTTTATGCATAACGTAGCTGTGGTGGGAAGGGTTGATTCAATGTCAAAGTTGAGTTAAGATCCAGTTCACCTTCCTCTTAGTGCAGTGTCTAGAATCTGGTGCTAACACTGGTGTGACAATTGTGCTCCTGATAAGACAAATAGAATAACTCTCCACATAGATTACGCTACATTTTGTGGTTTAGTTGTCTCTGATGTTGAAACAATCTCCAGGATGAAAAGTCCAGTAACAGTTATGGGCTGAGATGTTTAAATGAGTCTCTGCAAGACTCCTGTGGTCCTAGGTCAGAGAGAAAGCATATTGCCTTTTTCTGGAGTGTGAAGACTCTATGGAGGTTTCCTTTAGAGGAGCTTTCCCAAGCAATGATATCATATCTTAAATGGGTTTCGAACAAAACATGGTAGGCTATTTTAACTGTGTTGGGACTGCTAACCTGTGTAAGCCTTCTCAAGATTTTGTGAGGCTAGACTATTGTGTGGCAATAGTTAATTCAAAGAGTAATGAACTAATAGAAATCCAAAATAGAATAAATTTGGCAAATAGAAGCATGTACGCATTAAATAATATTTTAAAATCAAAATTACTGTCTTACAAAACAAAATTAAGAATATATAAGACTGTTATAAGACCAGTTCTTCTCTATGGAGCAGAGACATATATTATAGATAAACAGGCAGAAAAGAGATTGGTTACATTCGAGAATGAAATTTTGAGGAAAATTTTCGGATCTATTAGAGATGGAGATGGATGGAGAATCAGGCACAACCAAGAAATCAGAGAGATGTTTCAATCTCCAGACGTTGTAGGAGAAGCAAAGAGCAAGAGACTTCGGTGGGCAGGCCATGTGATGAGGAGGGAGGATGATAAATTGATTAAAGAGGTTTGGAAACACAATCCAGTTGGAAGAAGACCTCGAGGTAGACCCAAAAATTGCTGGAAGGACCAGGTGGAGAAGGACTTGCGGAAATTGAGAGCGGGTCAGGGGGATTGTGAAGACAGGGAGAGATGGAGGCAGCTGGTTGGCGAGGCCAAATACCACCTAGGGTATCCATGGCCATGGGAGTAAGAGTAAGAGTAAGTAAGACTATTGTATGAGGATCTTATCAAATATAACTCGTGGGGAGAGTCCGCACTGTAAATAGAACGCAGTACTGATTAAAGAGCTCCAGCCACAATTAAAACTGGAAATTACACTATCTCTAGCCCACGCTCAAAGTCCATCAACTTTGCGGTTACAGTCCCCCTAACTCACCTTGAGGATGTTATTAAGCCAGGATTGAGCAATTGGTGGTGGTTCGATGTCAGCATACTTCCTTAGGATAACCTCATACTCAGGAGCTGGAACTGGCTCTGCTTCCTCTTCTTCTTCTTCCTCCACCATTGCCATTTCCTTCATATGGCTCACCATCAACTTCACTTTTGCCCGTAGCGCACATTCTTCTCTAGAACACAATTCACATTCTTGTTACTAATTCCTGTTATGCGTCTCATCTAATCCTAACATCATCACAACACACAGGAAATCATTAAAGATTTACAAATTCTAGAGCCAAACGTTCCTGCCAATAAAGTTGAAAAGTGGATAACTGAATGTGATAAAGACTGAGAATCCTATGAACAACTCAATGATGACCAGATTGTTTCCGCTGTTATTGAAAACGATGTCGAGGACACTTTGAATGAGGACTTGGACAGTGAAGAAGACAAACCCCCAACCCAGATTTCACACACCGATGCCAAGCACGCTTTCGACATCGCCCTTCAGTACATAGAGCAGAACCCAACCTCAACTCCAATAGACATTTTGGAATCAAGAAATGGAGGGACACTGCAGCTAAGTCTAGAATGTCATCTGCTAAACAAAAATCTATAACTGACTTTTTTATAAGTAATTTGTTTGTTGTTTTTACTATAAAACAATGCGTAAACTTTTTTTAAAGTTCATATCTTGCTTATTTCACTGAAACATTGTTTCTTTATATGATAGTACTGTACTGTATTTACTAATAAATAATAATAATAATAATAATAATATATACTGTATTGTATTACTGTATAGTAGTAAAAATGTAATAAATACAGTATATATTTGCAGTTTTTGATAATCCGACATTTTTTGCATTCTGAATATTATACTCCCTGTCTTGTAGGTGATGGATTAGATGGGTTCTACTGTAAATGTAACAAAGATTTTTGTCATCAGTGTAAAACAAAACAAAGGTGGAGTTTTTATAAGTTTTAGTAAAGATTGTTGTATTTTAAAATTTTTTTGGCTTCATTTGCGTGATGATGACACAAACATGGATGGTAAAAATGACTCAATGGTTGGTGCAAACTTTAGAGACAGCTGCAGACCATTATTTAACCCTTCATCGGGTGCTAAACGGAGTTTTCCTCCGTGTATTTTTTATTATTAAAAATAGTACTACTTTTCTGATGTTGGCAGTCGTGTCCCGCAGTGTACTTCACGAGCTTCTTTCGGGGAAGCGAAACAATAGCCTCCCACTTATCTTTGTCAAAATCTGTCAGTATGAGGTCTACTTCTGTGCGAGACTGGACGATTCCTCCGTGAGCGCCCGATGTCGTGTTTGTAGTCCTTGGACGAAATCTCCGTGAGCGCCTTATAGTGTTTAGTTTTTATGGAGTAATAATCCGTGTGCGCCTAAATGTCTGACCTATGATGGTTTCTTTTTAAGTTTTACAATATATTTTATTTGAATTTTGTGAAATGGAGAATGAAGACAAGAGACTTGTCAGTACAGTACCCGTGTGCTAGGGAACATTTCAGTACTGTTTATGGAGTGAACATTGTCGTTATAAGAACCAGAAGGAAAATGTTTTGAAACTTTGTGTAGTATTAAAAAATTTTTAGTAAAGAATAAATTTTGATTTTAGAATAATAATTGACATTACAATTGTATAATATCTCAAAAATTGAAGTAAGTTGTTTTTGTAAGAAGTTAAAAACTAAGTTAATTTCCATGTATTATTACAGAAGGTTAAACATTTTTACAATTAATTGCATTATTCCTTAAAATAAATCATGTTGTTACTATACAATAACATTTTTTTAAATTTTGAAATTCTTATTTGGAAAATTCATTACATAAGAGAGTAATTTTTATTTAAATTCTAAAAATGAATATATTACATTGTAATTAAATCAGTATGAATATTTAAACAAATAAAAACAGTTTAAACAACTATAATATCCATTATTCACTAACCTGGAGGAAACCTCCGTGAGCGCCTGATGGTGTTTCTAATTTTAAGCGCCCGATGGAGGGTTAAAATCTAAAATAATCACACTACCAGGTTTATACATTTTTGAATTGTTGAACTTAGTCTATAAAAACCCTAACACCTTTGACCAATACAAAAATCATCATAATTATAATACTGGACACAAAAATCTTCTTGCATTTCCAATACATAAAACATCTTTAATTGAAAAAAGTCCACTATATATGAGAATTCACTTATATAATTCTTTACCTTTATTACTAAAAGAGCTTAATAATAATAATTTTCAAAATAGTATTAAAAACCTCCTGATAGAAAAAGCTTATTACAGTGTAAATGAAATACAGGAAGAGTTTTGAAATAATATAACTAATAAATTTTAAAATCCCAACCCATGCAATTTCATTCATTTCATTATTACACCATATTATCAATTTAGTCTATGTAAATTAAGGATACAATACATGCAGTACATACCGTACGCTTGTATTTTAATTATACTTTTAAAAAACTTGACCATGCACCTGTTTTTATTACTTATTTAATTATTCAAATGACAATGTGCAATAAATACTTTGAATTGACATAGCGCACAATATATAAAAAATAACAAAAATAAAAAAAACTAAATATAACTTTTTTGTATAGACAACCATATATCTAAACTACATACATCTGTCTCTGTACAAACAAGAAAACAACATAGTTTAAGGTACAAAAAGAAAAGCATTAAGGGATTCGTCACACATTTCTCAGATATAAAAAAAAATCTGGAGAACTGCATCCAGCTAGGACTACAATTGTTTTGTTTCTTTTTTTTTAAAGGAGAAGCCGTTCCCCCTTTAAGCCTTATTCTGCCCGTCCTCATGGGCTACTGGCCTGTGCAAGGATCTTATCAAACGGAATAAGGAGGAGAGTCGATACATTACAAGGTTAATGGTACTGATAAAAAGTGCTTCGGTCACAGACAAGATTAGAACCCCCGCTATCTCTAACTCAGACTCAAAGTCCAACGTTTTATACCCCTCGGCCATCGGCACTCTCATATTGTGGTAGGCAATATTAACTGTTTTGTTTGTATTTAGAGTGAGTATATTATGTCTTACTTTATTCATGTTTACCAAAATGGTATTACCATGGAAAATTTTAGCTTTATCACACCTGAGGGTGAGATCTAGGTTTTGTACATTTTGGCCATACTAATTCTGAGACAATTTGTGTTGAACCCTATTAGTCAACATTGATTAAACAATTGTAATCTATTAAGTCAGAAAACACTGTTAGTATTGAACTGACTCACAGATATTCATGAACTTCTCGCTTCCTTTCTTGAGGCAGATTAAATGCTAGCATCCTGCTGGAGCCAGAGATCTTGAGAATTTCGGGAGTGCTGTGGTGAAGGCCATCAGAGTTGTGGCTGAGTCGATGGGGTCCTAGCAACATATCGTGGTTGTTGTGTACAGACCGAATGGACCCTGTCCTCATCGCTTGTGCCACTGCCTCTGGTTGCTGCTCTAAGTTAACGTTACCATCTTGCTTTGACATGATGTCTTTTCTTCACTGGTTTCCGGTGTGTTGCAAAATTCAAAATCTGTATGTATATCTTGAAGTCATACCTAGAAACAGAAAAATAAACAAACATTCAGAAAATAAAAAATCGCTTCAAATCATTTTAACCCAGCCCTACTGACTACTACGTGAAGGAAGAAACTGAATTTTCCAGTGAAAGATGATGTTATACATGGTAGAAAGAGATTACCCTTGCAACCAAATTTTTATATTGTTAAAAATATTCTGAAATCACAGGACATTCCAAAATTAAACTCAATCAACAGAATACAGAATTAACTAACAGCTGAGAGAAAAGGAACGTTATGGACATTATTTGTTTTAGAAATCTGTGCTCCCCACCATCCAAATCAGTACTCAGCTCGAGACCAACAGTACATGATCTCAAAGTGTGACATCTCATACACATCATTATAAAGCTTTATTTTTTCAGTGATTTTCCATCACAACATGAAAAAAATCCCAGGAGAGTTCACTTCTGGCCAGTTTATCCCCCTCAGCAGAACCTACTACTTTTGGTATAGCAAAATATGTAAAACTGAACAAATTAACAACATTTATTTTGATAATTTAATTGAAATTTGTATTTTGGTTTGTCCATACTATTTAAAAGAGCTATTCTTTAAATATTTTTGATTAAAATTTAAATTCAGAACTTTTATATTTTAAGATTTACAAAACAAATCTTATAATGTTTACATACTCACAAAAAAAAACTTTAAAGATATTGTAAATATTTTTTACATGTTGTGTTTTATTAAAGTGTTAACTACATTTCCCAAATTTAATCAAGCGTGGTCTCCAACACCAGTTATGAAAAGACTGTTTCATAACGAGTATAACAAATACCGAATAGTTTGGTAGCTCCATCATTTATTGATTAGTTCCAAACTAAGTTTTTATTGAATTTTATTTTTTTTTATTTATTTATTTTTTTCATTGACATCCAAAAATGCTGGTGGTGAATGTCAAATATGTTTTTATGCCTAATTCAGTTAAAACAGCACGGTTTCAAAATGTTATTGTTAAACTCCTGCATTTCTAGTTTGAAAAAGAAATTTTGAGTGAAAATAAACTTAAATGTTGGAAAATATACAATACACATCCACAAAAACATTGGAACTTTTAGGAGCACCACTAATTACAGAAGGCAATTTCAATAGAAAAAACTGAGAAATAATATATATGTATATTTGTGACAGTTTTTTACTATACCTATAACCTATTTACCTATACCTATTTTTAAAATTTAGTTATTAGGAAATTATGAGTACTTTAATTTATAACTCACCAATTTTTTAGGATATAGAATATTAAATAAGTTATACTCGTATTTTATAAAAAAATATATATATAAATATATTTAAAATATATATATATACAAAATAATATATTTTTTACTATAACAAATTTAGAAAATGTAGATATGTTCTAGCATTATTCTGAATTTAAGCTCTCAATATCAATTAAACAATTTTTTCAGATATATGTGCAAATTCAAATTTTAAATATGAATATTGTGCAAATTACAGGAAATTCATATTAATAAGAAACTCACTTAAGTGAACATGTAACATAAAAGAGCCAAACATTCACAGTTTAAAACTTAATTTATTGATCAAACAAAGGGTGTCTTCAACTATTGCTGTGCAAGGTTGAGGGCTAGAGATTATATTGTTCAAATGTGTACTTACTTTGTACAACACATTTAGAAGACCGCTTTCTGTTAATGATTATAGACAAAATGCGAATTTACCACACTTCAGTAATTTTTTAAGTAGACACTTTAGTGCCACATATATACAACATGCAACACCTGTAAATGCACAGATGTTTTCTGTGTAATGGAGTTTTTGGCGGTCGCCCAGTTACCAGTCAACAAATAAATGTGCCCTAGAAGCAACATCAGTTGTTACTGGTATAACTATAGTTATTTTATTGTAACTATTAGACACTCAGTTACCGGCCTGCGAATGTCCTCCTTCAAAATTGACAACTTAACAGTAGTTGATTGATGGTTGTGGTCTGCTGAAATGTCAAATAAAAACCATGGATATGGACATAATGTAATTGAAACCACGATATAATTATCATATGTACCATTAGTTAATTTCACAATATCTTCACTATAACACAAAATAACGGACTTGTAAAGCCTGCATGACAAATAACTTTTATTAGTCACAAATAAACCAAGTTTAGTAATCACTATAAGAAGCCCTGACTTTATTTACATCCTAAAGCCGAATGTACTACTAGTCCTTACAAATATGACAAAATCAGCTTATGATCAGTAACCTTGGTAACAATACTTCTTTATACATAACCTCAATTCAATCATATCGTTTGTCAATCAAAATTTGAAGAGACCGCCATTGCAAGTCCCACTAAAGACACCACCGTGAAGGTGTAGCGTCACTTTGTCGTCCAGACCGTGAAGTTATCGTCCATCTGTATTCTGTGCGTCAATGTTGCAGTTCTCAATCTGAAGGCGCGGCCAAAAATAAAAAAACCGAGTTAAATGTATAAAACTAAATATTAAAAAGCTATATTTCAAGGAATCTATTAAGTTTTTTGTATTTAATATTTTCCACAAAGGTTTCCCGTTAAATGTATAATAAATAAAAATCCCAAATATAAAAACTTGACCTTAGAAAATGTATCGTTAAACGGGCGTTCTCTACTAAAAGTCACTCCTGAGACTAAACCAAACTAGTGCCCGCAACTAAAATTTGTATACAGGTGCTCTGTAAGTTGAATTTTAATATACAAACGTCGAAAAGGTGGTGTCGACCGTCAGAGGTCCTATCATCAAAATTAAATGCATCTACGACGTGCGTTCACGACTAAAAGTAACTCCTGAGACTAAACCAAACAAGTGCCCGCAATTCAAATTTGTACACAGGTGCTCAGGTGTACAATTCTGCCAAATGCATAGCGCTCGCAGTGATATTCTTGTTTCAAGGGATTTACTAGTACAGAGGAGGTTGGCAGTCCAGTATGTGCAGTTAAGTGTTAAGTGTGTGTGTTAGTTAGTGAATCTCCTTTCATCGAAGAAGTAGGCGCAGAATCAAACGAGCAAGACAAATCTCCCCGTGCTTGCTTACTACAGGACGACTGCACAGATATTCAAGACGACTGCGATAACACGCCTTTAGAATTGAAAAATCCAAAGGCGTAAAAAAAAAAAATTAAAAGCAATCTAATTGTTGAAATTGTAAAGAAGAAACTCAAGTTCAGTTTATTAAAGCCATAGAAAACTCGTTGCTCCTGAGGTCCCATTTGAAGATGATGTCAACATTGTTTAAAGTCAATAGGTTCAACGACGAAACAATTTATAGCAGCAGAAAAACCTGAGGCCAAAAGAAAAATTCAATGTGGTTAGTGACATAGAACTACGACAATGTCACTAATGTCGTAGTGCGTTCTAAACATACAACTACACTCCCTCAAACAGGTCTTCTACTGCTATGTCACATAGCACATATAGTCCAAATTTAGCTAATAACCAATATAGTGACACCGAAGTTCTATTCTCAGAATATTGATGAAGCATTAGATGAAGCTGAAAATGTTTTTATTTTCAAACAGGATCCAAAATTAAAAAATAAGCCTTCAACTTAGAAACTAGTTATATCATTATCGACTAGCCTAAATCAATCTAATTATTTTTACGTAAGTGACGATTTCCTTTTGTAACATTTATAACTAATTATGTTTTACTCATTAGCTCACAGTTAAAATAATGTTCTATTTATAACTTTATTATAAATTGTCTCCATTCAGGACGAGTATATTCTAACTACATAATTACTAATATTTGTAATGTACAATCTCAATGTATGGACTAAGGCTTTTTATAACAAATAAATATGTTTCTTGATAAATACATTAACTCATAGTTAACCTTGCGTGAAGTAAAACCACTTGCACACCTAAGTCTGTTGGTTTTATTCACCGCAAGAATTTTGACAGCAATTTTTGGAATTTCGCCTACCTGCCAGTTACATCTCAGGAGACATCGGATTGTTCACTCAGTTTGTTTGTTCCGTACAACAGTCGTTCTTTATTAAATTAGCAAGATAGGAAAACTGTTCTGTATTAAATCTAAAGTACTCTTTAAACTTCATTTCACTGTCTATTAAATGTTTAGTCACTAATAAATTGTAAGCACGTTTACTGTCTCTTCTTTTGAACATCTCACTGCAATGCTAACGCTTTTTCGAAGTTTGTAATGCCACAATATCTATGTCATGATCTAAATCACTACATTATATTAATGCAGCCGCTAGCAATTTCTTACGTAAAGTCATGTTACGCAGTATAGGAAACCACTGGACGGTGGCTGCGATTCCGATCGAGGTACAAGCCGCAGCGCATCTATTACGCGTGTAGGAAACCACATCCTCAACATACAACTGAATCGAATAGCAGTTCACATGCCATGGAATTTAGTTTGCGCTGCAATAACTTTTCACTGACTATTTTTTGGGACTTCGGACATGGGTAGAATCTTTTTAACATGAAACTTCTATTTTTGAACATTTAAACGTTCGCCAAAAAGCCGGACGTTTTATATTATTTACAAAAGCCGGGAGGACAGGACGATATTTATTAAAAAGGAGGACATGTCCTCCTAAAGCCGGACGTCTGGTCACCCAGGTCCCACATCACATCGTTAAAAGAAAAGCCGAATGCACCAGACAGAAACCTGTCTGATACAAGAGTGATCGGAGTGCGATAAATTAACAAAAATAATACTTTATTGAACTATGTACGTAATGTCGCAAAAACGTTAATTCGTCAAGTCAAAAATCGTGTACATGTTCGCTGAAGTTGATGAAAAGCAATGAGAATAATTACCAAACATGTTCCAAGAAAGGCTTGTCTTATCTTAGTCACTACAATGGACAGCATTTTTAGCATTATATGTTATCTATCGATTTTCGCTATCTAGGGGTTTAGAAATTGCTAAGTGTAACTACAAAAGATCTCTCTAGTAAACATATTTTCCTTACAAATTTAGGTTATGTTTCTGTAATTGGATAAATTTGTTATGGGTTTACCAAAACTATTAAACTTCCTATTCAGTATCTAGTTTTTTGAATTAATAATACTAAGCATTTTAAACTGAAATATATTGCAAGACACGCAAGTCATTATATCAACGTGAAATATAAAAATCCCGTCGAATTTTGGATTTAAGTTAGAGCTAGCGTAGATTCAAATCCTGAATGTGACCGGTGCATTTTTTATCAGTACTATTGGCCTAGCATTGTACCGACTCTCTTTATTCAGCTTGATTAAATCCTCGCACATGTTAGTGACTTATGAGGGCGGCAGAATAAGGCTAAAAAGGTCATCGGCATCTTCTTAAAAAATTATTTCGTTTCAAATGTTTATCAGTTTATATTTCTATTTGTGAGGTAGTTTGGTTTTATTGACTTTGAACCAGCGACCAAAGAATAACATATAATGGTAACTGCGCGCTGGATTTAAAGCGTTGGTGGGGGGGCTTTGTTGTGAGGGTAACAACGCACAAGTCATTCAATGCCGAGCATTTCGTCGCTGATATTAAATCACCATAATTATTTTGTTTAATTATACATCATTGTTATTGTTATTATTATTTTAGAGAGAGTGATATCTTTAACTTTATCTACGGGATTACATTTTGTACAAATTTAAAGATCAAGGTTCTAACTCAATGGGTCCAGCTTGTAAAGTAGCTCCGCATTGTATCAGTCTGTAAATTGCGATTTCTTTCCTCTTCGATTCAAAACAAACCGATCATCCCAAAAAATATAAAAAGTGTTTTCATAAAATACTATGGTTTATAATTTTAAACTTCCCCGCTGATCACCTGACCAATAAATAAAAAAACGTAGTACGAGATTAACTTTTTCATGTTCAAAATTGTAATAAATACTTTCTTGGTTTTATATTTTTCTACCAAGCCATTAAAAATATATCCTCGTTTTGTTTTGTACCATCACCTTGGTCATAATGAGATGTTTAATAGTTCAAGATATCAGAATTTTATCTCAAATTTAACTGTGTGTTATAATTGCGTTAATGAAACTCGGAAAATTAAAATGTGTGCCGGCAACACAAAAGTCGGCTTCAACTCTTCTAATGTGTAATGCATAGGGATTGCCAGTCTATGGTATTCCTTAGTCGCTGTTATGTACATGTTTATTTAAACGAAACCCCTACTTTCAGCATGCAGAACTATGATATAACTTTCATTGTCCATATAATTTATCTTTTCACATTAAATTTCTCGTTTGCATTATTCAATATTTAAGAAGAGTAGCTTGATTGTTCATAAATAAATGAAATGAGTGATAATCCAGTCTTGAGAAATTTTTAATTGTACAACAAAATTGGATTTGTACTAAATGTCTATTTGAAGAAACTGGGCAAACGTGTTCTTGCTAAAATGGCTGGAACCAGTTCAGTTTCATACTATGCCTTTGGAAGGCGACAAAATCTAAATATGCCAGTCAGGAGTTAACATAGGGATATAGACGGCTTACCTTTCAGAAGCATTGATTATATTGAAGAGAAAATATATATACCAACATACAAATAATTTAGAACAGTCTCACACATTATTATACGTGTATATTGACGATATGATATTTTGTTGTTTATACGTACGATATCATTTGCACGTATAATTTTAAAGACTGTAATTTTATTTCAGTATCAAAGTCTCTTGAAGAGCTGTTGTAAGAAAAATATTCTACCATGTTTACTGTGTACTAAAATAATTAATATTAGTTGCTAATCCCTTCGCCTTTGATGAAGGGGCGGTAGTTTCGTCATAGACTAACAAACAAGAAGAACAAGTGGGTGTTGCTCTTTATCAGCTGATTTTTGTTAGTTAGTGGTTCGTTTGATTGTTAATTTCTTAGTCTGTAGTTAGATAGAAGCGAAGGCGTTGGTATTTTATAAAGATATTCCGGTTTAGCTCCATAGTCTAATAGTTTGTTTTAAATTTCATTGCGCGCTTAATAAATCAAATAATGTAGGTTTAGTTATTTCTAATAATTCAAGCCTTGTTCGTTTGAAAATATGGAAGGGTCAGCGTTGAAAGGTAAGATTGGACACAATAAAATTATTAAATGTGATGTGATTGATTTATATCCTTGAAGTCCAATTATGATTAATTCTGTTAACCAAACTACTTTTCAGTTATTTTTGTATGAGTATATCAGTGGACAATGTAGTTAAACAATATGTATTGCTAAACTGTGGAAGAGTAACTGCAATTCTTGAAAAGTTCTCCTTGATATACTTTATGATAAATCAGTTCTAATCAAGAATAAAACTAAATGTCAAGTATTGGGCTAATTGGTCCATTATATGTACACACACACATATACATACATTTGACAATTGTACAAGCTTAGCTATTTTGTAAGTAAAATGCTTGGCTGATACTAATATTAATGAAAGGGAGTAGTCTACTCCCTGAAATTGTATATACATTTGGGTACTTTGGTGTTATCCAGAGGCCACTCTGTCCCTATCTACTATTTGTTACTAGGCTGTATGGTAATTGTGAACTTAACGGCTGGTGGGGCAAAATACGAGTTTCGCGTTATTAACCTATAGCTATTGTCCTCCTGAACAAAAAAATGTAGGATGTCAAGGGGTGCAAAAATCAAATAACGGAATTATAGAACATTAAAAGTGGAAATAGGCTACTTTTTTCACCCAGAGTAATATTTCATTGTTCTACGAGTCAAATTGTCTTGTTACGATCGTAAATAAACCTAGTAATGCTTGCTGCTGATGTCAACTGTTATGCCATTGTTGTATACGTAAAAGCTAAAATCAGGGAAATTTTATGCAAAAAAAAGCTTTTTTTTTATTAAGACCTTCTAAGAATAAAAGTTCAATCAGCCTGTCACAAGTGTCTCTGGCCTTCGGTGTAACACAGCGCTGATGGCGACGTACGAAAATATTCCTTTAGGTAGTACCTATCACTAAAATATCAAACTTTAAGGGTATGATCATGAATTCCTCCGGTCAATACAGCTTTATAAGAAATGCAACTTCCTTGTTGATGGTCTACTAAGCCGTTCTGACCACTGAAATCTCAAACTTATCGGGAGCAGATAAAGATGAAAATCGTTAATCTGACTGATACTGATATATATTACGAGTGTTTATGTGATTGGGCTAGACTTAAGGTACTATCTCGAGGGATGTTTTTCTTTTTTTACCAGAAGTGCAGGATGGCGCCGTAGCCCGCACTGATGGCCAGGGGTATTTCCAATCGGTTTTTTCCCTACCTCAGATCACGTCCTAGATCGTCCAATTTTTCAGACGTAGGATTATGGGTCAGGAAAGTATTGGAAATGCCCCTGACCATCAGCATGGGCTTCGGTGGCGCCCCACTCTTGTGGTGAAGAAAGAGAAACTTCTCTTGAGGTAGTACCCAAATTGTAGTGGGTAGTACCCACCTCAGATCATGTGAGCGTTCATAAAAATTACTTTTAACTTTGGTACTACTAGTAACATATTTATGATAACCTAATCTAAACCTACTTATATATATTGCATAATAACAAGTAGTAGATAGGGATAGTGCAGCCTACTTCTCGCTGACATTGCTTCCTTTTGAGAGGCAGAAAACAAGAACCGATTGTGATATTAACATGTAATTTTCGCAATAAGTCAAATAAATTCTGTTCTGTCTCATAATGTAGTTTTTTTAGGTCCCTGGTAAGAAAACTTCCAAAAATAGTGGCCTCCGGATAATACTAAAGAACCCTAATATACTTTAATATTTAAAAAATAAAAGTTGATTCAGTCCTTCCATAGAATTACCTGTTTGTTTTTAGAAATGCATTGTGAGTAAAATATCTCTGTACTTGAGTAAAATATTATCAGTGTCGCGGCCGCGGTCCGGAGCGGGTATTTCACTGAGCCGTTGATTATGGACTCTGGATAGCGGGTCCACATAGTCCTCGCCACGCCGGTCGCCAACTCGTCGTCACCAAGTCCTCGTCGCCTCCTTCCACAGCTGATGTTCTCTGTCTTTTCTTATCTCCCTATCCTAGACATTTTACAGCCGCTCATATCAATGCTCAGTTGCTGAGGTGGCATGTTTATGAGCTTACATTTTTGAGCCTCCAACAGTATGATCTGATTGGAATTTCAGAATCCTGGTTTAAGCTGAGGGTTCAGTCAGGTGAGGTTTTTCTGCTTGGTTATGTTTTGTAATGAAATGATAGAACAGGAAAAAATGGGGATGGTGTTGCAGTTTACATTAGGGAGGGTTTGAATTTTTAACCACTCCTTTTTTTTACGTTCTGAGTACTCGGCTGGGTCAGAATTTTTGTTTATTGAAATTGGCTTGTTTGGTTCAGATGTACTATTACTGGGAGTGTGTTATCGCCCACCCAGAGTTGGACATATGACAGATTTTGAAAATGCTCTCTTGCACCACATGCATAGATATAGTCGTATATTGATCATGGGCGATTTCAACACTGATTTGATGAAAAACAATCGAGACTATAACTCCAGACATCTGACTTCCATGTTTGATCGTGTAATCTGACAATACTGCCACTGGAGCCAACTCATCACAATGTCGAGCCTGACACACTTCCTGACCTCAGGGTGGTTTTGAAACCACAAGATATCATCCTTCAAGGGCAGCTTCCAGTCTCTGCCATAACAAAGCATGGCCTTGTCTATTGTGGTTATTCAGTAAATATACCTAACGTTAAAGCTAGGTTTATCAAGTCTAGAGACTTTAAAAATATGATTGAGGCTATACATTTATGTCCGATATTTTATTGATCACATGACATAACCTATAGAGAATCTTGACTCTGTTGATGACATGGTGGGTGGTTTTAATAAACAAATTTTATCTGTTTATGACAAACATCCTCATTACGTGAGAACACGGATAAATAAGAGGCACCCAGCGCTATGGATGAGAAAGTATAGTCAGCCTGATTGCCCATCGCGATAGCTTATATTGAAGAGCGAGGTGCTCTAATGACCAGATACTTATTGATCAATACCGTTTACTCCGAAACAGGGCTAAACAACTTCCAGGCTGAGATATACTCAAGGTCTTTTTGAGAATGGGAAACAATCGTCAAGCGACTTATGGCGTAAGGTTAAAAGTCTTGAAATAGGAATTAACAACATATTTCAGAGCCAGTTCTTACATATACCTATGAAGGAGTTGAACCAATGTTTTAAATATAGTAGTCAAATTTTCAGCCAGGACAAAGTGGAGGACTACTTAAAACATCTACCTCATCGTAGTTTTGATTGTCTTGAGTTTACTTTGAAACCTGTGATACAAGGTGACGTGTTGAAAGCTATACGCTGTATTTGCAGTAATGCTGTTGGGTATGATGGCATTCCAATACGCCTCCTAAAGAATATTCTATTTGTTGTCCTTCCAAAAGTCACTTTTATTTTCAACACATCTCTTAGGAGTGGCGTTTCCCCATCACAATGGAAGTCTGCTTTAGTCCGTCCTCTTAATAAGATTTCAGCACCAGCATCATGTTCAGATTATAGGCCGATAAATATTCTTCCTGCATTATCTAAAGAGCTAGAGAGAATTGTACACTGCCAACTCACTGAATATCTATCTTACAACAACATATTTAGTGACTATCAATCTGGTTTTCACTAACCACAATGTGTAAACTACACTTTTAAACATATGGACCTATGACATTAGACTTGCTATGGATCACAGACAAGGCACAATTCTTACTCTTTAAAATTATTCAAAGGCTTTTGACACTGTAAATCATAAAGTATTGTTTGCTAAATTAAGGCTAATAGGTTTTACTAATCATGTATTAACATGACTGAGATCTTATCTGTCAGGGAGACGGCAGTGTGTTAAAGTTGATGACATGACTTCGGACTGGGAAATTATTTACTTGAAGGGTGCCACAGGGATCATTATCTTGGTCCTTTATTATTCGTGCTGTACTTGAACAACATTCATTCTGTACTTGAATACATAGCTCATACCACATGTTGTATGCTGATGACCTGCACACCTATTCACACTTTAAAACTGACTCCATTAATGAATGTATCACCAGAATCAATAGTGACATTAAAAACATCATTATGTAGTCTAAAAATATGGCCCGAGACTAAAAGAAACCAATCATTGTTTGTCACTCTCGTTTACAAAACTCAATAAACTTCAATACTATTGAAACATTAACTGTAAATGGTGATACTTTACTGTACTACGACAAGGTGAAAGATCTTGGTTTGACTATAAACTCGACTTTAACTTGGACTGACACTGTTAAGAAGATTTGTAACCGGGTTTTTGCATCTATATACACTTGTACATTTATCAGTAAAATACCAAACTTCTAGATAGCCTAATCACGATCCCTGAGAGTTCCCTAGATCAATGGATTTAGGCTATCTGTGTAGTAAAACCTATACTCTGTGAAGGAATTACAGGTTTTTAAGACAAGAGAAGCAACTCTAGCATTATATGTCAAATTCTCTATCATCAGGTACATGGCGGTAGTATTAGAAATCATGTACTGTACAAATGACCACCTGTTAGTTTATGAAGAGCTCTCTAGATCAAGTTTTCATTACCTGTAATATGATATATTATTTCAAACAGCTGATGCTTAACTTTCTAGATCAAACGCTGTCAATTCAGAAAAATTAAAATTCTTTACAGAAATTAGATAATAGGACCAAACACTAATTTATAGACAATATTACATATAGGCTTATTGTATGGACACTTCCAAATCAAGAACTGCAAGTGAGATATTGCCAAAGTTCTCTGCTCACTCACCCTTCTTGGTTGGGAAGTGTCAGTGTAAAGAAAACGTACTTGGCAAGTTTTACCGAAAATATAAAACTTGATGTAGGTCTTTCTGGACTATATTCTTGAAACATTTTCACCCACAGTATAATAATACTGAGTATTTTCGGTTCTGCTGTTGTATAATTAGTGTATTGTTCATTCTTTGTAATTTGATATCAACACTCAATACTGTAAAGTTCTAGTTGTTGTGCAGTGTATTATTTTTGTTTTCTGTTACCACCACCAGCACTACTGTTGTAAAAATGGCTGAGTTATTGGCATGTACAAAAAAATCTAAGTATGTATTCTATTTCAGCTCTCAAGGATTTGGGTTTGTGATAAGATCCTCTAGAATTGTAATATTTTACTGATAAGTACCATCTCATTATAGTTTTGTTTCTTGTGTTCAGTGGGGGGCAGCCATGAAGCTTGTGCCAATGGCCATAGGCAACTAATAGTTCCTTATATTTTCGGCTTTTACAAGACTTAATTGTTTTAAGCATTTTTCCTTTGTAAAAGAACTTTCATGATAAATTTAACTTTTATCTATTTATAATACACACCTCCTACACCACGTGATAGTGGATAGTAGATAGGGACAGAAGACCACTATGTTAGTAGCCATTAGTAGTATTATTAGACAGTCAATCAGCTCTAAAGGCACTTGACACATGCTCCTTTGATTCAAAGGCAGTATGGGAATGTAAAAATGCACTGGAGGAACTGGCAAAGAGGAACTAAGTTATCCTCGTTTGGGTGCCGGGCCATGGAGGCATTCAGAGAAACTAGAAAGCTGCACCCTTGCTAAGATAGGAACAGAAAGAAGGACAGAAGTCAGGCTTTGGAGTGACCTTCTCCTACTGGAAAACTCTTGTAAAAGAATACGATAGGAGGTCTACAACCGAAATTAGGACAAGTGCCCCAGGATTAAGGCAATTGAAAATGTTTATCTCTCCTTACGCAAAAGGAATTGAGTAAGGAGGATATATAATTAGTAATAGGGATGTTGACAGCACATGGCCCTCTCAGGAAACATCTATTGAAGATGGGTCTAAGCCAGATAGATGAATGTGTACAATGCTGCGAAGCAGAAGAGTCGGTAGAGTACATTTGTCCTGACATATGCAAAACTAGGAGAAAATTCCAAGGAGCCTATTTTGTCAGCTCCAAGCATATTAAAGATCAAAAGCCCTCAAATATAATAGGCTTTTGCAAAAGCCTTAGATTTTGAGTGCCTTAAAACCTAAGTAAGGAGGCACAGAGGTCCTTGTAGGACTACATGGGGGGGCTCCTGTGTCTTTCCCTCAAAAAACGTTAACAAATTGTAAAATCTGCACTTTGATTTTCTTCTTAACAAACAAATAATTTTGCAATAAATGGATTTGTTTTTCAAAAGGTTTTGACGGGTGTTTATATCCCTAAAGTGGAACTTTGTTTGAAAAGATTTTATAGAATAAAAAGTGTTATTTTTACTTTTAATGTTATGTGGCAGACTCTTGAAACATGTAAGTTAACGAGTACGGAGAGATAACATTGATCACTTAATTGGAGTAGCTAATTACTAAGTAGTGCTTGCCATTGAGCAGTTATAAAGTTTAAGCATAATAAGATGATGTAATACATCTTTACTTACAGAACTGCTTATTAATGCCTCAGTGTTTCTTAAAACTCAACTGACATCATTGTGATGAGTCATTGACAAATCAGCTTTTTGTACATTTCATGTGTATTATTTATTCTAAATAGCCTATCAAAAGAGCTTACTGAGTCCTCACACACATACAAATAGAAAACTACTTAGTAAACTTATTAGTATTGAATGTTAAAAACAAACAGATTTATACTAAAACACTGTTAACAAATAATCAAATTTGTACTTTGCTTTTGGAAAGTAATAGTTCAGATGCGGGAGTTTAGAGTGAAACGAGTGTTATCCATTGTGTGGAGATTTAGTATCTAGGAATGTTACGAATTTCCAAAACACCTTTGATCTCCGGATTGTTCCTTTATGTTTAATGCCAACAGTCGCATAACACAGAATGCAATAAAATGCAAACACCTTGCTTTTAATTGAAATGTAGAGACCACAGTTTTATATTGCTGGAACTATTTTAAATTCCACCCAAGTGCATTTATCTAGAACGTACTTTTCTTACATACATGTAAAATTTTGATGTTGGCATCAACATATGTATTTTTGACCAGTTGTTTTGTATAACTTGATTTCCCTTGTTGAACGAGTTTTGAGTTGATTGCTGAAAAAAATAATTTACTCCACAAGTAGTTCTGGAACAAAAATTGATTCTTTATTTTGTTTGTTTGTTGGCAGCTTCTGGTCAAGATGGCGAGGTTGCTAAACTGCAGCAGCACCTCTCACTTCTGAGAGAAGAATATAAAAAGTTACAAATTCATACGAACACCCTTGAATCTAAATTAGCACTAACATCATCCACGGGGAGGGTAGTTGAGAACAGTTATCTGTCTCAGCTACAGAAGACTGTATCCTCACTTCATGAGTCGCCACTCTACAGGTATAGAACCAATATGTATTTCATGTTAACGTGAACTTGGATTAACCATCCATTTTTTAAAATACAAATGAAAAAAATGCAAAATGATTTACTGTTTGTAAGAAGTGTTTGTGGAAATTCAACAACTCTGTCCATCAATATATACATTCAATTAGCCCATTTCAAAACAAATGGACAGAGAATAATTTTCTTAATTTATTTCCCTTTCTGGACATAATTATTACTGTTTATTTCACAGCCAATGCAAATATAAGTACAAGTGCACAGTATGTATACATTTTAAAAGCAACTGCTTCTTAGGATACGTTTACACTAGCAAGAAGTTGTGCAGGTTTTGTGTCTAACAAAAAATTGCTAGTCTAAACGGACAAAAAAAGTCTCGTGAGTGGTGTCACGAACAGTATTGGACAGTTGTACGCAAGAATTGGAGAGTAGTGTTGGACAGTAATAGTCTAATATAAACAGATCTGTTCCGTGAGTGGTGTCACGAACAGTATCGGACAGTTGTACGCAAGAATTGGAGAGTAGTGTTGGACAGTAATAGTCTAGTATAAACAGATCTGTTCCGTGAGTGGTGTCACGAACAGTATCGGACAGTTGTACGCAAGAATTGGAGAGTAGTGTTGGACAGTAACTGTCTAGTATAAACAGATCTGTTCCGTGAGTGGTGTCACGAACAGTATCGGACAGTTGTACGCAAGAATTGGAGAGTAGTGTTGGACAGTAACTGTCTAGTATAAACAGATCTGTTCCGTGAGTGGTGTCACGAACAGTATCGGACAGTTGTACGCAAGAATTGGAGAGTAGTGTTGGACAGTAACTGTCTAGTATAAACAGATCTGTTCCGTGAGTGGTGTCACGAACAGTATCGGACAGTTGTACGCAAGAATTGGAGAGTAGTGTTGGACAGTAACTGTCTAGTATAAACAGATCTGTTCCGTGAGGTGTGACGTGACCAGTATCGGACAGTGTATGTGAGAATTGGAGAGCAGTGTTAGACAATAACTATCAAGTATAAAAAAATAAAAAGCATATTTTAGTATCCTAAATCAAGGATAACTAGGTATGTGTAGTATTATTTATACTGCATAAATTACATGTATAGGAGGTATGTGTAACTTTTTATTCATTAAAACAACTTAATTGCCAAACAATCGTCATAAGGCAAATTTATTATTTGAATTAGCCTACTGAAAACGAATGATTCTTGATATTAAAAATGATGGTTAAATTCAAGCTGTAATAATTAACATTATTGAAACTCTTGTCATTAATTTGTGAATATTTCAATTAATATTTTACGTAATATAAGTAATTTACAATTTAACAGAAGTAATCAAATATTTGAACTATTGTGATTTAGTTCTGGTATTTTTTCTATTGAAGACTATTAATGAATTGTTACGCAAAATTAAAAGCAAAGCAAAGTTAATTTCAATGTATAACAGAGTTTACCTAAACTTCCATTTTGAAAAAGTCAAATATTTTTTAAATCTCCCAGATGGTAGTGCTTTTTATTATAGTATAAACATTACTTTCTGCTCAGAAGTACCGTAAAACTTGTCATACCCGGCCCTGCGATATCTGGCACCTCCAATATCTGGCCTGGCGACAAACGGTAAGATGTTATGTAATGGTAAGATTTGCAGGCAAGAAATGTGACACAGGCAAGCTCACATCACTGTTTCGCACATGCCAACTGCTGGGGCGAGACAAATAATAATCTTAGTAAAACTATGCTGTTGTGTCATCTTTCGAATTTGCATTTGGAAATGTTTTAATGGTGGGATAGTTACTTTCGACTTTTAAAAATTAAGATCTGAATTTTAAATATGGTACATTACTGAACTTTTCATTTTTACGATAGTCAGGTATTTCTTTAAGCGCGGGCTCATATTTAACATACCGCTAAAACAGTAAAAATGCATAGCAACGTGTACCCCATCGGGTGCATGACGCGCTTTACGAAATTCCATCAACATGTTAAAAATGCTCTAATGGTACTGAGAGCTAATAAAAGACTTTTACGTAGACGCTTTATTAAAGATATACCCGCAGGTCACACCAGGTATTGTCAGACGAAACAACGATAAAAGAACAGCACTGGTCACTGATTTATTTTTGGCATGACACGCAATCCAATTTGCTTCCAGAAAGTCGTAAATAAATACATTTAGGTATTTTGTTGACACATTCACATTACTATTATGAATTATAATGTATTCCATGGTTAGTGCAATTCTGATGGTACAGACACATCCCTATGCTGTGCTTTAAGATTTAAACTTCATGATGTGCTTTTTGTGTATTGGGGAAGTAGTTTCATCCAGAAATTCTGTCTCACTTACTGACAGAATATACTGAATAGGAATTCCCTACTCACCTAGGGGAAGTATGGGCGTTTATAGATGGGATAAGTAAGTAGTGGCATAGTGATATGTAGCAAGTTTTACTGGGTGATTAGTAGTGAGTTTGAAATATAAAAAAATATTTGGTGTATTAACCTTTGTATTGTATTTAACTAATGTATCCTAGTAAAGTTTGTTTCTTGTTCACAGCGACATGAAAATTACATTAAAAGACAGGGAAATCCCAGTCCATAAATTGGTATTTGCTGCCCGCATAAATGATGGAGGAAATCTGACTGATATTATCTCACTTGGTAAGTATTGAAAAATTGGGTATTGTTAGAGTAAACAGTGTTTTTTTTTAGCAATATCCAAGAGTTATGTCTTTTTCACTACAGTGTATTTGGTATCCAGCCAGTCATTCATATAAAAGCTTACAAGTATAACAACAAAATTATGTTGGGTATGTCTCTTATGGCAGATGTCTCTGGCAGACAGACAAATCAACACTTCTCATCAATTACAAATTAGCATGTTATGCACCGTATTCTTGCCTGAACTTACGTATATACATATAGAGTGTACATATTAACGTACAAAAATTACTACATTTTGAACTTAACCAATAAACCTTGACTAAGAACCTTACCTACTTTTACCCAACCACAGATCTCCTTAAATACAAAGATACTAATTTTTGCATTTTCATGTATGTGTTTTCTTATTGTATCTTTCCACATTGTTACATCATATAAGGATGATTTGAATTCTGAAATAAATAAAATTCCACTTAAATGCGATGAAAACGATAAAATTATGTTATAGTGTGTTTTAAAACTTCTATTAAAGAGTTAGGTCTTGTAAGATTCATGTCATGGGATTTTATAATGTTTAGTATATTTTTAAAGCAATACAGTAAATGCCCTCCTAACTACCTTTGGATTAATATTTCAGCATAATCTTTGCTGTTCCAGTAAGTGTCATATTTAAAAAGAAATAGAAAAATTCAGCCACGTTCTCCCGATGTTTCTTTTGTCCTTGTTTTGATCCCTCTTATTGCCCAGTATTATGTTGAGATGTCCTATCTTTACTCCGTTTCACACCAGATAATAAAGTGAGAAATGCACACTGTATGATGGTGAAATCCCTACGTCCAAATGGCTACACTAGGCTGTTACAGGGTAAAAAAAAAAAAAACATAATTTTAACAGAAGGAGAATTGTTATGGCTGTAAAGTAAAGTAAAGTAGTCTTATTTTACCAGGCGAAGTTAGGGCTAAGAAGCCCGCTCTAACACTTAATCTAGGATCCAACGCCTTAAAGGTGGGCGGGCTCCTTTAAAGGATACTATCGCTCAGCGATCACCCATCCAAGCAGCAACCACGCTCGATGTTGCTTGATCCGGTTATCTAGCGATAACCCCATTACCCGCTACCCTACACCATTAGCTGTAGTAAGTGATAATCATAAAGAAAAAGATATATACTTGTTAATGAGAGAGGGAAGAAATAACAATGAGCCACACGGGTGGTAGCATGTATTTAGAACACAATAGGGATTCAACTGATGTCAACATTATATTTAGTTTAAAGTTGATAGTCATTTACTTGTTTTGTTCAGGTATATTATTTTTATGATCTAGCCCAAAGTTAAGTGCGATTTATTGCCAGTCGGAACTTACATGAATAAGACCATCCGTGCGATCTATCCCCGGCAGATTTTTAACGTTTTTCATTAATATACATTCATGATTTGCAAGTCGCAACAGTATTATTTGTGTATTCTGTATGTATACGTTTACTTGTTAATTTCATACGAAAGGTAGTCTCATAGTCATGCGGGTATGTTTTCAGCTTTTTTTTATAAGTAGGGCATAAGGTTTTGTCTGTAATCGTGATAAAAACTTTGTTTTAGTAAACATGCCTAATTGGATTACTTATTCATAGATTATTTATTTGGAATACTGAAGCTGTAAAATTTGGTACATTTATGCAAAATTACATGTAAAATAAAAATATAACATTTGCCATGTATAAAATAAGATTTTATTCTAAATTTTAAGACATACCATTTATTTTTTCTATATATATATATATATATATAATAGGTATATAAATATGTATATCTATTTTTTTATAGACCTAAGTATATATTTTTCAGTTAAATATATTATAGTTAATAAAATAACGCCTAAAACCAGAGCTTTTTAATAAATAATTATTTAGATATGATTATTTTCCCAAAAGCGTACAGAATCGCACATTTTCCATGTGCGCAATTTTTTGAACATGGACCAAAATAAAAAAGATTTTGCACATAAAATTGTGGCCTGGTCCAAAAAGGGTTAATCAATGTAAATAAAACATTTCTTTTGTAACATTAGGCTCAGTGATGATATATATTTTAGCGTGGGGATTGTATAATGGTGATTTTATGTTTTAATCACCTTTATTCTCTCAAATCAAGCTTCAGTCCCTCGAGTGTCATATAAGAAGGCACCTACCATAATGCTATTTGACTTATGCTTATATTTAAAACTTTCCACTAAAAAAGTAAGCTTTTACTCAAAGTCTTTGTGAAAGTGAATACAGGACGGCTTCCGTAGCCTACGCTAGGCTAATATTGGCCAAAACGTATTTGCCTATTTTCACCTCCTGGTCATTAGGATCAGATACGTTGAACATGATCGAAGAATGTTTTAGCTTCATCACTGGAGACTGTAGACTGATGTGAAAGGCTGATATGGACTAAGTCTTGCTAAGTTCCCCGGGTGCAGGTCATATATAAAATAAACAACAATCAGGAGTCCCTTCATAATCATTACGGTCATGTTACAGATTGGAGCAACATGGAGAAGAACATAGCCCAGGTTCTCATAAAATGGATTTATACAGACTCTATAGACTTTCCCCAGTCCGACGACTTCACCCTTTCATTGATGAAACATGCCAGTGAGCTCCACTTGGATGAACTCGTTAGCAGGTATTGTATTCTAAAGAGCTTCTGTTAGATTCTAGAATAGAAAATAGCATTAGTTTTTGTATTTGATTAATTTTAAACCTGATGCTCTGAGGAGGGCTAGTGTGGTGGCCTTACAGAATACCACAAAGGAGAGTCCTCTTCACCACATGTTACCTCCTCCCTAGGACATCCTTATATAGTTTCTTCACTCACCTCCTGACCTCTGTGTGTGTGTGTGTGTGTGTTTTATTGTATTTGAAAATGCTATAAGTTAATTTTTAACTTGTTGATACATTCAATCAACTCTTTAACCCCCTGTTGACTTGTTCTGTATTGCTCTGTTCTTTATTTATTTACTCTATAGGAAATAAACCTTTTTATTTCAAATTTTCCCTTGATAAAAAGTTAATTTTCTAAAAAAATTTGTTGAAAATTCTGATTTTCTTTGTTTTGTTTATGTAAACGTGTGTTTTGGTGCATTGTGTTTGGTTTCCCTTGGAGCCCACGATAATGACTTTCGGAGCTCTGTAAAATAACCAGTGCAGAATAATTTGAACCACCCGCTTAGTAGTAGTTTGGTGGCGACTTTTTACGTATTACATTTCTTTAAACGGTACATTTTTAACTATCTTGTCTAAAAATTTTATTTCACTTCATTTCAAAATGTTTGTTCACTTTTTCTACTAAAACAAGTAAATATCCAGTGTTTATTTGAACCCACGTGATAAACTGTGAGGACAGATCCTAGAAGTCAAAATAAGACTTTTGTTATCTCTTTAACATTTTACAAAAATTTCACCCCGACATAAGGGGCTTCCAAAGTTTTTAAAATAATTACTTTTAAAAAATACAAACTACGCCATTCGAACAGATTACAACAATGGAAGTTTCTAGATTTTAAATGGTTTTAAAGTACCTTTAGATCAAATAGCATGTTAAATTTTTGTATATTAACCTTTAGTATGTTAACGTGAATCTCCACAATATCTATACTTGCCAGCTGAGAATCACTGGTACGACTATCCAGTGGAAAAATCAAGCCACAGTTGTGCACAGTCTTTTCTACCCTGAGGTTGCAGTTCCAAGTAGCAGATTAAGTACCTTTAAATCAAATAGCTTGTTAAACTTTTGTATATTAACCTTTAGTATGTTAACGTGAATCTCCACAAAATCTATACTTGCCAGCTGAGAATCACTGGTACGACTATCCAGTGGAAAAATCAAGCCACAGTTGTGCACAGTCTTTTCTACCCTGAGGTTGCAGTTCCAAGTAGCAGATTAAGTACCTTTAAATCAAATAGCTTGTTAAACTTTTGTATATTAACCTTTAGTATGTTAACGTGAATCTCCACAACTTATACATGACCTCCATGTCATTGACGTGGTTTCCGACATAATGTTTTTGAAGTCAGTTAAATGCAATAGCATTTATAACGTTAACTGTTGCACAAATATTGAAATCAGATGTTTTTTTAGTATAAACTGATAAGAAGGCTGTATTTTTTTACCAGAGACAAATATTAAGCTGTGTATCATAAACAAAGGCAGCCAGTGCCTGCTGACTACATTGTTGACAGGACTTCCTCACGCTACCACAATCACTTGCACACCCTCCCCACTGCTTCGGTTGGTTCAGTCATTCTGTCCTTTTTGCGTGACAGTCAATTCTAGATGTACTATTTGTATTTTTTTTATTGTTTTCATTAATTATCTTTGCATTTAATTTTTATGTTTGTTAAATAAGTTTTAAGCCATTCAGTTTATGTATATCACTTTATTTTAATTGTTTATTAGTACTTTGGTTTTCTTGTATATATTTTTTACCATCAATAGATAGATTTATGCGGCTGTATATATAGGAGATACAAAACAAAAACAACAAACAATATAAAACCATCAATCTTGAAATATTTACAAACTTAAAAATAATTAAATAATATAATCTTCAAAACAAACTAAAAGTAAACTTAACAATCAAAAAGAACTTACAAAAAAAACTCAATAGTTGTGGAATAAAATAGAGCATCTAATAGGCAAAAGCCCGATGAAGGATGCACATCAGATTAAACTAACATAATAAAACTAAACTCAAAGAAGGAATGAAACCGCTACATAAATAATATATTAATAAGAAAACCGTACAAAATTTATAAAACAAGTCATGAACGTAAAAATAAAAGGATTAATTGGAATTATAAAAGGTGATAAAAACGAACTAAAATGTACACATTATTAATTATTCCATGCAACAATTTTCAGAAAGCACTCCAACAAAAATAACAACATTTTAAAACTTTTTAAAAAACGAAAACTTAAAAAAAATCTTATGGTATTATTAAAATTTAATGGATTTAACTTTGTAAAATAAGTCAGTTAGTTCTTTATTAACTAATAATTATGTAATGAAATTTCTTTAAAAATGTTAGTGGTGTTTAAAGGATTAGGTTCTTCAATATTTGGAGGATTGAAACTCCAAAAAAGAATCTATTCTTTTAAAACTGTTATAGAAACTCCTTTATGTTCTCTAGAGTAAGACATGGGTTCAGGTCATACGCTGTACAGCTCTGAGGCAATCTGGCTGTCCCTTAACTGGGGCCTCCTATCACTAAAAATCTTACAATAATTTAATTTAATTCTTTTCAGATGCGAGAAGGCTCTAGTGTCCTCGGTGAATGTGAGGAATTGTATTCGCTACTATTCCTCCGCTGATGAAATAAATGCGAATACATTGAAGGAGCATTGTTCATCTTTGATCTCTACATACTGGGTAATTCTTTTTTCAAGTTTGAGAGTGTAATTTAATTACAGTTAGTAAAATCTTTGGTTAATTTTTAAAAATTGTTAATTATTAGTTAGCTGTCAAGCAATTTTTAACTATACAAGAAGACCAGGAATAAGCCTGAATTAATGGTCTGGTAAAAAACAAGAATCTTCCCGTAGAACCCATTTTTAAAATTTTTTGAAATTTTCCCGTCTCCAAGAACTTATGAAATCATATGATAGTTTATGATAGCTTATGATAGTTCATGATAGCACTTATGATAGCTTTTTGAATAAAAAACTGATTAATCTTGAAACATTGTATTTTACGTGGTTCGTAAAATTGTGAATGAAGGTCGACATATGTTTGCTCCATTTGGCACTGGTTGATCCAAGGTTATCTCCACTATTGTAGTGAAGTTTATCTTGGTTAGTTTAACTCATGTGCCACGGCAAGACTCCCTCCTAAAAAAAATTGATGTAACAATGCATTGGAGAATTAAAGTCGGCCGACCGATCATCACGGACCTTGGTCATACGAGCGGTGGTACGCTCTAAGCGGTAAAAACCGGGTTTTTTGCTGGTTTGCTGTTCGATGTTTTTGCACGGGTAGTGCTGTATAGGTTTTTTTTGTTTTTCTGAATTGGATAAATGTATTTTCCAAACATCACAGAAAGGAAAGTTATTAGATATATACAATGCTATGTTACACATCAAAAGAAACAGAGTTCAAAACTAAGGAGTTTAAAATAGATGATAGCAATAAATCATCACCGAATTTCTCGCATATCTCTAGCGACGAAATTTGCTAGACCACCCCTTATGGCATTTCTTGCAAATACAACTGCTGACGATAAACCGTTATTTTTGCACTCAACATAAGGGTTAAATACAGTATTACAGTTGTTTATTTGGTTTGAAAATAGGCTAGAGAATCAGTAATTTTCAACCGGGAGAACCTGGGAATACCCCCAATAAATATTTTCTAACTGCCAAATGAGCTAGGCAAACCATAATAATAATGAAGTTTTAAATATATAAAAAATTGTATGAAGAAAATATTTGTTGTAACAAATATACTTTTGATTAACATTTTTACAAAATAAAATAAATGTATACAAAATCACAGTAGGAAAGTTCCACTAGAATAATAATTTATAAAAAATCTATAATTTTTTTAGTGGTTAACATTAGAAATATATTAAGTTTTCACTATTGCACAAATAAATTTGCAAAAAGGCTGAGGAAAAATGTAGCTTTGTGCCAGTTTTTACAATGTCACATTTACTGGAAAGCCAGCTGTAATTATAAATGTAAAGGTGTTATTTTTCTAAAATTTGGTCTCAATTTTTACAAATGAGTTCAGTGTTTCACAAAACATCTATATGAAATAAAGCATTGCATAAATGATAATAATATACCATTAAAAAAATGTACATTCTTATTTATCCGACTTAAACAGGTGGCCCTCACTATACTTGGGAAATACAATTAAATAATTGCTTAATCTATCTCTGGTTTTATACAAAATGAACTTTTATTATGTCTAGAGTTACTAATCTATATTTAGAATCTTCGTTTGTAATAATATATAGCAATAAAATCACATGATATTCACCTATTGAAAATTGACAAATAGTTTGGAAATAACTACAGTAAAATAAGACTGTGTAAAATGTATATTTACAGCATAAATTTAAGGTACTTCAAAAATATATTAAACTTATTTAATTGTATGATAGAAATATCATACAAAAGTCTAAAAGAAGTTAAACTTTCCCCAAAGTCATAACGCAACAAGTAAGTATCTTTCCACTGTGACAGATACAACGGAGAGATGAATTCACGCAAGCCGGATAAGTATGACTGTACTGTAAGAGTAAGAATATACTTATTTCTACAATTACCTAATGTAAAATCATACTGTAGAAACTTCATATTTTTATAGTGAAGAATTTACACTAATATAATGTAAAAATTTGTTGTTTATTTATTTTTTATATAAAACAAAAAACTTTCATATTTTTGTAACCAACAAGAAATGATGACATTTGTTTATGGTTTATTTTAGGATGATTTCACCAGTGAGGATTTTATTCATATGTCAGCTCCACTACTCTTTCACATGTTTAAGAGTAAAACAAAGTTCCCTCTGCACTCAGCCATACGGTTAAAAAGAGAGGATGTTGTCTTCTTATATCTTGTCGATAACCCTGATGAGGTCAGTGGAATATATATTTATAAGCATGTTTTTATTATTAGTCTGTATGCGCACTTGAAGATTCCTGTATGTTTTGGTTAGTTACAACTTTAAATTTTGATTTGACATCAGTAATCTTGCTCAGCATTTATTTGCAATCGTCAAGACAGTACTCGAGTCAAAGTACTGAAAATTTATCTAGAATAAAGACAGACAATGTGAAATGAAATGAAAAATGTTTTTATTAGAGGCGAAGTAAAGTTCTTTCTACCACTGAACAATGTACTTGTACAATGTGTAGAGTACCGTGCAAAGTATACGTGTGTAGTATGTGTGGTATGATATGAGGTAGCAAATTTACATGAGAAGTTAACATTACTGCATTGATGTTTTTTAAGTTCCATTCTCCAAATGGTAATCTTGAAATATTTCTAAATATGTGACTTATATTATATATAGATATATACATATCTCGAATTATATGTTTTATTTACGAAATGAACTCAATAATGACCAGAGTTAGCGTTTTGTTTGGATGGGTTGCTCGCCTACACAGACTATGCTACGGATTTGTTTGCCTTCACTGACCTGAAGCAGCTTTTGAGCTCTCCAGTGAATGGATACTACTACTGATCAGCAGCCTCTGGGGTTATTAGACCACTTTTTAACCCATCGGCATACCTATTTTCAACATCTGTAGACCCCTAAATCGCCTATTAACCTCAGTCTTTTTGTATTATCTTTATATATATATATATATATATATATATATATATATATATATATAAATCTTCAATAAGAAATCTTCACTTGTTCAATTTAAACAATGTCTATATTTCGGCTTAAGCCGTCTTCAGGTAATTAAAATTAGAAATAGGGCTATAAGAACAAAATAAACATAAAACATCAACACAGAAGATGAAAATTAAGAATGAATTATGTAGTTTGGTAAACATATGATTTGATTTTATAAATTCACTTTGTTGACCAAGTCACCTTATATTTAATCCATGTGGAAATTTTGATTTAGTGACAAGCTGATGGGCTTGTTCCATGGTTCTGAGACTGTTTGTATTTAAATTTTCGGATATTTTTCTAATTGGTTTCACTGAATATGTTTCTTCAAAATTTAAATTATGTTTTAAACCATGTGCCACCACAGGTTGCTCTGTCTTTTTGTATGTTTATATGAATACCTGTGACCTGTCATCCTTGTTCTAAGTGAATTTATTGTTGAGCCAATTATAATCTTTAGGGCATAACTTGCACTGAATTTGATATATATATCTTTATATATATATTTCTTGTGTGCATGTGTATGGGGCTGAACTCCTCCTAAACGGGTGGACCGATTTTAATGAAACTTTTTGTGTGTCTTCAGGTGGATCCGAGAATGGTTTAGATTCACAATTTGGTCCGATTTAAATTGTTTATATAATAAATTTTTTATGTATAAATAAATTGTTGTTGATCTTAGAATATTTTACATTGGATCCGCCAGACTGCGCTACAACACGTAATACAAAGTGAACTGTTACTTACAGCACTGCTGTTAACACTTTCAGCTTAAGTTCAACAAAGAGGCAGAAAAAATTGCTTACATTTAAATTGTAAAAAATATTACGTTATTATGAAGTGCTTGATCAGTAGTGTAATGCAGATTGCAAAGATGAAGTTTCACCAATTGTTCTATGTAAACACTACAATATTACTACACAGCCATAATGTTTTTCTATTTTAATTCCAGGTTTTCCCGACAGTTTGTGCTGCTATCAAATTTGTGTGTGGTTTTGTAACATTGTGTAATTATTGTGTGAGTGCTAATTGTAATAATACATTAATAGAGATTGAAGATGTTTGAAGTGCATAAAAAAATTTAGTTATTTATTGAAGTTATTGAATTCATTTTGCAAATTTATTGAAGTGAGTATATTGGTCGCATAACCTCAAATAACCTAAGTAGCATACAAATCAAAAGGTTGTGTTTCTATGTGTGAATAACTATTGTTAACAGTTTAGATATTCAAGTTTTAAACTAATTGAATTTAAAATAATTTGCTGTAATTTACATTTTTAATCTGCAGTCAAAATTGGTCACATAAGTTCAAATTAAGTAGCATACAAATCACACGTGTGAATAACTATTGTTAATAGTGTAGGAATTGGTTTTAAATTAAATTCTGTTGGCCAGTTCTGATACTATACTGTAATTTTTAAATAACTAATTTTATAACAGGTATATTTTTTTCAATTTACAACTTAATTTATCGTAATGCCATTGAATGTACAATATTTTTTGTTAATCCTTCCAAGGAGTATACACAAACAAATTAGATGGTTTTCCGATAGAGCTGAAGTATAATAATTGGCCTCCATCACAATCGTATTATTGATATTTCTGAATAGCCTATCTAAACTACTATCCGAATTAGATTATAGTTATTTAAAGGCTGAAGTATAATAAGCGGCCACCATCACAATCGAATTATTGATATTTCTGATTAGCCTATCTAAACTACCGAATTTCATTATAGTTATTTAAAATTACAGTATAGTATCGGAACTGGCCAACAGAATTTAATTTAAAACCAATTCCTACACTAATTACAATAGTTATTCACACATGTGATTTGTATGCTACTTAATTTGAACTTATGTGACCAATTTTGACTGCACATTAAAAATGTAAATTACAACAAATTATTTAAAAACAACTTGATTATCCAAACTGTTAACAATAGTTATTCACACATAGAAACACAACCTTTTGATTTGTATGCTACTTAGGTTATTTGAGGTTATGCGACCAATATACTCACTTCAATAAATTTGCAAAATGTGTTCAATAACTGCAATAAATAACTATAGTTTTTTATATACTTCAAACATCTTAAATCTCTATTAATGTAATATTACAATTTACATTCACACAATAATTACACGATGTTACAAAACAACACACAAATTTTTGATAGCAGCACAAACTGTCGGGAAAACCTGGAATTAAAATAGAAAAACATTTGAAACTGCGATTGTAGCGCATTCTGCTGGATCCTATGTAAAACATTCCAAGATGGTCCACCCATTTAGGAGGAGTTCAGCTCCATACACACGCACACAAGAAATATATATATATATATATATATTATATAAAGATAATGAAATTCGGTAGTTCAGATAGGCTAATCAGTAATATCAATAATTCGATTGTGATGGTGGCCGCTTATTATACTTCAGCCTTTAAATAACTATAATCTAATTTGGATCGTCATTTTAGTAATTTAGATAGGCTATTCAGAAATATCAATAATTCGATTGTGATGGAGGCTTCTTATTATACTTCAGCCCTATCGGAAAACCATCTAATTTGTTTGTGTATACTCTTGAAGGATTAAC
Organism: Homalodisca vitripennis; assembly: GCF_021130785.1. Taxonomy (NCBI): domain Eukaryota; kingdom Metazoa; phylum Arthropoda; class Insecta; order Hemiptera; family Cicadellidae; genus Homalodisca; species Homalodisca vitripennis. Next base: position 143,296,735 of record NC_060215.1, read on the forward strand.
AATAAAATATTGTACATTCAATGGCATTACGATAAATTAAGTTGTAAAGTGAAAAAATATACCTGTTATAAAATAGTTTGTTTTAACTTTTTTACCTTCAGATTCAAAAAGTTTAAGTTTTCATTTAAAACATCCACTACATTTCACACTTCACTCATGTTATACTCACACACTATCGGTTGGTCGAAGTGTGATTAAATGTACATGTAATGAAGTTAGATATTGTAATAACTTTTTAATAGACATTTTTATCAAAACAGCCCAGATTGTTACAGATTAATCAAAGTTTAAAATTTTCGAATTAAAGACGTGTGTACAGGACAACGTCTGTCGGGTCTGCTAGTATATATATATTTCTTATGTGCATGTGTATATCACTGAACTCCTCCTAAACCACTGGATCGATTTTGACGAAATTTAGTGTGTGTGTTGAAGGGGATTTGAGAATGGTTTAGATTTAGAACTCAGTCCAATTTAAATTGTTTATTTAATTAATGTTTTATTTATAAATTGTTGTTGATTTTGGAATGTTTTACCTTCGATTCAGCAGACTGTGATGCAACACGTAATACAAAGTGAACTGATACTTAACAGCTGTTAATACTTTCAGCTGAAGTTCATCAAAGAGGTAGAAACATTTGTTTACATTTAAAATTTAGAAAATTATTATTGTAAAGTGCTTGATCAGTAGTGTAATGCAGATTGCATAGAAGAAGTTATTGACTAATTTTAAATTTAAATTGTACCAATGATCAAAAAATTATCTAATGCAATGAAAATACTATTAAACACTGTTATAAAAACCACCTCATTGTACAAAGCCGTGAATGTTTGCACATAAGGTAATCGAATTTAGTTAGATCAAAGGTAAATGAAAAGAGCCGAAAGAAGACGCTTTATGATCGAAAATGGTTTTCGTTGATACATTTTCTTGATTGGAGCACAAGGCAAACTCCACAATAACACTGGAAATATCTAAAATTAATTTTAACAGACCGAATTTGATTCTTTATAACCAAATTAGTTTATCAAGATTCATCCATATAAATTAATTGTACTGAATAACTTATCAACACCTAGCAAGAACTATGAAAGATGGAGGTAGGAAATATGGTACCTACCTTCATAATGCGCCCAAGAGGCTCAAGAAGGAATGACTATCAATTATCTTAGGAGTGTTTATAATGTGATAGGAAAAGAATACGTGAATATAGTGTACTGTTTTTTTTTTTTTTTTCATGAAACTGGATTATTTATGAAACTTTGCCAGAGTATTTTGTTTATATGTCTTGTCTACTGGTTACTATATCAAAAATCATCATATAAATACGCTTTTACATCTAGATCTGTCCAAAGATTGTTCAAATTAGGTATGTTGACACCTACATTTTCACATAGAATAGAAAATTGTGAGGCACATCTAACCACTGCAATATATTTTCAAGAGATGATCCTATTTTCCTCTAACAACTAGTTTAATAATATCTGATGTATGATGACATAACAATAGGGCTACCTGGTTGACCAATAGACAGTGTTTGGTTCTTTACAGGCAAAGTCAACAAGAATTCATTATCACATTGTTGTTTCTTAGTTGTTCTAGTGTTACACCTCCTTCAAAGTCCAGTTCACCACTAGATAGCTGTTTTATTGTTTTGTTTATAGTAATGCAGCTCTAAGGTTTGCCAACTTACGGTGTAAAATGAAATACTAACCTTTGTAGAGTATTGGAAAATCAATAATGACACTGGAGAATGCTGCATTCTTTGAGAATTAGAACTTCAAGCAATGTCATAAGACGGAAGGTTTCCACAAAGGATTTCTGATGCGTATTTACAGTGTGATGGAAATGTTCTGTTCAGTATACCAATGGGTTTGTGGCGGTCAGCCTGGAATTTAAAAATGCCCGCCACAGCAAACTTGTACTTCTGATGAATATGGTACGTTGACGATCCGGTTACCCAAAACAGCTGATAAGCGTTCCTCTCCCCGTGCCGTTCCTGCAGAGTGCAAGCAGTACTTGCAGAATTGAGTCAAAGTCAAAATCATCTTTATTTAAATAAACTTTAAGTTTAGTAATTGTGTCAACAAATAAAGGTTTAGGTCTAGTTGTCTTGTTGGTCTTAGGTCCTCCTTCCGTAGAATTCGTTTAGTGAGTAAAATGTTCGATCCAGTAGCCAGTTCTTGAGGGTTTGTCTGAAGTGTTTCCTGTCCGTCATTTTCAAGTCTTCAGGAAGTGCGTTCCACATCTTGGCACCAGTATAGCTTGGACTCTTTTCAGTTGCTGTGAGCCTATGGCGAGGCAGGCAGTAATCAGATACATATCTTGTGTTATATTGGTCCATTTGTGCATAGGTCCTTGCTGCCTCTGGTGCTTTGATGTGAACATGCATCACAGCTTCTAGGAATCCCAGCATGTTTCCCTGTATTGAAGACTTCCCAGAATTTTTATAGCTCGTTTTTGCAGCACCAGTAACCTTTGTATGTTTCCTGCTGTGGTGCCTCCCCATACGATGATTCCATATCGGAGGTGTGTCTCAAGCAGCGCATAGTAGGCTGTAACTTTTGCTGTAATTAAGTCACCTATGCTTTTCACTCGCCGTATTACATACAGTGCTGTGCTGATTTGTTTGCACACAGAATCAATGTGTGGAGTCCATGAGAGGTCATCGTCTATGGTTATACCTAAGTATTTAGTGGAAGTGACTTCTTCTAATTCAGTCAGCCTCCCTGTATCCTCTTTGTATTTTCCTAGTACTAACTGTTTTGTTTTTCTTTCATTGACAACCAATTCATTTCTATGGCAATATTGAATGGCCATGTGGAGTGCTATAAATGCGTTTACTTCGAGTTACAGTTTGCCCAAAAAGGCAAACAATTGGGTCACTAAAGGAATTCTGGTTTCGAAAGAAAGACTGAAGTTTTATCCGTAATAAACAGAAGTACTGAAAATGGAAATTTCAAAATTTACTTCCGAAATTATTAAAAGACCTACAGAGAAGTGATCCAAGCGGCGAAAGCATATGATGTCTCTAAGAAAATCCTCTCTTCAAAAAATGTTTCTAAAACAGTATGGGACATCATCAACAATAAAACCCAAATGTCAAAACAAATCAAACTCAACGTTGGGGATAGCTGGTGCAGGACGGGGTGGAGGTTGCCCATGAGTTCAAAAAATGTTTCTAAAACAGTATGGGACATCATCAACAATAAAACCCAAATGTCAAAACAAATCAAACTCAACGTTGGGGATAGCTGGTGCAGGACGGGGTGGAGGTTGCCCATGAGTTAACAGATTTTTCGCGTCTGTTGCTTGTGGGCGAGGTCCCCTTCCGTCTGAACCAAAAGCTGTCCCCTCGCAGAGACAGAGTCCAGCAGCATCTATGGTGTTGGCTCCTGTCCTTAAGGAAGAGCTCGACCGAATTATCCAGCAGCTACCAGCCAAAAAATCAAATGATCTAAATTTGATGTCTATGTGGCTCATAAAGAAATGCTCCAAGCATATTATGAGCCTTTTAACAGAATTAGTAAATTTATCCTTAAAAACAGGAGTTTTCCCCTTCCTCCTAAAAATCGCAAAAGTCAATCCGATTTTTAAAAAAAGACGATTCAGTGTCAATTAACAATTATCGGCCTGTCTCAATTTTGCCTGTTATCAGCAAAATCTTTGAAAAACTGTTTTTAATAAGAATGCTTCAGTTTTTAAATAAACACAACCAGCTTTCAAAGGATCAATTTGGTTTTAGAAAGGGAAAGTCGACAATAGAAGCAGTCTTGAGTCTGGTCGACATGGTTGTGGAGGGGATAGAAGGTCGAAATTCCACAACTGGTGTGTTTCTTGACCTAACTAAAGCATTCGATTGCGTAGACCACAGCAAACTGCTTGACAAATTGGAATCCCATGGCATTAGAGGCGTGTCCCTATCGTGGCTTAGTTCATTTATCAAGCCAAGTTGTTCAGATTGCAAACCAAGTTTCAAAGCCAATCAAAATGAGTTTTGGGGTCCCTCAAGGCTCCATTCTCAGCCCGATCCCTTTCTTAGTCTATGTCAATGACATAGGATCATCACTTCTGCATGGAAAACTCGTGCAGTATGCTGATTACACAACTTTCTGCTTCAGTGGAAAGTCAAAGATGGCTGTGGAACAACAGGCTTTTGTTGACCTCAACAACTGTGTCCAGTACTTTCAAAGCCTCAATCTGACAACTAATTCTTCTAAATCAAACTTTTTAAATTTTTCATTACGCTCTGTAGAATCAGAAAACGGCCCAGGCATCATGCTAGCAGATTCCATACTAGAAGAAGTCTATGCCTTGAAGTTCCTAGGTATACACCTAGATCGAGACATGGAATACATACATTGATTCGGTTTGCGCAAAATTGTCTTCAGGCATCTATGTTTTGAGGTCCCTACCCAAATACTACCCTAATCAAGTACCGATGACGCGTATTATGGCTTGATTTATCCACATCTTTCCTACGGATTGATTTTGTGGGGGACGTGTGCAAACAATACATTTTTAAGAGCGTTTAAATTGCAAAAAAAGCAATTCGAATAATTGCACAAATAAATTTTAGAGAATCCTGCAAACAAGTTTTTAAACAATTGCAACTGTTGACTCTGCCGAGTCTCTACATTTTGCAAACAATTCTGTTCTGTACGTCAAGATGTGCCCTGATAAGGGGCCGAGACATACATGAGTATGAGACCAGAGACAGAGACAGCTACCGAACTGAAAGACACAAAACGGTTGCTTATGAGCACCTGGCTTCACAGGCTGGTGTTCATTTAATCAACAGATTGCCAGATTCCATCAAAAGTGCCCCAACACCCCAAGCGTTAAAAATTTGCCTCAAACGCTTTTTAGCGTCAAAGGCATTTTATAATGTTGGCGAATTTATGGCACGCAACTGGGAGATCGATAATTTACAAGACTGACGCCGACATTGGGAGTGGATAGAATTGACATATGAATGAGACTGAAAGAATGCAAAAACTGTATTATGAGTGATATTGTAGTATAGATGACAAAATCTTTTTATTCGAATTTCTAGACGTTTGCTATGCATGTTACCATGTTTTCGCAATAAACTATTTGACTTTGACTTTAGTATAATTAAGAAGTATTTTAACAAATGTCTATTGTTATCAGCTGTTGTTGTTATTACTGGGTTTGTAAAACAGCTGTTATATAACACATACCCTATGAGTGGTAAAGTGGCAACTGAGGAGTGGTTGGTAAGGAATGTGGAGGGGGAAGTGAGTCCACGCTTCTTCTCCCTCTCCACATCTCTCTCTCACTCCCCTCCCTCCCGCACTGTTCACTTAACAGGTCGCTTTCAAAAATAAGTCGAGTTTAAAAATAGTAAAATTCATTGTATTACTCACCTCAATCAATTAGGCTGGAATGGAAGAAATGTTATAATACTCACAAATGCCTAAATAATTGCAAAGTAAATCTTATTATATTTCAGGATTAAATGGTTCCAGGATAAAAGAAAAGTACTAAAAATTAATGTTAGTACATCCCCAAATTATGTTTCCTTTATAAATATTATTAGATCGTCAAAATACAGACAACATAAACTTGTCTACAGACAGTGTAAATTCCTCATGCATGCAAAGAATGTATTTTGTGATGAATATGATTGACAAATTTTGATTAATTTTTTTTAACATTAAATTTTGATTAAAATACCAAAAACAACAGAAGACTGATTTACATGTAATTTCTTACTGTAAGTAAAGTCTTACTGTACTAGATGGATAAATTACATGTCATGAAATATTACAATATTGTTTTCCGAGTTTTCTGCAGTGCAGTTTGTTTTGCAGTACTCAGAGAAATTGAACAAGTGAAATTTCCAGAAAGATAATGTTCACCAATGCAAAGTCACTTGCACTAGAGAAGACCGTGCCAATATAATATTACATCTTCTCCAGAGATTGGTGATTCAGATATGCAAACAGTTTCTATTTCTTGTAGATCTGTATTTTATATATTTATCTCTCTTTTAATGTCCTGAGAGAAGGGGTTTGCCTAGAAAAACTTGATTTGGCTAGTTATACTAGAAATGTCTCGCTTGGAATGGATTTGTGGTAATGCATGCATAAAAGAAAGCTTGCTTCAGTTATGCAGTGTCATTAATTAAAAAAAATCTAAAACCACATGCTAAATCGTACTGCCCCATTAGTTGTGTAATGACCTCCAATACAACATTAGTGTGATTATGAATTGCAACAACAGATGAGTTACAGTTACTGAATGTTTCTATCACCTGACCAATGCAAATTTTTGTTATTGATCTATATTCATGCTAAGTACTTAAATTGTTACACTCAACAGTTATTTAACCCTTATGGCATCAAATGCCTTTTAGTGTTTTGTTGCTGAAAGAGGTTTTTTTTACATGAATTGCTTTATACAATACAACTATTGTTAGTTCATTATTCCATGAAATGGGTTTAAAATATGTATAGTAATAAAATATACAAAATATGTATTTTTTTGTAGTTTAAAACTGAAAATATGAATGGATTAATTGATCAACACATTCTTCCATAGTGGAATGCACACTATTGGGAAAAACATGGGAGTCACGGGAAAAACATATTGAATATATACTAAATTCTTTAAAGCATCAAATTAGGAAATGTTAGGAATATATATATATATATATATATATATATATATATATATATATATATATATAAGGAATAAATGTTACGCAGACCTATTACGGACTTTATATTTTGCTCTTATACATTCTAGGTTGCAATATGGTATTCACTGCTGGGGAGGAGCTTTTAAAAATTCAATAAGAAAACTTAAAGCAACCCTAAACCATTTTTTGCGTATAATTTTATATAAAAACAAGAGAGAATCATCTTTTCCTCTTTATCAAAGGCTGAATATTTTACCACTCCTACATTTATTTATTTATAAAGTATTACAAATTTTTTCAAAAGAAGCGGAAACAATAGAACAAAACATTTATATAAGCATACGTACATGACGCGGAACGTAAAAAAACAAAGCAGTTTTAAGATCAAAAGTTAAAAAATCTTTTTTTTTTAAATCGTTTGTTTTTTATAGGCCCAAAGTGTTTTAATATGTTACCAATTGATATAAAAAAGTGTAAATCTAATAAAACATTTAAAGCTCACCTGAAAAAATGGCTGATGAACTCTGAGGAAACCAAACAATTAACAGATATAATAGAATAAAACATTTCCTGAATGTATATAATTATGTGAGTGCTGAAAAGGTTGTATATAGAGTATACGGAAAATTTAGGTTTCATGGGTTAAAATAAAATAAATAAACTACGAAAGTAGCAGTATTTGATAAGTGTATAATTGTTCTAGTAATTATGTTTTGGTTGCTTAGTTTTATATTAATAAGTAAGGTTTAAGATTGTCCACAGTAGTTTGTAAGCTAATAAAGTGATATCACTACAGAGGCCGAATGCCAATTATCAGTGTCATAAAAGTAGTGACTGATAATAGTGTATATTGTTTGATTGCCGGCCATCAAAACTGTGTAGGATGGTCGAGTATATTCCTACCATTATATGATGCTTGAAGTGTAATGTTGCAGAAGGAATAAAGATATTTTCATTTCATTCATTATTTTCATTTCATTCCATTTCATTTCATTCATATTGTATGTAGGCATACTAAGGCAGGGCACTGAGACAGCAGAGCGGTTGATGATGAACTGAAGACATTCAATGCGGTGAACCGGAGAAGTCCGCCTCCTCTGTTACTTGTAGACCTGTCTTAAAAAGCAAAGTACAACTGTACTTCAGGCATTTTTCAGAGGAACCGCATTAGAATTTGAGTGGTAATAAGCTCCTTAAGGGCTAAATACTTATCGTCTACTATTAGGAGGGTTAGCAGGTACTACATCTCAGTCATGTCGCCTTGAAAGAAAGGGAGGCTAGCTCTGTACCAGCCTCTTCCAGTTAAAGCGAGCAAGGGAAGGTAATCTCTCCTCATGTTTAGGCCTACAAAAATCACAGTAGGAGTCCCACGAAATCGAAACAGTCATTCTCCTCAATAAACTAGATCTATCAAGTAACCCTTTTATTGCAATATGTTGACATTCACAATTATTGATGTGTCGCTCCTGGACATCATGTGGTTCCTCTTGTATTTTGCTGTATCCAATCTTAGTTCATCTGGAAGATAGTAACCAGCCAGAACCTCTTCTGAGATTGCTGACATTTTATGAACACCACAAATCATTGGATAGCCATCCCATCCGTTCTATGCCAACATTGATTATTGGTTCTATAAACCTTACATTCAGTTATGAATACTCTAACAAACAAAATTGGCACTGTCATTAATTCCAGATTCAACAAATGCCATGCGTATTAACTCTTTTAACAGGTTCACGCCAACAGCTTATTTCCTGGTTTTTTATTTGCTGTCAAATTTTTCAATAAAAATGGCAAAAAAGCCAAATTGTGTGTTTTTTACGTTAAATGTATGTTTCTCCGTGTACCCCAAGAGGTAACTAAAAAATTAATCTTCTTTAAAAACTAAGCAATTGTGCGTCCGACGAAGTACATGATAGTCTCAGGTATTTATTTAAGCACGGGATCACATTTAACAAACCACCAAAGACAGGCAAGCAATAAAGACATTCATAGAGACGTGTACGACATCAGGTGCACAATGTGCTTTACACATTCCCGGTATGTACCTGATCGGGTACTCAACGGCAGTTGTGAAAGTTCGTGTGTACCCGATGGAGTACACATCGTCGTGAACGTATTAAAAGTATGAATAATAAAATTGGAATGACATTGGTTACTGTACCTTGCTTGTAACTGGCATCATATTTGCCAGCAGTATAAATTTTTATGAAACCACATCAAATTAAAAGGCAATTGTTACTATCTACATTTCCGTTCACACCACGTTGTTGTTTTGTTCTCTCCACAGCAATGCCAAAATGTTCTAAGATACTGGGTGCTTCAAAAAAATGTATACACACTTTGAACTTCCATAGAAAATTTATTTACCGTTCTACAAAGTAAAATTTCAGGAAATTAGAAAGCTTAAAGTCCAATGTAAATGAAACGTAAATAACAAATGTTAATACTGTTCAAATTGGTGACCTGCAGCATCAACACAATTCCGAGTACGAGTCACCACTGATTCTGTACATCGTATCGAAACGTCCAATGAGATTTCTCTACACACAGCTTGAATCTCATTCCAAAGAATGTCTAGGTTACGTGGTTTACATTTGTACACCTCATCTTTTACTGTGCCCCATAAGAAGAAATCCAGTGGTGTAAGGTCTGGAGAGCGTGCTGGAAACTCGATTGGTCCCTGCGTCCTATCCACTGGCCCGGCAAATTTTGATCGTACGTCCCTGTGATAGTGCGGCGGGGCACCATCTTGTTGAAAATAAAAATTATCATTACCTTATAATGCACGAATGGCAGGAAATATGGAATCAGCAAGCATTGTTCTAGTAATTAATACCAGTTACAGTACCTTCAAATCGAAAAGGTCCAATGAGTCCCCTTGAAGAGAAACCGCACCACACATTTACACCAGGCAAATTTACAGCTTTTTCAATTGTAATGTGAGGATTGTCTTCAGCCCAGTAAACACAATTGTGCCTATTGACAGTTCCATTAAGTTTGAATTGGGCTTCATCCGACCAAATGATGCTACCCATAAATTCTGGTTCACGTATCACCATCTCCTGAACCCATTCACAAAATTGCAACCTTCGATCTGGATCGTCGTCACTTAGCTGTTGCACCAGCCTTGGAATGTAAACATGATACTTGCCTCTCTTCAGAATGCGTAGCACGCTGCTAGCACTTACATCACTTTCACGTGCCCCTTGCCTTGAAGATTTGTTAGGAGAGCGTTGAAACAATAGACAATATTCTTTATTCATAAACGTTGAGTTTAGAATTTTTGTCAATACAATAAAGGACATACAGAACATAAAATTTAAAATATCAGTTCATGATGCAATTGATTTCCAGTTTATGAACTCTTGAATAGTGTAGAAGGGTTGCTGGAGAAACCAACTTTTGAGTGAGTTCTTCAGGTGTTTGACTGGTGTTTTCTTCAGTGAGTCTGGTGAAACAGTTCCAAGACTGCCGTTGAAGACTCATCACTTGTAGCTGTTCGAGGTCGACCTGAATGACCTTTATGCACATCACACACTGTTCCATGAACTTCGAATTTGTCTCGTATGTGTGTAATTGTTAATCTTGAAGGTGGTTCTGTATCATAATCCCTTCTCCACTGTCTTTGAACTTCATTTACATTCTCAAACTTCCAGTACCACTTAATAACCTGCTTACGTTCTTCAAAACTCAAACGTACGTCCGCCATGTTGATATTACAAATTCCAACTAACAATATAACATAAAGGGACGATTATGCTGCCACCTGGCGAAGAAATATAACATTAGCCTTGTAGAGCGGGAAAACTACAATAGTTTAAAGTGCGTATACATTTTTTTGAAGCGCCCGGTAGTAATTGTGTCAGAAATGTTTTGATGCGGTGCAGAAAACTTGGAGAAGGTAGTCATGGACAGTCATGACACTGACTGTGTAATCTAAGAAGCAAACATGGACAATACGTAAACTATTGTTAAGTACTTTAAGCTATATTTTTGAGCTGCTTGTTAGTGTTGAGGTCAAATAATAAAAATATAAAAAATAAGACAGTTTATTAGGTAATCAAAAGTTATATCTATATAATATATCACAAATGAGGTAGAAGCGCAATGTGCTTCAAACAAGATGACTTGTAACTTACTGCTAATAAGTAGTTGAACTTAACCGCTAGTGAGCACTGTGATATGTACAAAGCCACTTATGTGCTGTGAATACGTGTAATTACTATAAATTGCACAAGTACGCGTAGATTTATAACATATTTAAGACTGGAACAATTACTTTGGTCGGTTCTGAACTGTCCCCAGACTACCAAAGCAGTCATTATATATGGCGTAGATATGTTAAAATACAACAAGCGAGTCTTAATTTTGGAATTAAAAATTACATAACATTTTATTGAAAGCTCGTATTTGCAATTTGAAGCATTTATACACTAACAATTAGAAACTTTGATTAATACACTTACAAATCAAACTGAAATAATATCAATTAAAATAAATACGAAACAAAGTGATGCATCAGAAAGTATGTTTATGAAACAGTTTTAATTATAATGTATAGATTAGTGTCAGCAATAAGACAATAAATCAATCGTACTGAGTAAATCAACTGGCCATAACAATAAATAATCAGTCCTGTTTCAGGGAACTACCATTTACTAACTGCTGACGAAAAATTCAAACTGTTTTGAAAATCTAATGTGGAAATTGTCTCATCTTCATTTGTGGGGCAGAGGTAGTACCAACTGTACCATTAGAGGTGGTACCACCCCTACATGTGTTTGTGTATACACCACTATGTGTAGTTGAGGAAGGAATGTTATACCACCTTTACCTATAAATGTAGAGGAGAGGTGGTGCTACCCCTACCTCCTAGTGGTGGAAGAGATAAGGTACCACCCCGACCTTGTAGTTGTGTGAGGAATGTGACACCATCCTTACCTTATAAATGAATGGTGGTACCACCTCTATCTCTTTTGGTAGAAGATATGTGGAGGAGAGATGGTACCACTCGTAACTGTAGCTATAGAAGGAAAGTGCTCCCTTCCTGAATACGTTGAGGGAAAGTGGTACCATCCCTTCCTGAAGACGTTGAGGGAAAAAGGTACAGTCCTTTCCTGAAGACGTTGAGGGAAAAGGTACAGTCCCTCCTGAAGACATAGAGGGAAAGTGGTACCATCCCTTCCTGAAGACGTTGAGGGAAAAAGGTACAGTCCTTTCCTGAAGACTTTGAGGGAAAGTGGTACTGTCCCCTCCTGAAGACATAGAGAGAAAGTGGTACCATCTCTTCCTGATGACGTTGAGGGAAAGTGGTACCTCCCCTACCTATACATGATGATGCTGACAATGACCGAGAGCGCGGCTGCCATATAGTTTACAGCTGTGCTGCCTGCCGCGTTGCAGAGATTGGTGGTGCAGTAGCAGTATTCTGTAGGCGAACGCAACCCTAGCCCCTCGTCCTGTGCGCAGCCTGCCCTGTACACGTCCGTCTCTATCTTGTCTTCTGTGTGCCAACTACGTGTTTCCTCACTGTAAACCTGTTCGCTCCTCTTCTGGGGAGCACACCCTCGCTCCGACACTTTCACTTTTTCTGTAAATCAAACACAACATAAATAACGGTGGAGTGTGCTCTGAACCCTATTATAAATATCCCAAACGAGTATCGTTTCTGTTTCTTCACTGTGAAATTCTGAGAATGATCACAGTTACAGACAGATGAAATATTTATAAAAGCTGTTATAGCACACGAGTTGTTTTTTTTTTTTTTTTTTCATAGTAATAAAATCTTTCTTGTTTTATGTTACCTTAAACTGTTGAACCACCATAACCTATTAAACAAAATTAGGTTACAGCTTTAGACAACGCAAACTCTTTCTTTATTAGAAGTCTTCTGCCACTAAAAGCCTCATGGTAATGTGAGTTGAATCAAATTGAATATATTACATAATCATAAACAATGGAAATATTGAGTCCATTGAACATTCTAAATGAAGCGGCTTGAAAGATTAAATGTTTATAGTTTTAATTGTCTTATTGTTTAGGCTTGCACATCTTGTATTATGACTAAAACTTGACTGATGAGAGTCTTCAATCAACTAAAAGAAATCTCAGTTTAGTTGACGGATGACAACTCTCAACAGGAAGTCTGAATATCTCGTGATTTTGATTTTTAGTGTCAGTGTCGTAGTTCTAGTCCAGGAGTTAATACAAATCTGTCTTGATTACACCAGAAATGAATGCCACCTGTGGGTTGGGAGTCAGAGGTTAAATCTGACTTTGACATTGCATTTTATACAATTTAGCTCAATGAAGGAATTTTAAATTTATGTAGGCTACTACTGGTGAATTAAATGTATTAAATATTGATTATATTGATAATTGCAGTCATATTCTACAATATATGAAGAATTTCCATAAGTAATTGAATACCTATAATGAATTCCCAAAAACCGTGCTTTATAGAATATTAAAATTTAATTCATTACCTAAACTTTTATGCTATTGATCACCTCTCTCACGAAAGATCCATACAACATTATTACTAGCCTTTTAATGTTAGTCATAACTTTTCCTTATCAATATATTCAAGAATATTTACAATTATTAGAGATTATTGAATATAAGATTTGTTTTTATGTTTTATGTAAGGAATCCATGTTCTACAAATCTGCCAATTTATATGTTTTTAATTTGGTTTCAATTGGTTTAGTGCTTACATTATGAAATATGCTTTAAAGCGGTTCAAATCAAATTGAAAGCAGAATTTAACAGAATTCGCATTATTATCAGTTGAGGAGTATTTAGAGTAATGTTTCAGCATTATTGCTGACAAGTTTTCTTTGAGAATTATGACTTTGACCTAAATTTGAACACTGGTTACAACATGGCATAGGAGAATTTCCCAGACCGATACAGTGAAATCGGCTTGAACTGTATCAGTAGCAAGTGTATTGTGATGCCTACACTAGTTATGATTACTGCTTAGTGGTCATATATTATACAGCTCCCATTTTTACCTCTATTGGTATAGTGTAAAGTATGCTTTATGGTAGAATTGCATGGCAATACTTTTTTCTTTGTGTTACACCAGCAACTTAAGAGTATATGCCTTGTGGTACTGTAGGAGATGTGGAGACTGAGTAAGAGGGAGGAGAAAAATTAATAATATATGAGAATAAGGTACTGCAAATTATATGGATCTACATGTGAACTAAGAGATTGAAGATGTAAGTGAAATCCATTGTAGAAGATTTGCTTTGGTTGAGCATGCACTAAAGAAGAAGAGAGACGCTTGCTGAAAGAAGTAATGAGAATAAATCCTAAAAAAAGGACAGAATTAGGAAAAGACCACAAATAACATGATGTATTCAAGTAAAGAATTATCAAGAATAGATGTAATTTAGCATTGTAAATCAGGCCTCAGCAGTTATCTATACAGCCAAGAACTATGGATTCAAACTCCACATAGCTGTAGGACTCTGTTAGCTTCCGTCAGTCATCAACTAATATATTAGGTCACTGGCTATTAATAGTACAGTGGTTATGAGTGGTAATCAAGCTATAGCTCATTCGTTTATTCCTATACATTTATCTTAAAATATGAAGTAAAATATTCCTATTAACTACATCTAAAAGCAGGTTAGCTAAAGCATGCATTTTTCGGCTGAGCCATTTTTTTAATTCCCATTACTGCCATTGTAAACAGCAGGACATTCCTGATTAAGGGCTTTGTTTATACATAACTACTTACTTGCCAAACTCAGGAGTAACAGAGTTATTGATACCATGTTACATATTGATTTTTGACATGCTGTTTTTAGAGCAGTGAGCTAAATAACAAATGATATATTTTGCTTGAGCTATGCCATCAGAAATCCTTGAGATTCTGAAGAAAGTGTGTGGAGAGGATGCAAGAAAAATAAATGGCAGTATACAAAAACATCATCATAAAGATGATATAAACATTGAACATGACTTTTGGAATTGGAATTTTGGAAGCAGAAAACAATGTAAATAAATTGGGTGCATGGGTACAGTCAAATGAAAATCAATGCCTCAGAACTTCATATTAAATTGTACACAGCATATTTCACAATAATTTGAACATGTATAATTTTATTGTGTGCATGATTTCAAAATTATTATAACATGAAATGTATGTCTGGAGATATGTGATATAATATGCTTGAAGAATATCTAGTAGGTGATGAGGCGTGGAGCTCTCATTATGACATACAAGTAAAACATTGGTTATGCGAATAGAAACCGAAAACTAAACCATGACAATGCTCCCATCACATTGTGTTTTGATTTTTTTTTAATTCTGAAAAATTGTCTTCCCTTGCAACATTTTACCACTCTTCCGAATCTTCCAGGTTTAACATCAGCTAATTTGTATGCGTTTCTGAAGCCGAAAATTAATTTGGATGAATGACATGCTGATTCAGATGAGATGATTGGAAATAAAATATATCAGCTGGAGGAGCTTTCCAAAGAAGGATTTCAGGGATATTAGAAACAATTACATGAATGACTGAATAAAAATGTGGGAGTAGAGGAGTAAAGTATTGTGAACAAAGTTGCTGAATGAATTTTCACTAAATTGTAATTTACTGATTCGAAATAATTTTTGACTACATTGATACATACTTCGATATGCTGGTATGATATGGAATATTTTGGAATGGCTATAACGTCTGTATATAGGTTGTCTTGTTAACTGTAATACTATCACTGTACAAGGTAGAATAAGAGGAGAATTGATCCTACAATACTACTTACTTCCATACAGCAATGAAAGTTCAAATGTCCGCTTCAAGCAAAAGGTTGAGTACGGACACTCGACATGGTAATGGCTTGAGTAGTCAAATGTTGCACAGAGCTGAGCGGTTTTGTTGCTACGCCCTGGAGGAGGTTGTATTGTACAGTAAAAGCAGATCAGCCCTGCACTGCTCCTCACTGAAATATGATACATAAATTATAATAATCGAGGATATGATAAAACTGAAACTTGGTCAACCCCAACAAATATGGGGCATTGGAAGTATTTCAATCTTGAATACTAATGTATATTATATAGGGTTGTGTATATATATATATGTTTCTCAGAAAATTACCTCTTATTGATCGGCAACACCTTAAATACACACACTTTAAATATTGCTTTAAAGTTTTTTATAGTGATGACAACAAAGTGATCAGTGAAAACATGTGAACAGTACAGCTCGCATAGAGATATCCATCAAATAAATGGTTGCATTTTTGTGAAGTTTTTACTATTTGATTTACTTCAACATGTCTTTAAGTGAGTTTTGACATTCCCTTTAAAGTTGTTTCAAAAATTTAAACAATTCTGAATATATCCAGAGTTTACCAGAAATATGCGCAACATCTTTACAATTTTTGTATATTTGTGTTTATTTATAAAATTACAACTCTTGAAAACAGTATAATATACAAAATTCTACTTTTGTACGTCATCAGTGAATTATCACTTCAGTGTAATGTCCCCTGTGGAGTAGGTCAATCTTAAATGTAAACTGAGGTCAAGTTGTACAAATGTTAATGGTATGGATATAATATGATATAATAATCGAGGATATGATAAAACTGAAACTTAGTCAACCCCAACAAATATGGGGCATTGAAATTATTTCAATCTTGAATACTAATGTATATTATATAGGGTTGTATATATATATATAGTGCACAGACACACATTTTGCCCAAAGTGAGTTTATGTCTAAAGTGATATTATTTAACAGTCAGGCATTCTGTTTCTATTATTAAAGGCTGCTATTTTTATCAGGGTTTTCGAGATCTCATTATTGTTTTTATATAATCAATAACTTCAAAATATAACGTCTCATCTTAGCTTATATTCATTATTTTCACCAACCCCTCATAGTATATAATATGAGCAGAATTGGTGCTATGAAAATAGTATTTAAGTTCCTATGTCAAGAGGTTCCATGGTTTTGTTCAGAGATATTATGTCATGTTTCTTTAAGTTGGGGAGTACAACTTGACATTGCTTTACTATCCAAATTGTGAATTGCAAGTAGGTCAGTTGGTGGCTTTAAAAGTGTGTTACGGTTATTTAGTTGGCAACTTATCATTGCTTTACTATCCAAATTGTGAATTGCAAGTAGGTCAGTTTTGGTGGCTTTAAAAGTGTGTTACGGTTATTTAGTTGGCAACTTATCATTGCTTTACTATCCAAATTGTGGATTGCAAGTAGGTCAGTTTTGGTGGCTTTAAAAGTGTGTTACGGTTATTTAGTTGGCAACTTATCACTGCTTTACTATCCAAATTGTGGATTGCAAGTAGGTCAGTTTTGGTGGCTTTAAAAGTGTGTTACGGTTATTTAGTTGGGAAGTACAACTTGACATTGCTTTACTATCCAAATTGTGGATTGCAAGTAGGTCAGTTTTGGTGGCTTTAAAAGTGTGTTACGATTATTTTCTGTAGGTTTAACATTGATGATCCCAGAGAGAGACATGACTTGTTGTGTAAAGGTCACAGACTGTGTACTGACATTTAAAATACCTTGACTTTTATACCATTTAGCTACTTAGATTGTTGGGACAATAATGTAACATTTTCATATTTATATTTAACAAGTTTACAACAGTTCAATTTATAGCAGCTTTAGTAAATACATTTTTAATTGAAAACACATTGTATTGAATTATTGTTGTAATAATTTTACTCACTTAATTCACTACTTAATGTGATTGAGGGTATTCATAGTATCTACTTCATTATTGTACTGTAGAACAGTGTTGTATGCAGCGAGCTAGTAACAAAAGCAATCCGATAATGAAAGTTTATAATTCTCATATATCAAGTCAATTTCTGCCACTGTATATTGGAAATGGTAGACATTGTATACACAAATTTTGACAGAAATTAAACCCCTGTTTTAACGAGTTTTTGAATTTTGCTCTCTCCCATCTGGGTCGTAGATTTAAAAAAGAAGGTCTCAGTTGTATTTATAGGAAGAGAGTTCTGAAGTGTTTAAATTTAGAACTACTGTATAAGTCGTACACATGAATTAAATGAAATATCACTGATAAACGTTTTAATTTCTTAAACATATCGTAATTCACTGAGAAATGTTGTTGTATAATAATTAATAACTCGAAAAAATTCCTCAAACTTCCTTCCCAAGCCCCCCCCCCCCCCGAAAATTGGACGCTTTTAGCTCGTACCTTTGAAATGAAACGTCGCGTCGCTGTGACCCAAAAATAAGGGAGCAACAGTGTCCTTCGGGAGATACCCCAAGGTCGTTTCAATGCAGCCGGCCTCTTAAGTGTGGGGTTGATAATGAGACCCTTTCACCACAGAACCGGTTTCTGGCACTGCAGGCATACCTCACGGAAAACAACTTGCGTCACCTCGCTGGAGTGAAACCATTTTTCAGATCTAGAACGAAATTAATGGACTGAACATGTTTCGTTATTTTTCTGAATTCCAGATTCGGCTGTCGGAAACGTAACAGTAGTTTACTTTCATTAGGACACGTTTCCTGTTCAAGCGATCTGCTTAGGGGCAGGGCGTGTCTAATTGTCTTCTCCTACGGGACGCCTAGGTGCCAGTCACGCGAATCGTGATCTTCTCCTATTCGGGACGCCTAGGTGCCAGTCACGCGAATCGTGATCTTCTCCTACGGGACGCCTAGGTGCCAGTCACGCGAATCGTGATCTTCTCCTACGGGACGCCTAGGTGCCAGTCACGCGAATCGTGATCTTCTCCTACGGGACGCCTAGGTGCCAGTCACGCGAATCGTGATCAGCTTCAACGTGTATTCGAGATTTCATTCGTTGTCCCCATTTCAGCTTCGTCTGACAGTCGGTCTTCGTGAGGGCCGAGGGGTGGTTCACTCAACAACTTGTATCTGGTAACCTGATGCACCGGAAGCCAATAAACCACTTACTTTGGTTTAATGTGGATATGTATTGCAGTAATTGGTTTAGTATAGATAGACGGGATGTCAAATTTAAAGCACCATTGTAGTTTGGAAATTCGACATTTGTTGTCACCAAGACTCGTAACGGGAACAATTGTATGAAATACCTTTTAAGAAATAAATGTTTGAAACGTGTATTCGAGTGGGGAGCCAAATAGAACTTAAATTTTTAAAAGGTCAAATAGGCGTGAAAACCTTATATGACTAATTTTTTAAACAAAGTTTTAATAATCCTTAAGCGAAGCACAAAGTTAAAGCCATGTATTTTTACATATGAAAACGAGAACTCGTAGAACTTCTTCTTTAAAGCCCAATTATGATCCCTGACTGTGTCAGTAGACTAAAATTATACAAAAATTGAATATTGTAAACCTCAGTTGAATTGGTTGCCTTTGTGAATTCGTATAGCCCTTCAAACTTTTGAATGGCCAGAGGATTTATCCGCCTCCATCGGATACAACTTTACGTGTTATGGGTATGAAGACAGAATGCTTCAGGCTTAAAGTGAGGGGCAACACGATAATGTCACGTCACGTTAGGGAATCGAGAGGATGCTCTTGAGACAATTCATTCGTACAGGATGGGATTGGACGTGACGTGCAGTGGCAATACCGTGTAGTGTCACCATTTTACAATTCTTGTAAAATGAACGTTTTTAAGTCCGACGAAACAAGCTAGAACAGCGATCCGGAATCGGCCGTCAAACTGTTGTTCTCTAGTGTCATTATTATATTTTGTAGTTTCAGCTTTTTTTATAACCAGTCAAATGCCGCTCAGTTGCTGTTAAAATCGCCCAAAGCCTAAAAGCCGTCTGCGATCTGTTATCCCTTTAGAGCAGGGCGGCATCTGCATCTGAATTGGGAGTGTAGATGGTCGAGTGGTCTAAGACGTCTGACTTTGGATCTGAGTTAGAGATAGCGCAGGTTGAAATCCTGTCTGTGACCGTTGCACTTTTTATCAGTACCATCGACCTTGTACTGTATCGACTCTCCCCCTTAATCTGTCTGATAAGATCCTCGCACAGGCCAGTGGCCCACGAGGACAGGCAGAATAAGGGATTCATTAAAGGAAATGGCCTATCCTAAAAAGAAATTAGGTTTCAATTTCGGTCACAAAATAGTGGCCTCGATTGGCCCTATCGTTGATACTCCGTTAAAACTACAGATTAAAAGTGACCCACAAAACCGGCTTGTGTGATGATAATACTGTCTTCTTGGAAGCTTGATTTATATTTTCGTCATCTCGCTTTTAGTTGGCCGATTAAAACGTCAGTCGAGTTTAAATGTAAATAAATAATTTTGATACGGAGTGAAAAAGAGGGTTGACGTGTTCTATTTTTTGTAGCTCAAAAGATAACGTTCTTTATCAGTAAACGTACTTTTTTACTTGGGCACAGTGATGTGTGTAAAATTATTTCGGGGAGGCGGTGGCTGCCGAATTTGTTTTTTAAGAAGTATAAAAACCCTCCAAAAATAGAGGCTCAAGAATCTTCTCCCGGGAATTTATTGAACTTAAAACCTCATAAAAGTGTTCTAGCTTAAAACAAACTAATGGGTACCAGTTTAATGTTTGTTTTTTAACATTTGGAGTGGGCGTCACTCCCCCTGAGCTCACCCCCCCCCCCTCCACTTACATACGCTCATGCTTGGGCATTGTGATTACCATTTACCGTAGTAGAAGATTACAGATGAGTTGATGTATTGAAACTATTTCTCTACGTTAAACTCCAGTAATACTGTCAAACTTAAAGCAGTTGACTGCGAGAACTTGACATTTCTTAAGTCCGTTGTACTGCAATTTAGCCTACGAGATGACAGCCAGCGTCTAGGTGGCTTCATTAATAATTTTGTGGGTTTAATCTATACTTTTAGCTGTGAAACCCGAATTGTTTTGACAATGGAAAATATATTTTTACTTTAATTTCCTTTTAAGGTAACTTCCCTAAATATAGAAAAAGTAGAAAAAACTTTTATTTCATCATTCCATGCGAAATTACAGGCCTTTCGAGTAGGAAATTTAGGTATTTTGTGACCATGGTCAAATAAAAACAGGTGAAGATTAAAATGTGAAACTAACTCGTAGAATATGTGCATGAGTTTATAGCTTCAAGTAGCGCCATATTTTTTTATTTATCAAAAATCAATTTCGTTAAGAATAATTAAGAAAAATACGTTTATGATGACAAGGTTAGTTGTTGAAAAAATATAATGAAATTGTCTTTAGTATTTTCAAAATGGCGGCCATTAAAACTTTTAAACTTTGAATATCATAAAAAACCAGCAGTTTTTCTCAAGAGTTATAAGAGCAGTTGTTAAGACAGTTTGATCACAAATCTAATAACACAAAAATCGTTTAAATCGAATAATAAATCATTCATTTAGAGCAGATTTACTGGGGACATGGCCCACATTGAGAGCTGCCGTTTATTCATTTTTTTTTTTATTTTTGGCTATTTGCTGAGAACCTGAACGACACATTGAAGGTAGTTTCAATTTTTTTTTGGACGAACCGTTCTCAAAATTGGTTTTTCAGTGATTCGAGTTTATTTTTACGTTGCGCCCACAGCGCCACGATCCTGCCGCTGTAAAACAAATGGAGACGTTGTGTACATTACGGTCACGGACCAGCAGTAACACGGCTCCTTCGAATGCCAATTGTGTAATTGCCGAGCTATTCCGGGTGCCATTGGCGTTTTTATAGCGAATCCAATATAAGCGGTGTGTGGAACGCCCAGTGATTCCGTGTTGTGCCGGGAAATGGGTCACCGGCGCCCACTTAACTCGCGGTAGAGCTTTTAGCTGATGAGCTTCACGCGCGGCTTATAAACTCAATGGCAACATCTGCTGTGCCATTGTCTGCATTCGTTTCGGGTCTCAGAGCAGATCGGCAGCGTGGTCAGGACTTTACTGGGAGGAAGTGGGTAATGCAGCGGCAATTTGTGGATTGTAATGTACTTCTATTCCTTACTACTTTTACAGCAATTGTCATTCTTCATTAATTGAATTGATAAAAAGCGCCTCCCCCGCTGGCTACTGGGGTTATGGAGTTAGACGGATTCATGCTGTACCAGCGACAGTCTTGATTTCGCCCCTTGAACCATTTTAAATCTACCTCACTTCGGGTATTAGAGTTGGCGGCTGTTTGAATTTTAAAAGTGCGGCTTATGCGTGTCCAAATATCCAGTGGTGTGAAATAAAAAAATGCGCGTAAAAATGTCGTTTTGGTTTGTTTATACCGTAGATTCAAACTGAGACGCCTTGCCGAACTCTTAAAACCAAAAGAGGATTTAATAGAGAAAATGGTTTGGGAGGGTATAGTTTATCAACATGACCCTCGCTTGACATTTTTGGGATCTTAAGAGGTTTTTGGCCACTGAAAGCATATTTTGTATTTTTTTTTTTTTTTTTTTAATTTTGATTTCCTGATTCTGGAAATCATTCGTAAGGGTGCGTGTACCATGAGTGCGCGTCTCAAGATCGGTCACAGGTTCAAAGTTTGCATACTGGTTTGCGAGTTATTAATGTTTACCTATTTGTTTAATAATACTCGAAACTGTCGGCAAATCCCGTACAACCAATACATTTTTTAATGTTGGAAGTTATTTTTATTAAAAGAGCCAATAAAAATGTCAAAAAAATAATTTAGTGGCTTTGCCTTAGTTCATCCACCCATTCCCCTCCACTAGATGGGACAGGCTGAGCCTCGAAATTCTACCAATCAAAATCAAGATTGCTTCGTTTAATTGCTCATCGGTTTCAGTAGCATTTTAAGGTTTCTTAGAAGAGTTTACGAGATCACAAAGTTCACAGGGGGTGATTCATTAATATCCCACCCTACCAGCCTGGCTGTTATTTATTATATCCCGCCCTCGTTCCTTCTCCTGTTTTATATTTTTTTACTATTCCGTAACGATTCATTGCATATTCCAGTTTAGTCCCAGACTTAACAAAATTGAAAGCTAAATGAACTATATTTTTATCACTAGAGGCTCACTAATTTATTTTCCTCAAGTGCTATCTGTGATAATTCGTCAAATACTGTTTTTAGGTCTCCAGTTCTTTGTTATTTTTTCTTTAAGTGATAGCGAAATTTCAAGGGTATTAACTGCGCTAAAAAGCCACCATTATGTCCATTAGTTAGCGAAATTTCAAGGGCATTGACTGCGCTAAAAAGCTACCATTATGTCCATTAGTTTCCCTCGGCCACTGGTGCGGACGTCCAATGTCCACCGACAGTGACGAATGAGTTGGAAGAGAGATGCCAGGAAACGATGAGTGGCGCGAATTGCATTAGAAAGCGATTCATACACAAGTAGGGCTGGCCGGAGTCAGTGGACGATGGAGCTAATTCTGGCTCGCGAGTGAGTCACTCTTCCGGCATCGGTGGCATAGCCGCGGCTCGGGATAACGCCACCATTGTGACTGTCGTTGCAGTATAAAGGGAATCGGGTAATTAACGATGTCTGTGTCGGTTATTTGTGGCGTGTAAGCGTAAAGAGAGCAGCTCGACACATTCGGAACGGTTTGGGAGGGAAGGTGGCAATTTGTATTCCTCTTGTGTATCAAAATGTTTTGACATGTACTTAGGCATATCATGTCATGGCGATAGACAATTTTGTTTAAATCGAAAATTTACTTTCCATTTAGCGACACTATTCGACACATTTTAACTCAGTAAACAATAATTTTATCTATTCACCTGTTTATTTTTGTACCTATATACAGGTCTGTCTGTATACAATCTAATATTTGATTGCTCTCTCAGACATTTGTGACCAGGTTTTCTATAATTTTATGCTGTTACGTGATAGGCAATATCACGAGGGATGTTTTTCTTTTATCGCCATCAGTGCGGGCATCACCTTGATTCTGCGCTGATGGCTGAAGACATTAGTAGATAAGATAAGATAAGATAAGGAAAGTCATCGACCCCAATTCGTGTAAAACAAGGCGAATTATACTTCTACAGAATATAAAACTCATTAATAAAGATTACTCTGTGATGGTTTCGTTAAAAAGACTGTACAAGGTTTGGTATGGACTATACTATAGATCTGACATACAAATTAGAAAGCTATATATAAAAAATAATTACGTAAAATAAACCAATTTGTATGACAGTTAAACAAGGGTATTTCGTATTAATTTTTGTCAATAGCAAAGTGAACCGTATTATCTAACAGCACTTCAGGTAAAAATCCTGTTATTGTCTACTAACGCGAAGGCGGATACTGTGCGGACATTGAACAATTAAACAACACAATCAACAGCTGTGTTGATTGACTGGAACGGTACGAGCGGCAAATGTTTGCGTGGCTGTATGTGTAAAAATGTTCTCTGGATGATATCTCTTTTTGAATACGTTTATCACAGCTTTACAATTATTGACTCTTATTTTGAATTGATGTAACGGGTGTTAGATCTCTCTGCTTACTTACACATTTTAATATAGAGGACATTGGCACTGAAGGCTTGAAGAGCTGTGCGTATTATAATAGGTGTAGAGCCAAATCAGGATGGAGGACGGGGCTGGGGTTTTCTGGATTGTTATCAGATATTCAGGAAAACTCTTACTTCTATTTTCGTAGTTATCGTGATTTTGATGAGTTTTATCAAACCGTAAAATAAGTTTTTTACAGGAGGTTAAAATCAGTTGTATAATCTACATCGGATTAGGTCACTTTCTCTACCTATTACGACGGGCTGGTTATTAGTACACGACTATGTTGATTTTTTTCAGTAAACCCGTTAGGTTAAATTTATACTAAATCGTACGCTAATTGATCGAAAACAAATATTTGTCCGAAAATTACTATTCTTTATGGTGGAAACGTAATGTATTTTGATAGTAGTCTATACCTTTACGCGTTTTGACGATGTTAAAATATTTGGCCAAAACATTAATATTTAATAAAACTATGTTTTAAATCTTAATTAAATTACAGTACTTTTAAAATAAATTAAAATGATGTTGTTGGTTGTTTTGTGGCATTTAAAACCTTAAATAACGGGTTCTGCATATATTTGTAGAGTTAGCAATAATAATAATAATAATCATTTAAAAACAAAATTGGAGATTAAATTGTAAGGATGCGCCTTAGCTAGTAGGAAATTCACAGTGGGAAAAGTTGCTATCGCACTGTTAAGGGTTCCGGACTTGGATATAAGTTAAGAGGTAAATAACATAGATTCCAATTGTGTATTTTGTCGTAGTACTTCCTATAAGTATTGTACTATACCGTCTATAGTCCTTATCCTGTCCATCAAATGATCAATGGGGCCAATGAGGACGGGTATAATTATATTAAAAAGAAGACCGACCTCTTCTAAAAAAACACAAACACAAAAAAACACTCGTTTCTAGACTGAGAAATTCATCATTTGACATGGCTGCCACTGCTGTCGGCTTCCAGCTTATTTAATTTTAATCAGCTGACCTAAATGATGTCAGTCCTATCTCATACGTTATTATGCTATCCAGAGCAGCTTGACATCTTTGCCTAGTTTCTGGAATATATTTATATGTCAATGTTCCTTTTCCCCTTAGACAAACTTAGTGTATCACGTAATTTACTGTGTGGATTGCAGTAAATGCAGATATCGAGTGTAACCAGGCAACAATCTATACTGTTAACAAACCGCATGGATTGTGCGTTCTGTTTTATTTTATTCAGTGTGCTAAATGAGAGAAACTTCTATCTAACAACTATTGTATGGCTTGTCCAGTTACCACAATTACTGGGGAATTGCTGCAAAAATTGGATCCAATCATGTCGTTACATGATATCGCTAGATTAAATCTGAGGTTAAATCTATTAGGTTAAATATGAGACGCCCGTTGGCGTCTCAGATTTAAATTAAGGTGGTGTGAAGGTTAAAGATGTTTGCGATCAGAGTGAAGCCGAAATGCCCCGTATATCAACCGCTACTCGGAATTGTTACTCAGACCGAGACCACTCACAATTGAAGTCGTTTTCATATCACAAAGCCAAAACGCCGCTAATCTGACGCGTCCAGATCCGCAGCCAAACCGCAACAGAGCGATAACACTGGTCGCTCACCGATAACTGTCCTGAATAGATATAAAAAATAGAACTTTTTTATTACCCCACTTTAAATTAGAATTTTTAGTAGGACATTTTGTAATCAGACAAAAAACGGCTGAACTTAAAAATGTGAAATGTGTGCAGTATGTACTGAGTTAAAACTGGAGGGAGTGACGTGTATTGTTATGTATAAAAAATTAATTTTATTAAGAAAAAAATATTTAAAACGTAATTTATTTAAACTGTACATATACGAGATTTATTTAAGCCATAAATGAGTAAAAGGTTCACTCCCTGAACCTATATAACTCATGTACATACTGTGTACAAATTCAACTTTTTTTATCTTCAGCCGTTTCTATTTGGGCCTGATTACAAAATTGCTTTAATTTCCAAATTTGAATTTCTCTTATTTCACGTGGAGTGATAAAAATATTTTGTGTTTTATCTATATTCGGGACTGTTATCGGTGAGCGACCAGTGCTATCGCTGTGCGTCAGATTCGGCTTTGTGATGTGAAAACGACTTCAATTAATTGTGAGTGGTCTCGATATGAGTAACGGTTCCGAGTAGCGATTGATATACGGGGCATTTCGGCTTCACCTTGATCGCAAATTGAGATCTTCGATTGGCAGCAAGCAAGTTAAGTCCAGCCAAGCCGAACTGCAAAATGCTATATTCGGTCCGAGCGAATACATAGTAAGTATACGGAGAAGATCCGATGTGTCATAAATTGATTACCGAGCCCTAGCGTCATCGAGTGAACTGCCAGCACTTCCAAGCATAAATGTGTTCAGCTAAACGAACCCACTCTGTCCCTGTAGCATGTCGTCTCTAAACATCGAGTAATTTCTAAGAAAACATCCTTCCGTTTTCATTATTTTGTGAGTATATCTGCCATTCCGGAATGGAGTACTTGCGTTTTAATGAGCTCTTGGCTAATGGACAGGGGGTTAGCAAACTCAACGAGCTCTTTAAGGGGTCTGTCTTTTGGATCAAGACATTAATTGAAGTCACACAAGTGTGGGCCGGAAATGCTTATTTCCACTGTCTTGTGTGTTTTCACTCTTAAAAGTTTATAGTTCACACCCGTTCAGTCAGGGCGCTCTAATGTTGCATGGCTGTTAAATTTAGACCTGAAAGTTAACAATAAGCATGGAACTTCAGAATGGCGGCCTTTAAATAAATTAGTTTCAAGACTCAAAAATACGGATTAAAATTCTGGTCCGATAAGGGGGGATTGAATAGCTTGTCACATATTAACTCAACTCTAACTAATCAGTTTACCGTGTCCGTTCCGTTACAAACATATACATATACATATTATATATATATATATATATATATATATATATATATATATATATATACACACACATTGCAGACATATATAATGCATATATGGCTAATTGGACTTAAATGGCAAAATTCTTACAATTGATTTTAACAATATATCACGTGTCATAATCACGTAACTGTTTTACGTTTGGGCAATAGTTCACTGCAAAGTAGGTTAATGTCAAAGTTAGTAAGGTTAAAACTCAGTCGCACTATTTTCCGTGACTTGTTTTGCGAATCTCTTGGTTGAAGTCCAATTAAACAATTAATTGCCGCTGTATGTCATTATAATAACAATGCAAAGTGGACGCTTCTTTAATTGTGAGTTTTAAAATTGAAAAGCAATCACAATCACAATTCTTTATGGCCAGAAAACAAATACAAACATTTGTAAAGCAATCGTCATAAATACGTGTAACTCTATAAACTTACCAATAAATCATGTTAATGTTTAAAATTGTGTTATTTAAACGACTGTTGTACCTAGTAAAAGATAACTAAATAATGTTTATCTAAAATTGACAGTGTCAACATAAGAATAGGCACCCAGTGAGAGATGCGCGATCGAAGTTTATGTTCCGTAAAGTCGCTCACGCTATAAAACTCATTTAATATTAAATAGCGCTTGAGTAACTGTTTAAAATGCAAAGGGTTCAAGACTTCTTTCTTATGATCAGGAACTTTGTTCAAAAATTTACACCAACTTCAGATGGTAGGCTCTTGTAAGATTTTAGTCTATGTTGGTTTAGCATCTGTAGACAGTCTGATAGTAAATTAAGGTGTTCCAGCCCATAGTTATGGGAAACGCCGTTTTGTTGTCACCTGAGTTACAACAAAAGATCACCTGAGTTAGCAAGCACCCTGTGTGAAGGAGGCCAAATCTGTCGAACTCCTTTGTTTCCTAGTTGACAGTTCAATTTTGTCATTACTATTTGATTCACAACTGTATTAACTTCCCTAATTGCACTGCAGCTGCTTTCGCGACTGAAGTCGGCTAATTACAGACAGTCGGCAGGCCGTGGGAGCTAGGCTGGTAGTCTGGTAGTGACCCAGTTCAGGCCGATGATCCGAGCCCTGCCACGAGGCGGCCCACGGCAGTACACATGTGCTGGAAACGAGCTTATCGACGCAGGATGTGGAAACGGCGCGTCGCCCTGTTATCGCCTGGCAAATACCAAGGTTTTAACAGTTCATCTGACTTCCCTTGGTTAACGGCGAGAGTTATCCACAAAATGTCCTTTAATTGTGCGCAGTACGTCAACTTCTCTAGGAAGTGGTCGTGACTCTGGAGTTAGTCATGGATTCCTAGAGGAACTATAGTATTTATAGAATACCTGAGGAGCCGGCTTTATTTATCTTCGCTAAGAAAAATGTTAAACTACTCATCCTTACTTTCAGCCATCCAAGTCGGTTGTTCGTTGAGTAACCGAATACAAAATGAGGAATACTAAGTGGTACTCAGTACAATTCGCACGATTCAACTGAGAACTATGTAACAGAAAAGTGACGCGTGATGTGATATTGTTCTTATGAGCGGAATCGGTGAACGATCCCACACGAGGAACATCTTGCTGTGAATAAAAATCGTAAAATTTATATAACTTTATGTCGCTTACAAGCAATCTGCAGCTCACTGAGGATGTGCAACCACTTTTCTGCAACGTTCGCTTTTTGGAGTTGCGAGGATTTTAAACTACTTACAAATAAATGTTCACTAGACAAATTGTCTGTATCTTTACACTACGAGTATTCTAAATGGCAAGTTCCTGTAGAATAGTTTTAAAAAACGTGCTGTATTTGATGTTGCACGCCAGATTCCTATCATCCATTATTCAAAGAACCATTTCACAGTTATTCAACCGTCCGCGTGGATTGCGAACAGCAAATTCCTGTTGGATATGAATTTGGTCTTGCGTTATCTTGCCTTCATTTAATGAAGTTGAAAATGAGCACCTGCGTTCCTTCACGGTCTCTGTAAAATGTTCAGTAAATCTTATCTGGAACGGAAGCGTAGAGTGGGATTCTAATGAAGGAAAGGCTGGATTAAGCCTTAATCTGCCCGTCCTCATGGGCCACTGGCCTGTGCGAGGATCTTATCAAACAGAATAAGGGGGAGAGTCGATACAGTACAAGGTAGATGGTACTGATACAAAGTGCAACGGTCACGGACAGGATTTAACCTGCGCTATCTCTAACTCGGACCCAAATTACAGCATCTTAGACCACTTCGGTTATCGGCACTCCAATTAGTAAAGACTTCGAAGTGTGTGCGTTGCGCTCAGACGTCCTGCATCGTCGAGGAAGTCATTGAGCGTAATTGATGGACTTATTTACAAAATACCGCCGAGAGTGTGGACTCTTCCTGGAATATAGTTTCAGCAGCGACTGGCTGTATATATGAGCGTCTGACGTTTGTTAGTAGCAGCTTAGTCATCTACGAGTGTTTGTTAAAAACAACCAGAACTTGTTTTGAGAGTAACGGCTCGCCGCCAGGGGCTGTGCGTGTGCGTGGCCAGCTCGGTGTCGTGGCACAGCTTATGAAGCCGCTCCTTGTCATCCAAGTATGGCTGCTTGCAGTTGGCTCCCCACAACTCGTTATTGTTATTCACATTTCTAATAGTTGGTACATAAATGTTTTTATGTCGTGATTAAAATTTTGTCCAGAATGGAAAAAAAATTATCCCGCTCTTAACATTGTAACAATTAAAATAAAGTCGGAAGATTTGGGGTATGCAAATTAAATCACTTGAAGTTTGTTTTTTATTATTTTCCGATATGTGATCGGGCAATACAAAGTGTTCAAATTGCAATTCCCAGCTTTGTTACTAATAAAATTAGAACACGAACAACAAAATCGATGCCTAACAAACCATTGCGTTTGTCTCCGTACAAAATGACAACACATGAAAACACAACACAACAGATGAATTTTGAATTAAATTATGTGGGAAATATCCCAATATCATATATGTTGTACGTTTGAATGGGGACGTATTTTCTCGTTTCCAAAATTGAAGCTACCTTCGATTAGTTACACATAGGTTATTTTGTGAAACTAATATAATCAAAGATGCTATTTAAATTTTGAGCTAAAATATAGGGTGCCACATTTTAAATATTTTGTAATATTATATTTTTATATGTCTTTATTGGGAATGTTAACTTTTTCTATTATCATTTAGTTTTTATTGTTTTTAATGCTAAGGGGTCACAATATTGTGGTATGTATGATCATTTTGTGTTGCCATGGATTTCCTGCCAATTTTGGAAAAATACTATGTATGAAAATTTAAACAAACCTGGAATAATCCAATCAATATCCCATTAAAAAGATGTTTTTTATTCAATACGACAAAAAGAGGATTTGTTATATATTCCAGCCTGTTTATAATGCAAACTAACGAATACCGGATCGATTACCCACACTCAGTTAATCGATCTCAGTAAGTTCCCGTTATCCTGAGCATGAACTAATTTCGGTGTGCATGACTGACGCCAGATCAAGTTGTTGTGGGGGGGGGGGAATGAGCCAGCTCCAGCCAGGTCAGGAGCGGCAACTGATGATGATGTAACCGTCGCATTTCTCCAGAAAAGGTGGGACACTGGTAGGTGCCTTACTGCGGACACAAGAAGGCTGGACGGAACGTACACGTACAATGACGTACGGTGAGCTCCGGCCTTCGCGCTGGCGCTGGCCGTCGGACGCAGAGACAGAGCCAGAGAGGCCATCGCTGTCAGTGAAGGTCGACTTCTCCGTTCTCGCTGCTTTACTGCTCTCGCCAAGCGAGTCGACCCATCCATTAGTTCTGCTCCATTAGCGACTCGTTTGATTTTCTATTCCCCTGACAACTGCTACGATTACTCGGACAATAAATACTTTCGCTATCTCTTTATTATACATAGTAAGACTGTGCCTCCTACTCATAATGTGCTGATAACGTACCGCAAGTCGATTTGGATTTGTTAGGAGGTTACACTCGCCCGGAATGTTGCGTTAGCATGTTGAAACTTCGTGGCGGACAGTACAGCTATTCAATTTGGAAAATGAATGAAGGTTGGGTGCACTGGGTCCCCGATATCTTCTTCCCCAATTGCACGGATCCTTGTAAAGATGTTAAGATCATCCCTTAGCGGCGAGGGGATGGTTCGGGGTTGGAAATTAGGTTTCAGCAGAACCTTGCCAAGATGGCCATGGTGAAGTGATGAGCTTCGGCTTTAGACATTGGGTTACAACAGAACCTTTTGAAGGTGTCCAAGTCACCCTAGAGCCATGAAAGGATAGGTTTCGGCTTTGGAAAATGGGTTTCAACAGAAGGTGTCCAAGTCACCCTCGAGTCATGAAGGGATGAGTTTAGACTTAGAACATTGGGTTTCAATAGAACTCTTTGAAGGTGTCCAAGTTACCCTCGAGCCATGAAGGGATAAGTTTCGGTTTTGGACATTGGGTTTCAACAAAACTTTTTGTAAGTGTCAAAGTCACCCCAGAATGGTGAAGGGAGGGGTTACTGAATTGGAAATTGCACCCTAACTCAATTCTAACCAATGCTTCCATGAACAGAACTCGTCTGGTTCGGACTCCATTCTAACAAACCTAGTTGTTAGAACAATTTCGAAAACTGTTAACCAAACCTTTTGCAGAATACCGGATTTTCGTTTCTGTAACAAGTTATTTTTTAATGTGAACCCTACTATAGTTAGTTAACTAGTTAATTATAGTTAGTTAATACGAGTATAAATGAATGACATTTCTTCGCGGATCCGAAAATAATTCAATTGGGGTCAATCATCGGGTCTAAAATTGCAAATAATCCCAATAATTTCCCACGATTAAATTCACGAGTATTAAACAACATACGTGATTGAGGTATTAAAGTAAAGGTCATTCTGAGTTGGAAAGTACCCTTGTTCTGGACAAAGCCAAAATTTCTCGTCACTAGACCTGTTTGTGTGTACAGTGCAAAATTGTGTCCAACACTTGTGGGCAAAAATTAAAGACTTTTAAAACGCGTTTCAACGAGATTTCAAACTAAAGATATATTTCGTGAACCTACACAGGCGTTTATTTTAGAAAGATAAATGTGTCGGTCGCCAGGTCTCAGAAATGCAAAACATGATTTTAATTGCCCTATTGTTCGTGTATTATGTCAACTGGTGACATTACGATTCTGTGTTATTATCGGACAC
This sequence comes from Homalodisca vitripennis, assembly GCF_021130785.1. Classification (NCBI taxonomy): domain Eukaryota; kingdom Metazoa; phylum Arthropoda; class Insecta; order Hemiptera; family Cicadellidae; genus Homalodisca; species Homalodisca vitripennis. The sequence goes on from NC_060215.1 coordinate 143,328,944, forward strand.
TGGGTGACAATGAGGACATAAACCGCGTTGGGTGTTCTGTTATCAACACTTGATATGCCAGCGCCAGTTTGTTAAGTGCGACTGTCGAAATGTTATCGCCTATGACTAACTTCACATTGATTTGGTTACTCAGATTAGAACCCAATTTAATGAATACAGTGATTTTTTTCAATTGTAGTGCCATCCTCCTTGTCTTTCGCTACGTGGTTTGTGTCAATGTAGGGCCACCCAGGGCCGTACTCTGCTTTGGCGGGCTCCGGAAATGATATCCCCCCCCCCAAATAGACGTGTGGCGTGGCCCTGCCCGGGTCCCCTGAGGGCCCGGGTCCCGAAAAACTTTTCTGAGTACGGGTCTGGGGCCAACCAAAAGTGCCACCCCGTCAACCGTTACTTTAGAACGGTTCAAAATTTTCAAATTTTCTTTGGGGATATGCAATAACATCGACTGAAGATGTTTTCGATTGATGGAGGTGGGGTACTTAAAAATTGTATATGGGATAGCCCATCTAGCAATACTTCAAATTGAAGGTCTCGCTTAAACAAAAATCAATGACACCAAACTACCCGAGTTTGGAATATTTTGTCTGGACAAAAGTAACATTATAACTTCAAGACTTATTTTATGGTTGTTAGTTAAGAAATATTGTCTGGTTTCAAAAAGTTGTAAACATTTGTGGCCTGTTACAAGGTAAAATTGTATTTATATTTATGTTTTTAATTTTCCACTTAACTTAAAACAGTATAAACTAAGATAACAGTTGTTCATATAACAAATAGTGACAAAACCTATCTTAAGCAGTAGTTCTCACTCATGAAATCCAGATCTACATGGCTTTGAAGTGTGTATACACTATAATGACTTCAATTGTGAAACTAGGTACGTTATAATACTAGGAACTAGGAAATGAAACATTTAAAACAATGAAAATTAACCTCGTGACAGACTTCTATGTATTTCCTTAATTAGATGCAATAAACACAATTATATTGTTACAAACATTTAAAGTTTAGAGAATGTGCTTTTCAAAAAGTTTCATATTTTACGAAGAACACGAATCCGTGGAGAAAATATGGGTTCTCATTAAAAAACGAAAGTGATCTCACAAAAACCCACAAGAATACAAATCCCTTGACGCAAGTGTGTAGTGCTTTTCAAACCGTACGACTTTTATTTGACACTCTTTTCTATGAAGTTCCACCAGTGGAAATATTCGAGTGTTGCGGGACTATAGGACTCTGTACGTTAACGGGTTTACATACGTAAAACAGTATCACTCAATCGCATAGGTGACAACATGTTTTATCACTTATTTACAATCTAGCACGGTGTTACGTAGTAGAAAATTTCCGATGAACATTGGAAGGTTTTAAAACACGTAAAATAACGCTATTGAAATCAAAATACTGACAGTTTACTGTTTAAAATCTAAAAAAAAACAAAAGGAGAAAAATGAATTTGATTTATGATTGGCATTTTAAAACTACGTAATAACCGTCTTGAGATTCAAATTAGGACATGTTTCATTCATTAATTTGAGAAGTTCACAGTACCCGGTGTAAAGTAATAATAATAAGGACCAAAGTATTTCCTCACAAGACGTGTTATCATACGAGTTTGTTGTATCTACATTTTCTGTGTATCTGTGATAATTAACACCAACATGTGTTTCTCAGAGGTGGATAGGAATCAGGTCTGCAGGTTTCCTACAAGGTGCAGCGAGTAAGGCAGCTTTCGTATTATTGGAACAATGTTCCGTTTGGGTAATACATTTAATAAAATTGTTCAAATTAGGTAATAATGCCATAAATGTTGTAAGCGTCTTTTAGCCCCTTGTCCCCTCCTCGGTTTCTTGTATTGTGTCCGTGTGGAAGCGTCAAGCGTAAAGAGCGTGTCTGAGATCGAATTCTAAAATAGAAGCAAAAAATTGTTGGGTGGCCAGCAGAAAACACATGGCGGGCCGCTCCCCCCCCCCAACCCTCTAGCTTGGTGCCGTCTCGCTGCTGCAATATAATAACCATTGCAAAACTGCATTTGACACCAGACAGTCAAAACCCCGCGGGACAGCATATTTTTTAAAAATTAATGTACATTTTAAGTCCAGGCAATCTCTTTAGTTTTCATAATTATTATAAAAGAAGTATTTTATCAAAATTTCATGGCTATACCCTATTTAGAAAATAGTTTACCAGTCTATAAATAAATTATGGTTCGCATTTATATTCTACTAACACCACAGTATTACTCGTACAGTACTGAAATTTTTTCTTTTTTTATGGAAAAGCCGATCCTTTTTAAGCCTTATTCTGCCCGTCCTCATGGGCGGCCTGTGCGAGGATCGTACCAAACAGAATAAGGGGGAGAGTCGATACAGTACAAGGTCGATGGTACTAGTGCAACGGTCACAGACAGGATTTGAACCTGCGCTATCTCTAACTCAGACCCGAATTCCAGCTTCTAAGACCGCTCGGAATCGGCACTCCCTGAATAAATAACTAACGTTTAGCGAGGAAGGATATTACTGTATAACTTTTTGTTCCAACATTTCTTGTCAGAAAAATACAATTGCCTTTGAAAATTAGAGTAACACCCGTTTTACGATTTCCGCAAATTTTAGTTCTATTAAAATTATGTGTCAGCGATTAAATTTATGTACTCTGTTTGGGTCCTGTAAAAAATCGTGGACGTTTTTGGTGCAACCCAGTTTGTATTATATCCACGGGTTGTAGTATGATCATTGATTAGTATTTTGTCCAGCGCTGAAATAAAAAATAAAATAGTTCTGTACTATTTTTATAGTGAAATAGACAAATTTTACAACGGTCTATAAAGCAGTTTGAAGTGTTCGTAATTTTTTATGTTTGAGTGCTGAAACGAAATGAGTCTAAAGTTTAAACTATCGAGACGAAAGTAAACAAAATTATCTTTCTGTCTAGGCTATATGTATTTTAGAACACGTTTATCGGCATAGTTTAAACAAGTCACAATAAGAAAAACTGTATAAGTAATAATTTAAAAATAAGTTTTTACATTATTGTAATCGTCTTATCCCAAGAAACCTAATGTTACACTATGTTAAAATATGACAAAATTAAATGCTGTACATACATTTACATTTAAAATATATAAGATTAATTTGAGGGTAGACAACTTGTAGTACTGTAAATACAGAAACAATCTTGAGTAATGGATTCCCCTCATTCCCCAATATTACCTGAAGTATTCAGCTGTCAGTGTAACAAAGTGAGATGGTTCACAGGCATACTTATTACTTACATTCTAGTAGATACTTATATTTATATTCAACCTGTTTTTTAAACCGCTATAATAAGTGTGAATTTCAGCAGTCAAAAATTATATCTCGGCTTTCTTCTACAGTAAAATTTGGATTATATTTTTTCGACTAAGCCATGCCATGGAGTACTTCAAAATATGAACTTATTGGTACAAAGAATGTTTATTTCAGAAAATGGAAGGTACACACGTGTAGCATATTTAGATTATAATGTGAACTAAACATGTGTCCACTGAATTTTGTTACTTATGAAGTAGCAAAATTCCTCAACTGAAAATACTTCTATGCTTAAGATTCAAACAAATATTCTTATATTTGCTTCAACTTTAAAATTGGAAGAAGTTGCCCCCTTGTAATCCTTCAGGGTACGTCCCTGGTTAATGCAATGAGTGTACGGTAAGTGTTTGGCTTCACTGACTTAATCGCCGGAGCCAAGGAACCGCCAAGTACATGTGTGTTTTAGAAAATAATAACTTGTGAAAACTTCGTTTAATCTTGCTAATCTTTTATAACAACATGTTTGACATAAAACGCCACGGACCGCATTGTACTGGTGACCAGTTTAAATTTGTATTGATAGTGAATTTTGGATTGGATTCTATTTTGGGTGTTAACATTTCAATTGTCGACGTAGTGGGTAGATGACGATATAGTTTGCGTTTTTTTTATATGTATTAATTTATCCACCTAGCAGTAATATTAAGTTTTACGATTTATAAATACGAGCGTTAATTACCTGTTAGTAATAAATAATTCCTAAAAGGGGCAAATCTACTGTTAAAAATCATAATTTATCATAAGTATTGTACCTCCGTGACATAAGTGAACTTACGCGCGTCGCTTACAAATTATCTAGGTAAATTACGAAGAACTGTAATTATAATGCTTTAAAGAGAAAATTCTGACATTATTGGTCCTGCCATTATAAATGATTTTAAATAAAATCAAACCATTATACAGGAAACATTCGGTTTATTATAACACACAAACTTATATTGTGTATGATCAGTACCTTACAACTTTGTACAAGTGAAAAGAGAAGTTGAATTAAATGTTTATGTGATAATAATCAGATAAAATTAGATTTCAATAACTTACATTTAAAACACGTAAGCGTCTACTGTAGTATTCTGGCCGTACATTATGTGAAATTGATCTTTTTGTACGAGTACTTTATGAATAAAAAAAGGCGAACAGTTCTTATTTTTGTTGCTGCATACGGAAATGTCGTATTGCTACGTGTGTAAATAATTTGTATTGATAGAAAAAATGTGAAGTTTGTGTATACGAAAGTGGGCTAGGACTCACCGACAGCCAGAATTACTATAGCGGACATGGACAGCGCGACGACATCGTGCCGCATGCTCGCGGCGGGTACCAGACTGTGGGTGTCGGTCTGCCACTCTGCGCTGCTCAGCTGCTGCTGGCGCTGGCTGATGTCGACTGTGCAGTGATGACCCACTGCCCCCCTTCCCGCGCCGCCGGCCCTGGTGGGGGATGAGAGGGGAGGCCCGGGGCGAAATGCCACCTAATTAGGCCGATCCCCACTGTACTTTTCGCACTTATCCCTCCACGACACCTGCCTGTTAATGTTTGGCCTTTCGACGGTGGCGAGGTCGGCGCCTTATCGTACAGGTCGATGGCCTGCTCATCACTGGCCACGGGCGGACGCTGAAGGTCGCGTGGGGGGGGGCGCCCCAATATCGAATTGACGGTCACTGATAATCATCTACTTCTTGAATAAATTACAATTATTTCAAATTGTCCGCCTGTATTCGATTTTGTTTTTAAGGGTTTCAAAATTACGTACCACATCTCAACATGGCAGTGGTGTATATAAAAATTATTTTTGAGGGGGCTAACACACAGGAGTGCCCCAATATCGCGAGATACACACAGGAGTCCGAAAGTACTCCCCCAAAACATAGTTTACTTTAACACCTCATGAACAAATAAGTTATAACAAAGCTGTAAATCAGCGTTCGTGTAAATTGTGGAGCGGCCTATATGTATCACAGTGTGAAAGAAAGGCTTTAGATTTTGTAACTGCAGAAATTTGACACATCGTGATAATAATTCCACACAATACATCAGACGAGCTAAAATCGTCTGTAATTTCTTTTTATTACTTGCATTACAATTTTAGCAAAATAAGTATTGAACCAAAATATTTGAATTGAAATGGCATCCGAGTACTTGTACTACCTATGTTAATATTACATAACCAAAGATTGACCAGCATAACATGAGCAACAAGTGCAGTGCTTGCTATTTTACAGTTACAAGCTACTGGTGAAATTTTAATATTTGGGGGGAAGGGAGCGTGCCTCCTTGAGGGGAGCCTCCTCATACTAATGTCCCTGCAACACGGGTGTGATGATGGCATTTGAATTCTTGAGGACTTATCGAGTGATATCTCAAACTTTATCTAGAGTAGTCAAAACCATCTAAGCAAATAACTTGGAATATCCTATCCAAAATGGCAGATGCGTTATTTAAAAGAAATAAGTATGGAGTCAGGAGTAACTTTTTAATAAACACTATAGTACTTCAAGATGTTCTGAGACAAAATTTAAAATGTCAAGAAAATCTGAGTATGACCAATAAAAAACAGCAGATAGTTTATCCGTAGTGTAAAACCCAAAATAGTGGCTGTACTAAAATAAAGCTGTAGTAGATACAGTTGACAGAAGTAGCTTTTATTTGAATTTTTAGTTTTGTCTCACCAATTTACAAACAACTGTATTGGAAAAATTTGCGTTATTCCTTTTCCTTTAGACACTTCTGGGGTACTAAATAGCTGATATTTTTGAAATTTAGTTTTCTGTAACGTTGGGGTTTTTACGTTCAAGCGAAAAGGTTTTCTTACTTGAAATATTTGAAATTTGCCTTGGGCAGCTACTATCACCCTTTTGGAGAGGAGTAAATAAACAATTTCAAGTGATATTATTGTAAATCTTTACTGGCTTTCGTTCAAAAACAGGGGTGGGAACAGAGGGCTTTTTGATAATTACGGATTTTGTTTTTGTTGGTTATATTCATTCTTTGTTCCATTTATGTAAATAATACAATTTTATTAAATTTGAGAGGTATTATTTTCAGAAATGATCTCATGAAGAATCTTACAAAATGATTTATTTCCAGATTTTTTAAGACACATGGCATGCAGAAATGAGAGATATAGTAGTTAAATGTATGTGTCTAACACCAAATGTTACTAAATTGAAAAAAAAAAATTTAAATGTAGCAAGTGATTAGGCTGGAGAACAGAGCACATCCAGACCTTAGTACTAATCAGTATATACTATTGCTATAGTGATGTATGTATGTATAGTTGACAACGATCCTGAACTGTGTCGACAATAATGGAGATCTTCCGTTGGATTTGGCCCTACAAGCTAGGGAAATGAGCATTGTAATGACTCTGCTGGAGAACGGAGCAGATCCTGACCTAAGTACTAATCAGTATATATACTACTATTATAGTGATGTATGTATTTATGTGTAGTTGACAACCATCCTGAACTGTATCGACAATAAGGGAGATCTTCCATTGGACTTGGCCTTACAAGCCAGGGAAATGAGCATTGCAATGACTCTACTGGAGAACGGAGCAGATCCTGACCTAAGTACTAATCAGTATATACTACTATTATAGTGATGTATGTATTTATGTGTAGTTGACAACCATCCTGAACTGTATCGACAATAAGGGAGATCTTCCATTGGACTTGGCCTTACAAGCCAGGGAAATGAGCATTGCAACGACTTTGCTGCAGAATGGAGCAGACCCTGACTGCCAAGATACTCACGGATATACCCTGCTTCATAAAGCAGTCAATAGAGGTATTTCTTCTTGTACAGTCATATCAGTTTATATTTTAGTTCATAACTTCTTTGGCAGTGTAAGTATTCACTTTATAAATAAACTTCCTGCTTGGTAAGAAGCAGCAAATTGAAGATCCTTACAACTGTCAATTGCTGCATTTGGTGTTTCAGCTCGCATAAATGGAGTGAGTCATTGGTCAAATAAATTCTGACCTCAAATATATTTCCACTTGGTCAGTCAAATATGATCTGGAACTCAACTTGAGAACATAGTCAGACCTTTATGTTGCCCCACATAATCTTATATGGACCCTTGCGGTTGTGCTCGATGGCAATGACTTGACTGTTTGTGATAACCGTGATCTTACGTTTTCTGACCATGTCACCCACGTTTCCCAACGTGCTCTTGGCAGGTTAAGGGGTCTGTAAAGATTCAGAACGTTGCTACCTGAGACTGCAAAGCTTCAGCTCGTGCTCTCGTTATTTATACAACAAAACAGTACAAACATATTATTTGTATGTTTAAGTTATTTAGATTAAGATATTGAAATTGTATAATGGATTTGCCGTTGGAAGTGAAAAATAAAAATAAAAAATAAATAAAATAAACATTAAAACAGTTCTTTGGTAATGTTATGCTGCCTACAGACACAGCGTATCAAGGTAGGACTGGATGATTTGAAAAGCAAGTGGAAAGTTAAAATATGCTGGCTAAATTAAGGCATTTTTATTTTTTCATGATTGGTCAAAAGGAGGTATGTGGCTGTTGGATACTTCTCAAGTCAATCGTACGTTTGAGCTTTGTTGAAGCTTCCAACATCTATGGTAGATTTAAGATTTTAACCAATGCGAAATGATTTTAGCATAGACAAATCAAGGAGACAATAGAAACATTAAACAAATTTACAGAACATGACCATTCAGGCTTCCTAAATTAGTGGAAGTTAGTGACAACAGAGTAGAACAGAAACTGCTTTTTTCTAACTTGATAATGTCATTCGGATTGTTGATGAAGCACTTCCTCAACTTTCCAGAAAGACTGGTTTTTACCTATTTGGCAGAATCAAAGCTGAGTGCTTAAAAAAGTGATGTTATATCGAGTCATGCCAATGGATTTGCATGAGTAGTACATCATTAACTACAAATTTTCAAGAACTTAGACAAGGGAATAATTTGTTGACAAGTCTAGTTTGCTTTCAAGTATTACAGTTGAAGTGTATGTGATTCTCTTATTGTAATTTATTTTTGTTTTTTGGAACTATTATTAATAGTCTGACTTAAAAGGAGTTTGAATATTAATAAAGGTAAGCCTGATAAAGTTCAAATTACAGAGTGAAAAAGACTAAAATAACCTGTGGAAACATTTTTGTAGTTTTGCTTATTGCATTATTTCTTTAGTTAACGAGGTAAAAACTTAAATTGATAGTACAAACAAATTGATATTACAAAATATTTTTAAAAGTGACAACTGAAATCATCAAAATTTTCAGCAAAGAATGGAAAATTATTAGTCTTAATAAGTATTTTGCGTTATCTAGACTTAGTGCCGTAACGTGCAGATTTCCAACATCAGATTTAGTATAACGGTAACTTGTATTTGTAACTGCTCTTGAAACATCAGCTGTGTTTTCTTTTCCCTCAGTTTGCAATTACTCAATTGTAATCAGAGTGCCATTCAACTGTACAAATTCATTATGTACATATTGAACACAATATGAATGTGTGATTAAGAACTAGCAGTAGTGAAATCACCTTTCATTTTATCCCAATAGCACAATATTAAACTAATAATACTTTTATGTCTTTATATTTTGTTGTAGAATTATATAATATGATGTCTCGTATGAAAGATAGATTAATACACATCAATTCCACTCTTTGGTGAAATGGATAGAGCAGGTGGCTGAGAGCTTTGTGGTTGGGCTAAAGGTTCAAATTATAGACTGAGCGTAATTTTGAATCATACCTTGAACATCTACTAAGAATTTTCCATCTCAAGCTCTACCGAATCTCTCCCTCATTGGAACTGTTATGGTCATTATATAGGCCTATTGCCCAGGGGGACCTGTAGAATATGTATAATGAGTATTAACCATTCTTTTTTTGGATAAAGGAAAAAAATGTACTTTCACCAAAACTATCATTCCACTTTCTGTCCTATAGCAATACTTTCTACAATTTGCATCTAGATGAAAGTTCAAATTAGAAAGAAGTAATGGCAGATGAACAGATATAGTACAAGTATTGTTTGTGCATAAGTTATAAACTTACTTTTTGTTCTAGGAGACAATCACTCTTCGAAATTCCTGTTGGAAAATGGAGCGTCAGTGTCCTTAGTGACTCCTGACAATGGAGACACGGCCTTACATCTAATCGCCTCATGTTCACCGGACACAACCCTGGAGGAGACCATCTCAGCTATGGCTGACATCGCTAGGCTTCTGTTAGATCGGGGTTTAAACCCTAATCTTCAAAACAAGTTGGGCTTGTAAGTCGTTCTACTTCCTTTACACTTTGTATGTTTATTTCATTAATTTCAATTAGTGTCTGCTGTGCTTATGACAAAATATGGCGTTCCCTTATCCTATTGTATTACGTGTGTTTGTTCCACCTCTTTATTAAAATAAATTAAATTTTAATGTTACAGAAATGTACTAAGAAAGAACATTTTTCTAATTGTTTCACTAAAATATTTTCTGCAGCCAGTGTTGTTCAAAGTTCTTCCGTTTTTTGTGTTACAAATAAAAATCTCTTATTTTTAGAAAACGAAGAGAATTGGGATCTTGTAGCATTCTGATCAAGTAGAACAGTAGTTGAATGTTGTACTTTATTAGAAATATCTTTCTCAAAGAATAATTTTTCTATGTTAACCCTTCGTAAGCAGTATTTATCTCTGATCATATTTTCCCTGTAACACGCTAAGCATCATAACTCGCAGTATCTGGTAACAACACATTGTATTCATTTTAATCCTGAATTCTGTGGGAATGCACGAAAGTGCTTCTTCGGTCTTCCATTATAATTTAGATGGAGTGCAATGAATAAGAACAGTAGTTGTCATCAGTCACAACATTAGTTTTTGTTGGCTTTGACTGCCTGGGCACGCAATCAACCTTCCGTCTCTACACTCGAAGCAGGTAAATTCACTCATGAAAGACAACAGCTGTACACGCATTGTTTATTTCCTAACCTAACAAAAAATGTGTTTTGATATATTATTTAAACTAATACGTTTGATAATTAAAATGAACTTTAAAAAATTATTTTATAAACAAAATGTAAATGATCACAATATTTAGTAGGATTTCAAAATTTATTATTTAGCGTACTACGGGTTAAAAATAATTTTAGTTATACATTTATCTTGAAAAATATTTTAAGGAGGAATGTTTCTGGATTGGATAAAAACATGAAAGAATTACAAACATTTTTCAGTACGGCTCTGCACCTTGCCGTAATGGCCAGAAACGAAGAGGTCTTTACCCTTCTACTATCAAAATCAAGCAAGCAGCTGATTGATATGAACATCCGCACACTGGATGGACATACCGCACTCTGGTTCGCCCTCATCCGGACCACCAGCTCAGAACTGTACAGCTGTAACAGCTTCGCTGCCCGCCTTGTGGAAAAGGGGGCCATTCCGAATCCGGTAAAGACAAAAATATCACTTATACTAATTGAGTATGCGTTTATACATTTACTGAAACTTGGAACTAACTGAACTTGAATTAAGCTAATATTGCAATAATAACAAAGATTATCTATAACCGTGCTTGTGCAGGTTCGAGAATGGTTCCAGGTCATAGTGGTTAAGACAGTTGATAGAAAACCATCGTTACTAACCTGTACTGACCTCTGGTAAAGTTATTTTACATTCGTGTGAGTCTTACTAGTTTTCTATCAATTGGCTGATCCTGACAATGTTTCTACTAATATAATTATGATAGAGCCTCCCCTGTCTGTCCCCCAGAGAGTTTGTTAGGGGATGGGAGAAATAGATGTTTACACTGTAAAAAGTCATCCTAAATTTATCATTATGATATTCAAATGTGTACTGTAAACTTAGGAAATAAAAATGATATGCAAATAGAACTTTTTATCTTAAAATTAGTACTCTCTAAGCTTACATTCTGAACTTGAAATGTTGGTGTTGCGTTCATTACTAGTTAGTAAAAGAAGCAGTCAATGAGAGAGGCTCAATACCCATATAACTTCTAGACTCAGACACGATTAGCAAACACAAAAATACCCTATCATTAATGACATTTATCACTTTCATTTGCTCAACTGAAGAGCCATTTTCTTTGTATAAATTTGTCTGTTTTGAAAAAAACTCTCTCTATCGTAGATGTTGCCATAGCTGTACAAACACTTTTCTGGCCTATTTAATTCTGTCAGCATGTTGATTGTATGTAAAATAGCCTCTTCAATCACGATACTACAACATAGTATAATTGTGCAGCTCTCAATAATAAGTGCAATCAATAAAAACAAATGAATGCATTGTAACTAAATGGGTATGAAATTAAGGAAACAACGTAAAACATATCTGAGTAAGTGGTTTTTTGAAAAACTGAATTGATGATATCATCACTGTCTTGTGCTATAAATAACCATCCAGCTGAGGAATAGCAAATTGTTTCATAGAACTTAATTGGTTTTCATAACATCTTGCACGTACATGTACTCATAGCACATTGATTGCACTCAGGTTCTTTGTCTGCACCTTCTTTTATATGGTGGCATAAGGTTTTGGAATACATTTCAGTCTTCTCTCTCCGACTCAACGGTTTGTGAAATTTGTCACCTACATTTGATCATGTTTGCAGTCTTGAGTTTGCTAATTGTATGTTTTATCAAACTTTATATTATTAGTATCATATAAAAGTGTACAAATATGTCAATGGAAAACCACTTTGCAGAATTATTAATTCATATATCAAATGTAGATAAACAGTAATATGTTAACAGTGACTATTGTTGTTTTCAAACAAGACATGTCATTCATTACGCACGATGCATGGGTGATAATGAAAGAAAAATTTCAAAAATATTATCGAACAATAAATATACAAGATAAGGTCCGTAAGTTTTCTGCCAAGGAAAGTTGGAAAGGTGATAAAAATTAAGTCTTGTTTTTAGTTACATTTTCCTTTACTATGCACACTTCAGGCAATGCTTAGGTAACATTTCCATTCCTGGAACAAAATACGTTTTCTTCCTTGTCTGCAAAATATTCTTCTACAGCTGCTTGGACCTCTTCATGTATGTTAAATCTCCTCCCATGAAGAACAGATTTCAACTGTGAAAATAGTAGAAGTCGCTGGCCAGGTCTGAGTTGTAGGGTGGATGAGCAAGTTTTTGGAACCCATAGCGACTATGGCAATTAATGCTGTACAGGTGCATTGTTGTGAAGAAGCCGGAAACCTCTGCTCAACTTTCTTCACCTTTTCTCTATGACGGCATTACACAGACTGTGACGTAGAGTTGCATAATACTCTGCATTCACTGTGGCGTTCCTTTCCTTGAAATCTATCAGCTACTGCTACACACTACTCTTTTTGAACAGCAGTAAGAATTTTTTGGCACTCATGTTGCACTCACCTTGCTTGTATGCAGATGTTCTTTGATGGCCTTCAAAACACTTTTTGTCTGAACCTTGCAGCTATTTTCTTTAGAATTCAAACACCATTCAGACGGTAGGCTTCCAAAACTTGATTGTTTCGGATTACTGCTTCCATGGGGAAAGTGGATCATCATACAGACTTCTCTCTCTGACATGAATATTTCTACTGATTCTTTTACAGTAATATATGAGGGGGTGAATTGCCCGTAGACACTATCCAAATGCTCTTTAATTTGGATAGTGCCCTATCCAAGGACTAGGGTCCTCTTTAGACAAGAATTTAATTAGCATATTGTTTTTTTTTATCTTAAAATTGTTTTATTTTACTAAACACATCATTGTGCATGGAGTTATAATTAGCCTATTTCCAAGATAACTTATTATTATTGGACATCACACATTTAAGACAGTATTTTTGTTATTAGATTTTGGCAAAATTCATACTTTTTCTCAAAAACTGTTCACACTACAACCTCTAGAGTGGTTTTATTTGATTTTTCAGGTGATTTTCCTTATAAATACACCTTATTTGAGTTAAAAAGTAAGAACAAAACATTTGAGAACCACTTAATTTCACCAGGTGAACTGAAAACAAAGCAGAATCTTTCGACAGTCATTACTCACTAATGGAGCGTTTCTGGACCTACCTTTATATAACATTTTTTCTTATTTTTAGCTCTACAATCATGGCTTAAAATATTTTACCATATTTCTGACTCACCCTGTATATGTATATATATATATATATATATATATATATATATATATATATATATATATATATATTGTATATACAGGGTGATTATGAAGTTCTAACTTGCTACATTTTCAAAAGTTTAAGTTAGAGAAATGAATTTCAAGGAGCGTTCCTGGACAAACTGGATACTATATTGTGGCGTATTTCAGATTTTCAAAAATTATCTTCCAGAGGGAGTGCCCCCAACTCAAAATTTTCAAATCAGAATCACTCTTTGTGATTCCTTTTCAGAGAAGATATGAAAAAAATATGAATTTCAGTGCAAACCCGAAAAGTCTGTTCATTGGTTTTCAAGATCAAAGCTAAACTATCAATATATTATTTAAAATCATAAATGCCATTAAAACATTTTGCAAAAAAACTTTGAGTGCAAAACATCGTTAGAAGCACTGTTAGATAAACATACAGAACTGTTATAATAACAACCCAAAGTTATATTTCATGCAATATTTTAAGTATCCGATAAGAAATCAAGAAACCACTTTTTCTATTATCTGGCTCGGTTTTTAAAATCAAACCAGCGAATCTATTGTATATTAATGGATGTTATAAAAAGAGCTAAATTAGAGTTCAGATTCTAAATCACTTAAACAATTTGATAAGTATTTATCAATTCATAGCAAAAACTTTTAAACTGTGTTTGCCCTATTTTTATCCCCTTCAAAACGCGTTCAACTTAGTCACGTGCGATCGGAGTATTCAACTGAACGTGTCAAACCCTCTGTCAGTAATCCCTTCCGTGCTTATCTTCTTAGTGCTCACACCAACCACATATAGAATTTGTTGAGTTCGTTTAACTAAAAGTCTGAACTAGTAGTGTACTAATAACAAGACCTGTTGCAGATATATCCTGGTAATGGCAACAGCTTGCTCCACCTGGTAGCTATGGAGGGCCTTGAGGACGCAGGACTATTTCTGTGCAACCACATACACAATATCGACCATATCAACCGGCAGGTAAATATACTGAACTTCAGACACTGACTTGCCAATTGTATAAAGGGTGTTTCTGAACCCTTTTTAACCCATTGTGGATCACTGACGAGCTGGGCTCGTCACGCAGCGCAGCGGCCGGGCCTAACGGCACGGTGACGAGCTCAGGTCGCAAAAGCGGTCTGCTTTTAAATTTCCCTCCAAATAGTTCTTTTAATGTCTGATAGATCGGGCGATCATCTTCACTTGTCTACTAAGAGTGTTTAACAAGGTCTACGTTTAGAGTTTTCTAAAGTTTTATAAATATCCTACAGATCGCAGTTGTATGTCGAAGTTGAAAAATCATTCATATGAGTTTACTCTCTGCTTTTTAGCGCTTCTGATTGGGTGTTTTCCTCAGTTGTTATTATAATACTTTTGAGGTTAGTAACACAACTAAACGACGCAGACGTACATGTTGGTGGGTTTAGTCTAGACAATGGCCCGGATGTTGCAATCGATTCGCCCGAGCCGCTTTATTTAGACTATGATTCAGACATCATCCCTGCCACGCCGTAACCTTGCTCGCGTGTTATCGTTCCTACATCACGGATACCTCAGCAGGCCCATGTTCCATCTAAACGAATACCTTCGCAGCTGAATTTTCTAGTATACAATAGCGAGCGATACGATGTGGCGCACCATTGCTGTTCGTGCGGCCGCTGACCGTGAATTAATTCGCGCCCGCTGGTGCCCGCGCGTCAAAACAATACGATCCGCAATGGGTTAAACTGCATATAAAAATATTCTGGAAGTTAAAATATATTTTTCATTAAAACTTTAGCACATAAATGCTACTTATGCAAACTATACAACATACAACCATATATTATTGTATTAATTTTAATACACAGTACTTAATTTGATGTAGTTTGTAATATTTAACCCAAATAAAATGAAATAAATGTGTAATATAAATATTTTAATTCCATACATTTGTAAAAATTGTTAGAATTTCACTAACTGAGTATTCATTGATATGTCCTATAACATTAGTGACGTTGCAACAAAGCAAATCTGATATACGTAATGTGACAAGACGTTACAAAACGAGTACAGTGTTCTGTTGCAATGAAAATGTCAACTGGAAGCACTCCAGAGATGTTGTGAAGTTGTTGAAACGGTTCCACATCTGGAACAATGTTGGAACTGTTGCAACAGTCCAGCACATTTATGTTGTAATGAAGTTTTGTTTGTTCATCCATTATTAAGGTCTTGGCAGAGGTATGCGACTAATTTTTAATTTTCCAGCACTTATAAATAGTACCTGAAATTGTAATTAAAGATTCAGTAATTGTTTACATAGTTTTTTTGCACAGCTACAGAAAAAGATTTTGTTCCGATGGCTGGGTAGACAGGCTTCTTCACGCAGCTGTCTCCCTGCGATAACCACTATACTCAATAGACATGCCCATCAGCACCAGCTAACTTGATGTCTGTTGGCAGGGTGAAACTGCACTTCACCTCGCTGCAGATAGAGATCTGGGCCGGTTGATAACTAAACTGCTAGAGTGTGGAGCCAATCCTAACATCCAAACACTCCCACCTGAGCATGTTGCTTTGTCCGACGGGACCGAGTGCAGAATCTATCGACAAAGCTGTATTCACAGGGCAATATCTCGTGGCAACTTGGGTGCAGTGAAAGCTTTATTGGAACACAAAGGTAATCTTTTTTGTTCACATTATAACAAACTGTTATGTACGATAAGGGTAGTAAGTAAGCAAAAATACCTCGGGTCTCTGATGCTATGTATGGGCTGCAAGCTATACTTCATTGAATAAAGCTATTAAATTAATTCTTGATCTGGCAAACTAGTTCGCCCATCTTTATCAAATTTGTGATAAGGAAATGATGTTAAAGTCATATTGTTTATAAGATGTTTGTGAATTGGGATTTTTCACAATTTCGATAGAGCACTATCCTTTAGTTTAGATATGGGAAATTTTATGAGGGAAACTGTATTCTTCAAGGCTATACTGAAGAAATTAACTTTTAGAATTTTTCTTTTATTTATGTCCAACACCAAAAATTCTTATTTGATAAATCTTTTTCTAATACAACTGTTTCCTTTAGTGAATTGAACAAGAAAATATACAGGGCCATTCAAAAGTTAGTGACCACTCGGGTAATTTCTAGACTGTTTGACCAGTTTAAATCAAACTTGAGGATCTTTGCGCCCCCAATATTCTTTGATACGCGTAAAAGTAAGTTAACCTACAAAGATCCCCAATTTTTTATTTCAATTGGTCAAACCATCTAGAAAGGACAGGGGTGGCTACTGAATTTTGGATGTCCCTGTAGAATAGTATTTACATTACTTCAATATAACAATGTTTACATGGTTTATGTGCAATATGGAATAAAAATATTGTTTCTATACGATACTCTAAATCCAATCTGTTGTGTTCTTAATGTATAATTTCTGTAATATTAAAAACCGGAAACTTTTTCTTTTTCTTCCTTATTAATTTATTGCTCAAAAATTTTAAATATTTAGTGAATAACTGGAAGTTTAGTTTAGTATACTTAATAGATCAAATAATTTAGTTGACACTTTTATATTTATTTTATTTTTACTTACATTTCATTTGTATTTATACTGATAAATCTCTTCATTATGTCAGTTATGTAGTCCACAATCCTGTTCCTTCATTGAATGTTTGTTGTAATTCTTTAAAATAAAATGACACAGCAAATTTATAAGTTTGTGTGAGTGGTGTATGAAAGGGGCTACTCGCAACAGTGTAGCAAGGCCAGACTATAATACAGGCCGTATTCGTGATACTGTGACGTCACAAGTCCTGTCTGACCGCTTCGCTTCATTCAATCGGAATAAGCAAACACTTGGCCTCATAATTGTTAATATGTTATAGTTTTGATTTATAATTACTAGAACATCCAGGACACAACACATATAAGACATAATTAAAATGTAAACAAGGTTAATTATACAACAAACAGAGTTTGTTGATGATAAGAAGAAATAACGGAAGATTCGCAAGCCTATAATCAATCAGCTGTGATAAATATATAGGAGTATAGTGTGACATAGCAACTCCGGCCTGTATTATAGTCTGACCTTGGTCATAACCTCTGTTGGCCACGTTTTGCAGCCTGCAAGGCCTTGCATGATGCATACTTTCTTTAGGCCTCTCAGATCCAAAAAGATCATGCAGAATATTATGGTCAAAATTTAAAGATCTTGGATTCTGAAAGCCTATTGCTTATTTCCAATTTTCATTACATCTAACACGTTCACCACTATCTTTCACAACTGCTGTTGTGTACGCTATCGGGTACGCACTGGGCTTTCGTAAAGTGCATCGTGCGCCCAATGGGGTACACGTTGCTTGACATTTCCTTATTGCGTTTTAATTGTTTGCCTGTCTTGGTGGTTTGTTAAATGGGATCACGTGCTTAAATAAATACCTTAGACTATCGTAAACCCCGTCGGTCGCACAATTGCTTAATTTTTTAAGTAAATTAATTTTGTAGGTACCCCTAGGGGTACATGGAGAAAACATAGTGGCCGTGAGTGAAGTTTTTGTGAACACGTTAATGCTATCACCAACTTCTCCGACTTCTTTTTCCTATTGATCTAGTTCAAAGCTATGCCTATGAAAGAGTATTCACATGCTCAAACTACTGCTGGATGTCAAAAGTAAATGTTAAATATTTATGACGTGACTGCTGAAGTTTGTAATCTACTCCAGCATACTCTAAACTTTTGCATGATACTCACTGCAATGATTTTTGGAATTACGATCACATAACACCGTATTTAAACCTATCTTAAAATTAAATGACCTTGAAACTTATCAATTTTGCACTTTTTGCATTCTCTTTTAAATACCAAGTGTCACATTACAACAATTTTCAATGTTTGACCATAATAAATGAACAAAGAACAAAGAGGGAAATGTTCTTATTGTTTATCTCAATTCATGGAACTACAATTAGCACATAATTTACAATCTCCACCTGTTGGTTCTAGAATGATCTTCCACCAAACATCAGAGCTGGTGGAAGATCATTCTTCATTATCGATAAACAAACTAGCTTCAGAGAAGAGGTAATGCTGCTAGCTGTAATTGTAGCAATGAGCAGCCTTGGAGTATGGTGCATGCGTTATTAGAATGCAACTTGGATGAAAGCAAGTGCGGCTCAAAACAGAAGTGGAAATATTTTTGTATTTAAATTAATTTGTTATAGTTGTTATTTGATGCTAACACTCAATTTACCTCTTGTTTATTAACCCTCTCCCGTATGAATTGTGCTGGGCTGTTCTGTTCCTAACGGTCGCTGTTTGTGGGACTCTCCGTGTGAGAATTGTAGAAGAAACGTTTTTTATTTGTATGTCAGTCATTGCTTTACCTCAAATTATGTTTTATACATGGCTTTAAAGCTTATAAAATGAGCTTTAATACTAACATATACACATTTGTTAACTTGTAGAAATTTATTTTATTTTGACAAACAAATTAGATTTGTTATATATAGCTAAATAATTAATAACTCCGTACACAGAAAGTTATTTATTAATAATCACTTACGTACTTAAAATAGCTTGTTCAAATACTTTCTTATTAGACAGATAAATAGTGTGTATAAAATAAGTCTTTTTGGTCCCATAATTAGACATTTATTCATTGAACTTGCAATGTTCACGTAATACCATGAAACAAACTAACATTTATCATGTAAAAACGAAAACTATAAAATAAAGGATAGTTGACATAAGATGCTGTTTATCGGAGAATCTAAATAGTACGCAGGCATCTGCTACGTAATAGCACAATACATAGAAATTACAGGAAATGTAACTGCGCAATACTAGCCTGTTTTGGCCACTAATACGAGCCAAAACTGTAAAAAGAGTGGGAGAGGGTTGTTCTGTGGATTTTTAAGAAAAGAAATGTTAAGTTTTAATGTAAATGCATTATCGAGGTTAAGTTCCAGCGGGAAAATTTTAGTCCTAAATTTATCACTCCGTCCTAAATAATACCTTTTAAATGTCATTTCATGTGTAACTCATTGAATTCATGTAAATAATTCAATGTCTTTGGCATTCACAAAATTATCAAGTGATCAACTTAAAATAATGCTTTAACGTACTGATTGGTTTCCATGGCTAAGCAGGAATTGTCTCACGTGTTTTACAGGGTCTCTTTGCAGCACAGTCAATGATTGGTTTGCTTGATTGTTTTGTTTCACAGTTCGGCACTTGAGTACATTTACCTCTCTCTTTTTCCTTCAGTATGCTTTCCTTTGTTTGTTGTTTCCTTTGTTTGTTTCTTTCCTTTGTTTGTTGAGTCATCATGTTTTGCTTGCGTTGTGTAATTTATTGCTTTCTTCAATCTCTGTCCTAACAATTTATATCAATATATCTCTATATCGCTGTACTATAGTGCATTAATTTTCTTTGTTTCATTTTGCCATCTAACAAACAGCCTAACTGATTTTCCTAACTGAAATCTTTAGATCTTTTCTCTATAAAATGAATAGCATTAGTTTGATGGAAATAGACTGTACCCTATATCTCATTGTTGAATAAAATATGTACTGATAACAAATTCCATATGTATGTCTGTGTGAAAGGTTTCCCTCTTCGTTAGTTATAACACCTTTACTAACTACAGTGGAACGTGAATGATTTGAACCATAAGGGACTGGTGAACAAATTCGAAATATCCATAAATTCTAATCAAACAAAAATATTACATGGAGATCATAAACCCTAGTTTAACTGGTACATTGCGATAATGATGGCTAAAAAATACATGGTTTTGAGTAGAAAGGGTAGGGGCTATCCCTATTGCTATACAAAATTTCAAAAGTTCAGTTTGCTTGTTATCTATTTTGTTTATAATCTGTTATCATCTTGTTATGACTCACCCAATACATTTTGAGTAGTAATTCTAAGATGTTCTGTCCACTACCTACAGAGTTTCTCAAGACTAACAATCAGTATTTTCCATTTCATTAAAACTCTGTTAGTAGCTAACAAAACATCCTACAATTAGTGTTCAAAATGTATTGTGTCAGTTGCAAATTGATGATTACAATAGTTTATTTTTTAACATCAACTAGTTTTATCTTTTATATAGTTTATCTGTGTATATAATTTATGTTAATAAGTAGTACTGGAAGTGCGATAGCCTCAAGTAAACTCTTAGGTGAGGTATAGATAACCAACTCTTCTTAATGGTGTTGCGAGAATGACAAAACTTTTGTAACAGAGAGCGTTTGTTGCAATACTCACTCTATTCTTCATGTAATAACAGAAATTGTTAAATAACAAAGATACACCATTACAACTTTACTTACAGTATATAACCAATTCATAAATGTGCATAGTATATACATTCATGATACCAACACTTTTGTAATGTTTTCCAAAAACTATAATAGTGTCTTTCTATACAATATTTAACATTACACTAAGTGTTTTTTGGTTTAAATTTTCTTTTTGGTTGCACTACAAATACTTTATACAAAACTGTGATAAAATGTTCAAATGTTAAATCTATTATTTTTATAATTTCAATATTCTAGACATCCTGTGTAATGTAAAAGGTACCTAAAGTAACTTTTCTTGCTTTTTGAAGAAAACAACATATAAATTTCAGCTTGAATTACTGTCTGAAAAAGCCTTAAAATTACAGGAAAAATTCAAAGTAATGCTAATTTCGATTGAATTATCCAGTTATTACCTATCCAGTTGTTGTTTACTTGTTTCAAATTTTGAATAATTTCTTTACAAATTACATTTACAAAGTGATTATTGAAAAGGTCACATAACTAACGGAAAAGGACAAATTATCTATACTTAGCTTAAATTCTCGTTAATTTACAGTGTTCAGATTGTTTCATACTTCACTATTTATTATATTTCAAGTTTTTTTTTTTCATTGCATTAATAGTTAGATATCTTGTTACTACTGTAATGTTTCTAAGCAGAGTTAAGCTTCCTATTCAAACCTTTATTTTCTCTTTTAGCTTGTTAAATAATTTCTGTACTATTGCACGACCTGCCTATATTATTAATCTGAACGATTCTTCTTGTTCTTTCTCTTTTCTCAGATCATCATTAAAGCAGTGAAACTTATTACTCATCTTCATCTTAATTTTTGCCTATGGAAAGCATTCATAAAATATAGCATGAAAGTTCATATAAAAACATTACATTTATATTCAGTTTGGTTGTTACACATTTACTTATGCTAGCAATTTTTTTAAATTTCTTATGTTGTAATCAGAAAATGATTTACAAGTTTTTGTACTCAAGTTTTGTTTTTTACCACATTTACTTTTTTTATAAAGAAATCTCTAATAATTCAAATCAATCTTGTGTAGATACCTGTAACTTTAGTATAAACTTCATCAAAATAAATTAAAATATTATCAGTGGTACTACATGAGTTTGTCATTCTGGTTGAAAAATCCATTAGATACTCAAAACCATAACCGTTCATTGTACCTTGCATTAATTTTTGATTACACCGTAACTAGAATTTATTATCTCCCAGTTACGGTACTGAAGTGCAGATTAGGTACTGTTAGTACGTACGGTGAGATCTCTTCTGTTGCTAACACACTAACGCATTCACCTGTGTGGGGTTGAGTTGAATTAAAAAAGTCATCATTTACTGTAAAGTGAACATTTTGTGTCAGTTCCTTAGTTCCTCCTTCATTGTGGTTTGGTCTGGAGGTGTTTTTCAGTGGGTCGGATGATGTGTCAACCGTGTGGTGGTATGAACACAGCAATTGTTACAGTTACAGCCGAGGACTCCAAGGATTCTGTAGTCGCTAATCTGAATCTCCGAGATTCTCAAGGAAATACTCCGCTGTCCTTGGCGCTTTCACTCGGAATGCAGAATATTGTGGCCGATCTCATCCAAGGTACAGTGAGCCGCAGTAGAAGTAGCAGTAGTCTGTAGACTTGTCGGTGGTTGTTTGTCTGATTGTAAGGTTAGGTTGGTAGAGTTCCATGCCGATCAGGGTTTCAGCACTGCTCTAGTTGTCGCTGGGTAAGTATTGTTTCAATTGTTGCCTTGTAGGAATGAAAGTATCTCCCGCGATATTTATAAATAGTATTACGGTTTTTCTTTATCTGTTAGACATTACAATGAACTTTGTAGAACTTTTTGTATTTTTGCTTATATTGATATATAATTTTGTTTAATAGTTTAAGTGATTGATGTTGTAAATTATCTGTAGTCTACAAATAGTTGAGTTTTTATGAATGGTGTTCTTGTGATATCCATAAGGTGTGTTCGTAAAGAAGGGTGAGTATGTGAAATTCCAAGGAATGTGGTTTGAAAAGGAAGAAAACTGAGGTGAGAATGTAGATGGTGATTAGAAGTAGAATTTATAAACAACCCTAGCAATTCTCCATGTCAAGTTTATTATTATTGCTTTGTTATTTATGTCAGTACAGTTTTTTAGGACTTTGAAAATGCTACAAACTGAAATGAAAGAATAACTATACTTTACTGTTCTCAAGTTATAAAAAGTCCACTTTTCATAGAAATATGATGTCTTGATTACACCATCTATTAGTTTATTAATAACATTAAAGTAAGTATTATTTGTTCTATATTGAATTTTACTACGTAATAAGTGTATTTAATATTCTGAACCATCTTTGTAGTTTGAAACGTTTCCTTAGTTACGCTTCAGCTGATTATCTGTAAATAAATTATAGGAGGTGCCGATGTAAATATCCGCAATGCTGAAGGCTATACGCTTCTACATCAGGCCATTAGAAAAGAGAATGTGCAGGGCGCTATATTTCTCCTGAACCAGGGCGCGAACATCGATGCCAAGTAAGTTTTCAACCTTATTGTTTCTACTCACGATTTTTTTAGAAGAACTTTTCCAAAATATAATTCTTGAACTTTTAAACTCTTGAGTTATTTCATGTTTATAAAAACCATAACCTGGATGGATATAGACCAATAATACATGGTATTTCCAAACTCTTAAAACAACCCTTTGAGAAGTTGTCCCTTTAGTTATATTATAATAAATGTCAATCATCCTATAACCATAGGTATATTTTGATTTGTTAAATGTCTATATGTGATATTTACTACAAAATAAATAGTTATCAAAACAGCTGTACCAAATTACATCCCATTTGGATGAATTGTTAATCTTGTTTAGGTTTATTTGTGTAAATTGTTTAAAGCTATAAAATACATCTACTTTATAATGGCGAGAATTCAGAGATTTTTTTTTTTATTAAATGTAAAAACGATAAACTTTACAAAAACTACAAAAGAACAATTGCGCGTTTCTTTATTCAAATTCATAATTGTTTCGCTTTTTAAAACTGGATAAAAAATAATTTTGCTTTAACCATTTTTGTGCATATATTTCCTTTCTAAAGTGTAATTATGAAACTAAAATGTAAAATATAAATAAATATCAGGATTAAACATAATCCTCATATTTATATAATTTTATTAATTGAACAATCTGTTTTGCCTAGTTAAATAGTAAATTTTGGCTATTACAACTAGTGAACCAATTGGTTGATAAAACATTAAAACACTTGATTATGGCAATATAAATTAAACATGTATTTAAAATCAAGAAAATTTTAAAATTACAGTTAAATGTCTGGGAAAGTAAAACATCTGTTATGAAAATTGCAGTAACTCTAAGTAGTAGAAGAATATGTAATTAAAAAAACAGACTTATGATCGTTCATAAATGTGACCTTGAACCTTAATACACACTTTATATCAATTCATTAACACCTTCATTGTGACTACTGTCACGTACAGACTTTAAAACAGCCAGGAATAGTAGTATTGATATGAATTCACTACATTCAATGTGTCAAACTATGATACATCTCTAGCTACAGAATGTGTTGTTAACACCTACACAGCGACACCTGTCATGTATCTACTTTAGGGTAGCCGGGATGCTATCAGTGACTGTCCACCGCAGTCAATGTGTCAAACTATGATACATCTCTAGCTACAGAATGTGTTGTTAACACCTACACAGCGACACCTGTCATGTATCTACTTTAGAGTAGCCGGGATGCTATCAGTGACTGTCCACCGCAGTCAATGTGTCAAACTATGATACATCTCTAGCTACAGAATGTGTTGTTAACACCTACACAGCGACACCTGTCATGTATCTACTTTAGAGTAGCCAGTATACTATCAGTGACTGTCCGCCGCAGTCAATGTGTCAAACTATGATACATCTCTAACTACAGAATGTGTTGTTAACACCTACACAGCGACACCTGTCATGTATCTACTTTAGAGTAGCCGGGATGCTATCAGTGACTGTCCACCGCAGTCAATGTGTCAAACTATGATACATCTCTAACTACAGAATGTGTTGTTAACACCTACACAGCGACACCTGTCATGTACCTACTTTAGGGTAGCCAGTATACTATCAGTGACTGTCCGCCGCAGTCAATGTTGTGGCGTGACGACCACACGTAATTTAGTTTAAAAAGTTCTCGGATTCTAATTCGGACACGGTGATGGAAACTAGCCCAGGTTGCTGTAATAAAAATTCTCTCCTCGGTTGGCCAAATAAAACAATTTAGTTTATTGCGAAAACAATTTGAATTTTATTGCATAATTTAGAATCAGTTGAACAATTACAAATTTAGAACGGGAGAGAGAGCGATTTCACGCGAGCTTGACGCATTCAAAACCCTGGCACGACTGCGACTCAGAACAACGAACTCCAGGGAGCAGCGTTGTTCCAGACGTTACCTCAGCAAATTCCTGCCTGTTTACCACCCAGTAACTGCGCAGCTGCTCTGGGTATGGAAAGTTACCAGGCTTACTGCTGACAGACTTGAAGTTACAATTCATGTGCTGAATTAAAATATATATCTTCTCCACCTGCACTGCTTAACCTAATAAGTCTGGCTGCATATATTCATTACTCGTTACTACAATTAAATGTTATGCTGAATAAAAATAAAATATATTACTGATAATTTAATATTTTAAATTGGCTGATTAAGACCGCATACGATGTTACCGGTCTGGTCTTAGAACTATATGCTGGGGTCGTCACACTCCCCCCACCTTAAAACCATACTTGTCCCCAAGTATGAGGAACCATCAGCCAGCAGCCAGAAGAAAATTCTCTAATCTGCAGGGGAGGATCTCTGTCCTATCCTTTAGCAAGAAAATCTTAGTATATATTCATTAATTACCATGCCAGCTGTCACTCAGTAGCCTCAACTAAACGGAATTTAAATAAACAATTGAGTTCCCTAAAAAGGCAGAAATTTCTTTTAATTAAAAAAAAGTATGCAAACGCGATACGTAATTCTTTAATTCGATCCGATCGCTCGCTCTCTTCTCAATGATTGAACACAAAAGATTTCAGGGTTACAACACATATATCATGGTATACTATGATACTAATTCAAGACCAGTCATTAACATCAGATAACCATTATCTCTAATGACCCAAATGCGACTACCTAACCATTAACACATTTAAAACAATACGTAGTACAAGGGAACTAACCAGTGCTTCTAAACTTAATCTAAAATACTTAAACATTTCAAGTTGAACTACAACACAACTACATTTAATTAATCTGGTTGAGCACTCCCGGATAACTATGGTTTGATGGGTTTAATTTTAATAATTAAAAATATTAGTTGATAACATACCACATTTTGCAGAGCCTAATTAAATTTAAAATAATTATAAAGTGGTAGTCTTCTTTGTGAATTTTGAACGCTACTCCCCCATTCCTGGTTAAGCCTCGTGGGTTTTCACTCGGGGCCGGTTTCCTCAGTCACCCCTACTATGGATTATAATGGAATTATCCTAAGTTAGTTCACTTGTACATCGACTATAACACAAAACCATTATAATATACACAGCCAACAAGTAGCATGTCATGAATGACATCAAACTTAACTAACAAAATAAATCATTAAGAAACATCCTCAAGAACAGTACAAAAATTGCTAACATCTTAATTGTTCTTATTAAGCTGCTAAGGCATCGACCAAACCATTACAGTACTACATTCCATAAGGGCCCTGACAAAAAGACTTAAAACTAGTGGCTCGACCCAGTTTAGTGGGTGGCCGTTACACTGTAAATGCGAGGGGGGTCTCTGGAAAAGTGGTTCAAAAACCTTTCATCTTTTAAAAAGTTTGCGTTGACGTTCTTCTGAACATCCAACAACTGGAGGACACATTCCTCACACTTCTCGACCTTCTTCAGTTTCATGGCAGAAACAACAACAACAAAAAAACTAAAACTAAAGGTTCCACCCCCCACGCTTGGTTTTTAAGGGCATTGTGGACCTGGGGGCTCCCCAAGGTTTTCACCTCGCTTACCCCTGGAAACAGGGTAGCTCACCGAGACCTTCCTTCTACATTTCATTACATTCTACTGATGCCTTAGAGCTTAAAATTAACCTAAGCCAAACATATTCATATAGAACTCACAATTCACTTATAAGAAAACTAACAAACAACTTACAACTTTACTACATCGGCCAGGCTGGAGACGTTACACCGCTTAGTTGGTTGCGCAAGCCAACTAGGCAGTTGCGACAAGTTAGTCTAACAATTACTGTTGAACGCATGGGCATCAAGCCAACAATGGGTTACACAGTCCAGAACTTTGGGGTAAAGGTAGGATCAGGGTTAAGGGTATGTTTGGATGGCTGGCAGGTCCTTCCTGTGCCCCATGTGGTTGTCTCACATGTTTATTTTACTTACGTTTTGTCAATCGCTTAAAATTTTAGCCAAATATCGAATAATTTGGAAAATTATAATTCCATAATAATAATAAAATAATAATAAATTCTGCCTGATCAGAACACAAGATTAGTTACAACATTCCACAACACTACAATTTTACAAATTAAAACGTTACATCTAAAAACATGGTTACATCAACAATCACCAATCTAACATAACTACGAGTATATTCCTTAATACATCTTCCAGTGTCTCCTTTAACAACTGTCCCGTGTGCACACATTTCTCGAACACAATTTGACTAGTCAACCGTAACTAACACAAATCGATCATTCCTTACTTAAGTTCTTTGAAAGATTATTCTGTCACAGCATTAACACGAATGTCTGGAGCAATCGGTATGGAGTTTGCCAAGCAAAACTTTCTCACCATACCACAGTGAGTTGAGGGACTCACACTTATTCAGAGTATCGTTACTCACAGTTACAAAGCTTGTATCATGTCCCGCAGTCGCTCGAGATTAACAACTTCGACTGCCTCCACGTTCTGTTCAACATCGTTTATCTCTCCAGGGTTCACACCCTCTTGGTCTCCTTCAGGACTGTCTAGTGACGTCAGGCCTCTCACTTTTGCGAAGACCTCGGTCAGAGTGGCGGAGTGACGCTGTCGGCGACGGTTCCGGCGACTCGACCACCATGCCATCACAGGCATAACAAATCTGTAACACATGTACACAAGCATCAGGGTTGACACTAACCCAAAACTACCAGCAGCTGCCACTTTTGCAGCATAAAATCTTCGACCAAACAGAATGTGGGACTTCAGATGATGGACTACGTCCTCCGGACGGTACTCCTTAACACCTAATGTGCCCAGCCGTTCGTTCAGTCCCTGCAGGACTTTCACAGCCGTTTCCTGCTCAGAGCTAAACAGCTCCTTCTCCTCGCTTGTGTAAATTTCTTCCACATTTGGAAACACAATTTCACTTATCTGTTCTGAGAACACAGAGCTGCCGTGAATACGGGCAGGCACCTTGAATTCTTCAGAGACAACATCACACATATCAATTCCTCTAAATTCACCGACCCCCTTCACTACCGCGGAAGTTATATTCAGGGTCCCGTCACTAGTTAGACAGTTCAAAGTCAATCTGTGCTCCTCTGAGGCACTGTATATCCATCGGCTTGGAGTTTTGACAAGTACCGGGGACCTTAATCCCGATATTAATTTTCTACCACAGAGCCTCACTTGCTCGTAATGAAACATCTCAACCGCACAATTTGGTCTCTTGCTTACGCTTAACAGGACATTCGATAACGGGCAAACAATCAGTTGTTCCCCTCGACACTCTCGGTCGAACTCCAATTGATTGTACATCGAGTACATCAACCGATCCTTACTGATCAATAATTTTTGGGTACCAACTTCCCACTGGGTCCATACTTTGAGAGAGGCATCATACACCGGATAGGTAATAATATCATATAATTGGAACATCTTATTATCGTTTGAAAGAGGCAACCTCATCACTACCCTTAGGGTGTGAATCGTTGTATAACTATGAACAACCACAGCAGAATAAAATTGATGAATATTTTCTAATTTAACAGGTGAATACAATTTAGTCGTTGGAGGTATAACCTTTTCAATTTCCTTCAAAATTCTTAGATACTCATGATGTGTTAGTAAGTTACTGTCAACCTTCCCAGCTGCTAAGCTCTCAATTGCTTGATGGAATTTAGTTATCTTTCGTCTTGCACTACTTACTGTTTCTTTAGTATCCGAAAGCGCAGAACTTAACTTCAAATATTCAAAAAGAGTTTTTAACTGATAATGAGCAGCATTTGCTTGTGTGAAAATTTTAACCATTTGTTCATGCATATTAGAATGATATTCTTTCAATATAGAAATTACGTTATTTATTGTTTTTGCATGTGATACTATTTCCGCCTGCATATTTGCTAGAACAGTCTCCTGCTCCTTAGCTTGATGCACTATTTCCTCGTTGGTGTTGTACAAATAATCCATTTTTCCGTCAATAATTTCTAAATCGCTATTCTCAAGTGTACCAAACAGAAACTTTAACACATGACCTCCTGCATCTACTAAACCTCGTTTCCCACGTCTTTGTGGTAACAGTTTTATTAGATCATCAATTTCATTTAGGTATTCACTAACTGACTGCTGTAATAGCACAAATTCGTAACGAAATCCGGCTTCCAATTGAATTAATGGAGAGTGTGAACTCATATTTTCATTAAGTAGATCTTCGAAAAATGTATTAAAATGATTCTTTACCTCATTTACCAAGATACTTAGATTTCGGGATTCCTCTTCAATCTGCGTCAAGTTGTACTGCAACGTGACCCTCCAATGGCTGTCCGTCAGCAGCACATCTCTGCCTCCTTCAAATATGACCCCTTGCTGGAAGCAGCTTACTACTCCCAGGATTAGAAAAATCAATCCTAAAACAGAACTTCAAATTTATATCGAGTTTTACCTTTACAACACGAAACACCAATCCCATAAGCATGTCAAGCACTTCCCACTTGTCAAAGCACCACCGATATAATTCCCAACTATGGCACATAGTCTTCGAGGCGTGCTGGCCTCCTTTTTACACGTGGCAACCTATTTCCCGTACGAGGTGTGCCAACACTTGGTACAGGGATACCATAATCTGCTGATGGTGTTCCCTCACCAATACAGATATTCGAGTCTGGAATCTCGATATCGCCAACATCGTCGTCAACGTGCACTTCCGGCACCTGGTTCACCTTGGTTCTACTCACGTACGGCTTTACTCGATTCACGTGAACCACGATTTCTCTATTTCTCACTTTCAAAACTAAATTCAACGACGATAACACCTTGACTATCCTGTAGGGACCCTTCCATAGTTTTGACAGTTTCTTCACTCTGTGACGTCCGATACTCGGCACGTGCAGCAGAACGTACTGGCCTTCCTCGTACAACGAATCCTTCACTTTCTTGTTGTACTGCCTTTCATACTTGGCCCTGGCCAATGCCTTACGTCGCGCAGCAACTTCATGGGTTTCCTTTAACTTCGCGCGCAGAGTCTCTACATGATCACCAAATACCTCGTTATCTTCTGTGATAGTCAAGTCACCCTCCATAGGAGCTTCCATTTTTCGCCCAAACAACATTTCGTTATGGCGAGAGAATCCCGTAGCCTCATGGCTTTGACTGTTATAAGCCATAGTTATATATGGGAGATATTCATCCCAATCAGTCTGATGACGGTTCACAAAGTGACTAAGCATTTTGGCAATAGTCGCGTGTACTCTCTCTAGCCGACCATTACTCTGTGGGTGAAACCCTGTAGTCTGGATTTTCCTGATGTGCAAGAATTTGCACAACTGTTTGATCAGGTCAGAGGTAAAGTTCGCCCCTTGATCTGTAATCAAAGCCTTGGGAACACCAAACTTAGTAATCACTCTCTGCACTAGGGCTCGAGCCACCTGGTCTGCTGTTTGGTCAGGCAGTGGTATAAATTCACAATACCGTGTGAAAAAATGATCCATCACACTCAAGATGTACACGTTTCTCGACTCACTGATGGGCAAGGGCCCTACTATGTCGGCTGCCACTACTTCGAAAGGAACCTTGGGCTCGTTAAACAACGTTCCAAGGGGGGCCTTTGCCTTTCCATAGTTGGTTCGTTGACTACAACTGTGGCACGAACGCACATAGTCTAATACGTCCTTATCCATGCCCTTCCACCAGAATTTTGCCTTAATACGGTCTAACGTCTTAGCCACCGCTGCATGTCCCGTCGTTGGCAGGTCATGGTTCAACCTGATTACCTCACGAGTAAGAGATGAGGGGACCACAATCTTCTTGTCACCTCCGCTCACTCTGTACAGGATCTTTTCTGGGCTCAACTTAAAACACTTGGCCTTCCTTAACTCTTGACAATGAGGATCATTCTTTTGATGCTCACGCAGTGTGGCAAGGTCAACCACAGGGAGCTCGTCCCTGCGAGTAGCTGCGCACATAGCTCTACTGAGAGCATCAGCGTTGGTATGTCTCTTTCCCGGCTTGTGTTCCACGGTGTAAGTGAACTCAGCAAGCCTCAACGCCCACCTCATTAGTCTACTACTTGGATCTTTCAAAGATAACATCCAGTTTAGTGCTGCGTGATCTGTCACAGCCTTAAATTCACGGCCTAACAAATAACATCTAAAATACTTTGTAGCCCATACTAAACCTAGCAGTTCTCTTTCGGTCATAGAATAATTCCTTTCAGCAGGAAAAAGAGTGCGAGAAGCGTACGCGACTGGATGTTCTTCTCCATCTACTTCTTGGGACAATACAGCCCCTAGAGCGTCAATACTGGCATCAGTAGCCAAGGTGAACGGCTTACTGAAATCGGGGAAGACCAACACTGGTGATGAGACTAGCTTCCACTTAAGTGTCTCAAACGCAGTTTGGCACGCCCGATCCCAATCAAACTCCTTCCCTTGCTTGGTTAAATCAAAAAGAGGTTTCCCAATGGCAGCAAAGCCTTCTATGAACCGGCGGTAATATCCGGCCAAACCTAAAAAGGACCGTACATCTTTTACAGTCTTAGGTACAGGGAATCCCTCTACAGCCTTAACCTTTCCTGGGTCGGGTTCTACACCATGGCCAGTTATTACATGACCCAGGTAGTTAACCTCGCCTACTGCAAATTTACATTTACTGAGTTGCACGCTCAAATTCACATCACGTAGCTTACTCAACACTTCACTCAAATGTGACAAATGCGAAGCCAAATCTTTCGAGAACAAGATAATATCGTCCAGATACACTAAACACTTTTCCCCTTTTAATCCCATAAGAACTGAATCCATCAGGCGCTGAAATGTTGCAGGCGCCGTAGACAGTCCAAAGGGCATACGTAGATACTCATAGTGACCTCCTGGCACATTAAAGGCAGTTTTCGGTCGACTTTCCTCATCTACCATAATCTGATGATAACCACTTCTCAATCTCAAGTCAAGTGTAGTATACATGGTACAACCTCCCAGCGAGTCAAGTGTCTCAGCGATGTTGGGTAGAGGATATACATCAGGTACAGTCACAGCGTTGACTGCTCTAAAGTCTACGCAGAAACGATATTTCTTACTGCCATCCACAGATTTCTTCGGGATGATGACTACAGGCGACGCCCACGGGCTATGACTAGGAGTTATTATTCCCTTGTCCAGTTGGTCTTTAATCAACTCATCCACTATGGGTTTCTGATGAAATGGAACCCGATAAGCTTTCTTATAAATGGGCGCAGCATTTCTCGTATGGATAACGTGTTTTACGGCCGATGTGCATTGCAGAGGCTGGGCCTCACTATGCGCAAACACGTCCCTGTATTCCTCTAGTACTCTTTTAACCTCTTGTCGCTCGGGTAGTCTCAAATGGCTAAGTTTTTCATCTACACATTTATCAAACGATTCGTATTCTTTGATAGCTAGTCCTACTTGCTTCGTTGTCACCTCTACATCATCCAAGATGGTCTTCCGCATCAACTCTGCGAGTTTCAGCTTTCCCTCTTCATTGAGGTGTAGCCCATGCTTGGTATACAAGCGCCTAGCAAACCTTCCTCGCATCTCACAGAAGGACATCCTTCCCCGTCCCTCCCAATTGGTTCCTTTTACGAAGGATCTAAGTAGATCATTCGCTCTCTTCAGATCTCCTATTACATTCTTGTCGAACCTATCAGGAATTCCCATAATTACAATGCGAGCATCCCACTTATTAGGTATTGCTTGAAAGGCTTGTTGTAGGGTGCGCGAGTAAGGAGCACCTGTATCCACGTCGTTGGTTCCTGCCATCACCAGTACCGTATCACCCTGAGTCAGCTGTGCAATCTCTCTTTTAAGATTACTCATCGCATCTTTAAGCTTACCATTAGGTACAAACCACGAACTGAGCTCAAAGTTCCCTGGCAACCTCTCTTCCAATAGCTGCTGAATTCCGCGACCGTGACTATCCGCTATCAAGACTATCTTACGTTTGACCTTATCTATCGTATCGTTACTAACTGATTCCACTATTCCAAATTTAGAATTTACCGTAAGGGATACTTCTTCGCCACTTACATTCACAGCCTTCGCCCAACATTTATTGTTCACTATTTTCGTTAATACTCGTGCCAAATACACGCCCTGTATGGTAAAACCCACCGGTTCGACCACTACATCCGAACCCTCCAGATTATCATTAGTCGTAGATCCAAATTTGCTTAACTTCAACTGAACCAGTTTTTCACTCCGCGCGGGTATCGTGACATCTTTAGCGTTATACACGTAATTCTCTATACAACTGTCCTGGCGTTTAGCCACTCGGACAACCTCAGGTGTCGTAGTAGGGGCCTGTGCCTTTTCGTGGCGCGGCGCAACTACTTGCCTACCTGAATCGGGGACACTCTCACCCTTGTGCAACCGATTTAACCAAATGTCATTTCCAGACATACGGAGAACACCTTCCGTGATGTCTATCGATGCACTTCCCTCTTTCAGAATATCACAACCTAACACGGCTAAATACCCACGGGGTAGGTTACTCACAACAAAGTTCCCTTTCACCGGCACACCCGGCTTTAACATCAAAGTCACTTTTTGTCTGCCGTAAATCTTCAGAGTTCGTCCTGAAATTCCCCGGATAATCAAGTCAGGCTTTGTCATCGGAGCTACAGCGGCTCCACGTTTGATGAGCGACACCTGAGCACCGGTATCAATTAATATCTTCCCCTCGGCATTATCCACACGCCCCATGGCAACTAGTTCCTCGGCTAAATCTTTCACAACCGGAACTATCCGTATTTCTTTATCTACTCGGGCGGTTTCACGACTCTTAACTAAGGCTCCTACTCTAGGTTCACAAGTGTTCTTTCCAGTCATTACATTTCTTTTCGTCGCCTTGGCCTGCGGTTGTGGCTCATTTACTCTCGGGGACGGGTGGCGGCGACTCCACTGGCCCCTGCCCCGTTTCCCGACTGACTAGCACTAGGAGTGCTGTTTGGAAGTTTTACGCAACAATCCTTTTGTCTGTGCCCTGGCTTATTACATCGCCAGCACCTCAAGTCATTACTGGGTCTACTAAATCCCCTATTGTCCCGACACTCATGAGACGTGTGCCCCGGATTATGGCACCGATAACAAACAAGGTCAGTTTGAAAAACCTTCCGTTCATCTGTAGCGCAAGACGGATCTTTCGATTGCTTCAAAATGTGATCAATTGCCACCGCTGTAGTGACGGCTTCTCGGATGTTAGTAGGGAATTTTAGTCTCGTCTGATCACCAACGTGTCCAATAAGACCTCGGGTAAAAGCATCCAAAGCTCTACGATCGGCTTCTTCCCTTAGTGCAGCATTAACTTCTGGATTTGCAGTGACTCGCACTGTCTTTTCATTTAATGTCCACACTCGATCAGCAAAAGCTTCAATCGTTTCACCCCTCCGTTGCTGTATTACAGACAACTGCTGGAAGTAACAATCTTTCGGAGCTTTGTCACTAAACCGTTGTGTCAAAACTTCTTTAAATCCCGCATAAGTACTCAACCGGCCTTGATCCTCCGATCGAATAAAACTCAAGGCGGTTCCAGCCAATCTCAATTTAGCAACCCTTAATTTTTCGTCGTTTCCCCAATGACTTAATTCACCGACATTGTCGATACTCTCAAAGAAGTGGAGAACAGCCTCCGGCTTTCCTCCATCAAAGGGAGTGATCGAGTCTACCATGTCGAACGTAGGTCGTTCTGTATGACCTCGCAAAGTTTCCTCCAACATGGTGTTCAGGTGGTCACTTCGATCCAACCTAGCATGACCAAGAGTCTCCAACCGTTCAGTTACCGCATCAATGGCTTCCTGGAGGTCCATTTCTTGCCCTCCAATACTAACGCGACCAGTCATTGTCAATCAGTTCAGGCACACTTACTTTCAAAAAGTGGACAAGTCCCAACTTAGTTTTCCAAAAATAATTTTAAAAGATTTTTCTCAATTAAATTTTCAATTAAATAATTATGTGCTCTCTCCCGTTTGTGAAAAGTAATTAAAATCAAGAAATAATTTTAATTTATCGACTTGCAATCAATCAATCAACTTTCAATTCAGCTCTAATCAATCCACTTTTTGTCTAAGTCCTGAACACTAATCAAATACGAAGTTACACCACGATTTATTCTAAGTCAAGACAACCTACTATGTCTGAGCAAAGAATAATTCCAATATTTCAATATTTACTTTTCCTTCAAATTACCCAAAAATATTTAAAATACCTTTTAACTATCACTCAATTCATCACGAATGTCGAAACCTATTCCACAAAATTTAATCTTCTTTCTTCGTGCCTGTAAATAAACTTAGCAAACTAACTCAATCAGGGTTTGCTGGTTCCACCACGGACGAGAGGAAGAATTTAAAACATAATAAAAAAATCAAAAGTCAAAACTTTAAAGTTAACCAAAAGTTTAAAGTTTAATTATAATTTAACTATCATCAGATGAACAAGTTCCCAAAGTTTCAACAAAATATAACCAAGTCCAACTTTAATTTTTCAAAAATATTTAAATTTATAATTTATTTCACTTCCCTTTAATGACTACTACCCCTTATCTTCCTTCTCTCACAACGTGGTTAGCCTCCTACCCTGTACCGGTACCTTTGAGTTAGCCTAACCAAGTCAGAAAGGTTAGGTTATCAACTAATTTGTATAATTAAGTTAGTTTTAGAAGCAGTTAATTTAGGTTAATCGGGTTTTAACTATCAGCACATTAAAACCTTAGAGTGTACGTTTATTTTTGATCAATATTACGTATAAGAATTGAATTACTGAGGGACTAGTCCAATCAAAACAAAGTACTACTGAATAACTACTCAATTATTCACAACTACCGAAATAACGATTGTCGAGATTCAAGTAATCGACAACCGAATGCCTAACAAAGAATATAACTAGTTAGTAATGTCGAATGGAATTGTGGGAGCTTACAACAAGTATGGCGGACTATTAGCGTCTATTGTTCTCAGCCAATATGGCGTCTCTATTACAAGTATTACTTTAAAATTCAATAAAAATTAATCAAAAAAAGTTTTCAATTAGTTTTAAATTTAAAGCATTAAATTACCTTTGACTTAGTCACCTCGTGATTTCAACAATTTCAAATATTACGTTTTATAGACAGTTTCTAGGCTAGCATTATTCTACGGGCAGAATAAAAATTACTTACCCATCATCCTTGTCCCGGCTTCTTGCACCAACTTTTCGATTTCTTCAACGAAACAAAGAAACACTAATTTATTTTTAGAAAGATGAACCGACCGACAGAACCAACTGACACAACCCCACACCTGACACCAAATATGTGGCGTGACGATCACACGTAATTTAATTTAAAAAGTTCTCGGGTTCTAATTCGGACACGGTGATGGAAACTAGCCCAGGTTGCTGTAATAAAAATTCTCTCCTCGGTTGGCCAAATAAAACAATTTAGTTTATTGCGAAAACAATTTGAATTTTATTGCATAATTTAGAATCAGTTGAACAATTACAAATTTAGAACGGGAGAGAGAGCAAGAGAGCGATTTCACGCGAGCTTGACGCATTCAAAACCCTGGCACGACTCCGACTCAGAACAACGAACTCCAGGGAGCAGCGTTGTTCCAGACGCTACCTCAGCAAATTCCTGCCTGTTTACCACCCAGTAACTGCGCAGCTGCTCTGGGTATGGAAAGTTACCAGGCTTACTGCTGACAGACTTGGACTTACAATTCATGTGCTGAATTAAAATATATATCTTCTCCACCTGCACTGCTTAACCTAATAAGTCTGGCTGCATATATTCATTACTCGTTACTACAATTAAATTTTATGCTGAATAAAAATAAAATATATTACTGATAATTTAATATTTTAAATTGGCTGATTAAGACCGCATACAATGTTACCGGTCTGGTCTTAGAAATATATGCTGGGGTCGTCACAATGTGTCAAACTATGATACATCTCTAGCTACAGAATGTGTTGTTAACACCTACACAGCGACACCTGTCTTGTACCTACTTTAGGATAGCCAGTATACTATCAGTGACTGTCCGCCGCAGTCAATGTGTCAAACTATGATACATCTCTAGCTACAGAATGTGTTGTTAACACCTACACAGTGACACCTGTCATGTACCTACTTTAGGGTAGCCAGTATACTATCAGTGACTGTCCGCCGCAGTCAATGTGTCAAACTATGATACATCTTTAGCTATAGAATGTGTTGTTAACACCTACACAGCGACACCTGTCTTGTACCTACTTTAGGATAGCCAGTATACTATCAGTGACTGTCCGCCGCAGTCAATATGTCAAACTATGATACATCTCTAGCTACAGAATGTGTTGTTAACACCTACACAGCGACACCTGTCTTGTACCTACTTTAGGATAGCCAGTATACTATCAGTGACTGTCCGCCGCAGTCAATGTGTCAAACTATGATACATCTCTAGCTACAGAATGTGTTGTTAACACCTACACAGTGACACCTGTCATGTACCTACTTTAGGATAGCCAGTATACTATCAGTGACTGTCCGCCGCAGTCAATGTGTCAAACTATGATACATCTTTAGCTATAGAATGTGTTGTTAACACCTACACAGCGACACCTGTCTTGTACCTACTTTAGGATAGCCAGTATACTATCAGTGACTGTCCGCTGCAGTCAATATGTCAAACTATGATACATCTCTAGCTACAGAATGTGTTGTTAACACCTACACAGCGACACCTGTCTTGTACCTACTTTAGGATAGCCAGTATACTATCAGTGACTGTCCGCCGCAGTCAATGTGTCAAACTATGATACATCTCTAGCTACAGAATGTGTTGTTAACACCTACACAGCGACACCTGTCTTGTACCTACTTTAGGATAGCCAGTATACTATCAGTGACTGTCCGCCGCAGTCAATGTGTCAAACTATGATACATCTCTAGCTACAGAATGTGTTGTTAACACCTACACAGCGACACCTGTCTTGTACCTACTTTAGGATAGCCAGTATACTATCAGTGACTGTCCGCCGCAGTCAATGTGTCAAACTATGATACATCTCTAGCTACAGAATGTGTTGTTAACACCTACACAGTGACACCTGTCATGTACCTACTTTAGGGTAGCCAGTATACTATCAGTGACTGTCCGCCGCAGTCAATGTGTCAAACTATGATACATCTCTAACTACAGAATGTGTTGTTAACACCTACACAGCGACACCTGTCTTGTACCTACTTTAGGGATAGCCAGTATACTATCAGTGACTGTCCGCCGCAGTCAATGTGTCAAACTATGATACATCTCTAGCTACAGAATGTGTTGTTAAACACCTACACAGTGACACCTGTCATGTACCTACTTTAGGGTAGCCAGTATACTATCAGTGACTGTCCGCCGCAGTCAATGTGTCAAACTATGATACATCTTTAGCTACAGAATGTGTTGTTAAACACCTACACAGCGACACCTGTCTTGTACCTACTTTAGGGTAGCCAGTATACTATCAGTGACTGTCCGCTGTAGTCAATGTGTCAAACTATGATACATCTCTAGCTACAGAATGTGTTGTTAAACACCTACACAGCGACACCTGTCATGTACCTACTTTAGGGTAGCCAGTATACTATCAGTGACTGTCCGCTGTAGTCAATGTGTCAAACTATGATACATCTCTAGCTACAGAATGTGTTGTTAAACACCTACACAGCGACACCTGTCATGTACCTACTTTAGGGTAGCCAGTATACTATCAGTGACTGTCCGCCGCAGTCAATGTGTCAAACTATGATACATCTCTAGCTACAGAATGTGTTGTTAAACACCTACACAGCGACACCTGTCATGTACCTACTTTAGGGTAGCCAGTATACTATCAGTGACTGTCCGCTGTAGTCAATGTGTCAAACTATGATACATCTCTAGCTACAGAATGTGTTGTTAAACACCTACACAGCGACACCTGTCATGTACCTACTTTAGGGTAGCCAGTATACTATCAGTGACTGTCCGCTGTAGTCAATGTGTCAAACTATGATACATCTCTAGCTACAGAATGTGTTGTTAAACACCTACACAGCGACACCTGTCATGTACCTAATTTAGAGTAGCCGGGATGCTATCAGTGACTGTCCGCCGCAATCAATGTGTTAATGACCTTCTTAAATTTATACTATGAATATTATAGACGTAATTTACGTAGTAATCAGATTTCTTTCTAAAACTAATTTTTCCTATTACTCAATAATAAGAGGAAACTCATACTATGGTTTAGACTGTTTAAGGTATCTTTTAAATTTGTTTAAACACTTCTCATTTTTAGTTACAGATCGTGATTTGGTTCGGTATTTTGCTTTCTTCTTTAAGAATTCTAATTTACGGGTCTCTGTAGCTATGTTGTGTTTATAGCGAGTCGAATACCTATGGTGAGCACCCAATATATGCAGTTTATTTGACCTTAGTAACTGTTTTGTGTATAAGCGAGCTTGGTAAATATAAAGTCTGTACAGTGTCACTATTCCCAGGCGAGGAATCTCATCCCTCACTGATTCATTCCAATTCAGACCTAAAATTAGAAGTATAGCATGTTTTTGTAATAAAAGTATTTTATTTAGATTAAATTTTGAAGTAGCTCTATAGATGGATAATTAAAAAAAATTATGGAGTCATTATATGCAAGGTAAAGAATCATAAGACTATGAGCGGAGCACAGACATTTTATAAATTACTAACAACCCAAATGAGATCTTTTTAACAACTTGGTCAACATGTACATGAACTTAAATGTTTATCTAGTGTCAATACCAAAAATTATGATAAATCTACTTATTTTAATCATTCATATTTAAATATTATACGTGGTTTTAACATTGTCTTACAGTAATTTGTTGAAAATAATATAAAATTTGATTTTTTTCCTGAGGGAAGGAGACGGCGAAAAAATCTACCCTGTCCCGGGATGGGGTCCATTTCAGTCACAGAGGTGTCTCACCTGGGATTCTTGCTAGTGTTTGTTATCTCTGTTATGCTGGGCTCTGACATGAGTTGCTCTGAAATTCAGTGTCTCAAATTAATAAAGGCATTTTTATTTATTATTTACTATCTGACGAGTACTAGTTGCTTCCAATAGAAGTAGTAGATTTTATTTTTTTGTTTTAACACCTGTCATTGGAAGTCTTTCTTGCACCTCTATGGTTTAGCCTCCTGCTCTCACCGTAAGTGGAAAAACATTTTGTAGCTACCTGAACACTTAACACTTTAAAGCTATCAAGTTACCATCCATTATTAATTAAATAAAGCACGTGATAAAATATTATATACGAGGTAAAAATAGACATTTAAGCGATACAGGACAGCATGTGGCATGTGTGACCTAGAGCCAATTGGTTACATGACCTGTGGATCAGCCATACTCGGGGATCTCATGCTGCCAAAACGCTGGTTCCAAATTAAAAATAAAAAAAGATTGTCCATTCAAATTGTTTCATGAGGGATTGGACTAATGAACTACTATTCTCACAATGTATTATATTACTGTATTGCTGAATGAAACAATAACAACAAATAGAATTAAAAGTTTAAATTGGATACTTCACCTACTTTTTAGTGACAATTAAAGCAAAGGAATTTAGAATTTTAAAATGAAATTTTCTGTCAATTTTGGATATAAAACTACATTTTAAAACGTTTTCATTCTTGGCAATTTTATGTTTTAGGTCTTTAGAAGTCTTATTTTAGCCTATTAAAGTTTTTATAAATGACTTATTTTGATATGTCTAATAATAGTGGCGTGAGTAATTTTTAACTAAATAAAATATTGAATGGCGCTATTGCTAAATAGACTATTGAATGTATTGTGTACATTCATAATAAAATGTGAGTGTAATTAATAAATTGCTAACATGAATATAAAGTGAATAATACAAAAATAATGACTACCATAACCAACAACCAAATCAGGTTGTATGGGCGGCGGCTTTTCATTGTTTGCCGATTGATGAAGGATTCAAACGTTACCCATCAATAAGTTACTATACATGGATATCTACTTTTTCATATAACTTGTTTTTCACCATATCAG
This sequence comes from Homalodisca vitripennis, assembly GCF_021130785.1. NCBI lineage: Eukaryota > Metazoa > Arthropoda > Insecta > Hemiptera > Cicadellidae > Homalodisca > Homalodisca vitripennis. The sequence goes on from NC_060215.1 coordinate 143,370,275, forward strand.
GGTACGACTCATAAGGAGTTAGAAGAAAATTGTAAATGAAAGCACAGGTTATGAAAATAAAGATCTCTATTAGAAAAGCACAATGCCACAAGTCCAATCTCAAATGATTAAATCCACACACAAAAAGGCAGCGGTTTAAATCTACAAACATAACCTTCTTGAAAATATCTTTGGTGTTCTTCTTTTAATTAGTTACAGTAGTAGATCCCAACAATCTACATTGAATATAAGAACCAATATAAACTGCCATTCTTTGTACATTGAACCAATGTGTCACTTAAGTCTGGGCAAACCAATGGATCAGCAGAAGTGAACATATCACTAACTGCAAACGTCAAGATATTGAAGTGAAAAGAGTTGGTTGGTAGATATAGTTTACTGCAGGTTGGCTGTTGGAGTGGGTGGGGCTCCCTTAATATTAAAGGTTTTTTTCTCCCCCAGTCTCTCTTGCTCACTTTGACTGGAAGAGGCTGCTACAGAAGTAGTCTCTCTTCTTCCAAGGTGACATGACCGGCATAGTGCCTTCCTCATGGGGATGTTGCCTCTTCTTGTCATTGGCATGTTTCATTATGTCTTGGCTAATAAGGTTACAAAAAATTATTAAATCTTTCCCTTATAAAACTGTTACATAATTTAATATTTTGATGTATTTTGTATGTTTATTTGGAGTTTTTCTGAATTATGGCTGCTATATCAATGTTGTATAGTCATAATTTAATTTTTACACAGTTGGTTGTTCTGTTGCAGAACGATGAGCGAAGAGACCCCTTTGGAATTAGCGATCCAGTACAATTTGCCTGATGTGGTGGAGGCATTGTGTCGCCGTGGTGTTGATCTGTCTTCCGTGGACAAACAGAACAATTGTGCCTTATGGGCTGCCTTGGAGAAAGGATACGAAGACATAGCTATTATTCTTGTCAAGTACAGAACAATTTTTAAATATGTGATATACAAACACTATTTCACTTTCAGCACTTAGAATCTTTGAACATAACAGTAAATTATGCATTCCACTTAGCAAAATCTGACCTCGTTTTACATGTTAACCCTCCTACTAGCCAGCGACTCGTATTGAGTCACTGTGTCATCTCCGCTTTTATGATATATTTAAACATAAAATGGGGATTAACCCCAACAATATGATACCTACATGTTCCGAATAAACTAAACTAACCCCAATAGGTATTAACATTTCCGATAATCTTGAATTTAGCAACTTATAAAGTAGTAGCATTTTTTACCCATATGAATGCCATTCCATCACTTACAATGTTTTGTTCATACGCAGTTTTGACGATGAATTTCAACTGCTTTCTCGGCTTTAGCCCCAAGAAAACAAATAACAGCACTTGCTTCACAGATGGTGGGATTCTCAGTTGACAGGGGCATTTGAAATATGCATTAACAGATGTAAAAACGATCCATTTTTTGCTGTAATTGCATCTGTGGATTGCTAACAGATGAAGGTAGACAGTGCGCAAGAACGGGACACTGCTCTCCAGTGTCTCAATATCAAAACAGTTCTTACTTAAAAACATTCCTCCTATTAATAAAAAGCCTAGATTCCACATTATTTGAAAATATTGAAAATTTATACAAAAATGGTCAACATTAAATTAAAAAGTTACATGCCTTGGCCTGCCATTATTGAAAAAATTTATGACATAAAAACAAAGGTGAAATACCATGTTATTACAAAACAAACTGCCGTTTGTTCTGAAAAGAATGTTTTGCCTTTAAAAACTGACCAATAAAATTACCTTTTCAAAGACAAAAATAATTATCTAATCAAAATGTTTTCTGTTTGTTCATCATACAAAACCAAGCTAGTCTTCCATTGCCTTTCTTAGAGGTCTGTCTTGTTCTAACTAGAGGTTTACGGAAACATAACAACAACTATTTGATATTGTTACTAGTTGATAGTAAGTTCAGCAGACTTACCTTGAAAACTATCTTCTAGGGTCCACTGATTGAAAGAATGCATAAAAGTATAAATATTTTACACACAATTATAAATTCTCTATTGCACTGCAATCTTTCCCTCAACTAGTAGAGAACATTCTCAAATCATTTTCTATTTGAGATAATGTTATCAGCATAAAATACAGAGTTACTTGGAGGTAAAGTCGTTACTTCCTTCAACAAAAACTAAAGAGCTGAACCTAGAGATTTAAACATGCACTGTGATTAATATTCAGTTATAGTTAGGATTTCATAAAATAATGTTACATTTTGTATACAAATTTTTTGCATTATTATTTATGAGAATTTTAGTGGTCAGCCTGGAATTCCATCATTAATTACTGAGTTTAATATCCCACCATCAGGTACTCATTATTATAATGTTTTATAATTATATAAAGTTAGTACGAGGGCTATTCAGAAAGTAAGGAACCTTTTGGAATTTTAAAAAACCAAGTACAAGAAAAACATTTTATTATGTACGTGTGAGAGAGAAACTAGATACTACTTTTCTACATAATCACTATACAAATTCAGGCACTTATCATAGCGGTGGACAAGCTTTGAAAATCCTGTATCATAGAATTCTGCTGCCTGTGATCTCAGCCACTCAGTGACACGTACCTGGAGCTCCTCATCATTGTCAAAACGCTGAGTTGCTAGCCGGGTCTTCATTTTTGGGGAAAAAGTGAAAATCACTTGGAGCAAGATCAGGACTATAAGGGGGATGAGGAAAAACTTCCCAGTTGAACGCGTTCAAGAGTTCTTGTGTATGGTTTGCCGTGTGAGGTCTAGCATTGTCAAGCAAAAGCAGTGAGAGTGACAATTTTCCTTGGCACTTTTTTTAACAGCTCTCCTAAAGTTTTGCCATGTTTCGTAGTATTGCTCAGAATTTCGCGTTGCACCAAAATTGATAAGAACACCTTGCCTGTCCCAGAACACTGTTGCCAAGATCTTCCTTGCCGACAAAGTTTGCTGACATTTCCTTGCTTTTATAGGGGAACTTGTGTGCCCTCAATCTATGGACTGCAATTTTGTCTCACAATTCACATTTCCTACTCCGGTTTCTTCTCCTGTTACGATTCAATGTAGTAGTGCATCATCATGACTGTGTAGACTTCCAAAAATGTCAAAAGCTGCCCCCTTTCGTTGTTCTTATGATGATTTATAAGCATTTTTGTGAAACAGCGGTTTTCATGAATATTTTAGGCAACAGGTTGACAATTACAATGCTCTTCTCTTCATCATGAACGTTTGTTGTACCATTTTTAAACTGGATGCACCACTTCCTGACATAATTTTCAGTCATTACATTATTCCCGTACACTTCACACAATTCCCGATGAATTTTTTATGGTTTTTTAGTTTTTTGCTAAAAAAATCACAGTCCGCACTTCACAACTGATGGAATTTTCTACTGCAGCACACATTTCAAATTTGAATATATAAATAAAACAGGCATTGCAGAAATGTTCCCGTTGTCACGGCTGGATGCTGACTGAGGTGCCGAGCACGAGCACAACAATATGTACGTGATTGGCGCACCTAGAGACGTCAGGTGGATACGTTCCTTACTTTCTGAATAGCTCTCGTATAAACTGAATTGTTATGTAAAATGTCTGGTGATGTTATTTTATGAAGACGGAATCGATAAGCTTGTATTCTGTTGTAACAAGTCCTTCAATTTGACCAAATGTCCATGGTTTAAAAGTGCCTTTTTAAAATGTATTTAGAGTACATTATATATTTTGATAAGTTATTTTTGATTTTGAAAAATGTGTTACTTGCTGAACAATTTTGATGAGATTATGAATTGTGTGGCAGAAATGGTGTCGACACAGACAATTGGAGCGAGGGGCCCGAAGGATGCTACCAGACTCTCTTGCATAGAGCAATCGATGAAAATAAGGAGACGATAGCCAAGTTTCTCGTCCAGAGGTATAAGTACTTTCATTGCATTATCTTACATACAATTCTATCTGGTACCTTATTATTTTGTTTTTCAACATCGCGTTGGCTGAGAACGATTATATTTATAAAACACATACACTGTTCTCGACAGACAATGTAAAGAGTTTTCAAGAAGCTCAACCACCGACAGGGGTTAAAATAGGGTTGGAGCTCTCTGAAGAACTATATTTTTTGTTTTTCAACTTCCTGATGTCCTACAGCAATGAAATTTGAAATACACACTACAACAGGCAAGTAAAAGCATTTTCTATGAGATCAACTACTTACACGGGCTGAACAGAGCTACAACCTCTAGAGGAATCATTATTGTACTTCCCCCTGTCGTAGAAAGTTGAAATTTGACATCCATGTCTTACTCTCAACAAACTTCCAGTACCAAAAATACTTTGTAACGCCTGAAGTAGACACTTTTGGTCAAAGTAGACATTTTGGACCTATTGCATGTATGTATTTTCTTGATCAATGCAACGAGCCAAATGCTACTACGGCACTGGAAATTACTGTAAGTAAATTACAGTGGTCGAAAGTAGACTTTTGTTTTATTTAACAAGACCTTTAGACCTATGTATCCATATATTTTCTTTATTTGGGCAGCAATAAAAATGGTACTAAGACACCAAAAATACTTAAAATTTAAAATACTGAAATAAAACATAATAGACAGTAGTATAAACAATGTTTACATTGTTTTTGTTACTTTCTGTTTTGTTCATACCATGTGGGATATTTAAAACATGATTAATAAAGCCACTGTAGTGATGCACAGTTTACTTTGGACTTGGGATTGAGACTGTTTATTCACCAATCCATTACTTATGGAGATTTCTCCAACTGTAGAGGTCAATGCGGTGAAACTTGGGTAATTTTTGTCTTGTCTGATATTTTCCCCACCATTCTTGGCATTCAAGCTTTAAAATGAATCTCCTAGAGCTATCTTATTTTCTTCACAATTTGAGAAATTTCGTGGGGATCAATTCGTTTACGGAATTAAATATATAGTTAGTACATTCCAGCAGTGAATAACAATCATTTACATATTACAGTCTTTGGAAATGACTGGCCATTTTTAGCAGTAGTGACAAGAACCGTATTATCAATAGTGAAGTGATTCACAATGTGTTGTAGTGGATGTGACTTGGATACGCCGAGGCGAGCAGGACCAGGGGGCAGAGGAGGGGAGGAAGCCCATGACCAGCAGAGTCCCCTCCACTTGTGTTGTCAATGGGGTTTAGAATCAGTAGTGCAAAAGTTGGTAGAACACGGAGCCAACATCAACGTTATAGTAAGTGCCATATCGCATTCACTTATAACTTAGATTTAGTTATGATTAATCACAATGCATGTACTGGTGATTAACCCTTAGCATGGCGTAGACGGAATAATCCGTGATGTTGTTTGGTCTTATAACGCCAAAGACAAAATAATTTGCCGATCCATAAAAATATATTTTATTACTGTTTTTGAAGTTTATAAGTTCAATACATAAGCCAGAATACAAATTAATGTACTGGCTTGACGAAATAATCCAGTTGCAGCTGTCAGCTGGCCGCAGTAGGTAAACAATAAATTGTTTTGTTGCTGGCAGCTGTTCTCCCACTCCCGTCTGTTCGCCGATGACGATACTATCCGCCATTACCGACTGTCAGTGGAGCACTCATTGTGCCTTTGGGAAGTGTTCTTGCATTGTCATTCCTTATACAAACAGTTGTAAAAAGTTATTGTTACCATGTTTTAGTTGTTATAATAAAGTTTTTATTGTTTCTTTTCTGTTGTGTAATTATGGCTGCAAGTCATGTCCCGAACCCCATGGCTTCATCCCGATTTTTGTTTTGAAGTTTACCGTACAACTGCCTAAATCTATTATTATGAAAACTTATAAAACTAATCAAGATCAGCATATTACACTTTATTTGTTTTCTTATCCTTGTACATAGTTTTCATATTTTTCATCACATGCATTTTATTACTCTGTAACCTAAATTTGATTTTGATTGAAATATCCCATTATTATGAAAAAATGTGATTATTTTAATGCAAGTATTACATTATTGTAAAATGTATTTTTTTTTGTGACTATTAGTCATTAGGAATGAATAAAAAAATTAGCTTTAAGGAATTTTTATTTTTATTTTTTCACCTTAAATGAGCATAATCTAAAAAATTACTAAATTTATATCGGCGTTCAAAGGGTTAATAAGCTCATTAGGTAGTAATTATTCACAATAGACGAACTTCTTTGAGTCTTGATTACACAAAATGTTCGTACAGCTGTAAAGTCATGTCCTCTCATGGATTGTTAAAAGGGACTGGTGATATCAACAGAAGAACATTTATATACTGATAATTCAGTTAAGTATTTAAAATTAAAACAATTCCAAGTTACTTTGAAATCTTTGCTGAAAAAACTCTTGTGCTGAATAGAATGGTTCTTCACCAGCCATTTATGAAGTTCTGTCTTCAGTTCATGCCTGATTTACTTCGCAGCTCCAGAGGTAGATGGTTTTAAAATCTTCTTCCCCTGTACATTGGATTTTTTCAAATGTGGTAAGGTGGTGAATCGGAAGGATATACATTTCTTTTTTCCTTCCTGAGGGAAGAGGACAGTTTGTCCCCGCACTTAGTCCTAAAAAGGACCTTTGTGCCTCCCTTACTTTAATTTGTGCCCTCAAAGACCAAGGCTTTTGCAAAAACCAATCAGATTTAAGGGCTCCTGTTCTCTAATGTCCTTGGGGCTGAGGAGATATGCTCTCAAGTATCTTTTCCGAGTCTCTACGATGCCAGGACAATCCAACCAAATGTGCTCCGCTGACTCCTCCTCTTCTCCACAGAGTCTACATTCGCTGCTCTGGCTGAGGCCTACCTTCATAAGGTGCTTCCTCAGAGGGCCATGTCCTGTCAACATTCCTAATATCAGTCTTATATCCTCCTTATTCTGGTCTAGGAGAGCTGTCCACCCTTTTGCGTAAGGAGAGATAAACATTTTGGATAGTCTTAAACCTGAGGCTCTACTCCAATTATTGTGTCTTGTCCTCTTTTCCCAATCTTTGACCAGAGCTTTAATGTTGGAGAAGGCTATCCCACAACCTGGCTCAGGCCCCACCAATGTGGATTCTGCTCCCTTTTTGGCGAGGATGTCCGCTTTTTCATTCCCATGAATACCTTCATGACCCGGTACCCAACCGAGTGTTACTCTGTTATTTCTTGCCAGCTCTGCTGGAGCATTCCTGCATTCCTAGACCGCTTTCGAATCAATCGAACAGGTATCCAGTGCCTTCAGTGCAGCCTGACTATCAGAAAGTATTAGGTATGATAATCCTTTTGTCCTCAACTGTGTGAGTCTTCTGGAACATGAGTCTATTGCCATGACCTCCGCCTGAAAAACCGTGGCATGTCTTCCTAGGGGCACAGCCATGTCGACTCCAGGTCCATGTATTCCGTATCCTGCCCTAGAGTCTAGGAGTGAACCATCAGAGAAAAACTTCAGGACTCCTTTTGTAGGGTAGGCCTCCCTTTTAATCCATTTCTCCCTACTTCCGATAGAGACCGTATATGGTTTTTCAAAGGAGTATTTCTTAACCATAGCATCTGATACTTTGGTTAGCATTTCAGCCTCAGGAAATTTTTCCAATATCTTCATGTAGCCTTCTATGGAGGTAGCATTTATTACCTTTGTTCCTAGAAGCTTCATTGCGCTCATCGCAGCTGTTCTCATCACCTCCTGGCCAAGAGGAGTGTACCCCAGGACCGCTTCCATTGCTAGTGTTGGGCAGGAGCTCATCGCTCCCGTGATGCTTAAGCAAGCTAACCTTTGAAGACTCTGTAGCCTTTTTGCAGCTGTTGTTTGTTCTACCTTCGGCCACCACACTAAAACAGCATATGTGACCATTGGTTTTATTATGGTTTCGTAAATCCAATATATCATTTTGGGTTCAAGTCCCCATTTAAATCCAAAAAGTCTCTTACAGGCCCCAAGGGCCATTATTGCTTTGGATGTCCTGTTTCTAATATGGGAGTTCCAAGTGAGCTTTTCATCCAGGATTAAACCCAGGTACTTCACTTCCTTTGTTTGGTTAATGCTGATTCCCTCCAGGACAGGTTTTGCTAGCTGGAATTTTCTTTTCCTGGTAAAGGTAATCATATTTGTTTTTGATGGGTTGATCCCAAGGATATACATAGTGGCATTCCTGTTGTTGTGCTAATGTAAATCTGCGTTCCTTGGTAAGTTCTTCCCATCGCTATAGATGACCACTTCCTGAATGTAAGTCCAACAACAGTTAGGAACTTGAGTTGAACTGGTTCTGACTGCTTTCTTCTGCAGTACAAGGATTCTCTGTAGATTTGATGCTGATTTGTCATCCCAGACAGCCAGGCCATCTTACATGGGACTCAAAAAGTACAAGTTCGATAGTTTAAACTTTTTTGTTTAACGTCCCAACACTTGTGGTACATCATGGGATCCACCAATGAAAGGGATAAACCAATAATCTTTGTACAAATCAAATGTTTTTTTTGTCTTTATTAATTGTCTTTTTAAAATGCAATGTCGAAATTTCTGTTTTACAACTAACTATCCGTAAACACATGTACAGTACTGCAAGCACTTTTCAGATAATAATAAAAATTCAACCTCCACTAAATATTTTTTTTTAATTTCTGTTAGAGACATCAAGAACTTAGCTTCTATATCTCTGTTGAACACCAAAACTTCTTTATTTATTGACTATCTTAATTTTTCCTGATTTTATTCTTAACATTTTTCATTAGTATTTTACTTTTATATACAAATTTATATACAATATATGAGTTATTAAAATATATAAATTGAGATCTTTTTCCTTGTCTTAAGAAAACGTATAAAGAGCTATGATTTGTGCCATATATTTGTCTTTACATCTAGTAGTGTTAGTACAGTTATACATCAAATTAAGAGTCTGTTTATTTGATGTGGAGGATGTGATGCCAATATTTTATCTCTCAAAGAACTAAATAAAGAAACAAATTATTTAACCACTATCACACTATTTTTGTATGAAAACTAAAGTCTCTTGACTATTGTTCCAAATAGAGAACCAGGACAAACAACTGCTTGTTCCGAATTACACTGTCCTCTTAACCTATGTACTGTAGTAATTGTAATTGTTACTTGTTTTCAATGAAAAATGGATTTTGTCAACATGTGATCTTGACTCGGAAGGAAGAAAGCTTTCTTATAGTGAATTGAGCTGAAGAAAAATTGTAATTCAGGAGCATCTGTTCCATCAAGTAAAGGGTCTTTTGTTTAAGGCAATTTGCCAAATTTTATTTCTGGAATCGATGACAATTGGTTTAACCTAAAATTGGTCTTACAGGACGCGGAAGGGAAGACTCCATTCCACATTGCAATTCTGAACCAACACCATTCAATAATCAGTTTACTCCTGTGCCACCCATTCTTAGATCTGACAATTCCTGATAAACAAGGACTGACTCCTTTCGCTACAGCACTGTCATGTCGCAATAACAAGGCAGCTCAGGCAGTGCGCGACAAGCTTCCCACCGCTGCGGAACAGGTAATTTTTACAGTTTCTGTCTAGAGTTTTTAGGTATACTCTCCAAACTCCTTGAGTTCTCATACCAAACAAATAGAGTAACTTATAATTGAAATGGCTCTGTTAATTTAAACAATGTAATGAGACATCAAGGATAGCTGTGCAAAATGGGAAAAACTTTGTAATAAGATGATATTATATAAAGTTATGTGATTGTATGTCCAAATCGTCCAACCTCTGTAACTTGGAAATCGAAGAAAGCTCAAGAATAGCCTATTTTGTTTGAAACTGTATCCAGACCTATCATAAAAACAAAACAACTCCTTTCTTCTTCACATTTATTTTTATTTATTTCCAACAGTGAACCGATTTTCAGGTTGAACAGCTCATTAAAAATATCTGTAATAAATCTGTTATACTTTTGTTTTTAAATTATCCATCATCAACCATAAATAAACTACTGCCTTCTACAACTAGTGTGCATTTTAATGAGTGTTTTCTTCATGCCCTCCAGAAGAGAACTGCCTGGGGTCTCAAACCCTAAAAAGGCACCGAAAGTTCTCTGAACTTGTACTCATGGCCCTACTCAGTCATCAACTGATAGGACAGACAGACTTAGATTTTCTCTCAATGCAGTAACAGTCACTTCTTGATAATGACTGATAACTACTAAGGGAGGTGAAACCACATCCTCAACCCCTTGTATTAATGGTTTTAAACCCTTTTAGGACTACAGGTTCTATCTAAGGTGACCAAAACCCACTTGTTAATTATTTCCTTGAGATCAAAATATGAATAATACACATTAAAAATTAATTTAAAAGTGTTGAATCATTCCTATTAGGTTGATTAATCATCTTTAGAGGCAGATATCTTTACTAACAATAGATATTCCCAAAAGATGTTTCAATCATTATTATTGTTTTAAACTGGGAAACAGTAAAATATAAATACTTTTTGTTGTGCAGAAAAGTAATTTTTACTAACCATAGAAAACTTTTATTCCAAAAAACATATTTATTTTGTTTTATACGAAATTTGGAAAATATTTAAAACAATTAACAGTCGAAATGCATGCATATATTTAATTATAAGTTAGTTGTGATTATACTGCAAGTTAGTAAAACTTATTTTTATCTAAAATTGGTTAAAATAAATAAATATGATGATAACAATTTGAAATTGTGAATTGATAACAAACTTGTTATACAGATATTTGGCAAATAAAAAAATTAATTCAAACATGATAATTCATTCTAATCACACTACTAAATAACGTTGTACAAAAACTCAACATTACATCAGATAGCTGAATATTGGGTGTCAGTTTCGACATCAACCCAGTGTTGCTGAGTGTCAGTCGTATTGCCAACTGTGCAATCTATTCTTTTTCGTATTCTTGTGGAATAAGTCATACTTTATTCAAACACATTTAAGAATGTAAAAAATAGGGTTAAGTTGGCATTTGATTGAATATAAGTTTATAATAAACTATTTATAATACTAATAATAATAATAAATTTTCCATAATTTGACAGTTGATATTGTGGTTGGTTACTCATTTCAGTTCGACAGTAAGGGTCGTAACTTCTTGCACATGGCGATTCAGAAGAATGATGTAGAGAGTGTTTTATTCTTGCTCTCAATTCAAGTTGATGTAAACTCTCGGGTACGGGACGCCAACCAGAGCTCCCCCCTCCACCTGGCCGCTGAGACTGGTAACGAGTTGATTGTGCGCAGTCTGCTACTCGCAGGAGCAAGGGTAATTATTTATATTTATTGGAAAAACAAAATAAAATATACTCACCTTTGGGCAACTCGACTTCCTAGTATAACATTTTAGTATGATTATAATATCATGATGTTACTGAACAAATTGTTACCAAAACATGTATTGACAGTTCCTTGGTATGAAGTAAATTACAAATATACTTGTTGCCTGAGTAGGCAGATGACCGAGATGGCCACCGCCGTACAGCCCTGCACGTGGCAGCGGAGGCAGGACACGCAGCTGTAGTCAGCGCTCTTCTGCAGAATGGCACTGACTATGATGCCACTGATGCTGAAGGGGACAATGCTCTTCACGTAGCGGTAAGGAATGAATTGATAAACAGTTTATTTTAATTAGGGGCTTGATTATGGGTTTGAAAGCCTTGATCATCTTAAAATGCTGAATTAGTTATCACACACTATATCAGAGCGTTTATATTGTGAAATTAATTTAGCAATAGCACTCTAAGATGTGTTTTAGTGTATGTATTGAAATATATTATAATATCACTTTGGGTCTCTGGTGTTCTTTTATGCTTGTCCAGTGCTTTTTTTTGGGTTTCGTAAGAAATATTCCAAAGAATCTTGCTGGGTAGAAAAACTGAGAATAAAGTAAGCTCCCTAATATCTGAAACTACATGTATACATAATTCATATTTTAAATGTCAGTAATATATATTTTAGGTCAATGATTTTAGTGTGAGAAGTAGCATATGATATTGAAGTATCTGTGCAGTAGCAGTAGGCTATGGAGGAGTGATTGACCTTGAACATCAAGCGTTTTGCTCTCTTACCTGTTCTCCTGATTGTGCTGTCAGTATTGTCATCTTAATTAGTTTAATACTGCCTGCAAAATAGTGAGAGAAAGTTGGAGTTCTACTTTGATTTTTACTGATCTTCTTATTATCTTTAGAGTTAATTTTTTCAGGGAACAATTTGTTTGAACTTAATGATGGTGGGCTTTGTTTAAACATGGCTGGAAAACTTATGTGTGATAAGGCATTTAAATATGGGAGAAACGACTAAAAAATGCCCTATTGAATCAAGTCTAGTGACAAGTACCGCTTTTTGCAATAGGAAAAAACATCTTGTGAAACAATGGCACAATGGTTTCTATGCAAGTATAATGAAAAGCTGTAAAATGATGAAGAAAGACGTACATGAATCAGTAAATGATGCATCTTGCGGGTTCCAGCTCACTCGGCATTCGAAACCCATGCAACATACAACACAGCTCTATCACATTTTATCCTGTTTTATATTATTTGATAACTGGATTATTCCCTATCCAGATCACCAAGCACCACATTATTGCGAATCTAGGAAGTTATACTGTAGTTGAATAATTGGACAAATGAGTGACTTATTAGCATTTAGATTTTGACTGATTTCTTAAAGCTGTGATGTTTTATTAGAATCATGTTATTGTTTGTAAGTTGACCTACAGATTAGTTAGTGCATTGTTATGGGTAGGATTAACCCATTGGCTTATACATATTTTTACTATCAGCTCAACTGGAGTTATCCTATTAAAAATGCTAAAAACGTGAGAGTTTTGTTACATGTTTATAAACAATTTATTTTTCAAGTTATTTGGTTATATTTTATATCTTTTTGGATTAACATGAAATGGGCTTTAATAATAAATAGATAGTGATATATTTGGTCATAATTTAAAAATAATAATGCTGTACAAACTAAAAAAGTTTTGGAATTTTTTAAATTAAAAAATTCTTTTTTTTACTCAAATAATATAAAATAAAATACCCTATTGTTGCTTTTATTTTATTTGAAATGTATTTCTCTACCTAGCAATACTAGAATATGTGTATATATATGCATAGTTTGTCAGAATAAATGTTTTTTCTAAATACTGAAAATTCCAAGAATATTGATTTTTTTTCTCTTGTAGTACACTAATATTCTTATAGTAACTTATTATTCATTTAAATTTCAATTAATTGTAGTATTGCAGTTTTTCTTATGTGTTAAAACAATATTAGTCTAATTTATACTAACATTTGGTTGAAAAAGGAGTAAAAAAAAATTATTTAGAAGGCACTGTACTTGTCACGGAACCGTTCCGTGATACAAGGCCAATGGGTTAATGAGGCAACTGAATTATTACTTAATGCAGAGTAGTATAGTAAGTCATACAAAATAAACCGAATATCACCTGCATGTAGTTTTATTCAACAGCATTTTTTCCAGGTGTGACTCCCTGCTATTGTAATAATAACCCTTTTGTTATTAGGACGATGTGATGTAATATATGTTGATGTAATACAGGTTAGAGAGGGTCATCTGGCAGTCGTAAGGGCCCTTCTTACAGAATCCAGACTGGACGCTGAGGCGGTCAACTTAAAAGGCCGCAATCCCCTGCACACGCTTGCTCGATATGCTAAAGACAATGCATACACCATCTGTGACTTGTTTGTGGAGTGTATGCCACAGTACCCTCTGGACAAGCCCGACCTGGAGGGCAACACAGGTAAGGATTGCAGTGAACTTACACAACTGTGATTATACAACGGTATCTATCTTGTCTATGTATTCTTTACATTTAAATATTTTTATGGGTAGGTTTGGCTAAATTGTCTAAAAATCAGCCTCACCTGAGATAAGTATATGAAATGTAAAGATGTATTGTAGAGCGGATATCCAATTTCCCCTAGACAATAAATCTGTCTGTCAATAGAGAATGACGCACTCGACAAACAGTTATCATCAGTCATACCACATATAATCGTTATTTTAATCAGTCCTGTTGATCAATCTTGAGTATTATAGTAAACAGAAAATTAGAAAGAAATCGGACTGTACTCTTTTAATTATAAGTCTAATTAATAAAACCAAGTAACTTTTTACTCAAGTCAAATTGTATTTTGAAATAGTGACAGTTTAATGGTTTATGTTCAAGTTAGGACTGTGATACTCACACAACCTATTATTGTTAAAACAATGTTTCATGTAAAGCTAATCTGTTTGGCTTGGAAGAGTGAACGTGAGTTCATTATGCGTGCAAGCTGTGGTTAGAAAAGAACTGGATTAGTATTGGTGGAGCTACTGAATAAGCGCAATAAGGCTGAATATTGTATAACTGGTCATGTGACTCCCCCTCCTACCCCTTCTTGAGTTTCATCTGGCTCCTGTTCTTCTAATTCCTGTAGCGTCAGTCATAAGCAGCACTTTTTGCATCGGAAAAATGTTGATTACCCAGAAAGAACGGTGTGCGAACATAAAATTTCTTTTCAAACTTGGAAATTCAGAAGTGAAACATTTGTAATGTTACAACAGTGTACGGTGATGACTGTTTATCACGAACACAAGTGTTTGAGTAGTCTAAACGATTTGAAGATGGCTGCAAAGACAAGAGTGACGACACACATTCAAGGCTAGGATGATTGTGTTTTTTAAATCAAAATGATCGAGCACTGGAAGGGTAGGCAGTGAATCAGAATTACTACATTAGCATCCTGACTACCTTACATGAGCGTGTATAGAGAAAACAGAACAATTTGTGGAAAAGCAAGTCATGGATTCTCCACCAGGACAATGCTCCAGCTCACAAATCTTTGTCAGGGAAAATGTTTTTAGTAAAACACAACATCCTCTCTTAAATCATCCACCCGATTAATTTAAAGTATAAGTAACGTTTATACTCACCCAACTTGGTTCCCTGTGACTTTTTTGTTCCCTGAAGTTGAGGCAGCTTTGAAAGGATGAGATTTGAGACTGTTGAAGCAGTAATAGAAAAAGCGACGGAAGTCATGAAGTCAGAGTTATAGAAAATTATTATCTGCAGCATTGTTATTCACAGTGGAAAACTTGCATGGGGCGGTATAGAAATCGAGGAGTGGAGTACATTGAAGGGGATAACATCAAATTTTAAATATCCATAAGTACAATTTGTTTTCATCATCAGTCCAGTTATTTTCTTGTCACACCTTGTATAGCCATTGATTACCAAAATCAGCAGGTTGTCATCAGTTGCATTAATGTTGATACGTGAAAGAGGGTTAATGTAGTTCACTCTCATCATTAATGATGACACAGTTTCATATTTCTTTCTGCCATCATAAAAAAATTATGTTGTATACTTAATTGTAAATTTTTAATTATACACCAACGATGACGTATTTTCTTATTTTCAGCTCTCATTTTGGCATACACAAAAGGCAACGGAAACCTGTGTCGCTGTTTGGTGAAGGCAGGCGCGTGCGTGGGAGCCATGAATAAGGATGGCGTAACCATATTTAACTATCAAGTAGCGTCTAATTCAAAAACCCTACTCAAGAGGTTCGTATTGATACAATTAACTATATTTTTCTTTTCTTCAAGGTAATAAATACCTCCTGCAATGTTTGTACTGTCTCTTACATTCGTGTTTGTACTGTCTTACGTTCGTGTTTGTACTGTCTCTTACGTTCGTGATGTCTTGTCATAGGTTGTTGGACAACCTGTCTCAGGAGCCTCCATGGGTGGAAGGTGACATCTGCCTTGAGTGTGGGACCAAGTTCGGACTCACTATGCGGAAACACCATTGGTATGTCTCATTTTCTACTTGTTCACTTTACCTCTTTCTGCACAACGCAAATAAGTTTAACAAATCTGGTTTAAGGGTGGATCCAGTACTGGTTTTTAAGGGGGAATGAGAGGACTACCTTGGTTTTCGTTTACTACTATCTTTATTGTAACAGGTTATTTCGCTTTACATTACAAAAAAAATGTACTGTTTTGAAAGAAATTTGCTTATACTTAAAGATTAGCTCATAAACTTACGTTAATTTAATTTTTTACGATCACAATACAAGAGTGATTGATTTTTGTTCATATAAACATCTTTTTAAAATTCTCTGAGGAGGTCATGGACCCCATGACCCTTCCTCTGGATCCACCACTGATCTCCTTACAGTGATACTGAAACTGTAAACACGGGTCATCTCAATCTTGAAATATTTAACTTGTGATTGAGATTACAAAACCTTTAACAATGTGACTTTGATAGACTTATAATATAGAAAGACGTAGATGTGCAGAAGCACCACTAATATGTTGAGATAATTCAAATAAAAATTATAAAGTATACAACAAAATTAGGAATAGGCGGTTGCAAATTACAAATTGGGTTTGTTTAATAAATTCTTTTGAATTAGAATACAATAAGGCCACAACTTAAGGTTATTTCTTATAACCTTTTAAAGATTCATATTTTCAATAAGAATTTATTTCACTGGATACTTAAATTATAAGTTTGAATATTATAGACTTAAATCAAAGGTTTCATTTAGTAAGTTTATTCTAAAATACTATATATTGTTCACATATTATTGAGCAATTTAGCCCTCAGTGATATTATTTTATTCCATGTCACAAGTTTATATTACCTATATTAAAATTTGGATAAGATTATGTATATACAAGGTGTGTTCAGAAAGTAAGTACAATTAAAAAAAGTTTATTTCTACATGAAAGCCCAAACCTTAAACTATTTTTCGACATAGTTTCCACTGGTGTTCAAACACTTGTCGTAGCGGGTGATCAATTTGTCTATACTCTCTTCGTAGAAGGTTCCTGCCAACGAATGTAGCCATGACTTCACAGCAGTTTTCACTTCATCATCGGTTTCAAAGCGTTGGCCGCCTAGCTCGCGCTTTATGTGCAGGAACATGTGGTAGTCAGATGGTGCCAAGTCCGGGCTGTAGGGCGGGTGATCAAACTGCTCCCAACTAAATTGTCGAACTAATGTTTGAGTGTCACCAGCGGTATGGAGCCGAGCATTGTCATAGAGCAACAAAATGCCGTTACTGAGGAGAAGAATCCGTTTGTTTTGAATTACACGCCTTAGTTTTCTTAAGGATTCGCAATACCTTTCTGATCCTAAAAGACAGTGCACATGATTTTTTGTGCAGACATTGTCGTCTTGAATTTTTGTTTCTTCTGGGATTGCGTATGTCGCCACTCCATTGACTGTTTGGATTCCGGTGTGACATGACGGACTCAAGTTCCATCACCTGTCACAATTTTGCTTAAGGAAATCCTCACCATCATCACTGTACCGTGTGAGAAAAGTCAAAACACTTCCGAGTCCCTTGGTTTTGTGCACGTCAGTAAGCACTTTTGGAACCCATCGGGAACAAAACTTGTGAATACCTAAGCGGTCCGTAACAATTTCATACAAAAGAGTGCGTGAAATTTGTTGGAAATCGTCATATAGTGTTGTCATAGTGAAACGTCTGTTCTCTTGGATTTTTTCGTCAACAACCCCTACCAGATCATCGGTGACAAAGAAGGCCAACCGCTCTGATCTCATCATGCACATTTGTTTCGGCCGCCATTGAACATTCTAACCCACTTTCTCACCATTCCTTCATTCATCACGTCCTCCCTATAAACATCTCAAAGTTGACAATACATTTCAGCCAGTTTCACATTCCTTGTGTTCAAAAATCTTATTACAGAATGAATCTCACAATTGGCGGGATTGCTAATTGTCTTCAACATTTTTAACGTTCAGAGAAAACTTAAATCACAATGTAGAACAACTAAAATGGTGTGAGTCGATAGCCTGAACTAGAACGACTAGTGCGCATATATGGACACCAATTGCAGTGCTGAACACGCCTCGTATAATAAATGCCTCACATCTTAATTTAACATTCATATTACGAACATTCACAAATACATACTACCGAAATCGATGTGAGCAGCTAAAATTAAGACTGAACTCTGATCAAAGCTAAATGAGCGAAAACTAAGCAAAGACTGAGCTGCAGCTATTCTACAATTGTCTTGATGTAGATTTTAATGTCATCTCCCTTTCATCGAATGGTGTAATTTATGCTTCAATACCTGTAGATTATCTTAGATTGCGGGTTTTCAATCCATTTTCACCATTCGAATACTTACAAGATCTAACTGCTGCTGCTACTTCAGTAAGTTATGCGAGAGATTGGACCGTTCCCAGTATTTTGTACTCTATTATCTAAAATTACCGAATTGCTATTTTTCAATATACATTACTTTTTTTTACTACTTTTATTTATTTAAATATTTGAATTAATATCAATTTGATTTAATATTTTAATCCGATAAAATTTTACTACCAGACTGGGATATCTCATTATTATTTAAATTATATTGACATTCAATAAAAATTGTTCAATCTTTCCTATACATTAAATAATAATATTAAATTATAACTAATCAACCCAATTCAGTAGCGAGGATATCTCTATATGCGAAGTACTAGTTTCTAGTCACTAAGATATTATTAACCTCATTAAGCAAAATTTATTGAATGAAATAATGAGTAAAAAAAAGTAAAATGTGAAAAGTATATTGAGTAATATACACTTTAAACTTCAGTTTTTTTTTTTTTTTAATCAACTGCACAAACTATAATGCCAAAAAGTTTTGTTGTTTTAATATTTGCAACATACGCTGATGCAAATCAGATCTGTTATACATTCCTCAATGACAAGTATTTTTAGCAATCAATCACTCACCTTAACATTTCCGTCACTGAAATTCAACTTGGAAATTAAATTAGTGGAAAATCAATCAGTATATATTTGCGTTTAAGAAACTAAAAACGACCTGTTCTGGCATATAAGACCTGTTCTGTTGTTTTTTTCTTTGCCAAACCATTGTCCTAACATACATTCTCCTGATGAGACTCAATTGTGAAGAAATTCATCATGAATTGGCACAAATAATTTAGCCGTGCTTTTTCGTTCAGTTCCAATTAGAATTTCAATATTTTCATAATATTTGAATTAGTTGAGAGTGATTACATATTAATGTAAATCATAATGTTTCAGTAGTATCAACAATGATTTTAAGCTCTTTCATTAAATTCTTTTGATTAACACCGTAAACATAGGTGGGCCTTGGGCCTGAATGTAAGAACAATATGACTTTGCCTAATATCTTAAAGAGAAAATGGATTGTGACATCTAAATAAAGCAATAAAACATACTTTTTTGAACCCACTTTGTAAAGGTTTTAAAGTTGACATTACTAAACTTAACATGCAAGTTGAATTTGTAAAACGAGCACTCCATACTTGTCTTGACATTCCTAACTCAAAAATATGAAGTATCAGGAGCCAAAAACGCAAATTTTTCAAAACTTATTAATTGTTGTAAACTGCTTACATCATTTATGCACCAAGTAGTATGTCTTTGAAAGCTTGGTGGGGCTCTTTCTTATTTAATAGAAATTTTATACAGATTAAATATTTAATAATATATTTTTATTCAAATTTTGAGAATGTACTTATTGTATTTGGGCTAACATTTCTAATTACCACTGCCTATTTAGGTATTGTAATCCTTATGTATTTATTATATTTAATAGGGTACCCTGTTTTCCTCTGCATGAAAATGTAAACAAATCTGTACTTGCTTGCATTCTATATGTAACTGTATGTTGCAGCCGCCATTGTGGCCGCCTCTTGTGTAGCAAATGTTCGGGACAGGAAGTTCCCATCCTCAAGTTCAATCTACACAGGCCAGTCCGAGTGTGTGCAGTGTGCTTCGAATTGCTCCATGTCGGTGTTTCGTAGTAGTGCTTGTTAATTCTACTAAACTGACTATCTGTTTTGTTCTATATTCCTTACTAAATGCATTTAAATATTTTCATAAGTAAATAATATAAATACATGTTATAATTCTATTTTTTGTACAAAACCAATTAGCACAATGTGTACTATTGGATACATGTATATTGTAAACTGTTAAAAACAATTTTCATTTTAGTTATTGTTAAGTGATAGTTAACATTGTGTTCAAGTTAATATTTAAATAAGTGTCATTGTTAAACATAATAATGTTTAGTTACTGTATAAGCTCATTGTTTATCCAATGTAATTAAGTTACATCTTTTGTTAAAAGAATACATTGACTTATAATAAATCTGTCTATCATTACCCTTCCTAATCTCTATATGAAATATTTTGGCTATTGTTGAAAGAATGGGGACTGAGAAGTTAGTTGGCATGGATTGATAAAAGAATAGTCTGAAGTAAGTATTTTTAAATGGTCATTGATATTAACTTTGATAATAGAATACAAGTCCATTATAAAATTAGTAGTATAAACATTTTTCATGTCAATGTAGTAATTTGTTTAGTACAATTTAATTACTCTTCTATATTTTATTGGGCCACTATTTTAAAATTTACTTGTATGGTTTCCAGAGACATCCCCCAAATTCTTAAAGATGAATAGATGCAGATAAACTCTGATCCAGTTTAATACAACATACAGGGTCTCTTCGTTAAGTATTGGGACGTTCAAAAAATCAAAATTCATTGCAGATATCATAACAATTACTTAATAATCTTCAAAGTACATTCCTCCTGCATGAATACAATTATTTCGGTGCATCTACCACTCGTTAAAAACTTGCTGGAAGTCGGTTTCCAGAATACTCTTCAGAACCTTTGTCGTTGCCTATGAACCGTTTCGGTGGAATCGAACAGATGTCCTTTGAGCTCCCTTTTCATTCACGGAAACAATAAAAAGTCTGATGTAGCCAAGTCTGAGTTGTAGAGAGGTAAGACAAATTTTCAAGCAGTTGCCGCACAGCTATCACACTGTG
The DNA here is from genome assembly GCF_021130785.1 of Homalodisca vitripennis. NCBI lineage: Eukaryota > Metazoa > Arthropoda > Insecta > Hemiptera > Cicadellidae > Homalodisca > Homalodisca vitripennis. The sequence continues at coordinate 143,391,112 of NC_060215.1, forward strand.
GCATGGCGCATTGTCATTGTGAAGTTTCCAATTCTTTGCAATGGCTGGTCGCACGTGCATTACACGATTTCGCAGGCGTGTCAGTACTTGCACGTAGGATACAGCATTTACGGTTGTTCCAGTAGACACAAATTCCTTGTGAAGAATGTCACGTTGGTTGAAAAAAAAAAAAACAATCCGCATTGTTTTGATTTTTAATTTTGACATCCGAGCTTTTTTCGGATGCGTGTAGCATTCTGAACTTTTATGTTTTGTTTCCGGGTCGTACTGGAACACCTACGATTCTTCGTCGTTAATAACGTTGTTGAGAAAATCTTCATCTTCCTCGACGCAGTCCAAAATTTCTTGCGTAATTTCCACCTGCGACAGTTTTTGTTCCTCGCTCAAGACTTTCGGCACCAGCTTCATGCACACTTTTCTCATCGCAAGATCCTCTGTTACATCAGTGTGAACGGTTCCAACTGAAAGACCGGTCTCCTCACTGACAAGTGCGGTTAAAAACCTGAGCATTAGTTCGAGCGGTCGTCGGGCGTCCAACGCGGTGATGGTCTTCGATGAGCTCCCGGACTCCTTTAAACACCTTGATTTCTGCTAATTATTTTATAATAATTCTCCAATTGAGTATAAAGCTTTATTTGTGAAATATTTCTTTACTTCACTATCAAACTTTTTGCCATTGTAATCTTTTATTTCTTTGGGTAAACAGTTAAAACATTTCCCCCCCATATATTCTGTTTTCATTTCATAGAATGTCAAGTTATGTTTGTCAGTGCTGATTGTATTACGTGTATGGTAGTCATGCGTTACTGTTAAACATTTTGTAGAATTTCTTTTAACATATTTAATGACCTCCGTAACATAAAGACTATAGATTTTGTTTGGATGTTGCTCCATAGATACTTATTCCGTATGCTAAATGTGAATGAATGAGTGCGTACTAAATTGTTTTTAGAGCACTTTGGTCGCATAACTTTGACATTAAGGCGTAGATTCCAGATGAAATTTTATATAATACATTGTTAACATGTTTATTCCAAGAAAGGTGTTCATCTATGATTAAACCTAAAAATTTGGTACAATTTTCAGTGTATCTTGGTGTAACAGTGAGTTGAGTGTACCATTGATTGTAGCTGATAGTCTTAGCTTTGCAGTCCTGCTGTATTCAGTTAGTAACAGAAAACTTGGGTGCACTCCATTAATAAAAAAAGAAAAGCACTTGGTGAATTCCACCAATTGATGGCTGATTTAGAGGGTGGCGAAGAGAGATTTGGATGGCATTTCTTTAGACTAAGTAAAGAACAATTTGAAGAGGTTTTGGCAGAATAATATAAAGAAGGAAGACACAAATTACGGGAAATAATCACAAGCAAAGGACGGCTATATGCATGCTCGAGATAGCCATTTTTAACTATTAAAAACCAGCAAAAATCCATTAGGAATTTCTTAGTATTGGCTAAAAAACAACTTTATACGTTCATCAAAACTCAAAAATTTATATTTTTCAGTTTTTATGAATGTATATTTTAAATTCATTCATTAAACAATTTATGTTTTGTTTCCTATAATTAAGGACAAGAAATGTATTTTTTATGTCTTAAATATTTGTATTTTATATCAACTTTTTCACATTGTACTAAAAAGTTAAACAAGTTCAAATAGCACAGATAACAACGTTCAGTGACCAATAAAGCCCAATAAAGAGACTAAATGGCGAGGAACAAACGGGGTGGTGTCAAACATATTTTAGAGTAACTGGATAAACAAAACACGGTTATTATTAGAGACAAATATTACTGAAGTGGTTAACTTCATGGTTATTAAGGTTAATATTACGTTCATAGTGATTGTATAAAAGTGTGTTACAATTGTAATACTACTCATCACTTTATTGTTCTTGTTTTATTCTGTTATTTGCAGTAGTAATGTGCATGAAGTACACAAATAGCCAATTGACTTCATTAGCGTGATGATGACAAGGACATTACTTAGTAAACAATATACGAGGGCTGTTCAGAAAGTAACCTCCGGTTGGTCACAGTGCGGGTAGTGGAGGGGAGTAGCGCGCCATCTGTGCATTCACGCACTAAGCAGGTCAGTCGGCATCAAGCTGTAGTCGAGTGAACATCGTACCTGCGCTAGTTTAGTTTTTGTGGCAGTTTGAAATGTGTGCTGCAATAGAAAATACCGCCAAATGTGAAGTGCGTGCTGTTATACGGTTTTTTACAGCCAAAGGATACTCTGCAGCAGCTATTCATCGTGAGCTTTGTGCCGTGTACGGACCACAAATTATGAGTGAAGGAGTTGTCCGTGAATGGGTACGTTTATTTAAAAGTGGACGAGAAAACGTTCATGATGAAGAGAGGAGTGGTAGACCATCCTTGGTGACTGACGAACTCGTTCAGACAGTTGATGCAAAAGTTCGTGAAAATCGACGTTTCACAATGGCGGAGTTGTCTACTGATTTTCCACAGATTTCTAAGACTCTTTTGTACGAGATAGTGACAGCAAGATTGGGTTACCGTAAGTTATGTGCACGATGGGTGCCCAAAATTCTTACCGACCACCACAAAACTCAAAGAATGGCCTCTGCATTAGACTTTCTGTCACGTTATGCGGACGAAGGAGAACCATTGTTAAACAGAATCGTGACCGGTGACGAAACCTGGATTAAGTACGTAAACCCTGAGACAAAAGAACAATCAAAGATGTGGGCACATTCAGATTCGCCTACCAAACCAAAAAAAGCCGGGCAAGATTTTTCTGCCAGAAAACTGATGGCAACGGTGTTTTGGGATGCCAAAGGGGTGTTGTTGGTTGAATTCATGGAACGTGGGACGACCATTAATCAAGACGTGTACTGTGAAACACTAAAAACATTACGACGGGCTATACAGAACAAACGCCGTGGTATGCTGACTTCCGGTATCGTTTTTTTGCACGATAACGCCCGTCCTCACTCTGCTTGCAGAACAACAGCCCTTCTTAAGTCCTTCAAGTGGGACGTTTTCAACCATCCACCTTACAGCCCAGATCTGGCGCCAAGCGACTATCACCTCTTCATGCATATGAAGAAATGGCTCGGGTCCCAGCGGTTTGATGACGACGAAGAGCTCAAAGATGCGGTCACAGGCTGGCTCAAGGCACAGGCGGGTGATTTTTATGCAGAAGGAATTTCAAAGCTTGTGAAGAGATACGATAAGTGCCTCAATCGTGATGGAGACTATGTCGAAAAATAGTGCAAAGATGTAGTTGTAAGATGTATATATTAAAATATTTTTACTTAACTTGGTGTATTTTTTTCAATCGACCGGAGGTTACTTTCTGAACAGCCCTCGTATATAAAATAAAAACAATTGAAAAAAGACACAAAAAATAACGATGTCCTCCAATTGGCTATCACACTGTTTGAGAACCACTCAAATATAAAATTTACATCTTAAAATGAATAAAAACTGGTGTCAATATCGCAAAAACAACTATATAATTACAAGGTGAGGGTACGCCATGTGTCATGAACAGGGATGCTACAGGTCAGGGAAGTCAGGGAAATTTCAGGGAAAAAAAAACAGGACTGGAAATCAGGGAAAAGTCAGGGAATTTCGACGTTGGTCAGGGAAAAATATAAAATCCCTTTACACAAATAAACTTACTGCCGCCGCACCAAGTCCAAGCCTGCAGATGACGCGGCGCATGAAGCAGGCAGCTGTGTTGTAAAAGATCATTTAAGTCAATCTTTTTGTACGTATTAAACTGTGTTCACTTTATTTTTTGCTTTTTTATATTTGCCACCCTGTTAGCCTCAACACCGCTTTTTTTCACCCATTAATAGCCAAAAAACCCTGGGGATTGTGTCGAAAAAAGTCAGGGAAAAATGAAAAATTTGGTCTGGAAATCAGGGAAAAGTCAGGGAATTTCATTATTGGACTCTTGTAGCAACCCTGATGAAACATACTTCGCTAAGGTTGCATACAAACTTCAAATCTACGCAGCTCACTGCATTCTCTAGATGTCCTATGGACAGATAAGACATACAATCATACAGAAAATAATGTGCTCATCCTCCCTACAGACAATAAAGAAATTGTGTCAACCTACTGAGTGATCAGCATCAATGAGGCTCAGCCAAATCCCATTCTTGTCTAAATGAAGTGTCATGCCAAGTTTAAAGTCTAGAGATAATATCTTTCTTGAGATATCTTCCCACATGATACATTCACATTTTTGTTTAGTAAGACAGATTTTAAAGCACTGTTCAAATATAAAAGTTCCAGTAAACTAGTGAGGGTACTACAACGCAGTTAAAAATATTGTCACCGATTTCTTGTTAGATATATAGCATCATTGATTTGTTGGTTGACATGAAACAAAGCATCATAAATGGTTCCTGTCCTCTCTGAACCCATACTGACACTCACACAAGATTGGATTATTAGAAAGATAGGCAACTAATTGTTCTTTAACTATACGCTCAAAAATTTTGGAGAATACACTCAAAAGGTTGATGGGGCGGAAATTATTTTATTTAAGATCTGTATTCGTAATTACCTACAACAATTCATATGAATTTGCCCGACAATAGTTTTTAGAGCTCCATTTAACGTGATCAATACAGAAATTTTTGAACCGCCTGGTCAAAAGTAAAAGTTAAGATGGTAATTTAATAAAAAAAGTGTTCATATAATTCTAAAATCACGTACTAAAATAGTACACTTGTACCTATCTTGTATGAAAATTTGGTCTTAATCGGATCTCAAGTTTCCGAGTTATGAATTTTTCAAGTTGCATTTTTGTTGGAAACCACCAAAAACAGTTACCTTTTTCTTTCTTAGTGACATAACTGGAAGTTATTTGTAAATAACACGTTTTATATGTCTAAATGAAGAAATGAGCGATCTAAATTAAAATTAACTCCTACAATTGTAGTTCTACTAGTTATTTTGTCATGGTTATCGGTACTTTTTGATCTGATAGTGAAGCAATTCACGCTTAGACTAAACAGTACGTACGTTGTAACACAATTCGACCTTCTATAATTTTTCCGTCCGGGGCAAACGATCCCCCCTGCCACCCTCTAACTGCGGCTCTGCAAGTCTCAGTGATTAAAAGTTGAGGTCATTAGATTTGTTTTGGCTGGGATCTATTGGGTGATCAGTTCAACCTTTTCCTCTTCAATTCAAGACAACACAATGGATACAGCTAGGCTCTACCTGCCCGATATTGTTGCTTGTGGTTGTGATGAGAGAGCCACTTGTTCACATGCTTCAGAGGGAAAACGTGTTGAATTCATTATCATCTTTATTAGCTGTGCTAACAAATTAGTTTCCAGTATTTATAATTATCTAGTTTGTAGAGGCTGTTTTAGTTACAACATCTATGATGCTCCAAGTAGTTTTTTAAATGTTTTAGAAGAAAGGATCGCCTTTGATACATCATATGCTTTGCAGATATAATTATTTTTCTGCCTATTTCTCTGTAATTTTTGAAAATTGTATGTAAATTTCAAAGAAACTCAAATTTTCTCTAAAAAATTATTTATTTGTAGTAATATTCACATTAGAACACGTGAATAGGGTTAATCAGCCAATGTGCTAGAACTAGTTCTGCAACATTTTCCACATGTTATTTACTTTTATTAAAAACAGAGATTAGAATATTTTTACTCAAATAAAAAGTTGATTTATTAATTATCAATTAAATGATTAATTTTATAATGTTCAATATTATATTTTAATAAACTACAACAAATAAAGAATTAATTAATATTAAATTCTGCTTAAATATGTTTTCCATACTTTTATTGTCGTATTACGGATTTTGTCAAAACAACTTAATTTTTTAAGTTCATGATGATTGATTGCACCTTCTGTTTATTTGTACGATTAAGTCTGGACCTGATTTTGGAAATCTGGTCTATAGCTATTTCATTTCTTTAGGTTATATGGTTGGTATTATTAGTTGTTACATCTTTAACAACATTTTCTCAGAGGACACGTCCTCAGAGGGTACAGCTTCAACTATAGAGATAGATGTAGAGACCAATACAAGTCAGAGTCAAGATGAAGCTCACATGAACTTACCTCCTGTTGTCTTAATAGTAGTCGGTAGTACTTGTCAAACTGCTTGATCACTGAAACTGAGAAACCAAGAACGTGTGGATTCCACATAGACTTCCAGGACCAAACCATTGTGGTGCCTTTATGTGATGTTTGTGAGTGATGATTCTTGTATCACTGACTGAACAATGGCAAATGACCAACAAATTGCTGTTACCTTAAACTTCTTCCATTACCAAAAACAAACTTTAAACAAAGAACTAAACTATTTTTCAAAATTTCTGCAAAAGTAAACTTGGATGATATTGTGGTGCTGAGTGTGATATGTCTGAATCAGAGACATGTAACGTTACACTCTCAAAGCCAAAACAACTAAATTAAATTAAGAAATGTGAAAATCTCTAAATGTATTCCGCTCAAAGTGTATTTTAATATTTTATGCTGATCATTAGAAATAAAAATGTCCACCAGAGATGTCAGACAGCTACTGTACAGTGACATGGTTGGTACTAGCTCTAGGTACCTTTGACTCTCATATATATTTGAATTTTTTATATATACATACAGCTTGTTCTGTTATCCAACACATCTTTTGTATGTTAATTAGTTTTTTGTGCATGCTTAACCTTATGCTTAGGGATTTGACATATAAAAATGAGGATGGATTCCAATCTTTTAAAGATATTTCAAATGTTGTAACATTAACAATAACAAATGCATGAAAAACCTTCTATCCTTCAGATCAGATTTTACTTCCAAGTTTAAAGTCCATTATTGAATATTGATCATTTGAAAGGCAAACATGATTTGGGACATTTGCTGTTAATATTCCAAAAACTTAACGTTATGTTTAAAAAACCAGTGACTTCTCTCTTATTCAGGGGTTAAAACAGAATATTTTGGTGTTGATGCATGAAGAAGAGAATATATATATAAGTTCTGGAAACGTAGTGTTTCTTTTTTGTAAGTTATATGCAGAATTAGTTGTCTACTTCTTTAAACATTAAATTGATATAGTTAAGTTCAAATATGATGTTGATACAAATGTTCAAATGATGTTGAAGTATGCAATTATACAGTATTGCACCTCTAAATAAGTATAAGTGTTATTCTTTAACTCAGTTATTTATAGTATCTGATCTCACAATTCATGAATTATATATCAGAACTAGTACACACTTACAGGCACAGAGAGGCAGTCCTCGGTTGAACCATTCACAGCTACTCGACTAGGCTCACTGTGAGAGGGTTTGTATGTGCCTCTGTCATTGAGATGGATGTGAACCTATGTAGCGGTCCCAGTTTGCTCAGTCTAGGGGGTGGGAAGGGTAGGTGTGGTTTTCACAAGTTAACGGCGTAGTAGAGTTAACTGTTAACGGTACTATCCGAGGGCGCCACCTTGTTTCCAGTAGTAGTGTGGTAGGAGAACGGAGTCAGAACAAGGAAAAAACCCGTTACTGAATGATGTTGCCAAGGTGAGGTATTTTAATATTCTTTTAAGTCAAATAATGTGTGCTACCAAGAAATTATAAATACTTTTGAATACAGATACTTGGAATTAATTTTTCTTTTCTCAACCAACCAGAGTAAATATATTAGTGAAATTAAGAAGCAGAAATTACTTGAGCCTTTATTAATTTGTAAGTTGTACTCATAAATATAAATCCTTTCAGATTGTAAATATTATCATAGTGTTTTAATGGTTCATATTTTCTTAGATCCAAACATATGTTGTTGCAATGGTTAGAACTTTTATTTTAAATAATGCATTTGAAATAACAACAAAATGTACTTTAGGTAATAAATAGTGTTGTGTGGCCTATAAGTTAAAAATTATCTGTTAGTCTGTTTTATTTTTGCTGTTGTTTGTAAATTCAGGATAATAAATGTTGGTAATTTATGCTACGTGCTTTGTCAAAATGTAAGTAAGAAAAGGCATTTGTAGAATAGGAAACAAATATGAAAAGATGTTTTCAAGTGAATTCTATTTAAAGCTTATTTTAGTTAATAATTTATTTTTGGAATTTAATTAACTATATCTCATTATATTGACTACTGTAGATTGAGTAATTGACTAATAGTTAATTTTTGGGGTTATTTACATTACAAACCGATTATATATCTCTCAAAATACTTCATGTTAAGATTATTTCACGGAATATTTAGGTTTCATTGTTATTATTGTTAACATAAAATTTTACGTGCTATTCTGAAGCAACTATTATACATCTTTTAGTGTCAAATATTTTTGTAGATTCTATTGTCTGAATTGTGCTCAGGGATTTGTTCGGGAGCGGTTTGTGTGCCTCCACATAGGTCTGCGTACCACTACCTACCCAGTGCCCGTGCTATACCTGCTACTGTGCCTTCCTCCCTGACCGTGAGCCCTTACGGAGGCGTATGGTTGTGATCTACGTAGTTGAATAATTACTTATAAATATCTTTCTTTATTGGATAAATATTGATGTTTAATGTGCTTTGTGTAAATATGTGTCTAGTTTATGTAAGTATTGTTTGATTGATATCTATGGGTAAAATACCAGAAGTACTAGTGGCCGGCCAAGGTAATGTTGTTTAGTGTATAATTACTGGTGTTTAGGGTATATTGTATTGATAAATCTAAGGGTTACCTGTACCCTCAGACTGTTGAGATCCAAATACAGAAATGGTAATCAAACCTTTTTCCATGATATGAAATGTAAAATTACATAATTTTAATAAATATTTCATTTGATAAATGTTTCTTGTGCAATAAAAAAAAAAACAGGCTCTTAGAATTTTTATAAACTTAATAATTACATTGAATGAGTTTAGCTTTCTTACATGTATTTCCTTTTCTTAAATTTACCTTGTATTTAACTCACTCTTACTTTGGTTGGTTATAAGGTCATTAATTTTACAACATCATTCAGTAACGGGTCTTTTCCTTGTTCTGACTCCGTTCTCCTACCACACTACTACTGGAAACAAGGTGGCGCCCTCGGATAGTACCGTTAACAGTTAACTCTACTACGCCGTTAACTTGTGAAAACCACACCTACCCTTCCCACCCCCTAGACTGAGCAAAATGGGACCGCTACATTTGGCGCTGTCAACGTGGGACCTGGCTTGTGTGGGGACTATATAATATATTTGTGAATTTTTTTTCTGATGGTGATTGTTATTGGCATTATGGTTGGTTAACTTGTATATTGCAACACTTTTGTCGGTACTCGTAATTATTAGTGGTTTTGTTTACTGACTGTTACACCTCTATTATCTTTTCTTAAATTGTGTGAGTGTTCGTTTTTCACTTTGGAATTTGGTTTCTGCTGTCACCATGAATGCATATTATTTACGTCGTCATGAAAATGAATATGAGTTGAAACTTAGAGGTTTAGCTACTACAGGAAATGCAAATGAATTGAGATCCAGGCTCTCTCAAGCTTTTCTTGATAATGTTGAGATTAAGGAAGACGTTATCAGTAATCTAAATGCTGAAACCGAACTTGAAGAATGTGAGGAAAAATTCAATGACCTGTCAGAGCTAGTTGAAGATTATGAAGGAAATACAAAAGACGATGAATATCGAAGACTTTCTGCCCGCCTTTGGCATCTTTACTTGCGAGTGGAGCGTATACCTGTGGATCTGGACTGGGATAAAGACACAGCGGAGAAGAAAGACGACTTATTACAGAGATCAAAACACATGCTGGATACCTTCCTTTCCCTCTCATCTAAGGTAGCGGAGAAGCTGGACGGTGTTGAAGAGCATGCGGAAAAGCTGGACGGTGCTGAAGAAAAGAAGGCGAGTGAAGATACGTCAGTGAATACTGCGGAAGAAGGTGGCACTTCCCAAGGTGCCAATACAGAAACTCCACCCTCTCAAGGAAATGTAAATCGGAAGAATATCGCACAAGAAAAGCACCTTCCCCCTCTTGGACATGCTGGACAAGGAAAATCTACTATGGTTGGAAATAGGAAACTGAAAACCTGATGAGTCATGTATAGAGGCAGAAACTGCAAAGCCTATACCAGTCTTCAAATGGGGTTTACAGTTTAGTAATGGTCCTGGCCAGAGCATTGGTGCATTTTTGCAGCGGGTTGAGGAACTTCGTCATGCTCGCGGAGTTTCTGAAGCTCAACTTTTTAGGTCAGCAGTTGATTTATTTACCGGCAATGCTTTAATTTGGTATCGGTCGACCGTGGGCAGAGTCAATTCCTGGGAGCAATTGTGTACGGAGATGAAACTTGTTTTTCAGACGCCGGATTATGACGATATGTTGCTGCAGGAGATTATGAACAGAACTCAAGGCGATCAAGAGCATATTGATCTTTTCATTGCTTCTATGGAGGGTCTTTATGGTCGTTTGTCAAATCAAATTCCGGAACCCATCAGGCTTCGTCAGATTCTTAAGAATCTAAATCATTATTTGCAGGACAAACTCTGTATGTTTGTGATCTCTTCTATTGATGAACTCCGACAAATGGGACGTAAGGCTGAGCTGGGAAGATTGAGAACTACAAATAGTAGGCCTCCTCCTAGGCCAGGCACCGTCTTAGAACCTGATCTAGCTTACTCTCGCACTGATAATCGCAAGAATTCCTCAAATCATCAAGTTCATGCACTTAATAAACCTACAAGTTTTGCCCCAAGGAAGTCCAAATGTTGGAATTGTGGTGAGGAAGGCCACATGTACAGTAATTGTCCTAAAGAGAGGCAACTTTTCTGCTATGGCTGTGGGCATGCTGGTTATCGCAAAACAACCTGTCCTAAGTGTAGTTCAAAAAAAACGGGGTACGAAGGGAGCCTCCTCGGGCATCTTAGGAGTACCTCCCTTATCTCATTTACCGTCAACCAATAAGTTGTCCAATTGTGATTTGGCTTCATTGCCTAAAGGTATAAATTTTCTGATTGAAACTTCCGCTAATGATCCGCGACCTTATCTACCAATTCGAATTTTTGGATTTAGTTGCAAAGCATTGTTAGATTCTGGAGCTTCAAATACAGTGATCGGAAGAGACCTGATGTGGATTTTTGATAAGTTCCCGGCAAAAATTCGGCCATTGTCCAACCAATTTGTAGAAACTGCTGACCACCAGAAACATAAGATTATTGGAAGAGCCAACATTCCTATTACTCTCGCTCATAAAACAAAACATTTATCTGTCATTGTTGTACCTTCTCTATCTCAAACAATTATTTTGGGGATAGATTTTTGGAATGCTATGCATATTGTTATGGACGCCTATGAGAAGTCCTGGGAATTTTCTGAGAACCCACCAACACGAGGCCAGATATGTGCAATTGGTCTACAAGACTCTACCGTATTGACTACGTCACAAAGGGAAGACTTAAATAATCTTTTGGAGAAGTACTTTTGCAATCAAGGAGAGAAATTAGGAAGAACCCATTTAGTGCAGCATAAAATTGACACTGGAGATGCTTCTCCCATAAAGCAACGCTACTATCCCATGTCTCCCGCTAGATTGCAGCTTGTGTATGCCGAACTTGATAAAATGATTGAACTGGGTGTTGTAGAACCTTCAAGAAGTGCTTGGTCCTCCCCAATCATACTTGTGGACAAACCTGATGGTGGCCAAAGGTTTTGCGTTGATTTCCGGAAAGTCAACTCAGTCACTTGCAGAGATGCTTACCCCTTACCTCATGTCACTTCGATTTTGGATTGCTTAAGGGATGCCCAATACTTGTCTGCGTTGGATATCAAAAGCGCTTACTGGCAGATTCCCCTTGAAGCTTCAAGTAAAGAGAAAACTGCCTTTACAATCCAAGGAAGAGGTCTTTTCCACTTTAATGTTCTCCCATTTGGACTCCACAATGCACCAGCCACCTGGCAACGATTGGTTGATAATATATTAGGGATGGACTTGGAACCTTTTGTCTTTATCTACCTTGATGACGTAATAATAGTCACACAGACCTTTGAGAAACATCTTGAAATTCTGGAAGAAGTCTTCAAGCGGCTAGCAGCAGCTAATCTAACCTTAAATCAAGACAAGTGCCGATTTTGCCAACCTGAACTTCGATATTTGGGCTATATTGTCGATGCTAATGGCCTGATTGTTGACCCTGAAAAGGTGAAAGCCATTTTGGAAATTCCTACCCCTCGCTCAGTGAAGGAAGTCCGTGCATTCTGCGGTACTGCAAGTTGGTATCGGAGGTTTATCCCAAATTTTGCCTCTTGTCTTTATCCTCTTACTTCAATGCTGAGGAAACATAACAACTTTAAGTGGAACATTGAAGCTCAGAATGCTTTTGAAGATATTAAGGGTAACCTTGTAAAATCTCCAATCCTTTCTTGCCCGGACTTTGGGAAGGAATTTACCATTTCATGTGACGCTTCGGCTGTTGGTGTTGGAGCGGTACTCTCCCAAATGTCAGAGGAAGGAGAAAATGTGATTGCCTATGCAAGTCGGACATTGAGCAAAACTGAGCAAAAGTTTTCTGCTACAGAGCGGGAGTGTTTGGCCGTCATTTGGTCAATTGAAAAGTTCCGCCCTTATATAGAAGGAGTTCACTTTGTTGTTGTAACTGACCATCACAGTTTGTTATGGCTTCATAATTTAAAAGATCCTCAAGGAAGATTGGCACGGTGGGCATTACGTCTTCAACCTTTTAACTTCACTTTGCTGCATCGCAAAGGTAAAGAACACGTCGTTCCGGATCTTTTATCTAGGAACTGAGCCGGGGCTCAGTTTGGACAATTTATTTTTTTGTCTTTTATTTTCCCACCTCGGCCACTCTTGTCAGTCGGGTGGGGGAGTCACTCCGTCAAGTTATTTTTTTTTTTTTTTTTTTTTTTTTTCTCTTAGGCTTTGGAAATTCCACGAAGCCGCGACGTACACTTGATTTCTCAAATATTTCACTGAACTATTGCATTATATTTAAGTGTTGTGGTTGCCGATTCTTTCTTTCCAGATCCTTTGAGGGTTATAAATGCTATATTTTGTTATTGGTTAAAGGATTACATTTATGGTTTATTTGTTCACAAAGTGTTATTGTTAGTCTAAGCACACATAGAGTTGGAAAATGTTTTTAAAGAAGGGATTTTTAATGCAATAGGAAGATTAGGGGTTTGGTTTTAGGGTTCTTCTCGCCTGGGGCCGATCAGGCATTTCTAATCCGAAAAGGTGGACCACGGATTTTAGCACCCAGGGAATTGCAACATTTATGGCTGAACAGTGTGTGTTTTTGTATTAGTAGTCATTGGGATTTATTTTAGCAGTTTTAATGTATGAAATTATCTCATTATAAACATCTAAATCATTTGTGCGGTATGAATAGAATGTCTGTTAAACTATGGAGATACTTACCGCATTTATTTTTAATATGAAAAAAGGTTTGTTCTCGAATATATTTCGTGCTTTTGGGCAACCTAGAAATTAGATGATCCAGTTTGTATCTTCAACACCTAAGGTGCAATTTAGGCACAATGATGTAAAATATAGTTTCTTACCAATATAATCTACTGTTATTTCTGGCATGACCGAACCTTAGCCTACATTATACGTATGTATACCAAAATCTACTTATCTTAAAGTTTTCTAAACCAAGGTTGTTTAGGAGGTACAGTAACTATTTTCTGTTGTACCATCTACCTGTTGCACTAGCGGTGAAGGAGTTGCTTGAATTGTTCTAATGCTATGTTGCTCGTCAACGATTTATGGTCTAGTAATGGTACCCTTGATATCTACGTCAAGCCCATCTGTTATAGCTTCTTTCGCTAATCTGTCCACATATTCATTATGTAGGATACCACAATGTCCTGGAAAACCCAATGTATTACAAAATGTTTTGTCCTTGTTCACTACTTCATATAAAACACTGAGGGCTAAGCAATCAGTTAGCATTGAAACCGCGTCTTGTTTTCTCTAGTGCTCTTATAGCTGCTTGAGAGTCGCTGTAAATGATAACATGGTCAAAAAATCGTTGTCATTTGAATATTCAATAGATTTTAATATTGCTATTAATTCTGCCGTATAGTTTGACACATACTTATTTAGCTTATATTTACATTTAACATTCATCTCAGGTATGTAAAAGGCTGCGCCTAGCCGCCTTCAATGGTCTTTGATCACATCAGTAAATATTTTGACACAATGATTGTTTTTTGGAAAGTTTTGGTTATTAGAGGGTATGTTGTTAGCTAGGAAGCATTGTTTTAAAACCATTTCGACTATTTTGTCTTTTACTTATATTTCTGCCAATCGTGTGAATGCAAGTGAGTTTTTACATTGCTTCTGACTAGGGGTTTTCAAAATCCTGTTCACTTTTGAACTCCCTGTACCTTTCAGGACTTCCAAAATTGTTTGTCTATGTTCTCCAAGGATTGTATATATGAGGGAAGTTTTTTCTTCGCCAATAATCCAGGTTTGAGGTTAACATCCTTAAGTACATTAGTTTTTATACCAGGCTGGATGGTCATTGTTACTTCTTATCTTATAAACTAACCTATCAGTCAACATTTGTCTTCTTATATCTAGTGGCCTATTTTTACATTCAGCTTGTAAAGCAATAATAGTGTGCTCTTCATAGCCCCAATTGCAATTCTTAAGGCTAGTTTTTGAATAAAGTCTAATTTTCTTAAAATCCTTCTTTGAAGCCGTACTTAATATAAAACTGCAATAGTCAAAGTCTGGGTCTTATAAGGACCTTATATACTTTTAAGGCTAGTTCTGGCGTGAACACCTTTTTTCCCACACTTGTGATAGATTTTATTATGTCATATCTTTTAAACAAATCCTACTTATATTCTCAATGTGAGATCTTAAAGTAAGTTTACTATCTAATATGATTCCAAGTATTTTGCATATGTCGACAACAGGAATAAAACTACCATCTACTAAGAGTTTTATGCAACAACATTTTTCTTTCTTGTGAGAAAATTATAACTTTAACTCTTTTCTCCATTAAAATTGTAAGTGTAATTGTTTAAAAGATGCCTCGAGTGATTCAAGTGCATGTGAGTATTACATTGCGTTTTGAGCACAATCTTTACCAGATGTATAAATAAGAACATCATCCGCATATTGTAATGATTTGGTTGGTTTTGGAATTATAATGATTAATCTGTGCCATAATAAATTGAGAACAATATAGGGCTTAGGACACATCCCTTGAGGGAGGCCTTTATAAACATGTCTTTTTATTAACGAATTTGAGCAATTTAAAAATTAATGTCCTATCAGATAACCATTGGTGGCAGTAACTTAAACTAGTTTATTGGTATAAAGCCAAACTCAAGCATCTTATTACATTTAAAGTCGGAAATGTCAACATTGTCATTATGCATATGAATTGTGGCTATTAGTGTCTCATTTCAAAGATAGTGCAGTCTGGATTTCAGTTAATAAAATGTTAAGATATAATCATTTACAACCTTTTTTCCTCCGGAAGCCATATTGGGTGTCAGGTATAATATTCATTTTTTCTGCTTTTTCTTTTTAAACCACTCCAACCTATTTTTAATCATAGTGTTGAGAATTTTAAAACTATAACAAGGAATAAGCGATTATAGGCCTATATGAGGATTCATCATATTTATCTTTTGGATGGTTTCAAGAGTCCGAAAATTCGAAATTGTTTCCACTTTGGTGGGATGTCTAAATGGCCATTCTCCAAATATCATTGAATATGTTCAACAGAATTTGTAGTGCGTTTGGTGGTAAGTGTTTAATCATTTTATAGGTTATACCGTCCAAACCTGGGGAGTTACTCTTCTTCTTAGAATATATTGCTAGTTCTAATTCCATTATAGTAAAATTATCATATCTAAAATGCTATTACTATTATTGGTTGAATACTGGTCTAATACCAATTCTCTTTTATTTGGGACATATCTGATGCATATATTTTTCATAAATTTATGACATAAACTTTCATTATTGGCTAGTATCATTCTGATTGAATTGTGGTACTTTATTGGACTTTAATTTATTCACTAAATTCCAAGCAAGAGATGAGGACTTTTGTTCACTTATAAACATCCATTACTTGGATCCAACCTAATCGTTTTTGCGTTTTTTAATTGTTTCTCTAGCCTTCCATTTGTGCCACTTGGAAATTGTTGGTAGTTGAGAGGGCTGACTTATTATGGTTTAAAGGTGGTGAATGCTAATCTCCTGCGTGCTATTGCATGAGAGCAATCATCAGTCCACCAAAGCCTTAGGCCTAAAGTTGTATTTTTTGTTATTACAGGTTTTGAACTTGGGTATAGCCACCTCAGCGGCATATAAAATATAATATCATACAGGCATTTTCAACTTCTATTATTTAACCGTGATCTTAGAATATTATTAATCTTATCTTCTAATTACCTTATTGAATTTTCCCCAATCTGCTTTCTTAAAGTTATACTTGGTTGAATTATTTACATAAGAATCGAAGTTGCTATTATTGCTTATGCTAGACACGTCAAATTGAATTAAAATTGGAAGATGATTACTTCCTAGTGAATCTTTATTTAATTTCCCAACTCACAACATTGAGTGCAATTTAGGCGAGACAAAAGTCAGGTCAATAGCAGTAGCTTGGTGAAATAATGTTGGTAGAGTTGTTGGCCTACCATCGTTAATACAAATAAAGGACGAATTATTATCGGCATTCATCAAAAATAACATTACCTCTAGAATTAGCCCTTTGAAAACTCCAAAGGGGGTGGTGACCATTTCATGTTCCCCACATATAATAGTATAACCATGATCATTATTAAAAATTCTTTCCCTCCAGAAAGGATCGGGGTGGTATATATTTGTTCGTACAAAATATACATTATATATATTTATGGGTACTTTAAAATTAAGTATTTTGAATTGTTAATAATTGTAAAGAATGTCACTGTACTCATAAGTTGTTTTATACACATAGTTTTTATGTTAGAATTACGGCTACTCCACCGTAATTGTCATCTCGATTTACTCTAAGTATGGTGTAATTACTATCAACTAAAGTATCATTATCAGTTAGCCATGATTCTTGTATTAGTCCTATATGTATTTGTTGTTTATTAAAAATAAATGAATGGCCTCTGGCCATTTAGGTTTTAGCGACCTAGCATTCACTGTAGTAGGTTAAGATAGTTCTGCATACTTTTTATCTCTTATAGCTAATATTAGTACCATTTACTAGGGGCTGGTTTGGTTACTTTAATCTGGGGGTTTTAGCATTTTTTTTTTCCCGGAGTTAAGGCTATCGCTTGAGAGCCACGTAAGGAAAAGTTCATCAACTTGTTTTTTTGCTAAGTTAGCATTAGAATAGTTAATTTTTAAACATTTTCCTCTCATTTCCTTAATTTTCTCGTGTAAAACGAGTTTACCAGCAGTTCCTTGTTTTCCGTATTTGTCAAATTTACAGAAGTTGGGTTGTTTGAAAGTGAGGTATGACTACTTATATTTTCTGATGGGGAAGTATTTTTTGGAAGTACTGTATCTATTGTTAGTATGTTGCCTGTAGTTCTTATTGCTAGTGTAACTAGTAGAATTTTCCCTAGATATAGGTTTTGTATTATAAACGTGCGTGTTTATGCCAGAGTTGTAATCAGTTTACTTCCAAATCGTTCAAAGGTGAAAACGTATTGTTAAAATTAGTGTGTATTTGTCTATTACTTGTTAAGTTGGGTAATTCTGGATAATCAGTTACATAATTTGTTTTTAGCTGTATCTTGCATAGGATTGTATTTTAAATTGATTGGTTCGGGGTTGCTTTGTAAGTAATGGGGTAGTGTAGACTAGCCTTAAAATAATCTTCCTTGTTCGAACTCATCCGATTTTTAATGAGTTTTTGTCTTTTGAATTCTGGGCAGATCTTAGATGAGCTGCTATGGGGCCATAACAATGTAAACATTTTAGGGGTTTTGTGCATGGTTCTGAGTGGAATTTTATCTCCACATCCCTACATAACTCTCTCTCTATTGCAAGGTGAACTAGCCACGTGGACCATAGGAAAAAGCATCTAAAACATTGTTTTACTGGAATAGCAAAAGTCTCAACCTTCATGCGTACATAGTTGAGTTTTATATATTCAGGTAAGCTGTCTGACTCAAAAATAATTTTTGCAAAATTGGGTATTCTTTAAAAGTCATTATTGACTCTTCTTTTAATCCTATGAACTTGTTACTCATTTGGATATTCACTAATTACCTCGTCCAAAATTTCTTGTTCAGTTATGTCTGGTTCGACATAAAACGACTCCCAATCGAGTGTATTCTTATAGAGGGAACAAATACATTTAAGTTAGTCAGATACTGAGAGTCAATTAAATTGTTTGCAGCAATGTAATTTTTTGCACATCACTGACAAGTTGTTGCCTGCACGAACAATAAAATCAATATCATGGTGATGTTGCTTAATTAATTTTGCCTATTTGGAAAGGGGTTTAACTTTGATCTTTTCCTTGTGCTAGAATGATGATTTCAAAAGGTCCTTTGTTATTTTCTTTGTAATATTCTTTTTGTTTTACATTTTCTTAATGTTACTCTCAATTAGTAGTTTTACCGTTTTCATATCTAGATTCTCTTTCATGCTTTTTCGTTTTAAGTCATTTACATTATTTTCGTTAGTGTTAGTATTTTACTAGACCGTAATTATGATTCTGTTTCCATGTTAGGTGTAAGGATACTTTTCACATCGCTCTTTCGAGCTCAGAGGCATTCATAACCTCTTGCTCTGGGTTGGCTAGACCTGATTCAGACATGTCAGGTCCAGCCGAGACAAGCAAAAAACTCAACTGTCTATCTATTAAGGTGTTTAAATATCAAAAGCAAATGTTAGTAAAATAAATGCCTTGTATTGTTAGTTATTAAAGTAAAATTAATGAAAGTGAGATTACATTATTTTACTACCCAACAATACCCCATAAGAAGACAGAAGTTCAATAAGAAGGCTCTAAGTATAAGGTAATTAGTCACGGGAAATCGGCAACCATACACTATACTCGAAATCCAACACGAATTTGAACTCTCGCACCACAAAAATTTTTTTTAGGTTATCTAAACATCCGACACTGAACAGCGACTGACGTCAAGTATTGATTTTCTGCCTGGTTGGGACTGATTGGTTGAGGTCAGCTGGTTGACCTTGGGGACTAGACTAATGACCAGCTGTTCTCCGGCACCGGCTCCGGCACCGGCTACTGTTCGGAGCGGTCAGACTGTTCGGAGACACGGTTTGGAGAAGCTTACTGTGTTCTGGCTGTTCTCTGTTCTTCACGTTTCTCCAATGGCTGGCTAATTCTCCGACTTTCGGCAGGTAAATGTTCTTTTGCACTCTCTTAACTTTATTAGTTGGCAGGGTTTTTCATCTCCCACCCAGACATTTATTATCGTAGCCATTAGTTATAAGTAGTTTATATATATATTATTTTGTTACTTGTGTTCCTCTGTGTACGTGTTCGTGTCGCTAAGTGTTCGTTCCTGTCTTTCGTACGTTCTATAAATTTGTTAATTAATTATCTATGCCGGTTTAAATTTATTTTATTTTGCTCTAGCGCTTTCTTACTGATCCGTTCGGCGAACGGAAATTATTTATTCCGTGTACACACTTTGTCTTTTTAGTGTAAGCGAGACGGTACAGACTTTGCAAATTTTTGTTACCTCGTGTTTTGTGTTGCGTGCAAAATTGGGTGGCAACATTCATTGATTTCGATTATTATTTATTATTTAATTTATTGTTATTTGGGGAAATAATGTATTGTTATTATTTGTAATTTTATATAATTATTTATTAGGCCTACCTTACCATTATATTTAATAGCAAAATGTAAATTTTTATAATATTATAATAGAATGATTTAAAATCCAGCGAATTTTAGTTACAAGTAATTGTTATCACGCTTAAATCATTTAGTATGGGCTGTTCTAGCCTATTAAGGTAAATGTTTATATATTTGAAAAAATTTGTTTGGTTTGTAATATTTAATATTGTCACCAAGTAGTGCATCATTAAAATACTTGGTGTCTTGAGTTATTTTTAGGAAATAGTCTTTGATACTTAAAAGGTACTGTTAGTTACAGATTGTTATTTTTTTTAATTGTTAAATTTAAATATTATTTTATTATATCTTTGTGGCAAAAACATAATTAAGTTTTTATTATTACTCGGGTTGTAGTAAAGTTGATCTGAATTTCTACTGGTTATGTTGGGATTCTACAGGGTCCCCGTGAGTGCCCGTCAGCGGGACTGATGCGGCGAGTCTGCCCACAGCACTGAAACCAAACTGAATGCCCGCGCCCTGCCAGCGCTATTGGACCGGCATTCCAACCGGAGTGTAGTACTGAGTGATCCCATCATTAATTTCTTCTGGAACAAGGTGGGATCAGAAATGTTTTTTACTTCTTATACCCTTGAGAGGATAGGCTTGTATGGAGCGCTGCCAGATGTTAGATCTGGAGGAGGGCCAGTATATTAGCCAGTATTATTTAGTTTAGTGTACAATGAACTGAAGGGGAGGATTTCATCTTTTAATTCGGATTCGTGGAGGCAACTAAGCCCCCCCGCCTCCTTCGAAAATTGGCTTTAAATATTTTTTTTTAATTTTCGGCTACAAACTTGAAACCAAATCAAATTACTTTTTAAATTATTGGGCCTAGGAAATTCTACAACCTTTTCCCTCCCCTCAGTTCATAAAAATTACCTGTTAAAATTTTTAGAATTTACTACTGCCGTACCTGATATTATGTTATTTAGGTATTTATATTATTTATTTATTATGTTTTTGTTTCTATTTATTTATGTTATTGTCTTTATTGGAAATTCTAGTGATTGTTGTTATTTCGTTATTAAAGTTACGCGGTGCACCGTGGTGCTGACAGTAATTGTATTTTTGCATGGAAATGTTTGCCACCTATTAATTATATATCATTTTACTCGAAATCTTGTCTCTCTTTGTCTCTCTTCCCACTAGTGGCATGTGATTATATTTTTTTTTATGATTTGCTCCGAGTTTGGGAGGGGCACGCTTCCGAGGCCTCCTGTCTTTTTCGCTAACTCGGAACAAAATGGTCTTTTAGCAGGTAGCAGAGCGTGGTTACGTGTTTTTACCTCTGCGGGTCCCGGGGTTTTTGTTTTGCCACTGGTGGTGGTGAGAGGCACGAGTTGAAGTTGTTCAGTTGACTTCCTGCGCCTGTTGCCGTCTCGCTGTGCTATTTTCCGCGATCTACAGGATAGTGGTGTATAAACTTGTTTATTATTTTCGGATTCTTGTTACTTGTGTGTTTTTGAGTTATATCTTGTCTTCGTTTTGTTTTTTTTTCTGGATTTTGTTCTGGTACGGCGTAGTGTTTTGCCTGTGGTATTTTGGATTCGCTGACGTGTTTCGTGGACGGCAGGAATTCTGGGGACCCTGCTGAGAGTGTTGTCTCACTAAGTTATTCACTTGTCGCCTTAGTTATTGCTTTGTTAGTCGTTGACTTCGAGTCAGTGTGTTGTTTGTTAGTTTTTTGTTACTCTTTGTTATCATGGCCTGTCTCTCTGGTGCCTGAATACTTGCTGAAGGAGGATCTCCATTTTGAGTTGTTGGCTCGTGGGCTTAATCCGGGTTCCGACTGCGAGTCCATGCGGGGAAGCAACTGCGTGATAATATGGAACTGGACACGACCTGGCCTAGAGAGATTTGACGTTCCAGAAGCAGAGGCCTATTTTGGAGGCTAAGTTGGAGACTTTGAAAATAGTACTGGAGGACTGGTTGTGGGACCCCGGGTGTCGCCGCCCTACTGGCCGAGAGAGGGCTAGGTAATTTGTCCCGGCTTACCATCTACATATGAGGCTGTCGCTACTTAGATCCAAGCTTACCAGTTCTGGTGATAGGGAGTTATGTATGCAGTACAAAGTGGGGAGGAGTGGAGTGGTTGGAGGAACGCATCACCTTGGTGGACAGCCTGCTGACTGTACTCGAGAGGGACGAGGGAGCAAAGGCTCCTGAAAAAACCTTGTCTGCGGTTGACTCTGCTGCGGCTGTTAAGGGTGAATGCCGGATCCCTAGGTCAGTTGTTGCAGACTTTGATGTGGGCGTGGCGTCGGGGGTGTCTGGTGTGGACGGGACCATGGCCTGCTGGATCTGGAGGACTGGGAGCTGTGATGACGGGATCCTTTGTTCAGTATCAACAAGCTCCCAAACCCAATTTACCCCGTTGCTGCAGCGACTACTACGGTGGATGGTCTAGATACTGAAGCCTTGCTGCGGTTTCTTTCTGAGATCTGCGACTGCATGACTTGCCTGGTCTTCAGGGAGCGGAGCTTCATAATCATGTCATCTCTCCGTTTTTGTAGGCCACCTTTGGGTGACTGTCTGGTTCGAGTTCTCCAGAGGGGTGGTACCCTGGATGAATTTTCATAGGGAGGCATTGGATTTCTTTGTTCCTGGTCCGTTGAGGGAACGTCTCCGTGTGGAGAAATTCTTTAGGCCTCAGGGCAACGGAGAGAGTTTGGCTAAGTTTGTGGCCGAGGTGAGGACACTGATAGGGGTGTTAAGGCTCAATATCCCCCCGAAAAGTAATGTGGTCACCACCATTCTTGAGGAGGTCTCAATCCTGAAGAGAGGTCGCGTCTAGTTTTTGCTGGTCGCCCTTTCCACCTTTTCTGAAACTGGACGTCTGTGCAATTGCTTCGCGCAGCGTTTGCAGTTTTTGCTGACCGGCAGAGGGCGGAGAGGAACAATCATCGTTCCATCCAGCCCTCCAGGGCTGTCACGGCCGTATACACAGAATCCCGTGGATGGGCCACATCACTCTGGTGGGCTTCATCCACCCATCTGCTATGCCTGTGGTGAACGAGGTCATACTCGTCGGGAGTGTCCTAGGAGATATTCGCACTGGTCCAAAAAAACTAGATCAAAGGGGGGTTTTCTCTGAAGTTCCCCCGAGGTCTAAGAAAAAATTTCAAAAAAAATAGTACCTTTGCGAAAAATTTGATTATTAGTTTGGACACTACGAGCCTAGCAGAAAAGGGAAACCTACGGCTTAGGACAGCATCTTCGGTGTGCCCTTGATATCAATATCTTAGTGGGAGACTCAGTGCATAAGGCCCTAGTTGATTCCGGGTCAGCCTGTAGGGGGGGGCCTTTCATCATCTCTTCCCGTCTTTTTGAAGCCATTTCAAAGGTTAGGGTTTGGTGAAGCACACCGAGGAGTCTTCTTTAAACTTGCTGGGACTGCTTCTAATTCCTCTTCCAATTTCGAGGAAGGCTTCAATCAAGTTTAAGGTTGAATGTTTTTCATGGGTGTGGAGCTTCCTTGTGGCCCAGGACCTGAGCATGGACTGTATTTTGGGGGGCGGATTTTATTCAAAAGACTGGTTTGGTGCTGGATCTTTCAGGCGGGCCAGTCTTATTTCAAATTCAATCGGCGAGTGTCAGTCCCCTTTTCTGATAAATTCAAATCGACACTGCCGCCGCAGGTTGGTGAGGTGGAGTGTGAGGAAGGTTCTGCCCCTTGGGGACCTCCGTTCGGTCACTTGGATGAGGAGCATGCTGGGGTTCTCCGTGAGCTTTGCTCAAGATTTCCGGAGGTCCTCACACCCAAGCTCGGTTTCTACCCATCTTATTGAATATGAAATTCGTTCTGACTGACACTCAGCCAGTACGCTCCCACCCATACAAAGTTGGCTCCTCCAAAGATGGAGGTTATGCGTGGTATCATCAAGGATCTCTTGGAATCAAGGAGTTATTGAGCCTCAAACTCATCGTTATGCCCAGTCCAGCGTTCTTGGTTCCAAATGCCTAATGGAAAAACATCGTTATGGTGGTTGACCTAAGAAAACTTAATGCCAAAATTGAAATAGACTCAGTGCCTCTCCCCGATCTCCATTCTGCTTTTGATTGGTTCGGGTAAGGCCAATTTTTCACTATATTTGATTTGAACCAAGCATATCATCAGATTCCGATGAAGAAGGAATCACGTCCTCTCACGGCCTTCTGTGTTCCGTGGAATTTGTATCAGTACCGATCTGTGCCTATGGGGCTAGCTGTGAGGGGCCCAAACGTTAACTAGGTTGCTTGACTCCATCTTCCACGATTTGTGAGAAGTTCAGGTATGTGTTTAATTATCTTGATGACCTTCTGTGTCTACAGTGAGTCTTTCAACGGAACACGTTAAACATCTTGAGGAGGTATTGGTTAGGTTGGGTAGGGCTGGCCTTACAGTCAATCCGGTGAAGGTGTCTTACGCCAAGTCTGAAATATCGTTTCTCGGTCATCCTCGTGTCGTCTAGGGGTGTATCTATAGACCCTGCCAGGGACCCAAGGCATTCGGGATTTCCCTCCTCCGAAGGATGCCAAGGGGTGTTGCCAGATTCATAGGCATGGTTAATTTCTACCGTAGGTTTATTCCTGACTTTGCCGAGGTGGCCGCCCCTCTGAACGCCTTAAGAAGGAAGACGCAAAGTTCGTTTGGGGTGAAGATCAAGAACGTGCTTTTCAACTGCTTAGGGAGGGCCATTATCCAACCTCCTGTGCTGCGAATACCGGACTTTAGTAGGCCCTTCATCTTGCAGACTGACTCCTCATCCTGTGGTGTGCTGTAGGAGCTGTGCTTTCTCAAGAATTCGACGACGCTCGGCAACCTATCGCTTTTGCATCTAGGACTTTGACCCTTCAGGAAAAGAAATCTTCTATTTATGAGCTGGAGTGTCTGGCGGTCGTTTTCGGCATGGATAAGTTTCGGAGGTTCCTAGAGCATTCCGAATTTCTGCTGGAAAACTGACAATCAGGCTCTTTCCTGGCTATTGGCCCATCCTCGACAACTCGGGAAGATTGGTCGCTGGGTTGTCAAAATTGCGGCCTTTAAATTCAGGGTGCAGCACATTCGCGGTACCCAAAAACGTCGTCGCCGATGCTCTTTCTAGAATGTATCATCTGCCCAGCGATCCTGTTGATTCTCAAGCACCGTTGTGTGGGACTGTTGATGTTGGATTTCCCTGCTGCCTTTGAGAGTTTTGGGCTCTCACCAACTTCAAGACCCCGAGTTGTCAAACATCATTGGTGAGCTCCAGGAGGGAGAATGGCCCACTCTCCTTACTTCTTGTCCAAGGGTGTCCTCTGCTTGTCGTGCCCGACGCGGAGGTGAGGTCCCAAGATTGTTCTGCCGAGTGCCCTCATACCGATGGTCTTTTCCTACTTTCATGTTTCTCCCGTGGTGCGGTCATTTAGGTATTCACAAGGGACCATCGCTAAAATCAGAGATAAGTTCATCTGGAAGAGTATGGACAGAGACATTGCTGGGTTAGAGTACGAGCTTGTCATCTTTGCTCGGTCAGTAAACCAGCACAAATACCTAATTAGGACTTCTTCTTTCGTCCGAGGTGGCGGAGCGCGGCCTCTTGAGAAAGTGTTCATTGACTATGTGGGACCCTTTCCCCGTAGCAAGTCAGGGAACACACTCCCTGCTTGTTGCTGTGGATGCTTTCTCTAAGTTTTGCTGGTTGATGGGGGGGGGGTTTCCTCTTAGGAGTGCCACGGCGTCGCTCACCGTCAAGGCACTCAAGTCCCGCCTTCTACAGAATTTTGGAGTGCCCGCCACCTTCGTCTCGGATAACGGCACACAATTCGTGTCGAGGGAGTTTCATCGCTTCTGTTTTGGGCATGGAATCAAAACATGTTACTACATCTCCTTACTACCCCCAGCCTTCTCATGCTGAGCGGTTCAACCGCAATCTCAGAGCCGCCCTCATCGCTTATCACGCTGAGAAAACAAAAACTACCTGGGCGATGAAAAACCTGAGCTGGCTTCAGTTAGCCTTCAATTCTGCTCTTCACGAAAGTCATGATTCCACGGGCCTTTTCAGGTCATGTTTAGTCGTCCTCCTTCTGATCCCTTGTCTAATCTCTGGAGTCTGGATAGTTTCTACCAGTACCTGGTACTCCCAATGTAAGTGACACTTGGGAAGCAGTCAGGGTTAAGCTCCTACAGTCTAGGGGAAAGGGTGAGGAGTAAATTCAATAAGGGACGTATTGCTAACCCCTTCCAAGGTGGGGGATCTTGTCTTTTGTAAGGCCCATCCGGTCAGTTCGGCCCCGCGGGATAAACGGGCAGCCAAACTTTGCTATCGGTGGACAGGTCCCCCACTCCGGATTCTTCGTTTTTCTCTCCCCAGTTACTGCTGAGTTGGTTGATCCCGTATCGGGGAGGTTGTGGCGGAAGGCCCATGTTTCTCATCTGAAGGCCTTCCGTGGTGATACCTCTGGTCATGCTCTGGTATACTGGTGCGGCTGCGGGGGTGTACGCGGGGACTGATCACCCCTGGTTTTCTCTGTGGTGTCGTTTTACTCTCTTTCTGTTTTCTTCTTTCTCCAAGAGAGGCGCCTCTCAAAATTTTTCAGGAGGACCGTGTTTTGTCTGCCTCATGCTCCAGGACTTCGTTTCCTGTTAGGGTTCTCGACTTCCCGTATCCTGTGCCAGAGCTTGTTGGTTCTTCTTTCAGTGGGGGGAGAGGTTTTTGTTTGGGGTTGCACCCTTTTTAGTGGGGGAGGTTGAGCCGGGGCTCAGTTTGGACAATTTATTTTTTGGTCTTTTATTTTCCCACCTCGGCCACTCTTGTCAGTCGGTGGGGGAGTCACTCCGTCAAGTATTGATTTTCTGCCTGGTTGGACTGATTGGTTGAGGTCAGCTGGTTGACCTTTGACTTAGACTACTGACCAGCTGTTCTCCGGCACCGGCTCCGGCACCGGCTACTGTTCAGGAGCGGTCAGAACTGTTCGGAGACACGTTTGGAGAAGCTTACTGTGTTCTGGCTGTTCTCTGTTTCTTCACGTTTCTCCATGGCTGGCTAATTCTCCGACTTTCGGCAGGTAAAATGTTCTTTTGCACTCTCTTAACTTTATTAGTTGGCGGTTTTTCTCTCCCACCCAGACATATATTATCGTAGATTAGTTATAAGTAGTTTATATATATTATTTTGTTACTTGTGTTCCTCGTGTACGTGTTCGTGTCGCTAAGTGTTCGTTCCTGTCTTTCGTACGTTCTAAAATTTTGTTAATTAATTATCTATGCCGGTTAAATTTATTTTATTTTGCTCTAGCGCTTTTCTTACTGATCCGTTCGGCGAACGGAAATTATTTATTCCGTGTTACACACTTTGTCTTTTTAGTGTAAGCGAGAACGGTACAGACTTTGCAAATTTTTGTACCTCGTGTTTTGTGTTGCGTGCAAAAATTGGGTAGTGGGCAACATTCATGATTTCGAATTTTATTATTTAATTATTGTTATTTGGGAAAATAAATGTATTGTTATTATTTGTAATTTATATAATTATTATTAGGCCTACCTTACCATTAATATTTAATAGCAAAAATGTAAATTATTATAATATTATAATAGAATGATTAAAATCCAGCGAATTTTAGATTACAAGTAATTTGTTATCACGCTTAATCATTTAGTTATGGCTGTTCTAGCCTATAAGTAAATGTTTTATATATTTGAAAATTTGTTTGGTTGAGCACACACCCCCCCCCCCCCCCCCCCCCCCACCCCCCCACTCATTTTAATATTGTCACCAAGTTAGTGCATCTTAAAATACTTGGTTGTCTTGAGTTATTTTTAGAGAATAGTCTTTGATACTTAAAAGGTACTGTTAGTTACAGATTGTTATTTTTTTTAATTGTTAAATTTAAATATTTTATTATACTTTGTGGCAAAACATAATTAAGTTTTTATTATTACTCGGGTTGTAGTAAAGTTGATCTGAATTTCTTTACTGGTTATGTTGGGATTCTACAGGGTCCCCGTGAGTGCCGTCAGCGGGACTGATGCGGCGAGTCTTGCCCCACAGCACTGAAAACCAACTGAATGCCCGCGCCCTGCCAGCGCTATTGGACCGGCATCCAACCGGAGTGTAGTGCTCCCATTAATTTCTTCTGGAACAAGGTTGGATCAGAAATGTTTTTTACTTCTTATACCCCCTTGAGAGGATAGGCTTGTATGGAGCGCTGCCAGATGTTAGATCTGGAGGAGGGCCAGTATATTAGCCAGTATTTTTTAGTTTAGTTACATGAACTGAAGGGGAGGATTTCATCTTTAATTCGGATTCGTGGAGGCAACTAAGCCCCCCGCCTTCCCTCCTTCGAAAATTGGCTCTTTAAATATTTTTTTTTAATTTTCGGCTACAAACTTGAAAACCAAATTACTTTTTTAAAAATTAGTGGGCCTAGAAATTCTACAACCTTTTCCCTCCCCTCAGTTCATAAAAAATTACATGTTAAAATTTTTAGATTTACTACTGCCGTACCTCTGATATTATGTTATTTAGTATATTATATTATTTATTTATTATGTTATTGTTTCTATTTATTATGTTATTGTCTTTATTGGAATTCTATTGATTGTTTTGTTATTTCGTT
This sequence comes from Homalodisca vitripennis, assembly GCF_021130785.1. Taxonomy (NCBI): domain Eukaryota; kingdom Metazoa; phylum Arthropoda; class Insecta; order Hemiptera; family Cicadellidae; genus Homalodisca; species Homalodisca vitripennis. The sequence continues at coordinate 143,419,492 of NC_060215.1, forward strand.
ATTAAGTTACGCGGGTGCACCGTGGTGCTGAAGTAATTGTATTTTGCATGGAAATGTTTGCCACCTATTAATTATTATCATATTACTCGAAATCTTGTCTCTCTTTGTCTCTCTTTTCCCACTGTGGCATGTGATTATTTTTTTTTTTTATGATTTGCTCCGAGTTTGGGAGGGGGCACGCTTCGAGGCCTCCTGTCTTTTTCGCTAACTCGGAACAGAACCCATTAGAATCTGTACCTGCAGAATTTATCGTTGATTCCCTCACTAACTGTTTTCCGATTGGGGACAAGTGGTATCTGAAGATGATCGACTCAGTAAAAGAAAAGCCTGACCTTTACTCTTCATGGAAAGTTGTCGATAATCAGCTCTGGAAGTGTGTCCCTTCATCTACTTCGGTTGGTGATGAGCAAGAAGATTGGAAGCTAGTTGTACCCAAGGATCAGCGTGGGAAACTCTTCAAACAATTTCATGACGCTCCTACATCTGGACACTTGGGCACGTATAAAACCTACCACAGACTCTTACAGAAGTACTATTGGCCTAAGATGAGGAAGGACACCGCAACATATGTCTCTCGCTGTAGGGTGTGTCAGCAAGCTAAGTCGGCTACCTTAAAGCCAGCAGGACTTATGGGGTCTCAGAGAGTAGTGGACCGACCATGGCAGACAATAAGTCTGGATCTGATGGGACCTTTTGTAAGATCATCAAGAGGTTACAAGTACCTGATGGTAGTGGTGGATTACTTCAGCAGGTATACCCTTCTGTTTCCATTAAGAGCAGCAACTGCAAGACTTGTTGCTAAACATTTGGAGGAAGATGTATTCTTGGTATATGGGGTTCCTAACATTGTGATTTGCGACAATGGATCTGAATTCATTGGTCAACCATTTCGAGATTTGCTCAAGGAATATAAAGTGAAGACTATCTACACTCCTAGTCATCATCCTCAAGCAAACCCAACGGAGCGGGTGAACCGAACTATAGGGAACATGTTGAGATCTTATGTTGGGGATAATCACCGCAATTGGGATATTAAGTTACCTCAGATTGGGTGTGCCCTACGAACGGCAGTACATGAGACCACTGGTCATTCTCCAGCCTTTCTTGTATTCGGACATGAGATCAACTTATCGGGTGAGGGATCTGGGAATCTTGGTGAAGATTTTTCCTCAGCTTTCCGATGCAGGTGATCACCTCCAGAAACTGACGCGCTTGAATGAAGTTTTTAAGGAGATCAAAGAAAGGATGAAGAGGGCACATGAGATTAATGCTCAACGATACAACCTGCGGAGGAGAGAGCAGCAGTTTAAAGCAGGTCAACTTGTATGGAAGAGGAACTTCACCCAAGCGGATGCAGTCAACTACAAGTCATCCAAACTCTTTCCAAAATTTGTTGGGCCTTACCGAATTAAGAATAAAATATCTCCAGTGACCTATCAGCTCCAATCAGAAGATGGGAAATTCATGGGCACCTGGCATACCTCGGACTTAAAACCTTATCTTCAGTAACGGATGAAAATTTGGGAAATTTTCTCATGAGAGAGGGGGTGGTGTAACATTTTTTTTTGTGAACCTTAAATTTTATAACAGAGAGTAAGAGTTAGATTTTATTAACTTTGGCAGACAGGCCTGATCAACCTGGAAAATCCATATCAGCTGGCTATTAAACAGCTGCAGCTCCAGCTGGCCAAACAACAATTGACTCCGACTTCCTGTTGGACTTTGTTACTGACTGTTAGGCTTCACGAGGCTTATCCTCTCTCTCTCTCATGGCGATAGTTTGAAGATTGTTCAGTTGGAAATTGAGTCTCCACGAGGTTATCTATAATGTCTTTACCTACATTGCTCCCTTCCTGGCCCATTACTGGATTGTTGCCAAGGTGAGGTATTTTAATATTCTTTTAAGTCAAATAATGTGTGCTACCAAGAAATTATAAATACTTTTGAATACAGATACTTGGAATTAATTTTTCTTTTCTCAACCAACCAGAGTAAATATATTAGTGAAATTAAGAAGCAGAAATTACTTGAGCCTTTATTAATTTGTAAGTTGTACTCATAAATATAAATCCTTTCAGATTGTAAATATTATCATAGTGTTTTAATGGTTCATATTTTCTTAGATCCAAACATATGTTGTTGCAATGGTTAGAACTTTTATTTTAAATAATGCATTTGAAATAACAACAAAATGTACTTTAGGTAATAAATAGTGTTGTGTGGCCTATAAGTTAAAAATTATCTGTTAGTCTGTTTTATTTTTGCTGTTGTTTGTAAATTCAGGATAATAAATGTTGGTAATTTATGCTACGTGCTTTGTCAAAATGTAAGTAAGAAAAGGCATTTGTAGAATAGGAAACAAATATGAAAAGATGTTTTCAAGTGAATTCTATTTAAAGCTTATTTTAGTTAATAATTTATTTTTGGAATTTAATTAACTATATCTCATTATATTGACTACTGTAGATTGAGTAATTGACTAATAGTTAATTTTTGGAGTTATTTACATTACAAACCGATTATATATCTCTCAAAATACTTCATGTTAAGATTATTTCACGGAATATTTAGGTTTCATTGTTATTATTGTTAACATAAAATTTTACGTGCTATTCTGAAGCAACTATTATACATCTTTTAGTGTCAAATATTTTTGTAGATTCTATTGTCTGAATTGTGCTCAGGGATTTGTTCGGGAGCGGTTTGTGTGCCTCCACATAGGTCTGCGTACCACTACCTACCCAGTGCCCGTGCTATACCTGCTACTGTGCCTTCCTCCCTGACCGTGAGCCCTTACGGAGGCGTATGGTTGTGATCTACGTAGTTGAATAATTACTTATAAATATCTTTCTTTATTGGATAAATATTGATGTTTAATGTGCTTTGTGTAAATATGTGTCTAGTTTATGTAAGTATTGTTTGATTGATATCTATGGGTAAAATACCAGAAGTACTAGTGGCCGGCCAAGGTAATGTTGTTTAGTGTATAATTACTGGTGTTTAGGGTATATTGTATTGATAAATCTAAGGGTTACCTGTACCCTCAGACTGTTGAGATCCAAATACAGAAATGGTAATCAAACCTTTTTCCATGATATGAAATGTAAAATTACATAATTTTAATAAATATTTCATTTGATAAATGTTTCTTGTGCAATAAAAAAAAAAACAGGCTCTTAGAATTTTTATAAACTTAATAATTACATTGAATGAGTTTAGCTTTCTTACATGTATTTCCTTTTCTTAAATTTACCTTGTATTTAACTCACTCTTACTTTGGTTGGTTATAAGGTCATTAATTTTACAACATCATTCAGTAACGGGTCTTTTCCTTGTTCTGACTCCGTTCTCCTACCACACTACTACTGGAAACAAGGTGGCGCCCTCGGATAGTACCGTTAACAGTTAACTCTACTACGCCGTTAACTTGTGAAAACCACACCTACCCTTCCCACCCCCTAGACTGAGCAAACTGGGACCGCTACACCTAACAAACGCTTACTAAGTGGAGAGCACTTTTTAGAAACACTTGTCTCCTGTCGTAAGGTACCTGTGGGCTGAACATGTCTATCAGTTCAAACTACAGATCACTGCCTGCACATACACACTGACAAAGGTTTCCTCTTTCCACTCTTATTTAATGAACTCTTTAATATAACTATTTACCAGCTGCCAAGTCAGCATCCTACTAGCTATTCAATCGCTTGCTTAAAAGATATTTTTCTCTTCTGTGATGACATTTTGTGCAATTTATTTTAAATTATTAGCATTGTATTTTACAACCAGCAAATAATAAGTAGACAAAATAAGAATAACAGTTTTATTTTTACATTACATTACTGTACACAAATTATGTGACAAATATAGAGGAAAGTATGGTAAAGTATTACAATGTTATTTTCTCAATTGAAAACATTTAAATGACAATTAATTCAAACATGAGTAAAAGGTGATTTAATTCTGTGTGGAAAGGCTCAATTGCCAACAGTATTGTATCCTAACCAATTTTATTATTTTTAAAATTAAAATAAATGTACAATTCTTCAGTTTTTTAAACAAAATATCTTGTTCTGATACAAGATTTTGTGTTGAATGAATATAAAACATACTTAAATCTAACAAATAAAACAAATCTGGATTTTTCTTCAAAACATAAGATACTATTCTAACAAATCACTAAATCACTGCTTATTTAATTATACACTGCTTATTCCCACACTACACTGCTACACTGTCCATTTCCTTGGCTATCTTTGATCAACGAGATCCCATCACACCCTGTTTTTCTGATTTATCTGGAGTCGATGCTGCAGTTCTGGGTTGGATGACTGGTTCCGATTGGTGCCGGATGGGACGATGTATTGGTGGACCGTTCTCTGCCAATTTGGTTAGAAATGGTCTAAAGTCATGTTTGAACAGTCTGTTCAGTTTCTCAGCTCCATCCATCCCTTCACACATCAACTTCTCGTTTTCCCAGGTAAACCTGCATTTGTCTATAATGAGATCATCATAAAAAATAATGTTCATTCCAGTCTTACCCAAAACTCTGTCAACTTCAGCTCCAACAGCTAATAGTCGATCGCGCTTATACCGCACTTCTGTTGGCAAGTCTGGAAATACATCATATTCCGTGCCTTTCAGTTGGAATCGTTTAGATAGTATTTCATGTACATCTTCGTCATCAGGAAAATGTGCTAAAACCAATGAACTGTTTTTGGTTATTGGGTAAGCCCGGTTCACCCACAACTTTTTTGACATTTTAAACATTTCACAGCAGAAGGTTATTACAGCCTCTACGTAGTCATTCTGTGATGTGATTTTTAAACCTTTAAATATAAGGTTTTTCTACGAGAGTTACTTTCTAAGCTCAGTACTCTTTTCTTCAGGGAATTAACCTCCTGTTTTAAAATAACATTTTTGTCTTGGAGGCCTGTGATTTCAGTTTTTACATTACCGAGTTCGGCCTTTGTCACCATATTTGCTAATTTCTCATCAATTAGTCCTCTTATATCGGACACTTTTAAATGTTGCAAAGTTTCCATATTGACTGGCGTAGAATGGACTGGATTGAAGTTAAACCCCACCAGCAGTGCCAACCTTAAACAATAACAAAACCAAATCAATTACAGGTCTATGAAAACACAGACATAAACTCAATTACATAAAATTTGTACAAAGAAAGCTATTAGTATAAATAATTATTTTAGTACTTTTCAATGTTCTCAATGAATGTCTTATAGAAAACTTGTGCAATTTATTATAAAGGCTAATTTAACTATTTTAAAAAACAACAAGCAATATCTTCCTCTCTGACTACTGAAATGAGGGTTGCCAAATAAAGGCATTAAAAAAGACAAGTTTATATTATATTACATGTTATAAATGTGTGTAACCAGTATGTACTTAGGCTGATGAAATCAAAATCCTATAAAGCAATGTAGATTTAGGCTTCTGCAATGCCATTACATATCTGAAGAAAGCTATTGCCAAATTGAAATAATAGAATATAACATGTTTATTTGCTCATGGCCAGCTCCACAAAAAAAAAAAACAAACAATAACATTGAATTTACTAACTGACCATTTTTATTTCAAAAATTATTATCTTCATAATTCTATGGACAGTTGAACTTTCATGTTTTGGACAAAATATTTTTTTCATTGTCAAAAGAATAAATCTAAAAATATCAAAATGGTGCAGATATGGAAAGCATTTTCCTCTCAATCTTTACCTTTCAAATTACAACTCTCAATGTCTTATCCATTCAATTGTGTTCCATTGATACAACAATAATGTCCTGCTGTAATTTTGGCGAAAAACAAAAACCATCCCTCGAGATAGTACTTATCAGGTAATGTAAACATTACAGAGGGCTTGACTACGAATGCATCTAGTCAGCAGTCTATATAGTATATCTAGTATATAATATCTAGTACTTTATAATGTAGGAGCAAGGCATTGAGAATTCTAAAGGTAAACATTGAACGGATAGTTCTTTCTGTGTTTGGATTGTTTTTCTTCCCATAACTTATTTGACAACAATATCAGTAAAAATTATTTGTCCACCAAAAAAACAAGTGCCTCTTAAAATAGTAGCATCTATAAAGAATTTTTTTAGTTTGGAGAAGTAGTCAATAAATTCAAAATTAGCCCAAAAACAGATATTTCTAATAAAACCATATCAGGATTGTTTGAACCATCGCAAACGCTATAAGCTATCGATATGCTATGAGAGCGAACCAAAAACTGGTGATCACACCTATAACCAGAGAAGACGCCACTCTGGAGGAATGTGACTGTAGTACCATTTTACTTATTCCTATGCCACGATGCAACCTCCACCTTCTCTCATGTTCAGCACGAACCCATTTTGAGACAGCCCCAAAGGATTTACTCCTTGGAATACCACGGAACGGTTGAGGGCCTGTCATAATTGACACTGGGCCCCGGTTGGGCAGGGCATCAGCTCTTTCATTCCCAGGGATCCCCTTATGACCAGGAACCCAACAAACAGTCACATTGTTGATTCTGGCAAGGGAAGAAATGACTTGATAAACAATCCCAGACAAGTTTGGATTTGCACACACAAGAGTCCAGCGCCATCAGTGCTGCCTGACTATCCGTAAAAATATTGATTCTCTTACATCGCAGACGAAGATTCTCACAAGCACATTCCATAATGGCTTCCGCCTGAAAAACTGTAGGATACAGACCCATAGGAACCGTCAGCTCCCTGCATGGTCTCACCCCCACAATTCCAGCGCCTGAGCCGCTTTTTGTTTTAGAGCTGTCTGTAAAACATTCAAGCTTCGCTGGTGGAAGAGGTTTCCTTCCCTCCAATCGTCCCTAGGAGGTATCACAATCCTAAAGGGTTTGTCAAAGGAAAACTTTTGTGGCATCTGATCAGAGCATCCTCCTGAATCAGGATGCTAATTCTACAGTGCCCATTGCTGCAGTCTGACCAGTGTTCCACTAGCTGAAGACTAGTGTCATGGCACTCCTCCTGGCCATAACCCAAATAACAATGTTCGGGGGGCGAGGTTGAGACAACAGTCTAGAGCTGCACCCGGTGCACTAGGTAAAGTCCCAGTGACAGCAAGGCAAGCCTTCCTTTGGATGCCTGCCAGACAAGCTACAACCATCTTGGCCTCCGTTTTTGGCCACCAGACAACAGCTCCATACATTAGTGCAGGTCTGACTACGGAAACGTAAAGAAAGTACAAAAGCCTCGGCTTAAGTCCCCAAGACCCACTTATCACTTTGGAGGTTAAGTGGTAGAGAGGACTTTGCCTCTGTAAATAAAGACATTTTTCATTTCATTTCATTTATCACGCATCTGCATTGAATTTAAAGACCATTTCCCCCTGGCGATGATCCTTTCTAGATGAGGTCCCTAGTTTAGAAACCTATCTAGGAACACACCCAGGTACTTGACGTCGGACTTCAATTCAATGGAAGAACCTCTAAGTAGAAATGGACCAATACCCTCCATCTATCGCTCCTGGTAAAAGCAACCACAGCAGCCTTGGTGGGGTTGACAGGGAGGCCCACCCCATCACACCAGTTTCCCACTATGTTTAGAACAGCATTGGTCAGTTCCGTGACTGTTGTATTGAGTGGCCATATTGTCAAAGACTCCTTTGATGTCCAAAAAGACACCTATGGCTTCCTCTTTTGCTGCCAGCGTTTTCTCAATCCTGCATACCAATTGCTGCAGGGCCGAGTTGCATGACCTTCCTGGTGTATAGGCAAGCTGATTTGGAGGTAGAGGTTGCTCTAAAAGAGATCCCTCCCAAACAAAGCTAGCAACCATCTTCTCCATGGTTTTTAGAAGAAAGGAGGACAGACATATCAGCCTGAAAGTCTTGGATCAATCCAGGCTAGCCTTCCCCTGCTTCGGTATAAACACTACTCTGGATACTCTCTAGGACAGTGCAATGTAGCTGAGGGCCAGGGAGGCTCTGAACAGTCTGCATAGCTGGGGAAGGAGAATATCTAGCCCCCACTGCAAGCAAACCAGTCTCATCCTGTCTCCCCGAGGAGCTTTATAGGGACTAAAAGAGTTAATCGCCCACTCGATCCTTCTGAAGGTTATGACACGGTGCACCAGACTCCATTGCAAATGAGTGGCGTGCCCCGTAGGTCTCCCTTCACTGCTGAATGGTTGATCATTGTCATGAACAATACAGTCCGGAAAGTGTGTTCCCACCACAACTTTTAGATCTCTCTCCGATTCAGTAATATATATACCTTGATCATCTTTGAGACCACCAAGCGGTGAGATGTGATTTTTTGCTAATAGTTTCTGAAGCCTTGCACAGCCCTGCAAACTATTGATGCCAGTGCAGAGTTTCTTCCAGCAGGATAATCTCTTAGCTATACAGACTTTGCGGTTCTACAGTGCAAGAGCCTCGGACTCAAGGCTCCTTTTAGGTTTGTACCTTTTTCCACTCAACAACTCACCTCAATAGTAGAAGAAAAAGAATATTGTGACTTTATAAGTCAATAATAATAATTTATTCACATTGGTAAATATTTGTCTGTATGCATATTATTGTAAATTAGCCATCATAAAAATCTCAAGTAAAGCATTTTTTAAATAAATGATAAAAACGATGTACCATTCACTATTACTGATTGTTAAAAAGAACTCTATTATTATTTTATTGTTAGACCTGGAGTAGTAACAGGTAATACACAGTCAAGTAAATAAAAAGTACAACAATCTTTTACATATTAAATAATACTTTAATAGTTCAATAATACCTTCATACAAATTGGTCAGTCATTAGTTTAGCTAGTCAGACTATACCTAATCAAATTCATCAAGTTCATAATATTTGTTTCAAGTTACACACAGACCAGTCGACATAGACGGCAAAACGTCTAGTGCAAAACCACTTTTTATAAATATTTAGGTTTAGTCTGAATTTTGATTTTATGATTGCCACAGCTGAGCAGCCCACCTCTGGCAGGAAGTAGCAATAGGTATTAACACATTCAATTCTTTTGTGACAATTTGCCTATTGTTTTCGAAGCTACTCTAAAACTCTAGTAATAATTAGTCTTGAATCCAATCTTTAAAGATGTATCTGTTTGGATATCAACTAGTTGTTTTCTCTCTTTAACCTTTTGATACATCTCTTCGTGAAATGGGTTTGATATCCACACCGTAGAGTTGACATCATTGTTAGGGAGATATTCATCAACATACCCTTATAGTTTAGAAAGATACAGCAAAAAACTGTAATTTAAAACTCGTATTCCATGTTTAATAATTTCTTCAATACACTGTATCAATTTAAGAAATCTTGTGCAATCATCTTTAGCCATGATGGTCTTCCACAAATTGAGTTTCTTTTTAAAACCTTCCACTTTATCTGACAGGTTTAAGATATATGTGTTCTTCCCTTACAGTTATTTATTTAGTATGTTCTACTTCTCCAACAATTCAGTAAGAAAAACAAGCTTTGGCAGAAACTCTATTAATGTTTGAATTCAAGATGGCCGACTGAATAAGTTTAGTGATAGTAAGCTCCATAAAAAGTGGTTTTTTGAAGTGGTAAAGTATTGAAGTACTAACATCAAAGTTCATACTGGGATTAACATTCGTACTGTGAGTTAATCTGAACTTCAACATTTTTAAATACTCACCTAAGAAGATACTAAAATAACACTTTTAACGACTCACTAAGTGGCAGTACAACAGCCAGTTTCAATCACAAAATAAAACACTGTTAATCACCTAGCAGGGGAAAAAAAGAAAGAAATTAGGAGACATATTTCATTGATGATCGTTCAAATAAATATATAAAATAACAAATATTAAACTTGTCTCTTGCCCAATATATTAATGCTATGCAGTGAGTAAGCTGACATACTCAAAGTGCAGTGACATCAGTGCTGATACAGCTGTTTAGATGAATAAGAACTTCTGACAGTACTTTACTCTACTGAGATTTAATACATACTGAACAATAATTTTTCAATTTTAATTACAGTTTTTGATACTTAAATCCTGATTCCCCAGCATTTATACTGAATATTTTATGTACATTAGACTTTAAATTTGACCACTAGGGACAGGTAAGTCTAGTTATAAAAAATCTGATTTTATTATTTTATTATAACGGACTCTTAAATTTAACTACTAGGGGCCAGTCAAGCCTAGTAATAAAAAGCTGATTTGATATTTTATATATTGACTTTATAAATTTGACTACTAGGGACCAGTCAAGCCTAGTAATAAAAAGCTGATTTGATATTTTATATATTGACTTTATAAATTTGACTACTAGGGACCAGTCAAGCCTAGTTATAAAAAGTCTTGATTTGATATTTTATATATAGCCAAGAAAATTTAATCATTTACCTATATTTAATTACGTATGTCAATCAATCAATTTAATATAAAGGCTTCTTCCTATGAATTATAAGTAAGTGATCTGGTGAAACATATCTTGACTTTCCCAATCAAACCGATTTGAAATGAAATATGTTTCAAATTCAAGAAAAAGTATTTGCTAAAATAAAGGGAAGCTCCCATGGCCTGAATACATTACCAAAATAGAACAGCTTAAAACTGTAACAAGATATTATGTCACATTTTTTGCAACCTATGAAACAGGCAAATGTAAGGAGAATGACATTTTAAAATTTGATACATATTTGCAAGACGAATGTCTTAAAAAGAAAGTTACAAAGCCAAAGTACATTGAAGCTCTAAAAGAAGCTCAGAACTATTCAACGGGGCGGAAAAATGAAAACACAGAAGAAGTACTACTGCAGAGAATAGGTGAACTGAATGATTCTCTACATCAAACAGAATTTGAAAGAGACACAGCCAACAACACACTGACAAGCCTTCAGATAGAAGCTGAAGAAAATTATACAGGCTTCCAAAGAGAAATACTGTTACTTAAGAAAGACATAAAGAGGAAAAGTGAGGAAAATATCAATCTAAAACGTGCACTACAAGCAACTGATACACAGGTTAAAGTGCTTGATAACCAAAACCCAGCAGTAATTTCCCAATCTGACATAGCTAAGGTTCATAAAATGTACCAGTCTCAAATAACAGGAATGAAACTGAAAATAAACAACCTGGAAAAAATACTCACAAATTCTAGACACAATCTAGCCATACCCTTTGGCAAACGAAGATTTTATTTAGGAGATAAATGTCCTTAGTAAAGAGTTAATATCATTACAAAAGCAGAAAGAAGCACAAGAGTCAGTACTTCAGGCACTACTACATTAAATACAACACCTGGAGTCAGAAAATAAATGGCTCTACACTAGTGGGATGGAACAATACAAGGGACTTCAGAATTCATCATGTAATTCAAAAGAGGGCAAACAGAAATCAAAGTGCCTAATTATTACTAACATGGTTCTTAAGAAATTCAACATTCCTGATTTTGATCCAATAATCCTTCAAGTTAAAACGACTGAAGAGTCCTCAAAGATTGTGAACCTATCTGAGACTATGAGTTCACCTGTTGTAATAATACAAGAGGGAGAAGATATGCTTTATAATTCACAATCGTCTGACGATGTTATGGGCTATCTTTATACCCAGATATGTGTCACAAAATATAAGTTTCCAAAATCCATAATAGTAGTTAACAGTATAATTAGAAATAGGATTTTTCCACACAACCTACTAGCCAAAGCAAACTGTAAAGAAAAACAGGTCGTTCTTTGCGACACATGTAAGAAACTGTCCACTAGATGTCTTAGTGTACATGGGCAACTTAATTTTGAAGGGTTCAAAACATTCACCAACATAATTAGTATATTAATTAAACTTGGCAGTAAGAGAGTCCCACAGACTACCAGCAAAGTAGATGATTGTAACACTGAGATGATTTGCAATGACAGAACTCAGCCTGGTATTAATACAGAATTACAAAACAAAGGCAACGCAAGGTGCTCTACTTCTAACACTGGTAAAACTATTCTAAAAGATAATCATTGTTTAATAATTGAAGACCCTAACATAAATTGTTCTGCATACCTAAGCGATGAAGAGGACGAAGTGACTGCGGGAATCAGATCAGTAATGAAACGTGATATACGGAATGTAGCTGTAAACTCAAACTCGGGGAAATTATCAACGCTGTACCCCCTGGATGGAACCTTTTTAGAAAATATAAAAATATTTTCATTCCACCCTGAAGAGACTCCATTAGTAACAACACAGCTTAACAAAGATGATGACTGGATTAGTAGTTGTGGTATGTGTTTTTATGATACAGACACATAAAAATGTTCTTTACCATTAACTGCAGAGGAATTAGAAGAAGTGTAATCTACAATTAAAATAAAGGGGATCTTTCCTACAACAGCTTTGTCACTGTCATGCATTCTGGTAAACCCTACATAGTCATCTGCCTATCCATGAAGAAAAAAAAAATGGAAAGTGGAGATTTTGAAAATTTTTGGAACTGGCTAATGATTGTTTAAAATTTCTAGTGTTGTTTTCTATTGACTTAGATAAAACAGTTGTGTTTCTTAGATAAAAATGATGTCATTCATGTCCTGTTACAGTTCTCCAGTAATGCTTATTTGCAACGCATTAGACTTTATATTGGAGACAAAAAAACTGTAAAAGGTTTTAGATCAATTTTTGGACAAGCAGCAACTTAACCAAAGGAAAATAGCTAAAATATCACCCTACAAATCTGATATATACAACACCTGGAGAACAAGAGCCTCACATGTGTATGTCAATAACAGTACCCAGCTTAAGGTTGACTCAACCTCAAGCTTCATCAGATCTGCACTGACAGAGCAGAGGGAATTATGGAAAGTAAAAGAAGAACTTCTTCTCAACAGTATGTCTAAGATCTATCGGGAGTACAACCTACATAAAAGAGAAAAAATAACCCAAGAAACAAAATATATTTTGTTAAAATCAAAGGAAAATTATGGGCTAATTGATTTTAAAAGTAGCAACTTTGTTACTGGCAATCCTGATACAAACTATCAATGTGGATACGATGGAGCAGATTTCATTAACTTGATCCTTGCAAGCCTACGCACAAGAGAATCATGCAGGCAAGCCTTTCAAGAACTGAAGATTCTCACTGTGGTCAACCTATACATCCTAGAAGCTGTGACCTACGTACACCTGAAATCACCCGATGAAGTGATGACTGGAGCACAGCAACATGACTACAACAATCGGCATGCTGCAAACTACCATCTTCCAGCTCACCGCCTAGCGTTCACGGAGAAGAAGCCAACGTATGTCGGAGCAAAGCTGTGGAACGCCCTCCCACTAGAACTGAAGAGGAGAGACCAGCTGCAGTTTGGACACAAACTAAAACTCTGGCTTCAAGACCATCCATTTTACACGATAAATGAATTTTTAAACAGAACTTTCTAACCTGATGTAACAAAATAAAATCTGACGATTGAACTGTTCTCTAAGAATAAGTTCAATAAAGAATAATAATAATAATAAAAGACAAAATCTTAAAATATTCTACTGCCCCTATTAATACTAGTGTCATAAACAACATAATTCTGGTGTCTGACAGCACAAAACTGATGAATGATCTTAAATTGTTTAACAGTATAAAGAATACCAATATTGAGAGCCCTTCATCCTGTAAGACCAAGTTCAACCTTGTACAAGGTGTGCCCGGTTGCGGAAAAAAAACAACCTTTATTCTGAATAACCGAAAAGAAGGTGATATATTACTCTACTCGACTAAAGAAGGAGCAGCAGACTTTATCAATCGCTTGACAGAACATTGCCCTGACTTTCATGGAGATCCAAAGGATTCGTGCAGAACAGTGCACTCCTTCCTAATTAACTCAACTAGTCACATGAAAAAAGGAGGAACTTACGTTCGCTTAATTATTGACAAAGCACTCATGTTACATGTGGGTGAAACTTTATTTGCAGTGGAACTTTCTAAAGCAATGGAAGTCCTCATGATAGGTGACATGAACCAAAGCCCATACATTTATAGTCACAGGTTGTACAACAAAATTCCATGATATCTATAGGATGCTTCCTATATTATTTACTTATTTATGGGAATCTTTATAATTAATTTTAATTAAGAGAATTGTGAATTAATATAATAAGTGAAAATTGTAAGATTGTGATCCTTCCAGCAGTGCTGAATTTCTTGTCGATTCGTAGAAGCTTCCTTTTGTCTCTAGGTATTGAGCATAGGATACAGGTCTGGGTTGGATGGGTACCATCCAGTTCAGACATTGTGTTTGCTCAATTTTGATTGGCCAATGATAGGTTGATTAGATGGTGGGAGGGATTTCTAGATCCTTCCGGTGGCTTCAACCACGTTTTTCAGGAGATTCTTTGCTGTGTGCTCAGAGGGGGAAGTCGTGTAAAGTGATAGCCTACTCTTGCCGTATTGATTTTTCGGGAAGAAGGTTGAGTTTAAGATTAAAATTTCTTTTCAAAATTTAAAGTCTCAAGTTTAAATTAATTAATCTATAATAGTCATTTTGGTTACTTGGTGAAGTCTTCAGCAGATGTGTGAGGTACTGTGAAAGTTAGAATTTAATATTGAAATAGAAAATTACTTGATGATATTTTCCTGTTCAATTTGGTTTAATCAGGAATAGCCTACCAAAAAAAAAAGAAAATTTATTTAATGTTCTGAGATTCTATATAAATTTTAACAAGTTGCTAAATTTGACATTCAAAGCCAAGCGGACAATTCTGGATAATTCAATAATTTGTAAATTGGAAATTTACAGAAAATAAGTAGTTTGAAATTGATACAATTTTGAGTTTAACTGGTTGGACATTGTCTTTGTTCATATATTAAATATTAATATTACCTTAATTTGTTTGATTTTTATTTTGAGAAGAAGTCTTATTTTATTATTTGTTTCATTTTATATTAGAAGAAGATTATTTTATTTTGAAATTCAGTGAAGATTTTTATTTTCAGTTAGTGTTGAAAATATTAGCACTGAGAACTTGAAGGACACAATTATTGAATGATTGATTGATTGTTAATTTTAAGACTGGACTTGTGAACTTTTGATGGGTTAAAAATATAAAATAATTGAGAATAAATTCAAAGTAAAAAAATAGCTTGGCGTTGCTGTATTATTGATTTTAAATTTTATTAAAATTACTATTATTTTATACTGAGTTTAATTATTGAATTCCATTGGAACTTGTGCATTCTTAAAATAAAGGGTTATTAGTTCAGAACACAATTGATCGCTCTTATACTAAAACAAAAATAGTTCTAATTGGTTTATAGAAGATAACCTTACTATAGACACGTTACATATCACAATGTAATTTAATTATAATATAATATTTAATTATGTTGTGACCATGGTATGTGAGGTTTCATTAGCGTTTCAACTCAAGTTTTTATCCGTGTAAATCGGTAATTTTCCGTGAAAAACATTGAGTTCTTACATTTAATTCAGTTCACCACACATGAATAAGTATTTTAATCCAAAAAACTCGGAAAACTAACGACACTTTCTAAATATTTGTGATAACATGTGACCAGCCATTTTGAGGTTAGGGCGATCGCTTACCCAAAGTGCCGGTGTTTTTCAAAGCAAAACAATATTCTTCATCTACAAGAGGATCTACAAGCGAAATCAACAGCTAAGTGCCATCCATCTAATTCTTTTCCTGGTAATCAACGGGTAACCAATACCTAACCTTTGATGCTCAGAACAACCATCCATCCATCCCTAGCCTGCAAAACCGACCGACACAGAAAATCTTTCCCAACCGTGAAATCCTTCCTACCAAACAGTAGAAAATGAAACAAAGTTACAAATTTGATGGTTTCGCTAATTAAATTAAATTAAACATGTGCTGATAAAAAAACACGTGCTGGTAAAAAAACTTTGTTGATCTCATGAAAAAGGTCTGACATAGGCCTATCTCAGTAGGCTGTTATTACAATTACAATCTCGAAGTAGGCCTTTCACTCTTGAATTTTTGAAATGGCATATACAAAATAAAATAAGGATTGTAATTTTAACATTTTAACATGGAACTATTTTTATGTGGATTTTAAATGTTTATCAGATATTATATGTTGTATGTTAAATATGTTTTACCTGTAAAATAAGAAAACAACCTAGTAAATTTTGCAAGTAAATTTTGTAAATTGTGCAAGTAATTAAGATACTAAGTGGTATCGTTGAAGTTATTTTTTCATACCTGCATTGTGCTTAGTGTTGAGTTATTGACTCAAATTTTATTTGGTGTATGTGTGTTAGGTTAGGTACACTTTTTAGATCAGAAACCGAAACTCTATTAACAAGATGACAATCGAGACATGTCCTTCATGCTCGCTAGGAATAGATGACTATGAGTCTGACTCCATTTGTTGTGATATTTGTAACAGATGGTTCCATGCTTCAAAATCTTGTAGTGGACTAAAAAAATCCCTGTTCAATAACATTAAGAAAAATGACCAATGGGCGTGCCCAATCTGTATAAAATATTATCATAGTCTTAAGAATGGGAATGTTGACTCAACCATTAGAGGTTATGTTAGTGAAATAACTAATCTAAAAAATGAAAGGTGCAAACTGGTGGAGGAAATAAATGCACTGAGCGCGCAAGGCTGGCTGAGAGGGATAGGGAGATGGAGGAATTAAGTCGGATGGTGGTGTCGACTGGGGAGGCGGTGGGGGGGCGTGGGGGGGAGTGGACTGTGGTGGCGGGTGGGGGAAGGGGTAGCGGGGGCCGGACGGCGGTGGATCGGGTAGATGTGGCTCTCCAGACTTCAAATTCATTT
Organism: Homalodisca vitripennis; assembly: GCF_021130785.1. NCBI lineage: Eukaryota > Metazoa > Arthropoda > Insecta > Hemiptera > Cicadellidae > Homalodisca > Homalodisca vitripennis. Next base: position 143,436,265 of record NC_060215.1, read on the forward strand.
GAAGTTTTGGTAGACGTCGGTGATCTGTCGATGGAGGATTTCCCCCCTCTAGAAGCCAGGAGGAAGGGAGACTCTGGGTCAAGAGGGGATGGAAAGTTTGTTCGTGGGGTTGGGGTGGTTGGAGACAGTCATGGTAGGCGCTGTAGGGGTAGACTCAAAGCAAGTTTGGGCTCAGAGGTTGAAGTAATGACTAAGGTTATGCCGGGAAAGCCTATGTCCCATCTGATTGACTGTGCAAGTGAATCTGATAAGGGGGCGGCTGACTCGGATCTCCTGGTCATAGTTGGGGCTACAAACGGCGTAACTGAAAACAGTATTTCGGACTTGGGGACAAAAATTGATAGGTGCCTGAAAAACAAAAAGAGATATGTTCTATGGGTCGAGGCTCCCTACAGACATGATGATCCTGAGCAAAATCCACTGATCAAGAAACAAAATGAACTCATTAAAACAAAATGCTTGGAAAACCAGTGGGACTTTTTGAGCATAAATTCCATCCTTGACCGAAACTGTTATACAAAACACGGCCTGCACCTAAATGCAGTTGGCAAAGACGTGCTATGTGGAATTATTACCACCTTCTTTCACGCGATGGATAAACCTGAGCTTGGTAAAAAACAAAAAAACCAACCGATACAAGTAGGCGCGCTGATAACTTAGGTTACCCAGGACACAAAAAGAAGTGTTACAAAAAACAGGAACGGAGACCTACAAGAAAATCTAGCCTTTATCAAAGTAAGCCTCCAATAAAAATAAAAATAGTTTTCAACTCAATGTTAGAAGCCTTGCAGATAAGGTAGGCCAGATTGAAATATTTTTAGACGAGGAAAAGCCGGACTTTTTTATTATTTCAGAGCATGGCTTGGAAAAGGAAAAGCTCCAGATGACCAAACTACAAAACTACACCTTAATAGACAGTTATGAGAGAGTCAATATGAGGCTGGGAGGAGTGGCGATTAAAAAAAAAAAATTCCTTTCATGCAAAAATCTTAAAAAATAAAAAACATGGAAAAGAATTATCTGAAACAAAAATTTTTGAATGTTGCGAAATCAAAATTAAACATGAGGACTGCACGTTGACAATCGCAGGTATATATCGTAGCCCTGATGGAAATATGGAAATGTTCTTGGATAAACTGAATCAATACCTAACCAAGCTTAAACCAGACAAAAAGTGATCCTTAATAGTATTAGCAGGTGACTTTAATATAAACATTCTAAACTTAGACAGGGCTACCGAAAACTTTCAGAACCTAATAAAAAGCTTTGGATTAAGAACTACATTAAATTTGCCCACGAGGGTAGCAGAAAATTCATCAACTTGCATTGATAATTTTATCACAAACATTAAAGAAGAAAAATCCAGAATAATCGAACCATTAATTTCAGATCACCATGCAATTTATCTACAAACTTCATTTGGCCAAGACATAGTTGAAGGTAATAAAACAATAAAAATTATATCAATGAAGCAAAATAACCTGGAAGAATTAAAACAGAGACTAAAAAATGAGAAGTGGGATAGCGTATTTAGTGAGGATGATATCAATAATAAATACAAAAATTTTGTCAATACCTTTTCACATTATTTCAACATAGCCTGTCCTGAGAAAAAGATTAAAATGAAAGAGAAAACTGCATTGAAATGGACAAACAATGAAATCTTTGACCAAAAAGTAAACATGATTGAACACTATGAAATATGGAAACAAAACAAAAATGAAATTACCAAAAAAACATATAAAGACTCCCTTCAAAGATATAAAAAATTAATTTCAGATTCAAAAGCAAGATGGTATAACCAAAGAATAGATGAAGCCGAAAATAAACCCAAAGAATCTTGGAAAATTATTAATCATTTCAGAGGCAAATCAGAAATGAAAACTAAAAATCTCATTCTGAACATAAATGGTTTCAAAATAAAAAATCCCAAAGAAACATGTGAAACGCTAAATAATTATTTCATAAATGTAGCTTCAGATATAAAAACGGATCTTGGAAACAATACAAGAATAGATAGTAACACGGAAAGATCAACAAACCATAGCCTAACCCACTTCTCACTAGTAAATGAAAAAATTCTTGAAAAATTGTTTGCAAAATTTTCCCCTAAAACATCTTGTGGTGTAGATGGGCTATGCATGAAGGCAGTGTAATATTGCAAGGATCAATTGAAAAAGCCTTTAATCAACATCATAAATGCCTCGATCCTGAGCAATACATTCCCAAATGACTGCAAGATAGCCAAGATCAAGCCGCTTTTCAAAAAGGGGGATGAGTTGGAGGTGTGCAACTATCGTCCGATATCTCTCCTACCAGTCTTTTCCAAATTCATTGAAAAAGTTGTTTGTGACCAGCTGACTGCCTATCTGGAGGAAAATTGTCTCCTGATTGGCAGGCAGTATGGTTTCAGGAAAAACAAATCAACAAAATTGGCCCTGATTGATTTTCTCAATGACTGCATCGATGCAGTCGACGCAGGGGAAACGGTGTCAAGCTGTTATGCCGACCTCTCTAAGGCGTTCGACTGTGTTGATGTAGGCATTCTGTTGGACAAACTTCAGACAGTGGGCGTTCAAAATTCTGCTCTAAGCTGGTTTTCATCATACTTGACAAACCGAAGCCAAGTAGTTGAAATCCAACACCAAACAAAATCTGAAATTAGAAATTTTACATCGAAACCAGAGTTGATCCAGAGCGGGGTACCTCAAGGATCAATTCTCGGTCCATTACTGTTTCTGGTCTACATAAATGACATAACAAAAAGTATTCCAGAAAGCAATCTTTACATGTTTGCAGATGACACCACACTCATCACCAAGCATGCAGATCAGAATGTCTTGGAAGTTGATCTTTTCATAAAAGCAAACAATTTAGCCCAATTTTTTGCCAAAAATGGCTTGAAATTAAACCCCGAAAAAACTAAATGCATGACAATTCAAACAAGAAATTCCAAATTAACAAGATCATTTGCTGACAGGCCTGTATGCATTGGTGAAACTGAGTTGGGAGTCACAAAAACAGCAGAACTGTTAGGGGTGATGTTGGACGATGGTCTTGACTGGAGTGAGCAATTGACAAAAATTGAAAATAAGCTGTCCAAGGGCGTTTTTGTCCTACGCAACCTCAGCAAACTTCAAAACCACAAACTATCTAAAAATATATACCATTGCTTGCTCGAGTCGCACATCTCCTACTCAATCTGCCTATGGGGGAATAGGGAGTCAAATCTAGAAAGGATTCTTGTTTGGCAGAAAAAGGCCATTAGGGCCTTTTTGAATCTTCCACCTAGGGCTCATTGCAGAGATCATTTCAAAAATCTGGGAATTTTAACAGCACCTTGCCTTTACATTTTTGAAATTTCGCTTTACATCAAACTCAATAACCTGGAATATGTAAACACAACACACAAATATATAACACTAGACACAAAAACAATTTTTCTATACAGCACAGATTAAAGATTTTTGAAAATAAGCCAAAATATGCAGGTCTGAAAATCTTTCAATCTCTGCCTACACAAATAAAAACCATTGCTGATGGGAAAAAATTTAAGAGTGAATTAAAATCATTCCTTATCACCAAGAGTTACTACTCAATGGGTGAATTTTTTGAAAATTTTTGCCATAGACCTGCCCAATCCCAATCCTAAAACTAAACTCAAAACCCGAAAACTCCAAGAGTTCATCCCTAAATACGCCCCTCTCCCCCCAAACCAAAGTGACCCTTTACTACAAGAGGCACTGTGACTCGTCCAACGCCAACATTGGTCAACTGGATATGACTTCAAGTACAAGTAAGTATAAGTAAGTAATATAATTCAGCTATTTTAAATCTAAAAGATTAATAATTTATTGATGAATAAAAAACTATCTATGTTATGTGTATCTATAAAATGTAACAAACAAAACAGTTAAACATTTACTTTATACTATTTTTAAGGATAAATGTGTGTGACAGCTTATGGCACAACACATATACGTACTAGCGATTATTACCCAAATAACGCACAAGTGATTATACTTTGTTTGAATTAGTTTGGAACAATATTGTTATTTAATACATTAAAAAGAGCTGATAAATATTAGTTTTAAATAACTTTAATGAAAATGTTTGTATTTGATAGTTTAAGAATTTCTAATTGATAATTTGGTATCATAATATGATTGCAGTGGTGGCCTCTTACTATACTGCAGCCAATGTGTAAGTACTGTAAATAAATAAATAAAACGTGTCAAAAGTCAAAACGAACACTTATTATGACTGTTACACTTATGAATTATTCTACACTGTCTGGGCCCTAACCACATACACCCCAGCTATCACTCACTATCCATGCCTAAATATTAGTGATGGGATAACATCCCACTTGTACCATTTATAAAAGCAACCAATGGCACTTGAATATGAATTTAAATCAAAATGTCCTTTTTGAATTAGTATTCATATATCTGTAAAAAACGTGGTAAGTACTGTAAATAAATTAATAAAACGTGTCAAAAGTCAAAACGAACACTTATTATGACTGTAACACATATGCATTATTCTACACTGCTTAGAGCCTAACCACATACCTATGCCCCAGCTATCACTATCCATGCCTAAATCTGCTCTACCCTAATTTAATAATACATGTTGACCTACCCCCTGCCAATAACCTATCACTTCATGATCTAATCTATCCAAACCATGGGCTGTCTGTCCTGTAGGCTTGTTTTCTAGGTCACTAAAATATTGAAATTTAACACAATGTTTTTATGGCTCTGTATTGGTTGTTATGACTATTGATATTCATAGTTAAGGAGGTACTGTTTTATTAGCCTGTATAAGAGTAATAATTGAAATTTATTAAGACTAAAATAGTAATGTAGTAACAGATGCATTTATTATCTGCTAAACACAGTACATAGTAAGCAAATATTTCTACAAATCTTATTATACTATTAATACTTTGTAAATGAATTCAACTTTTTAAAACTAGTTATAAATTGATTTCACGTTAACTAAACTTACCTGGTTGTAACAGACGAAACAGAATTACACTACTTCCTTTTATGAATCCGAGCGTCAAACTGCTTTGAATCGTTTGTTCTGCTATGGGTATCTGGCGGTAGAATACGTTTTACTTACTCACGGCCTGTTGTATTTAATCCACCATATACACAAAAATACTATAATTTGTTGTTTTTATTTATTTTCAACTCATATTAGATGTCATTATTTTGACGTCATTGTGGTATTGTTAGTAGCATGTTATTATATATATATATATATATATATATATATATATATATATATATATATATATTTATTTAAATATATATTGTGACCATGCTACATTATAAGATATTATATTGTATATGAATACATACATTTAAAGATTACTACTTACATTCTTTTTACCAGTTGATACATTAAACGGGTATGCAGAAATATGCTGTACTAAAATCTGAAGTTGCTACCCTTTTTTCAACATTATCATAAATTTACCTCTAAATTTGGTAGTTGAACGGCAAGATCGACTCACTGAAGATGGAGATAACGCGTATCAAGGGTGTTCACAACCCTGCATCTTTAGATGATGTATAATCAGAAATGGTTGACCGGACTTGAAGGATATCTGCATAACAAACTGGAATCTCAATCCCCCTTATTTGCTCGTAAGAAGTCTCATAAACTTCGACTGCTCACGACCATTTTTGAAAATAGTACAATTAAATCAAATGGTTTTACTTTTTACCGGTGTGGGACAAAGCCCGGCGACTCAAAGTCCATACCTGGCCCTTACATTGTTTTAATTTTTCCTCAAGATAAGTTTCCATTGATGCATCTACATTACACGATATACCCGTAATGTGAGAAATCATCTCAAGGAGCTTCGAGAGTAGTTAGAAACACGCATCGACAATAGAGAAGTTGATTTAACAATTACATTTATCAATGACGTCTCACGAAACGTTAGAAAATAAAACAAAAAAACTAAATTGCTCCAAGGTCATTACTAATATTCAGTTTCTTTGTCAAAACATAAATGTCAAATCACTGATTTTAGATTATTTTTTCTCCACATAATTTGATCATTCTCACGGAGAAAAACTTAATGTTATCCATTCCTAATACTGAACTTGGGTTTAATAACTATGAGGTTTTTAGAAAGGACAGTGATACTTTTTATCACAGGAATCTAAATCCCCCTGGCCAATTTGCCTTGATTTATCTGTCATATATTAACATAGCATGTTATGATGAGGCGTCTGTTGTTAATCTAGTGAAGATAAAATATCTGAGACATGCTGACAATTATTCAATTAATGGAACAGGTGACATTACTTTTACTGACATGTACTGCTGAAATATTATTCCCGAAATGGAAATAAGTCAAGAATCTTTTAAGGCACAAAATGGGAAATGGTGGCTTGCTTCTAAATACAGAAAAGTCATTCACGATAAATTTTCATTCAAACTATCAAAGGACCGCTAGGGCGGATGATTCCTACATCCAGCCACTGCTCAACACCACTCCGATAGGAGAGTTTCTGGGCCTCCAGATCCAGGGCAGTGTCACCTAGGGAGCTCACGTGAGAAGAATTTCAAACATCTTCAATAGAGCCCACTATACCATTCTCATATTATCCAAAATCATATACATGGACGAATTTTGATGGTTTGTCATCCCTATGCATATTCTCATCTTCTCTATGGTATTATGTTTTGTTGATTTTCCCACCTCAGACATACCATTTTTAAAATAAAAAAATTGTGTAATTGCTAATGCCCCAAATAGATCATCATGCAACCTTATTTTGTCAAAATTAAATATACTTCCGCTCGCATGCATCTTATATCGATTAAACACTATCATTTGTAAAACAGAAACGTCTCAGTTTTCCCCAAAACTTTTACATTCAATCACCCTACCGTACAAGACATAGAAATGATATGATCATATTTCTATGCACACTTCATAACATACCTTCTTACGAAAAAATACCTGGCTATATGGGAAGAAACTTTACAATAAACTCCCAATACACCTTAAAACGAACCATCAATAACAATCCTCAGGAAGAGGCTCCGAGAGCTTTTCATGGATGGCATGTTCTACTCAGTAGACAAATCACTTGACTTTATATAAAATGTTATACCTGAAGTTTGTAAAAATCTGGCAAATATGTATAATTTGTTAAGTTTATTGATTTTAATTTATAATTGTTAAGTTTATCTGAACTTAACATTTTATTATTTAATAGCATAGTGATATATTACTCTTATCTGCTGGATATTTGTTCAGTATTACTAATAATAATTTAATTTTTATACTAGCACTTAAATTGAATAAGTTTATTTCGAAGAATACTTCTTGTATAATTAATAATGTTTACAATAGTTGAAAATATCACCTTTTACTATAGGTTCAAAATAACCGCTTTAAATGTTAATAATTCTTCATGAAAAACCCAAAAAGTTTTTGTTCCTTTCCTGTTTTCAGGAAGGGTATCATGAAGGATATTGTTTATAACATTAAAATAATTACTCAGCCCAAAATCGATTGCAACACCTTAATATATATATATATATATATATATATATATATATATATATATATATTCCTGACCATCTATTTAAAATTGTAATTTTGATAAAAAATTATTCGTTTCCAGTCATATGAGATACGGAAATAGAAATACGAAAACGTCACAACAAATTTGGTTTAAACAGTCATTAGTTGTAGGGATTAATTAGAAACATTTTCTCCCTAAGTTATAATTTGAAAATATAATACGAGTAATCTAATAATTTATAGCAGAAGTAACTTATTGTGATAGTGCTATAAAACTGCTGGTGGGATTGATAAATCTTGAATGTTACATTGGTTTTCTACTAGACGTGACGCTTTTCCCAAAATGTCAGGAATTTAATTATATATATATATATATATATATATATATATATATATATATATGTAACAATGTAGGTATAAGTAAATACACGAAATATATGAAAATTATTGCACATTCTTTGATTCGTTCGTTGCATTTTAATGAAATTATTAACTAAAAAGATATCTTGATAATTCAAAATTTCTCTTCATACATTTCGTGACGAAATAAATAAACTTCTAAAATAAAAATTCAATCAGTATATATATATATATATAGGCTACTCAGTTTACATGCAGTATTGAGTAGCAGTTTTATTTATATAGTATAATTTATATACTTCATATTGACAAGTTGTTTGTTTTAATTTAAATCTTTGCTGTAATTATAATTCCTGGACATTTTCATAATGTATTAAGCTGTACAGTACTCCTACAGCCTTATTAAAAAAAACTCTCCGGCGTTATGTCGCTGGCTATTCTTAGGAATGATGTACTTCCTTCCGCCAATCAGATTTCATAATTTAAACATGATGAATGTTCGAATTTAGAAACGGACCCATTCCTTTTCTAACGTTGATTCTGAAACAATTTCAACATTTTCAATACTTATATTTTTAATATATTTATATTTCAATAGTTAATACTCAGGTAGACAATGAGTAAAATCAGGAAACCCAAGAAACAAATATATAAAACTTTGCATCGAACAGTATCAAGAAGAGTGGGTAAGAGGATTCGGCCTCGTCATGCCTACAATATACACAGGAAAATGTTAGTTGCTCCCGCAGTAACATATTGTTTGATGAAAAGAAGTAATTATGACGATCAATTTGTGACTACTAATTCACCACCGTGGATGACTAGAGGATTGGTTAAGTCGATCAGACACAGAGATAAGATTAGCAAACAATTAAAAAAAACAACCTTTCAATCCTATTCTTATTGCTCAGTTTAAATCCTACCGGAATGTACTTAGTAACCTTATTAAAACGGCGAAAGAAGACTATTTTCGTAATAATATGAACGTGAACAAGAATAACGCGAAATTCCTATGGAAAAGTATTAGCGAAATTACCGGTAATACTAAACGAAAAGAAGCTTTCAAAATTTATCCATTTTTGGAAGGGAATAGGGAGCCTGATAAAAGTGACGTGATTAAGGTTGCGGACACTTTCAATGATTATTATGTCAGTGTTGGGGCAGGGCTAGCCAGTGGTGTCCCTCCCGTGACTGAGCTTGTTATTGATGATGGTGACTTCGCAGTTGATTCGGCCCTCAGGTTGGTTCCCCTCACTCAGGATGATATTTTTCGGAGTGTCATCGAACTCAGGGGGGCTCCGCTCCGGGGATTGACGGGATTCCCGCTAGGATCGTCAAAGATAATATTACCGAACTAATAAAACCACTGTTACATATTTTTAACTGTAGTATTTTAAAAGGGATTTATCCGAATGTTTTCAAAGTGGGTAAAGTTATTCCAATTTTTAAGGGGGGTCCGAAACATGAGTGTGTAAGCTATAGACCTATTACTTTATCTAGTGTACTTGCAAAAATCTTAGAGAAATGTGTTAAGAACCAACTTGTGAATTATTTAAAAATCAACAATATAATTTATCAAAACCAATTTGGATTTAGGAGCGATAGGAATTTGAATGATGCTTTATATTTGTTGACTAAAGAGTTACATGATGCTGTGGGCAAAAACAGGAAGGCTCTATTGGTATTTATTGATTTGGATAAAGCGTTTGACACAATTAATCAGGACTTGTTAATTAAGAAACTAAATTTCTTGGGGGCTCACAATACAACCTTGAACTGGTTTAAAGACTACTTCCGAGACAGAAGTCAGGTGGTCACAATTCAGGGGGAGCTGAGTTCGAGGAAGACCATACAGTACGGTGTAATTCAAGGAAGTACTTTAGGTCCTATATTATTCTTGATATATATGAACAATTTAGGTAAAATAAATATGGCAAATGGTAAAATATTTTTATACGCGGATGACACAGCTCTGTGTTTCGAGGGGTCCAGCTGCATGGCAGTGGCACTTCGGACGGGTCATGATCCGGACAATTTACACCTGAGGCTTCACACTTGTGGCGGAGTGGCTGGCTGTATGTCATGTGAATGTGTAGAGCGTGTATCTGAGTACAAGTATTTAGGAGTATTTTTTGATAATCGGTTGAAATGGGCAGCTCATATCCAATATATAAGAAGTAAGTTGAGGAAACAATTTTTATTTTTAAAAAACTTTGTAATATATTAACATTTGATTTACTAAAAATGGTTTATTACGCATTCGTACAGTATATTCTGCAGTACGGAATTATTGCTTGGGGTGGGAAATTTAAGAGCTCGCTGTTACCATTAGAAATCGTCCAAAAAACAATTATTAAAGCTGCCTTGAAAAAAAATCGTCTTTATCCTTCAGATTTGTTATTTGATGAATTTAAGGTTTTTAACGTTAGACATTTATATGTTAGAAATATTATAATGTACATGTTCAAAAACCACAGTAATATTTTTATTTCATCAAAAACCAAGTAAGCCATAGCTACTCGACCAGATTGGCAGTGTCCTCTGGGATTATTGCAGCGAAATTAGAGAAGTCCATAAATTGCACAAATTCACACTACATTGCAAATATAATTTTTCCTGAATTACCAGATTGTCTTAAGTTACCAAGTGTTTACAAATCCGTCACTTATAAAAAGAAAGTAACCTCATGGCTACTAAACATAGATAAAGTTGAGTTAGAATATTTTATAACTTCTTTGTATGCACATTAGCATAATTGTTGAACCTATGTTCGTTCATCGGTAGCATTGACAGTGGGTTGGTGTCATGACGTTGTAACTGTGTAGGATTGAGTGTTGATAGAGTGTCTTTTGATGGTGGTAAATGTAGGGACAGGAAGGGGGGAGATAAAAGTAAAGCGAGCAGGGGGGGAGGGAGAGAGGGAGGGATAGAGGGAGGGAGGGAGAGAGAGGGAGAGGGAGGGAGAGAGAGAGAGAGAGAGAGAGAGAGAGAGAGAGAGAGAGAGAGAGAGAGAGAGAGAGAGAGAGAGAGAGAGAGAGAGAGAGAGAGAGAGAGAGAGAGAGAGAGAGAGAGAGAGAGAGAGAGAGAGAGAGAGAGAGAGAGAGAGAGAAAGAGAGTATATATACACACCAAGAGAAATTTTGAATGATCAAGATATCTTTTTAGTTAATAATTACATTAGAATGCAAAGGACAAATCAAAGAATGTGAAATAATTTTGATACATTTCATGTATTTACTTGTACCTACATTGTATATATATATTATATATATATATATTCGTTGCATTTTAATGTAATTATTAACTAAAAAAAGATCTTGATCATTCAAAATGTCTCTTGATACATTTCTAACGAAATAAACTTCTGAAATAAAAATGCAATCAGTATATTATAGGCTACTCAGTTTACATGCAGTATTCTGCAGCAGTTTTATTTATATAGTTTAATTTATATACTTCATATTGACAAGTTGTTTGTTTTAAATCTTTGCTGTAATTATAATTCCTGGACATTCTCATAATGTATTAGCTGTACAGTACTCCTACAGCCTTATTAAAAAAAATTCTCCGGCGTTCCGACGCTGGCTATTCTTAGGAATGATGTACTTCCTTCCGCCAATCAGATTTCATAATTTCAAAATTTTCAATACTTAATTTTTAAGCCTATATTTATATTTCAATAGTTAATACTCAATGAGTAAAATCAGGAAACCCACGAAACAAATATATACAACTTTGCATCGAACAGTATCAAGGAGAGTGGGTAAGAGGATTCGGCCACGTCATGCCTACAATATACACAGGAAAATGTTAGTTGCTCCCGCAGTAACATATTGTTTGATGAAAAGAAGTAATTATGACGATCAATTTGTGACTACTAATTCACCACCGGGGAGGAGGATTCAACCACAACGTGTCTACAACATCTACAGCAACAAGTTAGTAGCCCCAGCTGTTGATAATAGTTGGTTTTTCAAAAGAAGTGGACATTTAAAGAAGAATGTGATTGAAAGTTCACTGGACGTTATAATAGAAGAGGACGAGACTGACGTACAATAGTGGTAGGCTATATTTGATGTCTAAGATGATCTAGATGACATGTCTCAAATATTATGTCAAAATTATCAAGTTTTATTTATGTACTCTTTATTGGCATGTGTTTGTATTAAATTCGTTATAATTGTAACAGTTTCTTTGTAATTATTTATTAGCCTTAAGAGCTAATTATTTATTTAGTATTAAGAGCAAACTACTTTCTGTCCCTTGAACATTAACATGATGGGTAAAGAGTAGGCTTACTCTTCAACAAGGCCTAAGAGTAGTACTTTTACTTTATTGGCCATGCAAGAGGTCTAGCTTGTTGTCTCAGTTACTTTTCTACGAACTTACTAAATATCGCCAACATTTTTCAACTGTTGTCGTACAAGAACTTCTTATTTTAATACTAGAGTTAAATAAATGTTCCTCTTTCTATTGAATACTTACCAGGAGTAAAGAAGGTAAGTATAACAATTTGAATTAGGCTATATGTGGATTTTATTGTGCATTTTTAAACTTAAGAACAGTAGCAGTTTACTTACAGTAAAATCTAATACAATTTTTTAATATAAATTTTGTTATAAACTGCAACACTTTTTGTGACAAAAATCATGATGAGCCCAGCAGATCACTTCTCCATGAAGATTCAAGCGAGCTACAGCCCAGCACTTCACACTCTACTGGAGATCCTATGGTAAAGAAGGTTTTATCATTTCTTGACTGGACATATTTCCTAACTACTAAAACAAATATGCAGACGTTGGTGGTTTGTAGACAAATGCAGACGTATTGTGACCTGTATTCTGTAGTTAAGTTTTAACCCTTAGCGCTCCAATGGATTTCATAAAATGATTTTATAGAATGTCCCAGCACTCCAATGGCCTGCAGTGTAGGCCAGCGCCATACTCAAACTAGCTCCGGCGGCATAAATAATTTTTTCGTCCTTGCGCTCCAATGGCCCGCAATGCAGGCTGATACTAATTTGCTTGAACGCTCCATTGTCCTCTTTATATCACGTTTGTAAGAGAATTGCATATCATGTTTAGGTCAACCTTTATTTTTAGACTTGCTGACTGATATTGTTATCTCTATCTCAGACATTGAAAGGGGAGATGAAGCAACATCTTGATTGTCCTACAGCTCTGGTCCCACCCTACTTAGCTTATCTGTTACACAAATAGTAAACAAAGATAACATCTACCACATCTGGATAACAAGGCGTACAAGAATGTACTGTGACACTTGCACAAACAAACCGGGATTACATGCTGGTAACTGTTTTAGATTATACCACACAGCGAAAAGGTTTAAGGACTAATTTTGATTTTACAATTTTAATATTCCTGCACTTATAATTATTATATATACCTATACTTATTTTATACTTAATATTTTTATTTATAAAAATTTTTATTATTGCAAAATGCAATTGGTTTTACACTTTTATATTTTTATACACGTATTATTATTATTAACGGCCAAATTTTATTCAAATACTATTATTAGTAACTCGTTAAAAAAGTTATTTCATTTATTAGCATTTTTTGTATGTTTGTGGTAAATTTGTCTTGTAAACATACATATGTTATAGCAATATGCTATGGTTTTTACACTACTGTATATTGTTTAGGTTAGGTTTTTTTTAATTTTTTGAATAATAAAAACCTTTGAATCGATTAAAAACTATTTATTTATCCTAGTATCACCTTTTAATAAAGTATTATTTTAAAATCATTTGTACATTAAATAAAAGATAACCAAGAAAAACACGTAAAATACATGAAATAAGCTAACTAATTAAAAAATTAGCAAAGTTAGTACTTAAAGTAGCTATTAGTAAAGTAGACCTTTATAAGTAAAGTAGACCTTTATTAAAGTAGAATCTATAAGAAGGTCATAAGAGCTGCAAAAGCCTATGACATCAATAGAGCCTTGGGTACCTGTGAAAACCTTTCCAAAACGGCTTGGAAAATAATTAATAACTTTTCTCGAGATGGAAGTTCCAACAAGAGTTCCAAATCTATTGAAATCCAAATTAATAATGAAATTGTTGAAGATAAATTAAAAGTGGCAAATGAGTTTAATAAATACTTTTCAACCGTTGCTTTTACGAATTCGTCATTTAAGAATCCCCAGTCTCACGGAGGAGAGATTGGGGTACCTGTTGCGTCCATGGCTTTGGCTCCTGTGTGTGAGGAGGAGATAGAACGTGTCATACAGAGACTAAAATCAAAAAAGACCAGTGACGCCAATGGGATGTCAGTGTGGCTACTCAAACGCTGCTTTAAGCATATTTTGAGTCCTCTAACAAAATTGATCAATTTTTCATGGGAGACTGGAAGTTTTCCATCTCTTTTAAAGACGGCCAAGATCACCCCAATTTTCAAAAAGGACGATCCTTGTCTCACAAGCAATTATCGTCCAATCTCAATTCTTCCAGTTTTCAGCAAAATTTTTGAAAAACTTTTCTACGAAAGGCTTGAAAGCTTTCTGGAAAAATTCGAAATTCTGAATCCAGAGCAATTTGGATTTAGAAAAAACAGATCCACAATTGACGCTGTGAACAATCTATTGGACAATGTTGTCGATGGTCTGGATAGGCGAGAACATGTGCTTAGCATATTTCTCGATCTGTCCAAAGCCTTTGACTGCGTGCACCACGAGACACTGTTGCACCAGTTGGAGAAATGTGGCATTCGAGGTCTCCCGCATTTATGGATCGGTTCTTACCTTAAGGATCGACATCAATGCGTGGAGATTTCGAACGTCATTTCAAACAAAATTAAAATAGCCCACGGTGTTCCTCAGGGTTCTATCCTCGGGCCTCTCCTGTTTTTGATTTATGTCGGCGGATTGAATTCAGTTATCCAGCATGGAAAACTAGTTCAATATGCCGATGACACGACTCTTTGTTTTAAAAGTAAATCAATACAAGAATTGGAAATCACCTCTTTTATGGAACTGAACACATGCATTCAGTATTTCACTGAAATGAATCTAAAAACAAATCAGTCAAAAACAATAGTAGTAAATTTCGGCCTTCGTCAGCATGATCGAGTCGTGCGTCCGGCCGTATTTATGGACGACAACCTTCTCGAAGAAAATAATTCCACAAAGTTTTTGGGAATGATTCTGGACGAAGGACTGACCTGGAGCGATCATGTTGACAAGGTCTGTGCTAGAGTTACCTCAGGTATTTTTGCTCTGCGCAATCTAGCAAAATTTTGTTCCTCAGATGTTTTAAGAATGGCCTACTATGGCCTAATCCATCCTCATTTTGCGTATGGAATAAGACTTTGGGGAAGTTGTGCAAAAAACAAAATGGAGCGCGTCTTTAGACTCCAGAAAAAAGCTGTCAGAATCATTGAAAATTTGAATTACAGAGAGTCGTGTAGGGAATCTTTCAGGGAGTTGAGATTGCTGACTTTGCCCTGTCTCTATATTTTTGAGGTGATCATGTACTGCAGATCAAGGTGCACCTTGATTCGTGGCGGTGACGTTCATCAATATGAAACTAGAGGCAGGGACAACTTTCGAACTCATCAACGCAGATTGACATTAGCGCAACATTTACCGCAAGAAGTTGGTGTCAGATTAATCAACAGGCTCCCTGAAGAAATCAAAATTTCCAATAATCAAAATCAATTTAAAACGCGTCTCAAACTCCTATTGGCGTCCAAGGCTTTCTACTCTGTTGATGAATTCATGATAAGCCGCTGGGATATTTGAGAGTGCTGGATCTGAGGTCAGTGCGATTGTGTCTTGAATGATTGTAGGAATTGTGAGTATGAGGTTGCGTGAATGTGTAGATAATATCGTGTAAATTGACAAACTATTGACGATTGCGATACGATGTAAAAATTGTTAAAAGAATGCAATAAAGAGATTATTACCTTTAAAATTGGCATTTAAACTGTTACGCAAAGGTTGGCTCAAAATAATGTGGAGTGCTAACACGTCCATTGCAAAAATAAATAAGAGCTAGTGGGGAATCCGCCATGGTCTGCAATGCAGGCCGCTGGAGCTCTGGGACAGGCTAACGTATTTTAATTGGAGTTGGTGGGGAGTCTGCCCGTGCACCGCCATGGCCTGCAAGGCAGGCCTTTGGAGTGCAAAGGGTTAATAATTAGTATTGTGTATAGTTTTTTATTAAGTGCATGTTATTAGAGTTAGTGAAGTTGACACACAACATGGTGGTTGTGATTCCTGACTTAAGTGTGTCACAACGCTCTGGTATGATTTGTATATTTTAACTTAGTTTGTAATTATGTATTAGATTAGTTCTTTACCTTAAGAAGAGATCAGATTGCAGATCTTGAAACATAGTGTTACTGATATTTTGTATCACTAAACAATGGCAAATGTCCGGAAAAATACTTTCCTTCACAATCCTTCCATCGTAATAAACTAAAAAAAAAAAAAAAAAAAAAAAAAAAAAAAAAAAAAAAAAACCATTCTAGCTCCTCCTGTCCCAAATTACAAGTGATAGTTTTTTAAATACTTCCTTCTAACTTTTTAAACTCATACTTTAACCCGTTTGGTTATAGGCAGTGGTGTTTTTACCAAAGTGCCCACTAACCCGGCACTACGGTCGGAAACTGAAGAATTAAAGCAAATCATAATTTTGACTAATTTCAAAACACATGAAAAAATTCAATCAGACATAAACTTTGACGGCATTATTAAGGAGTTTTTGTCTCATGGAAAGGAATGTGTGGAACTTACATTGTTTAATGATCTTCTCATCTTTCGGTTATTAGAAAAGTAATGTATTTTATTTTAGAACACTTCAAATTCAATAAAACATTTCACAACAATCACAAATATATATTTTTTTACACTCTTTTTCTATAATTTTTCAATTTTCTGCAACTTTTTCAACATAGGAGCCAAAGTGAAATCCACCATTGATTTAGTACTGTCCTAGTGTTTCTGTCTCTTCTATCTAGATTTTATAACTTAGATAATCTTGAGCATCACTTTCAGCTTAAAAATTTCTTGATATTCTGTCCTTGTCTTAACTTACACGTTACTCATACACCCATGTATTGACTTTTAAGTACTGACTTGATGTACTGTTCTCAAAGAATATGTCATTAAAGTATATTGTCTATTTCAATGTTTTTCAAATTAACCTCTAGACTGTATTATTATATAAAGGAAGATAGCCAGTGTTACATTTTCGGACTACTCTAAATTTATTTTCTGTTAACTGAGATATTGAGCAAATTATAAAATTTTGACGAGCAAGCCACTGTGGTCTTCATGATGCACAGAAGTTGAAAAATTACCTCGTGACAAAGACAAATAAAAATATATGTATACGGCTGTATTTTAGTAGCCCATGTGTGAAAACACAACTACAAAAGATTGTATGAGGTGAAAAGAGCAAAATTGATGACTTATATTATTTCAATTAAATATCACAGTATCTCATTCTGTCTTCCTAAATGGTTTCATAACACTTGTCTCAAATGTGAAAATACCACATCGGTTGGCAGAGTAAGGATGAAGGACAAAAGGAACAAGAGAATTCAACTGTCGCTTAGTCCTTTTAATTGGCAGGTATAAATAACTGAATAAACAACTATTCAAAACTATGAATTTAAATATAGTGTCAATTGAAATCTATATTTATATTTTAGATATAGAGTAAATTACACTTTACATTTACATACCATCTTCAAAATACAAAATATTAGATATGTTACAATAAAAAAGGTGAGAATAGACATTACATGGTTAAATGAATATTTTATTTTCTCACTTGACAACATTATACACAATATACAAATCAATATAAAAGAAAACCTGTCAGGAACGATTGAAAACACAGTATTTGGTTTTGAACTGAAATAAGAAATTCAATGGAACTACGATTTTCTGAGATGAACTTGATGATTGATTTTATAATAAATAAAGTACAAATGAAACATCGTAAAGACCTTATATACATATATGAAATATAAACTGATGTTGACATTGTTGTAATGAAATACTAATAGAGACAAAATTTCAATCATTTAACAAACTCCATTAACAAGGGAAACAATATGCGTTATAGCAAAAATTTTCTAATTTTGTTATGTTTGAACTATAAACACTTCAAATTTGGTTAATAGTTAATTTGAGTAATGTAAGATGTAAAAGTACAGTATTTGTATTGAAAGTACTGTTCATTAAGACATAATCAAATTCATCATATCTTTTACATAAAATCAGATTCTTATTTTTAAATTCAATACTAAGCATAAACAATTGAATACAATGTCCCAATTTTGTGTTTAAAAATAAAAATGCATTATGCCATGGTTTTGTTTAATGTTTTATACTTGAGGCAAACATGATATTTATGTTGTTCCCTTTTGTTACTGGGCTCATGAATTTGATTGAAACACAATAGCATCAATTTAACTTTATCCATTGGGTGTAAATTTGAGTAAATTATTATGTTCATTTCAATAACTTACTAAACAATATAAAAAAATAACAATTTGTGGAGTAATATAAAAATGCCCACAGAATAATAAGAAACAATAAGATTTATAACAATTATGTTTAATGTAAAACTACTGAGCCATTTCTTGACAGAATTCTGAAAAAGCTACCACAAAACGTATATTATGTAAATTAAACATTTTGTACATACATCGATGGCTATCTCTCAGATTATTGGTTATGAAGAGAAATAAAATTACTTGCACAAATCGATTGATGCAATATAAAATAAAAAACCCATACGAATATACGAGTCTTAAGTTTGAAAACATGTTCTTGCATTGTTTCAAGACAGGAGGGTGGTTACAAACACGGACTGCAATAAATTCTGTGTCAAAGTTTAGCTCAACACTTTCACGTGCAAGAGTCATACCAACTAGCCACAGAAAACTATAGCTTAGTAGAAACGCAATCTATGATTGAAATTAAAAAAGTAACATCACATTAAAATTATACAATTGATATTCCTGTACTAATTTCTTATCATAACAGTTATGCCTGATAACATACCATGGTTGGACTGACTAAAACTACAAATAAATGGAAATAAAAGTATTTTGACTAAACATAAAAACACTTATAAATATTTTGCATTCGACGCAACAGGGCTAATTTGGATATTTGTATTTAATGTTTAAAGACAACATAAGTTTCCAACATTTCAGTTCTCGACATATTATTAGAATACTACTGCACGAATAAGAGAATACAACCATTTGTGAACCTGAAACTGATATAACAAAGCTTGAACAAATCCTGATAATACCCTCCCCCTTCATTAATTAGCTTTTAACATTAAAAGGTCTTTTTATACTTTTGAGGCAAGCACAGTTAAATTTATCAACAGTTACAACTGAGATAAAAATAATTTTATTTTAAAATATTGTTAGATTTTTATGTAGGTTTCGAACCAATTTGAGTCTACTCATATTTTAGAAACATTTGAATTACCATTGCTGCATGGTATATGCTATTTACATGTACGCATTGAAAAAAAATATTCTAATGACGGTTCATTGAAAACTCACTTTTCCTTGCATATTTTATACAAAGAGGTTGATATATCCATCTTTAACAATGCACTATTTACAATCAGACTGGAATCACAATTATTTTATGTTCTTGACCGTCTTCTTACAGTAAGTTCTTAAGTTAGCAACTGCATGTTCCTAGTTCTTATGGATGTAACAAAATAATCAATCTATAACTGGTTATATTGAGTGCACCGTCCCTCATAACATAAACAAAACATAATATTTACTAACATAATGCCTAGAACGTAAAACCTAACAAAAAATTTAGGGCATTAGTCTCACAAACTAAACATATTGTGGTATTAAGCATAATCAACTTGGATTTAAGCTACGTCAAGATATGGAAAAACCAGCCTTTCCGAGCAAATAGATTATTATTTAATTTTGGACAGTTTTAAATAACACAATTTTAAAACGGAGAGTGATATTTATTAATTAATTTTTGTTTACCTCCTTTTGATTGGCTTAACTTAAATACCAAGTTTTAAGTTATTTATATTACCTATTTTTGAGATGTGATAAACAAAATTTCCTGATGTCACATAAGTCAACGATAATATTTCATCGGACGATAGGTCTTTTAATGAATACCTAGTCTATACAATAAAACATGACCTTGATAGGAAATCTGCTGCAAATAAAAAAACTAGTTAAAGCTATAAAAAATGCTAAATCTAAATCTAAGCTGATGGACAACACATTATGAACATTTATTATAAAATCAGTTTCAGGAAAACCGTTTACTTTTATTTCTTAAGTGGCAAGTATTTTATACAATTTTGAAATCCCTTAACAACGCACATGTTTTTAACTCAAAAGAATACTAGAATTCTCTTTTTTAATAAAAATACAGGTAATAATGGATTTCACCTTTTTCATATGAACCAGGTTTCCCATCAACATTATAACAAAACTCCTAGGTTTGTAGCAGTAGTTCATAGTACATGAAATATTAATCTAAAGTAGCAGTTTTTGTGATAAAAAAATTGTTTGATATTTTGGAAACCAAGCAACTTATAATAAGGTCCTGTTTTTTTATTTGGACTAGTCCTTTGATTTGTCACACCTTGCACCGTTATAATTGACTCATGGGACACCCTGTATAAAATAGATTTTTAGATCATGGTAGTTTTGGATCCTCGGAGCTGATCATAGAAAAATTTCAATTAAATATACCTAAAAGCCGACATGTTGACAAATTCATACACAGCGTTATAAAATTCAGCTGCGTGACCATTTCATGTAAAAAAACTCCTAAAGATTTGAGGAAAATAAGTGAGTTCTGTTATTGTGAATCAGTATCTTATATAAACTGAATTTTAACATAGCTTAGATTCAAATTAATTATGATTAATTCCTAAATATGTTTAGTTTGTATCTTACAAATCTGATGTTCAACATTTTATTAATATAATATAATTAACAATAAACTTTACCAGTTACTTATTTTCTTAAAACACTGAACATAAAGGTAATGAGTTTTTATTTGAGTAAAAAACATTATGTTACTATTATAAGTCTATTTTATTAAATAAAATTCCATGTAAATTTATACGAATGTAAAAACAACTAAATCTTAGTATTAGTCGAGTATTATAGTTTTGATAGGCAGAGTTTAAAAATTTCAAATGTATAATTTGAAGAAAATTTTACCATCATAAAATTGTGGAACGTAATTTTGTCAGGTATATTTAAATAACCTGTAAATATGATCTTGAGATAACCTACAAAATTGTGGTTGTACTAATAAATTTGAACAATTTAATCTTTACACGTAAGAAGAAGATACTTTAACAACATTAACATAAGTAATGATTATGTTTGAGGTTTCTTCACTTTAATTATGTTTTTAAGTCAGTCAAAACATAAATTATTGGCAGAATTACAATACATATAACAATAATTTTAATGAATATTTCAATATCTTAAAATTATATACAATCATAGTTTCCTGTAATATTATGTGTGAGATTTTAATTGCAGTACTATGAAACACGTCACAGATTTCAACCAAATTACTACAAGTAGGGGTGGGTCGATTCTGATACTCAGTACTTAGCGATACCCCGATACTTAGCAGTATCAAAATATCATTTATACAGCTGCTCTTTAAACTAGATTCCGATACCAATATTTTTAAGCATTAAATTACACAATCAAGAGACAATCAACAAAAGTGCTTAACATAAGTTTGGATATTCACAATATTTTATTTATATCTCTTTATTCTGTAAAAAAGTTAAGTATTTAAAACACTGAATATCCTGCAGTCGTTTATAACGCACTTGTTTACAGTCTCAGACCCATTCAAGTAGAATCAATACTTTTCATATTGAAAGAGAAGAAAATAAAAATTTATTTCACTCCCATTTTGTAATAAAAACTTTAATACGTAAAACTACAATTCCAACGGTTATAGAGTTATACAAATCAAATGATTAGGATGTGAGTTACAAGAAAGCATAATTTTAAAGGTTAGAAAAATTTGGCTATAAATAATTATTATCTTCAAGGGTCTTTTTATTTTATTGTCTAGTTTCTTTTTACTATACCACAACTAATAATTACAGTTGTAATACTCACAATAAGTAACTATAGTTATTTATAATATAACATTATAATTCTGATAATAAACTACATTTACTAACAAACACATTTTATCGTAAATCGTCATCTGTTTAACCATAAAATCGCGGATCATAAGCGAGTGTTCCATTTTGTATTTACTATTTTAGTTTCATGCTCCAATTATAATGATGGTTCGGTTTATAAAAGTTTCTAGTGTGTTATTGTTTGTAGCTACATTTTTCGACAGAAACAATCCTGGTGGCTAGATAATATCAACTCAAAATATGAACTTAGTTCCCAATTACAAAAACATAGGAACCGGTATCGAATTCAAAATTAAGACCACAATATTGGTATCGGAATCAAATTTTGTTTGGTACCAACCAAGCATTTAAAAATATTATTGACCTGAAACTAACAACATTACTGAGGACTTGGTTATTTTAAAATTTTATTGTTTTCTAATACAGGCCTTGACCTTGATCTTTACTTGTATACAATGTTTGGATGGAGAAGGTAACAAAAACACAAAAGTATTACATAAAATGTACTAATTACAACAATTTGAATTTTGAAAACTGCATTTGTTTTAGTTGTAGTAATAAAATTCAAAATTTTTATCAGCAATACTTTAAAATATAAAAAAGTGGTAAAAACTAATGGACTAAAATAATTAAAAAAAATACTAAACTGTTTGTGGAAATAGTACATCCACATACCTTAAAACAATTTGTCAGAGAGCCTCAAAAATTTGTAAGATCTTTAGATCGTAAATTGATTATACGTCCCTGTAATATACAGTAAAAAAATTTATCACAATTAGAAAAAAATTCTCAAATGTTTTGGTATAGTTAATATTTTTAAAATTCTTTCTAAAAAGTATATTAAAATTCAACAATTATTTTTTGAGTAACCTGTTGAAACACATCAATGTTATAGTTTTTAACTTGGCGAAACTTGTGTTACAGTTCAGACGAAACGGTTTATGGCACATGTTACAAAACCGACACTGTGCTAGTTCAGGAAGGCAGTCACTGAGTTACATGCATATTTTAATTATTGCTCTCCATTCAAAAACTTGACAAGAAAATGCCAACCGTGAAACATAATTGTGGTACCAGTTGAGAGATAAAAACCATTATTATGCATAATATTACACAAGCAACAGAAGAAGGAAAACAAAATTATTATGACTCTTCTAATGAAACTGTACACAATATACATGCTTTAAAAAAAATCTAAATTATGGATGTATTTAGATTACAAAACAATCACTCTATTTTTGTTTATATAAAGTTGAAGGCCCCTATAAACAACATAAATTGTGCATTGTCTCTATTCTACAATTCTTGGGACAAGATCAAATAAAAGAAAACAGCAATTATTGTGATAGAAATTCTTTAAAACCTATTCAAATGAATACGAATATCACCTCAATTTGTTACGAGCCAAAAATTACATGTTCTTTGGTTATTGAAGACAATACTGTACCTTACTGACCAAAATTGTTTAGCCATAATGCACTTTGAACTAAAATCTATGTGTTTTAAAAATTACAGTACACACTTGGGAGACAGGTGGTTACCAGAACTTAAATTGTAACAAAACTACAGTACAAAAATACCAAATAAATACTTTATTTGAGAAGTTGTGTTGAGTTTTATTTAAACATGTTTCAAGTTCTCGGCCTGTAGAAAAATTATTAATATGTGAATGCCGACTTCATCTCGCACCTGAGATAGAACACAGTTTTCATATACTAAACATTTACTTGTGAAAGTCTTATAATTTAAAGTAGCTAAGCTTAGTCTAGTATAAACACATTCAGGATTGATGAAACGGAATTACTGGGTAAATAAATGGGTGTAAATACATTAAAAGTTTGTGTAAACTTAATACTTAGGGTAACTACCCAACCAAATCATTATGCATGTAAAATTGTTATTTATAGCTGAAAAACTATCAGAATACATTATTTCAAAATTGAAACTACATTAAATAGAAAATAAAATGTTCCCTCAGTCACTAAATTAACTCAAAATTACATTTTCCTGATTAAATAGAGCTCTGGGCCAGAAAGGTTATTTTGACTTACAATGTTTAAGAATCAATTGTTCCATATCAAGTGTATTATGTTTTTAATTGAAAGCCACATGGAAAAAGTGTTGCTGCAAATACATTATTTTAAAAAACAAACAGTACTAACATAAAAATTGGCAATGAAAAGTGCTAATGCAAACATTTTTCTAACAATTTCAACGAGTATTACATCTCATTAAAACTTAACATACACTAGATAAGGGGAAACATAAAATGTTTTTTATTACGTTAATAAGATAAATTACAGAAATTCATCAAACTATTCGATTTGTTCACGTAGAAAATGAAAGGAAAGACAAACTGAAAGCCACAATACATATGACTCGATTATGTATTGAGATTTCAACCGATTTACCAAAACAACAGTATAAATAAATAATGTACAGTAAGAAAAAATATTAACATCTCAGTAAAATACAGACACATATTTCTCCAAATGTATTAACCCAAAATATACAAATATTAATTTATTTATCGTGTAACCTTTTAAAGTTAGTTTAGGTAATTAAAATTTCTTTGGAGACCCGATGTATGAAAATACTAAATTAGCTCTATAGAATGAGGTCTGAACCCCTCAGAGACGAGTTTACAAAATAATTAACAAGTATAACACAAAATACCCTTCCCGTACAACTAACTGGGTGAGGGCTAGCTAAGGTAGTCCACTCACGACGGTACGATACGATCGTAACGTTTGTGCTGAAGTATCGTTAACCATTGCACCACTATTACTTTACACGCCACACTGGAATGTGTTGTTAAACTAAGAAATCAGGGTCACTATAGTCGTTATCACTTTCATCGTCCGAACTTCTTAGTTTCGCCTTCTTCCTCTTGTGGTGGTGCTTTTTATGGCGTTCAGTCTTGCGGGCCTTATGGGAGCGATGGTGGTGAACATGTTTTCCATCCGGAGGCTTCGGCGGCACGATAGTCAATTTTGGTACCCGAGGCGGTGGGGCTGGTTCCTGTAACAATACTCAAATTGTACTCAGTGTCAATACATA
This sequence comes from Homalodisca vitripennis, assembly GCF_021130785.1. Classification (NCBI taxonomy): domain Eukaryota; kingdom Metazoa; phylum Arthropoda; class Insecta; order Hemiptera; family Cicadellidae; genus Homalodisca; species Homalodisca vitripennis. Next base: position 143,461,428 of record NC_060215.1, read on the forward strand.
CTTCTAGAACAATACTAAACAAAAGGTGATACTTAGCAATTTGTAAATGTGAGGGTGCAAGAACTTATTGATGGACAGATTTACTTACTCAACACTACTACTGCAGCTAATTTATAGGAATAGGCTTGGCATACTAATTAAAGACATCATATGATGGCCGGGGTTAAAAGGGTTTGTTTGAGTTTGTTTGTCAACCTATGTGATTGTCCCTCAGTAATTATGGATGACGGTGATCTTTGTGTCAGGTTGAAGATTAATGAACATGTCCAATCCTTCAGCTCGCTTAATGGCCTTCGCTATTTTTCCGATAAGCTTCTCAGGCCACCATGTGTGGACCAACTGTATTCTATCAATCGATCAATTAATTAATTCTTATCCAGGTGTGACTGGAAAGTGCTACAATCTTTCCGCCAAATACGAAACAAAATTTATATTTTACTATTTGCTCACATACCTCAGTAAATATCGCTAGAGGTGTTTCTCTAACCTAGTGCCGGTGGCCAAGGTAGCTGCTTTAGCGTATTCTATCAATTTATTAAAATACTACCCAATGCATTTGTTGGAGCCAAACATCAAAAAACATGGAAAGTAGTTTATAATTTGTTGATTTTAAAGACCAACATAGGATTGATTGTATTTTTATATTGCAAATAAAAATATTTTTAAGAGAGGTGAAAACCATAGTTTAAACTACATACTACTAACATGGCGCACCAAGCCGAGAGAAAAACTAGCCGAGAATTACTCTGTTTCATTCCAGCTGAATGAAATTTCATTATGGGCCACGCTTAGTATCATATTTTTTATAAACGAACATGTGAGTTATGGCAAAGCGGTGTCGATAATTAAGACTTACAGCAGGTGGAGGTAGTTGTGCAGTTTCACCCACCCTGTCGTCCACAGGTGCTGATGAGGAGCTCTGGGATACGTCCTGAGCCGACCTGGTCGACTGTGACTGGGACTTGGACGGTGAGCTGGCATCGTCCTCATCCGACTCATCAGGATCCAGATTCATTATTAGGTGCTTAAACTACAAAATAAACATAATCCCATTTGTAAAGATTGATTGCAATGCAATTACATTATTTGTAAGGACTGCTGAGGTAGAGATCTATTGACAACAAATTTATTTACATATTTGATACATAATTACACAAAAACATTTGAAATTATATAATTTCAAATGTTAAAATGTATAATAATGATATGTAACAATCTGAAAATAAAAACAAATGTTACTTAAAGTTTTTAGCAATTTTTAAAGTTTGTACACTTGCATTATGTTATTTTAAAGTATATTTTCACAATTGGAGCAAAAGAAATCTTAAAATAAGCAAAAGTATTTACTAACCTCTAAATATTCTGATAGCAAGGCTCTTTTGGCATTTTCGTCTAACGTTGCCGATGGGGTGCCCTGTTTGATTTTCTGCAAGGTCGCCTTTGGGTTAAATTTTGAATTACTTTTCCTGTTCACAGCTTTCTCGTAGACTTTAGCTGTTTCCGACGGGGAGTACTGAGTGATTTTGCTATAAAACAAAAAATAATTGTTATTATTTTACATCATATTTAAGAGAATTTACTAACAATCTACTTTGGATTATCTGAGGTGGAGGATGAGGTACACAATAGTTAGTTGTAGGTTAACCTTTCAACCGCCTCAACCTTAGTAAGACCACCAGAGATGTAGAGGGTTCAGGTACATTCTCCGAGTGCATGTCAACTTTGTCAGCTGGTCTGCAGAGGGTTAACTGTGTCGTATTTAAATCTAAGTTATCAATACCTTTTTATGATTAGTCTTGATTATATGCCTATCTCATTAGTAATCAAACTAAGGGGTTGTTAACCAACTTTTTCTGTTTCCACTTGTTTCTGTATGCGGTCATTTATTATAGTTTTCAGATACATACTTTATCCTGATAAATAACGCATTCAGAACTAGTCAGATACGAGGAATGTTATACATTGGTTTTTACAATTTACATTCTTATCTCGGCTATAAAATCACATCTGGACCATAGAGGAAAGACAAAGCAAACTGGAAATTGAGTTTATGTCAAATAAAAACCCGATATCGATATATCGAATCTGATGTCGATAGGCACAGCAATGGCCTAAATGACACAAACATTGTATAGTATTTGTTCACATACAAAATAATAATAAAATATAATCTCCAAATAGGTTTGTTAAGCAGAAACACATTGCTTTACAACCTATTCATAACATTTATTTTTGATGATAAAACCTATTTTGTATAAAAAAAAAAACAAACTAAAACTAAAAGGTTATTTTCTAAATGGTTTTGAAAATTAAATTTCATAAATTAACGTAACACTAAGTCTGTTCTACAGAAAAGCAACTGTATTTCCCACTATTCCAGATTATTGGTTTGAACAGCAATGGCTATAGGTATTCCATATGACCATAGTTTTAGAGCCACGTCCATTGTCATTGTAACAATCTGGATAATTGTGAGACGATAATAACTAGTAGACATCATATAGTAGTATAATAGGGTAGGTATTTACCTGTCATTGAAGCCGTAGAGAGTCTTAAGGTGCTGCTTGAGAACGAGAAGCAGTAAGCAGCCCTGGGACGCGGTCAGACACTCCTGAAGAGTGCTTGCGTCCTCAGGCACCCGACCCAGCAAGGCGTCCTCGTCCTCATCTTCCTCTTCATCTATAATGGGGATGGGTTGTCCGGTGGTAGGATCTATCTGGGGGGCTGGTGCATTCGGATTGGGTAGTAGTGCCTAAACATGCACAGAACTGACGTTACTGGACAACTACAACCGCTTACAGTACTGACTCAACTACTGTAAGTCATCAGATGTTTCAATTTTCTTCTAACAGAATTTTTATTGTTATTACGCATTTTCACCTTTACATCTTACGAACTTCAGTGATTGCAGCAATAAATTCCAACAAGTCTAATCTGGTTTATCTTGTTGGAATATAACGATTTTCTCATCATTGAAATCTCTGATACTTCTATGTTCAGAGTCACTTTCCATTTGACAAACAGTACAATATTATCAGACTTAAGCAATCTAGATTACGTACGTACCTCACGAAAGGATTGCAGAAGATTTGTGCCCGTGACGGAAATCATGATGTCAATGTGGTGAATTATAAACAGCGGTTCATCTTGCACTTGGTATGGAAAGTATGCCATGTTGTCGGCCAGGAACAACATTTGTGACAAACTTGTTTTCTGGAACAATTAAAATTAATTTTAATTTAAATACAAAACACAGATTTCAAATTTCACAACATTTTCAGGAGCTAGTGTTAAACAATTTAGTTTGTAAAACTATAATTGCACTAACACTTGATTAGAGCAAATGTTGTTGTAAAACGTGTAAGTAAGAAAACAAAAACAAATTAATGTCTTAGACAGTGCCTGAATATGAAATTGAGGTACTTTATATATTTTTTTTTTGTTGGCTAAAAATCACTGACCAAACTTAGCTGCGTTAAATTGAACCATAAAAATACTGACATTTAATTCTCTCTATTAGACGCAATGTTTCCTTAAAACTGATCTTATCAATTGCACTGTCATTTGATTCTGAAAAAAATTACATTGAGTACCTACCACTTGTTCATCAAACTGCTTGAGGATTGAAAGCACAAGTGCACGACGTTGCTGTTTGGTGCGCAGGATGGAATAGAGAAAACCGTTAAGGGCGCCAGGCAGCTCTCCTTCTTTAGTACGGAAACCCCTGACTGCATCCGAGCTAACTTGCAAGATCTGCTGCAGCTTGTATGACAGTCGGATACCGGTCTGTGCCTTCATGTGGATGAATCCAGGATACTTCTTTTCTATTTCTTGCAGCTGCTTATCTGCGCTGCCGCTGACCATACGCTCCTCGTCTGTGCTCATGCAGATCAGGTAGGGGACAATCTGGAATAGAGATCACCTCATCACACTCAAGCACTCTGCAGTGGGTATGATAGACCATCTAACGTCTGATCAAAAAGTTTAAATCCCTCATTGTAATTCAGAAACTCATCAGTGGAGCTAGAGTGGCATGAAAAGTTAGCTTGTTTATTTCTGCATTTAGATATATAAAGCAAATAATTACAAAAATATAACATCCAGTTTTTATGTTGGTAACAACAATAGTGGTTTTTGGCGTTTTTCTCCCACACTGCAACTGAAAACTCATAACTCAAAAACTGGTCATAGATTGCGACAAAATTTGTAAACAATGTAGTTACAAGTGTACTGTTTTTGACTATGTAATTTTAGAATTTAGTTGTTATTAAATTACCATGTTTTTTTTATTCTTGACCGGGTGGTTAGAATAATTCAGCACTCTAGGGAGAGTAATTTTGTAAACCACTGTTTAAAACATTAAATTTGTTACATTAGTTTAACTGAGCAGATATATGATAAAGAACAAAACCTCTCTAATTCAAGTGTAAAGTGTTGCAAGATGTTAAAGACGATCCTAAGAAGAGGAGATTTTGACATTCGTAAACTTTTTAAGAAAAATGGTACACACATACAAAAAAAAAAAAAAAAAAAACTCTTACACTGATCTTTATTAAGGCACTATTTTAGCCTATTGTAGTGGGATAAGCTAGACAAACAGATCAGAGAACGTGGAGGTTGTTTTCTTGGGTCCCAACACACCCAGCATAGTAAGCTGCTACACCTACCTGGACAGGATGAACCAGACCCTGGGAGAGGATCAGCTGGATGACTCGCAGAGCTGCCTGCCTGACACCAACATCAGGGTGCAGGAAGGCCTCCAGGATTTCCTTCAGGTACAGCTGTATCACAGTGCTTGCCATGCCAGACGACACATCTCCCATCTCCTTCAGGTTTTCTTGTTTGGACAGCTTGGCCCCTGTTATATTTGAATTCCACATATATTACTATCCACCGTGTGTGTAACTGTAATGGATGTACAGCTAAAACTTAACTACATTAGATGATCAATGTTAAAAACAATCACTTGAATTATTGACAAAGAAAATAATGCATTCCCCATTTTGGGAAAAGTTTTAATTGTATTTATAAAACTGAGACTAGATAGTATCTTACACTCTTGGTCTTGTTTGATCATGCGCCTCTCTTCTTCCTGCAGATATTGTTCGATGTTGCTCAGAACCTGTGAACAAGATACTCCTGTAGAACAAAATTTGTTTAAGGTTAAAATTCGATCATCTTAGTAATATTTCATTAGTTACAGATTTCACTATTACATGAATGAATGAATGACAAAACAAAACAAGTATAATAAATATAAATAAAAAATTATACTCAAATTTTTGGGCTATTTCTTTTGGTATTTTACAACCCTTTTCTTGGAATCATATAGCAATGAGTATTTTACACAAAGCAATGCTTCAAACACGAGGTTTTTATGGAACTTTTAAACCCAAGAGCCTTCCAACCCCTGAAAAGAATAAAATATTTTTGGGTTCCCTCACTTAAAAGACACCACTTTTGTATGGATATCATGTAATTGGGTTTTATGTAAATCTCCTGCAGGGATTTTTAAAACACCCTGTTTATGTTTAAATTAGTTTTTATACCATTGTTTGATACTGTTACATTGTAAAATTTGGCCAACATTTTTGGGAACCAATTGTGTTTGTAATGTGATTTTTAGCATGTTTCCCCCTCCCTAAAATCTCATCTCTCAATGTACGTTTTATTAAAAAAAAAGAATGAAATGAAAAACATGAGTGTAAATAAAGCTCAATCATTAACTGTACACATACAAACAGTGAAAATATGCCCAGCTTTGTTTTATAGTTTATCTTAATCTTAGTACCTGTATCTTCAGTTCACGAGAAGCATCCGGTTCACAGAGTATCTCGTGGTAAAGAGACTTGAGCTCAGGACCCAACATGAGCTCGTAATGTCTGATACAGACAGAACCGATCGCCTTGAGAGTGAAGCTCTTGAGTTCCTTCTGCTCCAGGTAGAACAGCAGCGTGTCAAACACCAAGTCTCTCGTACAGTCCTACGTCAGGTCACAAGTAATTTAATTTTGAATCCACAAAAAATAGTTTATGTTGAGTTTAATGCAAGTAGAGGCAGAAATCAAATTAGTCCCAATATAAATTGAACAAGTTTCTGTACTGAAAGCTGAAGAGGTAAAATTCTTGGCCCTAACTTCCCTAAATTGGAATAAACATTCAGATAAGATCGTCTCAAAAATTAATTCTTACTTATACGCTCTCCATAGAATGTCAAAATTAAGTACAGAGCAAACACTAAAGTCTATATATTTTTCACATATTCATTCACATTTTACATTCGGTATATCTTTATGTGGATTTACATCGGCAAAAAATTTGAATTCAATTTTAATCATTCAGAAAAAAGCAATCCGTACTATTCTAAAATTGCAATGGAATGTATCAGATAAAACGCATTTCCCTCGATTGGGGATAATGACAGTTTATAGTGCATATATCTATAGCACTGTACTGTCAGTCAAAACTCGTGTAAGTGATATTAGTACCTGTGGTGACATTCACGACTATAATACCCGAAATAGAAATAATATGGTTATAGATTGTCATAATTTGCAATTATATTATAAAAAGCCAAAATATATGGGTGTAAAATTCTTTAATATACTCCCAAATTACTTAAAATTAACGGAAGAGACTAAATTTAATGCAAAAAACAACATTGTAGCTGCAGGTGCGATTCAGGCAGAGAATGATGCTATTCTTAAGTGTGACTAAAGATAAAAAGATTCACTAAAAAAGACTAATCTGAGGTCTTAAGACTAAACTTAGTACACACACACATCTCCAATGCATATTACTTAGGGGTAATTCTTTCTTAAACTCTTTAAAAGTTTGTAATTTTTACATCTAAATTATTGGAAGATTCAGTTTTAGAAATCCACAGAAACAAATGTTCAATTAACTTGGATTCTCACTTCATGTTTCAACGAGCTGATGGATGCATAGATATATCTACTACGAGTTCAGCTCATCCAACGGTTTCGTCTTTAGGTTCATCTTGAATTCCAAATTACAACTGGTTGAAAGTATACTAGATAGACAAATTCAAGAAGAACAAAACGAAAACCGTATTTAAATAATGTTGAAACCATCTTAAACATGAGACATATTACTTACTTGGTCTACAAATATCTCGAGTAAGATTATATCACTACCTGATTAGTTTTGAATGATACGCTGATACTTTAGCTTTGGTACGACAGTATTTTTTATAAACTTTTATAACAGTAAAATCTGCAATACTGCAAATTTGCAGATAATGTATGTACTGCAGAAACAGTATTGTTTATGTTTACTGCAAATTTTACACCAATTTAATATTAAATATGTTACACATTTGTCAATACCTTCACAGTATTCAAATTTACAAAACTTCAGCAAGATTCATACAATAGCAAAGGTGTAAAGTATACAATGTTTACAAAAAATTCAACTTTTCTTAAGGCACAAGTTCAGAGAAGTGTTAAGAAAGACTCAAAAAGAATATACATAAAAAACTGATCCAGTGATACTGTTACAATAATAAATATAACATAACAAAATCAACTTACTGGAAAGGAGTCGAGGACCTCTTTATCTGTGAAATCAAAGAATCTGAGCAACAAGCCCACGATATACAAAGATCTCTTGATGATTGGACGGTTCTTCTCCACCTCGTCCTCCCTGCCTTCCGTCGCTAGCTTCTTGTAATACAGTAAGCAGCCTATATAACAATTTAAAATGTATAAATTGATGGTAAGACAATTTGAATCATTTCTTTCTATGGTGCTTGACTTAAATGGTCCTAAATAAAAATTTATGGTTTCACATATTGTTTAAAATGTATAAACTTAACACATATATACATTTTAATTACTAAAAAAAATTATTAAATTTTGTTTCATGTACTTATTATTGAGTTGATTTTGTATTTTTCTTTAGGGGAGGAAAAGTAATAACAGATTTAATACAAATTTTCAAAATATTTTGTATGTGTACTCAATAGAAAACAATTTCTTTAGTAAAAGGAATACCTAAAAATTTTAATTGAGTACATTCAATTATTTTGTAATAAAAACGTAAGCTCATTAATAAATCCTAACATGCACAAGTATCAGAGTATTTTATGTTTACACAGCTCTAGTAGTAATGGTATCATGTGTTTCGGGAGCACTGTAACAATAAGGGCACAATTCATTTGCATATTTGCTACGGTAGCAGATTGCGTTAAATACTCCTAATATCTGTGAATGCAACGCTCTGTTAATAGTTGTGATGTAAGTGACAGGTACGAACCGTTGTATTTCTTCAGACAGTCCCGGATAAGCTTGTAGTTGCGGGTGACATTGTTGACAACAGACCCCAAACATGAGACACAGCTGAGGATTACTGACGGATCCTGTCTCATGATGAGCTTCACCGAGTCTTCCTCCAGCCGAGCCAAGGAATGAGTCGCTCGGATGTTCGATCAAAGGCACAATGATTTCCAGGGTCCTAGCTACCGAGCTGATGATCTGGTAGTCTCCTTGTGTCTGCAATCAAACACAACTGTTTTAATTTTGAGGCAGCATTGATAAAAATTTGGGTCTGATAACACTGCTCCGTGTACACTATATGATCTTCATTTTAATTCTACATAGCTAAAACACTCATAATAGAATCAGACAAACAAGATAATTCTACTAACCAACTTAAACCTGCCTATTTTCATTACATTATTCAAATTAACTAATCCTCCCCAAGACACTCTAAAACATAACCTCACATCTGCAAAGCCTTTAATTGTAACTCTCTGACGGAAAGTACTTGTGCATTTCTAAACTCATCTTTACAATCATGTGTCACTGAACTTATCACATGTATTAAGGAGACAAATATTGTCTCCAACAAGTATTGTAAATATTGTCTAGGTTTAACAAATATTTATATCATTCAACTCTAAAATGTATAAACCGTACAACTGGGCCTTAACTGTACCTTAATCTTTAATCTTAAACACTCATAATTTGTGGGATGCGCTCATTCACGTGATATTCAGGAATTTTACTGACATTATTAAGGTAACTAAATGAATTTCACATAAACATGTATACCATAGATAACTATAGAATCTTGCAGTAATTCTTATACAAATAAATACGAGTTTAGATCATTCATCATCCGCAAAGGAACAAAAGTGAAGACTTTTGAAGAGATGTTTTTAACTGTGAGTTTTGAATTAAAATATGTGTGCAATTGATTATGAGTTGAGCATATTTTTTTGGGATTAGACTCACATGAATATTGCTAGCAATTAGTAATACTGATAAACTTTAGTTATTATTACAGTAAACTGTGTAAATAATGTAATAAATAAGTAATATTTCAGTTTTATCTATAGCGTAAAATATTTTTACAGTAGTGTTTGTCAAAGTACAAATCAACATTGGTTACGTAAGTGAAAATATAATTTTCATCTAGTAAATCTTTATTCTTTTATATTCATTACTATCAGGTCTAAATCTGTTGGCAATTAGTTACGTGACATACTTGTAACTATTTACATGTGCATTTTTATACTGCTCAAACAATGTTGTTAGGGTGTCTTCTTTGCTTCTTCTGAATGAACTAAGATTACTTTAAAAATTACGGCAGTAATAACCTGGCACTTGAGGCTGAGGTAGGGCTGGAGAGTTATGGCGTGTTCCACCAGCAACTGGGGTTTGATCTTGGCGAAGAGAAACAATGTACGCAGACATGCGATAAGTCGCTGGGAAGAACCTCCGCCTCGTCCGTCCAAGTTCAGTACGTGATCAATCAGGCAGTTGACGATCTGCTTGCAAGCCAAGAGCAGAGCTTTACTATGTTCGTGGCTCACTTTGGTAGAATCTTCCTTGTCCTCCTTGGGTTTGAACAACTGAAACAGCCAAATAAACTCTAAGCAGATAAGCACTTGTGAGATGAAGCTTCTTTAGTTAGTACAAAATAGGAGTTTGTAACTAAAAATATGATTTTATATTAATAGTATGGGTACATGAGTCCAAACCTTGCTACGCAACGATGACACAGATTTTAAATAAGCAGAATCAAATTAGAAAGAATTTTTGAAATTGGTCTAGTCTTTTTATTTGGATAAACATTAGTGAAGAAAATTCACCATACACAGTTATACTCAGTAAAAATTTAAATTGGTACAGTACAAATTTGTCTCTTTCGTTTTGGGAAAACCTTACATAGCACCAAGTCACATCATTAGTAATTTTTAAACTCACGCAACTCTTACTCACAGAGTTTGATATGAACGTTTCTGTTAACAGTTAATTCAATATTCCTATTGATTCTGAGAACACAAAAAATTAAACTGATTCAATGATAATGAGAACACAACAATATAATCAAGTGTTTAGACCATTACACGTTTATTATTACAGATAAGGGTACAAGAAAAGCGCAATAGAGGTAAAGTAAAACCTTACTGTAGAAGCCATATTGCTATTACAGTGAAACTCTGTTACAGGCGAAAAAACCATAAATACGGGATGCTTTTGCACTAAAAAGTTCAATTTTTCATCAGTGAATGTAAAATGTTAATAACGGTGAAACGTTATATGCAGTTGACGTTATAATGGATTTCCACTTTATCGCAAGAGTTGAAGTCTTGTTTTACAGATAAATTTGAATAGATACATACATACATATATATATATATATATATATATATAAAGATTCGTGTTGAACTTACACTGACAAGCAGTTGCTCAAACCACTCCAGGCCCATGTCTTCAGATGCGGCAACGACATCCGTGATATTCATCACCTTGCGGATCATCACATCCTTGTCTATCTGAGGCTTCTCCCTCACTGGTGTAAACCACATGTTCTGGAATACTTCCATAACCAGCTTGCGGATACCTAATATACAGTTGAGTACAGTATGATACACAGTAACGTAACTGGTTCCTTACACTAAGAGCCAATACAAGCTTAATTCAGTAACATGCAACAAGATTATGATTGCCAGGTTTTGAAATTGATATTAACCATTGTACAATTGATTTTCACTAATGATTTTTGAAGAGAGGTTGATTACATTTCTATTATTTGCATCCGTATTCACATTCCCATCTTTAGGCCTAATATTTTCATTTAGATATTTTATTTTTCTTGCCTTTCAGAAACATTGTTTTGTCGATTTTGAATTGTTTTTAAGAATGATATTGAGTTTTCTACTGATCAGGTTTCTTAATTCAGCTTGCTTACATTCAATACTATTTTAGAGGAGGCTTTCTTTACGACGATGATACACAATTCTTTCTTTCAGTAATGATTTATACACAGAAAACAAAATTTTACTGGCTTTCATACTCTGAAAAGGTTTTTAGAGTTAACCCTCTAGACATACAATGTTTTCAACCCTATATTTATTAAAAAAAGTTAAAGTTGAGATATCTTAAGATATGTGAAGGAAACAGGATTTTTTCGGACATTTGCCATCGTTCAGTGAAACAAGAAAACAGTAACACTACGTTTCGAGATCTGCAATCTGATCTCTTCTTCAGGTAAAGAACTAACCTAATACATAATTACAAACTAGGTTAAAATAAACAAATCTTACTAAAGCGTTGTGGCACGCCTAAGTCAGGAATCACAACCTAGATGTTGTTGTCAACTTCACTAACACTAAAGACATGCACTTAATACAAAACTATACAAAACACTAATCATTAAAAGTAAACTACGGAATACAGGTCACAATGCGTCTTCACTCGTCTACTGACCACCTACGACTGACCAGAGGGACTAGCCAATGGCAATCGTGACGGCTGGCTAAAACAAGATGGCGGAAATACAAGGGAAGGGGAACAGGAATGGGCCCTTTAAATAACCTTTAAACAAAGAACTTAAGATACATACTCCCAACATGTTTGATTTGTTTTGTTCGCCAATTGGATAATAAATTTAATTGGATTGAAATAGTGAATTCAATTAATACTTTGCAAGTCTTGCTCTACCAACATTTGCCCATAAAAAGACCCTAAGATGAGATAATAAAATGCTAATTGTATTTTAAAAATCGCCCTTACATTAAATTAAGTTTACAATTTCAATAATTATAATCTAACTAAACAATTAAAAACAAAAATACAATAATAACTGTATATGTTCTCAACTTCAAACCTCTAAATATATTACTGGAAACTGTAAGTATTATTCATTATGTGTTGTGGAAAAGCATTTTACCATCTTCGTCATTGACTCTTCTAATCATTTTCACACAGATTTCAGGAATCTTGGGGAATTCGGGGTACTCTATGCAGATGTCCTTCAATATTTTGATCACCCTCTTCCTCACACTGACACCCGTATCCTGGTACACAACACAACAATGTAAATCAATGACATGTTTTACATTTTAATAAAACATTATGAATTTCATATTGATTTTAAACATTAAAGATTTCTTAATTCCATAAAACTTATAATAAATAAAGTGTTGTATGTGACAAAATATTTAAATTAAACTAATCTAATTAATACAATATAGATTAGTCCCTCCTCACTACTGTTCCCGAAACAAAAAAAAAACTAACAATTTATCTGATGTGCAACATAAATCGTAACATCATAATCTGCTTGTAAATGTTTTTATAAAATAAACTTTACACAACCTGATTTAAGTTTGAAAATTAACCCTTATAACGTCAGTATATCTTTTCACGACTTCCAGCAAACGGCACAATATTAAAAAAAAAAATTTAAATGTGTAAAGTTCATTTTTATTTTTACTTTCTATAATTATGGTAAGTATAAAAAAGTAAAAATTTTAAAATTATCTTGTACGTACATATATTTATGGGACATTAAATTGTAGATATAAATAAAGTCAAAATAAAAGGCACACAAAATTTTATTAGCTAAACTATAAACATTACCAGACAATTATATAAATTACACTTGTGATAAATATAAAAAAGAAATGCATGATTGTAAATATACAACTAACCTAATAGTGTTCTTTTATATAAACAGAAAAACACGACGAAGGAAACCGACTCAGCGATGGTTAGACACGCACTACCTGAAGCCAAACTGCAAACAAAAGCGCGCGCGCTGTACGGCGTCTGTGTGCCGTGTGGCGGGGAGAGTGTCTAGACACCGCGTCTATTGTTTCAAACAATGTAACGCGACAGCTATATTTTGATGCTTGACATAGGTCAATAACCCACACACATGGTTGACGCATACCGTTAGTGACATTGATCGGATTTAAAAGGAACTTAAATTTGCTATAGACGCAGTTTTGTGTCGATGCGCCGTACCGCGTCTTTGCCGTTTGGAGATAGTTTGTCTATGCGCCATACGCCGTCTGTGACGTTATAAGGGTTAAGTGTTAAAACATTTAGTAGTTCTTGTAGTTCCAAGAATTCACTTGAGTTGTTACAACTAGTGTTAAATGAAGTACAAGTTGCAACTATGGAACTATTAAAAGCTAAACTCAACAAATGACGTACCAGTATTCTAGCAGAGAGCATGTCATAATACTTGTCGATGAGCTCGGGTCTACTGAGCACAAACTTCCCCACAAGGTCCACAGCTGCCTCTCGCACCGATGTTGAGTGGTCCAAGAACGAGTAGTTGACACCGTTCCTCATCGCCTTGAGTCCCAGAACTGCGGGGTCAACTTCCACGATCATGGTGAGGCACTTCATTGCCTTGGTGCGGATTAGCACAGACGACTCCGTCAGCACCGTTAGTATCTACGGCACAGATACATTCCATAATTAGAAGTCTTTAAAAAGCTCAAATTATTTAATTTAAAAACACGCAGAATACTGATTTTGACATCATTACCTACAATTATAAATCGACAAAATTTATAAATAGACAAATGAGTGTCAATTCAAATTCAATTCCTTTATATTCCTAAATATAAAACTAAAACTGATTCAATGCCATGAATTTAATTTACAGTTACAGTTCCAATTGTATTTATACACTTATTATTATTATAATTTGTCAGATATAATACTAAAGTAATAATAAAATGCATATTTAAATATACTGTATAATTGTATATAAAAGTACTAGCCCTTGTTTATACTCCCCCATGTAAAAACAGAACAAGTTTTAAGTTTATGGTACTCAACAAAGCTTGTGCCACAGACTAATTCATTTAAACTTAAACATCATGCCTTGATTTTCTTGACAGTTACGTAAACTACTCTGACATTAGACTACTTACATGTTTCAGATAGGTGGAGAAACTCTGAGAAAATGGTCTCTTGGATGCAAGATACCGAGATACAAGCTCAGCACTGTCGTAGTCAATATATGTCTGTAATATTTGGTCTTTGATACCTTCTTTACTAACTGAATCCTCAAATGGTCGAATTTTACTCAGAAGAAATTTCTTCCTAGCCTCTGTTAACCTATAGGCTTCAAGAGGATCCATAGTTTCCCCATTGGTTTTCTTTTTCTCCTCATCTTCGTCTTCGTGTTCACTTGACTCCTCTTCATACGTTTCTAGAACACCCAACATAGTACACGTCAACATTTGTATAGATAAAAATTTGTTAGTTCCGTTTGATAGAGAAAATAATAGACAAGGGCAACAGAACTATTATGAAAATAATCGGATCAGCTCAAGACTGAACAAAACTCATTTATGGCACAAACTGAAAACAGGTGAGGAAAGAAACGCGACACATTCCACTACTATTGAGATAAGACACTCTGGAAAATATGCATTTCTTTTCATTGTTTATGTTGTAAAAAAAATTTGAGGGGTAGAAGAAGGGACGGCAAATGTTAAGAAGTGTGACTTGTCACAAGAATGCAAGCCAACAACCCACTTATGAACTTCAGATAAAATAGATTTATCTGAATACATAACTAGTGATGATTTCATGAGAAATGGTTTGAATCTATGTATAATATTCACAGCTCGAAATTATGTTTTGATTTCAATAAGAGGAATTGGGTGTTATACAATATCCAGACACTGCTTCTTAAAATCGAAAAATTCTGTTCTACAGATGGTTTGGTAAATAACAGAAATTTTTAGTTATGAACCACATCGCTGTAAATTCTTGCAGATCATGAGAGGAATAAGATGTTTTCATTGGGAGAGTATTGTTGGGAAATTCCCCAAATAACCTTACTTAAGGTAACACACAAACAATAGTACTCTGTTGCCGGATACTTACCAGGTTGTTTCCTGTTTCGTGAGTGACCTCGCTTGGAATCTTCCGTTTTGGACGATTTCATTTTGGGGCTTGTGACATTCTTGATGTTGTCTTGGTACCATTGTGCCAAGTAGAAATGTCTCGCATACGTCAGAGCTGGGTCCACTTGTCCTCTCATGGCCAGATAGTCCAGCAGGACCTTCTGCAAGAACTGCGTCCTTTCTTCGTCGTCCGTTACAGGTTGCACTTCACCCTGTGAACACTGACAATCTATAAATCTAATTTCTAACAAAACCGGGTAGACATTCCTGCATTCAGATCAGATCAATATCTAATAAATGATTTGTATGTACAAAGATTTCGCATTTATATAGTGAAGAATGGATACAAAATTCACCTCCAAACCGATTACTGCAAGTCTTTAAATTGTTTCAGTAAACTGTCAAAAAATAACTAACAACATAATTAAAAAAAAAAAAAAAAAAAAAAAACAATAAATAGTTGAAATGTATAACAATTCTGTAGCAATGAAAGATTTTAAAATACAAGTGTTAAAACAATCCACAAATTTTAGTTGCCGGAGCTGGTGTAATCAATATATAATAAAACCCAAAATATTACGGTTTGATCAAATTTTCTTTTAAGATTGTTTATTATTTTCTGTTAGATCCGATAACAACTCACAATCTTATAACCAATAGTAGAGAGGTACTATGATGTTCTAAAAGTAACATCTTCAAATTACCTTCAAGTTTCCGTCGTCGTCTTTAAGCTCCTCAGACTTGATCTCGTGTATGATCTGGTCGATAGTGCTCAACTTCAGGTTGGATTGAACGGCATCCTTACGTAGCCTGGCCGCCACAACTCCCAGATAATCCAGTGACACGACCCTCAGAGACATCTCCAGACTCTTGTTGACAAAACTAGCCACCTGGAGACAACAGTTCTGGTCAGACACCAACCTAGCGTTGATACGTTGTAGACACTGTTTGGAAGGTTAAGACACGGATGGATTTAGAACACAATGAGAAAGTGGTTGTCATGAAAATTGTTATACGATCGTAAAACTCGAGCTCGGAGGCCTTCTGAATCGTGTCCGACCCACCCTTCTTGGGCAAGACCCCAACCACATGCCACAATGGACGACAAAGATTACGAACTTGTTTTACGGTAATTAAACTTTGTGCTATCATAATGTCCCTGTTGAAGTTTATAGCACTCAACATGACCTTGTGTTTTTAATTCACACATGTAACTTGTTGTGTGATATGCCCATTGTAATATGAAAAACGTGTAAAAACTAAATGTTTTTATAAAATTACCTAACTAATAATTAATCTAAGTAACCATACATTGCAAAATGAAAGATTCAATTAATTTAAAAATTGTTATATGAACATATACGATCCTTATGTGGCAAGACAACAAGTACTCACACTACCTTACACAATACTTGCATTTATTGTAATTAATTGAATTCAAGGGGTTAAGAAAATCACTTTATCACTAACGAAACTTTTAATGAAATCTCTGTGGAACAATTAAAGCTTTCTTATCATAGATATTGAATGCCTTGTTATTTGATGCAAATTTAGAGATTGAATTGTTTTACGGTCTCAGGAATGAGACGTCAGAGTTAGAGACAGCACAGATCCTCCATATCTACAGAATAAGTAATTTCTCTCCGTACTGTTCACCTAATACTGTACTGACTCTCCCCTTTATTTTGTTAGATAACTTCCTCAAACAGGCCTGTGACACACAAGGAAGAAAAGCATAAAAAGGAGATAGTTCTTTTCTTTTCTGAAGCAAAAGAAATGGTTTCTGAAGAAGGTGAATATTACCAAAAGGTTTCCGAGGACACTGAGCATCAGCTCGGCTGCAGGCCACTCTGGCTTGTTCACCGTGGTGAGCAAGTCCTGTACGAAGTTCTCGAACAGTGGCCGGTAGTCGATCTCCTCATTCTTGCTACTGCACTTGGCCAGAAACACGTACAGGAAGTTGGAAGCTGTCGTACGGGCCATCGTGAACTTGTTGGAGATCACCGAGTCAGGATCCAGCTGATAAACAGACATTGTTCAGTCAATCTCTTTTATTACTTGTGTACAATATTACTTAAATAAAAACATAACTGCTTTAAGATAACATTGGAATGGCTTAGGATGAAATGGTTTGTAGATGCAAAAGGAATAAGATTGTATCTGTGGATAATGGCAAAATTGTAGATATAAGTATGAGAGAAAACTAAGTGGTAATGTAAAGGACACATCGGTCAATCATGTTTTTGGGAAACGGATACAAGAAGTTACCTTTGAAATGTGATTTCTAAATACTTAGAACAATAATGTGGAGAAAAAACTTAAATCGGTGTGATTCAGTATGAATTCCTCCATTTTTCTTTTGCCAATTTTTCAAAAATAATTGATGATACCTTATTATTTGAAATATCCTCATTTCTAGTTGTAACTGGGTAAACTATGATGCATTTGCTGATATAGTTATTAAGTGTAAAACTCTGACCACCATTATCAGAGAAAGAGAACTTGATGTGTTATTGATTCTCACTGCAGTTGTTACTGCGTATTTAATATAATGTATACACAGACTATTATTAAAAGTGTGTTTTCTGAGTGTAACTTATATATAACACTGAATTGTTCCACAAAGTATTAAATTATTATCATTATATAAAAACTAAGTTGTGATTCTTTTTGTTTCTTGGTACTATTAGCATCGAAAAATGAACATCTGTCAGGTGATCCCTAGACCACCAAAGACCTCATGTCTTAATGAAGATTTCAGATTTATGTAGCAACAAGACCACCATGCACTGGATCAGCTGCAGCACCAGAGCTGTCAACATTTGGATCTGCTCCTCTAAGACAACCTGTTGAGAGAGCCTTTACCTGTTTGTCAGTGCCCAGGTTGAGTGGGAGGACCACCATGCACTGGAGCAGCTGCAGCACCAGAGCTGTCAACATTTGGATCTTCTCCTCTGAGACAACCTGTTGAGAAAGCCTTTACCTGTTTGTCAGTGCCCAGGTTGAGTGGGAGGACCACCATGCACTGGATCAGCTGCAGCACCAGAGCTGTCAACATTTGGATCTTCTCCTCTGAGACAACCTGTTGAGAGAGCCTTTACCTGTTTGTCAGTGCCCAGGTTGAGTGGGAGGACCACCATGCACTGGATCAGCTGCAGCACCAGAGCTGTCAACATTTGGATCTTCTCCTCTGAGACAACCTGTTGAGAAAGCCTTTACCTGTTTGTCAGTGCCCAGGTTGAGTGGGAGGACCACCATGCACTGGATCAGCTGCAGGACCAGAGCTGTCAACATTTGGATCTTCTCCTCTGAGACAACCTGTTGAGAAAGCCTTTACCTGTTTGTCAGTGCCCAGGTTGAGTGGGAGGACCACCATGCACTGGATCAGCTGCAGGACCAGAGCTGTCAACATCTGGATCTGCTCCTCTGAGTTCAGGCGGTAGGAGCGTAGACTGCGCTTGGAGCTGGGTAACCGTGCCATTGATGCCAGGATGTCGTCCAACAGCAGCTTGCGGTGTTTCTCATACTTCGTGAATATCTGATAAAACACAGTTGTTGTAGTCTAGCTCCATAGGAATAGCAAAGCAATTATTTAAAATATAAAGACTGATACATTTAGTCCATCTAACATTGAAAGTATAATTAAGCAATGATGTTGTTTGTGATGTAGGTCTATATTATCCACAAATAGCTCTTAAAATACAAACATTATTTAGATTACTTTCCAATAGCAGTTTCTTTTACACTGATGTTAGGATCCATTGGTAAGTACTAAATAGATAAGTACATAAATGTTAATTGATAAGGAAATTCCCCCAAAATGTAAGTAACATTTTTTGTTTAAATCACAAATCATAACACTTTGTATATATTTAGATATATTCAACAAAAGAACAAAAATAATTCTGTGTTGTATTTAGCTAGTACTTTTTTAAACTACTTTTAATAGTAACATTAAATCAGTGGAAATATATAGTACAATGTTGAAGAGATGAATTTCAATACAATATTGTACTTTACCACTTGTTACCGAATTTCTGTCACTTTCAATATCACAATTTGTTTATCTATGTGATCAGAAACCTAAACTGTATGAAATTTGAGCGGTTATCCAATGTAGTGACAGTAACTTGTGCTGCTAAAAAAGGAACTTACTAACTCAACTTGTGAAATATTCATTGTTCAAACTACCATGATCTATTGTAACACAATCTTTCTTATTACTCAGAACTTGCTAAACTTTGAAATAATTTAAACATTGGTTCATTTTCACTTTCACCTATTGCTCCAAATAATTCAGATTGTAATTTTTCATCTAATACATTTAAACTTAATCACTATGGAGCATTTATTTAAAATGATCAAATCGATGTTCAAGACCTACAACTTGATAATATTATGCACTCTTACATTAGTAACAAGTTTCAGGGCAGAGAGCTGGAGTTCACTGACACCTTCTACGAAGAAGGGAGAGATGCCCATGGAAGAGATGTGAAGCACTGCAGTGTCAGTGAGGGTCTGTATGCTGAGCAGTTCGGCTAGCAGGGCTACCACCTCGGCCAACTTGTTGTATAGCGACAAAACGCTCTTCTCTCGGACTTCCTTGGTGTGGGCCCTCTTCTTGCGCACGTTGGCTACGAATCCATCTAATACAAAACCATCACTATTACGTAACGGCTATAGTGTCTGAAGAAACAATACTGATTGAACAAAAGCGAAACAATGGTCATGTCCGGGATGCCCAGAAAAAATATCCACTTTCGTGTAATGCAAGAAGTAGTGGCATTATCTTTGCATAGGTATGGCTCAGTTCCGCAAATGCTTGTGTTGATATTGTCAAGATGATTGTCCAAAGCTTTAATTTGCTGTAAAACTCAGCAGTTCCTGGCATTAATTTCCTCTGCTTGTACAAATGGACTTCACAGACGCTCCCGTTCACCAACACAATACCAGATTTGCAAATAACTGCAATCTTCGATTTTACTGCATAGCATTGTATGCTAAGACACTAGCCAGCATACGCAGGTGCCATGTTTTACAACCTTCTCCCAGATGAGTTGAAGAGTTGAAACAACTACGATCTTCGACTTTATTTGAAAAAATGGCTTACTCAAAGACCATTCTACACAGTGGATGAGTTCCTGTCCTGGAGAAACTTTGAGAGATATATTTAATGTAACTTTGTTCTAGTAAAAATGTAATATAATATAACTGGTTTTACGCCTTTAAAAATTTAATGACTTTGAACTAAGTTATTCTCTTTATCTCTCTATAGTGTTTAAAGATATTGGTTTTCTCAGTGACTCGCTCTGTGAGCTACATTTCCGTGCAACAATTGGCTATTCTGACTATTTATAAATAAAATAACAAAACAGCTGGTAATTTATAGCCTAATGACATGAACTGCGGAATCAACTTTGATATGTGATTTTATATTCAGAACTCATTAAATAAATGTACTTTCTATACAAACAGTAAAACGATCACCAAGCATACAAGCTAACTCAGAATAATAATAAAAAAATCAGTAAACATTTAATAGTTAGTCTACTTAATATTCGATTGTTAAATAATGATCTAACTTACTAAACATTTATTTGTAGTTTCATTAAATTGTCCCAAGAGTAATAGAATTTATGGCATTTTTCAAATTACTGCAAAATTATTTTAAAAACTATTAGATTTTCTGCGTATGTTCAAATTGAACTTGATGACCAGTAGGTACATTAGGATTACATTAAAAGGTTTATAACAATTTATATTATTAAAATAAAGGTTATTTTTTTCATCAGCCCTCATATTTTATTTTAGCAGGATCAGCTGAACTTAACTGTTAAAAATAACAAGAATGTAATAGTAAGGGGCTCAACAAAATGTGAATAGCAAACAATGGCACTTTTCATTTTTACCTTTGTCTTTAATATCCCTATAAACTGGGTCAAACGAAGGGAATATGGTGTTGAGAAGTTGGTATTTCGTGAATATGACAACCCTGTCGATGACGTCCTCCAGGTAAACCCTCTTGTGCATGTTGGGTGAGGTGAGGATATACAGAGTGGTGAGTGAGGCATCCACTGCCCTCATGACTCTCTCCATGGCCAACTCCATCCACAGCTTCCGCTCGTCTTCATCATCATTCTGTAATAATTCAACTACCATTGAAACTTTGCAGCAGCATTTGGCATATATCAGTGGCATATGTGTGCCAACGTTATATCAACAAATAAGCATTAATTATGCCTTTAAAAATATCCTTTATAAATATTATTAATATGTAAATAAACAATCTACTCACTTTAAGGTAAATTATGAGCCAATTTACAAAGCCAAATATTTGATCTGAAAGTAAATATATATATATATATCAATGCAAATTTAACTAATACACGACTTGTGTATAAATCTCTCACTCAAAACTTTTGGGGAAACTCTGATTTGACTTAAAGATCTACTTGCAGATTTCAGTTTTCTATTGTAAGATTTAAATTTTTTCCTAATCATTAGTGGGCCAATACTACTATACATATTGCATTGCCTCTTTATCTATTACTCAACATTAAATCAGAATTTGCGTTACTTTACTCAAATAATCATGACTTATTATTGAAGCCCTTACGTACCGGATCAGCTATGGGGGAAACCTTTGTGCCATCTCGGATGTTCTTCTCTAAAATACTGAGGAGCCTGGTGATGCGCTCGGAAGGGATGGATTCCATGGCTCCTAGGGTCTTCAGTTTGGCAGCTTCGCCACACAGATCTTGTAGTTGGTATTTGGGTATCATGGCTTCGGCTGGCACAACGTCTTCATCACCTGCAAACGAAACATTAGTTGTATACTGGATGCTGACTGAAAATTTACCAACTAATTATTTACTTTTAGTTGATTGTATATTTTGGCACATAAAAATACAGAAGAAAATTATTTACTTAAATCAGCTAGTGGCAGGGTTTAGCTCAGTATACATTTTACATCAGCAAAAAGTGTGCTAAAACATCTTTGAACATACATTCAGCTTCAAACAAAACCACTTTCCAAATATTGGAATTTCTCTGGCATGTCATAGAAGTAAAAAATTTAAATCGTAAACACCCTGAAAACTGTAAAAAGTATCATTAAATAAAACATGGATTGCAATATAGAAGGGTGAGGATTCATACATTTTCTACAGAATTCACATTTTACATCAAGTGATTGTAACTACAAATGCACAGTTATTAAAACTCTTTGAGTTGTAACACCTTCTAAAAATGAAAACAAATAACGGAAAAATGCAAAAAAGAATGGAAAATACTATATTATGTACGTAAATACAACATATCTATTTCAATACTGTATAATTAAGAAGTGTAAAAGAAGTCAAATAGCAAGAATTGGTTTCACATTTTAACAAGAAGTATCGATTAATGTTCCAGTTACATCGTAGCTTACCTGGATCCATAGTGAGATCTACGTCATCGGTGTTGTTGAATATCTTCTCGATGGAGCGATTGAACTTCTGATATGTATTCGTCTCCATAAGCTCTTCTACACTTAGCTTTTCTAACACAGGAACCAGTTTGCGCTCAACTTTGCGCAGTTTAGTCTTTGGCACATGTGAGGAATCTGAATGCAGAACATTTTTGTATTATATTAATAGAAATAGAAATATAATTATTGCCAACAGAATACAAGTATTATCGACCAAGTCAAAATCACAGCCCCTTAGCAATGTTACCATCTGAGACCGCAGTTGTGTCATTTTTTTCATAAACATTAACAAACGAAGTAAAAGTAAGGTGTAGGGAGTTTTGCAGCTCCCTACTCACAAAAGTAAGCTCTAAAATGATGAGCCATTCAACACAGACTGCCATAAGTACGTTTCATGTATCCTCTATGGGATATAAGGGTGCATTTGGTCCGCACTGAGCACAAATTTTCGGATGGATCTCATTAGTTTTAAGGGTTTTCTCAGTAAAATCCCCATTACTGAAAACTACAAATCTAGTAGAAGTTCCAAGGTATCGTTCATTTTAACAGAATATTCTAAAGAAATAATTCTAATACAATTGTTCCTTCACTGCAATTTGAGACTTACTGGACTACTAATTAATACAAATTTACCAATCAGCTCAACAAACTGTGGCTCACTGTACACTCAATGGAGAATCAATCCTTGTATTAAGTTATATAACAGAAGAAAAGAGATTTCAGTTTTCAGAATTTGTTCACAAGAAGGTAATAATTCTGTTTACCATCCATCACTGACAAACTTACCATCAGAGTTCTCATCTTCTACAGGCTCAGGTTCTGTATACCTCAATGTTCTTCTTCTCTTGGCATTAGCAGACCAATGCTTTGCACCATCCACATAATCCTCGTCATTGTCTGTTTTCTTACGTTGGTCTTTTTCTGAAATAGAAAATTATGTAAATAATTACAATCTGTGACATAATTAACAACACAGAACCTATCAGAATTCGAACACTTCAATTTTTGAAACTAAGTTTTATCTCAAAGGTTATTAATTAAACTTTGATGTTACAAGAAATAGGACTGTCATTGGAAGTACTTTCAGAGCAAAACGTTAAATCCATAGGGCGTACCAATTAAATGATTACTTCTGTGTTATGGCTTTGCTTCATCACCTAAGCATTTTGCCTCAATGAGGTTTATCGTCATTAATGAGATGTGAGAGTAAAGAGCTAGACTTGACATCTTGAGGAAAGCTATAAAACTCATGACCAGTCAAAAGCCTAGAGCCACTTTCCAAATGAGTACAGCAGTTTTGTACTCAATAAGTAAAACACATATTAGTTTTTGTTTGTCATCATTAACAGCTCTAGCTAAGAGTTTCATTTCCATTTCTTTATTTACAGAACTGTTAATTCTATACCTTAGACAAAACATATACTCTATTTCTAATAGAACAATAAACAGCTAAGTCGAAATGTTTGAAATAGTATTTCTCTATTAGTCGATGGTTTTATAAAAGTTACTGAAATTCAAATCTAATTGAAACGAGACATTTTAGGTATAAAGTAGCACAATACAACCAATACATAGCCATCTAAACGAGTTCCTATCAATGGGACTTTATTTTATCTATGTACCCTTTATTAATGTCAAATGCAGTAAGTCTAATTATAAATAGCTCAAAAACTGTGGCATCGCTTGAAATTTGAATTAATGAGAATCAATTTCAGCTTTTTTACTCGTCTGAAATGCTACTATGTTTCTTACAGGATATTTTAACATGCATTAATACTTAATACATTCAATCGATAGTTCACAGAAAATCTATATTCAATGAATATAACACTAAATAAATTTAATTACCTTTTCGCCTCTGAATTTCTCTTTCCTTGTCTCTTGCTTTGAAATATTTAGTTTTGCGTGGTTCGTCTTCGCTTTCAGATTCAGATTCAATCCGAGGCCTTTTATGATTGCGCGTCAAGCCCATTTCTTTCGCTAAGCTCGGGGACTTCTCCGTAAACTCCTTTAGGCTCCTTTGCAACAATGCTTGATCCTTTGAAAAGAGACCAAAACCAAATGTTTTTAATAATAGAATACATGATTGTGTAAGATGACTTTACAGAACTGTAATTAAATAATCAGTAATTCTTACAGTATAAGAAAGTAAGAATGTTTAAGATTATGGCTTGCCTTGCCAGTTACTGGCAATGCTGCTGCTACAGTCATAATTTCACTTCTGTTTCCCAAACATTGTTTCATCATAGCTGATAGCAAGTTAATTGTTGCTGCAAAATACTTAAAATTACGATAAATTGTCATTCAGATATTGTGACGGGAATTTTGTGTTTCATGTGACATTACCTTCTGTCACGTTAAGTTCCAAATTTACTCATATTCAATAATATTGCATTTGATCACTTTAGTAAGTTGCACTTTAAAAATTACAAATCTGACTTTAAGAATCATGATTCTTTGATGGTACAGACCATGACTAGTTAATCGAATTAAACTGGGTAACAAAGAACCCATTGTAATAGCTGTAAAGAGTAATTTAGGGAGAGGAGTGGTATTGTAAAGAAAATCTGTCTCTCCTTTTTTACAAAAGTAAAGAAGAAAAAAGTTTAGTGGCCATTCAATTGTATATAATTTAAATACTGACAAATTCATAACTGGATCGTTAAATTTACTACTTTTTTCCAGCAAAACAAAAATACATTGAAACAGGCGATGACAATTAAGCTGACTTGAAAACTTTAAGAATAACAGAAATGAGGTCTAATCTTCCTTCAGAGACGCCATGACTACTGCTGTGTACCTGTTTGAGTAACGATTCTGAGTAGGCCTACTGTGACAATATGCCTGCCATTTCATGGGACAGTAAAGAAATAAAAGCCTGCATTTACCTCAGAGTCCTAACTTTGTCTGGTCAAATAAAGAATTTTTAATTAAATTTGTATTTACCTCAGGCCTTATCCTGTTGAGCATGACCCTGGGCTCTGCTAACATGCTATGGTCCTTGGTCTCAGAGATTGGCGCCATGCTAGCTTGCACTGGAGACGCGTCTGTAACATCAACACATTGCTAATCTCCATGTTGATATAATCAGTTGAGAGATGGAACTCAACGAACACTGCACACCGGTGTCCGTCCAACCACAGGAAGAAAATAACTAACGCCCAACGGATGAATGTTTTTGAATCGCCCATTAAGCGATTTCTACAGGCGTTCATATGAACCACTGCATCACTTCAACAGACACCACCCTGCTAGTCTCTAACCACATCGTGTCTTAACTGGTAAACCCGACTGTTACACCAAGGTCCACTAAATGCTATTATTTTAATGTTCCCCTGACGGACATTGCAACGCAACTGACAGACGAGACTCAAACAAATTTGTCCGTCCATCCACTGAATGGACGTGTTTGGGTGTGAGGTACCCTGTGGATATCCAAGACATAAAATCCGTCCAGTAGGTGGATGGACGTTCAATGTGAGGCAGCCTATAGAGTTTGTGCCACAGTAGGGTTCTTGGGCATGTCCTACCATTCTAGAAAGACACAATACCCAATAGCCAGACTGACCAAACTTGATTTGTACAGACCACAGATTGTTTTCATGATTATTTTGAAATAGTTTGTTTTATCCAGTGACAAATATTTTTGTCACCTCAAGTAACTATAAATATTTGATAAACGTATACATTAGATTATTACAGTAGAACCTCGGTTAACCGAGCCTCGCTTAACCGAGACTCCGGGTTAACCGAGGCCGTCCTCGGACGATTTTTTTTATTTAAAAAGCAAAAGAAACACGCACAAACTACGTACAGTAATGAGCGTTTGGGTGCTCCTTTTATCGCAATACGCACGCTAGCCTGCAATGCGTTAAAACTACTGTACAGTAAATTGTTGGCAACTGTTGTGTTTCCCTCGGCCAAATATTTGCGTAGCTTAGCGCTTATCTTTGCCGAATGCATACGGCACTGTCACCCGACACCGCTCGCCAGAGCAGCTGCAGGTGTTTGTAACCCGACACCGCTCGCCGCCGGACCAATGCGAACTGTTTCAATGCCGAGACGCGACTGAGCCACTCGCTCTCCCCCACCACCCCGATTCGACTCCGTAGCTTATTGCGCATCTAGTGGGCTGTCCTGGTGTACAGCTTCAGCTCGGATGTGTTCGTGCATCATCGGTCCTGCCCGAAGACGCCATTTCGTCTCAGTGGCAGTCCTTTGTTTTACTTTTACAAGTCAAGTGTCTATCACTGTTTTTTTATTGTGTGTTTAAGTGCAGTTACAGTAGGTGTAAATGAGTGCTAAACGCAAACGTGTCGTTGTGTCCTTAGAGACTAAACTAAATGCGATTCGTCGTCTGGACAATGGTGAGTCAATAAGAACAGTCGCTAAAGACTTGGGTGTTGGTGAGGTTACCGTCGGAGATTGGAGGAGGAAGAGGGCTGAGTTAGAAAAATGGGGTGCTCAGAGCTTAAATTCCAATTGCAATTCAGAGAGAAAAAACGTTTAAAAAGTGTGAGTATGAAAAAACTTCCGAGGCTTTATTCTTATGGTTTTCGGAAATGAGAGCAAGGGAAGTCCAATAAGTGGGCCTATTTTGCAGGCAAAAGCGCTAGATTTCCATAAATCTTTTTGGCGATGGCGATGAACCTTTTAACCGCTAGTTCCTGGGTGGTTAATGCGATGGAAGAACCGTTATGGAGTGCGGCAAACTTAATATATCTGGGGAAAAACTTTCAGGTAATGAAACTGATGTGACAGTTTTTTGAAGAAAAAATAAGAAAATTGATTTTGAGTGAGGGTCTTACATCCGATCAAATATTCAACTGTGATGAGACAGGCCTTAACTTCAGAATGTTGCCCTCAAAAACTTTAGCCAGTCAGCAGGAAACATCAGCTCCTGGGTATAAGAAATCTAAAGATCGAGTTACAGTTTTAGGATGTGCCAATGCTGCAGGAAGTTTGAAACTCAAACCAGTTGTAATAGGCAAGTATAAAAGCCACGTGCTTTTAAAAATACTAATGTGGACACATTTCCCAGCACATACACAAACCAGAAAAACGCATGGATGGACTCGCGGATTTTTCAAACAATGGTTTTTTTGAGGAATTCGTTCCAGTCGTTGAAGCTTTCTTGGAGAACAAAAAACTCCCTCGCAAGGCCCTTCTTATTCTTGACAACGCTTCGTCCCATCCAGATGCTGATGAGCTAGTCAGCGATGGCATTAGAGCCTTATTTTTGCCTCCAAACGTTACTTACTGCCCTCATCCAGCCTCTAGACCAGGGAGTTCTAGAAACTTTTAAGCGAAACTACAAAAAGAGGCTGCTTAGAAATCTACTGGAGAAGCTAGAGGACGGGCTGGGTGTCACTGATGCTCTCAAGTTAATCACAATGAAAGATGTTGTCTACTGGGTGTCAGAAGCTTGGGATAACGTTAGGGAGGACACTATAAGAAGGTCATGGCGCAAACTTTTCGGAATTGAAAAAGGCAAGCCGCCAAGAGACAGCTGCTCCTGAAAACCAGCCAAGAGCATGTCCTCCTGAAAATGAAGAGCTTGTGAATCTTTGTAACCACCTTCCAGTGGCTGAGCCCATCAGTGCAGAGGACATCAGTGAATGGATCAATGGAGATGAGGATCAGGCCCTAACTGATGACGTGATTATCCAGATGCTCAACCAACCAGAAGATGATGACAAGTAAGTTTTTGATTTTTTTTTATTTATGCAAAATTTTAAACATAAAAAACATAATCCAACATCAATTTTTTAACACAACTACAGTATATTTGTTACACTTTAGTTAAATGTTGCCCATTCATCAATCCAAAACTAATTTTCATACCAATTCCAACTGCTGCCTTTTGATTGCGTTACGGTTACGTAAAATAAAAGTTTTTTTTACAGCGATGAACCTGATGGGGCGACTGAGAAAATAATCACATACAGAAGGTCTAAGAACGATCGAGGGAGCACTGGCATACATTGAACAACAAGAAACCGCAACAAACAAACGATTTAGTTTGGCTGCGACGCTGGCGCAACAACAGGGCGGCTAGCCTAAGATCTCTCTAATCTAAGTCAAAAAACAATAACTGATTTCTTTGGGAAAAAAGATTAGCTTACTTTGTTTATTTTTGTACAATGTACAGTAAATTAATTTTCATTTCTTTGATTTAATTTTGTAAACAGGAATACTGTACTGTAACTAAACTTCTGTACATTGTGTTAAGCCTATATCATACGTATTCAGTTTGTGCAATAAATTGAGTGTTATATTAAAACAGTGTTTAGTATTGTGAGTGTTACCGTTTCCTCTCACGTTTTATTGCGTACTAATAACATTTCTTGTACTAATAAACTAAACAACAGTTCAGTTAATAACTTTTGTTCATGTTTTAGTATATCTTGAGCTATTTTTAGCCCCGGTAACGATTTTTTAGGTTACGTTTCCGTGTTATCCGAGGTTCGCCGTATCCGAGGTACCCTCGGTCCCAATTACCTCGGTTAACCGAGGTTCTACTGTACTGCTGATCAATTACACTGTTTTAAACACAGGTTGTATATTGATGTAAAATTGAGACATACTAATTAACGAAATAGGTCTTGTAATTTGATATACTAATATGCTATTTAAACATGTATAAAAATAAGGTTTTTAACATCATAAATGTCATATGATTCTCTTTCAAGAAATAGCTAGAATAGTATTTTGATTACAAATTACTACCAAATGAGGACTAATTACTAAAACTACCAATACAAAAAATAACACTGTACTTAAAATGGGATGAAAATTAACAAGGGGAAAATGATTTCAGATTTATTTTTCATGCATTTAACTTACTAAGAATTAAAGAATAACTAAGTCAGTAAGAAACATTGTGATACAACTATTCGATATAGGAATAGTCATAAATATTGTACATCTTTGGCATTAATGTTATTCTCTATGAATTGAGCAAATAGTCTATTGTCTCTAAACAAGGTCAATAAAATTAACATAAAAAATATAAAAATGAAACAAATAACAATAAAACCGTTAACTGCAAACTATTTATTATTGTACGATTTTAATCTGCTTCAAAAACTGATTAAGCATGGGATGGTGCTTCTTCACTATAGTCCCCGATTCATAGAATGTCGGTTTTTAATAACTCTTTCACTGTATCCACTCGGTTTTAGACAGGTGTTAAGGAATACATGCTTCAAACCTCACAGTATTGATGAAATTTCAGTAAGTCATATTTTGTATGTTCTCCTATCATTCTTTTCTGAGGTATCTCAATTTATAATATTATTGTTGTATATAAATATGTAGGGTTAGTTAATTACGGTTAGGTGTAAGAGGGGACCAAGTACCTAGTCCTATCCTTGCCAATTGTACAATTTTGTGTTATGTACAATAAAGAAATTTTAAATTCCGAGCCAATCTAATACTTGATATACACAACAATTCTATACTAAAATTTAAGGAAAGCAAGCTTGCAAAAAGAACTAAAGAATAAAGTGTAATGCTAGTGTTGTCCTTTTAACTTCTAATTTACGATTTCAGTAATAAGATTTAAGAAAACTGGCTGAATCACCTGGCAAATTGGGAGAGTTTGTTCTAGGTACACTTGAAGGTGGAGGGGGAGGTGAAACGTCGTTGCCTCTGACTGGGGTGACGATACCATTGGTCGCCGCCGGTGTCGCCGTCACAGAGCCAGCTACATCTACACTGTTCGCACCACTGGGTGACACCACTACGGTCTTTTGTACACTCGGAGTCGAAGGTTCAGACTTCAACTCCTGCACTGGAGGTTTCGCACTGACACTATTCGATACGCGCGGCGACAGAGGGGTAACGGGTTTCCGAGAATTATCACAGAAGTTAGGTGTGGGGGAGGGATGGGAGGTTTGCCTAGAAGCAGGTGACGGTGCAGGCGATGAAACCACTGGGTTGGCTGGGGTCGGCGGCGTTGCAGTCACAGCTGTATGGTTCACATCCACCTGCGTCTGGAACTGACCTCTTGCCGAATTTACTGTAACAAAATAACAATACTTGTTCACATGTCTTCATAAAATCATCACTCCTTATCAGGCTAGCTTAACCCTGGAACTTTGACCATCCCATTTGGTGTCGATCGCATAACTTCCAAAGTGTGACACCGAAAGTGTCAATTCGTATTTTACCGATAAGAGCATTATTACTGATCAAAGCCTTTAAATTATACATCACAAAAGCCTATGAATTGTTTTTAATGCTCAGTGGTCTTTGATTTTCTTTTATCCTATTTCTAGTTAACAATCTGTATGGCTCTCCCATATGTGATTTTGATGTTAACCTCAGAGTTGCGGAGATTGAAGAAATTATTTTGTTATTTGTTCAGAAGTTTTTTATTATTAAGCAATGCCTTATCATATACTGTTGATTATAATACTTTATTCGTTACATTCTAACGGAATCTGACATAACTGACTTTGTTGAGTCTGACAGTAGAAGTGATGCGAAGTATCTTGTTTTCTTTTATGTGTTTGTTAATTTAGAAGTAATATTCTGATACATATTAGTTCTACATTAGCTAACTTCATAAAAAAAGTAGAAATAAACACATTAATTTGTATGAGAGTCAAATTTATTACGGTTATTTCACTGTGTTGCTTAGCAAACTGAAAATGGGTCAAAACTTTGCACTCTGCTCTTTTCTCGGTAAACATAAAAATTATTTCCATTTTTATTTCTGAACCTCATAACACTATAGATTCTTGAAATTACAACTAAAGTTGACTATTTCAGATTTTTGAACCAATATATAATATTAGTTTACCAACTTTATTCTCAGATTCTTATCCAAAAAAAATGATGTATAACATTATATACATATACTAAATGTAAGAATTTTTATGAAATTTACAAAGAGATCCTGTAACACCCACAAAAGTCAGTGCACACTTTCGAATTTCTGATATACGCTTCCTGGGTAAAGCATCATTGAAGCACTTCACCCTCCAACTGTTACTTGTCTCTGCTGATAGAGTTGTAATTTACAACTTTTTTTTTCAGGCCATGTTGCTCAGCTACTGCTCAACATATTTCTATGAAACATGCGTGAATCGATAGTGTAAATCATTCTCTATATTGATAATACTAACCAAATAAATAGAGTATTATTATTGTTACATCAATGGCAGAAAAGTGCCAGGTGCTCCGCAGCGTTGTTTAGCCAGCTGACTGTTACGCCATTACTGATTCTCGGTGTTAGGAACTGGCAGTGTTCGTCTGCTGTGGTTTTTTTTGTGTTCTTGTAACCTAATACAGCTGTTCCGTGTTGTTTAAGTGAAATAAGGGTTATTTTACAGGAGCAATATGATAGTTCTCATGATAATATACTAGGCAACAAAATACTGGCTGTCAACATCTTGGTGAGTTCAGTGATAGTGACTTTAGTATATCTAATTCTCCTGCTGGTGTTCAAAATGCGATTGTGGTTCATATACAACTTGCTACCATAAACTGTACCACGTTTATAGGCCTACTAAGATTGAGACGATGAGAAATGCTGCTCAAAGTGACTACGAACACATTACAAAAAAGTGGTGGTACATGGTTTTAGGTTTTTTTATGTAACTTTTGAACTTTTACTGTATATGTGTATTCATAACATTATTTTCTTAGTTGGATGGTCAACACTTCATGCATTTGACAATTAGTCTTACTCTTATGGTATTGGAGCCACTGCTGTGAATGTGGAAAATTTTTATCTTTTAACAGGACAAAAAATGTATATATACATACAGGTATATACCATTTTTGTCACAGTATATTTCTTGTTCATACAGATTTGTGATATTAAATTCAGAATTTTCTAATCTCAAATCCAATATTCTGAATCTTAAAAATTGGTTCAACCATTTCAAATCCTAATACCTTATTATATCCTAAGTATGATTCAGATACAATCCAAATACTCAACTATTTAAACCTTTTGAGACCGCGGTAACAAAAAATAATCCAAGAATACCACTCTATTTTAAAGAAAATAGCAGAGGTTCGGAAATATCTATATTTCAATGAAGATGTTGTGACAGCTTCATTGCACTGAATATAGCAGTTCAGTACTACCAGAGCAATAACCTTGCTGTAAACAAAAATAAAACAAAACAGCAAATACTGGGAGGACAAAGAGAACACACCGGAAGGCTGCCCGGACTATCACAAACACTAAATATCTGAGTGTCACATTGGACGATAGACTCTCATGGACAGCACATGTATACTCCCTCTGCAGTAAATTAAGTACAGGACTTTTTGCCTTAAGGTGAATTAAGAACATATGTGATTTGGCGACAGCAAAAGTAGCCTACCGTGCCCTCTTTGAGTCACATCTTGGATACGGAATTGCTGTATGGGGTGGTACTACCGCAGGAAACCTACGTGTCCTTGTACTCCAAAAGTGAGCTATTAGAATCCGTAAAGTAATCCTTACGATCGAGACACCTGCAGGGAAGCCTTTCAAGAACCCAAAGCCCTCACAGTTATTGGCTTGTGCATCTTAGAAGCAACAACTCATGTTTACATCAAGGTGCCAGATCTGGCAAACAAGGGAACACAACAACACCAATATAACACCAGGCACTCCTCCAACTACTGTCTACCAATACACAGGCTCAGCTCAACTGAGAAGAAGACCAGCTACATCGGGGCCAAGATGTGGAATGCTCTGCCTGAAAACCTGAAGAAATCAAATAAGCAGCTGCTTGGTCTATATCTCAAGACGTGGCTGCAAGAACGCCCATTTTACTTTTTAAATGAATTTTACAAACATTAACCCGTATTGTCTTATTGTATTGTATTGACCTGGTTGGACCTGTATTGTTCTTGTGTATTGTAAATTCTCTGTGACACCATTCTCATCTTGACGATGATGTAATAAAGATATTTTGACTTTGACTTTAAAAAAACTATGCCACATCCACTACCTTCTACTCCAATTTGATAAATTACACATGTTAAAAAATATTAAGATACAAATATACACATAATAGAGAAAATACTTATACAACTATACAAATTGTAAGGTAAATAGTAATTAGCAATCATCTGTTTGTTTTCTGTCAAGCAACCGACGTTCAAGCACAGATGCATCAGACACATGGCATTGTACATAAAACAATATTATTTACAAAAATACTATTATTGTTTAAGTTAGTTATATATGTAGGTTTTTACATTATTATTACTATATATCATCTGTGAATATACTCCGCAATGTAACAACATTAATATAGAACTGTGAAAAAAATATTTACAAAATTACAATAGTTTTTGATTAGGTAAGCTGTAAACGATTATACACAAAGTACGATAAAATACATTTTAGTGATCGGTAACTTGTATACAATAATCAGCTTGTATACTTGTGATCAGCCGATAAACAATAATAATATTAATATGCGGAGAAGATTGTCAAAGCTTGTCAGTCGAATCTCGAATCCAAATTTGTTTGAAGATTATGTATTTTTATTTAATACAAACAAAACTGTAAAAATAAATGTTTCAGTCTGGGAAATTAATTGCATCAGTTCTAGGGTTAAGAACTGTCGTATGTGCATAGCCAAATTCAAATGTACACAAGTGAACTGATACTCACCCAAAGGACCTTTGAACACTTGAGGATTTCGGTGTAAAATGGCTTTTAATAGTTCAGGAGTATTTTGTTCTTCCACCGGTGGTTCTGCACCCGCATAGTGGTCCTTCAGTTCTCTGTTGGACACATATTACATTTTAGGTTCGCATCAGTACCTACAATCTTAAAGTAGTAATAGAATAAACCTTAGGAGTCCCTGTGAATTTTTCAGTTAAAAATAAAAAAAAAACTTTACTATCAACACACATATGAGAATGCAACCCTTGTGGTGTCTTGGCCAACAGTTTGATTCTAATAAACCATATATTCCAACTGCAACCAACGCTCCAAATGTAACACGTTATAGCCTACATAATTTTACTGAAAAAACAACACAGACAAATATTTTATTAACAGGTATCATCAGGATGCCACTATGTCCCCATCTACTATTTTTATAGGCTATATAAGTAGGTGAATACAAACATGTATTATAAATAGAAAATTCTTAAGTTAACATTTACAAGCGTTCACGTGATGTGAGCTTGAGTTTAAGTACTACCTTGATAGATGTTTTCTTTTTTTTTTTTCCGAGAAGTGCGGGACGCCGCCGCCGGAGAAACCATTGAAGCCCGCACTGATGGTCAAATACTTGCACCTTCCTGCCCTTTATTGTCCATCTTTTCTGATGTCAGATCACGTTGATAATACCAGTAACATATTTATGATAATTTAATCTGGACCCACTTATATTGTGTAATAAGTAGTAGATAGGGACACAGTAGCCTCTGAGTAATACCGAAGTAACAGTTTAAAAAATATAACTAAAAACATTTTCTGGAACATCATTAATTTAACTTGATAAAAAAGAATGGTACCCAGTCATGCTCTGTTATAAGGATAGAAGAGGAACAACGTAAAAACCATTTTCTAGTAGTTATAGGCTATATAAAAAAAGACTATAGGTAACTTAAGAAAAGGTAATTATTACAAAATCCTTAGAGTGGCCTAGATATATGAATAACATCATAAATCACTATGAATTTTGAAACTGGTATAAATGAAGTGCTTTGAGGATTGAAATGACCTTAATGTGATATTCTATACTTTTTATCACTTTATCTTTTTACCTATTATAATGTAATGTTGAATGAAATGGACATAAATAATAGATCACAGCAAAGATTATTTTTGTATTTGACTTTTTTGTATAGCCTAAATGCAAACTGTGCCATGGCTGAAAAGGTTATGATGGTAAATGAGGGTAGGCTAATTTATTGGCATACCCTAGTTCTCGATTATTTCAAGGAATTTGGGGAAAATTATAAACAAACAATTTTATCTTAATTAAAACAAACCTATGTTACATACTTAAGTATATGTTTTAAGTGTGCATTTTTTTATTCCTACGGACATATCTCCTCAGCCCCAAGGACATCAAAGAACAGGAGCCCTCAGCTCTGATTGGCTCCTGTAAGTCTCAGATTCTGAGAACACAAATATAAGTTAGGGAGGCACAAAGGTCCTTTTAGGAGTAAGTGTGGGGAAAATAGTCTCTTTCCTTCAGGAAAAAAGTGAATATTTATGTATAATAAGTAAATGAACTTTACCATTACAAATCACATTGCCCTAATTCCCTCCAAAATTAAGGTTGAGGTTAAGCTTGCTTTATTTGTTATTCATATTTAACACTAAAACAATTATTTAAACTGACAGATAAAAAAAGTTACTCACAAGTGTTTATTGTTGAACTATTGTATATTTTAAATAACTATAATACAATATAATTAGACTTGCCATACGTCCCGGTTTGGCCGGGACAGTCCCGATTTTGCAAGCTTGTCCCGGTGTCCAGACCGGTTGCCTGCTTGTCCCGGTCACATCAGAGGAGCCGAATGTTTAAAACAATTGAGCTAGGCCTAGTTGTAGTTTATTCTAGAGGTTCATGACTACACAACACTCGACCGGTTCAGCGTGGTCCCGAAATAAACCGACCTATTCTGCCCCGCTAGACCAAAAGGCCGTATCTACAAAATATGGCAAACTGAGAAAAATGGCCGTTTCACTTTTGCACACTTCCATTGTAAATTTCTCATAATACATTGATCATCTGAATCTTCGGTTATGTTCAAACTAATGTACAGTAAGAACATCTTATTAAAATTAGGTTTTTATGCAACAAAAATCATTTTGTTCCTATTTTTTGAATCAGTTACTGTTTTTGTGCATGATTGTTTACAAAGCCAAAAGACCGTATATACACATAACCTTCTTTTGGCTATGTATTCCACTTTATGGCAATATTTAAAAACCGTATCTGCTGCCTAATCTTTTCTTGGGAGCATAAGCTATATCACTTCAGTCTGACAAAGAATAAATTTTTATCAATTAATTCTAACTACAGTACCACTATTTATAACCAAATAACTGTAAATTATAATTTTATTTAGAAATTATAATTTTACTAGCAATTCAAAAACACACATACACTATCTAATCATTCAATCGGGTTTCTCTATAAAACTGGGGTAAAATAATAAACAAAAATGAAATGATATTATAGTTTTATTTTAAAAATATTACAAAAGTAATAATTATTAGATTGAACATTACTTATGAACTATGTTAAAACCAATGTTACAAAATTACTATTCATCAGGTTCAGTTATGAAGATCTGAGCAATCACTTGTTGGCATTTCATTCCAAAATTCCCTTCTATTGTGAGGCATGAGTGGGACCAACTTCTTTAAAATGTCGGCCTTTTTTTAGTTTAAGAATACCCCTGGGGCCATTTCTTTTCAGAGGTTTGAGGAATCTTTGTTTTTTTAAGAATTGACTGTTTTAAAAAATTCAAAGAAATATTATCTGAGGAAAATGAAGTTTTATATTTTAAATTCATTTCACCTCTTTCAAAAGAAACTTGAACCATGTTAGCTAAATATGGCCTCGGATTTGCTTTATTTATTTTACTTGAGGATGAATAATCAAACTCAAGAAAAAAATCATCAAAATTCATGTCTACAACAGTTACCTTTTTGAGTTGCTGTTTTGGACAGCTTCATGGAAGTCTTTGAAGTCATAGACTTTACCTTTTCAACCGCAGTTGCTTAGAAACCTGGTGATGAAAGCTGTCGTCAGACATAAATGTGTGACCGGATTCTAAGTAATTGAAAACTATCTCTGAAGCTGCGATTTCACCACTATTTATGACGTAGACCATGAAAAGAAAAAACAATCCCCAGTTTTTATTTTGTGCAGCACAGTTATCCATCCACAAGATAACCTTTTTCAGCATCCCTATTTAAAAGTGAGGAACTTGTAGATTGTGCTGCAAAATATCTTCTTTTTTTCGCCCTGATATAGCTTCATGCCAAATACATGCAATTGGCTGTATGTCGGATTGCCCGTCACCAACTGGAACAAAAGATTCGTTCAAGACGATGATTCGCCTAGTGAACAAACATTCCTTAAATTCCTCCATCTGAGGAAAGCATCAGTACTTTTTGTAAGTCCATTGAATAAATAACATTTTTTTTTCAGTGCTATATTCATCTATTTTAGTTTTATCTACAGACTCAATGTACAATTTTCGTGCTTCTTCATATCTCATCTTATGGCTTAAATATTTTTTACATTCATCGCATGACTCATTAGGAATTTTAGAATGATCCAAATTATGCTTCTCAAAAATTTCACACTTTTCACATTCTTCATGTCCGAGTTTCGTAAAAGAAATATTTTGTTCCGATAAAACTGAGCGGTACAACTCGTAGGAAATTTTTTTTTCTGGGTATGGTTAGTATGAAATCATCGTGCATTAGTTTTAACGTTTACATCAGTTGGTAAGTACCTCTTGAGTGGAGCATGTTCTCGACGATAATGATGAACACATGGGTTGAATTTCATGATGTGGTCAACGATGCAAGCTCTGTTAATTTTGTTTGTGAGGTTCATGTCTGCCCCTCCGATCAATTTTTGGAGTAATGTCGTCAATAGCCTGATTCAAAATATTAAACACAGTTGTGTCATTATTTTTCGAATATCCAAGGGTGGCCAGAAAAAATGTTTTGCAAACATGTTTGATTTTCTCCTTCATACGTCTGTAAAGGTATAAAAGAAAGACTTATTTCTTCTAGACTCAACTCCATCAGCAACTGTCTGTTCTCCTTGCCACTTTTTTCCTTGTCACACAACCTTAAAATAAACATTTTTCTGTCTGAGTCATCTAGTGACCAAAACTGTTTCATAAATACTTTTTCGCCTCTCTTCTGTAATTTTTTGAATACATTTCATCTTGCATCGGTTTACATCACATGCTGTTTTATGCCGTGCTTTTCTTTTAGTCGTAACTGTTTTGATGAGCGTGTCTCTTTTTCTTTGGTGCAGATCTTTTTCTTGGTTGTCCCCTTCTTGGTAAAACCCTTGTCCTTGGCACTTTCATTCTCTTCATTTTGATTCAGATCTTGTTCATGTGGTCATTTCTACTACAACTGTAGTATCTTCTGTTAAATCAAGAGGGAGGGTATTTTCATGCAGATTAATGACCATGAAAAAGTGTTTCTTCTTCAGTACTAGTTGAGGGATTAGTTGGTGTAATTTCAGTCACAGGAAGGCCTACTTCCAGCAATTCATGATGAGATTCCTCAGCAAAAATGTCTTCCTGTAAAAATAACGTTCAAATTATAATATAAGTTAATAGGCTTATATATAATAGGCTATTAAGTATATGGTCAATTATATAGTTTCATCGTTAAATATTTTTTAAAATTTTTTATCAGTCATTTCAAGAAAATCAATAAATTCTAACCTTTTTACATTAATTTAGCAACGGTTAACTCTTACCTGGACAGTTGGAAACTGAAGAAGAACCTTCAGGTAAGCATTGTGAAACATGGGAAATGTAAACACATCTGGAAAAGGATCGCTGGCAATTTTCACATGTGTAGACCATATTAAATACTGTTCAATTACTTAATATTAATTATATTATAACTTGATATTCAAAATATATCCACAGTTAAGAAGATAACTTTATACTAAAAACTAAACAGCACACCTCACTCTTTGCTTATATCACAAGACATAACCTCAATCTGCAGCAGTTGTTCCTTGTACAGTCTATTTTCTTGCTTCAAACAGCTGTTTTTCTACACAGTATTCTTTATTTCAACTGTTATAAAAAAAACGTAAGTACAACATCACAAAGAGTATACTAAGCCAGAAAACAGTAACTGGTAAATCCTAAGCCAGACAACCGTAAACTGCATTGCAGATACGGGTTTTTGGCTAAGTACTTGTAGATACAGCCTTTTGCTTTAGTATTAGGTTATTTTCACAGTAGATACGGCTTTTCACTATCATTATATCTCTGAAACTGTAGCAGATACAGCCTTCTGGTTTGGCTTTTTGGAATCCTCATGGTTTAAAACATTTAGAATCAATATTTAACTCAATATGTGAAATTTCTGTAGATACGGCCTTTTGGCTTGGGAGGGCAGTATTACGGAAACGCCCGATTTCTGCCGAGAAATTACGGAGTCGATTCCGATTGAAGAAGAAACTAAACAAACAGAAACAGCCGCCATTAGCCCATATTCTGTCGCTAGTTTCACGTGAATAGTGGTTATTTCGTTTCAATCCCATTTATGACAGTATATATCCCTTGTGTTGTTGATGTATTGTTTACACTATAGTGTGAGTTTGAAGTGCTCAAAACTAATTTAGTGTTTTCTTTGTATTCTAAAACTGTAGTGCCTGCGTGAGTGACGTTTTAGTAATTTAGTAGCCACATCATGCCTAAAAGAGTCTGCAGATGTAATGACAACCTTCAGAGCAAGTATCCTTTCTTAAAAAAGTTATATACACAGGGTGACAGAGTTAAATGTGAGCAATGTGATTCTGAATTTTCTGTAGCTCATAGGGGCCAATCTGATGTTAACGATCATTTAAATTCAAAGATAAAAATAGTTTATTGGGCCTTGCTGGTTGTTCCAAAATTTCAACTTTTTTCAAAAACATCAATCCACAAGACAACGAGTATGAAATAGCTGCAAAAGAGGCAACATTCGCTTATCATACAGCGAATCACAATTTGAGTTTTAATTCCAACTCGTGCTCCTCTAAGTTAATTTCAAAATTTTTTGAACCGAAATTTTCATTGGGCAAAACTAAATGTGAAGCTATAATTTTAAATGTGATACACCTTTGGCACTTGAGGAGTTAAATAATGATTTATCAAATGCAAACTTTGTTGCGTTAAGTATGGATGCTTCAAACAAAAAAGAAGTTAAACTTGTTCATATAGTTGTGCGTTATTTTAAACAGGAATCTGGTGTGCAAGCCAAGCTATTAGACTTCAAGTCTGTACCAGGTGAAACCGCTGAAATATTGTTTAATCACCTGATGACAGTTGTTAAAGAAAACAAATTAGAAGAGAAAGTTGTAAGATTTTGTGGTGGTAACTGCAATACAAACTTTGGTGGAGTAAAGAGAAGAGGGAGAAACAATGTATTTGCTCTTATAAAGAAAGAACTTGGAAGATCAATAAATGGTATTGGTTGTGATGCTCATATCGTCCACAACGCTGTCCAGACTGCTGCAGATGTACTTCCCATTGAAATCGAGGCCCTTGTTGTGAAAATCTACAACTATTTTCACATTTACACTGTAAGGGTTACTCAACTCAAAGAATTCTGCGAATTTGCAGATATTGAGTACCGCAAATTAATATAACACGGAAATACTAGATTTCCCTTAATTATGCCGGCAATTGAAAGGATGATTCAAATGTTTTCTGCTTTGAAAGAGTACTTCTTGTCTCAGGAAATGTGTCCATCTCTGATAAAGATCT
Organism: Homalodisca vitripennis; assembly: GCF_021130785.1. NCBI lineage: Eukaryota > Metazoa > Arthropoda > Insecta > Hemiptera > Cicadellidae > Homalodisca > Homalodisca vitripennis. Next base: position 143,502,541 of record NC_060215.1, read on the forward strand.
TCTTTGATGATGAGCGAGGTGAAGTGTCCTATGGTTTGTACATGGTCAGCTAGCATTGTTTAATAAAACTATTGCCGTGGAGAAAAACAAATCCAGTGCTATTGATGTTGTACATGCGTTACAAAAGTTGAAGGATAATTTGCAAGAAAGAAAGGAGTCTAACTTCATCCCATATGGAGCAAAAACGGTCTTTAAAACACTTAAGGGTAAAAGCAATGTTGACTGTAACCAAATGACCGGTGATTTTAACGAATTTTACAGTAGGTCTATTTCTTACATTACACTTTGGAAAGATAGTTTTGGAGAAGCTCAAGATTTCGTCTGGGTTAATGAAAACAGCATTTCATGGGAAAACATTGAAAGACCTGCAGAAGAAATTAATAAAAGTACCGGAAAGCTCAAGATAAACATCGACGAACTTTTTGATGAGGTTTTCCTTGCCAAGAGATTTTGGGCCTCAAAAGTAGAAGTATGGGAAAAAGAAGACGAGAAGAAACCAAGTGAAGAAAAATGGATGGAGCTGTTCCATTCTTTTAAACAGCAGAATATTTTAGTGCCAAATCTTGGACTTGTAATTGAATATGTTTACTGTCTTCCTGGAACATCTGCTCCAGTTGAGAGAGTTTTCTCCGTGATGAACATTGCCTGGAGTGATGATCGAGGATTAATGCACGAATCCACAGTTCGAAATTTCATGTTATGCAAAGTTAACTTTGCAGTTAGCTGCACTGAATTTTATGAAAAAATAAAAAACAAAAAAGACTTATTGAGAAAGATTTGCTCTAGTGAAAAATACGAATGGTATAAAAAATAAGCCTTGCTTTTACATTTTATAGCTGTCAATGTTTTTAAGGTATAGCCTGAAGTAAGCTTGTATTATTTAATGGTTTCAATTTATTTAATGTAAGCCGTGTAAAAATATAACCCAAACTGTATTTTTATTGTTATAAGATATAATCACTTTTATACTATTTAGAAATTAAATTAAATTCATACAATTATAAACAAAGTTTTTTGGTTTTTATTTTTAATTTGACTTCATATTTATCCCCCCCCCCCCACGCATTTCGAACAGAGGCGTCCCGGTTGGCCGGTGAAAAATTATGGCAAGCCTAAATATAATCAACAAAAATATTATTTTAAATAATCTCAAATTCACACAGCAACACTAGCTCTAACATAGTGTTAAACTAATTAACTACTGGTGTAATCTGCTAGATGGACATTTACTTCAGCACCCCCAGCTGAAATAAGGGAACTATTTGGTTGAAATCTGTTAGAAAAAGCACATTACTTCATTTTGTCTTATTCAGATTATAAATATAATCAAATAAAATGATGTATTTTTGGAGCTAAACAGACTGCAGTGTAATGAAAGAGATTTGATTCCTTACAAATATTATTAGATAAATGATTTAAATAAGAAAACTTATGATGAGTTTTAATTGAGAAGATTTAAAAGATTACAATTCTGATGATAAAGATAACATTTTTCTACTGAACCCTGACCTGAACAGGGTTTAAGCTGAGAATTTTCCTAGCAAAAATGCTACAAACTCTTCAGAAATTTAGCAAAGATATTTGTCTTGTAGCACTTATTAATAGCAATGGTATTCTGCTGAGATTACAATAATATTTATTGAAAAACAGTCTTAAGTTCTATAATACTTTAGCCTCCAGAACCAATATTTACATTAATATATATGGTGTTGTGAAAATATTTAGAACCTCAACAATTAAAAGATTTTTTAATGGTTTTATTAAAAGAAGCATAGTTAGAAAATAAAATTTTCAATTTATTTGTAAAAACATACAAAAAAAGTATTCTATTAATTTACAATACAAAATTAATTAGTATGGTTATTTTTATAAAAAAAAAATTACTTTTGACATCAATTTATCTTTAAAAAACTACTTAGGCCCTACCAACATCATTCAATCTGTAGTCTTCTTTGTTTTGTAAACACCAATGTTTAAACCTCATTGAAATGGATTGCTTTTTATGAGTACCTTCAATAGAGATAATTAACATATTGCTTAAATTGGTTATATTTAACCTTTTACGAATGTCTGTAATTTCAAAATAAAATTAGACTATAACATAATTTCAAAAAAATCATCTCCAGTACTAGTTACAGACACCAGACTGCAAACTAACTAGTTCAGCGAAAATTATGGGGGTTAAATTATAATATAGCTTGATTATTTTTGCGACTAGACATAAATGAAATTATTTACAAACATTGAATTTAAGTTTTTATGTTGGTAAGAACGAAAAATGATACTTCTTTTAGTGCTTTTCAACCAAATTACAATTTTGAACATTCATAACCAGGAAAACTTGTTCCTATTAAGAGCCAAGTTTTATACAAGACTAGATAGATGTTTCCCGTGGCTTTGCACGATTTTCGTTAGCTTTGCCCATGTATGAGCACTTCTGGTTCAAGTAAATTATATTTCCAATGCCAATGTAGTTTACCTTGTTACCACGATCAAAAAAATATGTCAAAAGTTTATGTTTACAGCCATTGTACACATACATGTACCTTATTATAAAGTGGTCTAACACTCAAGCTTTAAGTTCAACTAGAAATTTATTTTAAAGACAAATATAGATATAGACAAAAATGTAGTGCCTTCAAACAGAGTTTAGCTAATATAAATAACTGTCTCTAAATTGCAGTTTATAATGTGCAGGTGCTGCCTGGTGGTGAGTTATATCAATGGGTGTAGCATATAAACCTTCGACGTGGAAAAATACATACACATACAAATTTTCATAATGATCGCTCAAATAGTTTCTGAGTATATATATATATATATATATATATATATATATATATATATATATATATGTACAAGTACAAGAATACTAATTGTTTTAGAAATTTTGAATTATATGGATAAAGTTGTCGGACCAGTTGTTTATAAACCATTTTAACTTTCATTCTCAACCAGGTTCGGTTAAAAAACTCAGCATTGGTCACGTTATTGAGCTTATAGTAATTATTTTTGTTTTAAAGGTAATTTATTTTTGTAACCACAATTTAAAACTACAGTTTTTTTTAACACCACTTTAACTTAGTTAAACAGAATTTGTTAATTTACCACGGCTGGCGCATGCTCGTTGGAACGCTTGAACCCTTAAGTGCAAGACTAGTTTAGCAAAAATTGTTGGGGGTTAAATTATAATTTAGCTTGTTTATTTTTGCGACTAGACATAAATGAAATTATTTACAAACATTAAATTTAAGTTTTTATGTTGGTAAGAACGAAAAATGGTACTTCTTTTGGTGCTTTTCAACCAAATTACAATTTTGAACATTCATAACCAGGAAAACTTGTAATCCTATTAAGAGCCAAGTTTTATACAAGACTAGCTGTTTCTCGTGGCTTTGCACGATTTTCGTTAGCTTTGCCCATGTATGAGCACTTCTGGTTCAAGTGAATTATATTTCCAATGCCAATGTAGAGTTTACCTTGTTACCACGATCAAAAAAATATGTCAAAAGTTTATGTTTACAGCCATTGTACACATACATGTACTTTATTATAAAGTGGTCTAACACTCAAGCTTTAAGTTCAACTAGAAATTTATTTTAAAGACAAATATAGATAAAACGTAGTGCCTTCAAACAGTGTTTAGCTAATATAAAAACTGTCTCTAAATTGCAGTTTATAATGTGCAGGTGCTGCCTGGTGGCAGGTTTAACAATGAATAATTTAACTTTCAAAATTGCACTTTGGTTGTAAAGCGCTAAAACCGGTACCTTTTTTCATTCTTACAGACACAAAACATGGCTGTAAATAATTTGCTTATAAATATAGATGTAGAAAGAAACAATCTTAAGTTTAATGCAACTCCCATAATTTTAGCTCTATTAGTTAGTTTGCAGTTAACGTTCAAACTCGACTATCTATACTTCAAGCAAGCGTCTTCCAACCAGACAGTTTGTTAACCGGCGGCAGTTTACAACGTTTCATGTTTGAACTTATAGTATCATTGAAAAACAATATTTGTAACGCTTAAAACTGATTTTCAAAATGTCATATACTTTTTTTTACGGTTAGTGCTTTCTTGCTACTGTCGCAATTTTGCGATAGTTTTTCTCAACAGTGTCGTATTTTTTTGGCTCATTTTGCAAAATGCGACAAATGCAATTGCAGCTTAAACCCTGGATCTGAATATGTCTAAAGAATGTTATAGTTATACTGAATGTTACAAAATCACCAATCAACTCAAGTTTGAAAAAGAAAAAAAAAAAATAGAAACCTCTATGAGTTGGAATCAGATCAAGAGAATTTCAAGAAAGAATTTTATGCTCTCAAGTCTGACAGTACAATTCTACACAAGAAAGTAAATTGAAAAAGAAAAGCAACACATTAAATGATTTCAAGCCAAAAATTTCACAAATTGAAGAGAAGCTGCTTAGTGCCAACACTGACTGATTTTATTTGTGAGAAAATTTCTAGGGCGATCTATTTATCTGGGAATGAAGACATATTGTTTCGGGTAAATATCATAAAATTGGATATTTCTGACTTTTTAGTTACATTTGGCTAAGGTTTGCTTTCGTGGGGACATTCCTCTTTATTAGTAACATTTTACTGATTGAAAAAAGTAATTAATACAATTTGTTTAGCTGGTCTTTGTGGATCACTGACCCCCCGGTTCATGAAACACAAAGTTTTAACAACTATGGTTAGTCTATAAATTTCCCATGTATTGTTGTAACGGAGTTAAGACAGACAGTAAGCGCATGATGGGAGGGGACAAGCTGTTTTTAGCACTTTCACTGCCGCCTCCTAATTTTGACAACTTTCTTACACTGCCACCTGTTTTAATGATTTTTTAAATAAATATAATTTGTTAACCAATTATAAAAAAACTATGGAACCTATATATTTTTTTAAAGCTGAGTTCTTCCACTTTCTACATAAATGCTCATGCCTAGATATTTTCAAACAGAAGGTCTTGCTTTAAACTTAAAAAAAATGATTTTTGTAAAAAATAAAAAGTTGGCAAAAAATATCACTAGGTACTAGTCTATAACACTCGTATATTTCTCATTACTATTTGCTGTATTTAGCATTGACATTACTGTCACTGATTGACAGCTCCTCACAGATATGTAGTCCGAAAACGCAACTCCCTGTACAAATGGAAATAAATAGCTCTAACTCTTCAATCCAAGAACTTGAACAAAGTATTATGGAAACTTAACCCAGAAAATACTGAAGACAACTTACTTGCAGCTGCTAAAATTGGTTCTGCATTGTTAGATGAGAACAATTTTTTTAAAATCACAAAATACCAAACTAAGTAGTAAGCTGACCAACATGGAGGCCAAAATTGAAGAATTAGAAAACTGTGAAGAAGAAAAATATATGTTTGCCATGGAAAAACTTCAAGAAAAAAATGCTGAACTGGAATCACAAGGAATTAGGGATAAAGAAAAATCTTCTCAAAGTGCAAAGTATTTTTGAAGACCACGACAGAAAGCAAGCAGAACTTCTCAATAAATATGAATTTAAAATAAATGAACTCGATAAGGAAATTATAAATTTGAAAAGAAAACACTCAAATAGGCAAAACTTAAGTTATAAAGAGGAAAAGTTGATGAAAAACGCTGAATCCCAAACAGAACATAACACCAACTCAATAAATTCGACCCTTCCTCTCTTTTCCACAGAAATAGGACTTCTAAGCAAAAATCAGAATTTATTTGAAGAAAAACTCAAAATTTTGGAAGCAGAGGTGAAAAATCTGGCAGACAAGGAGGACAAAACATTAGTAAAAAACAGTGGGAAAACAAGGAATTCTACACCTTGCCGTACCCCTCTTAAAAAAACCTTTTGGGGGAACAAATAATGCTAAGAAAATCCAAAACAAATTTTAGTATTTCCTTACAAGTTCAAAAAATGAAAACCTCAAAACCCAACCCCACAATCTATACAACCATGTATGATACCAGCATATCTACTCAACAGAGCTCGGAAACCAATAAGGAATCCATGCCTTTGATCTCTAATAACACTAATAAGATAAGACAAACTCCCCCCAACTTCTGCTAAACTCCGAGACAAAAATGAAAGCATAGAAGAATTTTTTAATAAAAAATCTAGCCAGTAAAATCACATCTAACCAAAATCAGCCTGGGAAAACCCGTCAATATCCAACAATAAAACTCTCGACTAATGCAACAACAGGGAGAATCAGACAAACTCCGTCAAAAAAAACTGCACAACCAAAGTCAAACTCCAACTGAAGAACTGTCCAATACTACCGAATATGACAATTATGACAGTGACTCCAGCAACATTGCAGGATCACCTTTTTTATCACCAAATAAACTTGTTAATGTCCATCCAAACTCTCATTTTTTAGAAGAGAATCATCAAAAAAAGAAAAGATACAAAACAAAAATATTCTGGAACAAAATATTAGTGTAGCACAGCAGAGAGATCCAGGATCATCACACAAAAATATTTTTAAAAATCCATCAAGTCTCCTCATTTTGCATCAAAACACACAAGAAATTTCAAATAAAATTAATAGACTTCAACATCTAGTTCAAAAAATTAAGCCAAACGTACTGATTCTGACAGAGCATGGTCTTAAACGAGACCAAATAGAAAACACCGTAATCACAGGATACTATCTCAAGGCCCACTTCTGTAGAACAGAACATAGGAAAGGTGGGGGTTGCTATCTATGTTGACAAAAACCTTGTGAGGCATACAGAAGAACTTATTGTTGTCCAGTTCTGCAGAGAGATTACGCTTGAGGCTGCTCTGATCAAAATCAGGCTTAAACAATCAGTTATCCACATTCTTGGTACATACAGATCTCCTAACGGAGATTTTGATTTAGCGCTAGAAACAGTGTCTAATATAATCACTAATACAAGAATAGACTACTATCCTCTGGTCATAATGGGGGACATAAACGTTGACATTTTAAATCCTGACAGAAGAAGTACTTTATTAGATGAGACTCTGGCCTCTCATAACAGCAAGAGGGTACAACTTCCAGCGACCAGAATTACCCCAACTACACAATCCTCTATCGACTGGATTTGTTCTAATATTGACACTGAGAAGCTTGACACAAAGGTTATCCATGCTGGCATCTCAGACCATACTGCCCAAAGCTGTGACGTCAACTTCGCAGTAATACAGGATAATCCACTCAGAATGAGTCGCTGCCTCAGAAGAAAAAATCTTCAAGAGCTCAAATGCATACTTGGGGAAGAGAACTGGTCAAACATTCTGCAAAACTGAAGATGCTGACGAAGCTTTTGAAAGATTGAGCTCTACTCTACGACTTGCCATGGATGCAGCATGCCCTCAGAGGAAATTTAAAAAACACGCCATAAACTAAAACCTAAATATTTTGCTGACCAAGAAGCCAATAGACTAAAGGACAGATACCTGATAACCCTTAGTAAATATGAAATGACAGGATCTATTGATGACAAGGAAGAGTCAATAAGATGTAAAAAAAAACTATGACCTACGACTGAAACTCCTCAGAAAACAAGCGGCATCAGACCACATTGCCCGTGCCGACAATAAATCCAAGGCTATGTGGGAAGTTATAAACACAACATGGTCCAAGAAAGGAAAGTCAGTGAACGAAATAAAGCTAGAAGTTAATGGAAAAATCATTGACAACTCTGTAGAAGTAGCAGACCATCTAAACTCTCACTTTTTACACATAGCTGAAAAAACGTTAGAAAAAAATAATGGAATAATAAGAACTTTTTTACCACCTGTACAGCCAACACTTCAACAGCTCATAAACCTTCGAGAAACAAATGAAAATGAAGTCAGAACAATCATTAACAACCTCAAATCAAAAAACTCATCAGGTTTAGATGAGATTTCTTCAAAAATACTCAAATTTTGCCCTGAAGAACTTGCACTGCCCCTCGTCGACATATTCAATAAGTCTTTCAGAAGTGGTAAATTTCCTTCAGCTCTAAAAAACTATCAAAAGTGTATCCAAAATATAAAAAATGGGAAGCTACTTAGATCCCAGTAATTATAGACCTATCTCTCTTGTATCCACTTTCTCAAAACTGTGCGAAAGATTGTTCTCAGAAGGCTACTGGACCACTGCGAAAAAACATAATCTACTGACAAACTGTCAACATGGCTTTAACTAAAGGCAGGTCTACCACCACTGCAATAATAAAAATGGTAGAGTCTCTTATAGATAGTATTGAAGAAGGAATTTAACTACTGGAATTTTCCTAGACTTTAGTAAAGCGTTTGACTGTCTTAGCCATGATTCATCATCCGGAAACTGGAAAACTTAGGAGTAGCAGGAACAGCTAAAAATTGGTTCCAAAGTTACCTTGGAGGACGAAAACAACTGGTTGAGCTAAGTAAAACAGAAAATGGAATATCCAATTATGTAAGATCTAGTCTCCTACCTGTAAAACCGAGGTGTCCCCCAAGGATCTGTTCTTGGACCAGTACTCTTCATCCTTTTCACTAACGACTTACCTCAATACATTGGTGATGCATGCTTAACCTTGATGTATGCTGACGACACAACCTTGATGTTTAGTGAAACCTCAACTGAAAATATGGCAAATCACATCCTACCTATCCCTCAACATGACCTATCAGTACTGTCATAACAATGACTTAGCAGTAAACACTACCAAAACTGCCCAAATAGCTTTTGGAAGGAGATCTGAATGTGTGCCATGTATACCAGATGTTGCAATGAATGACGAAGTCAAGTTTTTGGGCATAACTCTGGATAAAAAACTTATCCTGGGCCTCTCATGTAGACAAACTCTGTGGGAAGTTAAGTTCCAGCCTCTATGCAATTAAAAACATCAAAGCTTCTACTGATGAAACAACTACAAGAGCTGCTTATTTCGCTTTGTTTGAGGCTCACATAAGATATGGTTTAGTAGCATGGGGAGGAACATCAGCTGGTCAGATTCAAAGGGTTCTCAAAAAACAAAAACCGCAGTCAGAACACTTGCAGGACTGCAACCACCAAACAGCTGTAGAGAAGCCTTTAGAACCCATAAGATCCTCACTATCGTATCACTATACATTCAAGAAACTGTGATGCACGCAGTAAGAGAGGGCCTACCAAAGCGGGGTGAAGTTCATCAGTACAACCTCAGAGACACTACTTTTGTATGACCTTCCAGCCCACCGACTGTCACAGTTCGAAAAGAAGCCTACATACATCGGGAGGAAGCTTTCACAACCACCTGCCATCAGAGCTGAGAGACAAAGGAGAGAATGAACTCAAACCAGCACTACACAAATGGCTTGCTGACCGCCCCTTCTACTCCATAGAAGAATTTTTTCAAAGAGTATTTGACATTTAAATTTTACAATGTAACCTTTTATAATCATTACAAAACTTTATATTTTGGTAAAAAAAAAACACTTGTAGTGTTTACTATGACGCTAATACTGTTCTCAATGAGCATGTTAATAAAGAATTTTTGTCTATTGTCTATTGTCTATTGTCTATTGTCACTACAGCTACACAAATGTACAATTGAAATCCACTTATGTTTACATTTTTTTATAGTGTGAAGGACTAACCCACTTGTTCCAGGGCCATCACAAAAATCTTCATCAGAAGCTAAAAATAATCAATAAACTATAAAATTCTGTAATAAACCAATTATAAACACAAGAATAAAAGTTTTTATTACTATTTTGCTTATATTTGTTATTTAAGAAAAAGAAAAAAAACAATGTCAACAAGTCCACTGGTAGTAAAATCAGGATCATTATCTGTGTCATCTTGGAATAAATCATCACTTTCACTGTCACTTGAAAATCTCATTAACTCTTCTAGCACTTGATTGTCTTCAATACTGTCACGATCATCCATTGTATTTACTCACAAAACAATTGTTGTAAACCAAAGTAATGGGAAGCAAAACAATAACAATGCAGACGATGAATTAGCAGAGCGACAACAAACGCCTGATGCGACAACAAGTTCATAAACAAACAACTTTTTTCCAATATTCCACATGACTGCCAACAACTATATAGATCATAATCCATAGAGTAGGAAATAAAAACATGGAAATAGCGAATGACTATCAATGCCAAAGTCCAAATACATTTGCATTTTTATTACTGTAAGAGTTGGTGCCGTCAAAAGACGTCGGTAGCCTATAGAATTCCATGTGTGACACCAAATGACGTTGTTGGCAGTGAAAGTGCTAGATAATAGTTTTATATTACCAGTGTAAAGTAAAGAGAATCCTATGTGGCATGAAGAGATGAAGTGAATCTCAAGTGCACTGCAAGCTGCATGCCTGAGAAACCACAAGTTACACTTACATGTGGTCAGCAGACGTCTGGGCCAGAGATTGTACGAGTTGGGGGACCAGGGCTTCATCTCGCAGACTCAAGAGGATGTGTGCCTCCTCGGCGACTCTAGGATGGAACAGCAGGGACTTGTTGCTGAGGGTCTGTGGGAGTGGGGAGGGGAGCGGCATTTCTGGCAGCACTGCAATTAAAAACACTAATTTAACGACCCATCACACACTAATTCATTCCACAGTAAAATATAAAACGATAACGTTTATATTAATTTATGTTAATGCCTAATAATAGTTCATTTCTACTATCATTTAAGAAAAAATTTACTAGTCTTGTTATTAAACTAGACGATAACGTTTATATTAATTTATGTTAATGCCTAATAATAGTTCATTTCTACTATCATTTAAGAAAAAATGTACTAATCTTGTTCTTAAACTAAAAGTAACTTAAATGCCTTACAGTTAGAGGAATTTTATTGAATAACTTGCAGGACATGATCAAATGACTTAAAATTTCTGTTTAACCTATGAGATGGTACATCAACAAGACTAGACTAAACCTAGTATCATAAGAATATATTTAATTTCTTAATAAAACTTTCTCAGGGTACTTTTTTAAATATAACAAACATTCAATAATGTAGAGGGAAAACAAAGTATTAATTCTGAGGTTTCTAAATAATTCTATACAGTGTTCAAGTTTAGTAGCTCCTGCTATGACGTGTACAGCTTTTTTTTGTACTAGAAATATTTCTTGTGATAGTGAAGCACCACCCCAGACAATTAGACCATAATTAACATGGGTGTGAAACAGCCCAAAGTAAGCCTGTCTGAGATTGTCCCTACCTAATTTACCACTAAGGCGCTTCAGATACACTCTGACAGAGTTTCTTGAGACCAATAATATGTTGATTTCAACAAATAGTTGGGCCAAGGGAGCCCAGAAATTTTGAAAGATTGTTATTAGATTTTTCTTTTGTGCCAAATATAAAAGTACTTGTTTTTTCTTCATTTAAGACCAATTTAATTGCAGCCAACCAATTTTAAGCTAAATTTTTATTTAATTTTCAATTTTCCAATGCTTGGCTGCAACTTAAATGCTTGTTAAAGATAGTGGTTTTATCAGCATACAAGACAACCTCAGATGGCACATTCTCACCTAGGTCATTAATCATTACCAGGAAAAGCAATGTTCCAAGGACAGAGCCCTGTGGACACCACAAGAAACATCTAGACAAGTGGAATAAAGATTGTTAAAAGTGACATACTGTTTACGATCATGTAGATAGGATTTGAAAAGTTGCAAAGCTTGGTTTTTTACATGATAGTACTGCAACTTGTTTAGAAGTATCTCATGAGAAACACAATCGAAGGCCTTGCTGAGATCACAGAAGGTGACTGCAACAAGGTTCCTTCCCTCAAAGCAATCTAAAACTTCACCAACAAGCTTAATCAATGCATGTATGGTTAACAATCCTTTCCTGAAGCCAAATTGACAATTACTCATTAATTTGTTCAGTTCTAAATAATTTATCAATTGTTTACCAATAACAAGTTCTAGAACCTTAGAAAGTGTAGGTAAGATAACAATCCCTTTTTTTAAATTGGAAAAATGTTTGGTGACTTTTAGAACCTTAGGAAACTTTCCCTGTGTAATGCACACATTAATACAAACTGTCAAAGGAGGATAAAAAAGTTACAGTATCTTTCAAAAGCCTACTGGAGAAACCTAGTGATCCTTACTATTTTTGCAAGAAATTTGTTTTACTATTTCTAGTAACTCCTTTTTGTTAATTAAATTAAAAGAAAAATTTATTAAATTGTCAGGAATAGTTTTATTGCCTATAAAACGAAGTAACTATTATGTACAGAAATTTGATGTTTCACAAGGGTTTCTTTTAAAATTTAACAACATTTATAAAATAATCAGATTAAATCATTTGGCTTTAGTTTGCTTTCAATAACATTTACTTTTTTATTTGTTTTGTTTTTATTTACAGCTTTCCATAACTCTTTAGTCTGACTTGAAGAATTTCTTATGTGTTCAAAATTTGCTAATTTTTTGCCTCCTTTTTTTAATTTGTAGTAGCTTTTCTGTCTACGGTATATATCTTTTAAGGTGTTAGAAGTACGAGGCTCCCTTTTCGTTAGCTCATACAGAAAAGATAGCCTATCTTTAATTAAACCTAGTTCAGGTGTGTACCAATTTAACCACCTTTACTATTATTACATATATTAGATCTGAGGTTTACCTTTACATGCTTTGAGAAACAGGCATTTAAATGAAATTGCAAAATATTTACAAACTCTTCAAAACAAGCTTCAGCATCCTCTGAACAGAAGACTATGTCCCAGTTTTGCTTGGGAAGAAGAAACTTAAAAATATACATATTACTATCATTGATATGTACAACTGTCTTAAACTGGCTCTACAACTGTTATGCATAGGCCTATTTGGTTTATTTACATAATCTAAATTAAAACTAACATATATGATATGCTGTCCAAGATTATTGCTAGTGTGGAAATTAACGACCCTTGACTTCAGGTTCTCCGCTTCCGAAGTAAAGACATTGTTTAAACAGTTAATTAGTCTGGTGGGTTCTCCAATTGTCTTGTTTAGTCCATAAGTCAGGCAGAGATTTACAAAGAGTTCAGCATTCTTGTCAAGAGGTAAAAATGAAAAATTGAAGTCATGACATACAAAGGACTTATTATGTCAGTTAATAAAACAAAACACTTTCTCCATTGTCTTGAAGAAAGAGTCAATTTGGCCAGATTGACTTCTATACACAGCCACAATGAATAGGTTATGATCTATTAGTTCTACGCAAGCAAGTACACAGTCAAGTTCTACAGATAAGTTATTTACATACTACATTACCTTCACTTTAGTTGAAAACAGTTTAGTATAAACGGCAACAACTACGTGAGTCTTATTTTCACAGCAGAAGTAAGATACAAGTTATAGGTTGTTAAATAAAGCATATTCCTTAATTTCACCAGCTTACAGCCAATGTTCAGTCAAACACAGAATGTTTTGGTGGTAGAAGTTAACAGATATTACTGCACTTGTGGATCCACTGTTGCACGACTTTCTTCCAGGTTGTGAACTAACCCGAGTAACTTCCATCTAAGCCTATTTAGTCGAGACTAGGGGTTCTCCACTGACCCTGCTACTGCTTCCAGGTTGTGAACTAACCCGAGTAACTTCCATCTAAGCCTATTTAGTCGAGACTAGGGGTTCTCCACTGACCCTGCTACTGCTTCCAGGTTGTGAACTAACCCGAGTGACTTCCATCTAAGCCAATTTAGTCGAGACTAGGGGTTCTCCAATGACTCTGCTCCTGCTTCCAGGTTGTGAACTATCCCGAGTAACTTCCTTTTAAGCCAATTTAGTCGAGACTAGGGGCTCTCCACTGACTCTGCTCCTGCTTCCAGGTTGTGAACTAACCCGAGTGACTTTCATCTAAACCAATTTAGTCGAGACTAGGGGTTCTCCACTGACTCTGCTCCTGCTTCCAGGTTGTGAACTAATCCGAGTAACTTCCATCTAGGCCAATTTAGCAGAGACGGGCTTCTCCACTGACTCTGCTACTGCTTCCAGGTTGTGAACTAACCCGAGTAACTTCCATCTAAACCAATTTAGTCGAGACTAGAGGTTCTCCACTGACTCTGCTACTGCTTCCAGGTTGTGAACTAACCCGAATGACTTTCATCTAAACCAATTTAGTCGAGACTAGGAGTTCTCCACTGACTCTGCTCCTGCTTCCAGGTTGTAAACTAATCCGAGTAACTTCCATCTAGGCCAATTTAGCAGAGACAGGCTTCTCCACTGACTCTGCTACTGCTTCCAGGTTATGAACTAACCTGAGTAACTTCCATCTAAACCAATTTAGTCGAGACTAGGGGTTCTCCACTGACTCTGCTCCTGCTTCCAGGTTGTGAACTAATCCGAGTAACTTCCATCTAAGCCAATTTAATCGAGACTAGGGGTTCTACACTGATCCTGCTCCTGCTTCCAAAAAAGAAGTTTCAACAGATTGTTTTCTTGAAAACCTAAAACGGCTAACATAAATGCCAGATGGCCAAAAGACCGGAGTAAACACCTTGTCCCAATAAAGAGAAGAAACACTCACCTTAAAGGATCGTTACTCCGGATACCTGTTTTTAATGTTTTGAACCACAAAGTTCCACACTTCAGCATCGTTCAGATATTGTTTAACTGTATTGCAATCTACATCAATGGCAAGTCTAAACACAAATAAAAACCTGTGCCTTTCTGCCACTTTTAGTTTATCATTAGTCACCGAACCAGTTATGAAATTATCTTTAGGACGAACTACCAACTTTAAAACATGTTGATTAGGCCTCTTCGATTGCCCACGAGACATCACAGTATTAAATTTATTATTATCTGTCTCATCCAGGGTTTTACCAAACATAACCTCATTTATTTGATAAGTACACCTATCTTGAGGATTGGATTTCGCTTTATGACCAAGACTTACATACAAATTATTGTTGTAAGGAGTGAAAACCGACTGTCAATCAGTAACACCAGAATCAAGATGTATTACTTCATGACTTAGGAGATTTTTGGTTATGGTAGACATAGGCCTAGTTGCGATAAGTGTAACCTTATTAGGAATGTGATTCAAATTCAATAAATTATGAGCATTATGTTTATTGATTGTCTCTCTGTTCCTTTGTAGTTTGAACTTTCCAGTATAGGAAGTATCAGGAAGCAATACATTACCGCCTCTTCTTGGCTATTCAAAGCCGAAGTGAGCCTGACGTTATCAAGACTGTAGTTCATTCAGTTGTTCCTGATTTCATTTTGCTTCTTAGTAGGTTCAAAAATTTGATGTGTTAAAATTTTAATGTGATGAAAACATCGACGACAATCGCTAACAAAGAGTATTACCGCTTATAACCTCACTAGTACCGGTTACATTATTTACCTTCAGCTTAAGTAGCATCGACTAGGTTAGATCGTTTGACAAAGCTGCTAGTGTAAGAACAGTTCTGAATTGTTCCATGATAAAGAGCAAGGCCATTGGAAGGGTAGTCTGTGTCAAACATCGGAGAGAGCAGGGATCCCATCAGTATAGATAAGTGATAGTATGTTTCTGAATTACAATTTTCTCTCATTACTACAATATCTAAGTACAACCCTCTATCAGGAGTGAGTCTACTGTAGTTTTACTGTCAACCACCTCAGCTTCAATCGTAGTGCGAACAATACCCACGTTTCTTGGTTAACTTATGTGGAAGTTCATCGTCCTACCTACCTACCTCTATTGGAGTTCAGAATACCATAACACAAAGTCACACACTGATGCATTAAGAAAGCTTTAAGACTTCTATGCACATTTCTTGTGAATGCAAAACAGCTCTAAAATTGTTACCCAAAAATGCTTTCTTGATAAATTCATAACTTGATGATTGCACACAGGTGACAGAAGTATACTGATGAAACCGTACTGCAGTTAGTACTGACTGACCCTAAACCAATCAGAGCTAACTGATAACTGATTCTGCATACTAACTGATATCTGATTCTGCAATCAGATATGATTACTGCGGAATGCACAGTTAACCAGTATCTCGAAACTTTTAGCGGAACCTTCATATTATTTACTGACACAAAAAATAAGGTGAATTAATGTTTACAGATATTTAAAATTGAACAAAATGTTGGCACTGGTTAATACAAAAGCCAACGGTACTTTATGAAAACTTCATAAATCATGAAAAAGTTGAAAAGCAAGACTACGGATGAATATGAAGAGGTTAAGGGCAGTTATTAGTTGAGTTCATTGCTTGTTATGGAATGACTAAAATTTTAATCTAATACTTTGATAAGGAAGTACATTATCTGAGAGAAAAAGATTACATCTAATAATTTTATCTAAATTTGTATCACAAATATTTGGACTATTCGATGAAGCGATTTAAAGATGGCCGACAAGACGCCATGGATGATGTAAGGCTGGGACGATCTTCAACCAACTGTGTTCATGACAACATTGATCGTGTGTGGTCCCTTCTCCTTACTGATCGTCAAAAAACTGTATGAATGATAGCTCATGAACTGAATCTAGGAAAATCAACAGTGCACACTATTTTAACCAAAGATTTGGGTAGAAATAGTGTGTATAAATCGTGCCCAAAGTGCTGAAGCCAGATCAACAGTTGACAAGAGTTGAATGTGTTACTGATTGGAAAACTTCACTTAAAATGATGCTGGATTTCTTAATAGGGTAATGACTGGTGACAAGTTGTGGTTTTACAAGTATGTCATTGAACTAAAATTGCGAAACAAAAAATGAACCTTAAACAAACAAAAAATCCAGAAAAAGCCGATCGAAAATCAAAGTCACACTCCTGGTTTTTTTTAATGTTGAAGTAGTTGTTTATCATGAATTTCTTTCTGAATGACGAACAGTAAATGCCGAGTTCTACCTCACAGTTTTTAAGCATTTGAGAGATCGCGTGAAATTTGAATACACAAGACGATGGGTGGATCCTTCATCATGATTCAATTATTATGATTATTATGACTCAATTCAATCTGCAGTTTCTGGCAAAAAAAAATTCAATCACCATCCTTGATCATCATCCTTATTTGCCAAATCTCATCCCCTGCAACTTTTTCCTATTCTCAAATTGCAAAATTGTCATGAGGCCATGTCACCGGGAAGATTTGGTTACAATAAAGCAAGAAATGACGAGAAAACTAAAAAAAGCCTAACTGCCAAGAACTTCCAAGGGTGCTTTACACAGTAGAAAAGAAGATGGAATAAGTGCATAGCAATGAATGGCGAATACTTTGAAAATAACAAAATCGATGTAGACTAAATTTGCAAAAAAAGTTGTTATGGCCTCAGTTTGGGTATTTACTGGACAGACCTTGTACGCTAATATATTAAAATAACTTCTGCCATAGGACTGTTGCCACTTATCACTTGAGGTTCTGCAAGTAGACTACATTCCTAGCATTGGTTTCATGGTAAGAAGCTGTTTTATGCTCATTATACAGAGTGCCAAATTACAAACAAAACTGACAGACAAACATCCCACAGTTAATAAAAATGTTTGAAAGTGGGAAGAATAAATTTGGTCACCATTCATGATGAATTTTTAGAGAAAACTTGCTGTAAGTGAAGTTAAAGATTACAACTAAGAGAAATTGCCAATGGCAAAAATAAAGCTGAAAGATTAACATAGAGAACAGCTGATGACAAGACTATTGTTAACTACTTACAGTCTGTGAGACTTGCGATGCCTGCCAAAGTTGTTATAGGAACACTTGGAATTTCCCCGTTCATCTTAAGTTCCTGTTAACCATTGTTCTGGGGTTCTCTCTCATGATCCCTAAAAATAACACATAAATGTACTATCATAGGTTTAAAAATGTTAAACATATCTTAAAATAAACTTATGATGTCAAAATTTACAAAATTTCTTACCTAATCTGCTAAATATAGCAAAGTAAAAAGGAATAGATATCAATGAATACAAACCTTATAAGAAGCGCAAAGCCAATGTTAAAAAGTCTGTCAACTTTTATTTGAATTTGGCAAGCTTAGCACGTCCACCGCCAGGCAGCGTGAAGGGCGCTCATGGCGTGGCCAGCTAGAGTGAGACAGAAGACAAAGCGGGGGCGAGGGAGAAGACAGCGCGCGGCCAGTTAGAGAGAGAGAGAGAACAAGCTAGAGCGAGAGGGAAAGAGGGGGAAACAAGCGCACCTAGCGGCGGACGCGCTAAGCTCGTTTTGGCGGGAAACCAACTTGGTAGACTATTCTCCATAAGCTTTGCGCTTCTTATAAGGTTTGTATTCATTGTAGATATTAATAAAATGTCTCAGATGACAAAGTGAAGGTATTAAACAAGATTATAACATTTACAAAAGTAAAACGTGTAATAATTTAAACTGATTCTGGATAATACACTTGTGTTTGCATACTTGAAAACCTAATAAGTAAATAAATAAATAAATATATATATATATATATATATATATATATATATATATATATATATACTCTTGTACGTTCAGTAGTAAACTATGGTATCAATTAAAAGAAGACTTTATCACAGAACAATTTCATCCAAATGATTTCTCCCTTTTTCTTTATGCCAATAGTTTGTCTCTACATATTAAATCAGTACTTATGTTCATATTACAAGATAACAAACTGACAAACAATAGGTTACTTCTGAATCATCAACAATGACTGGGTAGATGGGCGGCATGAAATGACAGAGTCTAAAAAATGTTACTTATTTTTCTAAATTTGCTAGTTTTTTCAATACATTTGCTGTAATGTCATTTTAATAATACATTTTTATACTATACACCCAATACAATTATTGCAATAGACCAGATTACAATGCAATTAATTGTCCTCCTACCAATGATTTATTATTGAAGAAAGGTTTTCCTTTCTTCAATGATGTAGGTAGGAATTTACCTACTCAGAATTTTGTGGTATGTTAAGATAAACCACATCTATACAAAAGATTCCAAATAAAAATAAGTAGGTTCCAAAAAGATTTGAAACACCATTGCAAAACTGAACTCCATAAAGTCATGTAAAAATGACTGGATAACTGGCATTACAAATTTTTACTTTGTATCTATATTCTCAAGGCATTTCATGTACAGCCAATTGATGCATATTTTGATCTACAGAAAAGACATCCACAGTTATGGGATTAGAAAGAGAAACTACCAAAGAAAACAACATTAGAAGATTTAAATCAATGTCTCTCTTTTATATATAAATAGCATTGATGAATTTTTTTTAAACTCGTTAACGTTTTTTCATTGAAGGATACAATCGATAAAGAGTACACCGACAACAAAAAAACTGCATCTTACATATTGTGCAAAAAAAGACTGAGGTCAAATACTGACAAGTTTGCTATAAGCCATATTAGTTGATATTTTTTACAGAATAATCCTGTTGGAATGCCCTGCAAACAACAATATTGAGGAGTATACTATGACGGACCATCCATGATTGACCTTCGACTTCAAGATAGCTGTGTGGAGCCTTAAACATTAGAGCACACAAGGACCATTGTGTGGACCATCAATTGTAACATCTTAAGGTAACCAGCTTCTAATCGACTTCAAGATAGCTGTGGAAAAGCCTTAACCATTAGACCACACAAGGACTACTGTGTGGACCATCAATTGTAACATCTTAAGGTAACCAGCTTCTAATCGACTTCAAGATAGCTGTGGAAAAGCCTTAAACATTAGACCACAAAAGGACCATTGTGTGGACCATCAATTGTAACATCTTAAGGTAACCAGCTTGTAATCGACTTCAAGATAGCTGTGAAAAAGCCTTAACCATTAGACCACATAAGGACCACAGTGTCGCCCATCAACCTCGTAAGATAATCAGCTTTTATTTGACTTCAAGATTGCTGTGGAAAAGCCTTAACCAGTAGAGCAAAAAAACACCACTGTGTGGTCCTTTGACCATTAATTGTAACCTTGTAATATCACCAGCTTGTATTGATGATTTATTTGACCTCTACTTTTTTTTCTGACACATCATGACTGGACCGCAACCAGTAAGAATTACTTGATATCTATCTTGTTTTTACTTCTAAAACATTGAAATTAACTTCATTTTTAATATTTGAAACTCATTTTGTTTTAAATGAAAATGTGTGTTTTTATTTATTTATTTACATAATTGTCACAGATGCCTTACAAGCACAGTGCATTGGCAAAGACTCACTCGCCAATTATTACAAATTGTATACTAAACTAATTAAACTAAATTTCTAATACACCAATCCACAACAAATTGTACAATTATTTTTTTCATATAGCAAGTCGGATGCTTCAAAGTCCTGACAGAGAAGCCAAGTACTCAGCTACACCGTAGAAACAGTGAGAAAGTAGATAGTCTTTTGAAAGTGTTTTGAATCTTGGAAGCGATTTTTCTTTCTTTATTGAAAGTGGCATATGATTGTAAATTTTTATACATGTATAAAGCGGTGACCTTTCCAAAAAGCTTGTATTGTGAATAGGATACTGAAGCGATTAAGAGTTTCTTGTGAAATGGGAGTGATGGTTAAACAACTTTTCTTGGTTCGCTTTGACGTAAAGAAGACTCTGAAGAATGAAAAGAGAATGTAGAAGAAGTATTTGCAAATTTCTAAGTGCTTCCTGCATGGGTTACGAAAAGGAGCTGAGTTGATCAGAATTACCATTTTCTTTTTGCTAAAAAACAGTTTTTTAGAGGCAGGGTAATTTCCCCAGAAGATCGTTCCAGATACGTGAGAATGAGCAAAGACAAAATAAACCTCTTTGAGAGTGTGTTTGTCAACAACACATGAAAGAGTGATAAGGGCAAAGAGTGCTTTACGAGTTTTTTCAGTAACTCATTAATGTGGTGGTGCCATTTAAAATATAAGTTAACAAATGTAAATATTTTTGTAATACAATTAGAGTTATTCATAACACTATCATGACAACTGTCAACTTTATTCTCTACAATGACTCGCCTTTCTAATCAAATTCTACAAGGTAAATAAATAAATCATCTATAGGTTAAGTGTAAACAGCACATATTTAACTAACTCATAACTGAACACTGTATGTGCAATGCTGACTAACCTCTCAGAATCTATAAATCAGCAGGTGGTTCCTGAGTAAATATATATGTTCCCAGCAGGGGTCACTCCCGCTGATTTTGATATTTATTATACTTACTCACTAGCACTCAAAAACTTGGTAACTTATTTACTAAGCATTAGATATCTTTTTGTTCAGGGATTCATGCTAATGGCTATACTACTGACAAACATGACCTCGCCTTTTAGTGCATTTTACAAACACAAAAACTAGTGATAAACTTAACCTCGCCTTGTACTTGAAAATTACTGATAAACTATCAAATACCAGTGGTGAAAATTATTATTAGTGTAAATATACAAAACCTTAAGCGTATTGTTATTTATGCTACGATTAATTGATAGTTTATAGTAAATTTATTTATAAAAACATGTTTTTACAGCGTAACACCTCCAATTGTTGTTCAGTAACAATGCAGGTAAAACATGTTGTTTTGAAGTGAGTTACGACATGTTTTTAAAAGAAAGACAATATCATAAATCCTACCTACATTGGCCAACTCTAGGGATGCTGCAACCATCAGATTCAACAACGCCATAGGCTTGGTGCTATAACATGTGTTAACACGTATGCAGTAGTTAACCCTCCATCAGGCGCTTAAAATTAGAAACACCATCAGGCGCTCACGGAGGTTTCCTCCAGGTTAGCGAATAATGGATATCATAGTCGTTTAAACTGTTTTTATTTGTTTAAATATTCATACTGATTTAATTACAATGTAATATATTCATTTTTAGAAATTAAATAAAAATTACTCTCTTATGTAATGAATTTTCCAAATAAGAAATTCAAAATCTTATAAAATGTTATTGTATAATAACAACAGATTTATTTTAAGGAATAATGCAATTATTTGTAAAAATGTTTAACCTACTGTAATAATATATGGAAATTAACTTAGTTTTTAACTTCTTACAAAAACAACTTACTTCAATATTCTTGAGATATTATACAATTGTAATGTCAATTATTACTCTGAAATAAAAATGTATTCTTTATTAAAATTTTTTTAAACACTACACAAAGTTTCAAAACATTTTCCTTCTGGTTCTTATAACGACAGTGTTCACTCCATAAACAGTACTGAAATGTTCCCTAGCACCCCTAGCACACGGGTACTGTACTGACAAGTCTCTCGTCTTCATTCTCCATTTCACAAAATACAAATAAAATATATTGTAAAACTTAAAAAGATACCATACAGGTCACACATTTAGGCGCACACGGATTATTACTCCATAAATACTAAACACAATAAGGCGCTCACGGAGATTTCGTTTGAGCGCTAAAAACACAACATCGGGCGCTCACGGAGGAATCGTCCAGCCTCACACGGAATTAGACCTCATACTGACAGATTTTGACAAAAATAAGCGGGAGGCTATTGTTTCGCTTCCCCGAAAGATGCTTGTGAAGTACACTGCGGGAAACGACTGCCAACATCAGAAAAGTAGTACTATTTTTAATAATAAAAAATACACGGAGGAAAACTCCGTTTAGCGCCCGATGTAGGGTTAAGGGGTTAAACAGTATAACAAAATTTACAATTGCAACAGATCACATCATGAACATTTATGGAACTGTAAGTTGGTCATTTCAGAACTGAAACAGAACAACTTGGCTGTTCCCTCCTTCCCCATTGCGGTCTCTCACTCAAATCCCACTACTGTAGTAGGGTTCTTTAGCTTAGCCTATGAAAAGACTGACTCTATGTGTAATTTTAACTTAGTGAGCTAACTTCATTATATAGATAGATACCTCATTAACGATTGAACACAATATAACCTAGAGCTCTGGAAGTTTATCTCTAGATACATATTAGCAACTGAACACAATACAACCTACAACTCTGGTAATTTTGCTCTAGATACCTCATAAGAAATTGAACACAATATAACCTAGAGCTCTGATACTTTTGCTCTAGGTACACATTAGCAACTGAACACAATACAACCTACAACTCTGGTAATTTTGCTCTAGATACTTCATTAGCGATTGAACACAATATAACCTAAAGCTCTGGTAGTTTTGCTCTAGATAACTCATAAGCAGTTGAACACAATACAACCTAGAGCTCTGATAGTTTTGCTCTAAATACACATTATTAACAACTGAACACAATATAACCTACTGCTCAGGTGATTTTGCTAACTTGCATGAACGTACTTAAACAAGGTATGTCAACACTTTGCAAGTTGTAAAACATAAGGACAAGAGTGCCCTTTGTGTTGTGTAAAGCACTTTGAAGGTTTACTAATCCCAAACATTTTAGTTGGACACGATTTTAAAAAGGTGACCTAACATGTTATATATGAGGCTACACTTACTTCCTCTCATATAAAAGCTAATGACTCTTGTAAACTTACCTTACCATAAATAAATCTGTGAAGCATAATTTCACTGCATATCAATTTCTTCCATTTTAGGGACTACATTCTAATTGCAATAGATTCAATTTCTTGGTCTGACATTTGCACTAATACAGAACCTAAAAAAAAACAAGATCCAGGTTAAAAAAATGAAAATAGGTAAATACCATTTATTTAACTAATAAAATTAACGAATCCCAGTAACATCCAGCTACAAATATTTGAACAAAAAAACGCAGAACTACTAAAATCAAATACGAATCTTACCATCCTAATCTTAATCAAAATAAAATATTTATAGCTCTGTGAGGTACAATAATAATTTTCTATAAACATAACACCTCATACAAATAGTTCGAAAGGTATCAAATCAACAACATTGTTACAATAACCAAGTTACTTGCTGGTGTATTGCAACTGAATATACTCTTAACCCTTTCACACGTAAATATAAATAGCTTAAAAACAGTAGTAAAGCTCCAGAACATTGTATGTTTGATGTTTCTTCAAACAAGATTTTCTATAATTCCCTTATAGATAATCATTATTTTTATAATGAATGATGACAAAAAGAAACAAAGCTGTTAGCTTTGATGTTTAAAATAAAGTAGAGAGAGCACAAGGGGCTGTGAAAAGTTAAGATTTTTCTCCTGGTACTAGCGTTTGTACTGTGGAACGAAGCAGCATCAGTTGTTCTTAACTTATGATAACTTTGCACAGTTATTGCTAAAACTAAATTGGCTGATGCTAACATAAAAGTTCGAGAGAATACACTTTCCTGCGTAATCCAGCATTAATAGAAACTGCTGGAGATACTCTGTACTCTTTACACACATTCATTACTACCCTAGAAATTTGATATTATAATTCTAACGGAGACTTGGATGGATGAAATTAGTGTGTTTGAACGAATGAATGGGTACGATATTTTAGTTAACAAAAAGCGTAGGAATCAGAATGATGGAGTGATTGTGTATGTAAGGGAAAATCTGAATGTGAGCAGTGAGGAAGTTATTTACAAAGGGCAACTAGCATTAAAATAGATATAGTAATTGGTAATGGCCGGCACAGTATCCTGGCTGTGTACCGCAGCCCATCACCTGACCTTGACCTTGAACTATTTATTGATAATCTGGAGTCGTATTGCGATAGCAGGCCACAGGACAGGACGCACTGGCTGGTGGGTGATGTGAATTGCTGTATTCTGCCGGACACACATAACCCATCGTTGCAACGTTACTTAGATGTGCTCTACGGCGCGGGCTATGTCTGTGGTATTAACGTACCCACTCGTATTACCACAAATAGAAGTAGCTGCATTTATCATATTTTTGTCAACTCAGGTACCACGAAAGATGCAGTGTAATTAAAGGAGAAATGACGGATCATTACTTTACAGTTGCTGCAATTAATAACAATATTATTCATTCTAAATTTAGTCATACATACCACAATATTTTTATAGATTTAAAAAAAGAATACCATTTTACGCTAGCTAAGATATCTGGGGGTTGTTGTCCTTGAGGGGTCTGACCTTCATACACTGTGACATGCACACCGCCTGCATGGAAGTATTCAATCAAGAGGTGGGAGCTAATGTATAAGGACGTCTTCCATGTACCCAGCATGGATTTAGAGCTATAGCAGCATGCAGCAAACAGGTTTAGAACAAATCATCTTCCAACATACTGGAAATGATTCCGGAAGTGTACTGGAACAAACATTTATCCCAGACACGTGCTCTTGAACGGTACAACAATTCTTAGGACAGAGAAGAAACCCTTGAAGATATATCATATCCAGGCAGGCCATCAACATCAATAATTGAAGTCATTCTGTGAGAAGACCGCTGCTTGATGATGAAAGATTGCTGATGTGATGTATATTTCAACTGAACACCTAATCCGCAATGAGTTGGGCTACATAAAGATTGCAACAAAATTGGTTCCACATCCGCTTAACAAGGAATAGATTCTCACCAAGTCATGGCGTGCCAGCTATGGCTGAACAGATATCTGTTTGAATTAGATTTTGTAGACAGGGACCATTACATTTGACAGGTCCTGGTTTCATCACTATGACCCTGAACTGAAAAGTCGAAAGTGCAGAGTGGAAACATCAATCAAGTTCTATGAAAAAAGTACAATTTCAACCAAACTCTGGCACCTTGCCTTTTTTGAAATAAATTGGGTTCATTTATAATACCATAAAGAATCTAGGCATTGGTGTCATACCCTATCCACTGTATTCAACAGATCTGGCACTCTGTAGCTGCAGATATGACATTTTCCATCAGACAGTGAGTTGAACCATGTTGTTTTGGACTTTCAGAGAAGGACCTTAGTGAACTTTTTTTTAAGTGAATAGAGCATTAGAATTGTTGTACAACTTGACAAGGAGAGTAGAATACTTTAACAGTTTATATCAAAATTTTAATAAAGAATGTACATGGGTTTTGAGTTATTGCCATATCCCCATTACTTTGTATACATCCTCAACATAAGAGAAACAGTTTTTAATTGAAACTAATTTTAAACATACATTTACAGAACAAAAAAGACCTTCTACTGTTTTCAATAATTACTGACTAATGCCATTTTCTACAGGTTTTGAAAATATCGTTCTGGAGCAACTTCCACACTAACTTTAACCGATCAGCCTGTTTATACGACAACCATATGGACTTCTGAAACACAATTTAGAATTTTTACCACCAATGGTAAAACTACAGAAGTAAGAATATCGAACTTGATTGCAAATCCACAAATTAAGTACCTTGGCATGTTAATTGACTCTAGCCTAACATGGAAGCTGCATGTTGACCAGTTACATAAGAACTTACATAGGAATATTTCTAATTCTTAAACTCAAGCAAGTAAGCACTTCGGCCAGTAATTTGTATTTCAAGCAGTAGTAATGAAAACAGCTGATTTTGCCTTCTTTGAATCCTATTTAATGTACATTATGTCCAGAGGAGGATCTATTACAACTCTTCCAAGTGATCTCACTTTGGAAAAGATAGTTGATAGATACCTTGCAGTTTTGGATTTCTAGAGAGCTACCAAGCAGCTTTCATTGAACTTAGAATTTCTACAGAAGTAATTATACTGGGGGTTAATTGATTGGTGAAGGATCTTCTCAATCAATTTTGCCATACCACCCATCTATTCTATAAGCAAAACTGTACGCTTTAGCCAAACTGTTTAAACTGCAGCCAGAAGAAATAAAAGAAACATCACTGCATAAAAATATAAGAGGAGGGACTTTATATTTTCTGGAAGAATATTTGGAAAAAAGAATATTGAAGAGAAACCTCACCTGGTTCTAATCAAAACTGCTCAAATTGTAACATCTTTTAAAGACTTGATACATGTGACTATGGTGTAAATACTAATTTCTATGATTATGTTGATAAAGAAATTGTCTATAGTTTTTGTTTTATTTTACAGAACTAAGAAATTATTACAATACCATTTTTCTCTTGAAGGTCGTGTAACACTACACAGATAACCATAAGACAACACTTGATAATAATTATTAAAAACATACAGGTAATACTTAGTGGCTCCAGAAAAAAGATTTGTTTTGAAAATAACAAAAATCTAAAATACATGAAACTACCAACAATTTGATAATTAATTACAATTAGGGATTTGATAAGAAATTACCCCAAAGTTTGCTTCACAAGATCCTTCACTTATGAGACAAATGCAAAAAATAACAGCACACACCCATACACAATGAGTTCTCCGATTCTCATCAGAGGGCTCAGCCATCTAAGTTGGAGTATGAAGACTCTTTCAATACGAAGACACAGAATCTCACCAAGTGATTTTCAGCCAAAATTGATAACACTGAATAGCCAATGACTAAAGAGATCTCAAAATTTGAGATCTGATATTTTTAAACAGTTAAATATTATTAATCCTGATATAGGCTAAACAGGTTTCCAAATACCTTGATTAGAGGCAAAAATGTTTAGTTTGAGCACAGCACAAAGAACCATTGCCTTGCATTGTCGGCTGCCATCCTAAATGCTTGTGAACAACGAGGAAGTCATCACCCATCTCATTTACATAATTCATAATAACAGGGTACACCCTGCCATGTAAAAATGTAAAGTAACAGTTGTCCATAACTTATTCCAGAAAAGTGGACGGGGTTGAGTAACTTGCTTGCGGAACGATGTCTGTGTTGCTCCAAGATCAACTATTGTTACTTCTGCACTGCTTATCAACCAATGGAATGTTACAAAAATTAAATGTCAAGCAGACCAAAAGAGGATAGCTAAGTTTTGTGAAGATCACCACTACTGACTAAATACAAAGTTGGTTATGGTCTAAAATGAATTTTGCGTGCAGTTCCGTACGTGGAAAGTCATAAAAACTGAAACACGTAGACCTATCAAAAACAACAACCATGGTAATAATAAACCTAAGAGAACGGCAATAACAGTATTACTTTACTTTGCTAGTTATAGTACAATAAAAACCAGGTCAATATAACAAAAGATATCAACACTGGAGTCTCCATAAGACAGACACGTATTTACCAATATCCAACTAAATGACTTCGAAGTGGATGGAGTTACTACTATAGACAATTGTAGCCATTAAATTCAAATGAGAGAAATCTTAAGATGACTATCAAAACTATAAAGCAAATGTATTCATGTTGATGGTAACTTTTCTTGAACTGAGATCAACACAATAATGTCACACATATACAACATCAGTCTTAAGTACTATTGTTGCTATGAGCTAATCACTGATTATGGTAAGTAATAGTTTATATCTACAGCTAAAAAAGAGTATAAATAGAAAGAGTATATAATACAAATGGTAAACATGCCATAAAAGCGAAGTTTAGTGAATTATCCTTAAAAACTAAACATAGGTAATACCATGTCTATTTGCGAACTCGTACTGTTTATTAAAAAAAACAATAAAAGAGATTTGTCCTTCAGTTTCTCTGGAAGTATAACACATTCTTCTTTCTTCTTACACTGTTAATTTTGTTTAAAATGGAAATAAATACATAGATGGATACAAACATAATAGTAGTTTGACAGTGTCATCTGTGGTTTGTGTAAACATTTGTTAATACAGTATTTTGGTTTTGTTGATTAACATTATGTTATTTGGAATACCATATCCACGTCCCCACATCCCCCTGTGGCCCACTCCGCTGGCTGTGGATGAATCAGTTTTTTGCTCTAGTTAAAATCTGATGTAGAACCGTAACACCAGGTTAGTTGGTCTGACATATTGATTAAAATATGGTTAGGCATTTAGGTCATTCAGAAATTTTAAATATAACTTGAAAATAAGGCTTTCCTAATATCTCAATTCAATTTTAAGTAAAAATAACAATTTCTACACTCCAGTTAACATCCTTAACATTATTGATTTATAATGCACTTTATGTCCATGTTATACAATTAACATAGAAAATACATGGTCTAAATTGTAATTAGTACCCATGTACTACATTATTTACATACATTTTACACAGGTTGTTCTCAAGTTCATGTACAACCTTTAGTGTACACAGCTAAAATTGAAAATGTGTAATAAAAATAGCCTTACTTTGGAGATGTGTGAATTTAAAACACTAACTTAATGCTAAAGAAATAGACAATAACACTAAAAATATGATTGAAAATGTATTTATATAGGCCCTACAATAAATAACTAGCACTATTAAGAACAAAACTTAATAATCAAACATTTCTTGTCCAGTACTACTAAGATGTATAAGTAACTTATGTGAACTGAGTAAGCTAGAAAATACTGATGAAGAATAAAACATTATAACTGTTACAACAGAATACTTATAGGTTGTTTATATATGAGGTAATCAATTGTAGATTTAGTTTTTCCATAAATATTGGCACTTTTATAACCCGTTATACATATATTTAACATAACAAGGGATTACTCAAAATATAACAAACATTAGATAATACCTCCAACCATTCCAATCCCAACGCCTTGGACACAATAACGATTAACAGCAAAAGTAAACTGTATCGTAACAGAGTACAAAACAAGACTGATATTTTGTTCAGTAAGAAACGTAGCAGAGTAAAAGCGATGAAATTAATTTAATTATTTTTCTGTTGTATTCAATAATATGATTCTACATTTTCAACCGCCGTTACTTTCTAATAAACACTCAATGTAAAAAGTACCTCTGCAACATGGACTATTGCGGTAGAGAATCTCATTCAGTAAAGCAAAACCTCTTTACCACGAAAGGAGAAAATAATAAACTCTTATATCATAAATTTGTACCAGACAGAACTAAAACCAAACTCTATGAGGTTCCTCTGTATTACAGACTTGGTCAGAGTCCTATCTTTCCCTTTAATCGCATCATTTTAATAACTTAGATCTTGCTCAGCTAGGTACAGTAGAGAAGAATAGAGAGGATGCATGGCTTGCACATACCTGGTGCAACAATGGTAAAAATCTACCAATAAACACGCTAAATGTATTAAAGAAAATGGTCAGAATATTATCTCTCCCTTTAATCTCATAATTTAAATAACTCAGGCCTTGCTCAGCTAGGTACGGTAGAGAAGAAGATAGAGCATGGCTTGCACATACCTGGCTAAACAAGAGCAACAATAATACTGAACGTATTCTCTGCAAACATACTACCATCAGAACTATACTACTATCTATTCAACTTCGTCTATTCAGTAACAAACTGGCTACTTATCCTTCTATGGTTTATCAACCACTAAGAAAGTACAACTGAATATAACCAGTGATAATAAAGAATTAAATATCATAATACAAATCGCCTGACAATAATGGTTATAACAGCACTATGGTAGAAAGAATATTAAGGTAGAACAAAATTGTACACATTGGTGATGAAACAATAAATGAAAATCAGGATAGGATGTGTATATGCATTGGTTATAGTCCGAAAAAACAACATTGTAATAAGACCTTGAATCTCTGAATTTCAACACAAACCTGTGTACATAAACTAACCTGTCTGACAGACAGACATACATACAATTCACCAATGGCTAGGAACAAAAATTATAAAAGACTTCATCGGTCGCTCAACACCCGATAGATGAGAACCACACAAAAAATTAGATAAGCTACTGGAGAATTTGGAAATCGTACGTCATTGCCACAAAGGCAACAAGCTAACTAATCATGCTTGAAGAATATGAAATCTATGGGCATTCTTTAAATGATCCATTTGGCTGATACATGCTAAATAATAAACAACAGTTCAGGTCACAATATTTCTTGAACACTACTAAATCTTAACAATGCCTCGTCAACTGACCAATCACCTGATAACTTTGATGTGTTGGGAACTAGAATCACCTATTGTTAGTTGTCTTGTGTCCTCCTGACCACTGTCATTTCCTTTTATTAATCATATGAAATAGCCTATCAACCATTTTTTCCTTTATGTGTTTAGTGTTGTGTTTGTGATTTTTAAACTAAGATGGATCCACATCGATAATTTTCCCTTTTTAATAAGTTTTGATGTTAGGTGAAATGTTAGAAGTCAAACTCAATAGGTTTATCACTTTTGTTAAACTGTCTGACAGAGGTAAGTCTTACAATTTACTATCTATATATACAATACAGGGTTATTCTACTATAGAAAAGATTTACATCTATATGCGTAAAAGCAAATACCACTGATCTCTGAAACTACAGAGGTATTTTCATCAAATTTAGTATACATGAATTGTGTACATTATTTAGAAATACAAAAATACCTTAGGTCCAACATTAATGTTCACCAAAGCTAGAAGGGGGATTTCCATTTGGCTTTTTTATCAAACTACTCAGACTCTTTCTTTTTCCTCAGAAATATGTAGAATGTAAACGACAGATAGAAACACAAAACCAATTCAATATCAAACAAACAGATGGAAAAAAGAAACACAGACCTTCTGCACTAGAAGTTTGAATAACTCTTCACATTTTTAATATTGCATAACACAAATGTACGAAAGCAAAACCCTACAAAAATATATCATTCCTTTGCGATATATTATCGAATAATCTAACCTCAAGTAACAGGAATTTGGTACAAACATACGGCTGATAAACTCAGCGAGTGCCTGCACTATAAGGACACCATTGGAAGACGTAAGTATAGTGTTTTCAGTACAGGTGTTGAAACACAGCGTCACAGGACAAATTGAATCATTCCTAAACGAAGAAAGCAGCACAATAACTGTATTGCTAATGCTATTAAAGACCGGGTTGATGCCCATACTCAGGGTTCCCCTTGAAGAACTTCCTCTAGTTGTAAATAAAGGTGAACGATATGACCTATCTTCAGACCTAATTCTAATCTTACTGACACATAGGAATACCTCTTCACTCAGGTCAAATGTGGCCACTTCCAGAAGATACTATCCCACTAAAAAAAAAAAAAAAAAAAAAAAATAGGTTTCTACCAAGTGACCATAACTTTAGAGCCATCAAGAAACTTAGGTTTATTGAAAGTTGTTATGCCTAATAAATATAAGGCATTTATGGATCTAGTTAAAACACATCAAAATGTTTTGTACAGTCCATGTTTCACAGGAGATGATTTATGACTTTTCCTAATTTGACCAATATGAAGAAAAGGTTATGATGACCAAGTAAAGGGTATATGGTCCTGTTGAACAGCTTAACGTCAATGGCTATAGCCTTTAATATGACAAAACAATACTGCTACTCAAATGACCTTGTGTTGAACAAGAAAAAAAACTCTAAGAATGATTTATAGCATTCTGAAAAAAGAAATTGAGGCTGGACTACCTGAACTGAAGAAAGCACAAAGTACCTTGGAATAGTGATAGATGAGAACCTGACCTGACAAATTCATATTAACCAACTTTGTAAAAGACTTAGCTCAGGTACATTTGTTATCAGGCAGACAAAACAAACAAGTGGGATTAAAACAGCCAAAATTGCATTTTCCACTTTTTGAATTCCATCAGGTATGGTCTGGCAATATGGGGTGGAATGCAATATAGGGTGGAACAACAACACTCAAATCTGGAAAGAGTGCATATACAGCAGAAAAGAGCGATCAACGCCTTGGATGGTTAAACTACCAAGACAGCTGTCATTTAAAAAACTAAAAATACTAACAGTAGTGGCAGTCCGAGGAGGGTTCACTTCTGGTTGGTTTATACCTGCCAGTTGAACGCACACTGGGTACAGCAAAATCTGACGCGTCACTTAAATCTGGGCAACCTCATGGATGTGCAGAAGTGGCACTCACTAACCGCAAAATGTTGAGATTCTGGGGCGCAAGGGTAATTCGATAAGTCTACTCTACTGCAGGAAATGACTGTTGGAGTTGGTGGGTTTGTTCCCTAAGAGTCAAAGGTTCTTGCCGGCCTAGACATAAGGGTGTGCCCTCTGCCTGCTTTGACTGGAGAGGCTGGTTTAGAACTTTCAGGTTTCTCCTTCTTCCAAGAGGACATAACTTAAGATTAGTGCCCTAAACTTTTCCTCTTGCCCTGATCTTGACAGGAGGCGGCCCCTACTCCAAACTCCCAATCTTACCCTTCCAGAATATCCTGTCACTCTGGAAGCAGTGCAAAGGTCCTAATAGGACTAGGTGCAATTTTCTAAGCTTCTTGCCCTTAGAGAGAGGAAAAAAAAAAAAAAAAAAAAAAAACAGTAGTGACACTGTACATACGAGAAACCATTTTGCATCCAGTAAAACCCAATCAAGACAGGCACAGAGATCTACATTAATATATATTAGAAGTGAAATAGATTTTTTACTGCCAAGTCACTATTACATTTTATACGAAAAGGAGCCCTGTTATACAAGAACATGCCTGGACACCTCACGAAGGAAACTGGAACACTGAGTTGACAAATAACAGTGTGGCTGGAAGACAGACTCTTCTACTCAGTGAAAGGATTCCTGGAGAGAGCCCTGGACTAATGAAGACAACATAATATGAGGAATTTACAAACACTTACTATTACACTTTTTTGTAGAATTTCTCCTTAACCTTTGTTCTGTTCTCTAAGAATATGTACAATAAAGAATCTGAATCTGAAGAAGTGTGGATTACGAAGACAATTTACTTATAAACCAGTCATATTCATAAATTCAAGATATTGAAAGGTTGTGAAAAACCTAAAAGTAGATTTCTTGATGTTTGTCCAGTGAATATAAGGTACTTTGAAATACTGTTAAAAATAGAAGCTGGCAAATACAAAGTTGTTATGAATCCTTAAAAAATTATGTCCTTGAAAACGACTTACACTTTTACCAAGCCCTAAAACCAATGAAAATATTGTGTAATGCCCTCAGCTCTAGTTTTGTGTTTGTAAGTTACACGACTTCTGACATATAACTGTTTACCAGTTGTAACCACAACGTGATTTCTAACATACAGATGGACTACTTTATGGTCTAATGTGTATCACAGCCTGATAAGATGCTTTTATAACTGGCACTAGCACGTGTTTACAGCCAGTTGTCAGTTGGCGTAATTAAACTCAGTTTTGTGACCTAATAAATGACGAAAAATGTCATAAAAACCAAAAAGAAAACAAAAAATGCTTCTGCATATACAAATACCTACAAGTATAAAGAAACTACCTTCAATTTGTTCATAACAAATTTTCCATTTGATTAGAGTAGGGTCGGTCGGGGTAAAATGGGTATACTGGGGTGAAAACGGGTATAAACATTATTTTATATTATAAAACTTGAGTTATTGATGTTTTGGATCAGAAAAAAATACCATAAATGTATAACATCATCTTATATGATATTATACTGAAAGTGAGTTGGCTAAACTGCTGGTAGCTTCTTAAAATGAAAAAAACATATGTTCACAGGAGTCAGTGTAACCAAGACAACCTAACTGATGACATTGTTAAAAGTTAACCTAATCAAATAGAAGTTTCAAATTCAGGTATGTATACATTACACATATATACTTTAACTTTTAACTTGTTTAATGTTTTAAAAGTTTAATAGGTTTTATGCTATTCATAATTTGTTAACATGGGGTAAAAATAGGTATAATATTTTTAAAAACTGAAAACTAACCTCACTTTTTTGTTTTAGATCATGCCACGCACATACATAAAGAAAAAAACCCAAAAATATGATGAAGATTCTTTGAAGGAAGCAGTAAAGGAAGTTGACAATGGAAAGCTCAGTATATGCTGCAGCAAGAAAAATATAAACATTCCTTATGAAACCCTTCGGCGGTGGAGTGAAAATCCTCCTAAAACTCCTGGTTCTGGAAAGGCAACAGTGCTATCAAAAGAAGAGGAGAACTATATTGTGGAGGCTTTATTGTATGCAGCAAATGTGGTTATCCACTAAGATAGAAAAGACTTGCAATATATGGTGTGTAGCTATGTAAAATCAGTGGGTAGAAAGACGCCATTCAAGGACGATATGCCAGGGTATGACTTTTTAAGAGGGTTTGAAAAAAGGTGGGCACATGAACTATCAAAAACGGAAACCCGAAAATATTAACAAAAGCAAGGGCTGAAGGACTGTCTCAGTTTGTGGTAGATGAGTTTTTTTAAAATTTATGAGCAAGTTCTTGTGGAAAATGGTTAGAAAATCACCCAGAACGTATTTTCAACTTGGACGAAAACTGGCCTAGGCACAGATCCCACTAAGGGTAAGGTCTTTGTCCCTAAAAGTGCAAAAGTGTCCTATTCAAGATCAGGAGGAGCTGGCAGACTGCAATACAGTGTTCTTTTTGTAGCCAGTGCATCCGGTGAACGCTACCCCACCTTGTGTTGTTTTTAAAGGACAGGGAGATTTGCAAAGTACTTGGGTTCAAGGAGGACCGCCAGGTGCACTCTATGGAGTCACACAGTCTGGCTGGATGCAAGATTTCATTTTTGAGAAATGGCTCATTAATTATTTTGCAAATCAGGACAAAAAATCTTGAAAAACCAGTTCTTGTCCTTGTTTGACGGACATGGAAGTCACTTGACCTATAACGTAAACCCGAGTGGCAAGAGACAATGACATTTATTCTTCTGTGTTTGCCCCCAAATACATCCCATGCACTTCAGCCATTGGATGTTGGGGTATTTGCTCCTATGAAAAGTGCGTGGAGAGAAATTTTTGAAGAACTGGTATCGTGAATCGCGGCTTAAAAATGTTGACAAGGCTGTTTTTCCAAGTCTTCTAAGTAAACTGGTATCGACTTCATTCAAATCTGAGCACATTATTGGTGGTTTTAAGGCTCTGGGATCTATCCTGTGAATAAGTCTGTTTTAGAAAAAAGGATTGTTTCAGTACAACCAACTAGGCCAATGGACTTACAAAGTGGAGCACAACCTAAAGCAAAACTCCATCGAAACACCCAAAGACATCGCAGAGGCACCCATTGGGCCGACCAGAACCCACTGGATTAAAAGTTAGCTAATCCTGTACAAGATTTACCCGGCCCATCAAGTTCTGTAGGCAGGCCTACCTGAAATTTTCTCCTTCACCAATGAAGAAACTGAGAGAAGCAATTTTAAGTACATTGTCACCTGAACAGTCATCAAGTGTAAAAGATGCATTGAAAAATTCTAAGACAAAAAGGCGAACGAGTTCAAGGAAGTTGTGGTGAAGTAATGACAACAAATGAAGTAATGGACAGACTGAAAGAAGAAGAAGATGCCAGAAAAGAGAAAATAAAAAGTAAAACTAATAGGCCTAAACCCATTACAGCCTTAGGAAAAACAATAAAACAAGAGCCTGGATTGGTCCAAGCAAAGCCGCAAAAAAAACCTAGAGCTACAAAACGCTTATTTATGATACGGCAGAAAGTGACGATGAAAGCAGCCTACCTAAAAACGTAAAACCTACTGAACCCACTGTAGGATCATGGGTAGGTATAAACTACCAAAGTGAATGTGGCACGGTTGTGAAGGAGTACAGGGGACAAATTACTGCACAAGATCTTCGCAACAAGGAGCGATATTCCGTAAAGTTTTTGACAAAATGCAAAGGTGAAGGAGAGCGTTACATTTTTCCTGATAAAGAAGACATTGAGTGGGTTGATTTAGGACAAATTTCTAATGTTTTTTCTGTACCAGATTATAATGGAAGATTTTTCAAGTTTGTGTGAAGTGCCCCTCTCAACGAACTGTTTCTATGTTTTAATTTTTTAAATAAATTACTTGTCTAACTGATATTTTTTAGTAATAATAAATTTTTTGTGACCAAAATATTTCATTAGTTATTTTTACTGTACGTGCCTACTTTACACAAATAACTGGGGTAAAATAAGTACAGCACTTGTAATTATTGTGTTTTACTATGAAAACATTACTATACCCGTTTTTTCCCCCAAACCATGGGGTAAAATAGGTATACTATAAAAAAAATAATTACTTTTATACTAAATAGTTTATTAACTTTTATTACATATTAAACTATTCTAAGAGGTCACAATGATAACTGGAACCCTGTAATTATTTTGTAATTATTTCAAGAAACTTTTTAAAAGGCCTTAAAGTTAAAAAGAGCATGTTTTTGTACCCATTTTACCCCGACCGACCCTAGTAATTCTGACATCTACCTAGACCCAAATAGAGTTAGATTTTATTGAAAGATTAATCCTTGAAGATGTTTTAGATTTTATTGTAAATGAAACTAACAAAAATTGTTTGTATATTGTAAACAATGCCCTTTGGGAAAGTCTAGATTAAAACAATGATTACCGTTCATATTCAGTTTTTATTATGGTAACAATGTTGATGGTGCTTAGGAAAAAATTACCTTAATGAATACTGGTCCAAATTAAGAACCATTCTGTTGCAAGCTGCATTTACAGGGATTGGTACAAAACCAAACTTAAACTAAAAGAAGTAGATTGAGTTAAATGTGTATGTGCTGTACGACTACAAAACTGGCTATACCATGGATGCGATTATTTACACTACCAAAGACAGAAAATACTGAAGTGTAGACTGTATTCCTGGAACTATTGCAAGTGCTGTTTTGACGGCAATCCTAAAAGAAGGGGCATTGTATTGGTGTTGACAATATTTATTTCAAACTTGACTTATTTTATTTACGTTCTTTCATCTTAAGAAAACCGATGCTTGAGGTACTGCAAGAATCGACAGAGTTGAAATGGAATTTGAAAAAGAGTTGCTATTCAAAGAAAGAGAAATTTCAAATAATGAAACAATGGCTGTTGGGTGGACAGACAATGGTAAGAGGTAAATAACGGTAAGATTTATTTAAAAACAAAGAAGCCTAAACCAAAGTGTATTTCAGAGCACAACTGTATTATGCGTGCTGTTGATCGTTCTGACATGATAATTGCTAATCTGAGTGTATAAGGCATACCATAAGATGGTATAAAACAATTTTTCCCAATTTTAGGTAGCCTAAAACCATCCTCAATGCACATATAAGTGCAAAACTGTTAAAAATCCTAGTAATCCTAATGCTGTTTCACCTGGAGTTGGTTTGCTAACTTCTGAAAAAACATCTTGAACAACGAAAAACATTTTTCAAAACAAAAGACAAAATTATTGATCTCACCTACAGGCCGTCCGATTTAACCGCACCATTGGCTTGATGCTATGAAATGTGTTAACGAGTCTACATCTGTTGAGGACACAGTATAAAATTGTAAACTTTGTTTTCCCCCAATACACCAATTAATGATTTAATAACAGCTGCAAACTTATATCTCTCTTTGTATTCATATCGTGAATATAAAAATGAAGTGGTTGTATAAAAACATATTTCTACTGTTTGTTGTGTATTTATTAAAAAGTAACACATGAACTTTTCTTTGTCCTCGTTTTAAACAACACTTTGCTAATGAGAACTCCATGTTCTGACTGGACAAAATTTCTCCGAACTCACTGCACTGATATTCTCAATATTCCCTGAATGTCGTTTTGATACTTACAGATGATTCTTAAATACAGCTGAGAGGACAAAACTGTACCTAATACGATGCACCTAATACAGAATAATTATCCTCTCTTCCGACTTACAACAAGTTGCTACTTTAGGAGGAACCTCGATGATTAAGAGGAAAAATCACTAATGAGTGTATCTGCCTTAATATTAAAAATACATCTTAAATTAACTTTTAGCTATACTGCATTATTTATTAATAGAGAAGATGTTCGTGGAAGAGCAAATTTCTATTTCTGTTGTTGGCAACACTGGTGAGAAGAGAGTTGTCTAGCTTTCTTACAGTTACTGCCACCAAAACTGCAAACATTTTTGACAATGGGTTGTACTGATTTGTCAGATTTTTAAACAGCATGTCCACATGGAATTCTGGGTTTTGCTTGAAAAATCATCATTTGGGACCCTAATTTGATGAAGAAAGTATAGATAAACAACGACAAAGGGCAGAGTATGATTGGAATAAGAGTTGGCACTAAGGTAGCATGTTTTTCAACCTTCATTGTTGATAGGTCAATGACAACTGTCAATACCATTACCAATGAGGGTACTTTACATACCAAAATTTCACCCAATAGGGTAAGAAGTTTTGTTGGAATTATAAATTATTAAAAGTGAATTTTAGCCTGGAAACTCAGATGTAGTTGCCTCAAAGGAATAGATCAAAGCGAAATTATAGCACTTAATCAACCAAAATATTGTTAATATAGATGATCTCAGCAAATTTTCTACCCAATCCGACAGAATCTTCTGTCACAGCTACTGGCAGAATGATCAGATCTTCAACTTTGAATTTTAACCTGAAATACCAAATATTATGTATGGTCCTTAAAGATTTTTAACTGTGTTACAAGATTATTTGATTAAACACACAAAGTACCTCAACTGGGAAACTTCAGCCCTATCTGATAAGATCTGTCAGAAGTATAAACCAAAGTTTAAATTTGCTGAGAGTTTAAGCTAAACTAAATTCCCTAATTATTCTGATTCAGATACACTAGATAGTATTTTGTGGATAGGATTAAATTCTTCAGGTGAAACAAGTCTTCATAGTAATTCAATGCCTAATGTAGCTTAAGTAACTTTATTACAATCTATTTTTCAAGTCTTTATTTTGGGGGTCTTCTAGCAACAATTAATACTTCATAGCTTATAGTCCCGAGAAAAGATGTAATCTAATTGCACTGACATTTTGTAGACAAACGTCTCATAGATTCTACAGTGTAAGTAACATTACCGGTGTAACATTATCATTTGAAGATGTGATTACCAATATTTCAGACTAAAACTCAAAATTGAGGATTTTAATTTCAATAAAATATATTTTATAAATGGTTGTTATTGCTGTAAATATAATTTTCAATATTATTACTTTGTTATACTTGTATTTACTCAATGTTCTTTATAGCATTTTGTTCTTTGTAGCATGTGTTCAATGTTGTGATTGACCTCACTCAAAAAAACATGATATAGACTATAATACAGGTTCTGTCCTGTAATCAATCTGTTGTACAACTGATTTATCACTTGCTTATTGTTTGCAACCATCAAGTAGTACATAACACTGACACGTTGTGACACACACACTTATAATGGGTTTCTGTTAAATAGAACATATTGTACGCTGTACGGAATTTAAACTGAAGTAATTACAGAATTCTTCATAATGATATGGGCGTGTGCTTTATTTGGGTACACGTGCTATCCTTTGAACAAAGAGAAATAAGACTGAATACATGTCCAGAGACATGGTTGACATTGCCGATGAAGATGGCAGCTTCTTGAAGAAAATTATGACAAAAAGATACTTTATGATGTTATATTTTCAACCCTTATAAAAATGTCAGTGACCTGAAAGGAAAACAAATACCACACGATTAAACAAAGCCCGTTGCTAGACAGTTTGGCACTTCAACACCAGTGCTACCAACTGCAGAAAGAGAAGTTTCCCTTCAGTGAAACCTTAAATAAAGAAAATTCCAGGAATTACCTTACTCTACCTTTTATACAAAAACAATTTTAAACTACCACTGAGAACAGAGCTATAATTGTATCTGATACTGAGACCCTAGATTAGTAAGAAACAACAAGTGTGATAAACATGATGCTTGAACACTTGGAAACAATCAATCTGAGTTCCAGAAAATAAAGTTAATGTGCAATAATAGCAAAGCTTAACACATTAACATGAACATAAACACTGACTTGTACTCATACATACATACATACCTGCATGTCCCTCTCTTTCTCTTTCTGTTACCTATTCAATTCAAATCTACTATTGTTGTTATCAAAGCCTTAAAAATGTATATCTATTTATTTATTGTTAAAATAGCCACATATGTATACATATATACTTATTTCTTTATTTTCGTTACATCTATGTTTTTGAGGTTTAATTATATCAAAACTTATGTAGTATTCATATATTTATTATCTATTGTTACATATATTATTATTAATGTTACTTAAGTTAATTTAAATAATAATGTATTCATGATTTTATTATAAAAATATTGAACTATTAATTATGAAATAAAACGAGCAAGAAATTTATTGACACTACTTAGCGCTTTTAGGCATAATAACTACTACTACAAGACCAGCTGAAGTTGTTAGAATAGACAGTGTTTGATGTAGACACATTTTTATTCATACGAATTGATAAAATAGTAAACTTGGCATCACAACTTTTGCAAAAATTACTCATCTTTAGTAACATCTCCTACAAATGAGCTCAATGACACAAACAGCAATTTATTATTTCAAAATAAACATTCCTAAAAATCAACACAGGCTAGTCACAGCTTTGCTTTAATACAAAAATAAATTTAAACTAGTGTAGGCCTACACATATCATAAGTCTTGATAATGAATTAAAGTTAATCATTTATTTGTAATAGGATACGGTATCTAAATTTCCCAGTATTCTATCTATGTTGATAATTTTCGTAGTTCAGATACACTACAGTATAGTCAAATATATGTAACTCCAGTGATAAAATTCAAAAACTAACTTTTAGACAGGTAAGTAACAACTATCGTGAAGAATATCACACAGGTAAGTAGGCCTAACAACTATTGTTATGACAAATATCAGACAGGTAAGTAACAACTATCATTGTGAAGAATATGAGACAGCTAAGTAACAACTATCGTTGTGACGAATATCAGACAGGGTAAGTAACAACTATCGTTGTGAAGAATATCAGACAGCTAAGTAACAACTATCGTTGTGACGAATATCAGACAGGTAAGTAACAACTATCGTTGTGACGAATATCAGACAGGTAAGTAACAACTATCGTGAAGAATATGAGACAGGTAAGTAACAACTATCGTTGTGAAGAATATCACACAAGTAAGTAACAACTATTGTTGTAATGAATACATTTTGCTAATCATTGAACATTCATTCTTACTAATAAATATAGTAGCTACTAAATACAAATAACATTGTTAAAAATGTATACCTGTATTGCATACAGAACATGGAAGGAATATGTATTAATATTTGAAGTTTTTAAATTTACTATTTTACGAGACTTACCTTATATGTACTTCATAGTAGGCTACAGTATACTTTTGCTCTAGATTCTACCAGAGACTTGTCTATATTTTTCACAATTCAGTAAGAAGTAGGACTAACCATTTCTATATGTTTTAATGGAAGTGAAACTGAGCAAAGTTACTGTAACAGTTATTTTCATTTTTACATTACTCCTTCTTATAATATTAAAACATTATAATACTGTATTTTAATTGTAACTTATTTAGCCAAAACACGGCAGGAAAAACTAGCATCATGACCACATTCAATGCCCTGTGGCAATCTGGATGGATAAGTATAAAAATAAACTTATATAAGGCCTATATCACCTTTTGAAGACATTTTAATCAGCTTAACACCAAAATCAAGTATTAATAAACAAAACTGTCCTAAATTTACCAGTCCTAAATTTTATTCAATTTTCAATGTTTACGGAGGTCATTGGTTCATTACATAGTTTGGCTAAAGGTTAATGTTCTGACAATGGTTCCCAGCTGATTGTGAAACTGCTAGAAAAATTTAAACTATAAAAAGTGTAGTATTTTGTATATGATACTTTCTAATCCAAGAACAGCCTCCTAACTCTCTGGATTTCTACTTGAACAACACAAATTTTGCATCTCACAATTCCATTTTATTAAATTATTCTTAATAGCTTAATTTGTAAATTGCCCAATAACACCTTTACAGAAAACTATAAGCCCTACAGCTCATATTAGAATGTTTACAATACTCAAACACTTAAGTGGATCACATTTCATATAGGGTTACAGTATAAAAATTTCTATTTTTTCTTATATAGACTATTTTGCCAATAACTTTAAATTTTGCTACCACCACAAACAGAACTTTAATTACTTGTTCATTTTTTAAATTTTGAGTTACCTGGAGACCCTATGCCAATGACATATTAGTACTCTACTGAATTGGCATGAAGACTTTAAATCAACATGAGTAAACATTAGGTAAATAAATTATTTCAAACTTAACCATAAAACCATGGGTCCAAGTCAGATGGGCATAGTGATTGTTAGTTTATTTCATCAGTCAGATCTAACTTTGATGGCAACTGAAGTATATAGACTAAGCATATCTATACTTTACAAATTGTTATATACTTGTTTGTATACTCTACAAGTGAAATGGGTTTTTATATATCTTAAGAATTCAATTTGCAGAGTTTCTTAACAGGCTGTTCTTTGTAAAAATATAAAGTAATATTTTTCATTGATACAGTTGTAAATTGTACTGAGTCACCAGTGGAAATAAAGAAATAAAAAATCCTACTTTAGGCTAATCCTTTTCCATATCTTTATTTTATTTTTTACACAAATCTAAAGTTGTAAGCAATTAAATAAAATTCTTAATGCAATTTCTTCTCACTACAACCTATTTAAAAAAATAAGGTATCAAATAACCAACTTTGACCAATTTTAGAATTCTTTGTTTAAAGTTTGTTATTGACGATGGAAGGGTTGAAAAAAAGATAACAGGATTTTGGACATTTGCCATCTTTATAGATTATAAAAGGTATAACAAAAGGTTTTGAGGATTGGAATCTATCCTCTTCATCAGGTGGGGGAGGTATTAATACATACAAAGTCTTCTTGTTTGTTATTTTTGTATGTATTAATACCTCCCCCACCTCACGAAGAGGATAGGCGAGATTCCAATCCTCAAAACTTTGTGTTATACCTTTTATAACCTATAACAATGGCAAATGTCCAAAATCCTGTTATCCTTTAAATTTTAGAATTTTGTCTTTTATCCCCCATATAGGCTAACCATGATCCAATTGAGAACAGTCTCAGCCTCAGAATAGAGATGAAAACAAATTAGGATAAAATATCTTAATACAACAGTTGAGGGTAGGGAGAGATTAGGTATATGCTACTGTCACCCTGAACACAAACAAAACCAATGAGCCTAATGGGACAACAAGTAGAAAAGATATATTATAAGCATTGGAAGAGCTAGTAGGCCTACACAAATAAAATTAAAAAAATGTTTAATGCTAAAGAGATGGGATAGTGTAGTCTTACAAATATAAGGCCTTACTTAAATGAAACCAAATGTAGGTACTAGGACTCTTGGCTCTGTTTATTTGATCAGCTGACACTGTCTTCTCAATTCATTCAAATGACAATTATACAAAATTAATATTTCCAAACAAAAACATTTTGGGGAAAATGTAACTTGTAATAATTTCAACAAGTAGCCTTACAATAACAAAGAGTCAGTTAAACAATATAATTAATAATATAACAATATAGGTCTATTTAAATTACTGTTCATGTATACAGATAACAATTTACTGGAACTGTGTGCCA
Organism: Homalodisca vitripennis; assembly: GCF_021130785.1. Lineage (NCBI taxonomy): Eukaryota > Metazoa > Arthropoda > Insecta > Hemiptera > Cicadellidae > Homalodisca > Homalodisca vitripennis. Next base: position 143,546,706 of record NC_060215.1, read on the forward strand.
GAATGTTGTTTGACATTAACATTAACATACTAGATTTGGTTTAAAATATGAAAACTCTTAGTACTCTAACCTATATAGGTTAGAGAGAAGCCTGGCATCATCAAATTTTAGGAAATCATTGAACAATAAACAACATTAGTTAAACTCAATCACAAATGAGTACACAATATTAATTGTGAAACAAAAAACTATATATAAACAACATTAATATTAGGATTACACTCATATCCTACCTATATCAGAGAAGGCAATGACCATTATTATCACCTGACAACAAAGGTAGATTAAGTTACAAAATTCAGGAATTATGAGTCCTGAAATCATCAACGGACACAAAGCAATAATAATCATTACCAAGCAATGTATTAATAAATCTCAATTAATAGACAAACAACTTTTAACATTCAAGGAAGGGGTCCTCGTCCTTACAACCTACTTTCAGCTGGAAGCTATATTCAGAGCCATGTGCATAAATGAATATTTCTAATCAAATATAAACAAGTACACACCCTCCAAGAGTGTCTATGAATAAATATATGCTTTATACTACTTAAAAAACTATGAGTAAAGAGAATGTTTAGCTTACATTTAATATTGTTAAAAGAAAACATCCTTGATGGCTGCTAAGCTAGGGATTCCATTTTGCAAAATGACACAAACACACACATGAAATTCACACACGGAGGCTCAGTAATTTAAACACAAAATTTTAGACTAGCACTCGAAACTGTATTGAAATCAACAGGTAATTGACTTCATAAAATTTTCACTTATACTTAATATTCTCTGATAATAAACTAAGGACTAAAGGAGACGCGCCAAACTCTTCAATGTCTAGCCATTATTATTGGTGAACATTTCAATTCAATAAAGTAGTGCCACAATACAGAGCATGTTGCATGATATTAGTACACTCTTAGTGGATAAAAGTAAAACAAACTAAACAAAAACTAGTTTTATAGTTTTAAAATTAGTCCTATTAAGCATTTATTGATGAAATTGATTAAATTTTAGATAACAATGCGGACGAATACATAGAATCATATGAAAATAGCCTCTAAACAGGTCTGACAGTGCTGCCATTCCACACATCAAAGCTAAAATGACGACTACAGACTAAAGAAATCAGTTGTCTTTACCGTCTCGTTGAAGGTGTTTGGTTGAATATTGTTGGACAGTGTTTAGTCTTGTGAATTTGATTTATATAGAAACATTTTTATAATGGCGGGGTTACCTGTGAAAGTGTATGTGATCGGAGTTGGAATGACGAAAGTAAGTACTTAATATATCGTGAAACTCATTATTTTTATTATTCCTTGTCTACGTACCTACAACAGATTTTCTAGAACAGATTCACTTCAAAAGTTATTCCCTTGAATAGCCTAGTCCTGACAACTTTAGGCCTAGCCTGTCTTGAAATTTTAAGTAATTAATGTCTCGTGGGCTATGTGATTTGAGAAAATTGGTTTACAATATAAAATATAACGTAATTAAATTTTAAGGTTCTCCTGTGATGTCCATAGTCATAGGTCTAAATCAAGATGACTACTCTTCATAATTCTAAATAGACAATAGACAATAGACAATAGACAATATTATTTATTTCCTTTAAGACATTTTACAATGTAATTGGATACGTCAAATACAAGAAGACAAACAGCATTTTTGAGATCATTAGGTTACTTATAATAAGATCTTACAATTTATAGAACTTATAGTCTATAGTATAAAAATAGTAATCAGTTGCCTAGTTAATTTCGGAAAAAATTATAGTCCTTGTACTCTGCCACAGTATAAAAGGCTTGGTCTTTAATCCAGTCTGATACAAAACATTTAAACTTGTTAAAAGGCAGATTTCTAATAGGCAATGGTAGTTTGTTATACAATATGAGCTGTTGATAAACATGACTATTTAAAGTTTTTGAGAGTCTTACATATGGAGTTATAAGGTTGTTTCTATTTCTAGTTAAATGGTCATGATTCAAGTTTTGAGCAGCAAAGGAGTCTATATTCTGTTTAACATGAAGCAAAGTACTTAAAATATATAAGGATGGAACTGTGATAATTTTTTAATTTCTTAAAACTAGCCTTACATGATTGTCTCAAGGTTAGGCAGTCCAGAACTCTCATGGCCTTTTTTTGCCATATGAAGACCTTAGAGGCATGACAGGCGTTGCCCCAAAGGCGAATTCCATAGTTCATTTGTGAATGGAAAAGACCATAGTATACAATTAACAACGTTTGTTGGCCTATAGATAATTTAAGTTTCCTAAGAAGAAAGACAATGCGGGATAGTTTTTTACACAAATTTAAAATGTGGGGTTCCCAGCTCAAGCTGTTGTCCAGTGTAAAGCCTAGTAATTTTTACTTCGCTACTTACATTACTAGTAACAGGAACATCCCTGAGAGAAAAATAGATCAGTTCAGTTTTGCTATTATTGGTAACTAGATGATTAGAATCAAACCACCTTTTTGCATAAGTAAAGGCATTAGACAGGTTATGTTTTACAATTTCAAAATTACTATCAGAACAGAGTAGAGTGGTATCATCGGCATAGAGTACACAAAAAGTTGGAATATTACAATATATATCATTAACAAAGATTAGATACAAAAAAGGTCCAAGAACGGAGCTTGTGGGACACCAGCTATAACATCATCATACATCGAGCTGATGTCATCTACAACCACTTTTTGCTGCCGACCAGATAAATAAGATTTGATTAAGTTTAGTTCCTTTTTTCTGATACCATAGAAATATAGCTTATCGTACAAAATATTAAAAGACAGGCAGTCAAACGCCTTTGTCAAATCTATCAAATTAGATGCAACTATGTGTCTATTTTCAAAACCATTAATAATATACTCTACAATTGCTTCCATAGCTAAAACTGTGTTGTGTTTGGGACGAAACCCATATTGATGGCTATACAATAAGTTATTACCATTAAAATATTCATGAAGTTGTAGGATCATGCAAGATTCTATAATCTTTCCAATGATGGGTACGATGGCTATGGGTCGATAGCATTCAGGAGCCTTTAAGTCCCCTTTTTTAAAAATAGGTGTGATCTTGGTAAGTTTTAAACCTTCAGGGAAGATTCCATGTCTTAGTACTAGATTAATTAAAAAAGTTAACGGTTTGACAATAAATTCACCAACAGTTTTTACAACATAGTTTGACAGACCAAACACATCTTCGCTTTTAGAGTTGCTAAGGTGTGAAATAGTTTGAGACACTATTTCCATACTGACCGGTTGCCAGCTAAAACCAGAAACAGGGATAGGCTTATCAAAGTTTACAATAAAATCATTATGGTTGTTGTCATTTAAATCTAGATCAACATCACTATGTACATTTTTTGACACATTTACAAAATAGCTATTGAGACAATCAGGAGAAATAGGTATGACATTTTTAGGTTTAATATAGCATGATATAAAATTAATTTTTTATTACCTTACTAGTCTATAGTACTAAAATACACCAAGGATTTGTCATTTGAAAATAATATTATTAATACATGAAAATGAAAGTTTGATTAGTGTAAATAAGTTACATAGTAAATGTAAGATTTATACTGTTAATCTTTACAGAAACAGGCTATTGCAAGGTGTAACTTTGTATCCCACTCCATATTCATAGGCATTTCATGGGCTGCAGTATAATAAGCGGCTACAACCACACTCAAATCATTGATATTCATGATTACTATATCTAAACTACCAAAACCAAAATTTCAATCTGAATTATCTTACAGGTATTTCAAAATACAGTGTAGGTTAGCTGTTTTCATAACTTAAAAAGTAATAATTTAATGACGAATAAAAGGCTAGGCAATATTTATTTATAAAATGTAACAAATAAAATAGTGCAGGACTAATAGTTAGTTACTTTTGACTATTTTGAAGGTTAAACATGTACCTATAATAGCGTGTGACAGAAATAACTCTTGTACATCGCCATTGTACTTGCAGCATTTTATAAGATATACTTTTATCATAACTAAAATTTAATTCCAGAATCTTTTGGATTCTGACGAGTAATTCTGTTAACTTAAATAAATCTGTACCAGACGTTATTGGTACCTCCCTAAGCACGTCACGTAAAATGCTAGGGAACTAGGTACCTATCGTCCCTGTTTGTCGGCCTATTTTGAGTTGTAAATTCTTGAGCAACCGTTTTTGCGGTTGCTTCAATGGCGTGTAAAGTCATAGCATGTAGAATTTTCACTAAACCACTAAGATCTAAGTTACAGGAGTTTATCATGTTTTATATTGGTCAACCTGCAAATTGTCTGTTAAGGGAATTTTTGGTTCATCCATATGCTCATCCAAGCCACTCACAGCACCACCACGAAATAGACTAAGTCACGAATTGCGTTTAATTGCCCACGCATGGCATCAAGCCTATTCATAGGTTTAATTCCTCACCTGCATTGTTCGTGGGCTTCCTCAGTATTAAGTTTCTAAATCCAAGACACGGGTTTTGGAATATTACGTATGTCATACAACTTCATCTCCCAGCAGGATAATTTTACAAATATTAAATATTCACAAACAAATAACAATTAAGAATAATCAATAAATGTAACCCACTGTGTATTGGACAAAAATGTTAATAAAAAACTTAACAGCACTAATTATTAAAACTGAACTACAGAATACAGGTCACAATAGGTCTGCATTCACCGATCAACCGCCTACGATTGGCCAGAGGCCAATAGTAAATAGCAATCGTCACGGCAGAAACAAGATGGCAGCAAAAGAAGGAGGGAACAGGAATGGGCCTTTTTTATTATTGGTTCATGCTAGATGAATTTTTTTTAACCATACTGTGACTCCGCATTGGTTTATTACAAATAACTAATCTGTTTGATAATTTTGGTTCATTTTTCAGAATTGGCAACTAAAGCGGCCTAATCTCGACTGATAGTTCACTGATTGGTTGGTCTGCCAATTTAATGTATTTAGCCTCAATTAATTTCCTTTTAAAGAAATGAGGTTCCCGGTGTATTATGTTGGCTTCATCCCAGTTCATATGATAGTCTTCGAACCAACGATGGTGTGCAAGTTTTGACTTTTCTGCTAGACCCTGTCTTACGTTTTCTGTGTGTTGTTTTATCTTTACATTTAATGGTCTTTTTGTCTCGCCTATGTATTCCCTATTGCGACTACAATTTATACTGTAAGCATAGTTTATGGAATTCTGTGTGCCATTTTTTGGTTTTGTTTTTATGAGACTGTCTAAGATTATTGTGTGTTTAAAACGTGGTTCTAAGGTTGTAATTTCTACCTACTCTTCTCATTTACTCCGATAATCCCGGCACATAAGGGATTGACTTAAATACAAATTTATCACTAAAAAAATTCTGTTTTTCTGACTCAGGAATGATTCTTCTTGTTTGTCTGCACTTGTTTATTACTAATTGAGTATCCATTGCGTCTAAGATCTGATTCAACTTTCTTAAATTCTTCTTTTAATCCATCTTTATCTGAGCATAAGCTCTTAGCTCTGTCATGAGTAGGCCACTCCTTCTTTGACAGATTTTTGAAGGTTTGATTGATAATTTAACCATTTTAGCGCCAAGAATTTTGGGCAGGTCGCATCACATAACGCCAGAGTTACTGGTGCGGGTTGTCCCGTCGGGCGCCGCACCACAGCCCCGGGGTATGTCGCAGTAGCGTCAGGGCAATTTTATGAATTGACACATGTAGTTATAAATCGTTCTCATTTCGCTAAATTTTATGATAAAACTAATGATTTTTACCTAATTTTTCGTTATTAATAGGAGAACAATACATGTAATGGAATTTATGAAATGTTGTTCTGTCAAAATCATATACCTTTAAAAGTTAAATGCTTTTTCCATTTTTGTGTGTAAATTAAGAGCTCAAAAATTCCTGAAAAAAATATTTACTTAATAAACCTCTGTATTATAGTGTAATATATTTAATTGAGAAAGGCCTGTGAAAATTTGGTAAAGTGATACTAACAATTTATATATTTATCAGTAAGCAAAGTACAAAACTGAATTTTACTATAGAAACGCATGTGTCGTTAGATAAAACATTTTAGTTTGTATTGTTATTTTGTTTGAATATTGTTGTATGAACGTCTATGGAGTGCTACTTGCTATAGTACATTTTACATAAAGGCAAAAATCAGTACTAATTTTATTGATATTAGTCAATCAATGGTTGTGTATTGCATGAAAATGTTGAGTCTAAATAAAGGCTCTTGGCGCTTAACGTCAGAACTTGTCCAAGCCTGTATATATATATATATATATATATATGTAGGCTCTTGGCGTTTCATCACCAACCTAGCTTGAGCCTAAAGGCTCTTGGCGTTTTATGACTTAACAGGTTGAGCCTATGTATAGGCTCTTGGCACTAAAAGGGTTAAATATTTTCCTGTGTGTGTTTTCTTTTAAAAAAACAATAGTCTTAAGGACATCCCTATATCTTGATACACACACATCCAAAAAAGGAACCTTGTTTTGGACTTTCACTTCCATTGTGAGGTGGATGGAAGGAGAAATACTAATAATGTGATTCAAAAACTTATTTAATTCAGTGTCTCCATGAGGAAAAAGAACAAAGGTATCATCCACATACCTCCACCAAATCTTCGGTTTGAACTGAACTGAAGCCAAGGCTATTTGCTCAAGTTCTTCCATAAAGATATTGGCGAAAATAAAAGACAGTGGAGAACCCATTGCCATCCCCTCATCTTGAAGGTAAATTTGACCCTCTAACTCAAAATAATTGTATTGAGTGTAGTTCCATAATTACTGACATGGGAAGTTTAGTTCTCTCCATTAATGTTTGGTCTTCTTTGAGACGTTATTCAATGGTTTTGAGAGTTTCTGGAACTGGTACATTTGTGAATAGACTTTCAAAATCAAAACTTACTAGTTTGTGTATCTTGACTTCTCTACAAAATCCCTGGAATTTTTTATAAAAGTCAGTTTTTCCTAACAAAGGGATTGAAGTGGCCAAAAGGACTTTAGACAATTCCCTGCAAGGTGAATCACAAGAACTAATGGTTGGCTGGAGAGGGATACTAGTTTTGTGGATTTTGGGAAGGCCATACATTTGGGATCTTGGATTGGTGAGGAGTTAATTTAGATCTAAATTTATCTGAAAAATATGCTTTATGTTTTCTTTAGGCTTTTGTTACTTCGCATTCAAATGAATCAGTCGGGTCTTTATTTAAAACTGTATATTTGCCAGTATTTCAAGTTTCCGCAATCTTTTCTTTATACGCTACCGAGTCAAGTACAACAGTAGCGTTGCCTTTATCAGCTGGTAAGATTTTGACCATGTCGTCTTTCCCAAGGATCAACATAGCCTTTTTCTCCTCTATTATAAAATTGGGCTTTGTGGGAGGAATTTTCCTGAGCAAAAGACTGGTCTCACAACGAAACCGGTCACTCTGTTCCTCAGATAACTACAACAGCAGACTCGATTCCAGTTATGAAATCCAGTGCATTTGCGATTTGGTATTTATTTACAATACCGTGACCATGAAAAATGGACTTTTTTTCATGGGTTGGGCATTTATAGCCAAGTATTATTATCACAGGTGCATATAAAACTGGGGGGAAAAGTATATTATTGGTATGTCGCAGTAGCGTCAGGGCAATTTTATGAATTGACACATGTAGTTATAAATCGTTCTCATTTCGCTAAATTTTATGATAAAACTAATTGATTTTTACCTAATTTTTCGTTATTAATAGGAGAACAATACATGTAATGGAATTTATGAAATGTTGTTCTGTTAAATCATATACCTTTAAAAGTTAAATGCTTTTTCCATTTTTGTGTGTAAAATTAAGAGCTCAAAAATTCCTGAAAAAAATATTTACTTAATAAACCTCTGTATTATAGTGTAATTTATTTAATTGAGAAAAGGCCTGTGAAAATTTGGTAAAGTGATACTAACAATTTATATAATTTATCAGTAAGCAAAGTACAAAAACTGAATTTTACTATAGAAGAGAAACGCATGTGTCGTTAGATAAAACATTTTAGTTTGTATTGTTATTTTGTTTGAATATTGTATGAACGTCTATGGAGTGCTACTTGCTATAGTACATTTTACATAAAGGCAAAAATCAGTACTAATTTTATTGATATTAGTCAATCAATGGTTGTGTATTGCATGTGAAAATGTTGAGTCTAAATAAAGGCTCTTGGCGCTTAACGTCAGAACTTGTCCAAGCCTGTATATATATATATATATATATATATATATATATATGTAGGCTCTTGGCGTTTCATCACCAACCTAGCTTGAGCCTAAAGGCTCTTGGCGTTTTATGACTTAACAGGTTGAGCCTATATATAGGCTCTTGGCACTAAAAAGGGTTAAATATTTTCCTGTGTGTGTTTTCTTTTAAAAAAACAATAGTCTTAAGGACATCCCTATATCTTGATACACACACATCCAAAAAAGGAACCTTGTTTTGGACTTTCACTTCCATTGTGAGGTGGATGGAAGGAGAAATACTAATATGTGATTCAAAAACTTATTTAATTCAGTGTCTCCATGAGGAAAAAGAACAAAGGTATCATCCACATACCTCCACCAAATCTTCGGTTTGAACTGAACTGAAGCCAAGGCTATTTGCTCAAGTTCTTCCATAAAGATATTGGCGAAAATAAAAGACAGTGGAGAACCCATTGCCATCCCCTCATCTTGAAGGTAAATTTGACCCTCTAACTCAAAATAATTGTATTGAGTGTAGTTCCATAATTACTGACATGGGAAGTTTAGTTCTCTCCATTAATGTTTGGTCTTCTTTGAGACGTTATTCAATGGTTTTGAGGAGTTTCTGGAACTGGTACATTTGTGAATAGAACTTTCAAAATCAAAACTTACTAGTTTGTGTATCTTGACTTCTCTACAAAATCCCTGGAATTTTTTATAAAAGTCAGTTTTTCCTAACAAAGGGATTGAAGAGTGGCCAAAAGGACTTTAGACAATTCCCTGCAAGGTGAATCACAAGAACTAATGGTTGGCTGGAGAGGGATACTAGTTTTGTGGATTTTGGGAAGGCCATACATTTGGGATCTTGGATTGGTGAGGAGTTAATTTAGATCTAAATTTATCTGAAAAATATGCTTTATGTTTTCTTTAGGCTTTTGTTACTTCGCATTCAAATGAATCAGTCGGGTCTTTATTTAAAACTGTATATTTGCCAGTATTTCAAGTTTCCGCAATCTTTTCTTTATACGCTACCGAGGTCAAGTACAACAGTAGCGTTGCCTTTATCAGCTGGTAAGATTTTGACCATGTCGTCTTTCCCAAGGATCAACATAGCCTTTTTCTCCTCTATTATAAAATTGGGCTTTGTGGGAGGAATTTTTCCTGAGCAAAAGACTGGTCTCACAACGAAAAAACCGGTCACTCTGTTCCTCTCAGATAACTACAACAGCAGACTCGATTCCAGTTATGAAATCCAGTGCATTTGGCCGATTTGGTATTTAATTTACAATACCGTGACCATGAAAAATGGACTTTTTTTCATGGGTTTGGGCATTTATAGCCAAGTATTATTATCACAGGTGCATATAAACTGGGGGGAAAGTATATTATTGGTATGTCGCAGTAGCGTCAGGGCAATTTTATGAATTGACACATGTAGTTATAAAATCGTTCTCATTTCGCTAAATTTTATGATATAAACTAATGATTTTTACCTAATTTTTCGTTATTAATAGGGAGAACAATACATGTAATGGAATTTTATGAAATGTTGTTCTGTTAAAATCATATACCTTTAAAAGTTAAATGCTTTTTCCATTTTTGTGTGTAAATTAAGAGCTCAAAAATTCCTGAAAAAAATATTTACTTAATAAACCTCTGTATTATAGTGTAATATATTTAATTGAGAAAGGCCTGTGAAAATTTGGTAAAGTGATACTAACAATTTATATATTTATCAGTAAGCAAAGTACAAAACTGAATTTTTACTATAGAAACGCATGTGTCGTTAGATAAAACATTTTAGTTTGTATTGTTATTTGTTTGAATATTGTATGAACGTCTATGGAGTGCTACTTGCTATAGTACATTTTACATAAAGGCAAAAATCAGTACTAATTTTTATTGATATTAGTCAATCAATGGTTGTGTATTGCATGAAAATGTTGAGTCTAAATAAAGGCTCTTGGCGCTTAACGTCAGAACTTGTCCAAGCCTGTATATATATATATATATATATATGTAGGCTCTTGGCGTTTTCATCACCAACCTAGCTTGAGCCTAAAGGCTCTTGGCGTTTTATGACTTAACAGGTTGAGCCTATATATTAGGCTCTTGGCACTAAAAGGGTTAAATATTTTCCTGTGTGTGTGTTTTCTTTTAAAAAAAACAATAGTCTTAAGGACATCCCTATATTCTGATACACACACATCCAAAAAAGGAACCTTGTTTTGGACTTTCACTTCCATTGTGAGGTGGGATGGAAGGAGAAATACTAATAATGTGATTCAAAAACTTATTTAATTCAGTGTTCTCCATGAGGAAAAAGAACAAAGGTATCATCCACATACCTCCACCAAATCTTCGGTTTGAACTGAACTGAAGCCAAGGCTATTTGCTCAAGTTCTTCCATAAAGATATTGGCGAAATAAAAGGACAGTGGAGAACCCATTGCCATCCCTCATCTTGAAGGTAAATTTGACCCTCTAACTCAAAATAATTGTATTGAGTGTAGTTCCATAATTACTGACATGGGAAGTTTAGTTCTCTCCATTAATGTTTGGTCTTCTTTGAGACGTTATTCAATGGTTTTGAGAGTTTCTGGAAACTGGTTACATTTGTGAATAGACTTTCAAAATCAAAACTTACTAGTTTGTGTATCTTGACTTCTCTACAAAATCCCTGGAATTTTTTATAAAAGTCAGTTTTTCCTAACAAAGGGATTGAAGTGGCCAAAAGGACTTTAGACAATTCCCTGCAAGGTGAATCACAAGAACTAATGGTTGGCTGGAGAGGGATACTAGTTTTGTGGATTTTGGGGAAAGGCCATACATTTGGGATCTTGGATTGGGTGAGGAGTTAATTTAGATCTAAATTTATCTGAAAAATATGCTTTATGTTTTCTTTAGGCTTTTGTTACTTCGCATTCAAATGAATCAGTCGGGTCTTTATATTTAAAAAACTGTATATTTTGCCAGTATTTCAAGTTTCCGCAATCTTTTCTTTATACGCTACCGAGTCAAGTACAACAGTAGCGTTGCCTTTATCAGCTGGTAAGATTTTGACCATGTCGTCTTTCCCAAGGATCAACATAGCCTTTTTCTCCTCTATTATAAAATTGGGCTTTGTGGGAGGAATTTTCCTGAGCAAAAGACTGGTCTCACAACGAAAACGGTCACTCTGTTCCTCAGATAACTACAACAGCAGACTCGATTCCAGTTATGAAATCCAGTGCATTTGCCGATTTGGTATTTATTTACAATACCGTGACCATGAAAAATGGACTTTTTTTCATGGGGTTGGGCATTTATTTATAGCCAAGTATTATTATCACAGGTGCATATAAACTGGGGGGAAAGTATATTATTGGTATGTCGCAGTAGCGTCAGGGCAATTTTATGAATTGACACAATGTAGTTATAAATCGTTCTCATTTCGCTAAATTTTATGATAAACTAATGATTTTTACCTAATTTTTTCGTTATTAATAGGAGAACAATACATGTAATGGAATTTATGAAATGTTGTTCCTGTTAAAATCATATACCTTTAAAAGTTAAATGCTTTTTTTCCATTTTTTGTGTGTAAATTAAGAGCTCAAAAATTCCTGAAAAAAATATTTACTTAATAAACCTCTGTATTATAGTGTAATATATTTAATTGAGAAAAGGCCTGTGAAAATTTGGTAAAGTGATACTAACAATTTATATATTTATCAGTAAGCAAAGTACAAAACTGAATTTTACTATAGAAACGCATGTGTCGTTAGATTAAAAAATTTTAGTTTGTATTGTTATTTTGTTTGAATATTGTATGAACGTCTATGGAGTGCTACTTGCTATAGTACATTTTACATAAAGGCAAAATCAGTACTAATTTTATTGATATTAGTCAATCAATGGTTGTGTATTGCATGAAAATGTTGAGTCTAAATAAAGGCTCTTGGCGCTTAACGTCAGAACTTGTCCAAGCCTGTATATATATATATATATATATATATATGTAGGCTCTTGGCGTTTCATCACCAACCTAGCTTGAGCCTAAAGGCTCTTGGCGTTTTTATGACTTAACAGGTTGAGCCTATATATAGGCTCTTGGCACTAAAAGGGTTAAATATTTTCCTGTGTGTGTTTTCTTTTAAAAAAAACAATAGTCTTAAGACATCCCTATATCTTGATACACACACATCCAAAAAAGGAACCTTGTTTTGGACTTTCACTTCCATTGTGAGGTGGATGGAAGGAGAAATACTAATAATGTGATTCAAAAACTTATTTAATTCAGTGTCTCCATGAGGAAAAAGAACAAAGGTATCATCCACATACCTCCACCAAATCTTCGGTTTGAACTGAACTGAAGCCCAAGGCTATTTGCTCAAGTTCTTCCATAAAGATATTGGCGAAAATAAAAGACAGTGGAGAACCCATTGCCATCCCCTCATCTTGAAGGTAAATTTGACCCTCTAACTCAAAATAATTGTATTGAGTGTAGTTCCATAATTTACTGACATGGGAAGTTTAGTTCTCTCCATTAATGTTTGGTCTTCTTTGAGACGTTTTTTCAATGGTTTTGAGAGTTTCTGGAACTGGTACATTTGTGAATAGACTTTCAAAATCAAAACTTACTAGTTTGTGTATCTTGACTTCTCTACAAAATCCTGGAATTTTTTATAAAAGTCAGTTTTTCCTAACAAAGGGATTGAAGTGGCCAAAAGGGACTTTAGACAATTCCCTGCAAGGTGAATCACAAGAACTAATGGTTGGCTGGAGAGGGATACTAGTTTTGTGGATTTTGGGAAGGCCATACATTTGGGATCTTGGATTGGTGAGGAGTTAATTTTAGATCTAAATTTATCTGAAAAATATGCTTTTATGTTTTCTTTAGGCTTTTGTTTACTTCGCATTCAAATGAATCAGTCGGGTCTTTATTTAAAAACTGTATATTTGCCAGTATTTCAAGTTTCCGCAATCTTTTCTTTATACGCTACCGAGTCAAGTACAAACAGTAGCGTTGCCTTTATCAGCTGGTAAGATTTTGACCATGTCGTCTTTTCCAAGGATCAACATAGCCTTTTTTCTCCTCTATTATAAAATTGGGCTTTGTGGGAGGAATTTTCCTGAGCAAAAGACTGGTCTCACAACGAAACGGTCACTCTGTTCCTCAGATAACTACAACAGCAGACTCGATTCCAGTTATGAAATCCAGTGCATTTGCCGATTTGGTATTTATTTACAATACCGTGACCATGAAAAATGGACTTTTTTTCATGGGTTGGGCATTTATAGCCAAGTATTATTATCACAGGTGCATATAAACTGGGGGGAAAGTATATTATTGTATTATATTGATGCCTTTCGGGCATTATTGCGTTAAAAATGGAAAATAACCGACAAAATTTTGTCGAACAACACTTGGAGGGTTAAGGATCAGGGGCATCACGTGATCTGGGATTCGACTTTTGCAAGCTCGAGTTAATTTTTTTTTCTAAAAGAGCAAGCAGTGCGCAGCACTGCGCAGCGGGCAGGCATCGTTGACAGAATTAACGTACTTGTCAGCATCATTTCAGTAAAATTGCCAGAGATACTGTCAAAAACAGAGTTTTCAAAAAATCGTAACTCCTTTGATTTTCGTTGCCGACGAATTTTTTCTTCACTATTGTTTTCAGGAAAAATTGTAGTTTTCAGGGAAAAAAAAATGAACATACCTTTCCATGGTCACGTTATTGTAAATTGATACCGCCGATTTTTTGTGCCACAGAAAAGTTTAAACCCTTAAGATAAAATTGATATTTCCGCTTCATTGGTGATTTTTGAAGAGAGGTTGATTACATTTTTATTATTGCATCCATATTCATTTTGCCATTTTTAGACAAATCACATTGTTAAATTAAATACCAGGAATAAAGTAGCAACAATTTTGTAATACACAATAATTCTAGGATGCCTTGTTCATTTTTATTGTTTAAATTACCGATACAATGTGTTAAAAATTGAAGATTTTTGTGAAAAATAAAACTACTTCTCTTGTTGTAAATTATGTAAACTTCTGATTTAAGATAAAACATGTCTGGGCAGTTTTAGCCAGAAAAACTGAAAAGTGTGATGGTGTTGAAAGATTTCATGAACTAAACATTTTAGTAAAAATGTTTGTTATTTTTAAGCCTGGATTTTGTATCTTGCCAGGGTTGTAGGGAATGATATTGATCAATTTTTTTGTTTACAATTTGTTATTGGAAATCTTTTTGTAATGCAATTTTTGTTATTGCCAGGGTGTGTACTCAACAGTGCTGCCAGATTATAAATAAAACTTTGTTACATTAGATTATCATTTTCCTTTAAATAAGAGCAATATAAATATTAAAACCGCAATATTTAGTATTACATTAAAGTTACAGTCCCTGATTAAAACCAAACTTAAAATACAATCGTTTACTGGGGAACAAGTGACATAGATATGCATATACTTATTCCTTTTACACTATAAATACCTTATTTACTAATTGTACATATTTTACGAGTATTTTAGTGTTAAAAAGTTTTGGATTATTGTTAAATTAAAGTTATTTCCAATAAATATAAATTATTATCATCCAGTTTGATACATTTAGCGTAACAATTTGAACCTGTCATGAAATCAGTGTAAACTGTAACAATTGCAAGTATGTTTAGTATGACAAGCAGTTATAGGGACAGAAGTAAGTGCTACATACTTGGATTAGGCAATTCCGTGCACAGTATTGTGAAACATGCTGAATAATGACATGAGGTTCGCATTTATTTGGTCTCTATCTGACAACAGTGTTTTCAAGTACTTGCAAGCTTAAATTTGTTACACTGGATACTATTGTTCTAAAAATATTCATTAAAAATATTACACAAAGAGATGAATTTTAAAAATGTACCACTATTTTGGGCATAGTATACACTACAAAATAATTAAAAAATCATTATCAGAAGTTGTTTAGTGTGTAAGCTTGTCCTGAAAACATTCCTGACCTGATACACTTTAAAAATAAATATCTGAATATGTATATTTAAAACTGATATTATTTTTTAATTTTTATTTGTATTATATGCTAACATCTTACACTAACATTTTTGGACTAAGTTTGGGAAGTGCCAAATATAAACTGGAAAGGTCATGTTGCATCTAAGCCAAAATTTAATCTTCTGGAACTGTTTTGTTGATTTAAGTTTTTTCTTTGGCTTCAAGAGCCTGTATTGCTGTATATATGATTACACAGGGTGTCCTGTAACTCTCTGGACCAAGGTATACCAGTTGATACTCAGGTCAAGATGCTCTCTGATGCTTAGTTTTCCATCTGTCTGTCTGTATGTGTTTTTACTACAAAATAAATATCTCTAAAACCAATTAATTAAATTATACCAAATTTGGTTCAAATGTTTATGGTAACAAAGCCAGTTACTGAAAAAATTTGTCATGAAATTATCTTTAGTATTTTCTAAATGGCAACCATAAAACTTAAACTTTATGGTGAAATATGTTTGTCTTGACGTGAGCATCAACGTGGTATACCTTTGTCCAGAGAGTTACAGGACACCCTATATAGTAGTTATAAATGTGTGTAGTTTAAAATTTATAATGTGTTTGCACCAATGGTTTTAAAATCCAAAGATAATAAAACTTATGAGATAATATTTCTGTTAGAGATGTTATTGGTCCTGAATTTTTTTGGTTTATCTTGTGAATGTTTAAAATTTCGAACGTATATAAAATTATATTAAAATTAAGTTTACTTTCACGTTTTATATTCTTATACCGTTGGACTTCTTTATATGTAACTTAGTTCTTATAATTAAACAGAAAGTAGTTTGCAAATTTATTTTTTTTTAATCTAGCCTAGTTAAAAATTCTATAGTAAAAGTAAACAAAATTAAAATGTAAACCCTAAATTAGTATTTCAGCCATTCCCTTGTTACGGATGGAACATCCTTTAGGATAAATGTAATTAAATATTAAGAAATCCTATACATAGTTTGAAATCAAACTGTGCGGTAAGCTTTCAGTTAGATCTGCCAAATTCTAATTGCAATCTGTGTGCCTCATAAAATTATTCAAACCAGCTGTGAGCAATTGAAGGTCTGTTACAGACGTGATGAAAAAGAGGCATAGGAAAAAGAACCTCAACTTCGTGTAAAGTTTTCTTTGAAATATATTGATGCTCAATTTCAAAGAATATGTGTTAGATAACTCTTGTACTTAATTGATAATGCAATAGTATCAATTTGAACTATAGCATCTTTATAATAAGGGGAAAAAATTTGTAAAACAAGGTACGGGACGTTAAGGACGGACACAGATGATAATATAAATAAAACACATGATAAAGGTATAATAAATGTTATATTTAATTACCAAACTAAAGTATACATAACTTTACAGTATTATAACGTAATTAAAGTCTCTCTAAGCTTATATTTTCTTATATAAGGTGTTTTCTTAAATTATAAAAGTTATAATTGAATTGACTTTTCAAATTTATTAAACATTCGATTTTCTTTTATTTCTGGAGACTTGAATAGTCCACTTATTTCTATAAACACAACAATGTAAGTCTTTGAGTTGTCAATTTTAAATAATTGTTTATTGTTTTTTTCCACTAACCATAGTCATTTACACAATTTCAATATTGTCATCCATATCGACACAAGTTTGTGTAACTTTGACATATTTTTGTTTTCTCTTTTTTTCACTAACAAATTCTATGAGAACATACATTCCTATCTTTATTCCATTTTTGGACACAGGTTTAGACAAGAGTTTAATTGGTCTCACTGGCTTCTGTATACATTTCTGAATACTGTGACTGTTTCTGTTGAACCATACGCTTTCTCTGAGGATAGGTGTCATATTCATAAAATTCATCGGGCTGGTTTGCCTCGTGTCTTCTGTTTCTGCCCATATTTTCTTTTTTTTTCGGTTTCCTTTAAGTGCTTAAATTGTATGTCAATCTGACCTGATTTTGTTGATCTACCTGCCATTAATTCTTCTTTCTTGTTAGCCCTTTGTTGTTTCTTTCTGCATCTGTCTTCAAGTGATTATTCCAAGCTTCCTGACCAAGTTTCAGTCCATCCCTGAATTTCTGAACGTGCAAACTGACTTTTTCTCTTTCCATAGCATGTTTATCTATATTTGAAGTCATATCTGAAAACAAACACAATAATCAAACAAACAAATTTGTCAGGTTTATATAGATATTTAATATAATTTATATACATTTTTCTCTGTTAAAGGTAGGACTAGGCCTATGTAAAACGTTGGTTGCAGTAAAACAGTTTATTTTAATGATAAATACTTTGAAAGCTCTACCAAACCACAGTAATAAACAAGTGTTATGGACGGAACAAATTTTAAAATTTAATATAAATACAAAGAAAAGTAAGAAAAATTTAACATTTTGAGGTTAAATTAAGAGTGCATTGTTAACACAAAATTCATTGTTTAATGAAATAGTTCATTTAACATTACTCAAATAAACCAACTTTCTTACTTTTCCTGTTAAGGGCTAGGCTCCCACTCCCAGGGAGCGTTTACAACAAGGTAAACTTCCAAGTTTCTGATCATCAACTTGATCAAAACTGGTATGTCACTGAAAAGTACAGTTAACAAGGGTTTCCCTGCAAATTTTAAACAGACCGCTGATCAAGGTGTTCTTATTCTTATATTTTTGTTCAAAATCACCTACAACTTCAAATCTGAAGATACTAACAGGAACATTAACAGTACAAAAAATATGTAAAAACAATAATTTTTAAAATAGTTATTGACTCTGTCAGCTCAGATGTTTCTCTTAGTAGTAAAACTAAAACTGAAAGTATAAAAAATAGTCTAAATTTTACATTTAGGATTACTTTTCTATGGAATGGTTGATATTATATTTTTTTTACTTTTAATTTATTTTAAGTACGGCATTGTAAGTAGTAATTGTGCTCCTACTGATAACAGAGATCATAATCATAGTGTTATCTCGAAATTCAACAAAATGGCAAGTAATCATTTATCAGTCCAGGAAACAAATGACAAAAACTCCGGCGGTGATGTTTGCTGGATGTATCTCTTGGCAATGAATGACCCCGAGCTCGATTGCTAGCTACCATACCAGAATCTAGTACAGGTCGAGGACTTAGCTAAGCGCTCGGCCATGGTGTACTACCACTTCATAAAACTTGTACTCCTTGCTACAAGGTGTAACAGAGGGAAGATATAACTCTTATTGATACAACTCGAGAAGAGTGTGAAATATTACGATAAAGCATCACACCTCCAGTCGAAATTTATTTACGCCTTTGACAGTTTCACGGTAATCTATATTTATCGATTCCTCTCCAACCAAACATTGTCGAGATCAACAATAAATTACTGCTATATAACAGTTATAATTTATAAAAATATTACTTGTAAGTAAATGCCGTATCCCAACAAGCAAAGTGAGCTGCCCGCTTCGTATTTGCGATGAATGCAAAGTTTGGCACTCATAGAAATGTAACTGATTCGTCGATTGTGAGTCACGTTTTACAACAGAGAGCATATTGCCGCCCCCACCCCTCCCCCTCCCGTAGTTCGCAGAGCTCTCGGAGCTAAAAGGTTCTTCATAAGTCAACTCCGGCGCTATTTCTAACCAAGTTATAATGAATAATTTATTGTTTTTATAGATATAAACTTAACAAATTGTGTAAGTCATTTTAATTGACCCGCCGCTAACCACTGCTTGTCCACAAACCTTCAACATGTATAAACATAATTTATTACACATACGTGTGCCCCCTAATTGTAGTATTGTAGATTGGGGTTGTAGGAATCAGCTGATCGGAAGTGTGGTCCTATAAGTCCCAATCGGAAACGCCCTTGACCACCTGTGCGGGCTTCGGTGGCCGCACTTCTGGCGAAAAAAAAAAGAAAAACATCCCTCGAGACAGTACCCAAATTCAAGCTCAGATCACGTGAGCGCTCGTAAAGGTCATATTTTACTTTGGTACTACCAGTTCATATTTATGATAACCTAACCTCTTATATATAGCGTAATAACAAGTCGAGAAGACAAGAACCGATCGTCATAATGACACAGTATAATTTTCACGATAAGTCAAATGATGTCTGTTCTTTCTAAGAATTGAGTTTATTTAGAAACTGATAAGAAAACTGTTCTAAAAATAGCGACCTTCCGATAATACCGAAGTACCGTTTTCCCACCTGTGTCCGGATTTTTTCTATCCAAGGCGACCCGGCCAGGGCTCACCGGTGTAAGTAACCTTAATTTATACGGAGGTTTCAAGGTCAGAGGAGGACCGCCTCGTCATGCCATGCCATGTCTCTGGAGGTCGACCAATGATGATGCCGCAGATTATCGTGCACGCACTGGCTAGTTGGGCCTTGACTAAAACTACTTGTCATGTAGCTTTGAGAAAGCTCGGCGTGGAATTTCTCAAAATCTTATTTACCCCTGACGTTGTTCCATCTAGGCTAGTGTTGTGACGAAGACATTATTATTTTACACTATGTGAGTCAGGATTAAATGTCTCTGTTGATCTAGGTGCTACTTGAAGTAGAAACGTCCAAATTTAAATAGACCTGTAGCTATGCACAATTTAATGGCTTTTACAAATGATTATGCTTTTGCCTAAAAATAATCTCCATATTGTCCACTTCAAACAAATATTTTGCGAATTTCGCACTCAGTTTCAATTTTGGATAAAATAACACCGACTACTTCAGTACGAAAAGCAATCCACTCTAACAGTAGCGTAGCCAGAAATTTCGTTCGGGGGGGCCCGAAAATTTGGGTCCGAAACCGGGGGATCCGGGAGACGTTTTGTGTGTTATTTGCCAATGTAAAAGGTAAATACAAAAAAAATTTGGAGCTTCAGTAACTATGCCGTATAGAAAGTGGAAAGATGTAATAGGCAAATTCAACTCTCACAGCAACTCTAATACCACCAATTTTCTTGTATAGCTACAGAAACTTTACGAAGTTCGATTCTGGCCGAGTAGAAGGCACCAAAGTGATGTTGGATTCACTGGATAAGAAAGAAAAAAGAACAAAACAGAGCTTCACTCAAGCGTATAATTGACACAACTATATTCTGTGGAGAAAATGAAATACCCCTTCGGGGACATTTGGCCACTGACGGCCGAAAACCCTTTAGAAAAGGAGGGCAATTTTCGAGTGTTGCTCGGGTAGCCTACAGATCAAACTGATTAGAAGTTCGGCTACTTTGGAATTCACTGATTGAGGTATTTATGAAATGAGTTATAATGACGATTTTTTGTATCATTACACTGTAGACGAGTATATATAACTATCGGAAAAAAATCAATTTCCGTCGGAAATAAAATACACCTGAAAAACTCTAAGGATTAGAACTTTCAACTACTTCGGACTTCAGTTATTGAGGTAAACGTTGTATTTTTTATTGAGTTAGGACAACGACTTTTGTTATCATTAAACTGTACTCGACTACCTATATAATTATCGAGAAAAAATCACTTTTCGGTCGGTAAATAGCGAAGAAAAGCTCTCTACAGATTCAAGTTTTGACGATTTTGGATTTCACTGATTGAGTGGTTGAGGTAAAGGTGGTACTTATAATTATGTTAGGACATTGATTTTAGGTATTAATCCAACGCCGATTAATAAATATATAATTATCGAGAAAAAAACTAAAATAGTCACTTCCGATCAGAATATATTAAGGAAATGAAATAATACCTCAGTCAGTGAAATCCAAAGTAGTCGGAACTTCTTATCAGTAGAGTTTTTTCCGGTGTATTATCCGACCGGAAGTGATTTTTTCAATTTTTCTTCGATAATTATATAGGTATTAGTCGGCGTTCAATTGATACCTAAAATCAATGTTCTAACATAAATTCTAAGTACCACTTTTATCTCAATGACTCAACCAGTGAAATCCAAAATCCTCAAATCTGAATCAGTAGAGCTTTTCCTCGGTATTTTCCGACCGGAAGTGGTTTTATTGTTTTTGTTTTCTCGATATATATATATATATATATATATATATATAAACGTCCTAACATAAAACACTAAACATAAACATAATTAACATAATTATAAGTACCAACTTTTAACCTCAATCAGTGAAATCCAAAAATCGTCAAAACTTGAATCTGTAGAGACCTTTTCTTCGGTATTTACCAACCGGAAGTGATTTTTTTCTCGATAATTATATAGGTACATTGTACAGTTTAATGATAACAAAAAATCGTCGTCCTAACTCAGTCGAAAACACCACATTTACCTCAATAACTGAAGTCCAAATTAGTTGAAGTTCTAATCAGTAGAGTTTTTTCAAGTGTAATTTTCCGACCGAAAGTGATTTTTTTATATTTTTTTCGATAATATATACACGTCTACAGTTTAATGACACCTAAAATCAAACGTCGTAACTTAATTCTAAGCAGTCATT
Source organism: Homalodisca vitripennis (assembly GCF_021130785.1). Taxonomy (NCBI): domain Eukaryota; kingdom Metazoa; phylum Arthropoda; class Insecta; order Hemiptera; family Cicadellidae; genus Homalodisca; species Homalodisca vitripennis. The sequence goes on from NC_060215.1 coordinate 143,568,366, forward strand.
TTACGTCCTCAAGACGAATTTGAACAAAGTGATCCCTAATTTAAACTGTTCGCCGTGTTACGGTCCAGGTTACTTTGCGACGTCTTGTGACCGCGCCCTATAGAAATTACCGTGATTACACTACACTATCCGAAAGGCCGAGCCCAAAAGTATCGTTTGATACTTTATGATGATTTAAACGAAAGGACAATTCTATTTTTAAACAACGGTCACTTTAATCAATTAAATCAATCAATTTAATGTTTGTAGACAAGAGTAATGATAACTCTCCCTTTTTTTCCTGCTCCATGCTTTATTTTTTTATGTGTCTTAAAATTTCGGGGGGGGGGTCCGGACCCCCTGGACCCCCCCTTTGCTACGCCACTGCACTCTAATGTGTCAGTAACACAGAACGGTAAAACTTAGTAAGCGTTATACTTAAATTATTTTTAAATGGATTTATTGATCATAATTTTCAAATCTAGAGAAAGAAAGCAATGCCTGTAGATTAAACATAAAATATTTCACTACTATAATTGTAGGAGAAGTAAGAGAATAGTACAAAGTAGTTATGAATTTGTTTTCAAACAATTTCCCATTTCCTAATCGATCCGTTTTATTTTTGTATAACTCTAACTGTAAGTTTACTGGTGAACTTTCCTGGAACGTTTACAGAAGTTTCTTTAATACTTTGGAACCAGTCTATTTCACTTTCTACCCGTGTCTTGTAAACTTCCCTCCTCATATAACCCCTACACAAAAAGTCCCTGTGATGATAAATTTGACTTTCTACCGGTGATTGACTTGTTTTGGTTTCGGTATCAAATTGCGTACCGGTACCGCTAGTAATATTTGGTGGTTCTACTTCTGCGTCAGGGATTTGTGTTGATAGTTTGTAGGTTAAGTCGTAGTTTAAATCTACAAGTATGGCTCGCGAACTGTACAAGTAGTACCTCACTTTTATGCTTCAGAAAAGCAAGTAGTACCTCACTTTTATGCTTCAGAAAAGCAAGTAGTACCTCACTTTTATGCTTCAGAAAAGCAAGTAGTACCTCACTTTTATGCTTCAGAAAAGCAAGTAGTACCTCACTTTTATGCTTCAGAACCGCAAGAAGTACCTCACTATGTACCGTATAGCGCGCGGCGAGGGCATTCCTTTCACACGCTCTAAAAAGCTCCATATCTGCATATCCCGGTTAGAAATGCCACCACTAACTTACAGCCTACACAAAGGATGACCCCTACTATTGTTAAAAAGTGAAGTATTAAAACCGAGATAAGAAGTCCCAAATTATCATTGGGCGAAAGAGTATCTGATAAGATTAGGAATTCTTAAAATAGTATCTTGTCCGTTATGGTAGCAAATCACGAGATTTAGGCTGGTATAAAGATGGATACAGATTGAGATAAAGAAACTAGACTTCTTGTTGTTATCAATAAGATGTAATAATACGCATTGAATCAAATATTTGTAATGCATTTTAGACATTCGATAGTAAACCGAACCGATCGCAAATTTAATGTTGCAGAATTAATATTTTATAAGCGAATACAATGAATAATTTTTCGTAGTTTTTGACATTTTGTAACCTACAAGAACACTAATATTTTTGTGGCTAAATTAAGCAAATAATTATACTAATTTTATTTTGTCATGTATCGTTTGCATATCTCTGAAAATGAGTATGAAGTTTACAAACTATTTCCTAGAAGTTGACAAAAAGTGTTTCAGAAGTAAAGCCATTAAGTGGAGACAGCTAATTAACCGAATGTCAAAATATTTGAAGTCCGACAAGATAGAAATAATGGATAATCTATAGACAAGAATAATTTTATTGAAGAGCAGCAAATTATAAACATATTGCCAGTTTTGATATTCTTTATTCTGAATTCAAGAACATATTAGTCATTTCTGTTCTATCTTATACATTGTTTTCAAGTCCTTATCTGTATGAATTCCAATTAAAATAAATTTAAGTCGCGGCTGACGTAATACTCGTAAATAAGGACTGGTTGTGATGTTCAGTTGAAGAATTTATCGATTCCCAGCCTAATCAAGGTTTATTTTCGATTCTCGATTCTTGACATTTTTAATAGATTCTGATACAATAGTAAGTCTTATATACATTTATAATCTGGCGTTTTAATGGAAAACAAAATGGTAGCGGTTTTGGAATTAGCTGTAACTAAGTTAAAATAACATGAATGTGGAATGCACAGTCGGCCACTTTCAGGCGCACCAGTCGGTGATTGTATCGATCAGTTGCTTCCCGATTGTCGGACTGTAACAACTTCATTGCTATCTGACATTTCGCAATAGACGTTCGTTCATGTTTAAATTATGTGAATGGTTTTATTGTCAAGTGATCACAACTATCAAATCGGCCCCGTCTACAGTGTAGAAATGTCACAAATCCGTTTTATAGTCTCTGACCTGTCGGTAAAGTTATTTCTCAGAGTCGGTCAGTCAGCGGTGTTACTGCTTCGTCGCGTCCTCACATATCTTATCATTGTGGTAAGCGTACGGCATTCCAAGAACGGTCGCTGCTACGGTTTTTGTTTTTCCAGATAAGCCATGTGGCAGATAACATTCCAGATTTATCTTTGACAAGATTATTCCAAATTTCCTTATCCTTATCAATCTGTAACGCGTATTCCTACTTCTGTTTTTTCCGCAACTCATCCCTTCCACCTCACTCTTAATCTAACCAATCATGAGTAGTGTACTGACCAAAACAACGCCTGATATTAACAGTACTTACATGCATTTAGTATTTAATTATAATAATATGACCACATTTTGCAATTTAATAGTTTATAATTCTCCTTCGATTGATCAAAGATTTATCTATTTTTTCGATGTAGGTTATCTTAAAGGCTCTTGACTTAGATATTTAAAAACATAAGGAAACAAAAATCTATTTTAGGTTGTACATAAATTAGGTAACATTTATCGATTAAAAATGATTACCTACAACTATTCATAGTAAATAACAATTATATCCATACACTTTACTCACAGTTGTTCAAAGTTTCAATCAAATATTTAAAATGAGGCCTCCGTAAAGTCTCAGTGCTCCAGTTTAAAATGCATTGTGCATTTGGCAGTGCCGAAGAGAAATAGTGTTGACCTAATAATGTAAATGGATTAACTCAATATATGTAATCTAATACAAATTAAATCTTGCTATCTGTTCAACCAATAATTAGGGATTTCCCTTCCCATAGCTCAATGTGTGCGCTCACAAGGTAGTCAATCCCAAGTACCTACCGAGTCGAGGCCCATCCCTAGTGAAGTGAAGATACTTCCACATTTCCTGAGGTGGCTGGCAGCATCATTTACGAAACCGGTCCATCCCCTACCGCATCCTGAGTGCCCTCACCCCCCCCCCATCAGTCACACCCCATTGCCCACAAATCACTTGGTTCACTTCACGCCTCCCGCCAAGTGCTATTAATAGTCAAGGATTATTATCGTGTTGGGTCTACAGGGGCTGCACCCGTTGTGCAGGTGTTCGAGCCCATAAATCCTTCTTGGCATTTACACTTGAATGGGAATCCGAACTGAACATTTAATCACTTTAAGGTGGAGCCTACCGTGGCAGGACCTAGGACTACATTTATCCCGTTATCAAATTAGGGATTGCTGCTGAAGGGCCGGGTCAAGTAGACTCGCACAAGTGCAGAGGGTTAGCCCCGTACTTATACCTGCTGATGTCTGTCCCACTTGTTGGGAACATGAATGTTGTACTCTTCTTGGAGAGTGGGGGGAGGAAGAGGAGTCTGCGAGTATGTTGGTGAGACTACCTGTAAACTATGACTACGGGAGCCTCACTCCCAAATTTCAAAGCACCATGGCCTTGAAGGCTTACGGCCCTCGCCAACCTTAGTGTCTTTGCCCACGTACTCACAGTCCTAATGGTGCCTGTGAGATCCGATGGATCCTGTACTCCAATCCGGAATTGGTTATTCCCTTAACTGGGGTGCTCGGCAGGTTCCTGTGAGATCCGATGGATCCTGTACTCCAATCCGGAATTGGTTATTCCCTTAACTGGGGTGCTCGGCAGGTTCCTGTGAGATCCAATGGATCCTGTACTCCAATCCGGAATTGGTTATTCCCTTAACTGGGGTGCTCGGCAGGTTCCTGTGAGATCCGATGGATCCTGTACTCCAATCCGGAATGGTTATTCCCTTAACTGGAGTGCTCGGCAGGTTCCTGTGAGATCCAATGGTCGAGCTGCACTTTTAATCACCGACTGTGCATTAATCAGTTTGTCCAGTTCTTGATGGATGGAGTTAATTTTATTACATTGTTATTCTTCATATAAACATAAACAACACGAGTCCAAATGTGGCGTATTTGTGGAATAGTAAATCTGACGTTGTGTAGTAAACACGTCACGTGTTGTATCTAAGTGTTAAACGTGTATTTCCAGATTACTCAATTTTCTTCGCACTACAAATAATGTACCTCAACCTTGTTTTGAGAGTCTGCCTTTTGCGTCAAGAATTGCGCGTTATTTATCCTCGCCTCGCCATACCGTCGTTATCTCAGTTCGCATAAACACAAACAAGCAATCTATTGTTCTCTGTTCCAGATATAGATAAGTTACGAATGAATGTGTTTGTGGAATGTAGTCTGTCCGGATCTGATATGATCATTGCTGTAGTTCGGGAGTAATATAAATTACCCGGGTCTTTCTTCAACTTCTTGTTACCTTCCATATCTGTCTTGAAAACGTCAAACTATAAACCTTACGTAAATGGTTATTTTTAAAACAGATGTGTACTGCAATTTACACACAGTCCCAACATTATTTTTCAAGTAAGAGTCGGGTAACTCTGAGATAATCTGGGAAGTAAAAATATACAATGTAATTATCACCCAATCGTAGCTTCTTTCCAATTTAATAAAAAAGTTAAAATACACTCGGTATAGATGTATATAATGTGTTAAAACAAATAAAACGTTTTATACTTTACCATAATAATTTGTACGCACAAACAATATTTGATTTTTAAACTATTAGAAATAAATTCTGTAGTAATACCAGTTTTATATTTTAGTTTGACTATTTATGACCACTAATTATTTTTCTTTGTCATCTGTAGAGGACACGTGGTTAATAAGCAATAACGCACCATAACAATGTTGTCATAAAATGTTATACAATTTTACCATTAAAGTATGAGGAAAGTAGCCGGGCATACACTGGGAATCAGGGGCGCACCGACGGGGGAGGGGCGAACGGGACCTGCCCCCCCCCCCCAGGAGCATTTGATTTCAAAATAATCGATCGCCTAATAGTCTATTTTCAACTAAACATGAAATGTATATTTGAACTTGGAAATAAATTTTAATCAATATATACATTCAAACGTTATAACTATTTTAATATACCAATCTGACCGCGCTATTCCGATAAACGGCGGTATTTCGGGTAAACTATGTTTCGGACAAGTAGTATTTTCGTGGAATCGATGTTTCGAAGGAATTTTATTTTGAATAAATAATATATAGGAAAACGCTTTTTCGGAAAACCCACATTTTGGGGTAAAATATATGGCATAGTACCGAATTTGCGGAATAGTGTTCGGGAACCTCGTCTTACAAAACCCGTGACTTGTTAACTCTGTTTTGACAAGCACAGGCGGGGATCTAAAATATTAACAAATCTAATAGTCTAGAATTCCCAAATACTTAAAATATATTTTCATCAAAAACTGAGTTTGCGGAATTAAATTGATTGCTCACATCTTTCTCTGTTCCAGTTTTCTTAATATGCATGCAAAATATTTAATGGAATAAGAGTGTTTTAGGTTATATAAGAATAATAATAGTTAGCAGAATTAATTACTACTACTAATGGTCAGATTCCGTTATATGCCCCCAACTCTTACACTTTTTTCAATGAAATTAGAACGTTATAAAACGATGTAGTTGAGTAACAGAACTAACATTATGCCCCAACGCTAATTTTTCATATACGGATGATTATTATGAATTACAATTAATTGGTTAATAGCTAAGAAAAAAGGGTATTTACGTATTATATCGACTACACCCCTACATTTCTCGAAACACAAAAATTCAACAAAAACATACATTACCAAACAAAAACTAAACTCTTTATTAAAAAAAAACACACAAAACTTGTTTTTATTCTTGATCACACTCCGCCACCCAAAATGCGAGTGCCTCCGGTGCTGCCGAAGCCCGCGCTGATGTCAACGAAAGAAAAACATCCCTCGATATAGTGCCTATCAGTAAAATATCAAATTCTAGAGGGGCTGATCAGAAATATAAATTGAATTGTAATGGAAAGCCAATTATGTACCGTGCAAAAAAACTTAAACAATCATGTGATGCCGCGCGGCCTGCCGTAATCGGGATTCTCGAGAAAGATAAGATAACAGCGACAACAATACCGATCACAATACCTGGAAATGCTTGTTGATTGATGGAATGTTAGTTCTGTTACTCAACTACATCGTTTTATAACGTTCTAAGTTCATTGAAAAAAAGTTTAAGAGTTGGGGGCATATAACGGAATCTGACCATAAGTCTGGAACATGTACCCGTCATAAAGTGTTTTACGGCAATGGAACCGACAGTAAAGTATGCTATTTTGTCGGTGATAGTGGAGTGAAAATTGTAACAACTAGTTTACACCAGTTTGCTCAGTATTGCACTTTTATTGGTCTCTTCAGTCCACGCGCAATATAACTCGGAGTGATATTAGTAAACCATATTTATAGCTTTTCGTTACAAATCGTTAAAACGTACGTTAACATCATTACCAACTCACGAACAATTGATATACGTTAAAACGTACGTTAACATCATTACCAACTCACGAACAATTGATATACGTTAAAACGTACGTTAACATCATTACCAACTCACGAACAATTGATATACGTTAAAACGTACGTTAACATCATTACCAACTCACGAACAATTGATATATAACTATATTACTGGGTGTTCTACTGCTTCCTCTCCTCCATAACTTCGTGATTTTCGACACACACCAACCCATACAGTCAACCCGCCGTCTGCAACTAAATGTTTCAGCATTTTTATGTGATATCGAATACCTTATGTAACGGATGAATGATTCGGAAGCACAGCCAGATCATTCAAAATGCACAAGTGAAAATATGTGTTCATAAAATATGTTAGATTCGATGGTCATCCCACTCGTCTTCAGATACGGAGAGACGTCGGTCATGTTGCGTAGATAATCGCGCTTATTCGATCTGGGCGATCTGTCAAGCAGCATTTGACATCAACACGATTTCACCGCCAATCCTCTGTGCCTGTTTTATAATATATTTAGTGATCTATTGATCGATTATGAGGGCGATAATATAAACCTAAACTTGGTTACTGTCATGTGATAAGAACTGAAATTGTAGCCTGTTGTTAATTTTGAGCCACTACAGATGTAACTGGTTTTCGAAGACCTGAATATCGATCCATTGTCCTTGTAATATATGGCTGGCCTTGTAACATAGTAAGCCCAGTTGAACCCACACTGGGTACAGCAGAAACCGATGTGTCGCTTATCTGGCAACCTATAGATTCCGGGAGCGGCACATCACTAACTGCAAATTTCGGGATATTGGGGTTCAAGGGTAAATCGACAGGTCTAGTCTACTGCGGGAGATGGCTGTTGGAGTTGGTGAAGGTGACTAATTGTGAAGGGCTGTTGCAAGCCCTTAAGGGCTCCATAAGGGCGTACTCCTCCTGTCCGCTTTCACTGGAGAAACTGGTATAGACATGGCTTCCCCTCCTTCTAAGGAGACATGACTGAGTTAATGCCCAAAATCCATAATGGATGTCGAGAGGAGGCAGCCTCTAAAATGTATAGGGTGTTACTGGTAACACTGGTACAAAATATAATGTAATCGGGATGAAGAGAATCAAATTAACGTTGTGTCAATGTTATTTCTCCATGATTGTTAGTTATAATTATCACATTGTTTTTTTTTTTGTTTCAGTTCGAAAAAGCCAGGGAGGAGGGACAACTTTGATTATCCCCAGATGGCGGTAGAGTCCGTGGGCAGAGCTATGGCGGATGCAAAAATCGACCGCTCCGAGATCCAACAGGCCTGTGTGGGATACGTTTACGGTAATTTTGTCTTCCATTTTTACAGAGAGTATTGTTATTGTTTTCATACGTAATTTTAAAATTACGATGACAGTATAGAAGACCGACCAGTTCTTTAGTGCCATTGCTCAATACGTAATTACCTTGTTTGTATGTGTATATACCACTTAAGAGTGAGGTATGACATTTAACTCGGGTAGGTCGTATTGGATTGTTGTCGATAAGAGGACGCAGGTCTTGGCACGCCCAACTAACTGATCCCGTGCTTGGATCTTTTATACACGATATTTGGTTGTTGGCTTTCATTCCCTCTTTCATAATGGTACAAAATGGCGTAATATTGCACCGGACTTCCAACCAGTCAAGTTGAGAAATAACAAAATGGAAATTACAATGTGTAACTCAGTCATTTATATTTTACTGAATGATTGAAATAGTCAATTCTAGAGTTAAGTGGTGCACGGTGGCGCTATTTACTCTGAATATCCGATTCGACACGCGAACACGTCACGCCATCGAATGAATTGGCTTTTTATTGAATTGAAATGAATCATTCATACATAAATATTTTTGTTTTGATTTGAATTCTTAAAATATAAGATCCATGAGATGCACAATTTTATGCAACACGAAAATTAGGGGAATCATATCTTTGTTAGGGGTTTTAAATACATTTCGTAGGCGTGTTGTGGCGATGGGAGGGGGGGCGCTGATCATGTAGTATTTGTAAAATGTAGATAGTTCAGTTAAATTTTTTCCTGGTGAACTGTTCCATGTCCACCATAATATCTGTTTTCGTATTGTACCCGTAAACTGATTTAATGAACAATACGGTAAATTAGGATGTATTTTAATTAGTGTTGGTGATTAGTGTTAGAAACCACGAGGCCACGGACTTGAGCTATGGCGACCTCACCATTAGTACATCTGTATAATTCACTTCCGGTTCCGGACGACGGAATGTCCGTTCGTAATTCATTACTGAAGCGACGTGGTGATGTGGCGGGGTCACGGCCGGCCGCCCAGGGGCGTATCAGTGCGGTGGCATACTCATTAGGTTTCATAACAGAGTATTAGTGTAAAGACGTGTTAACAACAGTTCTAAATTTGGCATACACGGAAAGTTGTTTCTTATTTTGACGAAATATAGTATTATTTGTATTGTCACTCAAAACATCTGTACCAAGACTTACGAAATATTGTGTGTTGTATACTTCGTCACCGTAAATGTAACCTCGAAGGATTATAGGCCCGTTGCCGCCACACTCACACTAACACTGCTAACCTAGTGTGGATTCTGGCAGTAGTTGGCAGACCAGAAGGCAACACTTTGTTGGTACCACATTGTTTGTTAGAATCGGGTTAAAACACGAAAAGCTAGTTAATGTATACTGTTCAATAAACATAAACCACTTGTAAATTCAAATAACCTTATTGCTTATTGACAGTAGGATTCCTTGGAATTTTATACTGGAATAAAAGAACGGCCTCTTTGAAACTAATGAAAATGAAGGAAGAGGTAGGCAACATTGTTTTGTCAGGGGAACCATTTTATTTGTTTAGATATTTTAAGCCAAATTATTAAAACTTTAAATCAAATAATTTTTATACTCACAGTAATATTTTTTTGTAATTCAAGCCAGTCGGACTCATAGTTAAAATTAAGTGATTTTTACACTGGTGCATGGGTTTAGGAGAGAGGGTGATAAACAGTGGGGTGGCGAAGAAAGAGGGTAATGTAATTGTAATGGTACAGAGAGGTCTGTATGTAGTCGGTGGTTAGGAGGAGAGTTGGTGATAGGCAGTTGGAAGAGGGAGTGATAAGCAGTGTTGTGGCGGACGGAGAGTGATATACAGCGATAAGGAAGAGTGATATACAGCGATAAGGAAGAGTGATATACAGCGATAAGGGAGACCGATACACCGCGATAAGGGAGAGCGATACACAGCTATAAGGAAGAGTGATATACAGCGATAAGGAAGAGTGATATACAGCGATAAGGAAGAGTGATATACAGCGATAAGGGAGACCGATACACCGCGATAAGGGGAGAGCGATACACAGCTATAAGGAAGAGTGATATACAGCGATAAGGAAGAGTGATATACAGCGATAAGGGAGACCGATACACCGCGATAAGGGAGACCGATACACAGCTATAAGGAAGAGTGATACACAACGATAAGGAAGAGTGATATACAGCGATAAGGGAGACCGATACACCGCGATAAGGGAGACCGATACACAGCTATAAGGAAGAGTGATATACAGCGATAAGGGAGACCGATACACCGCGATAAGGGGAGAGACATAAGCCGCGATAAGGGAGAGCAATACACAGCTATAAGGAACAGTGATATCAAATCAAATCAAATCAAATTATTTATTTTCTCAAGAAACATAATGCACATAGCAATACTATGAAAAAACAATATTATGTATATCAAGTCAACAATTATCCATTTTACAAAATATACTTTTTTCCCAGGCTGACCTATATACTAACTTAACTTTTAAACTTATTATACATTTTTACTAAAAATAAAATACTACTTTGAGAAAATATAGGGCCCCTAAGATTATAATTAATCTGATTAGGGGTTCCTTCATTAAAATAAAACCAGAAATAAACTTAAAGTTTTCAGAGCTCAGAGCGAAACAGTTTATTTAAAATAGAAAGTAGAAATTTAAAATCATTTAACATCACAATCAATACGTGTGCTTACTGCCTATTATTAAATTTCAGATAATAACCAAATTATACTATTTATAAACAAAATAAAACCAGATAATACTACTTTTAGTAAACAACTAATCAACCAACTTTAACGCAGTTTTGAAATATAAATTGAACAATAATTAAATATAACTAACTTACTATTTGTAAAAATGCCTCCGTGTTTTGCTGAATCATTAACCATTCTCTCAATAACCTCAAAAACTTTATACAATTTGTCTCACTTTTTATGTTGCTTGCCAATTTATTAATAATAATCTGGTGCTATAAAATTGAACGTTTTAGTATAAAATGTTGAATTAGGTTTTGGAACTTGACATTGATTTGCATTTTCTTAATCTTTAATGTTTAAATATTCTCCTGAACTAAGAATCTTTCCACCAATAAAAAACATTTTTTATTACTTTATATAGAAATAGAGATCTCAGTGGCAAAATCTTTGCCTGTTGAAAACATGGAAAAGACGAACAAAATTTTTCCTTTTTTAAAATCAATCTCACAAATAATTTTTTGCAATGTAACAAGTGGTTTTAAGCTCGTAAAATAAGTTCCTCCCCAGCACATTATCCATACTCTAACCTACTATTAATCAAAGCGAAATATAATGATCTTAAAAACAGCCAATGGACAAATATCTTTCAAAAAATAAAACAAACGCACACTGGTAATTACTTTGTTTTTCAATCTCTCTATATGAGTTTTCCAGTTCAATTCACTATCCAAAAATTATTCCCAAGTATTTCGTTTTTGAAGTTTGGTTAATTTTTGAACACTGAGTGCAGGTTTTTGAATTTCGCAAACAATCAATACATTTGAAAAAACAATATTGCTGCAGTTTAACGTTCTTTCCGCAATGAAAAATTCAATATACATGGTTTTTTCTGTATTTAATACTAACTTATTGTTTAAAAAAACCACCAATTTTAATGAATTTTAAATCCTCATTCATATTATAATTAATTAAGTCCCACGACCCCCCAACATAGCAAAGAGCCAGTGTCGTCAGCAAATGCTGTTACTTTACCCTTAAACGTGCCATTGCATAAGTCATTAATAAATATTATAAACAGGACCGCTCCAAGAACTGATCCCTGTGGGACTCCACAGCATATTTCTCCCATTTGACTTATCTTACCATTTACTTTAACACACTGCTGCTCTTATTTAAGTAACTTTTAAACCAATTCTGAGCTACACCTCTAAAACCACAATTATATAATTTCTTTAGTAGTAAATCATGATCTACCGTATCGAAAGCTTTTTTAATATCCAAAAAAAGTCCCCTCACATTATCTCCTTTATTTATACCTTCATTTATTGATTCCATAAACTTATATAAAGCGAGCTCTGTACTCATACCCAACCTAAATCCAAACTGATTTTCAGAAAAAAAATTTTATTTTGTTTAGGAAAGTTAACATTTTTTTCTTTCATGACCTCTCTATATATATCTTTGAAAATGTTGAAATTAATGAGATACGCCTAAAATTGGAACAATTGCTTGCTGAGCCACTCTTATGTATTGGTATTACTACTGTATTTTTTAACTTTTCTGGAAAAAAAACTCCTGTTTTAAAACTTAAATCTATTAAAAAAGTCAAAACGTCCAAAATTGTGGGATTAAATTTTCTTTAGCATCACTGTATTAATGCCATCCAGACCTGGTGATTTACCATTTTTTTAGAGAATTGATTGCTTTTTCTACATCCCGGCTCAAAACTGCCCTCAGGAATATAGAATTAACTTCATGACACTCAGTAAAGGTATTACTGTAAACCAATGTTTGTGATTGTAGTATCAATAGAATAGTTACCTACCACATCTTTTACTACAGCTAAAAAGTATTTATTAAATTCTTCAGCTACCGCCTCTGAGTCATTTATTATATTACCATTAATATTTAAAGAAACGTGTTTTTGTCGTTTTTCTTTGGCCGGCTATTTCGTTAACAGTATTCCATATTTTTCTCAGATTACTGTTATTTGTACAAAACTTATCAGTATAATAATTAATTTTCGCTAGCTTTATATCTTTCTTTAGTTTATTTCTAAAACGTATGTAATACTGCTTAAACTTATCATCACTAGATCTATACTTAACTTTATTAAATAACTCATTTCTTTTTTTAATACGTCTACATATGTTATTTGTTATCCAAGGCTTAAGTTTTTTGTCAACATTACTGTCACTCCCCAACTTCGAATGTACAGGCAGAAATACAAGTAAAAAGTTGCGCTTCAAAGACATCATAAGCAATTGACGCATCACCTTGTGTTTTTACTATAGACCAGTCTACAGTCTCAAGTAAGCTTATCAGTCTATCATAACAGACCCTAGCGAAGGTGACGCGGGGAGGGGCGGAGGCAGCACAGTCAGCTGACCGGTCCCCCCGCATCCCTCCCATCACACCCCACAACCGTAGGCCCGTCATGTAGTGATCTGTTATCTGTGTCTGCAATACATAAGCTTTACACTCAAATTTTACGTTTACTGGCTAATCTAACAAACACGTGAATCAATGCAAGTCTGAGAAATATTATTTGTTACTCGTGTTGGTTCATTTACTAATTCTAGACCTAAACTTGCCAGCTTTATTTTGTAATTAATCTACATCATAAGTATCCCCACTTAGTATATCCACGTTGTGATCACCAAGTATTAATAAATTTATTGCAGGTTTATTAACACTTTCCCCATTTAAATAACCAAATAATTCGCCAACAAACTGATTTATTGTCGATTGCAATATTCTATAAGTAGCTAAAAGATTAAACTCATTACTTAAAAAACTAAAACTTAATTCTTATTATATCTGCTGACCTAAACTGAGGAATTTCCTGTTCTACTATATTTACACAAATTATCCCTAATAAATAACAGCGATATCCCTAATATATACAGCGATAAGAGAGAGTGAGACACAGCGATAAGAGAGAGCGATACACAGCGATAAGGGAGAGCCATAAGCCGCGATAAGGGAAAACAATGTGCGAGCGCGAAGGAATTCATTCTAAAGCGGTCATTAGTATACCTCAGTAACTAACTGGCTTTTATTGCTTGATAAAACATCGAACATGAGTGTCCCCCATGGTATTTAACATGTAAAATGTCAGCAATATCAAACAATAGCTTCTGTCGGAACAAGAATCAAAATGTTTTAGTTTTATTGTGATTTGTATATCTGACTAGAACAAATTCATTATTATCGGAGGATCCGAGGAGGAAGTCCTCAGTATCGGGTGTTGCAGTATTCGTCTCATGTTGAACGCTGCTCGTCACAGCGCACCCCTCCACAGTCCTGTACTAATTATATCACTCGGTCTAGGAGAAGGGGAACGGATGCGGAAGCCTAGTCGCAGTATACACTCGATTAATAAAGTCTGCTAATTATGTCACGTGCACTCTCCGTGGGTTCTATTCGTTACGTAATCCAATCGTTTATTTTAATTTGTTTGTGAAATATAGGTATAATATTGTTTTAATTAATCTCCCTCGTAACGCATTAGTCTTACTATCCCACGAACGTTACCAACACAAATAATATTATTAGTTTCATATTTAGTTAAGTAACTTAAGATCACAATTTTTTATAAAGTAGTTAAAAGTGCTATTTTCTTATGTTATCGTTTGTCTCGTCGTTAAAATTGTGTACAACTTATCGTTATACGCTTACATTACACATTTTCACAGACCAGTACCCCTCCCCCACCCCTCAGTATTTGGGGTATTAAACTGTAATGTATTTCTGTGGTCGGAGAATCCTTAGATACTTCGATGGTGTTCATGTTCGAATTAATTGTAAAATATTTCCCCCGTTCTTTCCCTTCCCCTTGAGCAAACAAGTCAATCACTGGATGCTAGGGTATGTCACTTACCACCCCGTTCCCCTTGAGCACACAAGTCGGTCGCTGGATGTCAGGGTAATTCATCTCACCCTTACCTTCGCCTCACCTCTTGAGCACGCCAATAAAGAGGCACCACCTGCCTCGAGTAAGCGAGCAATGGAAAGGGAATTCATTGCTAAAGCCCGGTCTTTGACCGTACCGATCAGGTCGGCAAGTCGTGCCTGTTTGTAGCTGTTTCCCTCTTTCGGTTGCCAGTGAACATGTCATCCGTGACATCTGTGGCTAAACTTGTGTCAAATCTTTCATCGTGAATGATCAACATTTCATTTTGGGTACTGATTACACGCATGTCAACTATCAACCCTTTCCTTGAGATAACAATGACTTAACCAAGTATCACTTGTATACTAGTATCATCTTAAAGCAGGGAGGAGATGATGTCCTTCACATGCCCTTGATAACCCAAGCAGCAGTTTGGTATAGTTGTCACTCCAGAAGTCGAGATGCTCGCTAGTTACTTCCAAAGCCACTCATTCGATGGTTGTACCATTTCTCACATACTACTCAAATTATCCGTAGTTGTGACAATAATATTGTGTAATTACATTATTCAGAAAAAGAAGCTTTACACACTCGTGCTTTACTATGACCTTTTCTGTTTATTGTACACAAGCCCTGGACTCGAAAAGTTCGGCCTTGTCCTACATAATGTTTTATCTTATCATGAACCGCCCAGATAGAAAACAGGCTCCTTTATCTGTGAGTTCAATGATATGATTATGCGTGTTGTGCTTTAGAAACAATAACTTATCATCTCCAGGTTTTAATGTATGTCCCGGTTACACAGAAAGTTTCTTTGCGTCACACTTTTGCCCGGAATTAGAAAGAAGAAAAATTCTACTGAATAATGTAATGTATAAATCAAAACTATTCTGATATTTTCTTCAAAATGTTCCGCTGAACTGGTCGCGCCTACCTAAGGGTTTCGTCTCGTTCTTAGGGTCGCGTGAGTTATATACATAAAAAAAAATCATCCTTGAATCAGTACTGGATTTAATTTTTTGCGTTTTAAAATCGAAAAAAAAAAGACATTGACTGAGCTGTATACCAATATCAAAATATTTTATATCCCCGATCTTACTCTAAATACCTCCGCCCTGCCACCGCAGTAGCAACTAAGGTGTATGTGGATCCTCGGTTTCTTAATTAAATTTTCAAATTTGGTCAAAAACCTATGCCGAAGATTTAATTTTTTTCTAAATCTTAATCTTAACCCTGAAACAGTTTCATACAACATTCTACATCACAGACTAAATAAGTTGTCAGTGTTCTGTATCGTAAACTACTACTACTGTAACAATAAGCTATTACAGCGTTATCAGTGAAACTACCTGAGTCGAACGTCTTATCGCTATAAAGATAATTGGATTGGAAATAGTCAGCCGGGCTTGGAACTGCAAGCAGTCGCAGTTCCAGGAAGCGTCCACGTGATCTGTACACCTGCGTTACTAATTAACGCATTTTGGTTACCACAACCAGGTGCTTACGATTCAAGAATGGAGAATGGTGAATGCACGCAGTTCCAAGGCTGCAAACGTGTTGTAAGCATTTGACGGTCTTTGACCCACAAATCTAGTCATTCATAACTTGTTAACGCTGATTAGAGCTTACGGGTTAGGGCACATTCAACAGAAAATTTAGAAATGGTTTTGTCAAATTTGCCAGTGAGGTTCTCTTTATAATTATCTTTTTATGGTTATTTTTTAAATTTCAGACCTTCAATAATTAAAGTGTTGTGTCTATTTGTGGCTGGGTTACATTTTGTAAAATTTTAAAGTGTTAGCCTTATAACATACATTATCTGAAGGCAGAACAAATATTTAAAAAAGATTATCAGCCAATAAGGATTTTATAAGCATTTAAGTTAGTAATTTTGCGCTATTTCATAGTTAGGCTTATACACTTTAACCGTTTGCTATGGATCTGATATAAACATGTCCCAAATTAGTTCTATAAATTCCTCGCAGAATAATAAAACATACATTTCCGTTTTATTAGACAAAGGTAGGAAAAAATTTTGAAATTAAAAAAGAATTAAGCCAACCAAAATTCGATCGCATCACCTAAATTGCTACAGTATGATCAGTAATTACTTTTAACTACAGCACTCAAATATAACATTCTTTAATTTTTTAAGATTGTGTAAAGCTGCTGCCTTAAAATGCAGTAACCCGCTGTTTCACCCTATTAGGGGTTTCAGTCCGTTAGCCCCTCTCCCCTTTGGATTAGCCCTTGTCACTATTCATCTTGTCTGTAAGTATTAATAAAAGATGTCTAACCCCACCGTCGGTCACCCGGCGTTTGACATTATTGGCTTAGTCAGGTCTCAGTTGGACAGAACAGCTGATCTGGCTTTGTCACCGATCGGTCGATGAACTGGCGCACAACCTTGGTCTGTCTTGTTATCAGCTGCTTACATTCTGTCTTTTTATTTCCCCTCGTTTAATTTAGATCAAATTTAGGATAGTAGTAAGTATAGTGTAGACTGTAGTGAAATAGCAAATTTCACCATTAGTATACACAGGTGGCTTTTTTCCTGTGTACAGTGGTATGAAAATCTGGCTTAACTAATAATGCTAAATTAACACAGCTGCAACAATGCCTTGTTTTGAACTGAATTGTATCAATTAAGTAAATTATCAGGTGATAGTTTTCCATAGCTTTTTACGTTGCTTCTTCTCCAAACAAAGCATGAAAGTGAACATTAACAAGGGACACTCAGCTGATAGTTTTCTCTTGGTTTTTGTTTCTAGATGTTCTCGAAACAAAGCATGCAAGTGAATAGTAGCAAGGGGCAATCAGCTGATAGTTTTCTCTTGGTTTTATGTTGTTTTTAGATGTTCTCGAAACAAAGCATGCAAGTGAATAGTAGCAAGGGGCAATCAGCTAATTACCATTTTTAATGGATTAATTAACATTTTTTATGGGCTGACATTTCTACACAAACACTTCAATTATGCAATCACATTTATTTAATGATTTGTATTACCGTGTATTAGGTAATCTAATTAATAAAAAACTAGGGTATCAATTGACAGTACTGTTTATAAGATATTAAAAAAAAACCTATGATTATCAAAATTATGTAGCATAATTATCTTCCTATGATAATAAAGCCATTCTCACTTAGAAAATCGTTTTCTTATGACAACATTTGGAAATCAATTTAAATTTGGAATTTAACAATTGTTTAACAATTTTTAACACTTTGATGAAATGAAACACAATAACTGCTCATGGCGAAGCAATAGTTGGTTCATTCTTCTTTTGTAAATTATAGAAGATAGTCCACTAATAAAGGTAACAAAACAGTTACTAATTATTTTTACCTTATATACAAATAATTTCTTATACAACTCTTGGAACTAAACCAAATGTATATCGGCAGGTGACTCAGCATCTGGACAGCGAGCACTGTACGAGGCGGGTATCATGAATATTCCAATCTTCAATGTGAACAACAACTGCTCAACTGGGTCTTCAGCACTGATGCTGGCCAAACAAATCATACAGTCGGGTAATGCCAGCTGTGTGCTTGCCCTGGGATTCGAGAAGATGGAGAGAGGCTCTCTGTCGTCCAAGGTAATGTGATGTTTGTCTTGTTTTCCAATACTGTTTGTGACAGGATTGAGTCGAGCAATGCCAGTTGTGTGCTATCTCTGGGTTTCGAGAAGATGGAGAGAGGCTCTCTGTCGTCCAAGGTAGTGTGACGTTTGTCTTGTTTTCCAATACTATGTAAATGGGATAGAGTCTAGGAATGCCAGCTATGTGCTATCCCTGGGATTCGAGAAGATGGGGAGAGGCTCCCTGTCGTTCAAGGTACTGTGACGTTTGTCTTGTTGTCCAATACTATCTTAAAGGGATAGAGTCGAGCAATGCCAGCTGTGTGCTATCCACAGGATTCGAGAAGATGGAGAGAGGCTCCCTGTCGTTGAAGGTACTGTGACGTTTGTCTTGTTGTCCAATACTATCTTAACGGGATAGAGTCGAGCAATGCCAGCTGTGTGCTATCCCCAGGATTCGAGAAGATGGAGAGAGGCTCCCTGTCGTTCAAGGTACTGTGACGTTTGTCTTGTTGTCCAATACTATCTTAACGGGATAGAGTCGAGCAATGCCAGCTGTGTGCTATCCCCAGGATTCGAGAAGATGGAGAGAGGCTCCCTGTCGTTCAAGGTACTGTGACGTTTGTCTTGTTGTCCAATACTATCTTAACGGGATAGAGTCGAGCAATGCCAGCTGTGTGCTATCCCCAGGATTCGAGAAGATGGAGAGAGGCTCCCTGTCGTTCAAGGTACTGTGACGTTTGTCTTGTTGTCCAATACTATCTTAACGGGATAGAGTCGAGCAATGCCAGCTGTGTGCTATCCCCAGGATTCGAGAAGATGGAGAGAGGCTCCCTGTCGTTCAAGGTACTGTGACGTTTGTCTTGTTGTCCAATACTATCTTAACGGGATAGAGTCGAGCAATGCCAGCTGTGTGCTATCCCCAGGATTCGAGAAGATGGAGAGAGGCTCCCTGTCGTTCAAGGTACTGTGACGTTTGTCTTGTTGTCCAATACTATCTTAACGGGATAGAGTCGAGCAATGCCAGCTGTGTGCTATCCCCAGGATTCGAGAAGATGGAGAGAGGCTCCCTGTCGTTCAAGGTACTGTGACGTTTGTCTTGTTGTCCAATACTATCTTAACGGGATAGAGTCGAGCAATGCCAGCTGTGTGCTATCCCCAGGATTCGAGAAGATGGAGAGAGGCTCCCTGTCGTTCAAGGTACTGTGACGTTTGTCTTGTTGTCCAATACTATCTTAACGGGATAGAGTCGAGCAATGCCAGCTGTGTGCTATCCAATACTAGAATCCAATACTAGGATTCGAGAAGAATGGAGAGAGGCTCCCTGTCGTTCAAGGTACTGTGACGTTTGTCTTGTTGTCCAATACTATCTTAATGGGATAGAGTCGAGCAATGCCAGCTGTGTGCTATCCCCAGGATTCGAGAAGATGGAGAGAGGCTCCCTGTCGTTCAAGGTACTGTGACGTTTGTCTTGTTGTCCAATACTATCTTAACGGGATAGAGTCGAGCAATGCCAGCTGTGTGCTATCCCCAGGATTCGAGAAGATGGAGAGAGGCTCCCTGTCGTTCAAGGTACTGTGACGTTTGTCTTGTTGTCCAATACTATCTTAACGGGATAGAGTCGAGCAATGCCAGCTGTGTGCTATCCCCAGGATTCGAGAAGATGGAGAGAGGCTCCCTGTCGTTCAAGGTACTGTGACGTTTGTCTTGTTGTCCAATACTATCTTAACGGGATAGAGTCGAGCAATGCCACTGTGTGCTATCCCCAGGATTCGAGGCTCCCTGTCGTTCAAGGTACTGTGACGTTTGTCTTGTTGTCCAATACTATCTTAACGGGATAGAGTCGAGCAATGCCAGATGTGTGCTATCCCCAGGATTCGAGAAGATGGAGAGAGGCTCCCTTTCGTCCAAGGTAGTGTGACGTTTGTCTTGTTTTCCAATACTATGTAAATGGGATAGAGTCGGGTAATGCCAGCTGTGTGCTATCCCCAGGATTCGAGAAGATGGAGAGAGGCTCCCTTTCGTCCAAGGTAGGCCTAGTGTGACGTTTTTCTTGTTTTCCAATACTATCTTAACGGGATGGAGTTAACTTTAGTTCTAATATTTAGATAAAAGTAAACTAGGATCAAGCATTTGAAAATAAAAGTACAGGACAAACCAGTTATAACTATTAAAATCCTCAACATAAACTCTCTGGAAAGGATTTAACAATAAATTTTAAGTTGAAAAAAAGGAAATCTATTCAGTGGTATACTTTTTCTATGTGTTATATTATAATTTGTTCCCCATTACATAAAATGTTAACAAACTTACTTTCTTTATACTGACTACTGTCTTTTGATGTGTTTCCTTATTACCAGAAATTTTTTCAAAGTTTTACATTGGTTTGTAGTTGGATACCCGTGGTTTCTATTCGATTTGTATAAAAAAACTTTTTTTTCGTAAAATTTTTATACAGGCATAGTTTATCGGATTTTTAACCACAAATTTTAGTAAACCTACCTTTAAAATAGCCTTTAAAAATCTGTAAAAACACAACCTTGCATGTATAAATAAATTGGTAAAAATTGGTTTAACAATTGTGTTGGAATGTAAAAATTGTGGAATTGGTGCTAGTGGTGTCAGATTTTCGAATATTAAGGATTATTGAATGCTGGATTACAAAAGTTTTATGTATTTAACTGAGTTTGATATTGAAAACTAAATTTCTTCTGTGGCTTTCAGTTTGACGACAGAACCAATCCTATGGATAAACATGTGCAGAAAATGGTGGATCTAGTGGGCTTGGACGCTGCACCTCTCACAGCTCAGTTGTTCGGCAACGCAGGGATCGAACATATGGCACGTTTCGGAACCACTCCCCAACACATGGCTAAAATCGCATATAAGAACCATAAACATTCTGTGAACAACCCGTGAGTACACATTATTTTTTTAAATTAATTGAACCGTTTTTTTATAAGCACATACATGTATTTTACAGGTAAAACTATTTTATCTGTGTCTAATTTATAGTGAGGTAATGATAAAAGTTGTGAGAGCTTTTGTATCCTGGTATAGTTTAAACCCGTGTGATGAACCCTAATTTGTACCAAAGTTCAAAGTAAAATTTATTGCTCTATAAAGGTTCTTTCCTGAAAGTGAACTTCTTTAGATCTAGAATTCTCCATGCTTAATTATTTTATCTGTGGCAAATGTTGTATGTTACAACAAATTGTATGACAAATTTAAAACAGTCTGTGGGGAGGCTGCCACTACAACAAGACAGAGTTTTGATTTATATTTATTTGGTTTTTTAAATTGATTTCTAAATATCTCAAAACAGTTATGGGACATTGTGTCACTTCCATATAATGACACCATTCTAATCTCAAAGATTGTAATATTGTCTATTGTTATGTTCTAAACTATATGTTATATTAAACTATATATGTTGCTGAATTGTATGCAATGATTTGTTTGCTTGTGGAACTGAAACACAGTAAAAACTTACTTATTCGTTCTAACATGATGCCAGCCAGACATGGAATTGTAACATGATGGTCTTTATTTGACAAATGCATTGCAAATATTGCGTTTTATGTTTTGAAGGCACTATGAAAACATTGAATACTGCGCTAGAACTGCTTCCAGTGAAATTTTAAAATGTATCACAAAGTAAACAAATGGTTATCCTATTTTAAAGCTGTAAAACTAACCTACTGTACTGGATATTTTTAGCTGAGAATGGTTTTTGTTGTTTATATAAGATAAACACAGTTCAAAAGGGTAGGCTATAAATAAAATGTTATTTTAAGACAATATATGAAACATCCAGAAATAAAAAATAAAAAAAATATTTATCATATTATATAAGAATACAACACACTACAGCACTGATATTTCTTTACCAATGTAATTGTTAGAAAATTAGTGCAGGTGAAGTTGTTGGAAGGAAAAACACCTCAAAGTTATGAAACATTTTATTGTTTGTCACCAGCCCAGATATCGAAGGTACCACTTATTACGGTGCACAATGACAGTTTTTACTATACTTTTACTATACTATACATAATTGAGTGTCTGTGGTTTGAGTTTGGAGGTACTCTCGGTTTCAGAAATAATCTCTAAATACTTCTATAGATTCATAATGAATTTTCATAATGAAAGTTGTGGTTGACAGTACTTTCAGTCTTAAGAGTTCTCTCTACACACAGTTTTGTGGTTGCAGGTACTCTCAATTCCAGGAAGAGTACTCTATGGATATGATCCTCCAATCACCAAGAGTGTTTGGTCCCCTCACCAAGTTGCAGTGTTGTCCGACATCTGATGGGTCAGCAGCTGCCATACTAGCCAATGAGGAGTTCGTTATTCAACATGGACTCCAAGCAAATGCTGTGCTCATTGTGGGAATGGAGATGTGCTCAGATCTACCAACCACTTTCAGCTCCAACAGCCTCATGAACTTGGTTAGTATTTTTTGACTTAATTAAATTTTAATTTTATGCTTAACGTTTTGTCTCTGAGTCCTTAGCGATGTGTCAGAAGACATAACATGTCCGTATTTGTGGGTTTCATCACACATTGCATATGGGTAAACTAAGTGTTAATTACTAATGGATGAATTTGTTTGACAGGTGGGCTACGATATGACACGTTGTGCAGCTCAGAAGCTGTTCAGCAAAACCAATTATAGGCCGGCAGATGTGGATGTCATAGAACTGCATGATTGCTTCTCGGCCAACGAAATGATAACTTATGAGGCTCTAGGACTCTGTCCCCCTGGCCGGGCTGGGGAATTCATTGACAGTGGTAACAACACCTACGGTGGGCGTCACGTGGTGAACCCCAGCGGTGGACTGATATCCAAGGGTCATCCACTCGGAGCTACAGGTAAAGCTGGCAGTACACTATGAAATAAATGCCTTCAAACAGTTCACCTTTTAACTATCATCAAAATCTTCCAGTTCACACCACATTGAAACTTGTACAATTTACTTCTTGCATTATCGAATTTGATCTTTTGGCAGATAAGTTTAAGATTCTACTTGGAGGAGTAGGGAGTAGGTTTCGAGTTTGGATGTCATAAGTAGTTGTATTTTGTACGTATCAAAGTTGCAGTTAACATTTTGAAAGAAATACAGGGTCTCCGTAAAAGGATGCCTGGATTTTGAACGGCCCTTACTTAAAAATTATTCAAAACAACAAAACGTCAAATTGAAATAAAAGTTACATTTTCTATGTAGCATAAGAGGAAACGTTAACCTTGGCATGCGCAGCAAAGTTGTGCGGTTGCAATCGTGTTATCGCGACTGATACGTCTGGTGCCAGTCGCAAGTACGATGTTTACAGTGCAACAGAAGGCACAGTGTGTTCTGTGGTGCGCAGAATTAAAATCGATTGTTAGTGTGCAGCATCAGTTTCGAGTATCAATGTCAAAATTCACCAGATGATAAAGCAATTGGTTGATGGTGTAACCACTTTTGTGGCACAGGAAGTGTGTTGAAGACATGCAACTGGCATTTTTATAAGCATGAAGACTTCATCAGACAATCAATTATTTTGGGCAAGTTTTGATGCAAGATTGTCAAAATTTCTTCGATTATGATATCACTTGTTTTTGGCCAGCCAGTTAACTATTTCCTGTATTCCCGGAGACCCTGTATAGATGGAAACATATGGGAGACTATCAAAAAGTATGTGTAGTGTATTTGATGTTTAAAGTTTTTCAGAATTGATGAAGGTACCAAATATTTCGCTAAGTACTACTGTGCAGGGTAGAAACACATTAAGCATATCCCCTACTAGAAATGTGTAATACATTTCAGTAAAGCCCATTGCTGATGTTTTCTGTGGCGATTGCGTCTAGTCTTGATAAAGCTTTGTTTAAAAAGAGATTCTCTTGCTTTTTGTTTTTTGTTTTTGTTGCCATATTGGATTTCATGAAACTTGATGCAGTGAAACTTTTGCTTCCTGCTTGGTAAAACAGTTGAAATTGTTGTGATGTATAAGACAAACAGCTGTGAAAGATTTAAAGATCATAACAGCTGTTTATGAACTATGAGGTTTTTAAGTAATAAAACACTGACAGGCACTAAAATAAGATGTAGGCCCATATTTGTATGTTTATTTAATTTATTTATTACTTTGCTAAATGTGTAGCTTCCCAATTTTGAAATACCCCGTATGTGTTGGTATTGTAGTTATCCAGGGTTATACAAGTATTAGAAATAGTAAATTATATAATTATTATATTTTTTGTTATATTCAGATTTATGAGATTTACTGTCTGTTAGAATTTTAACCCCAGCCATTTTTCCATGGACTTGCCAGAAAGCCCATGGCGATAAGGGGCCGTAGTGCAGAATTGAGGGAAAATACATCTAGTTTTCTTATTTTTGAAGATAATTTTTAGGTTTTTGTTTTAAATTGTTCACAAATAAGTGTACTCTTAGATGTAATAGTTAAAAAAGTACTTTTACAGAATGATTTGTTTTTTTTAGCGTATATATACTTAAATAAAATTTTAGTTTTTTTTATTTTTTATAGTTTGGACATACATAAAGGGTAGAAAAAAAATTGTAGCCCCTGAAAAATGAAGCAATTTTGTTGTACACATATTTCTTACTACACACACAAAATTTGAAGAACTTTCCTTGATAAATGCAGGAGATATATCCAATTAATTGTATTGCTGCATAAGCACTTCTTCATATATTTCCACATACACGTCAGTAGAAGTATACAGATATGTATACTTGTTTTTGCACTTTTGAAATAATAATAATTGTAAAATAACACAAACTAATTGTAATGGTTTTTAAGACTAAAACTTGTTTAATTTTTCAAAAAATTAAAAGAAATAATATTTACAATATATACATTTGTATATAAACAACTCAATTCATTGTCTTCAAAAATAGCACATTCACCACTAATAATAGTGTTTATCAAAGTGTTTTCACTCACTGGTAACTTTTCTCTACGACGTTTACTCATGTTTTTTTTACTAATAATATAATAAATCACACGAAAAACAACCGCTTTCAACCAAACTAATTGAGGTTATAAGTCAGCATACAAAAACAATGCAACTGAAGTCATCTGACAGCTGACATCGACAAATAAACTACGCTCAACGACAACGAAATACGATGCCAATTGGAAGGTTTATTGTTTTTGCATGCAGCCCGTTTCTTCACCGACTACTATACCGAAACTGATGGCATTTGGACATATTATTAGCCAGCTACATTAAATTCTCGAGACGCCCGGTATATCGGACGTTAGGCATTTTAGCTAGACCACCTCTGTCCGATATATCGGACGCCGGGGCTAAAAGGGTTAACACAAACATGTTGTTATTCTTAGTTGTCAGCTATTCAGAGTTCATACTTACATTGCTCATATTAATGTTGGTACAATGTTGTAGGGATCGCACAATGTGCCGAGTTGTGCTGGCAGCTGCGAGGACTGGCTGGGAGGCGACAAGTACCCGGAGCTTCCTTAGCTCTGCAGCACAACATAGGACTGGGCGGTGCCGTCGTTGTCGCTCTTTACCAGAAGGCCTTCCCAGGACCTCAAATGTAATACTGCAGTAAATTTTGTGTTTGTGAATCTTAACCCTTTTAATGCCAACGTCTGATTTTACCAGACGTCAAAGGTGTCTGAAAAGTGCCGTCTAATTTTACCGGACGTTCGGGAAAAAAATGACAAAAAATCAAGAACTTTATATTTTAAAACTAATATCATATTAAATTGTTCATGAAGAACTGTTCTTATCAAAATAAATTGTTATAGTACACTTCGGATTAATTGACCTGAACGAAAATCAATCTAGAACTCATATATACAAATTTTTGTTGACATGGCTACCG
The DNA here is from genome assembly GCF_021130785.1 of Homalodisca vitripennis. Classification (NCBI taxonomy): domain Eukaryota; kingdom Metazoa; phylum Arthropoda; class Insecta; order Hemiptera; family Cicadellidae; genus Homalodisca; species Homalodisca vitripennis. The sequence goes on from NC_060215.1 coordinate 143,594,524, forward strand.
AGAACAATGTGACATTAGTTTCTTAAATGTTGTATAATATTGTTGAATTTTATTGGAGAAATGATATACATTTTTCTAGATTTACAGACAATTGAATACCCTTTCCATTGATATGGACAAAGAAAAGGATAATTTCTTTGGTAATGATAATTAGGTTAAAAAATGAAATTTAAAAAAATTCTTGAATGTTTTGACGTAATTCCATTTTTGATATTCCTAAATTTAAATTTATGGTAACTTTGTTATTTTATGTTAATTAGGCAGAGTTTTCAGAGAAAAATTACAAAAAAGTATGTCGATAGCTTATTAAATAATCAATCTGTGAATTTTTTACTGAAACCTTGCAAAATCCCTTCAAAAAGGGGTGGCACTTTTAGGTACACCCACTAGAAAAATACCTGGCACTTCTCAGTACACCCACTCAATAAATACTTGGCACTCAAAGGGTGAAATTAGGAATGATTTAAACAAATGTAATTTACGTGTTATTGAAGGTAAATGATTTCCGTTATTCTTTTCAAATTGGTGGTATTTTTTTATCAGATTAATCTCAAAATAATCGTATAAAATAAAGTACAACCTCATTAATCTAGATAAATTAGACTGGAAGTGATCCAAATAAATGAAAATCCAAGTAAGTGGAAATGGTAATAAAAATTGAAGATATGTACATTGTGTGATTTAATTTATTATTACAGGTTAATATCATTCACCACATTCTCTTTTCATGTGAAAAAAGTTCCAATTTTTTAAAATTAATTTTGCTGAGTTGTACGGAGGAAAGATCTAGAAAATAAATCCCCTAAATGTCAAAACTGAACTAAATTTATGAATAATTAGTTTGACTTTCAGGATATACATCCTAAACTATGCTAATCAAAAGTAATAGTACAAATTAACAATTTATGCTAAATATAATAGCAATTATGTAGATATTTAGTGTTGTCTTCCATTAAAATGAAAATCAGGGTACTTTTTTTTGTAATCGTTATTTTTATGTCCATCGTACTATATTTTTTATCTAAAATGTCAATAAGTATATCAGGCAAAATTAACATGCATTGTTTTGCACTATAGTGGACACTACTTAACCGGTGTTGTTGAGGATCCTTCGGTCTTCAAGGCCACTCCCCTTTTCGCCGTGCTTGAGGGAGCCATGAAGGATGACAAGGAGAACCTCATTGAGAAAGTACGAGGCATCTACTGCTTCAAGGTGAAAAACTCTGCAGGGAATGAGGGGATGTGGATCATCAATGCCAAGGTTGGCAAAGGCAAAGTGGAATACAACGGAAAAGGTAATATAACATATTCAGTGTAATATTAAGTGTAACTGTAAAAGAAGAGTAAGCACAACCATAGGTTTTGTCTTGTTCAAAACTTATGTGTTTTTAAAGAATAATTGTTCTGGTGTGTCAATTAAAAGTTATACTAGGGTCAGCAGGTTCTCAATTAAAGCTTCCTGTAACATATGTGAATCACCCAGCAAGGATCACTTCTGGCTAGTTTATACCTTCCAGTTGAACCCACCACTGGGCACAGCAAAAACCGATGTGTCACTTCAATCTGGGCAACCTTATGGATGTCCAGGAGCGGCACTTCATTAACCGCAAATGTTGAGATTCTGTGGTTCGTGGGTAATTTGATAGGTCTAGTCTAATGCGAGAGATGACTGTTGGAGTTGGTGGGGTTTGTTCCCTAACCTCAGAGGTTCTTGTTAACCTCAACAACGGTGTGCCACCCCCTGCCTACTTTGATTGGAGAGGCTGGTTCAGAGCTGGCCTCCCCTTCTTCCGGGGAGACATGACTTTGAGATGTAGTGCCCTAATTTTTCCTCATGGATCTTGATAGGAGGCGGCCCCTACTACCTAACCTTACCCATCCTGAATATCCTATCATTCCGGAAGCAGCGCAAAGGTTCTTATAGGACTAAGTGCAATTTATAAGCTTCTTGTCCTAATAGAAAAAAAAACATATGTGAATTCAAACACATTTCAGCATTTCACATTCCTTTTTTTATGATTTTGGATTTAAATTAATATTGAAGTTATCAAGCTTGCTGCAACCCCAGATTATTTGGTAAATTGTAAGCTCTGGAATCGGTGTTGTGTTTGCTTTTTAGTTAGTCATTGAAGGCTATTGATTGTTAACTGAGCTCCTTTTTATTATTCAGTGAACTCTTCGTTCAATACTGTTTGTGTAGTTACCTACTTGACCAAAAATCTTTAAATTAGTTTTTTTACACGGATGTTGCATTACGTGTTTTGAGATATAATTCTCACTGTCAGCTTTAAAAATTTGTTGTCAGTGTTTTATAAAAATTAAACTTGAATATTTAGCATCCAATACAAAAATAAATTCAATAAATAAATCAGCAGTGCAATAACTAGTGTACCGAACAGATTCATAGTAGGCCTACTGGGCACGTAAAACAACGAGCCTGGACTAATCAGGCAGCTGCGAGACACTTGTTTTATTCATTAAGTTTGTGTGTGTGTGTTTCCGTTAAATGTTAGTTTGTATCATGTTTTTAACTTTCGTAGACCTTTTGAACTCCTGACGGTGAGACTCTCATCTCACAACATATAATATGACATTATTAAAAAAATCAGTGTGACGAGGTAAGGTACCATATTTTTATTTATTATTATAGTTTCGTGGCTATAACAAACATGCATTTCAATCCTCCATACGGCCATAAAATATGTTGTATTGCATGTACTATACATTCACTATTGTGCTGCCAAACAGTTCAGAGTAACCTCAGCCAGGTCTAGTTTTTGCAGTTTTTCCTAATTAGTAAAACGGATTCTTCTTGATGTAAGTTTTCTCAGATTCTCGTTACATACCACTAAGAAGTGTCAGAATTGAAATCCAAGAATTGATGCGTCACTAAGATAACTTTTTTATATGTAATATTAGTATGGGAATCTAATAAGAAGAGCTGAAATATATCTCCCATCACCGATTCTAAACAAGCACTCTATACCGCAGCCTGCCCATCCCCCAGACCCCGAGTTCCCCTAAATAAAAATAGAATTGAATTGAATTGAATCATAGTTTTATTTCCAGAAAATATTTACATGTGTGCAAATTTACTATTAAATTTATATTGTCTTGTTACTATACTAGTTAAATGTTTACATAACAACATTATACATAAAAATATTATACACATCAAATTTAAAGTGCCTAGGAAATGGGCCTACATGGGCGGAAAAGGCTGTGCGTAGGCTCGAGTTGCTTCCCTGGAGATTTTGGACGAATTTAATCTGGTGATTAATTATCATATTATAACATCAATACACGCATACGCATACACACACACACACACGTGCGCGCGCGCGTATCCTCATAATATGGTATTGAAATTTATCAGCGTAAATACTACAAAATAGTTTAAAGGAAATATTTAAAGAGAAGAAAAAAAAAGAAAATTAAGGAGTTAAGGAGTTATTTAAACAAAATAATTTAGTTCATGGTGATTTTTACCATTCATGATAAAATATGATATATATATATATATATATATATATATATATATATATATATAAAAATACTTAATGTTAGAAGACCACCGGGTTCGTCTATTGGCACAGGGTTTTCTTGTCTCCACTCTGCAAGCACTGGCTGAACTTTGCAGGAACGGCACGGGGAAAGGAAAGCTTATCAGCTGTTTTGCGTAACTGGACTGCCAGCCTACCATACTATATTTGTTAGAAGTACAAGTTTGCTGTGGCAGGCATTTTTAAATTCCAAGCTGACCGCCACAAGTTGAACTGGAAAGTAAAACACCAGTCAGAGGCGAACCCTCCTGGGGAACAGTTTTTTTTTTTTTTTTTTTTTTTTTTTTTTTTTTTTTTTTTTTTTTTTTTATCTCTTAGGACAAGAAGCTTATAAATTCCACTTAGTCCTGTTAGGACCTTTGCGCTGCTTCCGGAGTGACAGGATATTCAGGATGGGTAAGGTTAGGGAGTAGGGGCCGCCTCCTATCGAGATCCATGAGGAAGAATTAGGGCACTACATCTCAAAGTCATCCCGGAAGAAGGGAGGCCAGCTGTGAACCAGCCTCTCCAGTCAAAGTAGGCAGGGGGTGGCACACCCTTGTTGAGGTTAACAAGAGCCTCTGAGGTAAGGGAACAAACCCCACCAACTCCAACAGCCATCCTCCACAGTAGGCTAGACCTATCGAATTGCCCATGAATCCCAGAATCTCAACATTTGCGGTTAGTGATGTGCCGCTACTGGACATCCATAAGGTTGCCCAGATTGAAGTGGCACATCGGTTTTTGCTGTGCCCAGTGGTGGGTTCAACTGGTAGGTATAAACCAGCCAGAAGTGATCCCTGCTGGGTGAACAGTTTTGGTTTGCTCATTACATAACTTATGGAGTATGTTCTTGGGGTATTCAAACTGTGGAGATGTTAGTTTACTCAAACATCCTTACCGTGTGATTAGGCTCACCAACCGTGTGGGTGTTGAAGTATTTAAAGGTTGTTGAAGTACTATGTGTGTGTTTAGTGGGCCACTTTCGCTTGTGTGAGTGTGATGGGTGTTTGTGACAACATCTGGGTTCATTTGTCTTGTCTGAACTTAAGCTGTTGTCAAGTATGATAGCATTTTTCTTTTATTTTTAATGGTAGTCCATTTGCGCATTCTGTAGGTTTTAAGTCAATGTTTGCATATTAAGTTAGCTGGGAAAATAGGGTAGATTTCGATCCTCAAAATGTAGGGTTATACATTTTGTAACATAGCGAACAAAATCATGTTATACTATCAATCCTAGGTAACTGTTGTAAACACAGGAGAGTTAAACACGCAGGAATTTAAAACTTCCTGCTGGAGACGATATACACTCCTTTTGGTCCTCTAGACCTTATTGGCTAATTCAGTGATTCAGAGATGTTGATGATGCTTCTTTAAACATTGATGGTTACATTCACTATAAAAAAGTATGAAATTTCTATTCTGTATAGAATTCTCATGCTTGACTAGATTTTCCATCATTAACCCTGCAGCGGTCGCACCTAAAAAGTTTTGTTACTGGTCGCACTAACGTATTACGCAGTAACATATGTTTATATTAAATATTAATAGCAAAACTGTAACTCCTTACCTTCATATACAGGTGTTTGGTTCTTATAAAATGCACATGGCTAAATTTAAAAATATATATTTATACACGCACTACATTTTGAAAGAAAAAAGAGCTGACAGCAACTGTCGCACTCTGTTAGATACACCAGGTATATATTTTTGTTACAATATGATAATTTACTATGGGGTCACTTATTTTTGCAATCACAATAAAAAGGTCATTAAGACACTGGATCGAGATCTTAAAGTGTCTCAGACTCGTGGTCATTCTTAACTTTTCTTTACCAGAGCCTGTAGCCCAAACTTCAATCAAATTTTGCCTGTTAAAATGGTTAACTCCAAGAAGATAAAGGAGGCCAATACGTGCTTTCAATTCAATCATTTCCGTGGGCTTTGCATCACGGACTCGTCCAAACTTATCCCGAGTACTCTCAATGTACTGGATTGTGAACCTAAAAATTGATTGAAGATTGGCTCTATAAAAAATAAGTACCATTTTAGGAAATTATCTCTTCCACATTTAGCAACCTATAAACCTTCATTTGGATTTACATGTTGAGGCTGGGATAATGGCTGTTGTGGCTGAAGCAACAGGGCTGTTGTTCATCAGACCTACCTTCTTCTTCAGTAACAGGAACATTATGTTCTTCTTGAACATCTTCATCACCACTCTGTTCACTTTCAGAGCACTCACTGCATTCTTCTACGCTTTCTTCACTGTCAGTGTCAGATTCGTTTAGATTTACACTATTACCTTCACTAATGTCATTGGACAATATCTCATTCAAATGCGTAATGTCTTCTTCAAGCTCAAAAACAAAATTAGAACGGTTACTAGCCATAACACACCATTAAAATATGAAAAACTACACTAATAAACCTTTAAAAGTCGCACTGTATCTGTTAGGTATAAAGGCCTTACATTATCACGTGTTAACTCATCAAAACTACATTCATTACTGAAGCATAGGTGGATATGAGGGTAACTTGCATGCAGGTCGACATGGCTGGTAAGTGGGGATGAAAAAAAAATTGTGGCAATATTTCACTCCCTGGTATCTAATAGATATGGTGCCCACTTGGGGGGGGGGAATCAAGTAGTAACTTTTTATTGTCTAAAATTTTCAATAGGCTAAAACCATCACTGTGTCGTTTTTATTGTATTCAGTTCCATTCGGTATTGGTCCGCTAGTTTTTGTGTATTAGTTTTACACATTGACGGCAACAGACGTGTAATATTACACCATGGTTTTATCACTATCCTGTTTACAATATTATTGTTCAAGTAAGTTTGGATTGTGAGTATTTTTCTGATGAAAGTGAAGACTGTCGTCTGCCTAAAGCACTTGAAGAAGAAATGTTTGGTATTCTGCAAATAGCCTTCTGATAAATGAAAATAAAACTGGTAATATTATATTCACCCTTAAAAACCTTGGGTTAATGATAGTTTATTCAAACCTGTAAAACTACTTGGCTTCCATCTAGATAGAAAATTGTGTTTGAATGTACATATTGATAATCTCTGTGAAATATTATCTAGAGTACTTTGTAAACTTAGAAACACTTATAATGACATACAACAGCTTATTCCATAGCCACTTGTGTTATGGCGTTGGCTGTGGGGTAATTCCAGTACAGCAAAAAACGTTTTAATTTGGCGGCAGAAAAAAGCAATTAGAATATTAGCTGGATTATCGTATGAAGAGTCTTGCAGACAACATTTTTCTAGGCTTAAAATTATGACCTTTGCATATACTTATATTTTCTATAACACAATATATTTAAAAGAAAATGAACATAGATTTGAAACACAATGTACACTCAATAAGTACGATACCAGATCAAAATATAATCTAAGAACTCATATATGGCTAGACACATATTACAAAAGCCATAACTACCAGCAATTAAAACTATTTAATAGGCTTCCTATTTTTATTAGATCTTTACCTTTAAAAGAATTTAAATCAAACATGTCACTATCTTCTGAATTAAGCTTAAGGAATTCAGGCTTAAGCTTAAGGAATTTTACAATTTTGAGTAGTATATGAAATGTGATATGCTGTGGATAAGAATAATAAGGATACTTCATCATTTTATTATATTTATTTTAAATTTTAGATTTGAATTACGTCTCGGTGTGTTCTTGATGTTTTATTTATTTCAGTACATTTAAGTATTTAGTATAATAGATATGACTGGAAACTAGTATATGTTTATACAATATCACTTGAATCAAGGTAAACCATTGTTACTTTGACGAAGTCTATTGTAATCTTTGGACTACTTAATCGCCAACAAAACTTCTGATTTCTGTCCATGAACTATGAATAGCCTTGTAATTGGTATAAACTGGCTTTGTTTTCCATGGAGAATTGTAGTCCATGTGCTATGAAAACTTCTTGGACTGATTTTGTTCCAGATAAATGAGATGTCATATTTATAACACATGATTAATGTGACGTTCTTATCTTTCACAAGCACTGGGAAAACGTAGTCCATGTACTGTGAAAATCTCTTGACCAGACTAATTTTGTTCCAGATAAACCAGATGTCACATTCATAATGAATGATGAAGATGTGACTGACCTGATCTCGGGGAAACTAAACCCACAGAAAGCCTTCTTTCAAGGCAAGATCAAGATCCAAGGGAACATGGGGCTAGCCCTGAAACTGACTGAACTTCAGAAGAGGGCATCTAGTAGGATTGAGGAACTTCGAGCCAAGCTTTAAATGTGTCTCATATAACTTGTTATAGACATTCCATTTTATTTTCCTGTTTGTTTTGTTATAATTTGATTTAGTTTATACGTCGTTATTTGAAATACTTTGTGGTGCAGTAATGTGATTGATACGTCATAAATGTTATTTTTGTTTCAATTTTAACTATCTTGTATATAGCAAGCCTAGGCCAAATAAATAACTTGTTTACAAAAAATGTCCTAAATATCAGTATATGTAATGAGAACAAATTAACAGACTTATGTTTTTAGGGGTTTGTATTAAAAGTGCTACAATTAATGCACAATTTTTTGCTCAAAGTTTAAGATATTTTTTTGTAAATAATGTATTTCCTGATGCGATAACTAAAGTAATACAGTTCCAGCGTTTCCTAAAGATAAATCTAAAAACAGTTGTAGTTGAGATACAGCAGTTTTACCTATACTTCTACAGGACTACCAACAATTTTCAGTACTGCCTATCTTCCTAGTTAGGAATAACAAACCATTCTGTATTATGAATTTGATTGTTTATGTTCGTTTTACTTATGTTTGTTTTACTTAGAAATTCATGAATTACTTGTAAACTCTTGTTCCGTCTATCTCTATGTTACTTTAGGCTTTTTGTGTGTTTTAAAATACCCCATGTGCAATATCAGTGTAACATCTTTTACCTTGGCAGCATTTAGGCATTGTGACGTGTGGTGTTCCATACAATGAATTTAGTTTTTAAGTGTCTATGGAACTGATATAGTTATGTTTATATTTTAATTGTCAATCCTTAAGCTGGTGTCCCAGTATCAAAGAATGGGCTTTTTACATTGAGTACATGAAATATTTAATTCAATCTGGCTTGGATTAAATTTCTCTTTAAATCGTTGTTACTTTTGTTGACCACTAAAAATAATTATCAACATTCCATTTTAATTTGGTTTCTGACCTGGCATTAATATGTAGAATGGCTTAACCTAGTATTAACAGTAGGAACTTAACAATATGCCCAACAACTCATCTGTTAAGTTAGTGAAATGACTATCAGCTTGAGGATATCTAGAAACTGGCCAGTCATTTCAGCCTGAAAGCCAATAAGTAAAATTTGTGTTAAGTTTATATTTAATGGTGAGTCTAAAGATGTTAAGTACAGTCAAATATTTCAGTGTTTCAAAAGAAACATTTCACATCTAGGTAAAGGCTTCTGTGATACATTGTTGTGTCTTAATAAGTGTCCACGAATTATATCTACAAAGGGAATGTATGACAAGAACATGTGACTCCTTCTGTATGATAATATATGTAAATTTTATATTTTTCTAGATGTGGTCCTACTTGTGTTTATGTAGGTAAAGGCTAATATTGTTAATAAAGTTGTGTTATTTCCAACTAGTGTCTATTTTCTCCTTGATATACGCTAAAAATGAAGCTCCTATAGTAAGAAACTTTATTTATGAATTAATATAAAAACCTTTCACAGTGAGTATGACATTCGCTGGTATTCTTTGCATTTGAGGCATCCGAGCCATGAGCTGTCCTGCAAAGTGCAAAAACCTCCCATATAACCAACAATATTGGCTGACTCAGGTCATAAATAATATTGCACTGGAGTCAAGTGTGACATCCGCTAGTGTTCTTTGTGTTTGGGGCTAGGATGCTCAATTTGAGCTGTCCTGTAAAGTGTAAAAACTTTCATATAACCAACAAGAATGTATGGCTCAGGCCATGAATAATATAGCACTGCACTGGAGTCAAAGTCAAATGTGACATCTACTTGTATTCTTTTGCGTTTGAGGGCTAGGATGCTTGACTTGTGGTGTCCCGCAAAGTGTTAAAAACCTTTAGTGTAACCAACCAGATTGTATGATTTGGATCATAATAATATTGCACTGGAGTCAAGTGTGACATCTACTTGTATTCTTTTGCGTTTGAGGCTAGGGTGCTCGATGTGCCATCCTGCAAACGATAAAATCTGTCATTTGTGTACATGACATTGCACCAGTTATTGTGCAGGGTTCGGGGAGTAACCTACTTAGTGTGCATACGAGTATGCATTTTACTTGTGATATTACAAGTGTTTAATTTTGTTGTTTTTAGCAGTAGTACAGTAGTTTGTAGACTAATAATTTGTTGTGTACGATATTACATTATTGGCTGCTGATACCAAACATCTTGGCCGATTTCAATTTTTTTTTACCAAAATACAGCATTTTTTATGAGCCTCAATTTGAGATGTCACAAGGTATTAGTTGCCATTTCAAAACTTTGGCTTTGGGTCCGGGGGGGGGGGTCATGGGGGACTGACATTTTGAAAATATTTTTTTGTTCCCCCAATTAGTACTTTACTGTTACTGCCGTTAACAGAATTTTGATATCTGAACTATAAGTCTTTAATACAAGATTGGTTTTCAAATGAACACCCTGTATAATTTCAATAAACATTGAATCACAAAAAGCACTTACTCCGCCGGGACTCGAACCCGGATCTCACTTGCCAGGTGAGTGTGCTACCACTACACCACAGAGCCCTTACTTTTTACGATTAAGTTATTTTGTATTTGGCCGTATCTGTTACATATGCGTTTAAATAACCCAACTAACATATGATCAGAAGACCTAATACCTGTCAAACGACTTTTATTTACATTAATTAAATTTGTATAGGTGGCAATAGCCGAATTTAATTTCAATAAATATTGAATCACAGAAAGTACTTACTCCGGCGGGACTCGAACCCGGATTTCTCCATTGTCGGGTGAGTGTGCTACCACTACACCACAGAGCCCAATCTGCAGTATATATATATACACACCAGGTGTCCCACGAAGAGGTTTTAAACGTTTTATTTTATATTACATGCTCATTTATGCAACGAACATTTTCAAAACACTACACAATTCATTAAATAGTTTTTAAAAATATTCTGTTAAATCTTCAGCTCTCTAGCAATTGTTGAAACTAAATGGTGGCATTTTGAAAAACTATACTTTAAAAACAGTATTTTTGGTGTTGTAAAATTATTTATTATCATATTCTTGAGAAATAAAGCGTTTCAATCAGAAAATTAGAACATAGCTTATTAAAAAACCTACAATTATAGTCCACAATTATTCAAACTGTAATCCATCCACAGCGACACATTGATAACAGCACTTAACAAATGATTCATAAGCTGTTACAAAGACATTTGCAGTTTCCGGAGAAGTTTCAATTGATTGTTTTCATTTCTCATCATTATTGAAGCTACGAGTATAAACTTGTTCCTTTAAGTAACCCCATAGAAAAAAATCACTTCCACGACCAATCCAACGGCCATGAAGGTTGTCATTTAGTAATCGCTTGACAGGATTTGTGAAATGATCTTGCTGGAAGATTGCTTGATCCATTTCTGGAACCGTAAAATCAGGCAAGACTTGTCCATTTAAAACCTGTTCATACCTATTCCCAGTCATTGTACTGTCTGAAATGTCGTAAGATAGCACCCCATTACAACTGATAGCCCCTTTTTGATTTGAGTAGAGTCTGTTAAAGAATGTGTGGATTACCGGTGTTGTAATGATTACAATTATGCCTATTTACAGTACCATTGCGGTAGACTCATCTGAAAAAACAATTTGAGTATGCCAATTAGGATCTAGCTCATGAAACTAGCCCAATGATACGAAAACAAAATTCCACTCTTCTGTCCGGATCATCTTCAAGAAGATTATGGACGAGGTGGCTTTTGTAAAATTTAATTTTGTTTTTCTTAATTATTATTCTCTGTACTGAAGACTTTGGAACACCACTTTCAAGTTCAACCTTCCTTAGTGATTTCGGTTTACCTGGAGAGCAGAGCATTGATGCCCATACTTCTCTTTCCTCATTTGATCCTCTAGAGTACTTTTTTATGACACTTTCTAACAAAAGATTTTTCCACTTAGTTATTATTGGATTGCTAGGTGGTTCAACTCCTGGGTAGGCAACCTGAAATTGTCTAATTGCTCCTGTAATGTTGCCAAAAGCAATGGCCCACGCACAACACTTCACTTTTTATTCAACATTAAAAACCATTTCTCAGATTTCAATATCAGTAAAACTGTAATGAAGGAAGTTAGGTTATGTTTTTATAGCACAAGCAATATTCTTCAATCAAACAGCTGTTTTCAACAATGAGCGTTATTAAACAGCTGTTCTTTAAAACTGCAACGCAGTAATCGAATCAGCTAATTCAAGAAATGAATTTTCATAGGAAGCAAAATGGTAAAATTTTCAATATGTCACCATTTTGTTTCTAAAATTCTTAGGGAGCTTTAATTTTCACAGAATATTTTGAAAACCTACTTTATTAATTATGTAGAGTTTGAAAATGTTCGGTGCATAAATGGGCAAGTAATATAAAATTAAACGTTTAAAAGCCTTCGTGGGACACTACATATATGGGACAAGAAAAATATTATACATATAATATTTTAAGACTTATTAAATATCTGAGGTCATCAGTGCTCCAAATTTTACATAGGATCAGAAATAGCACAGTTTTGAACAAAAAGGTTGACGAAAAAAGGACTTCTCTGTGGCGTAAACACATTTCAAATTATGTATGGTAAGTACATGATGTTATTGTAGTGGATCATGGACAGTTCAATGCTTTAGGGATCAATAACAAAATTTGAATAATCCAAGATTTTGAATTGTACAGAATTGATTACATGTGTAGAAATATAAGGGGAAGGAGGGGACTTGGAGGGAAGGATAAATGATCCAAAATTGTTAAATTTTAAATGAACTATACAAGTTTGACCTTATTTATATATTTAAAAAGTATTATCTAAAAGTTTATTTTAACAAAATTCAATGTTAAATATACAACAAAATATTATTTTCTTCTATGTATTAAAAGATAGCGATGATATCGCGTGATATCATCGCGCAATGATAGCGATGATTTTAGAGATAGCTATGATATTAAAAGATTAAAATCACTTAGAGTTCAGTAAGAAAATGTCACTTTTATTGACTTCAATTCATAAGACTTAAAAAGTAAAATAACAGTAATAACCATAAAGAAGTATGAAATACTGATTAAAAATATAGAAGTTATTACCGGACTTCTGTGTCCGGTATGTGAAAGTTCTGCTACAGGCAGGACACATACTACTTTGATCGTTTACTTTAGCACACCGTTTATTATGACAGCACTGGTGTTTAAAATATAACTCCCTAGTTTTAGATAAAAATATAATGGGGAAATTAATGAAATACTACATCAATAAGTGCATAGCATGAAAAAGAGAATTCCTCCAGACGATATTCCATTTCTCACCACGTATTCACCAACATTTGGCGGTTCTCTGCTAATAAATTAACTGTGAATAATAACAAGACCGAGGAAATTGTCTTTAGTTTACGTAATTCTGTAAAACTACTTGGTATCAATTTAGACTCAAAGCTTAGCTGGGGAATCCATACAAACCATTTATGTATTAGATTGGCAAGAGTAATATTTCTACTAAAAAAACTAAAATTGTATACAAGTCTTAATCTTGTCATTAGTGCATATTACGCTTTCTTTAATGTACACCTTCTGTATGGGGTTTTACTGTGGGGCAACTCTAGTGGAGCCAAGACTGTGTTTAAGTGGCAAAAGAAAGCCATACGCTGCATAGTAGGAATTAGCGACAATGAGTCCTGTAGGCCATTTTTTGAAGAACTGGGTATACTTACGCTTCCATGTATATATATATTACACAGTTTAGTTTTTGTTAAGGAAAATCTCGACTCTTTCAATCTTAGAAGCTTTAACCATGAACACAACACTAGAATTAAAAATACAATTGATGTGCAATATGCTAGGTTAAGTAAAACTCAACAGAACTATGCAATAACCGGAGCTAGGCTATTCAATAAGTTACCATTAAGTGCTAGATCAATTTCTGTTGGTAGGTTTAAGAATGTTGTTGCAGAGTGGCTCAAGAGAAAAACATTTTATTCTGTAGATGAAATTTTTTATGCTAATTTTAGTGACTTACAATTTTAAACAATTTAAAACTTTTAACATAGATATAGATTGTATTTATTTTAGGCTCTGTAGGCCTACTTAGTGATATTTTTAATATCATATTTGACTTTGTCAATACAATTTTGTAATTGTTGGACGACAATAAAATGATTCTGACTCATTTCAGTTGTAACTATCCCAACCACTGCGACGAGAATTCACCTCTGATCTTATCGCAATACACAACATTTTTGATGTGGCTCCAAAAAAATGTCAAAAGCTCCAAATAATAAACTGCGCTTTCTGTTGCGGAGTACACATTGTTGCTGAGTTGATCTGTACTGCACTGCAAGCACGTCTGGACTGGTGCTGTCTCAAGGTCAAGTAGACCTGCCAACTACAAGGGAACCAAACGTGGAGAACTGATGAATCAAACACCACAAACTAGAAAAGTTTATGTCACTTTGTACAGATTCTAGGGCACATTATAGCTAGGGAGTTCTTTTTCAAACATCCTGTATGGTAACAGTTGGAGGAATAAAGAACAAGAAATATTTAAAAATAAGTAAAGCTTGAGAAAAATTCAGTTTTTTAAAGGAAACTTTAGTTTTTCACCTTATTTATCTGTCCACTTTCAAACAGAATGAGGAGAATCAATACAGTACAAGGTTGAAGTTACTGATAATAAGTGCTTCAGCCACAGACAGTTTGTGAACCTGCATTATTTCTAAGTCCGATCCAGAATCTGACACCTCAAACCGATCTCCTAATTATGTTATAAGAGAGGTTGATTTCTTTTGCAGCTTTATTCTATCTGTCCTCATGGGCCATTGGGCTGTGTGAATCCAACACACAATAAGGAGGAGAATCGATTCATAAGAGGTTGATCTTCTCTTATAAGGGGTGGTTTATTACTATGCACTTAACCTTCAAGGGTCTTTTGCACCCCAGAAGTGTACCATTACACCAACCAGTGTATGGTTTCAGCAGTTCTACAAACCGTCAAAAACAACCGATCAGATCCTCCTGGGGAAGTTCACTACCCTTTTCCATACTACCAATGATGGCCCTTGCTGTTGCAGGACAGTCAAAGAGCAGGTGTTCAGCATTTTCATCCTGCTCGTCACAAATCCTACAGAGCGGATCCTCCTGAAGAGTTCCAATTCTGTGAAGATGCTTCCTCAGGTGACCATGTCCCGTAATCAGACCCATAACCCGAGTTAACACTGATCTATTTAAGGAGAGAAGGTCAGCCGCCACCCTAGGAGAAAGTGACTGTAGGGCCATTCTGCTCATTCTCAGACCTGGATGCAGCCTCCGTCTTCTCATATGTTTAGCGTGAACCCATTTTGAGACCAAAGGATTCACACCTAAAAATACCACAAAATGGTTGAGGTCCTGTCATGTTGGATGCTGAGCCCAAGTTGGCCAGGGAATCAGTCTTTTGGTCCCAGATATCCCCTCATGACCAGGAACCCAACAAACAGTCACGTTTTTTATTTCTGCCAAGGGAGGAAACGACTTTATAGTAATCCCAGACAAGTTTGGAGTTGAACACACAAGAGTTCAATGCTTTCAATGCTGCTTGATTGTCTGCGAAAATGCTAATAGTCTTGCTCCTATATCGCATACGAAGATTCTCATGAGCACGTTCCATAATGGCTGTGACTTCTGCTTTAAAGACTGCATGGAAGGGACCAATAATCTCCTACATAGTATCACTCCCACAATTCCCCTGTTGCAGCCCGAAGCCGACCCACCTGTCCCACCTGCTGAAGACAGTAGACACTCCTCCTGGCCATAGCCCGAATGGCAATGTCCAGGGAGGAGAGGTTGGGACAATACTCTAAAGCTGTGCCTGGTGCACTTGGAAAAGCCCCAGTGATAGCAAGGCAACCCATCCTTTAGATGCTAGCCAGACCAGCTACCACCATCTTGGCCTCCGTTTTTGGCCACCAGACAATAGCCCCAAACATTAGTGCAATTCTAACCTCTGAGACATAAAGCCAATACAAAAGCCTCGGCTTTAAATCCCAAGACCCACCTATCACACGTCTGCATTGCATCAAAGACCATTTCCCTCTAGCGATAACCCTTACCAGATGGTATCCCCAGTTCAGGACCCTATCAAGGATGATGCCCAGGTATTTGACCTTGGACTTTAATATCGATGGAAGAGCCTCTCAATAAGAATGGACCAATACCGTCCAACTGACGTATTCTTGTAAAGGCAACCACGGCAGCCTTCGTGGGGTTGACAATAAGGCCCATCCCATCACACCAGTTTCCTGCCATGTTCAGAGCAACATCGGTCAGTGAACTTGCCACTCACAAGAATCACAATGTCATCTGCATACCCCTGTGTAAAGAGGCACTAGTAGGGCGTCTGCAACTAGGTTCTACAGAAGAGGAGAAAGGACACCACCCTGGGGACAGCTCCTCGTAGTCCTTGAAAGTTGACGATACTGATAACAAGTGCTTCAGACACGTACAGGATTTGAACCTGCACTATCTCTAACTCCGATCTGATCTGTTTTTCCATCAAGTTACTGATGGATTTGTACAGAAAGTAACAAAATTTACTTAACAATATTACCAATATGAGAGAGGACTCCTGGAGCATACAGATAAAGTTCTAAATTGTTTCTACCTGTCTAAATATTTGAACATTGTTAAGTGTTGTAAAGAGAATATCAAACATGACACTTTACACAATTTTATGAAATAGTCTTGTGTGACACTTTACACAATTTTATGAAATAGTCTTGTGTTCAGACTTAATGTATCATGCCTGTTTTCTTATGTCTTTGTATGTACTACAAAAATAATTATATTTCAGGAGTACATGTTTCTACATAATAAGTAATTTTGTTTAGTAATAACAAGTAATTAATATGTTTATCATAATAATTCATAAGAGACACATGTCATTCTGATGTCCTAAGCTAGAGTAATTTGTTGCCACCATGTCTCCTTTCATTGCTTACTAAAAAATACTCTTACAAAGTTCTTTAACCTCTTAACTCCATTGATGTCCATCTGCTTAAATCTTTATCAAACATGTTTTTGTGTTACAGTGCAAAGACTATTGAATAAGTCATTATGATACAAGTAAGAATTGGTCAGTTATAGAGACAGCTAGCAAGTGCTCTGGCTATTTTGGTAGAGGGGCGAGTAGAAAACTGCACTTCAAGGACGTAGCCAGCAAGGTGTCTGGATTCCCCCTAAATTTTTTCCTGGCTACGTTCTTGCTGCACTATATGTGTTTATATTTATATAATTTTTCCTGTAAATACATAAACATTATCTTGTTTAATAAATTTAAATATTTCAAATCTTACTGAATGAAGTACCAGAATACGTGTATTAAATGAATATTCAATTAAAAATCAGTATTTTATGAATTTTGAACTAAATTCTTTGTTCTCTTTAATGTGAAGTTCACTAAGCTTTGTTATACTAAGTAAGCCTGTATAAAACATTTTAAACGGCTATATCTGAAGAATAAATTCTTACGAAGAACAATTTCACCTTACCAAAATCTAAAATTTATTTATACATTACGTTATCTAAAATAAGATGAAATTTCTTCATAGTTAGTTTCAGATTTTTGCACAAGAAAACTATGTTACTTTATTAATTTTCTTTATACTTGTATACACATATTTTTCATTTATTCTACCCCTCAGAGTCTACTACCTTAGGTACCACTAGTTTACGTAATAGACGTTGCAGCCTCTGTTTTATTATATATAACTTTTTTGCTGTCCTTAATCAGCACGATTATTGGAAAAGTAAGGAAAGTTTTTTTATAACAAATAATACATTGTAGATGTTTTTCAAAAAATGTATTTAATTTAGTGTTTTTCTCTTTTTAGATAGTTTTCATATTTGTTTAAACATTTATCATAATTTTCTACAAGCTTTTGTATGAATGAATGAAAACGTCCTTTTATTTCGAGCGTATCTCATCTACAAACTGTGTTGCAGACAAACATCACAGTAACTCATTTTAATTGCAATTGAGATTTTAAAAAATTGCACTGTCAGTCATCTCTTAATACATTGATGTGTCCTGAAGTCATAGAAGTCCACTCACTGCCTGTGAAGATAAGTCTTCAACTGATTCTTTCACCTCAGCATCCGTAGTGAAGTGCTTAAAGGTCTGGTTAGATTTTGGGTTAAATAACGGAATTTGTGGGATCTAACTTATTATGCAGCAACAAAAATCCAGACGTTAGAAGGCCACAGTCATTATACTGTATGCTTGTTGAGGGGAGAGCAATAAAACTGATTTCAAAAACTCAGTAACAAGAGTTCATATCTACCAAAAACATGATTGTCATTGTCTCGAGTGTTGAGGTTTTCTGCTTAGTCTTGACTTTCTGGTGGTATTATTCACTGATGATGTTTACACTCTAGAGTCATGTGAGAATCTTATACCTCGTCCTTTGAGACAGGATACTTTGACCTATGTTGAACTGTACCATGTAAGCATATGTACAGAGTGTCCCTTGCAGTTATATCTAAGTTCATCTCTTCAAGGGTAAGAGAAGGTATATAGTGCATCTTCTGTTATTAACTCAACTAGTGTGTTGGGTGACCATTTAGAGTATATGTTATTTCTCGGATTAACATCAGATGATTTTGAGATCTTTTAAATCTGCTTCCTCTGAAAATCTGCAAAACAACAGAAGAATATGCAGACATGGGATTTATCTACAAGTAGTATCAATTAATAATCAAACTAGTGATGTCCTCAGTGTAGAGTATGGTGTAGTTCAAGGCAGTACACTGGGACCTTTACTATTCTTAATATATATAAATAATATTGACAAACTGAATTTAACAGGAAGACTTTTTCTATTTGCAGATGACACAGCAATAATATTAAAAGGTAGGAACTGGAATGAAGTGTATCAAATTGCATCAAGAGAATTAACATTAATTCATAAATGGTTTAATGATAATGTGCTAACCATGAATGTAGACAAAACTAAATGTTTGCCAATTGCCTTTCGTGCCGCGGGTGGGCCGCCCGCTGATTCCAGATTGATGCTCCACTCTTGTGGTAATGCAGTAAATCGGTGCTGCACATGCAACGTCATTGAAAGGGTAGACCAGTACAAATATTTGGGAGTAATTTGGATTAAAAATTGAAATTTGACAACCACATCGAGAAAATTAAGAACAACCTTAGAAAATTAATATATGTTTTTTATCAGCTGAGTCGGTTACTAAATTGTGATGAAATCAAGCGTTTATATTTTGCTTATGCCCAATCTATCCTGTTGTATGGAATAGTTGCTTGGGGAGGCGCTAGTAAAAACCTAATTTACCCTCTTTACATTTTACGAAAATCAGTAATAAAAGCCGGATTTAAAAAACCGAAACGCAACCCCTCAATTCAGCTTTTTCAGGAGAAAAAAATACTTACAGTAAGGCAACTGTATATAAAATCGGTTTTGGTCTACACCTTCACGCATCGTGACTCAGTGATAACTGAGGTTACACACCAACATTTCACCAGACATGCACAACATGTTGGTATGCAGGCCCCAGAGTAGTAACAGCTGCTAATTGCACAAATTCTTTCTATGTCGCAAATTTTCTCTACAGAACAATACCTGCCCATGTAAGGGATCTGCAGGTTTCACTTAGTTCATACAAAAAACTGATCGCCGCCTGACTGGTGGAGGTGAGACCTGATTACGCGGAGCTGCTAATCTGCCCTGAGTATGCATGAATATGTCAAATTGCTGACTGACACCATCTACACAAGCAGTGTGTATGAGCTGGTCTTCCCTCGTCCATGCGAGTATTAAAATATTAAAGTATAAAAATATATGCAAAGCCCACAATTTTTAATTGAATTTACTTTAAATTGAACTTTTTATCCTATTTAAAATTAATTTAAATCCGGGGTTTTATTATTAGTTCATACTTTGTTTTTATGTTTTAATTCATTAATTGTTTGTAATGATTACTTTTTTCGTAAATATTTTTCATAAAGTAAATGGTCAAAAACATCTTTGAACCTACATGAGGAAGAAAACTATTTCTGTAGTGCTAGTCAAATACGGTGGTTGATGTATTAAGTGTAGTTACAACTATTCTGTAGCAGTCTCAGTATGCACTTATTTTTATTAACGAATACTGTACATATATTTCTAAATTTATTTTGTTCCTTAGTGTAATGTGTTTCTTTTTTTATCTTTCTTTCTGTCTTTTTATATATTATGTAGTAAGCGCACAGTATTTTAATGGAACTCAGAGCCACGCACAGGATTCGTCCCATGTGGCTCTTTATTCATATTGTAATGTGTGATTGATTGGCTAATAAAGAATTTCTGTTTCTGTTTATCTTAGGCGTGTATGAGGGAAATGCGACTACTGCTACTCCACATAGCACCCAAAGTATACGGTACATCTCAGATATGAATCCTTTTAACATTCACGTTACACATCAATGAGCAGATTTCATATATGTAACTTAAGACTATGACAATACCATCATGACACCTGTCTCGTATCATATACGTATCAGATGTTACCCAGATGTTTCGTATTATATCCTACAATGCAACGGTCTATTGTGCATGCGCATCATGGCAATTTTGAGTTGGTAATGTCTCTGTCACCTTAAGCAGGAGCTCCTCAGGGGTCACCTGGATGGGGTGATCATACACAGCGGAGACAAAGAGTGGGGATGGAGGGGCCCCTCCTGCCAACTACAGATAGCCTGTGTATTGGAATAGTGGAATGAACAGTCCTCGCGTTCTCGCTCCGTACTCCTCTGGATTTAATTTAGTTCAGTACATAGCAAACCTATTAAAATGTATCACTATATTTTCAAACCCCTTTCCGTAGTTTGTATTTAAAAATGTAAACCGATAACATTATTTTGTAACATTATATTTGGTAAGTCAGGTAGTTGTGATTGATTTTGTCATAATTCTATAATTATGGTTTTGTTGAACATTTGTTCACAAGTTTCTTTTTTAATCCACTTAGTTCCTAGTTCTTTATACATCTACTGTGATAACTTTATTACAGCTATTGTAGCGTGTTTAGTCTAGTCTTAGTATAAAGTGTGACAGAGAAGGTATGTCCGTGCTATCACGACAGTCCTAGAGTAGTGTACATAGGTCGAATGGTCGCCAGTTGAAAATCACAATGTGGAGAGTGAGTCCCGTGTACTCATGTGTGTTTAATCTAGTCTTAGTATAAAGTGTGACAGAGAAGGTATGTCCGTGCTATCACGACAGTCCTAGAGTAGTGTACATAGGTCAAATGGTCGCCAGTTGAAAATCACAATGTGGAGAGTGTGTCCCGTGTACTCATGTGTGTTTAATCTAGTCTTAGTATAAAGTGTGACAGAGAAGGTATGTCCGTGCTATCACGACAGTCCTAGAGTAGTGTACATAGGTCGAATGGTCGCCAGTTGAAAATCACAATGTGGAGAGTGTGTCCCGTGTATTCATGTGTGTTTAATCTAGTCTTAGTATAAAGTGTGACAGAGAAGGTATGTCCGTGCTATCACGACAGTCCTAGAGTAGTGTACATAGGTCAAATGGTCGCCAGTTGAAAATCACAATGTGGAGAGTGTGTCCCGTGTACTCATGTGTGTTTAATCTAGTCTTAGTATAAAGTGTGACAGAGAAGGTATGTCCGTGCTATCACGACAGTCCTAGAGTAGTGTACATAGGTCGAATGGTCGCCAGTTGAAAATCACAATGTGGAGAGTGTGTCCCGTGTACTCATGTGTGTTTAATCTAGTCTTAGTATAAAGTGTGACAGAGAAGGTATGTCCGTGCTATCACGACAGTCCTAGAGTAGTGTACATAGGTCGAATGGTCGCCAGTTGAAAATCACAATGTGGAGAGTGTGTCCCGTGTACTCATGTGTGTTTAATCTAGTCTTAGTATAAAGTGTGACAGAGAAGGTATGTCCGTGCTATCACGACAGTCCTAGAGTAGTGTACATAGGTCAAATGGTCGCCAGTTGAAAATCACAATGTGGAGAGTGTGTCCCGTGTACTCATGTGTGTTTAATCTAGTCTTAGTATAAAGTGTGACAGAGAAGGTATGTCCGTGCTATCACGACAGTCCTAGAGTAGTGTACATAGGTCGAATGGTCGCCAGTTGAAAATCACAATGTGGAGAGTGTGTCCCGTGTACTAATGTGTGTTTAATCTAGTCTTAGTATAAAGTGTGACAGAGAAGGTATGTCCGTGCTATCACGACAGTCCTAGAGTAGTGTACATAGGTCGAATGGTCGCCAGTTGAAAATCACAATGTGGAGAGTGTGTCCCGTGTACTCATGTGTGTTTAATCTAGTCTTAGTATAAAGTGTGACAGAGAAGGTATGTCCGTGCTATCACGACAGTCCTAGAGTAGTGTACATAGGTCAAATGGTCGCCAGTTGAAAATCACAATGTGGAGAGTGTGTCCCGTGTACTCATGTGTGTTTAATCTAGTCTTAGTATAAAGTGTGACAGAGAAGGTATGTCCGTGCTATCACGACAGTCCTAGAGTAGTGTACATAGGTCGAATGGTCGCCAGTTGAAAATCACAATGTGGAGAGTGTGTCCCGTGTACTCATGTGTGTTTAATCTAGTCTTAGTATAAAGTGTGACAGAGAAGGTATGTCCGTGCTATCACGACAGTCCTAGAGTAGTGTACATAGGTCGAATGGTCGCCAGTTGAAAATCACAATGTGGAGAGTGTGTCCCGTGTACTCATGTGTGTTTAATCTAGTCTTAGTATAAAGTGTGACAGAGAAGGTATGTCCGTGCTATCACGACAGTCCTAGAGTAGTGTACATAGGTCGAATGGTCGCCAGTTGAAAATCACAATGTGGAGAGTGTGTCCCGTGTACTCATGTGTGTTTAATCTAGTCTTAGTATAAAGTGTGACAGAGAAGGTATGTCCGTGCTATCACGACAGTCCTAGAGTAGTGTACATAGGTCGAATGGTCGCCAGTTGAAAATCACAATGTGGAGAGTGTGTCCAGTGTACTCATGTGTGTTTAGTCTAGTCTTAGTATAAAGTGGGATAGAGAAGGTGTGTCCGTGCTATCACGACAGTCCCACCATGACTACGTTGTGTGAAGGTAACATAACATATCATAATCCTACCTAATTACTTTATTAAACCAGGTCAGCCACTATTTACCACTCATACCAAACTACCACTACCAATTAATACCCGCTACACAGCCCCACAGCTGGCCGCCAAGCGCGTTGGAACTATTCATATACTACACAACTCTGGAGTTTGTATGCAATGCTGCATTTGAAAACAAATTAAGGAAATTAATTCTTTTAGAGAGCAAAAAGGGGAGGAGGGTTCATATTTCAATCGAACTCTTCCTGTCTTCATGAGCCATGGGCCACTTCAAGTTCATGTTCAATCTTCTTTATTATCTCAAAATACATATATAAATACAATTTACCTCCCAGTGCACCTCAAGCGGCGTGTGCAGGAGTTCTGTTGAATCATAATTACAATTACCTTAGTGTTCATTGTTCAATTCATATTTCCATAACATTGTCTTCACTTAAACTAAATTTAAAAACTAGCCAAAAGCAGTGTAAATCTAATAAGCATTACAAATTTACAAGCAATAATAAATAAATATATCGTGTAGGTGATAACAAACAATATAATTTGAAATTCAATAACTAATGCATTAAAATTCCAAGTAACTACATCAATAAATAAATAGATAAAAAATAAATAATACCACTTGCCTTCGTGGATCTTACCAAAAAGAGTAAGGAGGAGGCTTGGTGCTTTCAGGAACGAATATACAGACAACGATGCAAAGCGAAGTGATGTGAAACTATCAAGTACATACTATTACCCTATGGACTAAAGTACCTAAAATGGGATTAGACGTGAAACTATCAAGTACATATTATTACCATATGGACTAAAGTACTCAAAGTGCGATGCGATTTGAAACTATCAAGTACATACTATTACCATATGGACTAAAGTACTCAAAGTGCGATGCTGTGTGAAACTATCAAGTACATACTATTACCATATGGACTAAAGTACTCAAAGTGCGATGCGATTTGAAACTAGAGAGGGAGCTCAAAATCACAAAAAACAATAAGAGACTTAAGGCCAGGAAATATCGCTCTCCTCAACACTTCCCTTTCTAAAGAAAATTGGAAATACCAAGAATCAATTCATTCAGTAGAAGAGCATTTTAAAAGGTTTAGTGATACACTCAACTTTCATCTCGACATGTACTGCCCTCTCAAAACCATACAAGTTTGTCCCAAAAGGGTAAACAACAAATGGATAACTAAAGGAATTTTAGTTTCTAAAGAAACTAATGATTTTCTCAGAAATCCAGAAAATGTCCCACAATGAAGAATTCAAGCGGTTTTTTCGAAATTACAAACTAATTTACAGAATAGTTATCCAAGCTGCAAAGGCATATAACGTTTCCAAATCAAAATCCAAAAATATTTCTAAAACTGCATGGGACATCATCAACAATAAATCAAATCATATAACAAACAAATCAAATTTAAAAAAAAGATTATAGACTTGTGGAGGACGCGGTGGAGGTTGCAAATAGACTTAACAGATTCTTCGGATCTGTTGCTTGTGAGCAAGGCCCTTGCCTATCACCCCCACAAGGAATCCCAAGACGAAGGCAGTGTCCAGTAGCCTCCCTGGAACTGGCACCTGTCGTTGAGGAAGAGCTTGAAAAAATAATTCGGCAGCTCCCAGCCAAAAAAACAAATGATTTAAATTCAATGTCAACGTAGCTGATAAAAAAATGTTCAAAGCATATTGTGAGACCATAAACCCACAAATTAAATAAATTTCTCTTTTGAACAAGGAGTTTTTCCCTCACTCCTCAAAACCGCTAAAGTAACCCCTATTTTCAAGAAAGACGATCCCCAATCCCCACAAAATTACCGGCCTGTCTCAATTTTGCCAGTTATGAGCAAAATATTCAAAAAGATTTTCTTGACACGAATGCTTCTATTTTTGAATAAGCACAACCAGCTATCTGAAGACCAGTTTGGCTTCAGGAAGTGCAAGTTGACAATAGACGCTGTTGTAAATCTTGTCGACATGGTTGTAGAGGGACTAGAACGTCGGGATCACACATTGAGTGTGTTCCTGGACTTATCGAAAGCATTCGACTGTGTTGACCATGTTACAATGCTTGACAAACTTTAATCTCATGGCATCCGAGGCGTGTCTCTCCAGTGGCTCAGATAATTTCTAAGCCACAGAACTCAAATTGTTCAGATCTCAAACAAATTATCTGAACCAATTCACCTGAGTTATGGTGTCCCACAGGGCTCAATTCTCAGTCCAATTCTCTTCCTGATCTATGTCAATGATGTAGGTTCATCACTTCTGCACGGAAGACTAGTGCAGTATGCTGATGACACGACTCTGTTTCACTAGCAAATCAAAATTGATTCTGGAACAGCAGAGTTTTGTTGAAATCAACAACTGCGTCCAACATTTTAACAGCCTCAATCTTTAAACAAATTCTGCAAAATCCAATTTTATAAATTTTGCTTTACGATCAGTAGATAGTCATGACGAGCAGCTGTTATGTTGGCTGACACTTTGCTATTTGTTCGAAATTCCTGGGAATATACCTAGATCGAGGGTTGACTTGGAACGATCACATCGACCACGTTTGCTCCAAATTGACCTCAGGCATTTATGTTTTGAGGTCTCTAGCCAAATACTGCCCGAGTCAGGTTCTGATGATGGCGTATTGGCTTGATTTACCCCCACCTCACTTACGGGCTGGTGTTGTGGGGAGCTTGTGCAAGCAATCAATTCCTGAGAGTGTTCAAGCTGCAAAAACAAGCGATCCGCATTATCGCTAAGTTGAAATTTAGAGAGCCGTGCAAGGAAGGCTTCAAAAATTTGCAACTGTTGATGCTGCCCAGTCTCTACATCTTGGAAACAACTCTGTTTTGTATGTCTAAATGTGCCATGACGAATGGCCGAGACATACATGTGTATGAGACTAGAGGCAGATATAACTACCGAACTGGTAGACACAGAACGGTAGTTTATGAACGCTTGCCTTCACAGGCAGGTGTTCATTTCGTCAATAAGTTACCAGATTCAATTAAAAACACCCCAACGCTCAAAGTGTTAAAAACTCGTTTGAAACGCTTTTTAGTGTCACAAACATTTTATAATGTTGACGAGTTTTTTTGCTTATGATTGGGAGACCACCATTTAAAAAGACTGACAAAATTCGTCGCTGGAAGTGGGAATAATTGGTAAATGAATGGATGTAGGTAAGTTTGCAAAATTGTATGTTTGAATGAGATTTCTTGTGGTGTGTTTGACAAAAATTTTAGCAAGTAAAAAGTAAAAATTTGACATTTGCCATGCATTGTATAATGTTCCAGCAATAAAAATCTGATTTTATTTGATTTGAACTATCAAGTGCATACTATTACCATATGGACTAAAGTACACAAAATGAGATTAGACGTGAAATTATCAAGTACATACTATTACCATATAGACTAAAGTACACAAAGTGCGACGTAACGCGATCGCGATCTGTGTATATTATTCCACATGTAAACTGCATTTGATGTATTCACGTCGCATCGCACTTTGTGTACTTTAGTCTATATGGTAATAGTATGTACTTGATAATTTCACGTCTAATCCCATTTTGGTTAATTTAGTCCATATGGGAATAGTATGTACTTGATAGTTTCACGTCACGTCGCCTCTCGTAGGTGTATGTGTATTATCGTACCCTTTATGGTTCACAGGACCAATAAAAAGCGCTACTGTCACAGACAGGATTTGACCTGCGCATCTATCTCAGACGCCGCACTGCTGTCTTAGACCGCTAGACCATCGACTCTTCCAAGCAGTTAAAATTTTGGTTTTTAGGATGAAACACTGGTAGGGTATATAATGTCTGTTGAGTTATTTTTTTAACCGAGAAAGGTACGGATTGTAGGACTGTAGGTCCACGCCTAGTTTGACGAGGGTGGCTGACGTCACTTTTCTGCAGGGTAGGACAGTTGGTCCACGCCGACACCTGCGGACTAACTGTCCTACTTTTCAAAACTGACCTGGCCGTGCATTAGTTTTTCTACCTGCACTTATTCTTTATTCTGGTCAGTGATGCTTCCACTACATTCGCACGCGTACTGCTAAAGCAGTAAATATTAATAACAGTTTACTCAAGCTATCACATATGAAGTGGATTACTAATAGGGATTATATCTTAACGAATTCCATATAGCATTATATTACTATTTGATTAATTTGGCATTGTCCTAATGAATCATAAACATCTACAGTAAGTTTGTATTAGTTATTCCTTATATTGGACCATCGCTTGTATAATACTGTATATACCAGTAGACACGTTACTCGTAGTACACGTTAATTGAAATGGATGGTTTATTGTTTTATTAACATTGTTAATAGTTAAAATAACCATTTAGTTCATATCTAATATATAATTTTTAAAGTTGTACCAAATTAAGTTAAATTAATAGATACGAAGACAAAATATTTTATTACCTTAAATAGTGGCTCTTGGCATTTAATCCAAACAGTAAACAAAATATCTGCCTACACAGACATACTAACTTACATAATAGTGACCTTATGCCGCTAACGATACGTTGTAAATATCACTCAAACAGGAATTCGATGAACTGCTAAAAAATTTGTCTAGTTTCATTCAAACTTCCAATTGCTATTCATCGCTATATCCCGCTGCGAAAAAATGTAACGTTATTTCAAATAGTGATCCCGGAACGACAGGAGATAACATGTTTAATTACTAGCAGTTATAAGGACTTCGAACGCTCCAAATTCTTAAATTTATTCTTAAACCCTATTAGTTTTATTCCCCTTTAAAATAAACCGTTAACCGTTAAAAGTTTTAAAATTTGGTGTTTAGTTAATAAAAAAGCCCTAGTTAATATTCCTTTGTTTTCTCGAACAAGGTACATACAAACTTCTGAGAAGCCTACTTCTGTCAAAAGTCAAATAAACTATGCTTTTTATAACTATATAAAAGTTATATAGTACATTCCTTTGATGTCTGCATACAGTACTCATCATGCATACTCAATATTTACTAAAGTGTACAGTTCAAATTAGACTTTTAATAAAACTTTTTAGTTTTCTTATCTAAATATTTGTCTTACTTGTGCTCAACAGTGGTCGCAAAAAAGTTTTAAGTAAGAAGTGTTGTTATTATCAAGCTTACTCTATGCTTTCACGACTAAATGTAAGGTAATTTATGATTGTGCTACTATAAAACAATGTTTACACAGAACAATTGACTAAAGTTAACAGGCTCTTATGCTATTATATATGACTTGTTCTCTTTACCTGATTTTTCTGTGCATTCTTACGATATTTTAATCGTTGTTCTAGTCGGAGCGAAAACGTATCCAATAAAGCAAAGACCACTATAATCGTTACAGACATTCTTAAGTTAGAAATGGCGCAACTAACCTGACTTTATTTTATGTATATAATTTCGTTTCATTCTTTTTGCAGCTGTCTTATGTAGTGTACTGAAAACTATTTAGCAGATACAGAGTTTAGATCTTGAAACATCCATTCAAGTGCTGCAGTGTGAGTACGACGATCCCTTGTCAACCTCTCGTCAAAAGAAACCCGTGAGTCGGACAGTGGGTCCTAGACCGGGACCGTGGACCCACTGTCCACCCCTTAAGAAGTAGGTAAGAAATGCTTCCGGCAGTTTTATGACGTGGACCTACAGTCCGTTTACCGTACGAAATGTGGGGCCTGTTGTGATTATAGCGCAAGGTTTAATTAAATCCATTATAAAATGTAAGTGTTTTGCCTTAGGCTTATATTATTGTATGCTTTTGTTAACAATGCTATAGATTCCTCAGGACTTGCACCTTCGAGCCCCTGATGAGACAGACACACGCTCGACATTGTGTTGCAATGTTGCCGATACCGGTCCGACACAAACTACACATGTTTCAAATGTAAAGGCACTGTGGTAGTGAAATATAAATAGTCCATGTAAAGCTATATCGGGAATGTGTCGGTTCAGTGTGAATGTTGAGTTTAACTCCAGTTCACCTTCCTCTTAGTGCAGCGTCTGGAATCTGAAGCTGTCAGTCTTGACTCCTGGAACTTGGAGTCTTGTTCGTTTGAAGAGATAAAAAAATATCGGCGACGAAGAAGCTCAAAATGAATTATCGACATCAGAGACACCCGGAATAAAATATATAGTGTGGTAGTAATTGATAAACAACCTCGTGTTTAGAAAAATTAGCCTGTGTTTTTGAAATAACAATGGTATGTTGTTAAGAACAAACAACACGAATTGTTTAAACGTGCCTGCGATATTAGCTGAATAAGAGACAACAACACTAATTAATACCGCTAGCACACTATGCACACGATTGCTGCTCAACCCTGGCTATTATATAGTAACACACACTTAATGTTCATTTATATAGTCATTAAACAGCTTTCGCAACAGTTTACGCCAACATGTTCACGAACTATATCTGATACAAAATGCCATGTATTTACTTCAATTACATACAATGAATCACGACCGGAAAATAAAAACTTAGGCTAATTTAATAAAATTATAATTGGTTATTAACGCGTTCTAGTACAAAAATTTATTTTAAACATTTCCGAAACATTTCGGTTGCATTAAACGTCCGTAGGAAAAAAATTCCACAAAACGTATCGAAACTATATCTTCAAGAAAAATGTCAAAATAATATTATTGTTTTAAATACAAATGGATATTATGATATACGTGTTTAAACCTCAAAGAAGCGTGCAGGCTAAGGGTGTAGCCCAAAGCCCTTTGTGTCATTGTTGGGAGGGGGGTCTGTATAACTCCAAACTGGTTTTGTAAAAACACAGAACACATCCATTGTAGCAGCAGCCCCTGCAGTGATTCTATGAGTTGGCGACAATGATGTATTCCGCTATTTCCCGTCACGTTATGAGGAAACGCCCATGTTTATGTGACGAGGCTTTAATTTACGATTTATTGACAGTTATAGTTCTGATAAGGATGACTTTGTAGACAATGATAGAGTGACGATGGTAAAGAAGGTAATATTGAAGTAAAGGAACACTTTTCTGATACTGAGGACATAGGTCTACAGGAAGACCAAACCCAAAATGACGAGAGTTAGAATCACGTATTGAGTATGCTACGTAATACACCACTTCGTTGGTCAATCTAAAAAATATTACGAAGTGGAAGAAACCCCTTGTGCAACCTAAGAATGTGCGTACAAGAGCTGAGGACTTGGTGATTTGTCTGTAGGGACTAAAAGGAGAAGCCAGATACTGAAATTGAATTGAATTATTTAACTTGTTGATAGAAAACTGTAATCAGAACAGTTCGTTACTTCTACGAACACATTCATCACTTATGGGGGACAGATTTGATTGTTATAGAGATGCCAAAAACACAAATGAGGTCGAGATTTGTACCTTTATCAGTATTGTACTATTTTCAACGCCTCTATGTAGCAGCAGGAGAAACTAAATAAAGCTTGATATTGAAGCTATCTAGCTATGAGTGAAAAGAGGTTTCAGTTCCTGATGGGTTGCATTAGATTTGAAGACCTCAGAGATCGAACACACCGTAGCGAAATTGACAGTCTTGCCCCTCAAGATTTTTTGTGCTCATAGTGCAAAACTTTTAAAATTATTTCATACCAAGTGGCATTTGCACTATTGGTGAGCAGTAAGTAGTATTAGTTGAAAACTGTCAGATCAGAATGTACATTCCCAAGAAACCTGATAGGCACGGCATCAAAATACATTCTCTAGTGAGTGCAAAGTCAATGTATACAATGGACTTAGAAATGCATGTAGGAAAACAGCCAAATGGATTTTATAATCTCTCTAACTCATCAGAACAAGTGGCACTCACAGAATGGAGGAACCCGTATGAAACACAAACCGCAATATCACTACTGATTGGTCACGTCTATACTACTGGTCAAGAAACTTCTAAAAAAAGAAACACAATAATTACAAAGATAAGTTCTACACTTGTTGGATACCTATGTCAACTAAGACACAACGAATAAAGACATCCTAAATCATCCCTGTGTGCCTTTCATAAAAAACCTTAGTGCCATATTACCCGAAACCGAAAAAGCCAGATGTGTTGCTATCAACAGTGCATGGATGAAAAAACTGGGCCGAAGCAGAGTGTTTTCAAAGACAAAAATAGGAGTGGCTTTTGTACACCAAATGTGTTTTAAGTACAGTGTTGCTCGTAATACGAGTATACGATGATGGCCTGTGGTTGTTTTTGACTTAATACACATTTGAGAAATAAATGCACTTTGCATTTACACGTACATTCCTGAAGCGGAAGTTACGCCAGAAAGACAATTCCTTCAACATGGTGCCTGGGAACTCATGAACCACAGTTTGCAATCAGTTTGCAGAGCGGGGTAGGCCTTTTATTATTATTGGTTCATTCCAGATGCACTTCTGTGACTGCATTGATTTAATTGATATCTAGATTCTATTTGATTCTTTAGATTTCCTTTTTAGTTCTTTTTCATTATTGGCAACCAAAGCGGCCTAATTTCGACTGACGGTTGACTGATTGATTAGTCCACTTATAATGCATATCAAGTACTTTGTTCATTTTAAGACCATGTTTACCATAATCTAGAACACCATGTTCTACTTGGAAGTACGATGTTTAATTTCGGTGTGGTTTATTGTATTATTATTGCATTGTTGTATATATTGTATAGTTTATTATTTATCGACTTAATGACAACTGGCTTGTGTTGTTATGAATGTTACTGAATTATTCTAAAAAGTTTATGTTTAATTTGATTCTTTAAATTACACAAACATACCAATTTCCTCTGCCTCTCAGTTTTAAAAGTAATTGAATCAATTGAATTTAACCGTCAATACTTAACTGACATCCAACTGGGGCACAGATATGAGAAAGGAAATGGAAACAGTTATTCTAAAGTGAGTAGTAGCAAATTATAACAATTAAATCCATAGTGTCAATAATATCAACACATCGAACTGGTTTGGGGTTCGAGCAAACATGGGACATAGCTTTTTTTAGTTACACAAGAATATTTATTGAACTTAAAAATAAGCAAATAAAAATAAATTGATAAGAAATCAATGTTAGTTAATATTATTACACTGTTAAATTTGACTTTCACACAGATAACAGATTTAGGTTTATTATATGATTCTGTTTAGACGTTATACAATATTATAAAATGAAACTAATAATAACTCATACTATTGAAGTAAAATAAAAATTACCACTTCTGAATAATTTTGTTTGTATGTAAAACAAGTCGTTTTGATTCAATCGAGATTGTTTGGAGCTTTACAAAAATATACTACTCTGTTTTTTACGTACTGTAATTTTAATGTTTTTCGAGTGGTTGGAAAAATATTGTTAAACGCAAATAAGGATATAAGTAAAAAAAATGTGATATTTGCACAACCATTTAATACGTACTTAGAATACAGACAAACAATTATGAGCATTGACGTTCGAAGTATTATGATCAAATATGATCTTACATTCCTTTTAATATGACATTGCTTGAGGTTTTAATACAATATAACATGTAGGATAGTTATGAATATGAGGAAGCCCTTGCGTACTACTAATCATTCGATGATTCAAGAAAATAAAATGACAAAATTAACATTTATTAGTCAACTTGAACGTCTTAATGAGTTGTATTCTATTTTACAGATCTTAAAAATTTAACTTCAGATTTTAGCTCTACGTTTTTAAATGGAAATCCACTAAAATGGACGAAATAAAATTTTTCGAAAGTACCGTTAATCGGATGGGTTGCAAAATGTTTGGTGTTCTGTTATATGTTATGCCAATTTGGAAGCGCATCCATGGTTCATGCCGTAAAAGTAAATGATGATGAGCTTCCAAGTAGTTTATTCACTACCAACATAACAACTAAGTAGGTTATTATTTTTCTAAAATACTTTACACTTGTTATGATTCGCATAGATTGAAACGTGGTCTGCGCTTCTATTTCCGTGTTCGGAAACAACAAGGAAGGCGGACTATATTCACTAAGCTTATATATAAACAAGGTAAAAGTAATTTATGTACACTGTATTTAACTACATCCACTCACAAATCACTTCAAATGATGGTTTACTTGTAGTTAGTTGAGTTTTACTATTGCATTTTGCACATATCATAACGCATCTGAGATATGGGGTAGCTTTTTGGGGAAACTATATAGATTCAGAAAAAAGTATTTAGGCTTCAAAAAAGAAGCCAGGATAATGTGCCACTTAGACTACCAAGAATTATGAAAATAGTATTTTGTAACTCGTAAAATGTTGACATTTCAATGTATTTTTTATTTTTTTAAGTTTAAAAACTTTTTAAAGATATCATTATTTGCTAGAAAATTATAATCTATAAAAATTCTACCCCCTAAGGCAAACTACAGGGTGATTCCTATAAAAGTGCTGATTTCTTCAGAGTTGATTGAGGATGTGAATACAAACATTTTTTGTCCAATACACATGTGGGTCGCAAATGTTTCCAAGAAAACAGAATTTGTAAAACGCCTCCTTATAGGCTTTATTTGTTTCGTAATAATAGATGAAATTACCACATAATGTGAAGAAGAATGTAAAAAAATACATTCTCTTGCAAAGATGAGCTGTCCATAACATCGACTGTGTTACATTTTGATAGAGTCGGGGTTTTTCTGCCACTTCTGATTAGTAATATTTTTTACATTCTTGTTTCCGTGAAGTGGTTCTTTTATTTGTTATTAAGAAGAAAAAAATTTAGTTTCAGCTTTGGGGTTTTTATTGACGGAATCTCAAAAGGAACACCACGTGTTGACAACAAGGAGGCATCTCACATTCTTGGAAACTAAACATTTGCGACCCAATGTGTATTGGATAAAAGTGTTTGTATTCTCATCCTGTATCAACCCTGAAGAAATACGCACTTTTATAGGAATCATCCGGTACATCAAACACGAACAAAAAATACGAATATAAAAAAAAACGTACGAACAACGGCTCAATATCTTTTTCTAAAATTGTTCAATGCCCTATTGAAATAACACAAATCGACTCTTAAAAAAAGTTAAACTTTCCCTAAAGTGCTACCTTTTTAGTCCTGCACTTTACTGTTATTTAGTTTTCAACAAAAAATGTATTTTATTTAAGTGTAATGCAGCATTACATTTTCAACAATTTAAACTTATTGAATTGAAAAATCATATGATTACTGAGCTATGCTTAACGTTGTAAACCAACACGATAAAATAAATGAAATGAAAAGGGTTCTGTGTTAAGTGGTCTGAACGCCGCAAAGACAACTAAATGTCGAAATACCGAGTAATTAAGGCTGCTGACTAATATCTAAGAAGTAAAGTGTTGAGGGTAATAAGATCCTACTTTCAATGCACTCGATAATTTCGTGCCAAAAATACAGGGGTATTCAATAGTTTAATATTCTTATTTCAACGTTTTTATTTTCCAAATTTTGGTAATTCACATCATTATTTCGGGTGCTTAACCCGTAATGTTTAGTTAATAGTTAACAATATTAAAAAAAAAAACTGTGTAATTTACGATCAGTTTCTATTTTATTCGTTGTAGTTTCTGTGCAAACGATTCTCTATTCGAGAATCACAGGTCTTTGTCAGACGTATCCCACACACACAAGTGTGAGTGTTCAGGTGCTTTAATGAACACTTATAAAGAGTAATTGTATATTTGTACACATTGATCATTATTTATCTCGACTTTAGTTGGCAAACATAAAGTTGGAAGTGCGTTGGTCATTAAAGCTTTTGAGAAAGATAAAATAGATCGTGCAGGAGCGGAAAATCAACGCAAGACAGGTAGATTTGTTGCATGGGCGAATTTGAAGTACTGAATTAAGATAGGTTATTAGCTCTATATACACCGTGATATGTTAATCCCCATTACAACGGTGGGGATGCTGGGCTGGGAGAACACCTTTGGCAGATGAAAGCTGTACATTTGTACGAGAACATTAAATATGTACACGTAAGAGTTATACATAATAACAACTAATATGATAGATCTGTTAATAAGAGACGACGCTATTATACAATCTCTCTCTCTCTCTCTCTCTCTCTCTATATATATATATATATATATATATATATATATATATATATATATATATATATACAGGGTGTATATTATGTCTGGAAACACCCAAATATATCCTTTAATAATTTAAATATAAATTTGAAACCTCTTACAATCGTGATAGAGATTGGGCATCTACTTTTTGGAAAACAATGTTTTGTTATGTCACACCAACGGGGGACGTCCTGCCGAGGGTATCGTGAATATTCTTAATGGGAAGCCTATACCTTGTGATACATAATTTTAAAGGTAATAGCTTACTGAATTGAATGCCACAAACCGCATCTCAAAGGAATTATTCTATCAGAAAATAGAGCATTTTTAGTATTGAAAATTTACTGATGTTCAACAATGTAATTTTAACATGGTTCTTGCCACAAAATGTGTTACACTAATTTTTTTAGCATTTTTTTAAATGTTCAATTAAATAAAACAAAAAATTTCATTTTAAGCTGGTTCTATTAGCACAAATTTGCCAGTTTTTATTACAGTACAATTATGGAAATACTTATGTTATTGATTTCTTATTACAAATAAAAAATATGTATGCTGTTAGAAAAGTCTTACAACAAACGTTTTACCTGCATTTGGTGTCAAAGCAATTGTTCGAACTGTGTTCCTTCTACGGTTTGACAATGAGCCAATCTTGTGTTAAAATGATTCGACAGAGTTGCCTAACATTTCTTCAGTTATCAAAGCAATCTCCTCTATAATCCTGTTTCTTAGGTCTTTCCAAATTATGAGGCTTTCTTCTATAAACATTGGATTTTAAATGACCCCATAGGAAATAATCGATTGGTGACAAATCCGGAGATCTTGGAGGGCCATTCGATTTCTCCTCTTCGGCCAATCCATTTATGAGGAAACCTTAAAATCCAAATTAATACTCTCTTACCTGTCTCCCATAATGGGGTGGAGCACCATCCTGCTGAAACCATACATTATCAAAGTATTCTCCTGATGCAATTTGAAATAGCTGGGATTATTTCATTTTGGGAGCATATTGTAGTAAAGTTCGGCATTGAAATTTCCATTGATGAAAAAGGGTCCAACAATTTTGTTACCTAAAATTCCACACCATACGTTCAGTTTTTGTGGTTGCTGTGAATGGGACTCAGTAATCCAATGTGGGTTTTCACTAGCCCAGTAACGGCAATTGTGCCTGTTAACATTGCCATTTAGGAAAAAAAGTTTTGCCTCATCAGAAAATATTATGTTGGTCAGAAAATCTCTATTGTCATCACATTTGCGCATCACAAGTTCACAAAACTCAACTCTTCTGTCGTAATCATCCTCACTTAACTGTTGGACTAAATGAACTTTAAAATGGTTTGTATTTATTAATTTTCAAAATCTTACTCACAGACATAGGGTGCATTATCATGTTGCTGTGCAGCTTTTCTGAGCGATGTATGTGGGTCTTCAATAAATGTTTGCAAAACATCTAGTGCATGTTCTTCATCTGTTGCAGATTGTATCCTACCCGACTTTGGCCGATTACGTACACTCCCTGTCATTTCAAAACGCTCAATAGTTTTTGATATTGTTGAAACACTTATGGGATTCCTTTCTGGGAAAGTATCATTAAACAAATTACAAAACTTCCCGATAAGATCTTTGACGATCGCCATATCCTCGCATCATCAACAGAGTAATTCGTTCTCTTTCAGACAATTCCATTAAAATGCCAAATAAAAACTGAACTACTGTAATTAGATAACTTGTTGACAGCAATGCTTCAGAGACACTGATTAACTCGACAGGAATGATATGACCTTTGTAATTCCCAAGCTTAGACCTGTCTAGTGAAAGCTCCTATGCTCAACAAAACTGAAACCTGTAGACCAGATGATTAATAACACAATAATGTTTCTCATAGGCTAGTGACCTTTGTCTCTTTAAAACCTTCCTGCTGACTGGAAAAACACCAAGTACAGATTCATAAGTAATCAGAGAAAGTGACTCATAAGTTTTATTCATTGTAATAAAAACTGGTAAAATTTTGTACTAATGAAACCAGCTTAAAAATAAATTGTTTATATTTTATTTTAATTGAACATTTAAAAAATGCTAAAAAATTAGTGTAACACATTTTGTGGCAAGAACCATGTTAAAATTACATTGTTGAACATCAGTAAATTTTCAATACTAAAAATGCTCTATTTTCTGATAGAATAATTCCTTTGAGATGCGGTTTGTGGCATTCAATTCAGTAAGCTATTACCTTTAAAATTATGTATCACAAAGGTATAGGCTTCCATTAAGAATATTCACGATACCCTCGGCGAGGACGTCCCCCCCGTTGGTGTGACATAACAAAACATTGTTCCAAAAAGTAGATGCCCAATCTCTATCACGATTGGAAGAGGTTTCAAATTTATATTTAAATTATTAAAGGATATATTTGGGTGTTTCCAGACATAATATACACCCTGTATATATATATATATATATATATATATATATATATATATATATATAAATTAATGTTTGTATGTATGTCTTTTATAGACTCAGATACTATATGACCGATAATTATGAAAACTTGTAAGTATATGTATTTTTCCTCGTAGAAGGTTTATACGCTTTGCCAGTTGATGTAACTCACCACCAGACGGCGCTGCAAAATATAAAAGTTATCAAAGCGCCTGCACAATATAAACTGAAATTACGAGACAGTTACGTATACTAAATAGCCAAGCACTATTTGAAGGCGTTCAGTTTTAATTTATATTTGTCTTTAAAAATAATTTTTGCTTTAACTTAAAGCTTGAGTGTTAGACCACTTTATAATAAAGTACACGCACGTGTACAATGGCTACAAACATACACTTTTGACAGATTTTCTTGATAGTGGCAACAAGGTAAACTCTACATCGGCGTTTGAAATATAATTCACTTGAAAAATAAGTCCTCATACACGGGAAAAGGGTGCGAAGCCGCGGGAACAGCTAGTTATTTAATAAACCAATGCTATACATCAGTAACTTTACCGCTTAATTGTTTATTCATCGTAATAATTTAATTTTTAAACTATAAATTTTATATTAAAAATTAGATGTTGCCACAACGAATAAAACACAAAAATGATTATATATATATATATATAATGATTATATTATATATATATATATAATATTAACCCATTAACTTTATATATATATATAAAGTTAATGGGTCATTTTATTGGTGTAGCCTTCTTCAAAGTATGCAATTTTAACATAAAATTTGCAGTTACAATAAACATCAACAATACAGAGATTTAGGTTAAAAAATCGTAAAGTATTTATTTATTTTTGTTCCCAAACTATTGCCTTTATATTTTAGACCTTTCCCTTTAGCCATTTGCAACTGTAATTCAGTACGTGTTTTATTGGCTAGAAAGGACATTTAGAGATAGAAGACAAAAGAACAACAGCAAATAAAGGAAGCCGGCAAGTGTAAGGACAAACATAGCCTGGCTTCCGAGAAAGCAGTGACACATATTATGTCTTATCATATCACCCACAGCAGTTTCACAGCTATAATTGCTTTCTTTTAGAATTGTAGTGTTTCCTGTAATAATATATGCTGCACTGGCTTACTGTTCCTTAATTTATTTAAAAATTAATACCTTGCAAAATTAAATTACATTATTAAGTTTAACCACAGTAAAATACCAAATACAGCGAAACTATACTAACTGAAACAACTGTTTCTAAACTGTACCAGTGAGTGAGTATAAATGATTAGTGGTAAATAGGCATAAATTATAATGAAGGGCATAAAAGCTCGCGGTCTACCCACCACAAGCTTTGTTGAATTATTGAATAATTTTATTTCCCAGTGTGTCTTCTTCATTTTTTATTTTTTATTTTCAGTAGTGACATAAATTTTTTGACAATTAAAGCAACTATTAATAATATTTATTCCATAGTACACAGGTCAAATGCATTTTCATTTAATGCATCGAAGCAGGAAGGACAGGCATGAGCATATGCCTGCTGATTCTCAGGAACATCTTGATAATTTTGAACAGGGTGGAAAATGCAGCTTGGCTATGACGTGCATTTTACATAGAAAATCCAATAATAGATTTAATACATTGTATGACTAAAGTGGTGATTCAAAATGAGCGCCGGTTTTTATATAGCAAATTAAGAGATTTATTTTAATGAAAACTAAAAATAAATACATCAACATGTTCATATATACCATCCGATTTCACGTATGAACATGTTGTCAAGGATATAATATACCGCGTTGGCACTCAGCAACTCTGTCCATGAAATTCACTGTGATTGCATGACAAGTTTCCACTCCCATTTCACCAACAACCCATCGAATTTCCTCCTTCAAGTCGCTCATATTTCGGAGTTTATTGGCACACATAAATGACTTCAGATAACCCCAAAGATGAAAGTCACAAGGCGCCACAATTCGTCACAAGTTATACGTCACATTGATGGTCGGAATTCCGAGAAATGACGTGTTCCTGGAAAAAATTCACGTAGCAACACAATTGTGTCGTGGACCGGAGTCCACAAATTGTCAATGCCCATTAAATCCAAATGAGGCTGCAAAAACTCCATAATCACCGACCATGGTATTGGTCTCCATTTACTGTCACGACCTTCTTGATCTTCAAAAAATAAAGGCCGATGAGGCCGCCCTACCAAAAGCCACACCAAACTCACACACACTCGCTGTGCAAACATTTCCCTTTCTATAACCGTACGGGTTTTCTGAACCCCAGATACCGCAGTCGTGCTTATTAACAAAGCCATTTCTGTGGAAATTGTCAGGGAAATGAAAGTGGACATTTGTCAATCAATCACAGTGAATTTCAAGGACAGAGCAGTTACGTGCCAGCTCAGTAGAGGAGGTCAAATGCATGACATAATTTTTCATATGTGAAATTGAAAGGTTATATGAACATGTTGGTGCATTGATTTTTTTTAGTTTTTTATTTTAAAAGATCTCTTAATATCTCTTAATGTGAAAACCTGTTTTCTTTTAGAATTGTCCTATATAACAGAACTATTCCAATTTACCCGTTACAGAAATTGCTTACCACCTCCATTGCCTATTATACATTTTCGGCACCTTTACATAAGCGATTTGCATAACTTTTGGTACATGTTGAAACCTTTGAGGTTTAGGAACTAGTTTAGGTTGAGGAAACCTAGTTGATCTAGAGAAAGCTTGTGAGCTATAACTGAAAACCCTAACGAACAAATAGTTATTTGTAAACACACACGGTTTTGAATGAAACATAGTACACTTGGCAACAGTTCCTATCGCACTGGCAAGTTGGCAAAAAAACTCAAGGAAACAAAAATATTGTTCTAAATTTACAGAAGACTTAATTCTCACTTCGAGCAAATATTTCATTTACATCTTATTACACATCATAGAAAGGTAGTATGAATAATATATGCAAGTACTTAGAGGGAGGTGAATTAGCGAATTGGTGGTAGCTAAGGTGTATGAGGAATTTGGGTCACTGAGTTAGAGTTAGCGCAGGTTCAAATTGTATCTGTGACCTTGTATCAGCACTCTGTCCTTTCTTAAGTTCGATAACATCCTCGCACAGGCCAATGATCAATGAGGATGAATAGGATAAAAAAAGAAAGAATAGCAAAAATCCAAAATGACAGGTTTACCAATAGATAACTGCATATGATGTAAATATATCAACAAACATCGTTGTGGCAGTAATCAGTCACATATTTTCTCGAAGGGACGGATCGCGAAAGTATGTGGCCTCCACCAATTGGTCAGGACCGCAGCTGGCTATCTTTATACGATGATTAGATATCGACAAAAGTTCCTGTGACCCTGTGACAGTAACCAACTGATATATTTTATCAAAGGGACGGATCGCGAAAGTATGTGGCCTCCACCAATTGGTCAGGACCGCAGCTGGCTATCTTTATACGATGATTAGATATCGACAAAAGTTTCTGTGACAGTAACCAACTGATATATTTTATCAAAGGGACGGATCGTGAAAGTATGTGGCCTCCACCAATTGGTCAGGACCGCAGCTGGCTATCTTTATACGATGATTAGATATCGACAAAAGTTCCTGTGGCAGTAATCACTGATATATTTTCTCGAAGGGACGGATCGCGAAAGTATGTTGCCTCCACCAATTGGTCAAGACCGCAGCTAGCTATCTTTATACGATGACTAGATATCGTCTAAATTTTCTGTGGCAGTAATCAACTGTCATCGCTTCTCGATGTAATACAATGGGTTGTCTATAACTCCCGCCAATA
The DNA here is from genome assembly GCF_021130785.1 of Homalodisca vitripennis. Taxonomy (NCBI): domain Eukaryota; kingdom Metazoa; phylum Arthropoda; class Insecta; order Hemiptera; family Cicadellidae; genus Homalodisca; species Homalodisca vitripennis. The sequence continues at coordinate 143,635,774 of NC_060215.1, forward strand.
GGGGTTCGTTAAGAATCCTTGGAATTTGTCCAAGTATTTCAAGGTCAGCCAGTGATGATCATTGGGAGTCTATTTTCAATACGAAGAGATTATACAGCAGACCTGCTCGTCAGGGGACGCAGCCTTAGCACCCCTGGAATTAGCACCCCCTGGGCTCTGACGTCACTCCTGCAGGGTGTTTATTCAGTGCATGGATACTGTCCTGATTTACAACCTCCTTTAGGATATTTCCCATCATTAGTGTTACTAAAATAAAACTCTACATTTCAAGGATTGGAGTAGGCATTCCTCAGTAAAAAAAGTACTAATAACCAATGTTTTGTCCACGTACCAAGATACGTAGGTTACAGTTTCTTTGAACCTTTATCAACTTTGTATTATATTTATGGAATTAGACATATTTATTATTTTTATTAATTAAATTAAATTAAAAAATACATTTTTAAATTACTCAAAGGCATTACATCGGTTTATTTTGCGTTTTGATTTCAGTAGTTTAGATATAATTAATCAATATTTTATAAGGAAATTAAAAATTGAAATTCTTATCTGTAAATATAGTATCATTAATAAAACGAGTTAATCGGCACGAAAATGTTTATCTGCGTATATTTTTTCAATATTGAAAAGCATAAAAAATGTCAAAATTGGGTGGATATGAAAGTAATCCGTCTGTTAGCTTGCAAATAACTTTAAAACTGTACGATTATCTATATGTTAAAAGGAACAAATAGGACATAAACTATTTTTGAACCGGATATGTCAGGTGTCATGTTATGTCGAAATGTTTTCTAAAAAGCTTTTTAAGCATATAAATGACATATTTACTAATGTCAAGTGATTGCAAAGGTCAGTTAAACTAACACTATATGTAAAAAATTATTGTGGGTTATTTTATATTAAATGCGGTAATGGAAAGGAATAACAGCCGTTCGTGTTAATTGAGTTTCAATTAGAAACAATGCAATTTGAAGTTGCTTCTTTGAAGACTCAATTCACTAAATCTAAAATCTGCTACTATTTCAATGGTTAAAAGTAGTCCTCTATTTAAAACGTTTTCCAACAAATTGCATTAGAGAAAAATTGCCATGTCGTCATCAGGGCTTTATCTGAGTAATTTATTGAGTAATTATTGAGTATGTTGTAGCGGAATAGCATAAATAATGTGCTTGGTTTACGCATTATTTATGCTAGATGTAAAATGCTGCAACACGTGGTCATATAGATGTATAAAACATATAACTTAAGTAAGTGCAGCTTACTAGGACAAGGTAATAAAAATGTACCTGTGACTGTATACAAATAAATAAAAATTAAATATTGTTCGTTGGTACGAACCGCTGGACCGGTGAGGCTTTTTATTTAAAAATGCTCACAATAGTTCAAATTAGGCTTTTTATGGAGAAAAATGAAAACCTATAGATACCAGAGTTTTCAACGAAAATGAAATTCCAAGCATTTCGAGAGAAGTAGTGTACCTACTGTAAACAGCAATGACTATGTACATTATTATCTGACTTTTATTATATATGCTCCATTTTTGGTATAATGGATATGATTTAAACATTGATATAAAATTCAATTTAATGGACAAAACTTTGAATTTATGTACGTCAGGTGATTTCCATAATTGAGATTTCTGGACATTGTGGCACGGAAAATATACAGTAGTTAAAGGAATAAAAGAGTGACCAGGCACTAACATGATCCAAAAAGCCAATTGCAGTCACTAAAATATTAGATGAATAAGCAAGCGAAGCGAGCCCGTAGCTATTGCAAATAGAATTAAGGGGTGCTCAATCAAGACATGGACGCGGTCAAGGCGCTGAATAAGGAACCCCTATTCTAAAGGGGTGCTAAGTAAGGACATGATCACTGCGCTGATTTAGACCCCCTTTCGTGGCGTCAGATTGAGGTCACAAGCGAGGGGGTGCTATGTCCAGGGAGTGCTAATTCAGGCGCACCCTCGTCACCCCCTACAGAGGAGCAGGGGTCATTTACCTTTCAGGCGGAACAATCACAATAGCAAAATCACCCATAAACATCCTTGACGTCAGTGATTTCTATTGTTAGTAGTCAACATCACTACAAATCATCCTTGGGGTTCTTCAAACCTGGGGTGCCGGCGCTTCCAACACAGCCTAAAGTCGTCGGTATCAATTTTCGATCGGCGAGTATTACCTCTAAGATCAGTAATTGATTGGATTATACTAAATCGTATATTTAATCAACGGTAATATATTTACATCTATAGAGAATTGCAATTTTATCATTCATTCAAAACTTAGGGTACTCTTTGTGATTTTGAATTGAAAATATACATTCCTTTAATTTTAATATAAGTTTTTTACTCAAGAACAATTTGAGATCTGTGGTACAAACTTGATCAAATGAACCTAAATATACTTTTTTACCGTTAGGTTATAGGCTTTATATAGACTGTGTAAATTCTTTGTTGCCGTTCTTCGACAGTTTGGGGAAAACGTTTTGTCGCCTTTATGAAATTACGTGAATAACGAACCTTGCAATTCAGGTGTTACAATATATTTTAGATTACATTCAGTTACACTTCACGTAAACTTCAATTACTATTCCATTCACCTGTTCTTAAAAAAAAGGTTTCACTGCTGATTGGTAATGTACACGTTTGTTACCATTATTTCCAGCATAAAGGCACTGTTAAAAATTCAACATATGAATAGTTTTAAAATTACGTCAAACTAAACATAACGAAATATATTTATTTTTAAATTTAAACCAGAGACTATGCTCGTACTAAATATAAATCCTATATACACTGAAGCTCTGACGTTCATATATTTTAGCCGATTATACATATACAGGTAAATACACACGTTTCTAATACTGATGAAGAGGAAAGATTCCAATACAATGTCCGGTCCAATTCCTATATTGTCCGGTCATTGGGAGTGCCGATGGCCGAATGGTCTAAGACGTTGGACTTTGGGTCTGAGTTAGAGATAGCGCAGATTCTAATCCTGTCTGTGACCGTTGCACTTTGTATCAGTACCATCGATCTTGTACTGTATCGACTCTCCCCTTAATCTGTTTGATAAGATCCTCGCACAGGCCAGTGGCCCATGAGGACGGGCAGAATAAGACATAAAAGGAGATCGGCTTCTCCCTTTTGTATAAATAATAATAATAATAATAATAATAATAATAATAATAATAATAAAAAATAGATTCCAATCCTCGAAACTTAGCGTCATATTTTTTTTGAAACATTAACAATGGCAAATGTCCAACACTCTCTTCTCATATTAAATCATCAGTAAACTTTACACAAAGCATCACGATTATTACAAAAATAATGATTTTGGAGAATTGGGGAAATACAACATTGACTAAGTAACTATAGAGATTTTGCGCATATTTCGACATTAAATGCTTCTGTGCTATAATTGTTGTACAATTCAATTAGAAGTAAAAACGTCTATTTTTCACCGGTTAAAAATTATTTTTGTTAGAACTTTTATCTTCCTTGAAATCTATCAAACTGGCGTTGTCCAAGATTTATATTTTTCTGTTTTGGTGAAGGTTGCTGGTTACTGTCATCATTCATTAAATAAATTACTCGTCGTTTGAATAAGTTTTTAAAAAAATCTTTTTTCATTTTTTTATAGCTTTCAAATAATTCAAACTATATATATTACGTTTTTTGATTAAAAACACGATAGCATTTTAGTACAACTAACATATCTAAAGTAGTTGACATAATAAGGAAAGAGTCATATAAATGCTGTATAGCATTTGCTGTCACCCTTTCAGAGTTCAGAATCCAGTGAATATTATGTTACCAATTTGTCGTAATCCGCTTTAAAACCCTTTCCGAAAAGTAAACCTTCTAGTACACACTCCCACAGCTGAAGCTACTATCTCTTGTTCCCTCAATAGGGTTAAGGGGTTTAAATACAGTTTGTGTATTGTAGACTTAAATGGAGATACACTCAGCTATGTATGTGACAAACTAATGATAGATTTTGTACTAACAGATTATGGAAGTATATAAATTAAGTTTTTTTTTGTTTCCAGAGTCAACAATAGCGCTAGTGATATAATGCATTTTTATATAATAGAAGGAGTTTTGTTTTGGAATAAATTAACACTGAGTTAATATGTGAAAAGTAGAATGGGTTCGCAAAAAAATCACGTTAGTTGCAATAAACGCTTAGTGTAAATGTTGCGTTTTCTTTATTCAGTGGATAACATTGTACTGTACAGTCTGCAACTAATATTAAAATTTACTCAAATTTGAAAACAAATTCTGGTGTCTCGCTGGTGTTTATGGGTACTCGGTCGGCTCCCTGGAATGTTATGTTACCATAGACTTTAGACCCACAGCATTAGTTTCGTGCTAGTTCCTGATTCCAATTGACGTTTAAATAATTAAGAATATCGCATTGCTTGTAGCAACACTTTGAGTTGGAATTTTGGATATTTATAATTCAATTTAATTAATTCCGAAGGTCCGTAAACACTTCCACAGTGTGTAAGGAGCGTTTAATAGATGGTCGGATTAAACATACAGTTCTCTATTATTAATGAAATAACAGGTTATCGGACATTTAATGTCGTTAATGTTGCAAAATTTGCAGATTTAGTTTCGAAGATTGGAGTCTGTCCTCTCTATAAGGTGTGAAAAAAGTCCTTAACGCATAAGGTTAAGCAAATACAAATTTTTTGACACCTGATTTACGTTTCTAATAACCGATGAAGAGGATAGATTCCAATCCTCGAAACGTTACTTTATATCTTTTAAACATTAACGATAGCAAATGTCCAACCCTCTTCTCCTATTAAATCATCCATCGTCAACAATAAACTTGCGTCATGATTATTACAAAAATAAAGATTTTGGAGAATTGGGGAAATACAATATTGACCAAGTAAGTATAGAGATTTTGTGCATGTTTTGGCATTATATATTTGTGACCTGTAATAGTCATAAAATTCAATATGCAAGTAAATACAGTAAGCACAGGAATAATGATTTTTCTTACAACATTCATCTTACTTGAAATTTATCAAATTGGTGTAGCCCAGCATTTATATTCTTCTGTTTTGGTGAAGATTTGTAGTTATTGTCATCATTCATTAAATAAATTACTCATAGTTTTGAATGAGGTTTCTAAAAGTCTTTGTTTTATTTCTGTTGTTTTCATATAATCCAAACTCGAACCCCAAAACTAACTGAGGCAATCTACCTATTCAGAATTTTCCCATAGTTCATATATTTTGATTTCGTAATATAAAGTGTGACCTTAGGTTTAATATTTAAATAACAATATTATATTGGTATTTTAGTGTTCAGTTTAGACTTATTATATTATTACAAATTGACAACATGTACAGTTTGTTATAATTGATGGCTGTACTTTACTGGAAAAAATATACAAATACTTAATTTTGATTGCTACGGAAATCAACGTTAATTATTTTAAGCGCATTTCCCTAACTATTTTGTACTTACTGGAAATAGTTTCTACATACTTATGACACATCTAAAGTGTTGTCCATGGCTCATTTATAGTAGGCTGGTATATTGAAATGATGTAAACTAAGGCAGAAACGTTACCTAAATATTTATCGCCTAGTAGTTGATATAAAGTGCCCAGCGCTAGTGGCTACACGATTAGCCAAAACATCCCTCGAGCTTGTAATGTAAAATGTAAAAATTCTACAACCTTAATTTTTCTTTTGAAATAAAAATATCAAGAAATAGTGTGAATGTCGTGTTAGTCAATTGACAGAAAAGGTTCAGTATGTTTGTTACGAATGTTTGGAGCGTGGCATGTTACTGATTTTGATCTGCTGCAACACAAGGAGCACATTTGTATAGCAAAATTCAAGTGTATAATAATTTTGACACACATGCCACATCATCGAACTCTCATTTATACATAGATTTTGACACTCCTGTTCCATTCATCGCTCTTTTTCCCACCTTAAATCGGGATTAGATCTTCTGGGCGGTCTCCCAGTTATACGCCATATATTACCGTTCTATGTAAAGGATTTTGCAAGGTATTTTCACCAAATATTGTTTGGCGTAAATGTAAATCTCTCATAAATTTACACTTCTCATATAGGTATCCTGGCTATTCTCTTTTAATTGTTTTGTAAGCTAAAGACAGCGTATTATAGGCCTACTCTAATCTTTCTTTTATTTTCATAACACCCAATTGCCTATAATAATTAGTTACATGTTGATCTATTCTTAGTTTGAAAATAAATATAATACAAGCATTTTGAGCTCTCTGTAACTTACTTAAAAGAGTATTATTTACATCAAAAAAAGCAACACTAGGGTTATCAAAAAGTGGAAATACCGGTACTTATGACAAAACTAACATCTTTCTAACATTCTCTGTTGGATTAAAACATAAACGTCAAAACTGATATATTCATTGGAACACTTTTCTATGTATGTAATCTACTTGATCTGGCCATGACAAATTATTCATTATTCTTAAACCTAGATTTTTTACTGTGTCTTCATATGCTAATTTATTATTATCAATTATGACTTTAGGAATATTTTCAAGGTTTATTGTATTTAATAATCTACTTGTACCCAAGATTATTGGTTTACACTTTGCAATATTAAGTTTTAATTCATGGTTATTGCACCATTGAAAAAGTGTACTTAAATCTGAATTCAAGTAATTAACAGCATCAACTATTCTATTTACAGAAGAATGAATATACAATTGTAAGTCATCTGCATAAAGCATTGTTTTAGTGAAAATTAAAAAATCACAAACTCGTTCTATAATCGCGTCCAACACGAAACAGTTTTTCAAATGAGTTTTAAATGCTTGAAGCGTAGGCGAATTTAAAATTTCATTTGCCAAGCTGTTGATGAGATGTACCCCTGTCTATGAGAGCAAACGTTCAAGAACTACCGTCCTGTGTCTTCCAGTTCGGTAGTTTTCCCTGCTCCTTGTCTCATACGAGTGATAATCCCGTCCATTGGTTAAGGTACATTAAAACATACAACATGATAAACGTTATCGTTTTGATTATCTGTCTGATAAGTAGCTTTCACGTAATGGTTATAATATAAATTTGTTTTGTTTTTTCGGGACGAAAGGAAAAATCCTCAAAAATATTCATATTAATATAGATGTTTTCCAACCAAAACAATGAAATATAACCAATTATAATTTATACAATGAAGTATAAACTGAAAAAAATAGTCCAACTAACATCAAACGTTTTAATTTTTTAAGGTGAGGCCGATCTCCTTAACTTATTCTGCCCGTCCTCTTGAGCCACTGGCCTGTGCGAGGATCTTATCAAACAGGATAAGGGGGAGAGTCAATACAGTACAAGGTCTATAGTACTGATAAAAAGCGCTACGGTCACAGATAGGATTTGAATCTGCGCTATCTCAACTTAGACTCAAACTCCAACGGCTTAGACTAATGACTCGTGTTGAAGTGATGAAGTATGATTTCTGTCAGGTAAAACAAGAGTATATAGAAAAATCGCATTATTTTGTGATTTTTATTCCAAGTAAATCGGCATTAACTTAGAATATCAGATACAAGTAATATATGATAGCTCCAATAGAATATTTACCACGGGATATAGACAGATATGAATCTCTGAGGAGTCGATTAATGAGAGCTTAGCTAAACTCGAGACTATTCTCACTGTACTTCTGTACACGGGTTGGATTTGGTTCAAATATGTGGAACACATTACACACATCACACTAATTATGGCTATTATAAACCGGTTTGTAACCAACATTTAAAAAACGTTTACAAGAGAATCTATTCAACTCAGTGAAAAGGCTTTCAAACTGGACATTATTATTGACCACGCATATCGTTACAATCAACGAACCCATGTCGCAAATGTGGGTTTTAAATATGAAATCTTTTATAATCTTAAGAGCATTAATCATAAGTACCTTAGTGCATTTTAAAACTGGCCATGAAGGTTCAGGTTGGGACATATTGCCCTATTATGCGATCTGTGAGCTTCTAGATAAACATATACCACGGATATGTTTAACAAATAAAAGTTATAATGTTGACAATACATATTTATCCTTTCAACTTGATAGAGCACAATTTTGCACTTTAGATTTCACTTTGATCCGTAGGCCTTTAATACATTTTTAGTGAAAACCTTTTTTATCACTTAATACTAATGTAACCGGATAAATTATACTTGTTCTATTCCTTAGTTAACTCTAGAGTAGCATTATTGCGATGCACTTACACGAAATAGTACAGTTATCAAATTCAAGCACAATGTCATATTAATTAATTACGACATTTGCAAATAAAAAGATAAGATTAAAAATTTAATTATGTGTATGGTACATGTCTGTAGTTATGGACTGAACTGTATTTACTGCATCGTTTTGATTAGCGGAATAAATATCAAATTTGAGTTGGTATTTGCATTTACTCCTGTGGGCTACCATACTTAAGGATCCAAAATCTTTCTTACTGGATAGGTCTGTATATAATTTTATATTTTTGGTTGAGCGTGTGCTACTTTATTATTCTATTCTTACAAATTTTAAACCTTTTTTGTATAGATTTTTTAGAACATGTTGAAGGAAAGAGATTATTATTGTTTACTCCAAGTGCAGTATATGAGTATGTAAAGCAGCACGTTAATTACTCAATCAATCTTATACGCTGTACTCTACATAACGACCGGCTGTTTGATCAAGCTACTTTGTCATGTTCTGTGGCATACGACAGGCTGACAGATTGCACCAATCCCATTCAACAGGCATTCAAAGTTATGCAGAACTAATTGTTTTAAAATCGAAAGTTTGTAGCAATGTTTGCATTTAAACTTTTAAATCAGTCCAATTTTTGACAATATCAAATAAATCACAGCAAAATCTTCGTCAGTGCTTTTAAAGTAGGCGCTGTGCAATTCTGACAGCCTTGTGAAATTAGGTGCTATGGAACACAATAGCCTTGTGAAATTAGGTGCTATGGAACACCATAGCCCTGTGAAATTAGGTGCTATGGAACACTATAATCAATTTTCAAGTTCAACTCTGTTTGTGTGGAAACGGTTTAATCCAATATGTGACATGTGAAAGGAGGGGGATTGAGTCATATTTTGGCATCTGTGCATATGTTTTTTTAGCTCTGCTGACCCAGGCACCTGGCTGGGCGATCTGGCTATAGACCCCTCTTGTGGTCTAGACGGTTGCTGAGGTTTTGTTACCTGTGGTCTAACTCACCAGTCTCACTGTCATACTCTCTCTTAGCTCTCACACCATCTCGGGTTTCACTAGAAGAAATTATGCATAATCTGTCAAGAGGACCGTGGCCCCTGAGGAATTTCAAACCCTCGACGCACCAAGCGCTCTCACACGTGCTTGTGCAGTCACAGCTCAAATGGGAACTTCGTTGTCTGTATTTCCGAAGTGTATTGACCAATTTTGTTAGTCCTTATTTAATTTAGATAATTTTATTGCGTATGTAATATTATATAAAAAAAAACTAAAGAGGCCGAATCAAAATACGAATGACATGTTTGAAACTGTTAATAGCATTTTACATCTTTACACTACTATAAAATATCACTTTTATATCGACTATAGGGCAATACTATATGAGCGTGTTTTAAGCAGACCGAACGGTCATCCATTTTCTTTTTAAGATAGGATCAAAATGGACGAGGAAGAAAGCATGCCATGCATTAGCTGAGTGTCTCCATAATGTGGTACGTTAGCCAACCCATCCGCTGTTAGCAAGTCGGTTGACCACTGGCCTTGATTATAAATCATTCTGAAAAGATAAACTTTCCAATGCTATCAATTATTTCCATTTGAAATCCCTCGATGTAGTCTATGTGCTACCTAACGGCTAACGCTAGTAACACATACTATTAGTGATCGGCGAATAGTGAAAGAGCAGTTCCGACTACCGTCTACCACCGACCGACAAAGCAATTGGGGCTGATGGATAAGACAAGTGATGATTGCGACTCTGGTGGCGGGTACGCGAACCACGTAAAACCGGGCACATTGGCTTGTCCCGTAAGGATGATATACAGTATCTACGAATGATTCATATCAAGACCACTAGACAGTATATTGTTATGTTTAGTGATCAAAGGAAATACATCACTATAACAGGATGTCTCTAAGTTCTTTAGATAAACTTCGAAACTGAACACAGATACTAAGAGAAGAATAGATGTTGCTGAAGAGCTAATTGTAACTTAAAGGGTAGGCTTTGGCAGAAAACCTGTAAAAAATTCAATCATATCGCAAAAAAATGTTTTATTCCGGACCGAATTTCTGCTAAACCTCGGCTCGTATAGTCAGATACGCGGAATTTCAGTTCGGGGAATTTACGCATCGCTTCTCGTGAATTCCGCCTCTCCACTCGTTAACGCGTCTGTCAGTTTTTCGGAGATATCTTGTGCTATCTTCTTTGCTCTTTTATGGAGATTACACATAACTACATATACAGATGACACTTTTTATAAAATTATTTAAATATATTAAATGTGAAAAAGGAGTTTTCCGGGCCAGGCGGCAATATATTGCCGCCATAGATCGTGTCTGAAAAGTGCCAGGCGGCAATATATTGCCGTCGGTGACATACGCGAAAAGCGCCAGGCGGCAATATATTGATATTCGTAATTTTCTTTAAAAAATACGACATCAAATGATTAAAGTTTTATGTTTTTTTATTCCCTGGTATATTTGTAGATATTTAATATGAATATAATTTTTATTTTGGAGGTCTATGCATTTTTATTTCGTAATTGTCACGTGACATTATCAGGTGACTCGATCTATTGTTGTTAATTCTTTATGCTTTAGTGCAATCGTACCATTGTATGCTGGATTCTTCTTCATTATTTTATTTTGTGGTTGTAAATATTAGTAGTGTTACCTGCTTAGCTATTGTGTGTAGTAGTTACAATGACTGACAATTTGCGATCTCACGGGAGTGAAATTGTAAGTAGTATATTTGTAAATAGAAAAAGTGTAAATAAATTTCAAATAAAATTGTGTAAATATTTCTTGGTAAATAGTGTTTTTAACTGTATTGAAACTGCTTATGGATCCTACAATCATCTGTTTACCGGTACATCCGTAATGTGAATATTTATTTTAAGTTTCTTGCAGTTAAGAGTCAGTTGCTTTATCACTTGTTGCGAAGTACAATTACGCGTATTTATACAAAATGTGTCATAAAAAATTTATTTATGAGAGAAATAACACAAAATTTTGTATGGTTGTTCCTTTATAAATGTACAATATAATAACATAGCTTTCTACATTAAAATTATTTTTCCTTTTTTAGTTATTTACGAAAAAAATTAAAAAATTAAATTTTTTTTATGTAATCCATTAAAACATTATTTTTTTTAAATTTTAAATTACTTAAAACTACATCTTTATATTTTTTTGTTGATAGTATATATCTATACGAGTAATTTGGTGCAACTTTTAGGTCATTCTCTAATGTTTATGAAAAGTTATAAATTTTAATCTAAGAGACTGCAAAATCGCCAATTTTAGCCTGGCACTTTTGACTAGTCACAAGGGGATAGATATGTGAAAAAATTTTGCAACATCTCATATTTGGTCCTGGCCCTGAAAGGGTTAAGTACACCATGGTACCAGTTAATGATCAACAACCGTCAGAAAGAGTTTCGGCGGCCAGTTTTGGAAGTCTGGATATAAGGTTTTTGATTCTTCAGGGCCCACGCACTGTAGTTTACTCTGCTTGTGGGAAATTGAATAAAAGTATTTTTCACTTTACATACATATATGAGTAACGACTTTACAAGAAACAAAATATATAGGTCTTTTAGCTATAGTAGCAGTTACATGCAAAGTAAGGGTTAATAATCATGAGAAAATTTATAACTAATGAGCAAAGAACATGTCAGATAATTCCAATGTGAATATATATCTTTTTCGAACTTTAGTGCAGCTGACCTATATAGGTAAGGTATAACATTCTAGATTTAAAGATTATGGCTCCATGAATATCTTTTTCGTTCATCAGGCAATTGCACTTATTTAAGTGTGCAAAGTACAAACAGGGCTGTTAGAAAAGTAAAATTTTATTACTAATTGAATTTTAAACTGTGATCATATTTATTCATACGATTCGTGTTTTACAATATGAAGCAATGAGTTGAGTGAAATTATGTTATTTTTGGAGAAAGCCAAAATCCATATTCTTACCTTCGCTTCTATCAAATGAATAGGGACAAGGTATGCATTGAGTAGCTTAAATAAAATTGCTTTTGTTTTTCACAATATAATATTTTTAATATTTTATACACCATTTATTGTCTTTTATTCTAGATTATTATAGTTGGCAATTAATATAGCATAAAATTCAAAATTCTTATATCAGTCAAACGTACATTTAATGTCAGTATTAAAACTTAGGATTACATAAGAAAATATACAAGGTGTCCAAAAAGTCGGTTAAATACGTATTTTTTAAAAGTTATTTAAGCTAGAGCTACAAAACGGAACAGACTTACTGGACCAAAATATCTAACTACACGTGTAGCCAGTGGCCCACTGCTTCCTCAGTGGAAAAGTACACAAAGATACAGAATAAATTTTGAAACGTAAGCATAGGTTGGTGTGCACATTAAATTAAAGTTTTTTAATAATACAATGAGTGCAATGCTGCAAACCTGACCTCAAACAGACTACCGAGCCGGAAATGGCAGCCGTTTATAGATGGCTTGAATTTATAATTATTAGGTACACATAACCAAGGTCACGGTAGTTTGATAAATTTATTCACAGGCAAAACTAGAGCGATTGATGGCATAATCTAGGGATTAAATGACAATGATTCAAAGATTAGTAGTTTATTATTCTTATTGCTTAACTGAACATTCAACTAATCTGGTGTGTATACCAACGTATGCTTACATTTTAAAAATTTATTCTGCCTCCTTGTGTACCCGTCCGCTGAGGAAGAAGTGGGCCACTGGGTGTGTTAAATTAATTTCTCCCAGTAGGTATGAGCCGAGTTCTGTATCTCTGTCTTAAACAACTATAAAAATATTTCACCGCCCCGGGTCTTTTTGGACACCTTGTAATATGTAAAGTGCCGTCCACTTATCGTGTTACAAACTGTGAGAAAATATAAAAGTTTCTTAAAATATAATTAAATATGAATAGAGTAAAGTAGCAGAGGATGGCAGAATCATTCTACAGGCTTGTACACTCTAGTGCAGACCACATCGTCCACGGTCAGAGTCTGGAACATAAAAATTACATTTTAAATAACTTATTATTAATACGAACAAATAATCATTTGTATGTTTCACTTCTATTTATTATGCATATGCAGCGTATCAAAACAAAATACTCAAGTAAAACATTTAAATTGAAAAATGTATGAAGTGTTAAAATATGCTGCAAACAAAGCTAAGAGTATAACACAATATGTATAAACCTTTTAACACTTTTTTTTAACTTTTATTTTCATACTATGTACATTTCGAAATCTGGGATTTCATCTGCAGGTACATTTCATCATCTAAATGTACATAGTATGAAAATAAAAGTTTTACAAAAAGTGTTAAAAGGTTTATACATATTGTGTTATACATATTTATCAAACACTTTTTGAGGCTACATCTCTAATAAAGCTAAGAAGTTGATACAACTAAATTAGACATTTACAGTTCCTGCATAGTTTTTGTAGTAGATTACATCGAAATTTCAAAGCAGTGTCTTTTGTGTTCCTTTCCTTAAAGAGCTACTAAAATCAAACAATACAGAAATAGTTGTTTTACAGAAATATATTAAAAATGACAAGCCGCATCAAAACGAACTTCAATAAAAATATCGTTCTATTTTTTCCATCCGTATGCTATTTAATTCCACTCCACATTGAGTATGAGTATTGCAGAGGTTTAAAGTATTAAAACCACCTATATTGCAAATGGCAAATTGATTGAGAACAATAATTGATACATAATATTGTGAAGAAAATTAAAACCACCACTCAATTTTAAACGTAGCCTAATTCATGATCTTTTTCAAGAGACAAATATTTATAAAAAGCCAACGTTTAAAATGAGAATTACAAGAAATTACGCTCATAAAACTCAAATCTTGTTTACAGATTTGAATCAGGATATTAGTCGATAAAATATAATGAAGTATAATTTTATAAATAATTGGATTTATGAACGGTAACATTGGTAATAAATTAGCGTGATAAAATAAGTTAATTTCACAGTGAATAATTTATTTTGCTTCTTATCTGGCAAAGCCTTGATAAATATTCATGGCTGATAATTGAAAGGATATTCCCGTTTTCAGTCTTTTCTCTTGTAGAAAGATCTGCAAATCGACTAACCTATTCAGTTTTTAAATAATGTGATCAGTTTTACTGTTACAAACTATGTGAAATCGAGCGAAATTTATCCTTATATACTTTCGGAATTCTATATCCCACCACTGGGCATTGTATTCTGAACATTTCCAGAAAATTTCATTAAATAAGTGAAGCAGTATTTATCCTAGCTACCGATAAGTATGCACAAAGTAAACGCCTTAAGATGACGGTGGTTTATTCGTTTTTCGGTCCCTGCTGCCCTTTAAGATACCATTTGATTGCACCCTTAAGTGGTTTTTTGAATACAGGAAAAATAGAAAAAGGTTTTCTTATCTTTCCAAAAGGAGTTGTTAAAGCAGAATTTATGGATATATTATATTCAGGCCTAAAGAGAAATGTATAAATTTCCTACTTAAAACGCCTGTACTTCCTCGAGAAGAGATAAAAATTATTTTTCTATTTTGCCTTCAGATGAGTTATCTGAAAACGCTACAATCTTAACATTGTCTCAACCTAAATCCGATTGCACCACATGATTTTGGTTGTAGGTGCAATAAGAAAATAATGAAATCCTGGTATTAAACAAATATCACATTTATTAGTGATCGAAAACCAACAATGTATTGGCAAAAAGCCTAAGTTAAGGGCGTACCATCAGTAACTCTGCGGCATTTTCAGGAAGCCGTGTCAATGGTAAGTTGGTTGGAAAACGAATATTATTATTTTTGTATAGTTGATTTTATATTCATTTCAGGCACTACGCATAGATTAAATATCATTCATCAGGGCGAATGTGACATCCATTATGTGCGTATCCCCATCGTGTAGTGATTACCCTACGCGCACACTTAAAGTAGTAATCGGTTGTAACGGTATGTTCGGTGATTTTATCGTGTTACTATGTTCGAGTCATGTGTCGAACGATAATCGATGGTTTATCGAAGATATTGCACTAACAGTGAAATATGTCGGTTACAACAAATATTAGGATTACTAGAAAGTGAATGAGGACCGTTAATCTGCATCAGTACCACCAAAGAAGTCTAAGTTAATTAAATAGTTACGTGCAATAATCAACTAGTGAACTCTGTTATGAAGATTCTGGCATCACCACCACCTGTTCAGCATTAGTTTCACAACAGACTCGAGCTAATTTCCTCCCGAAATTAATGTTAACTTGTAGGAAACTTGCTTCACAGCAACCTCACATCACACTAGGCAACGGATGTCTCATTATAGCGAGACAAGATCATAACTTAAACTCAGACAGGTACTTTGCTTATAATTTATTAACACGAAATGTTTCCAAGAATTTACGCTACTTCACGAAAAATCTTTTAGTTGCAGCTCTTGGAAAAGAGAGAATAAAGATAATTTAGAACTAAACCTTTTCATTGGAGAATTTCGTTTGCTTTTCACCTAGACTTTGTTTAAATAAATAAAACCTCATTAGTAATGCAGATGAACAGAGGCTAATTTTTGAAAACTGCATAAATGTTTTATCTAAAATCTACGTGCAGCGGAGAATTTAAATAATAAAACAAATTATAAAAAAAAACAGTTCGATATAAAAACCTGTTATAATAATAACAATATAATTAATTGAGAAGCGCCCACAAGTACATTTACACTGACCCCGTGGCCTAACAACCTAAATTGTCAAACAAAATTGTAACAACGGTTGTTAAGGTTAAAATTTCGTCTAAATTCCTAGTTAATTCTAGGAACTACACAGAATATAAACTTCTAGTTATACATTCTTTTTTTAGTGACATTAACAATCGATATCCAAAACAGATTGACACAAAAGATGATTTAATATTCACTTTGTTTCCGAGACCTTGTTTTAAATATGGAAAATCCAACAAAAGTACTGTGATGAAAACAATGTTTTGGATGGATTCCGGGAATTACATTTGCGTCCTACCAACATACGCCAACAATGATGACTAACGCTAACGCTTCAATCAATTGAATAAACTTCCGACGTTTTTGTTATTTATTTTTCTCCGGTTGTTTGATTACCACAACAGACTTAATAACATCGGAGTACGCTTAGGATTAATGATCCAACTGTATATATTCTGAGGGCGGATCCTTGTGTGTGGATGAATGTCAGAGTGTATCGCTACAGTTTACGTTAGATCTAGTCTTTTGTGATGGGATTCAAGCGGTTTTGCATATGGATGGAGAAAAAGATTGAGCGAGGAATTGGAAAAAGGATTTAAAAAAATTAAGCACGACTTATAATACGGAAAGAACAATAATATTGCACTGTTAAACTCAGTAAACATTATTGTTACAAGTAAGAATTGATAGTTAAGATGGTTAAGGCACAAATACAAGTAAGGTGTGAGCATTAAGAATGATATATTTCGTTAATTAGAGTATTTATAAAAGGTTGCCAGCATGACCGACACTAACGCGATCTAGGTCCGACGAGATGAACCCACTCGGCTGTATTCAATGTACTCTCTATATTCGGTATATATTCTCTGGGACGTTATTACAACCGTGACATTTTAGAAACGGTCTGATAACAATATGAAAAGCTAACCAGGATGTTAATATTTACAGACAATGCAATACGATAGTATCCACTGAGTTCGTATATTTCTCGTAACATGTACGAATATAAATATCGATTTCAGTGATCATATACAATAATATATGTGAACACTAACCGTGTCCTAAAATACTATATGAAAATATCAACACTGATCGTAACGTTTAACGCAGGAGGGACAGTTTTCCTGGCTTGAAAGGATAACGGGATGTCGGACATTTGCCATCGTTATAGGTTATAAGATGTATAACACAACGTTTCGAGGATTTGAATATATCCTATTCTTCAGGTGGGGGTGGTTTGAACCCTTTTCTTTATTTCTGTCTGTTTTTTATTTTGTATGTATTAATATGTATTAATACCTCCCGCACCTGACGAAGAGGATAGATTCCAATTCTCGAAACGTTGTGTTATACCATTTATAATATGTAACGATGGAAAAGGTCCGAAACCCTGTAATCCTTTCAAACTTTCCTGTCTTATTACGCATATCTCCGATGTAACGCTACATGAATTGATTTGATCTAATGATGTTCTTAGTCCCAATTTTATAAACGAGCATCAACGAAGTGTAATAAAGCACGAACGAGGTTGAGGAACTGTACTGTAGGGGAGTACATGCGTCTGTGCGGAGTCGGACGGAAGGGCGCAGGCGCACAGACCAATCACAAGACACAATCACTGGAAAGCCCCTTTAATTGAAGTCAATAGACGCTATTAAGCCAATATAATTTAAGCAGGCATTCTATTATATCCTCATTAAATGGGTGCGTCTCCTACGTGCCGGCCTCCTCTACTTGCTCTCCAATTCTGGCAGTCACCAACCATTTCTGAGCACTCACAGCCATTAAAAATGCAAACTTTGACGTCCGTACAGAAAACCGCTATTGGGCTGGAATAGAAGTACGATATGAGATTTATAAAGTAAAAAGTGTATCCTGTTACAATCAATTAAGGGTTAAGTTGATTTGTAACTGGAATAGAATTGTAATTAAAACTTTACCATTTTAAAAAGATTAACTTTTATTGTAAATCATGATATTAGGGGAAATGAGTTAAATAATCTAACTACGCTTTATTACAGTTCTGTCGAATGTTTTAAAGCGTGAAACTGTGAAAAATTTTATGAACGCAGAATTAGGGAAGAAAAAGTTTATAGGCGTTATAAAATGGAACAATAAGTCAAAATAATTGCATCTTTAATTGTATTAAACAGGCTAAATAATTAATGTTTATTTAAAAAAAACAAAACAAAAAAACAAAACAAAAAGAATAAGAGCCGTCTAATGTACGTTGAGACCAATGATACAAAAAATAAAATGAAAGATAAACGAATAAAAAAAATAAACTCAGCACTATGTCAGCTACCATTTTGAACTAATGTCACTCTGTGTTATGTGTTTATAAAGTTGTAAAATAAGTTATGTTAATTGTTATTTCTTACAGTTTATTAAAGTATTTCTTGGCAGTTTTTCTTATACATCTTACATCAACAAAAATACTGTTTTAGACGGGTGGTAGGGTTTATTACAATGCCTGCCGTGAACAAATGTACGTGTAAAATGCTGGAAACAAAAAATAGCGGGTCCATTTAGTTAACCCAAAGAAACTTCGCACAGTGTTATAAATAAAACCATCACACGGTAGTGGCAATTAATGTTTTATATTCTGCGCAGGTATAATTTACTTTTTTACAAGAATACGGGTTGGGTAACTTTCCTATCTTATCTTATCTAGTAATGCCTCAGGCCATCAGTGCAGAATGAAGGCTCCTCTGCACTGATGGCGACGATAAAACATCCCTCGAGATAGTGCCTATCGCGTAACAGCATAAACTTCTAGAAGGTCTCATAACAAATGCCTGAGAAAGCCAAGAAATATTAGAACGTATACACACTTATAGAACAGTTTGAGTGGGTTGGTGTGTGCTAACAAAAAATATATCTCTACCAAGCTTTAGGGTTGTTATTTGTGTTTTATTGTCGATTTTGTTTTCGCTCGTAGTGGTTTCCTTTGTCTCGATGCTGTCTGTGTAGACAACTGGAAGTTATTTGTAATTGACCAGTATTTTGTAAGTAAACATCGATAAACGAATAATTTCAGTCATAAGTTGGGAGAGTCTATCACGTCTATAACCGGGCAATGATTGGATCAGAGGGTCAGATATAGTTAGTTCAAATCAATTACAGAAGCTATGATCCTATTTGCTGAAAAACATCTCGATTTATGTAACTAAATTTGTTAGTGCATAATTGAAAATAATATTTGTTATTTGTACTGAAGTAAATAGATATGGTTATATAAAGACTATTAAAAATCGTGTTTTAGACATAAGTTGTAGAAGACTGTCAATCGGTTTTGTTCCTTTGGTCTCAGTTTCGTAAATTTGGAGAGTTCACTTTGTTTCTATGTTTTTTATAAAAAATATGATCGTAAAACGATGTTTTTATAAGTGACTACTTGTCCTCCTCCGTAGAGTAATGGTTATCGTCTCGGCTCTCTAACCGAGATATCACGGGTTCAAATCCCAGGGAGGTCCAAGAATGTAACAATAACAAAAACCAGTACACGTCGAAGCCGGCATAGCTGACGCTGAGCCTTCAATGAGATAAAAAAGTGACTAGTCAAGTATTTTAAAAATAAAACATCAAATAATCTTTCTTCTAATTTGAGATTTATGTGCTATGTTTATTATAAAATAAAAGGATCAAAGATTTTGAAATGTTAAAAAATAATATTTTTTGTGTATTTAAAAATTGACATCCTTACTTTTGGAGATTTTTTAAATATTCAAATTCATACTATTAAAAATGCCACACAGTACTTATCTCATATAAAATTAAGATGTAAAATCTCTGCGTTTGGGAAACGAGTTTATATTTATATTATATTATATGAGGTATTAGTGCCAAATGTCGCCTCAACAAAGAACGGTTTTCATTCATCCTCTTGAGAATGGCCAGCGGGGGATATAGTGGGGTGGGTGGGACGGGTGGGGGGTAGTGTACCCTTGATCACCGCGTGGGCTATGACCAGACGTACAAACATGCACAGTGATTGGTTGGACTGAAGTTCCCTCCGGCACTTTGCTGGAGCATCTCAAAGGCGAAACTTATCCGGCACAGGAGACAGAGCGTGAGTTGATAAGAGGCGTCACACAAGCAACGTGATTTTAGTGCCCGCATGGTGAACAGTCTGCTTCCAGTTTACAAGTGTATTATAATATAATAAACAGGGTCACGGCTATTAGTAAAACTGTTTTATCAGTTGTCAAAAAATGGGAAAACTCTTTTACGAACACATACGCTCGCACAATCAACCACTTATCTGTTAATATGAACTGAAACTAATGGTTTTAAATCTCTGTATTATAATTTTAATTTCCGTATATTTTACAAAGTTCCTACAAAGAGCTAAACATAAACATAGGTTCCAAATGGTTTTAAAATGAAGCCGTTTTAAACCTTTGTACGCAACATTCTCCCCTTAAACGAAACACAAAATTATAGAGAATATAAAGAAATATAAAAATATCACAAACAAGTAGCTAAATTAAGAATTGATTAGAAAATAAATTAAAAAATATAGGTCACCCGTTAAAAACTCACTCTACATAAATTCAATTGCATGTGACTATTTTAAATATGAACTTCCTCAATTACTTTTAACTTATTCTTAACACGAGGTAACAAACTTTTAATTTATTTTTTGGTTTATTAATGTGCTTCTTAGAAATTTCATGCTCTAATATTGGTTTCGTAAAATCTGACGTCACGGTCACGGAGTAATTGTCTTAGTAACAATAACACGTGAATGTAACTTAAATCACTTGTTAAATAACAATAAATAACATTGATTACAAACCAAACCACATTTGTCTAGTATTTAAAATTCCATTAAAAAAAAAATAAATATCGATACTTTACTAATTGATTATTAAGGCTCCAAAATCCAACCAACTATTTACAAAAATTCCATTATGCAGGGGCACCTCATACTCGTTCAGAAGTCTCTTCGTCACCACTAATGAATTCAGTCGTTTCGCCTAAATAATACATCGCCTTTGGGCTGAGGTTTTTGATAAATTACTTTTGAATCCTACGCCAAACCAATTTTAGCATGACATGTTCTAACCACTAATATGTTTATATCGCATCCATTATTATAGAGAGAAACATAACATGTTACATTTTTCTGGAGACTACCAGGGTCTAATGCCTGCAGTTGCACAAGAAATAAGAAAGCCTGAGTAAAAACTGTAGTTTCGGGGCTAAATACATTGACATTCTTAGAGTCCCTGGTTAAGAAATGGAGGCCTATTCCTGTTTCCGAAAATAGCTCCGGGCTACGCCCCACTGGTCTATAGATATTTAAGAGCCTACATGAATCATACGATAGTGTGGAATGATAAACAACATACAGTTTAGATTTAAGAAATTAATTAGGTTTCATGCAGACAGTGTACAATAGTAATCAGATGGTGTTTAAAACTATTTTTATTACACATAAAGCACTATAGAAAGAAAGGTTTTCATGGGAACCTACAAATAGAAACGTTAAAGTATAATTTCAACCACTTATGTCCAATTTTGAACCTTCAAAATTTGAAATAAAGAGCAAATTAGGCAATTTGAGTGATGAAGGGCGTAGTTGAACAATAATAAATCAGTAAGTTAAGTACTAAGTGAGGAAAGTTTGGGGAAGTACGAGTGGGGAATGGGGAACAGCTTGGCGCGCAATAAAGAATGTTTCAATAAAGGGGTCTCATTTATTTTTAATAAAAACATGCACTGTAACATGTCCAATATGAAAGCTTATGAAATATGAGCTACTATAAAAATTAACTATTTCTTAGCTTCGATAAACTTCACCACTTGTGAGCTCAAGGGGCTATAATTTATTTTTGTTTGAATGCTAATCAAATCTATATGAAATTTAGGTTTGTTTAGGTTTGTTGTACATGTAAAATTTTTTATTTTGTATTATAAACACAGGTTTTCAAAAATAAAACCATATAAAAAGTACTAAGAACAGGTTTCACAAGTGATTATATTCAGTAGGTTCACACTTTTCGTGATTCTTGCTAGTTAGTAGTGCAATTATTTACATAAAAATAACCGGGAAATACAGTGAAACACAACTTCAGTACATATTTCCTAGTTTGTGCCACAGTTTACAAGCAGTGCGTGAACAACACACACGGATAGGAATAAGCACGTATCTGTGAATTATTCCGACAGCAAATCAGGAAGTGATTGTTCGTCACTATTGGAGTCAGAATTACACTTCCTAAGCAATTAGTTTTATTGATTAAATTCTCAGAAAATATTGAAGTAAATCTCAGCCAGCATTGATTATTGAGACTCACTTGGAAATGTTGCTCTAATAAACTTTGTAGTTGCAAATGTTTAACAAATGTTTTTTAAGCTTTCAGAAAGAAAATTACGTATACAATTTACAACTAGGCTACTTACATATTATTCAATGCAGAATACACGAGGACTACAGCTGTCTTGTCAATGGATAGTGCAAATAGTATATGAATATTTTTTTTCATAATATGTTTACTAAAATTAATAGGAAATGTAGGTTAACTACACGTTTGCCGGCATTGCACTGCCTGAAACTGGCGTGTCTGCGTCAGATGTGACTTAAACCAATTATATCACAGCTGGCTGTGTGAGCGCTAAGCTCTCTACGGGAAAATGTTTGGAACAAAGCATTAATTTAATCCATTATCTCCAACTTTTCCTCTTACAGAATACTTCCTAACTTTCCACACAACAAAAACTATACGAGTATCTGTATTTTGATGTAATTAGTTAAGTTCATAAACATATATATTTAAAAATGGTTCTTTCTCATAATTTATTAGCCACTAAATAAGAAACTTGAGCCTTCAGCACTAAATAAACGATAGTTATACGATATTTGTACATTTAGTCTCAACTTTAAAAGAATTAACTGGCCATTGAGCAAAAGTTAGTACAAAAAGCAGACAGAATCATCTTCCGGAAAGCTAAGATTGTCTCACTGAAAAAGAGACTATCAACTCAATGTTATTTTTAATGTAATACTGTATTTTGGTGACTGTTAAATGTTGGTTACACGGCTTTTGGTAGGCTATACAGTGAGTGGCCAATGGCAGTTTTTTACAAGCTTATTCTTCTTGTATTTACAAATATTGTTTTTTGTATTTTATATATTATCATCAATAACTTAACGAATTAAGCCGTGTTCACTGTACATTTTTAAACACACTAACTCTAGTTAAGATATGCTCAAATGACCCGTTATTTTAGATCACCATTTTTAGTCGATTGTGTTTAACTGAATTATTCCTTGTCAAATACAACTAATAAGGATGTTCGTGGCATTTGTTAAATTTATAATTATTTCAACATTCACGAGTATACTCGGTTTAATCCAGTTATGTATTCTATAACATCGAGGAACTCATTGGAATGCATAAACTTATCTGTTATATGTTACACTGTCTCTCTGCATACAAAAAACTACAACTTTCAGCCATAAAAATACGATTTAAAATGGAATATAGTGGAGTGAAATAATCAATTTAAAAATATCAATCTGTTACTGTTTAACCAACATCCATAGTTTTCCCAACATTCATTTTTACTGCAAACACTTTTAGAGATTAACTTCAATAGAAAAATACGTTTATAATTTATTGAATAGGAAATTTGGGAAAGTGAATAAAAGTTGCGGTAAATCTTAAAGTTAACTTATGTTCCTTAAATTAAACGAACTTTTAGCGACGAACGACATTGAATAATCGGTTTTCAGTATTTCTACTATTTAAATATTTATGATAAGACTCTTTATGATACTTTTGGCAATAAACTGAAACCCTTTATCACACTACTTCAGGCTACTCTCATGTGGTCATTTCTTAGCATGCGGAAACGGCATTGCCGTACTGAAACCAGGATTCCAATCCTGGTCCCTGAGGTGATAGATAAGCTGGGCAACGAACACTCAGCCATCAGGGGAGAACCTCGCCCAGGCTATTCCTCCGAGATGGTCACTATTTCGTGTTATATGTTTCTAAATGCAGTATATAAAGTTACTTATATAATCTAGAGATTTCATTCCTGAAGTTTAAAAAAATATTCAGTTTAGCGCGGATGGAAGGTATTCCTTTTTCTTCTGTCGACAAAAAATACGGTTACATGTATTTGTCGTTGATGATCATTTTGAATTCATCAGAGCACTTAATGATTTTGCCACGGGGTTTGTAAATGTCCAAAGAAAGTACTATCACACTACGAATACATACCATTTTGACTTCGTCCTTGGAGAACTTCCGAATAATCTTAGACTCCTTGGCGCCTTTCTGGATGTGGACCAGGGTGTCGTCACCGTCCAGGGTGATGGTGCTCTGGACCTTCCTGCCGTCCGGAGTCTCCTCCTCGAACTCCTCCCCCAGACGGAACTTGATGGCCGTGTTCTTGAAGGTGGAGTTGGAGGTGAGTGTGTACTCCCCGTCCTTCTCGGTCAGCTCGATCACGGGGCTGACCGTGTTCCCCATCTTCCGCGTCACCAGACCCACTCCTGCAACAGACCGGGGAGGTCAAGTAAAGTCCCGTACAAGAAGAATCTCCATTGTAATTAGAAACACCTTATTGGTGATTTAATTTCTCGATATTGCCAGCTCGAGGTTGGTACAGCACTCAATGGTTGACCATTCCCGAGAAAAGGTTCGGAAACAAAGTCAATTGATCAGCTTAAGTTTATGTGTACTTTACATTGATCAGTGAAAGTCCATTTACAGGGTTCATTCCTAGATACAGCAATGGTGGACATTCCTCACACTAATGCTTTCGCCTTGGGTTATCACCAGTTCAAAATCCACAGATCACAATAAATTGTTTACATAAGCCAAGCTGAATAATATATTTCGTTTATAAATTAGATTATTAGTTTCATAACACCATGTTTAATATGATTGTAAATATTCAAAAGTTGTTAAATTTTAAATATATCTATTTACCACGCAGTGTAATGACGATTTACTGAAAATTTCACTAAAAATGGTACTGTCTTTATATCTCAACCAGATACAGTGGATATACATAACCAAATCATGTCCTTTAGCGGGATACAATAGTAGAGGAATAGATTTGTTAATGTAGTTAGCCGTAATGAAATTTGCATTTTATAACACAGAATATAGAACATTTTTTTTATTTTAGTGAAAACACGTTTTGGAGCACACACGTTTTAATTTAAGAAAAAGTTTTTGTATTTAAAAATAAAATTGATTAATTATTTTAAGACGACCTCCACATATAACTGATACCACACCAAGTTTTATCGCATGAGGCTTAAAAACATGACCTTGATTATAAATTCTAATTATGTTTTATCAGTCTCGGACAACGACACTAAGTCTGGTTAAACTCCACAGTAGACTACAAAGGTTGGGGTCACATTATCTGAAAGTACACCAGCCGTTGCCATAGATTAGTCTGCAGAGAGGCAACAACTGTAATTATCACCACTAAGTTGCACATATATCAGCAGTGTTTGAATGCGAGAAATATCAGTTTACTCAACGTTATATTTGCTTTGAAGTTCTATTCTTTCGTATACTGGCCAAAAACTCTCACGAATAAAAAAGACCGGCTTTTATGTGTACTAAACAAAGAACCGCTTGTATAATTGTTTCTGAGCAAGAATAACGCGTATGTAAAATAGAAAATAAAATATTAGGTTCAAGGAACTGCAAATTAACAGACATATTCAAGTGGTTCAAAATCACTAAACTCTAAAGAGCACCACTTTCAGAAAAAAATACGATCCAGATAGTAAAATCTTATAGCACTGCTAAAAGTACACATTTTTATCGCCGTATAGTCAAATTATAGTATCAATTATAGAGATAGTTTTAAATGATTTTCATACGATAGCATATAACATTTCTATAGCATAATTAAAAGTATAAATTTAAAGTTTCGTTTCTAAGTAGTAAAATGTGTAGGGATATTGAAGAATTGAGCTTATATTTGTTTTTTCTTTTTAATCACTATATTTTAAAATCGCAATGACCAATGTTGTATATTTTTTCCTGTTTTGTGAGGCCTTTCAAAAGCAAGGGTATCTTCTTCGGAAACATCAAAAATGTAAATACAAACATCCATAGCATTTTATCGAGTCTCTTATACAGTAAAAGATTTCAAAGTCTAGGAGCTGTAAGAGACTAAACAATTCTATAGGCTGAATACTACTGGAAGCTGGAAGTTTCGAAAAGCAGAGAGCTTCTAGACTTCGGAAACTTCTAGACAAAAGGATTTCAAATGGTCCGAAATTCACGTTCTAAAATTATCGACCAATTGCTTTACACCTCAACTAATTTAAATGAACATTTCAATTAGTTTTTAGCAGCATATTGGGAGTAACAACGAGTTAGAAATTTAATAACACTAAAATAGCCATTTTATAATTCTAATATTATCAGAAAAGAACTAAAACTGAATTTAGAATAGAGAGGCAGACAAAAGTTTATGTATGGTGTTTCTTAGTATATGTCTACTTCTCTGCCACACTTCACACTAGTACTCGATCAACCTGGGCTTATTTTACACAGAAAACATTCGCAAAAACACGTAGCTGAAGTTATTTCCAGCATATTATTTACCTTTCACCACAATTCAGTTTTGAGTTCCTTGTCCAAGCACAGAATGGCTCAATCATTGTTCTGCCTAAAAAAGTTGTTATAAAGAACAATGCTTGTAACACTCATTATAATTTGATGTTTTCAGATTTTAAAAGAGGCTTAAAATGATGGGTTTGAACGTCAAAATATGCAAGGGGATGGAGGAGAATCGTCGATTTTAGGCCGGCTGTTGAGTTTTACTTATAAGAAAAATAACGAGCAATAACAATGAGCATAGCGATATGGGAAATGTCTAATTTTTAATATACATTTGGTACGCATCCAGATTAATTGTATTGTAAAGTGTATACTTTTTGAATATTTCAACGATTCAGTACAACAAAGTTTATCTGAATAAGAGTACAAAAGAGATTTTATCTGAATAATCTATATAGAAAAAACTACAAAATATTTTGTATGCATATCAATTATAACTGTAAAATGAGCCATCTTCCACAATTCTATGACTAAAAATTATGTAAAAAAGTGCATGAGGTTTACCGTTGTTCTTATGGGGGCTACACTCAATATAGCCACCAGTATAGCTCTTAAACAAGGGACATTCTATCATATATGTTTCGAAACACAATTTTATGAGTTCAATGCTATGCAAGTAATATAATCTTTCCGCTGTTTTAAACACATTGAGTTGTACATTTTGTGGTAAATTATAAATCTAGATATTAAATAACGAACGGGGAAAATAATGATTCATATCTAAGAAAGCTTGGTAGTTTCTACTCGTATCGCGCTCCGCAGGTGATGTGGCTTTAATGACTGTACCGATGTGCATTTACCCCAAGAATCGAGAATAGTAATCGTCGAAGGACAAAAACTGCGTGAAAGATACAAGTACAAACTCACCCATCGCCTTCATGTACTCATCGAACTTGTCGCTGGTTGACAGCTTGTACTTGCGGTTGAGGATCAGAGATGCCATGGCAGATGTGGATGCGGTGAGAGTCTGACGAGAAGTGAGCGGTCTATCGTCGACCCTAAGACCTAATTTGACCGACCTGAAGCTGCAGTGACCCCTGAGTCACACAGACAACAGGCGTTATCAGGGAGATAGCGCTCCCGGCTTCCGCCCACGTCAAGGGCGTGACCGCTTCATCGACAGCGATTGGGTTCTCAGGCAGATTCCGGTAGCTACCGCCAGGCTGCCGGTACAAGCCGTGTCCCCTGAATTTTTATTTATCATTCTACGGTAATGTTTGTAGCAATTGAGAGCAGACGTAAACGGCATTCAAGGTTTCGACCAGCTGATTTCATCAATAGTTCAGACCAGGAGCGTACTCACCATTTACTTTAAACAGTAATTAGCCGCATAATCGCAGAGGAAATTGTTAATTTGTACTACTAATGTACAATGCACTACTTAAATAATCATTTCCACTGAGTTTTAGCACACATTAATCTTTAATCTGGTTAACTGTCAAAATTTCATTACTCATCCTACCGGATACGCCTGTTCCCAACTGAGGATAAAGCTAAAATTTAATTTTAAGGAAGTTTCTGAAATAAAATAAATTGTGATGAAAAAGTTGTTGTGGACCAAGACTGTTTATGCTTAGTTTATACCAGCAGTATAAACGCTGTGGATTAATACAGGTTATGCACAAATTATGCAATCAATATGAACATTGTAGGCCAAGACAGTTTATGCCTCGTGTATGCCAGCAGTATACACGTCGTGAATTAAGACAGCTTATGCATAAATTATGCCAGTAATATGAACCAAGATAATATGGCTAAGACTGTTTATACTTCGTTTATGCTAGCAGTATAAATATTGTGGGGCAACACAGTTTATGCCTCCAGCAGTATAAACGTTGTGCTCAAGTCAGTCAGTTTATGCCCCGTGAACGCCAGTGTACAAACGTTGTGGTCTAAGGCAGTTTATTTCTCGTGTATGCCTCGAGTGCAGCAGCAGTACAAACGTTGTGCTCAAGTCAGTCAGTTTATGCCCCGTGAACGCCAGTGTACAAACGTTGTGGTCTAAGGCAGTTTATTTCTCGTGTATGCCTCGAGTGCAGCAGCAGTACAAACGTTGTGCTCAAGTCAGTCAGTTTATGCCCCGTGAACGCCAGTGTACAAACGTTGTGGTCTAAGGCAGTTTATTTCTCGTGTATGCCTCGAGTGCAGCAGCAGTACAAACGTTGTGCTCAAGTCAGTCAGTTTATGCCCCGTGAACGCCAGTGTACAAACGTTGTGGTCTAAGGCAGTTTATTTCTCGTGTATGCCTCGAGTGCAGCAGCAGTACAAACGTTGTGCTCAAGTCAGTCAGTTTATGCCCCGTGAACGCCAGTGTACAAACGTTGTGGTCTAAGGCAGTTTATTTCTCGTGTATGCCTCGAGTGCAGCAGCAGTACAAACGTTGTGCTCAAGTCAGTCAGTTTATGCCCCGTGAACGCCAGTGTACAAACGTTGTGGTCTAAGGCAGTTTATTTCTCGTGTATGCCTCGAGTGCAGCAGCAGTACAAACGTTGTGCTCAAGTCAGTCAGTTTATGCCCCGTGAACGCCAGTGTACAAACGTTGTGGTCTAAGACAGTTTATTTCTCGTGTATGCCTCGAGTACAGCAGCAGTACAAACGTTGTGCTCAAGTCAGTCAGTTTATGCCCCGTGAACGCCAGTGTACAAACGTTGTGGTCTAAGGCAGTTTATTTCTCGTGTATGCCTCGAGTGCAGCAGCAGTACAAACGTTGTGCTCAAGTCAGTCAGTTTATGCCCCGTGAACGCCAGTGTACAAACGTTGTGGTCTAAGGCAGTTTATTTCTCGTGTATGCCTCGAGTGCAGCAGCAGTACAAACGTTGTGCTCAAGTCAGTCAGTTTATGCCCCGTGAACGCCAGTGTACAAACGTTGTGGTCTAAGGCAGTTTATTTCTCGTGTATGCCTCGAGTGCAGCAGCAGTACAAACGTTGTGCTCAAGTCAGTCAGTTTATGCCCCGTGAACGCCAGTGTACAAACGTTGTGGTCTAAGGCAGTTTATTTCTCGTGTATGCCTCGAGTGCAGCAGCAGTACAAACGTTGTGCTCAAGTCAGTCAGTTTATGCCCCGTGAACGCCAGTGTACAAACGTTGTGGTCTAAGGCAGTTTATTTCTCGTGTATGCCTCGAGTGCAGCAGCAGTACAAACGTTGTGCTCAAGTCAGTCAGTTTATGCCCCGTGAACGCCAGTGTACAAACGTTGTGGTCTAAGGCAGTTTATTTCTCGTGTATGCCTCGAGTGCAGCAGCAGTACAAACGTTGTGCTCAAGTCAGTCAGTTTATGCCCCGTGAACGCCAGTGTACAAACGTTGTGGTCTAAGACAGTTTATTTCTCGTGTATGCCTCGAGTACAGCAGCAGTACAAACGTTGTGCTCAAGTCAGTCAGTTTATGCCCCGTGAACGCCAGTGTACAAACGTTGTGGTCTAAGGCAGTTTATTTCTCGTGTATGCCTCGAGTGCAGCAGAAGTATAAACAGCAAGATGGAGTTGTTTTGTTTGATTTATGAAAAGTCTTTATCGTTATATGACTTCATATTTTAACTTCGACTTCAAGTGATTGCCCGTTAATCCATCAGCGAAGTAATAAAACGAAACGATAGTCTTCATCTATAGGCAGTAATGAGTAAGCCGTGTACAGTCATATAATAAATCTACTTAATGATTACTCAGATTGCTTCCAAAGGTCATGATGCACTGGGCACTCGATAAGAACAGGGCCGTATTACTCATAAGTTAGAGCCGTCGTGAACCTAGTGTATTGTACTGCGCCTAGGCACGATTTTAATTTTCTTTCTTTCTTAGCTCGTATTCTTAGAAAGCCATTAACCGTTCCATGTGTTTTTTAACTTAACAAGCATTTCTCATGGTCGAATTCTTACTTTAAAAACCAACTCTTTTCTTCAAAATACTATTCTTTTTTAAAGTATCACGTTTGTTTCATTTTCTCAACAATTTATATTGATACAATTTTCTATAACCAAAATCCTCTTCTTATAGTGAAGCAAAATTGTATTTCTGGGGCTGCGTAGTTTCAAAAGTAATCTAGCTCATATTTTAGGCTCATGTATGCTGTTCTTGTATGTGGTATGTATGACCTCCTAGTTCAACTTTAACTTCACGCGTACTTGTGATACCATGCTCTTAATTTTCTATAACTTTAATTTGCAGTTTATTTTGGTTCTCCTTAATGATACTGCGATCTAAAAATCTGAGTTGGAAAATTCAAATAAAATGGATACAATGCTTTAAACCATCAGCAATAATTTACTTTTAAAAGCAAACTAAGTTTGCTTTTGAGCTCATGGAGCTTTTGGATTCTTTACTATCTCTGATGTCACAGTTTAAAATTCGATAGTACGCTTTTATTACATTTAAGTTTCAAATATTTTCTTTCACAATGTGTGGATAAAGAGCGTTTCAAGTGTTGTGGTTTTCATCATAAAATTCGGCTACAATTTTGAGATTTAAAATGTATTTTTTAATTAATTTTTATGCAAATACTGGTAAGGTACGATATTTATTATAAAAAGGACTCTATTTTGCGGCCAAAAAATTAAATAGAGTAGCGATAAATTAGAAAGACAGATGTGAACCAAATAACCCATATGTGGGTCGGATACTTTGCTAAGATCACTAATTTTTGTTAAGAATTCATTTAGAGTAAACCTTTCTTGACTGCCCTTAACAAAAGCGAAGTTGTCTTCGAAAAATTATTCATGTAATCCCGATTCTTATGTAACGTTACACAGTATATTATGGATTTAAAGCGCCGGCTCTGAAATCGAGACAAAAAATTAAATCTCTATTTATCAACATCAACAACAAATTGAGTTGAATTAATGTCTTCAACAGCGCTATTCATTTGAACGCCTCCGCTCTCGTTTAGCCCACACATCATACGTCCGTCACTCCAGCCCTTCAGCACCAGCCCTTCCCCTCGCCACACCCTTCCCCTCGTCATAACCCTTCCCTCACAATCATTTTCTCTCAGTTGTCACTCTTCACACGGTTGGGGAAAAATGAACTGAAATGTTAACCATATATTCTGTGGTGTCAGATTTATATTTAACTTGTACAATTTCAGGGAAATAACTTTTCAAGCCAGGTAAAACGGTAGCTTGTTTTTTTCAATTTCAACTGACGGTTACACTTTCACACTTTGTGGTTTGCGCGTTTTAACTACAATAAAAAACCGGATTTTATACTAAAGAAATGACCATTTTATAAAAAACGTTTAGGATTGTATATTATTCTGGAAACAATTTTATCTACACATAAAGTAGATATTGTGGGAAGAGTTATGTCATGCTCGTCTGAATAGATAAAAACATGATTCCAAATCGAACATTGGTCCAAATCGAAAATGACTCCATGATTCTAAGAGTCAAGTCCGTGACAGCGACAGTTTCCATACGCTGCGCTAAGAGGAAGTTGAACTGGAGACAATCTCAACATTAACTTTAGCTGTTATCAATGTAAACTAATGATTTAGCAATATGCCTTGACGTTATTTAGCCTGTACAAAAATCCATGTTAGAAAATTAAATATTCACTTTAATGCACATTTAGGAAGATCCCGAACTGACGTTGCAGTATTTGCACAAAAAAGAAGCATAAACAATGTCAAAAACTGTCATTCAATTTGCAGATATTAGGTTATTTAAGTTTAAAAACTTTATTAAGATGCCATTTTATTCATACTTGAATAATTCTGTATATTTAAATTAACAAATAACGAGTCCAAGTTGTATAAAAATGTTATGAAAAATCAGTGACCCAAAGAATGTAATTGAAAGGGATCCGTTTATTAGCACACATGTTATTATGGATAAAGGATGTTATTATGGATTTAGATACTGTCCAGAGACAATACGCTGGAGTCTTATAACAGAGATTAGTGATAATTTTGACATGTGAAAACGTAACCGCAAGATTGTTTAAATAATAAACCTAAAGAAAGTTGTTCCAAGCGAATCCTTCTTAGTTATTACCTCATCATCAATACAATTGTGCGATAAAATCTTCTAGTTTTCTTCTGTAATTCTGCATTGCAAATGTTCATCGAGCAGTAAGAAGAAAGTTATTGTGCACTGGATCGAGAACTTTTGTTATCGACGGAAAAATGTTTATACCCGATGAGCGCTCAGAATTGAGAGCTGTTGAGTGGGTCTCTCATCCGCTTAAAATCCACCAGCCAGGTATTGCTTTTGCTCAAGACCACTTTCTGCACTGTCCTACAGGTACTGTGATCGACTCAATGGATCTTAGAAATACCAACGACTCATAACTTGTATTCCAGTTTTAGTTTTGAGCACCCACTCTACATACACACATCTTTCAGACGTCGTTTTCCTGACAATAGTCTGGTGAGGATTCTGGAATTATTTTCACATTCTGTTGGTGTTGTTAAGCTACGAATTCCCCTAAGGGCACTGTGTCAGCTGGACAATCTTGGATAGTTACGTTCAGAAATTATTACATCCGGTGAGGTAAACAATGATCTCCCCATATCCCAGCTCCATCCGGGTTGTCCAACGACTTCTATAGAGTTCACCAGAGTCATTATTTGCTTTTAGGGAAGAGAGCAAGGCGAAAGTGACTAGCTGTGAACTCGACTATCCTAAATTCTGGGAATTGCACGTTTACTTTCCAGGTTTCAATATGTTGTTCAATAAACGTGTACGTTCTTGCCAGTCATCAATGTTACGTACTTGGGGTTCAGTCCCCTGTTCCTCTAATAAACCAAGTTCATCTCGTTTCGGCAAGGAATCTGTGGGAATAGCTGGGGAATAGGGACTACAGCACCTAGCTCAGATACTGTCCGCTAAGTATCACCAACGGGTATGAACACCTGAAACCTTTCCGCAGCAGAACCACCCTTATCTCGCACCTGTACAGAAGCCACGAACTACGAGTACAGCATCCGGCTCAGATACTGTCCGCTAAGTATCACCAACGGGTATGACCACCTAGACCTTTCCGCAGCAGAACCACCCTTATCTCGCACCTGTACAGAAGCCACGAACTACGAGTACAGCATCCGGCTCAGATACTGTCCGCTAAGTATCACCAACGGGTATGAACACCTGAAACCTTTCCGCAATATCTATCAGCATCTTGCACCTGTACAGAAGCCACGGACTACGTGGAAGACACACACTCAACACAGTTACACCCAGATCGTATATCAGACGACTCCCAGAGGTAGATATACCGGGTCAAGGTTACTAAGTTTGGGTTGCCAACAGCCGCCCAAACGAATTGGGTTATTAGTTACCAATAATCTAAATTGGGTTATTAGGCAGATGGTTGTCATTAACCATAATCGTACTCTACCAACTGAAATAAGTTTACTGAGTGACGTTAATCGAATTTAATTACCTATCAATATCAGCTGATCGTACACACAGTCAAGTACGTTATTTTATCCACACGATCCTTATATTTCACGATGATATAGGTTGTCACCCGAAATTGGAACCTGTACCAACTTATACATATTATTTTACACTTCCATATAAGGTTTCGCAAAACACCAAGTGCGCGATTCGGAATTGGGGTATACACTCGGTATAGTACGAATGATACAACACACGCAACTGCCTAGTAAACAACTGTTTGAGTACGGCGTTGTAATATTATTTCCTATTTCATCATTTAGAGTCTACACAGGAAAAAAAGAAAAGAACGTCTGTCTTATTTCGATCATGTTACTGAAAAAGAACAAATTTGTAAAGAACATACAAATAGCAAAGGGATTTATTAAACTAGGGTGAAAACATATACTATCAAATAACTCTGTAAGCTCTCTAGGCCTTATTGTGACACGTTACAGCTGTACAATGCTGTACTTTAGTAACAAAAGCTTGTGTCTTTCAAATAAGGCGCGTACTGTATTTATTTTACTTAAATAAGAACTTCTTTCAATGTTACAAACGTTTTTTCAATAACTGGTGTCTGCCCCAATGCACAACTTACTGGAATTCCATTACTAGCCGAAGAATACTTTAAAAAAACTTTTCATTATTGAAAGATAGAACGACAGATAATCATTCGGAAAAAATTACATCCGCCTGAAAAAGTTTTTGTTCATTAAATTGGGTATCACATGAGTGTTTAAATAACAAAAGTCTACACACCAAATCACTATAAAATGATGTTAGATGTGTTGGGATAGTTAGGCTACATGTGTAAAACACACATGTTAAAATCACTTATCAGTGTACTGAGTTTGTTTACGAATGTATTTATTCTGATATTTTCTCGTTGATGGGATACCCTTAAGGGCAATGTAAAAATGTTTGCTAACACTAGTCACATCCTATGGGGTGATATGCACCATCATCGAACTCACTGTTTTTCATGTAAAAATGCACAATTTTATACGTCAGTCCTTTATCGTGATATTGTTCGGACAGACAGAAACTAAATGTTTCCAGCCCCATGAGTGATAGATAGGCTACCGCTCAGCCACACTTTTATGAACTAATTCAATTCCATTTTTATACACGTTGAAGAATACTTCTCCTACATGGCAAATGATTAAGTTTATCTCACTACTCGAAACCTATCGTACAATTACACAATATCATATTCAGCCTTTGAAAGTTTTACTCCTCGAGTGATATGGTTTGCTAACGCTCAGCCAACAACACAGTTTTGTATAAATTTTAACTCATGTATACACGTTTTGTATGCCTCCCGAGTAATAATGTAACCCATAGCTTCCATTTTGTACATGCTGTTATGACTCAGTGATGTTCGATAGTGTAACAGTAGGTTTGTAGATGCGTGGGCGTGACACCAACACATTACCATATCTCTGATTAGGGCTAAAGGTCACTTCCCTGCCTTATCTATGGCCTCCTAACGCTCGATAGCGCTCAGGAATCGTGAGACTTGTCTCGTACACCGGCAATGCACTTCGTTAATTTGGGGGTGGGGATAAGATATAAATAAAGATCACCTTCTATGTAAATAAATATATAAATAAACATCCTTTTGATAGACCTCCGTATAAGAAAACCCGCAAAAATTTCAAAGGTGTCTCGGAGGATCAAAAAAAAATCATCTGTTTTTCGCTCATGTTTTACTAATATCTCCATAAATTATTCGTAAAAAACGGACACATTCAAATCACCCATAACATTCAAAATTATTATTTTTACAGTGTAAATGAAAAAACTGTTCTTTATTTTTTGTCACAGTTTAAAGCAACTGATTTCAATTACTGAAGTGAAATTTCGGAAAAGGACTCAGAAATATGATTGAATTGATTGAAAAGATATTTCGTTGTAATTTTTTAAATTATTCGTTTAAGAATTGTGTTAGTTTCATAACAAATTTCACTAAAACTGACCCAAGAATAAAAAATTTCGAAGAAGAATTGATAATTGCTTCGGTAAAAGCAGCTATAAAAGTCTTGGTATTTCCTTTGTTATAACAGTAACGCTCCAGTTAGAAACTTATATTTTCAATTCTCATTTTCTGTTTTGAACATTAACAATTTATTTAATTATTTGTTTTATATTCGGTTATAACGTATAATACGCAAACAAAACTTTATGTTTATGCTTGTAAAATTTGTTTTGCATGTACAAATCTTCAAATGGCCTTAATTGTGAAATCACCACTAATATATTTTTGGTTAAGTTAGTCATTAATGAAACAAAAAATATCCATGCAAACGTTTAACGCTGTATCTCAGAGTTACAAAAAACAGTTAAATAAACAGATAGGCAAACGGGCCAACTTTGGCAATAGGCTAGGAACGTTTGAAGCTTGCGTATGACACACTGTATGAACTTCCCAAGGGGTCAGAGGTCAATTTCTCTCTCTCTCTCTCCCTCTTTCGGTTGATCCACACACGTAATCTCGCACACAATAAAATGCACTGCACGTTCAATTTCAGTTGAATTTATTTGTTTGCAAGTAGAATATCAATTTTAACGCATGATTTAAATCAAGAGTGTATATGGGTGGTAACGGTTATTATAAGAAAAAAACGGTTTTAAGAAACTACATAAATGAAGATTCCAATTATTGAAGCAAAATTTCGGGAAAATATTCACAAGGTTATCCATAGTTAAATATCATTCATAAAAACAGGTTTGGTGTCAACCTATTCGGTAATTTAATATGTAAATACGTAAGGAATATTTTCATGCAAATTGTGCATCAAACTTTAAAGACCCAAGTCGCTGCAACAGTGAGATTGTAATTTCAAGCAAAAGCCAATAATTGGTGGTGATTAATGGATTATGATGATTGCTATCATCAATCATCGCGGAGGTGTCGCGACATTTCACACCTACCAGATGTCGTATAACAAATTGACAATTGCATTCCACCCTTTAAATTACTATTTCATTTTTAAAATACTTCCTCGTAACTTGATTTATCTTATCGTATAAAACTGTGTTATTGGATTGTTTGAGATGTTGGTTAAGGTTAATGTTTGGAATTCTCCAATCAAGATTTGCCCTTGGAGATTAATTTTTATTCTTCTTGCAAGTTCACTCAGCCATAATTTCTTATAATTTGTCTGTGCACGTGTGCTGTGTACGTATGTGTGCCTGGATGAGTTGCATGGTGAATAGATACATCTAATAGTTTGTACGATATTTTTGTGTGCACGTGTTCGGTGTACGTATGTGTGCCTGTTTGAGGTGTATGGTGAACCGTACATCTAATAGTTTGTACGATATTTGTGGATTTGTTTTGTATAAACACATAGTGTGTATTTTGTTAGCCTGTGCAAGGAAAATAAAAATTGTCCTAGTTCAATTTATAACTTTTTCAACATTGTGGTTTTATATGAATGCATCTATTTAACTAATGTGAGAAATGAAGTGAAGTTTCTTTCTTTCAGATCTACTATGAAGATGCTATTCATGGAGACATTCACAGTATGCAAAAAATTCGAAATTTCAATACTACTAAGTACTTAGTAGTAAAAGCATACAATTTAAGGCACTGACTGCAATTTGAATTTTGATTATTAAAATTAAAATTTTTTGCTTCCCTAATTTTACTTTCAACAGCCAAAATACTAAACGGCCAAATAAAAAATTACTGAATCGTAAAAAATAATGGCCCTGTGGTGTAGTGGCAACATGCTCGCTCGGCAAGTGAGATACCCGGGTTCGAGTCTCAGCGGAGCAAGTAGTTTATGCGATTTGTAATATACACAATACTATCAATACATTTATAACAATACAAATTTGGCGTTGTAGTGAATTTAGTATTATATTAAACACACAACTTGGTAGTACTGTTTGTTATTTAGAGAAAAATGTAATAGCCTTGAGAAATGTATACATAGGGAAGATTGAAGGGTAAATTCCATTGCTTTATGACAATTAAAAGGCAATTAAAAATATTTCGTACTGGTAAACCAAGTCATTCTTAATTTGAATTTCTATTATTTCAAAACGTTGTATTTATATTATTGTTCTTTGACCAATATTGTATAGCTACGTTTAGGAAAGTGTCATATATTTTTGTGATAAATAAATAAAATAAAATATTTAGACTTAAATATGTATTAGGAAACTTCTCAAGACATATTATAAATCAATGCTACTATTTTAGATTTGATTTTTTTTTTAATTATTTTGTCAATGGTGTGTAAGAATATAGCTTATTTATGTCATAATATTAATGTGCAAAACACGAAAAATTTCAGGACTCTGTGAAAAGACATAATTCCTAAAATTTGATAGTCCACTTTCCTAAATTCCTACTTAAATCTTCCTAAATACTACCTAAATTACGCTTCTTAAAACATCCTAAATTTCGACAGTGCAGGTAAAATATTAGACATTATATTAAAAGTTGGATCCTGTTCATAACCTGTTAAATATACCTATAACTCTCCATTCAACTCACTTTTATCATTTACAAGAAAAAAAATAATCTTATTAATAAAAAATAAAGCGTTGGTTTAGCGTACCACCAATACGGTTTGATAAAAATAAAACCTTTTGTTGAAGCGTTTTATATAACCGCTCGTTATTTAAAAAAGGTATTACATAAAAGTGTTTACTCCATTAAAGATACTATCCTTTGTTTCACAGCACAATACAGGTTTGAAGTACCAACAAAACAATGGCTGGATAGAGAGCCATAACAAAACAACCTTTGAAAATTTAAAACGGGATGAATAGAGCAGTCAGTGATGTTGTGACGAAACTTATAAGGATTCGGAAAACAAGAATTGAAAGTTTCGTGTAATTATGTGCGCGATTTGAAGCTGCGCTTTAGAGAACAAAGAATAGAAGTTGTTCAGAGGATTCTCTGAATGTTCCATTGTTTGGTTGAATTCATCGACGGGTTATAAATGTGCTAGAATAACGTCAGAACCACTCAATAGTCTGAATGAATGATGGGAACAGTATTCATGTATGTTTGCGTATAAGTTGACCTCAGGCTTTTTCATGATTAGCGGCAGT
Source organism: Homalodisca vitripennis (assembly GCF_021130785.1). Taxonomy (NCBI): domain Eukaryota; kingdom Metazoa; phylum Arthropoda; class Insecta; order Hemiptera; family Cicadellidae; genus Homalodisca; species Homalodisca vitripennis. Next base: position 143,674,820 of record NC_060215.1, read on the forward strand.
GTAGGTGAGGTGGGAGATCTCGCGGGTTCTATCGTAATACTTGGAAGTCAACGGCGTAGTGTAGCGGGTACGACGGTTATCGCGAGATAACCGGATCAAGCAACGTCGAGCGTGGCTGCTGCTTGAGTAATCGCTGAGCGATCCTGTCCTTGCAAGCAGCCCGCCTGCCCGGCTGTTGGTGGTGGTCCGGAAGCATCTTTGAGCCGTTGGTTCCTCGGTTAAGTGTTAGATAGGGCTATCTTCGCCTGGTAAATAAGACAATTTTTACTTTACTTTAATTTTTATATCAAGGTCAACTTTGTTTTTGTTATATACACGCATACGTATTATATAAATACGTAGAAGTATAATTAAACGCTAACTTATGTGATATTATTCAACGCCTGTTTGGTTGGAATAAAATTTAGGAATTTTTATCGCAGCTGGAATCAGATACTTAGGTATTTCTTGGTATTACCGCCACTCGTATGAGATTACGGAAAGTGAATGTTTTTCAGTTCAAGTTATTCGTCGCAAAATAGAAGATAGAAAGATGCAAATTCGGATTGGTGCTGGGGATATACAAGGATTGTAAAATCTGTTTTTTTCTGCGTAATCAGATCCTTTTACGCAATTCTACAAGTTTTGATCTAAATTTCCTCAACACTACATCTGTAAGATATAAAAGCTAAACAAGGTCTATCCAACCCTCTGCAAATGAAATACAAGTTGATGTATTTGACCCTCAAATTCAAGTCCTGGATACGCCACTGAGTGGGGGGTGTTTGACCTCTAACGTGACGGGACCACCGCGGCCCGGGAAATCCGGGGAGCAAACCTGTTCACGCTGTACCACTACTGGCCCTGGTGTACTGTTACACGCCTTGAACGTAGGGCTTCCCTTGAGTCGCAAGTAGATCAGTTTCAGTAGCCAAGTTGCTTTGCTCGCAATTCTTCCACGTGCAAAGTAAATTAGTCCTCACGGGATTGGAAACCCAGGTTCTTAGACGTTTTCTTTTCTTTCTTTTATTTTTAAGGGGAGGCCGATCCCCTTTTAAGCCTTTTTCTGTCCGTCCTCATGGCCACTGGCCTGTGCGAGGATCTTATCAAACAGAATAAGGGGGAGAGTCGATACAGTACAAGGTCGATGGTACTGATAAAGAGTGCAACGGTCAAAGACAGGATTTGAATCTGCGCTATCTCTAACTCAGACCCAAAGTCCAACGTCTTAGACCGCTCGGACATCGGCACTCCCACTATGCCACTGATACTCATCATCGTTGAACTGAATAATGTTTAGGGATGATAGGATCGTGGACGACGAAGAGCGCTTAGCTATACCTGATTCGAGGCAGTCGCATGATCGGTCTAAACAGGTTTTCAACAAAATGAAAAGACTGTGTAAAAATAAAAAATAAATGAGTCGAAAGCGTGCAACACGAACACAGAAAAAAGGATGTTACTGATTTGTGCAGGGATCAAATACCCCGGTAAGGTATCACCGTACGATGTTAATTTGTATATTTATAAGGAAACACGTTGGAGCAAAATTAATCTGAATCGGGCTATGAACATGGTTACTTGTGTAAGACCAAATATTCAAAATGATTCCTATGCTAGAGTATATCTATATGGGGAAAGGAATTGAAAAAAAATTGAAATTCAGCTACTGACGCTATTTAAATATTTCAACGTGAAATCAAAACAACACATTACTTGTGAGTTATTTACATATAAGATTTCAGGGAAAGATGTAATGCTTCAAATGATCTCTTCGAAGAAAGTCATAATCCACGATATTAATAAATCGATACACCGGAGTGTTGAGAGGTCTGACACGTTAACTTAACTACAGTCTTACGAACTAATAAAAAAATGTAACTTTTTGACACCCAAGTCTCATGGTACAATGTCATATGATTGTACTCAGTTTGTTTAAAAATCTGTTTATTCTGTGATTCCTCGTTGCTTTACTCTTAAAACATATGTGAAACTTTCAGATTTATATTTTTACCTATAATTTTTACGCTGCGTCCTAAAAACCAATAGGGTTCTCCCTAAGTTTAAGAGAAACCAATGCGCCAAGTTTGAAGTATCTAAGACCTTTCAATCAAGAGTTCATACAGGAGGTACATAAAAGAACAACATTTTAGGAAGGCCCTTCAGGTGATGAATAATCGATATTTAAATTTTCGTTTGATGGAAGATAGTTTTGTTTAAACAAAGAGAAATGCTGTGGTAGAATGCAAAGTTTAATTGAAAACTGTTGTGTTTAATTATTTTACTGTCACATACCACCGAGGAAATCATAGTGTCACTTTACGTAGAATAACGTAATTACATTACTTTTGCAGTTGAATGCAAATTATTGCAATGATCAAGGTTATGAAATTCTACAAACAATGATTGTATGTAACGTACCAGTTCTAGTTTGTTTTCTAAATATAACATAACAATGTAAACTAATTGAAACCGTCAATGAGAGTACTCAAGCGGCACATGAGATAACACATGAGAGCGTTGTTTATTTCAGGCTTAATCCCCACTTACCGAGGAAATGAAACACAGGCATAACATTTCTCTGCAACACATTACATTTTTGCTTTATGCATAACTGTACTGTTTGTGTACATTTTACTAATTTGTAACTAAAAAGGTGTTTTCTCGTATTCAATTTCTCTATTCCTAACATAGATATGTCTTTATATTTATATTGCTAATTCGTTTTGGTGTAAAAGTACGGGGAATCATGATTTTGTGGATAGAGGTGTTCCTATGTAGACATGTTTGAAATAACTGAGATGATAAAATAATAACAGGCAGGAGTAAAAGTTTCGTGGAATTTCGAAAGAGAGAGTTGTTAAAACGGGTATAACAATAATACATGTGAATAAAAAATAATTTTTATAGATACGAGAACAACAAAAAATGTCATCAATGCAACTTCCAAACGAGTTGAGTTTGGGCTAAATCATAACAAATGACATTGAAACTTAAGGTACACTTAAGTCGTAGTAAACCAAAGTGTATGTTTATGAAAAAAGCTAACGCTCAAAGTTTTAATGGAAACAATTATGTGCACAGTATGTACATATAGAGGAGTGATACAAGAAAGCTAAGTTTCCATGAGTGACTAATATTCCAAAATAAATAAACGACCTGTACACTATTTTAAAAACACTGAACACTAAGACTTACCAAGCGCCTTCATGAACTCATCGAAGTTGTCACTGGCATGCAGCTTAAACTTCTGGTTGAGCACTAGACCGGCCATGTCGAGTAAGAGATGCGGGAAGCGGGCTGCGTTATGCGGGTAGAACGACTACTAGAGAAGACTGTCCGAACTCCGGTTATATACCAGTGCCTCTCCCACCGGCACAATGAGCTCGGTGGTCCCAACAATTTTCTCATATTCTCATTCATGAATGGTTGAATTGAATGATTAAAGCTTTGTCTAGCTGTTGCTCTGTCGGCCGGCCATTGCTACCGGAGACTGACCCACTGACTTCTGTCTATCGCCGGTCTACCATCCTCACTCTACCGCCTTACCCTGTACGCCGTGCACAACGCATTGACTTTGGAGACATTTTTGGGTTTGAAAGGGCGGTCTGCGAGGAGCTTGGGGTATCATTTTGCTAATGGTGCTCATACAACTTGATCAAAAAGTCCAGTCCATTCTAATAATTCATTATAAAAACCAGAGGTTTGGTAGAAACCAGACATTTTTACACGAATTTTCTAGATATTTTAAAACAAATACTTTCACGCCCCTATTTTTGTCGCAGATTCATGGGAGATAGCCCATTTTAAAGATATAATCAGTACGCATTCAACGCTTTTCCGTAAAAAGGTTTTGAATATTTAAACGCTGAAGTATTAGAGAATTGAGATTTTTTCACAAAAGCAATACAAATGCCGAAAAAGTAAAAAATGGTTTCGGATGCGGATTAAAATTGTGTCCCATAAAATTACGAAAATAAGGTCGTATAAGTGTTTTACATTTATCACTGCTCTTATGGAGATAAAGTCAAGATGGCTCTAAGGGTAAAAATTTAACAATGAGGCCCATGCATTTTTGAATCCCAACAGATATATTATAATCTAAAAATCTCTATTAAGTTTAAAAATTCTTACTTTTGTTTTGACCTGTTTTATATGTTTAAAGTGTTTGTTAAATTGAGTGAGCGTCTTTATTCAAAGTTTATATTCTTCTTAGTTCTGAGTAAAATACTTAAAACGTTCATATTAAATCAATTTGACGAATTTAGAGCGAATATACCTAATCAAATAAGGCTAAACACCCTCCGCTGTTATCACAGAGTAAAACTGTTTGACCCTAATGCAATTATGTATCATGAAGAAGAATTTACTTAATGCAATTGGCAGTTTTAAAAACTATAACAGCAGGCACTTTTTGCCAGTTGTGGACATTAGCATATAAAAATGTGAGGGATAGGAATAATTGAGTTAAAGTATATACTGTTATATATTTTCTTGATCAGTACTTTACAGCCAACATTTATATGTCAATATTCATTTTAAAACTTTGAATTTGTATTTTATTGCATTCAAAATGAAAATAAATAAAAGTAAAAATGAAATTTCAAATTAAAACTTTAGAAACACCTGAAAATGTACCGTAAAGTTTTCTATATAATAACAGATTCTACTTATACAAAAACTAATTTAATTAAAAAATATAAAAATTTTAAAGGCAAGCAAAGTTGGCAAATCAACGTGTGTATTATGTGTTATAATTCAATAATCTATAAATAAAATTAAAGTGCAAAACATCCCTAATAATATGATGTATAATATGACTTATTTGAATTTAATAGCGAATAGCAAATGTTTTTTAAAGGTGACTACAAAAACGATTGGAAAGACGACTAGTATTTTGCCGCATCCAATATTTCGTGGGACATCTCAAATTTTGACTGAGCCAAATAACAGTTTCTGTTGTCACCAAGTTTCCTTGTTCTAGCTGTAACAGTTCAAACATTACCAGGACAGCTGTTGTTTTAATCGCCCTACATCTGAAGCCAGTTTCGCGTTCCACTCAAATTAGTCATAAAACCTTTGTGGTGAACGTAAAACTTCAGTCATTCAAGAATATTTTATTTCAATATTTCAACCTTATATACCGTGATTAGTAGTAGAAATATTAGATTATCCTCGGGTTTTAATTGAATTTCACCACTGGCTCTTATAACATAACACTTTTAAGATAAAAATAATACTATGGTGTGGAATATATCAGTTATCACGGTTAAACTATGTATCCCAGCTTTATAGTAGACTCGTGCTCTATTATGGGTGTTTTTCTATTTCATGACGTATGGGATTCGGTTGTGGGGCGGGATTTCAACATGCCTACAAAGTAATTTAGGTACAAACATACAAACAATACAGTGTAGAAGAATTTTTTTGAATTTTGTGAGGGCACTGTACCTTACCCACCCTGACCCTTTCCTGGGGCAGTTTGACCTGCAGAAGCCCAGTTTGGGCCAACTCCTGCGGAATTGGAAGTACGAAGTAAGTAACAAGAGCTGAATCATCAAATGTCTTCAATACATTCGTACATACAGTGTACGTTTTCCGCTCTCTCAGAATCCTTGTCTTGCCATCTTTTATGATTTAGATTTTTTGAGGTTGATAGGAAGGGAGGGCTAGAAAACCCCAACACCGCCTTAAAAATAAAGAAATTCATTTACTTTCCTTTTTCATCTTCAGGGTAATATTGTGTACCATCAATAACTTGAAGGTTCTTCCATCCGTTGGTGACACGGACACGGTTGTGACTTACGCACTCCCAGGCATCGCCTATCTCTCTCTTAAAGTGGAATACTTTTCACAGGATCTGTTTTTACAACAATATTCCGGCGGACATAGCAAAATGCAATAATAGCCTAGGGACTTTAAGAAAAACCTTAGAGCTTTCATGGGTGCAAAAGTTTTACATTGTTCAGGTATTCCTGTTTCCCTTTTAGAAATTAAGGATTAGATCGACAAGGTCGATCGTCGCCTATCATGTTTAAAAGTGCTTTATTTGACACAGCTGCTTTTATTATTACACATAGGTAAATACTGTCCAATATGTGGACGTAGTGAAATAGTGGAATATATGTCAACGAATAGATGTTTTAAAAAACGATTGAGCGAACGAAATTGCCTGAGAAACCCTGAAGAAAATAGGGGCTAAAAATATCAAGCCAGATTAATGAGTCGTTAGTAATTTACATATTATTATGGCTTCTTTAGTTTTATTCCGGGAACACTGAAGTTAATTTTTTTTAATGTGGGGAGAATTAGACTTTCTTGCTGCTGAGTCTTATTAACAATGTTTGGAGCAATGAATTTATTTACAGGAAGGTTAACAATAACAATTAATTTTCTCGTGTGTTGCTAAAATGTCTGTGTTTCAGTAGGCCTACATTTTTCAAGTAGATTGTTGGGACACTCTTAAAGCTAAATTGCATTTCGCCATTTTTTTGGACAATTTTCAGTACTTTGTATAGAATACCACTATAAAACATTGACATTGTCTGGATTCGTTTAGTAGCTGATTAACCATGAAAAGCATAATCAAGAAGAAGCATATTTAAGGAAGTCAAGCTAAGGAACACGAACGGTACTTTGTGGTGAGTCAATGATCGAGTCGTTTCTGCAGTGTGTTCCATGAAACTAACATCGAAAATCGAACCAAATCTTTTTTTAACACGATTTACTAAACATTTCATAGCATACGCAATTATTATATATACATGTGCGGTGTGTCTAAAATTATAGGTACAACGGCGCATGTGGGGGAGAGCAAATCCGACATATTACATGGGGGGAATCTGGTATGGTTAAAACAAAATTATAAAAAGTTAGAGTATGTTTGTAAAGTTAGAGCACATTATATATTGTCTTAGTTATATACTGTGTAACGTGCATACAATTATGTACCTATCTACTATTTATTCATCTACTAAGTCCTAATCTACTATGTCCTTATCATAGTAATGTTCTTATCTATAGTGTACTTACCTACTATGTTCTTATCCACTACCCTTATCTACATTGTAGTTACCTACTATGTTCTATTTACTATGTTCTTGTCTGCTATGTCCTTATCTAATAATATGTTCTTATCTATAATATCCCTGTCTCTTATGTCCCTATCTACTATGATACGATTTGTGACGAGAAATAGCTAGAAAATTTATTTTACTTAATATTATATGAGCGGTCATTTCTGGTGTACCACCGAATCGTGTTCAGTGGAAGAAACTAATTCAAATTCATCACTCATACAAGTTTTTATTTAAGTTCTTAAATCTAAAGACTTATACAATTTTGAATCCGATTTAATGCTAAAGTTATTACTTTGAGTGCCTTGTGTGTTAGGGCATTTTAGATGAATTTTGCAATTCACTGCTCATTCACTGTGCAAGTAAATACCCAGATCTCGACATTCTGTTTCCTCCTTTGGTATATTCAATTTGCCTTTGCCTCTTGCCTTATATTTATAATACTTATAATCGTCTAAAGACATGGCAAAGTCAACAATGAAATTCAAACCTACACAACTGTAGTGGTAGTTAAAATCCCCTTGATTTTGTCGTTTGAACTCTCTTACAAAACGATTGTTATTACAGCTTCTCCACAATAGCACTGCAGACAAAAAATATAAATAACACTTTATTAGTTAGAGATAATTTTACAACTCATACAATACATACCGCATGTACAGCCACCTGTATAGATTATTATTAGCACCTCACTTGTATAATGATTAACAAAGACAAAATAGGCTAAGACAAAAATACAATCATAGTGAGTATTCTATGTCAACCTCTGATCAAGGTGTATTCCAAAGAATTTTGAAGACTAGACTCCCTCTACTATTGAATCCACGAGGCAATACTCATTTAAATTCAATAGAGTCTACAAAAACTTCAGGATATTGAATTATTATTTATGACTTTTTTTAAATATTGGAAGTTTTTGAAGATCATCTATTGAAATAGTATACAAAATTTCCCAAAAAAGATCAAGCCACGTTCGTCACTCATAACCTTATTTTACGCTTCCCCCGAAACAGAGCGCTGTATCATCAGCGTACAGCACGAGTCTACAGTGCTATAGTGATCAGTGACAAGTAAATTGCTCCACTCGTATCTTGTTAGCAATGTATTTTTGTTGTCAAAAATCAGAAACAGATTTGGGCTGAGTATCGAGCCATGGCGGATTCCTGAAATTAGTGCTGAAGGTACGAAAAGTTGATTTGAATCTTATACGACTTTAGTTGCATGGCTTAGAATCAACTAGGATATCAAATGGAACCCAAATACTTTAGATGGATTAAGAAACATGAGTGATTCGGAAACATTAACCCCTTTATACTCATAACGAAAAAATCACTCTACGTCTATTATCAGTTTTACTTCTAAATCTAATCTCTTAAAGCTATAATATTGTATAAAAATACGGTTAGTTTGTGACTAATAAAGTTATAAGTGACATAAAATCTAAAGAAATTGTATTGTTAAAATTAAGTACCTGGAATAACATCCATTTCCAGAGTAGTAGGTGTCTCGGCCATCTTAAATTTGCATTTTATAATGCATTTTCCCAAGAAAACCAAAGCTGTAAAACCTTAACAGCCTTTATTAAGAGTGTTATCAATAATAACGAAATGTTAGGCATTACGTTCACATTATTTCTTTGTATCGTTTATTTATATATACTTAAAAAATGTGGAAAGAGTTTTACTAACATAAATATATTTCTTCTTATAAATATTACTACTAATTGCAAGCCGTAAAAATTCACAGAAATGAAGAATTGAGTCTTTGGAAAATAATTCCAAGAAGAGGCAATAATTTAGAAATTATTAATCCCAACGCCCAAGGAATTAAAAACTCCCTAGTTGGCTTGGTTATTTTTGAAGGTTTCAATTATTTTTTACGTGTTTGTCCTTCGCACAAGAGCATAAAACATGAAACGATAATTAATTTAAAACATTTATATAAGAGCCTAAAGAATATTTACTGGAAAAAAATGTGTTATTTTTATAAATATATTTTTTTTTCAAAACATATTTCTAAGTGATAAAATTTGTATGTATACAACAACAACAATTACAACATAGTTTCATTATATATATTTATTATATATTATTGTCCAAAAATATAGTGTAGCGTTATTCGTTTTTCAAGATGATATAATGCTTATGCTTAATTTTAGTATTAGTATTTAATTGAAAATGCCTATAGTTTTTTTCTGGTTATGCTTAATATCTTACAATAATGTGGCGATAAAGAAATATTCTAGCAAGTCTAGTTGAACCTGTACATTAAACCATACAGTAATCACATTTTCAGTCAATAATGAAAACTATGTCTTTTAAGGATAATGTTCTGATTCTACAATAAAATACCTAATTTTATATATGGCTTTTACAGCGCAAAAATTCATTTAAAATGTCACGACTTCAAAACTTTAATCAGTCACAATTTTCGATAAAGTGATCCTTTTGAGTTGAAAATTGCGGTTTCTTAATCAGAAAGAAATAGGCTATAAAATGGTGTACTATTTAACATAGACTTTCATTAGAGCTTTTTATAACACGCATCACAAGCCGTCTCCTCTGGGTTGAAAATATTTGGGGGAACGTTCAATAACCTTATAATAATTTCAGTTTCTTATCTGAGCATAAGAAATGAGTGTAGTCCACACTCTTTATACACCCTGTATATGGCGTTTAAGAATGATTAGGCATTATTAAAAGACATTGCATAGCATGTCTAATTCATGAAGCGCATAGAGATAAAAATGGTAAATTCTCATTTTGGCTCTCAAGCAGTAAAGAGTCTATTATTGAGCTGAGTGTCTAATCAGCTTGTTTGTAAACGAATCTGTTATTTGACGAAATGATAGAATTCACCGTAATACGCACTAACAGAGTAAAGTCAGCGTCCCTCCACATTTTTATTCGACCACGATTCGAATTTTGCTATTTTTAGAGTTTAAACACCCTCTCCTGTCAATATTTGGTACTTACTTCCCAGAGACTAGTACTTAACGATAAATGAGTGTTCGGCAGAAACAAAGGCCATTTTAATAATGAAAATAATCATTTGCCGGATTAAGAATACACAGAAAAATTCTTGGTCCTGTTTCAACTACGAATACCATAAACTAAACTGTTCATTTTGTATACGACTTAATGAGTATGGTTCGAATAATCCACCGATCGTTGGCCCAACGACCCAAACATTAGTTTAGTTTTAAATAAGAGGGTCTTTGGCCCAACGATCAGTGGTGAAATCGGGCCGAATTGTTTGATAAAGTAAAACATAACCTAAACGGGTCGTTGGCCCAACGAACCCTATTTAAAATTTAAATATTAAATAAGGATTTTGACTGCTGGGGTATTAATATGGTGGATGCACGAACTAGTTTGATCTTCGGCTCTTGAACTGTTTCAGAAGTAATGAGTACAATGAGTGTGAGTGGCCTGGATAGTCTTCTTATTATTTAACCCTTATGAGCCTCAAAAACAGGAAATAATAATTGATGATAGTTGACTATCAACTATTTGTATTAATAATATTATAACTGATAAGATAATTAATATAAAGCCCCGGGACAAGAGAAATCAACGGACCATTAAATTAATGTAGGCTCCGAACCACTTAAGTATCGGTCTGATTGCTTTGATTGATTGACAATGCCTACCCTCAGTTCTCTCACGTTCGTTGCGGAACGTATAATGCCCCTTCCCTTCCCTACCCGTACACAAGAGACTTCCCCCGCAGAGTCCAAATCGATCGTAGTCATCTGACCAGATTGAGAATATCTTATCGTCTCATGATAGAGGGTTGTCCTAGATGGGTCGTATTGATCAAACACCTAAAAAAGTTCCGCTCTCTAGAAGTTAAAAAAAAAATGATCTACTATCCACATTTTGGGGTAGCTGAGCTAAAAATAAAATTCCGTGCACACAACGGCTGTGAAAATTATTTAAAATTTGGACTATCGTTATGGCGTTTATTTATATTAAGACTGATGCCTTTATCTTTATCCAGTATATTTGAGATGAGCATTTACAGGAACTGTTTGATAACTCCACTGATCGAACGAATCTCCTGGAATAATTGTAATTTTTTCTGAGGGTCGATGTCCCAACGACCCACTTTATAAAGATACAGAGATTTGGTCAATCCACTAGTTCGTTGGCCCAACGACCCTTCTGGAATAAATAGAATCTTCTGAGGGTCGATGGCCCAACGACCCACTTTATAAAGATACAGATATTCGATCAATTCACTAGTTCTTTGGCGCAACGACCCTATTTGTTTAATTTCTGTAAATTGTGCAAAATAGGGTAGTTGACCCGACGAACCTAGGCCAGTAAGTTAAATCTATAAAGTTCGTTGGACCAAATCAAATCAAATCAAATCAAATATCCTTTATTTCCATCAGACATGTAACATGCATTGGATTGCGTCATAAATATTAAAAAAAAAAACACATGTACAGTTTTGTATCTATAAAATTATTATTAATCAATTATTAATATTTATATATTATAATTAATCAATTATTAAAACTAATTAATTTTACATCATACAGACTATTTATTTCCAATAAATTCACTGAGGGTGTAGAAACATTTTTCTATTAAAAAAGCCTTCAGTGTTCTCTTAAAGACCATTATATCATTTACATTCTTTAGGTCCACAGGAAGAGAATTATAAAAAATTACGGCATTATAAAAACAGTGATGTTTGAAAAAAGAGGTTGCATGGGGGGAATATTTAATTTGTTGCTATTCCTGAGACAGTGTCCGGACTGCGGAATTAGTGACTCGAAAATGCCCTGGTTTTGCTTAAAAAAGACCAATGTGTGGTAAATATATATACTACCAAAGATCAGTGGTGTAATTGAACCATGAAATAATATCATGCAGCAATAATTTAAGTGATAGTAGAATAGTTGGCTCAACGACCCTCTTATTTGAAATTAAACTAATGTTTGGGCCGTTGGTTCAACGATCGGTGGAGTAATCAAATCAAATCAAATGACTATTTGTATCATTTAAATAATGTACAAAAGGGCGATTTATGAGTAATCGAGTCAGACATGCTTTTAAAGATTAAGTACTGTATGTTTTGCTTTTAAAGAGGTGTATTTAGAAATATGAAACAAAAAAATAAGACTAATTTTCGAACTTATCATCATGTACTGACATTATATCAACGTCCTTGAATACAAATTGCTAGATCTATCCAAACAATACTCACCAGTTAGCCTTAAGGTATTAAAAATAATTAAAATAAATTCAAACATCACCTAGAACACCTCTTAATTACACATACGTTCTACTCCATTAATTAGTTTATTATTACCCACTGGGATGTCTAGACAAACTTTAGATACGATGTTAGTGTAATTCTACACATAAAGTAGCTATTGTGGGAAGGTTTGATTCTATGTCAATGTTGAGTTAACCTCCAATACGCATTACTCTTAGTGCAGCGTCTGGAACCTGACACTGGTACAGATTGACTCCTGGAATCTGGAGTTATGTTCGTCTGAAGAGACCCAAACAAAATCGGCACCGAATAGTCTCAAATAAATTCGAAAGGGAATAAAAATGAAACATTCTGGTGCAAACCGGAAGTCGCTATCTATCATCCTTCCAAGATAGTGTCCGCAGGTCTAAATTCCGGAAATGGGGGTTTAAGCTGTTTACTAATGGATTTGCACGAAACTTGGGGTATATCAGGTCAGGATAGTCGTGGCTGATATCTGTTTTACAAGTTACCCACTCATGTACAAGATGCCGTCATCAATCAAGTGGAAAAAGAGATTATTATTATTAATATGATTAGATTTCATACCTTCTCCATGAGGAGCGACCATGGCTATAACTTACAAAGATCCCAAATTTTTATTTAAATTGGTCAAATTGTCTAGAAATGATGTAAATGAAGATTAATGGAAACATCTGATAGAAAGATAGTTGTTGAGCAGACACCTTCAGTAAAAATTACATTATCAAACCTGTTTAACTGTAGTTTTATTGTTATTGTAAAACTGTTTTTAAGGTTATATTTTGATTACTGTTGTGAAAGTTATTGAATATTTAATAATAATAATAATATCCTCTATTGCGTGAAACAATTACAATATTGCACGGCATGCGTCAACGTAACTATATAAAGTACGCAAATACATCAGATAAATGATGTAGGTCAAGGTAAATACATGCAATGCAATGCGATACTTGTATGTATCGGAACCGGGGGTTTCGTGGTTGTTGTTAATTTCAAAAATTTTCATCCCAGCGGCCCATCATGAACTCATCAGTTGAGTAAAATGCCTTTGACATAAGAAAATGTCTTAATCGAGTTTTTAGTTTTTTTTTTGTTTCATTGAGTTGTTTGATGCCCTCAGGGAGCCTATTGATTAGTCCGACTCCAACTTGAGATGGTAAGTGTTTCAAAGCTGCCGTTCTATGATGTTCGACTCGAAAGTTATCCCTGCTTCTAGTCCGGTATTGGTGGACATCCCTGCCCCGTACCAACTCGCAATAAAGTCGGCAGTACAAGGCCACCTCGAGAATATAGAGACAGGGAAGGGTCAGCAATCCAAGCTCCCTAAAGGCATATTTGCACGATTCTCTGGGGTTTAATTTTGAAAGAATTCTTACGGCTTTCTTTTGAGATCTGAAAACTCTTTCAAATCTGTATTTGGAACAGCTTCCCCACAATCTTAAGCCATATGTCAAATGTGGATGTATCAGACCGAAATAGGCCATTTTTATTACATCCACCTAACAAAATTTTGCAAGATTGTGCAGGACATAAATTCCCGAAGCAGCCTTAGAGCAAACGTTTTCAATGTGATCGTCCCATGTCAGCCCCCGATCAAGGTACATTCCAAGGAACTTAATGGAGGCTGTTTCTTCCAGAAGGAAATCGTCCACCATCACCGCGGGTCGAAGCTCTAGCTCTTGTTGTTTCCGAAGGCAAACATTTATGACGTTTGATTTTGAACGGTTTGTTTTCAAATTGATTCTGGAGAAATATTCGATGAATGACTCCGTTTCAAGTTCGTTTTTTGATTTTTATCTGATGCAGAGAGTTGTATCGTCAGCATATTGAATCAATTTTACATTCTGGATTGCTGAGTTCAATCTGTTGAGGTAAATTAGAAAAAAGAACTGGCCCTAATATTGATCCCTGTGGGACACAGAAGGGCATTTTGACTTGACAAGACACCCTTGACAAGGGCCTGACAAGACACTCGCAATCTGCACGCACTGCTCTCTACCTTTCAAATAAGACGAGATCCAATCGTACGGTAGTCCCCGAATACCACTTGACCATAGATGGTGCAACAGTGTCGCATGATGCACACAGTCAAAAGCTTTAGAGAGGTCGAGGAATATGCTTAACACGTGCTCTCGCCTCTCTAGGCCCTCGACAACATTGTAAATGAGATTCGTTACAGCATCGATTGTCGACTTGTTTTTCCTGAACCCAAATTGTTTGGGACATAGAATCTCATAACGATCAAGAAATTGTTCAAATTGTTTGAGAAACACTTTTTCGAAAATTTTGCTGAAAACTGGGAGTATAGAAATTGGACGATAGTGGCTTGGAATGCAAGCATCGTCCTTTTTTGAAAATTGGGATAACTTTGGCAATCTTCAATGCCGACGAAATATGCCTTGAGCAAATGAAAGATTGACCAGTCGGGTGATTGGAGTCAAGAGCTATTTGAAGCACCCCCTGAGCAACCACACAGACATGCCATTGATGTCACTGGATTTTTTCGGTCTCAAATCCCGCACGATACGGGCTACCTCCACCTCACTCACAGGAAAAAGAACCATAGACGAGATCGGTCTCGTCAATGGATCATCGCGAGATTTGTCCGAAAATGAGTCGTCTGGTTCAGCCACATTTGAAAAAAATGTGTTAAATTCACGTTAGGTAGAATTATTCAATTTGGGTTGAATTAACATCTGCTTATGGTATATAGAGTCTTCACTGAGACATATGTTTAAAAAATTATCAGTCCTAAAATTTAATAGGACACGCTTAAATCTTTTCAATCACGGATTTGGGCTAGATTTTTATTTTTTGAACTTCGGTCTCTTCTGGATCAAGAAATCCATAATAGAAACGATTTCAAAAATTTTAGTCTCAATCTATGAATGTATTAAGACTTAATAAAAATCGTAAAAGGTTCTGCATTAATGGAAAGCATTTTGTGTGTATGTATGGGAAATCCATTAACCCGAGGAGTAAACGCCGTTATATTTTAGTGGTCAAATGGATGACACGTGAAAGCAGGATAATGTGTGTGGTGGAATGGCAATCGACTTATGGTCAATAGTGATCAGTAGAGCAGTCTGGCCTCAGTCTATAGGCGTATAGTAGATCTGAAACCTTCGCAATAATATCATCCAAAAGTCAGGGTGTTTGACCAATTTAAATAACAATTTGGGGATCTTTGTAAGTTATGGTCATGGCCGTTATGGTTATGGTAAATTTTTAAACTTCACCTCATGGAGAAGTTGTGAAATTTGATAACATCCATAATGATAATCCCTTTCTCTTTTTTCACTTTATTGATGACTAAATCTTGGAAATGAATGGATAATTTGTAAAACTGATATCACGTTCGAGATTCTTTGCGCAAAAAACTTCCAAAAACCCAGTTTCATGCAACTCTTTTTGTAAATAGCTGAAAACCTGATTTTCCTTCATTTAGCGGCCGCCATCTTAAAACAGTGATAAATTAATGGCGACTTCCGGTTTGCGCCAAAATGTTCCTTTTTCATTCCCTTTCCAACGATGTGTCATTTGTGGGGTGATGCCATTTGAAAAGTTTAAGTTGGGGTGCGTCCCCTCTCAGGTGGACTGTCCACAATATATTTTTATAGGCCAAAAAGTAGGTCTCATTAACCTACATAAATCCCTAAATTTTTATTCCATTTAGTCAAACCGTCGAAAAATGCTAGGGGTGGCCACTGGGTTCTGGATGACCCTGTATTAATGAAAACGCACATTGACTGGAATCCGTCTGTTTCTATATTAAGTAAACTATACCGATCTTATTTTATTTAGTAAATATTATTTTTAAAGATCGCACATAATGATGCTGTTAATGTCTGACGTGTTGTTGTTACAGAACATTAATCATTAATTATGTTATATATAGTTGGTAAGTGAGGGTACAGAAGCTTAATAATTATTTCAGAAGCTTTAATTATGTTTTGCTTCCAATTTATTATTATTTAGTAACTACTAGTAAGTAATACAATAAAATATTATCATTACATAGACATGCATGTAGGTGTGGTATTGACTTTCAAGAATATAAACCCAAGATGTAATTAATTTGAAACAAATGAAGAACAAGATGCTTATATTTAATATACAGAAATTTGTCTATCACTGGAAGAACATGTAAGATTTAGCATCACATAAACATAGTGGCTTAAAAATCCGGGGCGTAGTGAAACCCCCTTAAGATTTCCCCATAAGAACAATTTAGAAAATTAAGTAAGAATTCAGTGAAGCTCGGTTTTGTTGTTACCTGGGCTGAAATCTTAAAAACTAACCATAGATACAACGATACAACGAACCAGAATATATCGTTGATATATAAAATGCAGACAAAGATTCTTAATGAATAAATTCATCGATATATCCCGTAGAGAAATTCTTATAAAGAATTGAAAAAAATATACTTAACATTTATTTACTTTCATAAGATGATCTTTACTATATTATAAGTGATTAAAATTTAATTTTAAGAGGATTCACTTAAAGGATGTAAAATGTATTCTTTAATACAGTAATAAGCATTACAATTTGTTTTAAAATTCTCAAAGATGTATTTTTGATGCCTGAAAACAATAAAATAGTAAATAGTGAATAAAGTTGCAGCAGATAGTCTAGTAGTGTTGAGTTCACAGATTAAAAACATGTTTATTTAGACCTGGGCTATGTAGACACCAATATCGTCGTTTATTTACAAATGCATTTATCTACGATTTTCTCGTTGTCATCATGGTTATCCATAAGACCTATGTAAGCATGTTCGCTAATGCTGAGCCAGATCACACAGAGTGACATGCACAATAATCGAACTCGGAGCTACTTATATAGAAATGAAACTTCGTGCACATTTTTAGTGGTTTTGTGTAAGGCCGTTCGTTCTCCAGTTCCGTGCGGACTCACAGGCCGACATTTTTAGTCCCTCAAAATTGAATAAAAATGATAAAAAAATCACTGATCAATTTTTTAAAATCTATGAATTTCTTTGAGAATTTGTTATACAGAAAACTGCAGAATTATTGAATTAAAATCTTGTTTAAAATTCAATTAAAAATTATTTAAAATAAAATTAAGGTTTATGAACAGAAAGAAATTAAAATTTTTTCGATTCACCAGAATCTTAATACAAACATAAACAATGTTTTTATTTTAAAGTTACTATAGAAATATTATTAACCGCGTAAAACGCCTACTTGCGAAACTGGCGGGAGTGGTTACATATTTAATAGAAGTACTTTAAGGTAAAAATATCTTTTGATTTGTAAATAATAGTCTAGAGTATTTATAAAATGTATTGACGAAATTACTCAAGTCTCTTTGTTTATATATATTGGAGGTGTACTTCTAAGTGTTTATGGATTTGTAAGAGTAGATAAAACAGCTGTTCTATTATAATATTTAGAAACCTAAAAAAGATTTATATCCCTACAATAACACAAATTTTAAAATCTGTTAACCTGACAGAGCTATGTAAAGACACGTCTTAGAGAACTTGTTTTTCCAAATATTATTAAAATTCACCAGTTAGAAATAGTGGAACTCTAAAATTATTAATTAAAGACTTTTAACGGAATTAATTTACCTAACAAGCATTTTCAGGGCTTCATCGATTTAGTTGTTGTTATTTCAACTAAGAATTTCTTTAAAATATTTTGAAATAATTAACACGTATTAATATATTAGTGGAAATCTTCAATCAAACCTAATAATAATAAAGCAATATTTTGAGGAGTTTAGAAGCAAGGTAGACCCTAATATTTGAATTGGAGTTTATATCACTGTTAGCAAATCTATACAATCAACTATTTAAATGCCCCTCAATTCACTACAGTCGGTAACTTGGAACTGGAAATATTTTTCTTTAACTGGGCACATACTTTTTTTTCTTAGGACAAGAAGCTTATAAATTTCACTTAGTCCTGTAAGAACCTTTGCGCTGCTTCTGGAGTGATAGGCTATTCAGGATGGGTAAGGTTAGGGAGTAGGGGCCGCCTCCTATCGAGATCCATGAGGAAGAATTAGGGCACTAATCTCAAAGTCATCCCGGAAGAAGGGGAGGCCAGCTCTGAACCAGCCTCTCCAGTCAAAGTAGGCAGTGGTGGCACACCCTTAGAGAAAAACCTCTAAGGTAAGGGAACAAACCCCACCAACTCCAACAGTCATCTTCCACAGTAGACTAGACCTATCGAATTGCCCATGAACCCCAGAATCTCAACATTTGCGGTTAGTGATGTGCCGCTACTGAACATCCATAAGGTTGTTCAGATTGAAGTGGCACATCGGGTTTTGCTGTGCCCAGTGGTGGGTTCAACTTGTAGGTATAAACCAGCCAGAAGTGATCCCTGCTGAGTTTGGGCACATACTTAGAAGATTCATAAAGCATAAGAAATTAAACATTCATAAAACGAAGAAACATTTCCAATAAAAATTTCGACATTTTTGCTCATTTTTGCTTCTTAAATAGTTTAGTGCAAAGAGTCATCTCTCTATCTCCATTATATAAAAATATCAATTAATTTGGTTCAACTAGAAGCCACTCACAGAAAATAGACGAGATCTCTATGAGTTATATATACCGTATTGTACATACGACATGAAGTCATTTGCGCACCTGTCATACTCGTATACAACAAAAACAGTGTTCAGGAATTTCCTGCAGTATTCAGCATTGTCCGTGGTTCAAAAACACTGTGGTATAATAAAGCTAAAAGTACAGTGAAATATTTAAAAGTTAGCACACTGTTTCTGTACAATATATGGATTGTGCAGAACAATAACACCTCAATATGTTCTACAATTATAAAATGACATTACGTCAAACTTAAAATTACATTTTGTTATGCAAGGAAGACTCTATGTTGGTTTGAAGCTTTGTCAATGATGAAGTTATAGTAAAACAGGCAGATATATTTTATTCCAACATTGCAACTCTAGAAATTTATTAATGTGTGGTCGGTTCTCACGCGTTGCTTTATTACGCGCCTCACTGTTTTGGTCGTATATCGGACAAATGCAATTTCACATCCCAGATCATTTTAATTGCTGAACACCTACAGTGAGTATGAGTTTTCATTATGTGACGTGAATTCATTTTAGATATGAGTATTTAAGTTACGTTTTTTATTGTAATATGAGGTAAAAATATGTACCGATACTTACTCCGATATGTAGCAAAGATGATAAATATTTCTTACAAACAACTCAATCGTGCACCTGATAAGAAACGAGAATACCTCTTCACCTGCATTTCACTATATCTTGTAGTCTAGGTGTCCCTTACGTCGAAACGATGTACAAAGCACATTCACATAGACTCAACCCTTCCCACCATAGCAACTATACGTGTAGACAATTCGGTTGCCCACCGTGTTTAGAGATCGTGTCTATCACATCGTAGTGCACTCAACTGTGCACCTCATGAGACTATGAGAATACCTCTTCACCTGTATTACACTATATCTTAGGTCTAGGTGTCTGTGATGTCGAAACGAAGTAACTAGTTCAAGTTGAGCTTCTCGGCACCGACTCTTTCTGGATCTCTTCAGACAAACAAGACTCCAGATTCCAGTAGTCAAGCCTGAAAGCATCAGATTCCAGACGCTGCACTAAGAGGAAGGTGGACTGGAGTTAAACTCATCATTCATACTGAATCGACCCTTCCCGATATAGCTTGTTCATGGACTATTTACATTTCACTATCTACAGGGCCTGCGCCCTTACATTTGGAACATGTGTAGTTTGTGTCGGACCGTTGTCGGCAACATTGCAACACAATGGCGAACGTGTATCTGTCTCATCACAGGCTCGCAGGTGCGTCCTAAGGAATCTATAGTATTGTTAGCAAAATCATACAATACTACGAGGGTAAGGCAATAACACTTTCATTTTATAATGGATTTAATTAACCCTTGTGCCATCACTACAGGCCCTACATTACTACAAGTCCAGATTTCAGGAGTCAAGTCTGTGACAGCATCAGAGCTCAGACGCTGCGCTAAGAGGAAGGTGAACTGGAGCTAAACTCAACATTCACATGGGACCCTTCTCATCATAGCTACTTTAAGTGTACACCACATACAACGCGCGTAGCTATGCTGTATAGCTGTTATATAGCTGTGTTGAGAGTACCTCCATTTCACATTCCGCTTACTGCAGCGTCTGAAATCTGACATGTCACAGACTTGACTACTGCGATTTGAAAGTACTTTGTATTTTCCGTAATTGGAGAGATATACATTTTTATTAATGAATTTGTATAATGTATATAACGTTCAATGCCGTTCCTTGCAATAATTTATTATACAGCATATTGGATATAACTTGTCTGCTAAGTCGTTACGTATAACTAGATTTTTACGGTATGCCAAGATTTTTGAATATTTACGAGGAGTTAGTTCATCTTTGCTTTCTCCATTATTGTAACTTTTTATTTAAATTTGTATAGCCATTTACTCTATAGATTTTTTATTTTGCAGAAACTTGCATTTTACTTACAATTAATAATAAATCTCACGTACATTATTTTTTCTATCTCGGAAATAAAAAAAATGGAATATATATATATATATATATATATATATATATATATATATATATATATATATATATATATATATGCTATCTATAGCACTCTATATTTATCAGTATATTTAGTAATATATTTAAAAAAAAATCATTACATTGTGTTATTTAATCTCAATAATTTGTGTTTTTTTATCTAAAAAGCAACAAAACACGCCTCTTTGGCTAGGTCTTTTTGCAATATTAACCCTGTTTATTAGTGATTAAAAATTCCATTCATAAATTTGTTTATCACTGTTTAGGTTTGAAAGGGTTAAATTTATGTAAACAATACTTACTGACTGACTGCCATTGAGTAGGGAAACACTGGCACCACGCGTTATAGGGCAGTGCGTCACCGCCGCCATCTTTGTAGGACAGTTAGCTTTCTCTCGCCCTATTTCACCCAACCTTATCTAATCTATATCTATCTGTTTCTCAGAATAGGGATGGAATGCCTAACTAGATCTTATTAATTCTTCAGGTCTCTATGGCTAGAATAGGCACTATATGAAATTTTCCCCATTTGGAATGTAGCACAGAGACTCCACTGAGACATTTCACCATACCCTTCTATTTTGGAAAATGTAATTTAGACAACCATAAAGTGCTTGCTTTTTCAAAAGCTCATGTGTTAAGAACCGGCCGTTCTCAAACGAACTTGGGTTTTACCCCTTAAGAATAATTTAAAAATGCAAAACCTTTTACGTCCTTATAACTACTATGCATTCAACAGCTTTATCGTTTTCTTTTCAAGTACTCTTTGGAAAATTCACAATTACGTACGAAAAATATTTGAGATTATTTTCTGAACAACCAACAAATATATAAAAAAACGTTTGGGTACGTCTCAATCACATTTAAAAAGTGAGACACCTACCATAAATTCTACAGCCTTTAAGGGTCCAATGTGTTTTAAGTATAACATTACAAAATATAAAAGGGGAATGGAAATAAAAGCA
This sequence comes from Homalodisca vitripennis, assembly GCF_021130785.1. NCBI lineage: Eukaryota > Metazoa > Arthropoda > Insecta > Hemiptera > Cicadellidae > Homalodisca > Homalodisca vitripennis. The sequence continues at coordinate 143,696,673 of NC_060215.1, forward strand.
ATAATTAAAATCCTTGTGAATTATACTTTATTAGTAACTTATATAATTATAATAGCGTTTACAAAAGTACAAAAAATAAACAAAAATAAAAGTATTTGGAAGATTGTGATGAAAACTGTACATTAATGATTTGTAAGCATTGGTAACTTATTTGCTACAAATGTATATGAACGAATCTAATTATAACTAGATAGGGGCAGTAAAGAAACATTAACACTTTTTGCTCATAGTTTAAAAACTCAAAATGTGACAAACATTGAGTAGTGTATTTACAGAGTGCACTTGAAATACACGGAGAAACATAATATAAACATACGTATTATTTGCGTACATACATAAGTTATTTATAAGTAACTTTGAACCCATTTTATACATTTAGATTACCTAAATTCCTTTAATAGCTGTTGGCAACTTTTAAGCTTTCATTTCAAATTGATGATCATATAAAATATCAGGAAGACGGCAAGAAACTTACAACGTTAGCTCTGGTTAGTTTTGATCCCTAATCATTTAAGTATGTAAGAGTTATTGTACGAAAACATATAATTTGTAAGTACATTTAATTTGAAATAATTACAAAATAATAATACAAATGTATTGTTTTATTTTCATTACGATCTATCACACAAGGGAAAAAACCTTTCTTACCGTCAGATTGATTTCTGTTTACAGATTTTTGATCTGCTTTATAAAGTTATAATGTAACGGTTTAAATCAGAGTGATTTAGAAATATCCACTTCTTTCTAGCGTATGAAACTCATTTGTAACATTGCTGTAACTAAAAATTTCATACAAAATGATCTTGCAAATTTAGCATTCTTGAGCTAGTAAAGTGATTTTAAAGTAGCATTAACTTAAAGAAATATATTTGAGGGCATATTTATATTATGTATATTTATATTTTGATGTGATGTATTAAGTATTATAATTTCTCCATGTATTTCTTATAAATGATTTAACAAAATATTTCATGAAAATATGAAAGTAAAAATAAATTGCCACCTTTTAAGCTATAGTATTTTATGGGTACTACGCTGTCATTGCAACACATACGGCACAGCGTATTGTAAAGAGTGTTAAATATATTTGGCACAGCTTAATTCTATTCATAGACCCTTTTTAAACCTAAATTAAGCCAATGAGTACACAAGACTTAGGCTAAACATACAATGTAGCTTTTTGCGAAAACTATAAAAGTATTCTATGATTGCAAACACTATCTAAACTCATCTAAGATACATTACACAGACTACCTAACCTGTATTGATTGCCTAATAAATATTAAAAAGAACCACTAAATAAACTTACTTACGTATAGGTTGAATATTTGGTATAAAGCGAGTCCTACACTAAGAGGTAACGTGATGATGGGTGTGCCATCTGTGACTACAGTGTGGAGCACGTAAGGTGTCCATAGACTTCTCGTGCGCTCCAACTGTAGTATAACATGAGTTGGCAAGGAATGTCTATACCAGAAGATGAGGGAGAACAGAGATTGTAGTTGCAGGAGGATACAATTTATTAAAGATCCGCGTATTTAGAGAAAAAACAAGTTGCGATTTCCTCAAATGATATCATACACAAACACGAAAAGCTAATAACATGTGTTAACGTGACGACAATCACAATTCGTCAATGGACACTGCCTCACAATAGCATGCATTTGAAAAGATGTCATGAAAACCGACCTATTTTATAATTTCGTTATTATTTAATAACAGTAAGAATTAAAATGTTTCAGTTCAGAAGGAAAAACGTGTTAGCTTGATTATTGTCTTTCCAAATCTACTATCACTCAATGTATAACCAGATCAAGCAACGTCGAGCGTGGCTGCTGCTTGGATGGGTGGCCGCTGAGCGATTCTGTCCTTGCAAGCAGCCCGCCTGCCCGGCCATTGGTGGTGGTTCGGAAGTCACAGATTAAATATTAGAGAGGGCTTCTTAGCCGTAACTTCACCTGGTAATATAAGCCATTTTTACCTCACTTTATATAGCAGTGAAACTATTAAGTTGAAATTCCAAAATTGAAGAAATATTATCAGATATGGAATCCGGCTGAATAGCCAGGTCAAGGATCCTCACTCACGCACCTACACACTCACAAGCGCAAAGAATTGGGGCCAGCCTGGCTACAATATTAGCAAGTAGGGAATGAGACTGGGTACAGGTAGTTTTACACCCACACAACACACCTCCCTTCCCCCCACACATACACACAAGTGCAGGGAATTAATATCAACGAAGTTCCGCCCTACTGGTTCACCTCCCCGATCAAAAAACTAATTTATTTTAAAGCGATTAGTATATTTATACTGTAAACATCACAGGGACAAGTATTATACAAAACAATGTATAAAGCTCTGAAATTGTTATAGGGCACTGCTTACTCAAGAATCTAAGATATTATTAAAAACCCGGAAAGGGAAAATGGCAGATGCCTGGCTGGCACCAACCCTTCGCGCTCGTGAGTGTGGGGGTGCGTCTGAAGCGCTACATGGCCCTCCCGCTGCAGTCCCTACTTGCTGATACTATAGATTCCGATTTCTGTCCCTACTGTGTCATTCCCACGAACACAGCCATATGAATGTAATGTTTCTCTTTAGGATGCACTAGGTGACTAACAAGGCGGAAATACTGTAGGTCCTAATTTCTTGCATGCGAGCGCGCGCGCTCGCGTGTGTGTAAGTGTGAACCTACCTGGGCTCAGCCGCAATCCCTTGATGATACAAAGGATAAAATGGATCCCTTGATGATAGTATACAAAGAGGGAAAATGGATGAAGCAAGTTACAAAACCTCAAAATCATAACTACTTATTGATGCAAATAACACTAAAAATATTCGCTGCTGTAAACAAGATTTACAGCAGCTAAAGTATCAAGCTTTGAAAGGTGATTTAAAGCATATTTCTACTATTTAATATAATTTTTCATTAGTATTCAAAGAGACAGGATATTTTACTAGTATTCGGGGTTAGTAATTTTAAAAATTTATTTTCAAATATCACAACCACGCCATGAGATATAAAAATATCTCACTGCGCAAGAAACGTGTGCCGTCTCAATTTAAGATCAGGAAACATAATAGCTGAGACACGATTCTATTGTTTTACCCAAATACGAACCGTAATTAAATATTGCTACATTAGATTTATGTTCCAAATTTTGCCTTATTGAGCGATATTTGTGTGTATTGAAAAGATTCTGTATTTTTTAGATTTTTGTGAAATTTGGTACTTCAAATGAACAATGACACCGTTATTTTCACAGGTGCATATGTTTATTTGAATCTTTAGCATTATGTAGATGTAAACGATACTAAAATAATTATAAAATTGCAGATTAGCCCGTTCTAATATTATGGATTCACAAGTAAAACTCACTAACAGGCAGCCGGGGGTTGAACGAATCGACATTACAGATGTGGTTATCCGGAGTGTTCCTAGAACTGACGTTAACAGAAACTAACTGTGTTTCATCATTTTCATACAAGTTATATTCCTAATTTGTATTGAAATACAAAATGTATTTGTATTGATGTACAAAATATCAGATTATTAATAATTAAACGCTTACACAAATCTCTCGAAAGGTAAAGTGTTTCCCTATATTCGGCTAGTTTCAGAAATTGGGAGAATTGATGCCTCCTACTTAGGTACATCCATAATGATTTCAGAAAATGTGTTTTTATGTTCCAAACAAGCTCTTAAGTTTAGAATCTGATCTATGAAGTCTGTATACAAAAAATCTTCAGTTAAAATAAAATTTCAAACAGGCCATTACAAAATATTAACTTGACGTAAATTATATTTTATTAAGTATCTACAGACAAAAAAGACATCTGTAAAATATAAATATGGCGAAAATAATATTCTAAGATGTGTATGAGGACAAAACAAGCATCTATAAAATTTCAACATGACGAAAATGATATTTTATGATTTGTATGAGGACAAAACAAGCATCTATAAAATATAGACGACGAAAATTATATTGTATGATGTGTATGAAGATAAAAAAGCATCTATAAAATATCAACGCGATGAAAATTATATTTTATGACGTGTATGAGGACTAAACCAACATATATAAAATTTCAACATGACGAAAATGATATTTTATGATGTGTATGAGGACAAAACAAACATCTATAAAATATCAACATGAGGAAAATGAAGTTTTATGATGTGTATGAGGACAAAACAAGCATCTATAAAATATAAACGTGACGAAAATAGTGTTGTATGATGTGCATGAGGACAGACATTCCTTGTTAGGTGTTTCCAGTGGCTAATAGGAAGTTGTAGACGTGGGTGTAGCCTCAGTTGTGGTGCCTTAGTCGTAGGTCTGTACTTAAATCTATAACACTGGATCTATAAGTCAGGTACATTTGCACATTATATCGGCTTGGATACAGAATTAGCAGTTTGAGATAATCTTGTGTTTAGCACATTCTTGGAACTACAACTGTGACCCTTTTGTAAGACCCGTTTGACATAACATAAAACGTGCAACCAAAACCTGGTATACACCTTAAAATATTTTCTTGCCTTGTTAATTTTGTAAGTACGATAATTATAAGCAGTGAAAGTATCTGTCTGCAACCTAAACTTTGAGATATTCAAGTTATGATCATAGAAATTTAATTACAGAACTAGTAAATTTACAAAACGAGTTCAAATAACACTTTCAAATAATGATTGAAAAAATAAACACGAGTTCATCTAATTAAATATACAATAATTTTTCACAGGTAACGTAAAAGCTGAAAATAATTGAAAATAGCGTCACCCTTTATTATATGTTTGAGTCAGAATTTGGGACAGATTTGTTGGCTAGATAATGACAAGTTTTCAAATTTCGGATCATGGAAAAACGTGAGGAGAGGAGTAAATGACAATTTTTAAAACGAAATTACTATATACTAAAAATTTCGATATAGAAAATAAGAAATTTTATATAATGCTGACAAATTTTGGACGAGCCTAAAAAATGGTGGCCATTGTTTCTGACTATGGAATACAACGTAAGCCATCTGGTTTTATAGGAAATGCTTTAAAGAGAAGATTCGGAAATTGAAATAGGGCAGTGGATTTAAAAATTGTCACAGGGGGCGTATTCAAAAACATACTGTTACATAATCACTTACCAATATTTTTTGTTAATTGTTATTTTCACATCCTATCAGAACTTCAAAACAAGGTTTGACATTCAGAAATAATGATTTACCTGCCCACCCCTGCGTTTGCCTATGATATACAAATCTCAAAATGATCTCTGAAGGATATGCCACTACTCAGAATCAGTTTGCTGCACCTCGAGTTCAAAATCTCCGTAATAATAATTAAATGGGCTGAAAATAACTTTTCAGTTATCTCTTTCTTTATGCGATTACAACTATATTGTGTTTTTACTAGTTTATTTATATGAAATATCATTGCTCAAATGCCCAATACCACAGTTTACATGCCGGCACTTGGATCTTGGAGTTCACAGATCCGACATAAACCATAGGTGCCAGCACTGTGATCCTGAGATATGTACTTTATATAACGGCTATGAGTTATCTGTGCAGGAGTATTAAACATTAGTGATAGAAGTAATAGTTCTTGAGTGGGAGGCAAATCATATATATTCAAATCAAATATTTTCATTTTAGGTAAGTTGTCTGAGTCAGTTAAACGTGATAATCCCGAGTAACATTTATTTTGTAAGATTTAAGTGTAAAAGGGTGGTTTTAATAATAACACTGGAATAAGCAATGTCATTATTGCCTATGGTGATTATCGATGTAAGTATAACGGATAGTCAGATCCAGAAGGGGAGCCGACGGAAGACGCACGGACATTAAATGATTACACTTGTTCAGAGTCGGACATCTTTGTCCTTTTCTATGGTGTCTCTCGACAGTAGGATTGAATCTCACAGTTCTCACATTGTATCTCACGACACCGGACAACAGGTCTGAAGCAGCCAGTGGTCTGAAACTCTGGTACCACAAGAGGTTTTGCAGATTCCGCCAGAATTTGGCAGTTTATGAGCAGGCACATCTTTGCACTTGCATCCCCTTCCAGGTGGACACCTTAAGGGACGATGGATCCGTCTCGTCCAGATGCAGGACCTCGATGTCTGCCAGCACGTGAGGCGCACAGCATGGGCGAGGTGCTCTGTACATCTGCCACACCAGGCTCTGCAGCAGGGCGTGCTGACTTGCAGGATGGTAGCGCGGGGGGCATCGCCCCTTGCAGAAGCCTGCGTTGAACTTGTACGGCTGCAGGATGAACTCGAATCCCGGGACGTCCTTGAAGACAACCTGGAACGGATATAGGTGGTGACTTTGGAGACTAAAACATACTTACATTGTTACTAAAGTTAGTAGGTCAATCGTTCCGGAAGTACATAGAAAGACACGCGGATTGATAGTTCCTTAGTGTTGGAGGCTTGAGTGTTTAAAGAATTTTTGACATTCACGCTGATCCACACTTCAATTCAAAGTAGGACATATGGAACATAGATTGAAATATATTTACACAATTGACCTTGTTTATGGTTTGTTATTGACGATAGACGGCTTGAAATGGTATTAGGATTTCAGGATTATAAGTCACGTAATTACACCACTTGTCACGTAACTAGTGTATAAGTTACGTTGACAGAGCTTCGATAGGCTAATCGTTGTATATGGCCAGAGTACTTAGTATTGGAGAGATACTCATAATTTCTCGTCTTATGTTAACCTGAAATATGAATAATACCAGCCATTGCTCAGCATCCCGACCTCTATTATGGGATACATTTTTTTTTTAGTTTTGGATTAATCTAAAAATGTGGTTAAGCATAGTATTTTATTTAACACTCTAGAAAACTACAGAACAATACTGCACTCTGCATCAGTTTGGAACAAAAGTACCTCAGTGCTGTAATAGGACTGTTACATAACATGTTAATAAACGGATATTAACCGAAAAATTACCGAAGTTTAATACTAAAATGCAATAATCAATAAATATAACATGCAATGAAATACCAATGTACACTCTACCATTATTTTTAAAAAGCTGAAATTTTATCTATGTCAATTTGCTTTGTATAGTAATGAGAGGAGGTTTATTAACATTTATTGCAACGTCGTAATGCAACATAAATCAGTTTAAATCCGTACGACGTGCACAAAATAGAGTTAAAATATAGTCCATTAAATGGAGAAGCCTGTTTATTTATCGAAGGATCTTACAGCTATTTTCTGGAATTTAAGAATATGGATTAAGGTGTACAAATTGAGTTAAAATATAATCCATTAAATGGAAAAGCCTATTTATTTATTAAAAGATCTCACAGCCATTTCCTGGAATTTAAAGTTTGGATTAAGGTTCACAAACTAGTTAAATTAGTTAATTACGCGGAGAAACCCAATAATTTATTTAATTAAGGATGTCACAGCCAGTTCCTGGAATTCAGTAAGAATTATACTGTCCCTTTAAACTAAAACTGAATAAATGAGGCGGAAAATAGTTTTTAATCAAAGCCCTTTCTTTAGGTTTCCAGGAATTACGAAGACTGAGTGAATTGAGATCAAATTAAGTGAGGAACTTACTGTTTTAACAATCATTATTAATTGGTAAACGTGAAATAATTGTTTTGTGTGTGTTAAAAAAAATATTTTATGACTTTAAATCTGTCATGGCCGGCCCTCTTAAAGTATTTGCTGTAATGATTCAACAATCTCTGGTGCAATAAATAACACACCCGACTCCTCAGTCTACCTTATTCTACATCTCTGTCCAACTGCCACCGGTCCACGAATCGTCCTCTTGTTCTTTTTTCCTCCTATTCTATTCCTCTTGTTTGCTAGTCATCCCATATAAGAATCAACCATCTTATAAATCAAAATGTTATTAACATATTATTCCTGCAAGATATTTTCTTTAAGCGACCAGGGTGCCTCAATACTTGAATTCTCTTTTGTTATTATTTAGGACTCTTCTTCGTCCTAGCCGAACATAAAATGGTCATCATCTCTTATTGATATGAATGATTATGTTTTTCTTTATTTCTGTTGAGATAATTTTTCTACAATTTAACAGATTTATCTAAGATTTCCTTTTCTCTCCACCACAGTTCACCCCACCCTTCAGGCGAGTAATCACGCAATACAAGAGCTCAGGTACAATTCTCCTAACCATCCAACTCAGTTCATCCCCCACCCTTTAGGCGTATCATCTCGCAATTTAATAGCTCAGGTACAATCCTCCCAACCATCCACCACAGTTCACCCCCACCCTTTAGGTGAGTAATCAAGCAGTACAATAGCTCAGGTACAATCCTCCCAACATCCACCACAGTTCACCCCACCCTTCAGGTGAGTAATCACGCAGTACAATAGCTCAGGTACAATCCTCCCAACCATCCACCACAGTTCACCCCACCCTTCAGGTGTGTCATGACGCAATTCAATAGCTCAGATACAATCCTCCCAACATCCACCACAGTTCACCCCACCCTTCAGGTGAGTAATCACGCAGTACAATAGCTCAGGTACAATCCTCCCAACATCCACCACAGTTCACCCCACCCTTCAGGTGAGTAATCACGCAATACAATAGCTCAGGTACAATCCTCCCAACCATCCACCACAGTTCACCCCACCCTTCAGGTGTGTCATGACGCAATTCAATAGCTCAGATACAATCCTCCCAACATCCACCACAGTTCACCCCACCCTTCAGGTGAGTAATCACGCAGTACAATAGCTCAGGTACAATCCTCCCAACCATCCACCACAGTTCACCCCACCCTTCAGGTGAGTAATCACGCAGTACAATAGCATAGGTACAATCCTCCCAACCATCCACCACAGTTCACTCCACCCTTCAGGTGAGTAATCATGCAGTACAATAGCTCAGGTTCACCCCTCCCAATCATCCACCATAGTTCACTCCACCCTTCAGGTGAGTAATCACGCAATTCAATAGCTCAGATACAATCCTCCTGACCATATACCACAGTTCACCCCACCCTTCAGGTGAGTAATCACGCAGTACAATAGCTCAGGTACAATCCTCCCAACCATCCACCACAGTTCACCCCACCCTTCAGGTGAGTAATCACGCAGTACAATAGCTCAGGTACAATCCTCCCAACCATCCACCACCGTTCACCCCACCCTTCAGGTGAGTAATTACGCAGTACAATAGCTCAGGTACAATCCTCCCAAACATACACCACAGTTCACCCCCACCCTTTAGGTGAGTAATCAAGCAGTACAATAGCTCAGGTACAATCCTCCCAACATCCACCACAGTTCACCCCACCATTCAGGTGAGTAATCACGCAGTACAATAGCTCAGGTACAATTCTCCTAACCATCCAACTCAGTTCATCCCCCACCCTTTAGGCGTATCATCTCGCAATTTAATAGCTCAGGTACAATCCTCCCAACCATCCACCACAGTTCACCCCCACCCTTTAGGTGAGTAATCAAGCAGTACAATAGCTCAGGTACAATCCTCCCAACATCCACCACAGTTCACCCCACCCTTCAGGTGAGTAATCACGCAGTACAATAGCTCAGGTACAATCCTCCCAACCATCCACCACAGTTCACCCCACCCTTCAGGTGTGTCATGACGCAATTCAATAGCTCAGATACAATCCTCCCAACATCCACCACAGTTCACCCCACCCTTCAGGTGAGTAATCACGCAGTACAATAGCTCAGGTACAATCCTCCCAACATCCACCACAGTTCACCCCACCCTTCAGGTGAGTAATCACGCAATACAATAGCTCAGGTACAATCCTCCCAACCATCCACCACAGTTCACCCCACCCTTCAGGTGTGTCATGACGCAATTCAATAGCTCAGATACAATCCTCCCAACATCCACCACAGTTCACCCCACCCTTCAGGTGAGTAATCACGCAGTACAATAGCTCAGGTACAATCCTCCCAACCATCCACCACAGTTCACCCCACCCTTCAGGTGAGTAATCACGCAGTACAATAGCATAGGTACAATCCTCCCAACCATCCACCACAGTTCACTCCACCCTTCAGGTGAGTAATCATGCAGTACAATAGCTCAGGTTCACCCCTCCCAATCATCCACCATAGTTCACTCCACCCTTCAGGTGAGTAATCACGCAATTCAATAGCTCAGATACAATCCTCCTGACCATATACCACAGTTCACCCCACCCTTCAGGTGAGTAATCACGCAGTACAATAGCTCAGGTACAATCCTCCCAACCATCCACCACAGTTCACCCCACCCTTCAGGTGAGTAACCACGTAGTACAATAGCTCAGGTACAATCCTCCCAACCATCCACCACAGTTCAACCCCACCCTTTAGGTGTGTCATCACGTTGTACAATAGCTAGGGACATATCCGATCGGTATATCTCGACCTCAGATCATGCCCTGATAGTGCAACTTTTGCGACATCAGATCGCGTTTAAGATAGGGTTAAAATACCGATCGGAAATGCCCCTAGCCACCAGTGCAGGCTTCGGTGGCGCCTTCCGTGACATCCCACACTTTGCTACGAAAAATTTTGCTCGAGATAGAACCCAAATTCAAGCTCAAATCACGGTGGCGCTCTTTGTGCGTAACACTTCTTATTTCTAAGAACAAAGGTGCAGGATTCCTTTAATACAAAAGAGTTAACAGTGCGCTTTCCGCGACATCGTACTTCATACCTCCATGGAGTGTCGACAGCAACGGCCGTGGTTCGGCCCCTTCCGGCAGTCAGTGCCCAGGGTGTCGTCGTAGTGTGCCACCTCGCCGCCCATGGCCCTCGGACTCCTAGGCACACTTTCCCTCTCCGTCACCAGCACGTTCAGGACAGGCGAGAAGGAACTGTCGGCCTGCGTGCCGTTCAGCACCCGGACACCCTTGTCGCTGCACCCCTCGCACTCCACCTCCAGGCCTAAGTTCCTGCGACCGTTTACAGAACACTATAACTGACTTATTGGACAAATGTACATTGTGGGTGAAAACTATTTGTGAACATGTAACTTTTACTGTATAAAAACATAACCGATATTAAAATATAATAGCTGAAAATAAAACAGGGTTGAAACGCTAAATCGGGTAAATTTATTTTAATCTGTTATTTTCGTTCAAAGATAAGCGATTATTTACAGTTTATTGTGTGTATTTACCTTGACGATCATAATTTATCTGACGCAGTTATGTAATTTTGTTATATTGACGCATGCCTTGCAATATTGCAATTGTGTCCCGCAGTAAAAAACTATTATTATTATTCTATTTACTTCTCTTTATATTTTTTTTTTTAAGCCGTTTACGTGAAAATTTAAATCAACGTACTTTCTCCAGTGACACAGTCTTTGTCTCAAGTGATATAAATGCTCTTTGGAAATTAAAATAATTGAGTTTACGATTTGTTACTGATTTGATAAAACCAAATCATTAAAAAAAATACAAAACAGAGAAAGGTCGCAACGAGCAAAGTAGGATGAAAGTTATCATACCAAAACGATATCAATAACCAATTAAAATACTCTAGATCCACACTTTAACAACATTGTGTACATGAAAATCCAACACATGTTGTACCTTTGTCCTGCGAGCCACGACGAGACTGCCGTAGCTACATCCAACTCCACCCACCGCGAGAGTAGGTGTAGTCTGATAACAGTGGAGTTGAGGAGTAACGCTGGGCCGTCCCGCACCTGGTAAACCCTCAGGATCACCTCGCAGGGGGAGGCACTGCCCAGCGGCCCAACGGCGAACAATCGTAGGGTCGCCTGATTCACGGTCGCGTTACTCGGCCCAATAGGAAAGTACAAAATTGCATTTCTTCCTCTGTAGTCTCTCACGTATGGTACTCCGCCTGCAACATGACAAGTCTTTCAAAAAGATTGTATCACAAAAGTCGCAGGTATATGAGGTTACTCATACAACATGTTACTCACACCACATGTTACTCATACCATACATAATTTTATGAATAGCGAAGAAAACTTTTATCCCCACAAAAAAAGTAGTTACGAGTCTTAATATACTCGTACTGTTATAATCTCAGTAGAATGCGTTCACCCTATAGACCACACACTTCCGTACTCCTCGCACATGCAGTTATATCCCCTAAGGAAAATAATATCAAAGGGCTATGAATTTTAAATAAAAATATTTTTAGACCTAAAATTTATTGCACCACCTCAGGCTTACGCGGGGGTGTCATGACTGCCGTATAAGTTTTTGGTCCACAACTTGTGAAATATTTCGGCCTCATTGTGCAGAACCATCTACAACTAACAGATGTTAATGTGGAACCATCAATAAAAAAAACCTGCAAAAATGCCACACTTCTAGATGAATAAGAAATATTATACAAATAATCAAGAAAGAAATGGATTCAGCAAAGCAGATACTCGTAGCATAAATTATCAAAAAGCTGACAGTCTGCGATTAAGAAGCCATATTAATCACTGTTTTGTCATGGTGGTTGTTAATTGTCTACACTACAGCCAACCACGTTACAGTTCCGTTCTTCAACTCACCTGTATAAGCAGACTTGTTTTACTGCTAGTTTCGGTTTAACATGTATTGATTGAAGATGGTTCTCCACGGCGGTGCCGAAATATTTCAAAAGTTTAATTGTGTTAGCAATGTCCCAAGGCTTTAAGTAACGGAAAACTTATATGATACCCACGAGTTATATTAAATGTTGCACTTGAATACACAAAATAGTAAACAATAAAATTCATTTCTAAGAAAACTACACGTATTTAGGCGAAAAAATGCATTCTACTGGTTTGACAAATGTATATATTGCGGTAGACTACCCAATAAAAATCAGTTAACACTGACTACCTAATAAAAATCAGTTAACTATGACTACCTAATAAAAATCAGTTAACTCTGACTACCCAATAAAAATCAGTTAACACTGACTACCTAATAAAAATCAGTTAACACTGACTACCTAATAAAAATCAGTTAACTCTGTCTACCCAATAAAAATCAGTTAACACTGACTACCTAATAAAAATCAGTTAACACTGACTACCTAATAAAAATCAGTTAACTCTGACTACCCAATAAAAATCAGTTAACTCTGACTACCTAATACAAATCAATTAACTCTGACTACCTAATAAAAATCAGTTAACTCTGACTACCCAATAAAAATCAGTTAACACTGACTACCTAATAAAAATCAGTTAACACTGACTACCTAATAAAAATCAGTTAACTCTGACTACCCAATAAAAATCAGTTAACACTGACTACCTAATAAAAATCAGTTAACACTGACTACCTAATAAAAATCAGTTAACTCTGACTACCCAATAAAAATCAGTTAACTCTGACTACCTAATACAAATCAATTAACTCTGAATACCTTATAAAATCAGTTAACTCTTATTTCCCCCCTTATTTACGTGCTATAAAAACTGCATTAATTTTTCAATTACTTGGAATAAGTTATTTTAAATGTTAGGAATTTCTTTTTGCTTAAATAAAATCAATTGTTATTGTTGTATCTTTAGGATATACATCTTTAAATATATCAGATACCGTTGACTGATAATTAAATGAGATAAGGGCTAAGGACGTCGCACCGCAAGATAAGGTAGCCCTGCGATTAGATTAGCAAAATGAACCAATTAAAAATAAATGAGCTGTATCCTGAGGAAGCGCATGGATCCAATGGCATGAGCATTTCCGCCTGCACTTGGATTTGAACTTTTCTTGGTCGTCGTTTTTCCTTTTTTTGTGGTACATTTTTATCTATATAACTACTATAGTTGAGAAAACTTATACGGACCGAAACAGCCTTGGTGATAATTGACAGAACATTAATTAAAGTGGTTGCGCAGCCATAGCCTAGATATGCTGCATTGAGTGAACAAGAAGTGGTACTTCCTTTACGAGTCGATAACTCTAACGAATTTATGAGATCATTTGATATTCCCTGTGACCTCAGGCTTGCCTCACTTCAATTACTGTGACTGTGACTGTGACGTGATGATCAATAGAGTGACTGTTGAGCTTTCAAATAAGATTCAGAGGGCATTGATTTATTGTATTCGGTTGAGCTTCAGCTTATGACGTGATGATCATGTGCCACCTTACTTTAAACCATTATCCCTGCTAAAACCAAAAGAACTTAGGAATCGTAATCTCCTTAATCTGTTGCACGCAATGATTTACAGTGTGGATGTTGAGTTAAGCTCCAGTTCATCTTCCTCTTAGTGCAGCGTCTGGGATCTGATGTTGTTGCAGACTTGACTCCTAAAATATTATGTCATATTCGTCTGCAGAGATCCAAAAAAGGCGGAGACGAAGAAGCTCAAAATAAACTCGTTCAATCATTTCGACAACCTAGACCACAAATTATTAGGCCCAAAATTTCGTCTGCATTTCCGACAGTAGTACACTCAGAACTCGTAGTGGTACATCTTTATTATTAATTCCAATTCATTGGCCAGCATTATTTAATAAATTTTTCACTGTTTCCGCAAGTAGTTTGTGCCAGAAAACGTCATAACGATTGGTAAGCGCGGTCTAACTTCACCTTTACGAGATGTGGCAGAAAAGTAATGACAATGGAATCACTGAGGAGGATCTGGCAACACAGCAACCTTCTCCCTCTCACAACTTGTACTTTGGTCTCTCCCAAAGACCCAGTACAGGTTGCTACCTTGTCCAGTGCCTACGTGACTCGTTAGAACCTGATAAGAGAAGTTTTTCTGGCGTGTTTTGAAAATGGAACAAAATGGTTTGAAGCAACGGTGTGCTATTAAAGTTTGTGTTAGGCTGTGTGACTTTTGAAAAGTTCTAAAAAGCTTATTGGGAACATTCATTATCAAGAGCACAAGTTTTTCGATGGAATAAGACATTTATAGAGGGCGGAGAAGTAGTTGAAGATTAAGCTCGTTCTGGGAGGCCCTCAATATCGAAAACTGATGAGAACATCAAGCGAGTAAGGGCTCTGGTGTGGTCAGATCGTCGACTTACATAAGACTAATGAGTACGGAGTTGAGTTTGAATCGTTTCATCAGATTCTGACACAAGATTTGGGCATGAGCAAGATGTGTTCCCAGATGGTACAAAAAAAATGACAATTGATCAAAAAGACAATTCCAAGAATGTGTGCCTCGAGCTTTACAGTATTGAAAATAACCAACAATTTTTCAGTCACGTGATCACTGGTGACGAATCATTGGTTTTCGAGTGTAAGAGTGCCACATTTCCCAATCTCCTCGATCAAGAAAATCTTGCATGAGCAACTAAAAAATCAAGGCTATGCTTATTTGTTTTTTGATAACAGAGGGATCGTTCACAGGGAATTTCTGCCTCTAGGACCACCTGTTAATCAAGTCTTTCATAAAGAAATCCTAGAGCGTCTCAGGAAAGGGGTACTTCGCATTAGATTGAACATTTCAGACCGTTGGATGCTCCATCATGACAATGCCCCCCCCGTCACCCTGCACTCTCTATCAACTTTTTTTTTTTTTTTTTTTTTTTATTTAAAGGAGAGGCCGATCTCCTTTTAAGCCTTATTCTGTCCGTCCTCTCATGGGCCACAGGCCTGTGCGAGGATCTTATCAAACAGAATAAAGGGGAGAGTCGATACAGTACGAGGTTGATTGTACTGATAAAAAGTGCAACGGTCACAGACAGGATTTGAACCTGCGCTATCTCTAAACTCAGACCCAAAGTCCAACGACTTAGACCGCTCGGCCATCGGCACTCCCGACCTAACTACTGACCAATAAAGGTATTCCTGTGATTCCCCAGCCCACCTATTCACCTAATCTCAGTCCCTGTGACTTCTTTCTGTTTCATAAGATATATATAACCACTTGGAAGGGCGTCATCTTGGTGCTATTTAAAACATCCAACAGAGAGTAGCCGAGGAACTAAAAGTAATACCTGTTGAAGCCTCCCAGCACTGCTATGGAGGATGGGAACAACACATCCACTGATGTATAGCTGCCCAGGGAAACTACTTTGAAGGTGGTAAATCAATGTGTAAATACACAGGCTGTAAAAAATTCCTGCGTGGGCTTGATAATTCCCGAATGAATGCAGGTAAAGCAATAAAACTTGGTACATCATTACTACATCTGTAAATGTACCTTTTGAAGTAACTACCATATCTTTGTCACGTCAGGGGAATAGCCTGCAAGTAATCAGAAGAAAATGTTAAATGAGAGCATAGTTCGAGTAGTAAATCATATTAAATGTATTCATTTAATAAAATTAACTTTTACATGAGCCAAGACAAAAATATTAAACCATCTAGAACAGGAACTATATTGTAAATATTTCAAACTTTAAAACAATGTAATTTTTTAAAGCGTGAACCCTTTGAGATCGGATTTGGGGCATTTCACTCTACTAATAAAGACCTTTAATTTGATGTACTACTCGACCTATGCTCTCATTTAAAATTTTCTTCTGACTCCTTGAGAGCCAACCCCTTGAAATGACAAAAAATGGTAGTTACTTCAAAAAGTGGATTTATAGATGCAGTAATGATGTACCAAGTTTTATTTCTTTACCTGTAATCGTTCGGGAGTTACAAAGCTAGTGCGAAACACACTGTATTAAAATAGTTCAAATAAAAACTCGGTCTATAATTTTCTGCAACACCTTGTTGCAACAAGACGTTTCACATTTCATTTCACTTCCCCTGACAGTTGTTTTATACAATACTTTGGCGCGTCCAATAAGGAAATATTGCACTTCACTTGTCGTCGTACTGGATTGGTATTATATTCTATATTGTGCGAGTTAGTTCCATCAACACTATGATAATATTTATACTTTAAGAGTCCTTTTTATCTTGATTTAACCCCATACAAAAAATGTTACAATTTTAACATTTTTACGTCCTCATAGTCGTAGAATTGTGGGAGATCGTTTATTTTGAAGATATGATTAATGTTAAAAATATCTGAAACATCATTTTACTTCATCCTTTAAATATTAATAAATTATCTACTTAAAAAATGTTTAAAATGAGTTTTCTTTAAAATGAGTCAACTACAAAACACATCTCGCAACAGATGTCACAATATTTTATGGCAAGCGTTTTTATACAATAATACCTTAATGTTAGACTCATTTTAACGTCTTGAAGCTACCAAAGTAGGGATTTACTGAACCGTATTAGCTGGAAGAAACGTATGAATTTAAGCCTTAGAACTCACTCTCGATAACACGATACATTGGTTCAGAAATGTACGCAATATTTCGCTATTGGACTTACCATAGACTTGTATAAGACAAGTGTCTGGGGAAGTGAAATCAAATAAAAAACGTCTTAATGACAGATGTGAACTTAGTGCGAGACTTACTGGACAAAACATCAAATGTAACCGAGTGACCCACTACTTCCTCAGGGATACGGCCCACTAGGAGTCAAGAAAATTTAAATGTAATATTATGCACATCAAATTAAAGGTCTTCATTATTAGAGACAATGCCGCACACCAAACGAACAATCCAGGCAGAAATGGCAGCCGTTAACAGATGGATTGAATTTTCAATTAAGAAATATAAATCATAAATTTCTAATGCTTAAATCATTGTTGTTTCATCACTAGAGCATGTCATTTTATTGGGATTCAGCAATCATCAGTTGCTCTAGTTTTGCCTGTGAATAAATTAATGAAACTACCGTGACCTTGGTTGTTTACCTAATATTGTAAATTCAAGCCATTTCCGGCTCGGATGTCCGTTCGAGCTTGGGTTTGCGGCAGTCTACTTTACTAGAAAAGACCTTACCTATGCTTACATTTAAAAATGTTTTCTAACTCCATGGGAGCCGTCCCCTTTAACAAGTAAGCAAACATGTCACAGTCGAGAGTTATCAGTTGTTTGTTGCTCCCGGCTTGTGCAAGCGTAACTTTAAAGTGGTCGTGCTGGCTTATGCATTGACGGATTCCATTAAAACAAGGGCCATTGGAATCGGTATAAAAATTGGAAAAATATTTAGTAGGTACATTTTAAATTTGTTGTAACCTATGTAAAAAGGCTGATGCCTACCAAAAGGCAAAATGATTGCTCCCGGCTTGTGCAAGTGTACCTTTAAAGTGGCCGTTTCCGCCTATGCATTGACAGATTTCGTGTGTATATATATATATATATATATATATATATATAATAAATAAATATAATATATATATATATATATAATATATAATCTTCAATATTTCGATATATATTCTCAAAAATGATAAAATATGTATATAATTTGTGATATTCGTACAGTTGTCATATATATATATTAAAAAAAAAAAAAGAAAAAAAAAAAAAAAAAAAAAAAAAAAAAAAAAAAAATATGGACACTCACACGTGTGTGTTTTGTATTATATATAAATGATAATTGTACGAAATCACTTTGATGAAACCATTTCTAAAAATACATCAATTCCTAAACATATTAGAATGAGGTTGGAAAAGAAAAAGTCGAGATTACTTCCTTTTATAACCTAATTTACACTAATGACGTGTTAGAATTGCGAAACCGGTACAGTGACAATACTAATATATAGGATACCTCAATATATATTGAGCTTTGTCGAGTGCTGTAACTTTCTTCTCGCAAGACAGATTTATATATCCGATACACAATGGAGGCCCACACTGTGTATTGGATACATTCCGATAAGTTGAAACACGTGTTACAAGTTTTCCGGAGAACGCCTTTGAGGTATGTGACGGTAAAATCTCGGTAACATTATTGAGAAATATCATCGCGAATGATTGAATCCTTTGTACGGTCCAGCTGCTTACACATTTATTTGTTCTTCCACTTTACGAACAGTTGTACAATATCATCACAGACACTTTTTGTAATTTTTGTTCCACAAAACTAGTCCCGGAAACAAGACTGTTTGTTCTGGAAGCGGAGGAGAATTAAACTCGAGCTCGACCGGGAGAGTGTGTGGAATTGCCTGTACGGGAAGGAAGGAAGTTCTGCTATTCCTTCCCGAGGATATTGTTCAAGTTAAACGGCAAACTGTTGCGTTTTCTGATTTCCAGAGATGAATTTTAACTACCGTCATGTCTTATTGTCCCATGCTTCGTCTAATGTTGGGTTACATTTACGTAACTACTCTTAAGGCTGTGGTAGACATTTTAATACTTTCTTATTTACAGGGTGACCCGTAACTCTCTGGACAAAGGTATACTACGTTATTGCTCTGGTTAAGACATACATATTTTACCACATGAACATGAGTCTGCGATGCTTAGTTTCCCATCTGCCTAACTTTTTTTATCATAAATTAATATCTCAATAAATTAAATAATAACAAGTTTATTTCAGATGTTTATGATAACAAGGCCAGTTACTGAAAACTATCATGCAATTATCTTTAGTATTTTAAAGATGGCGGCCATAAAAACTGTTTAAAACTTTGAATATCTTAAAAACCAGCAGTTTTACTCAAGAACTACAAGAATAACAGTTTTTAGAGGATATTATCACAAGTCTAATGACACCAAAACTATTTAAGCAGAATAATAATTAACTGATTTAGAGCAGATTTTACTGTGACAAGACATTGGCCACATTGAGAGCTGCCGTTTATTCAAATTTGTGTATTCTTGGCTATCATAAACGTTTGAACCAAATTTGGTATAATTGAACTTATTAGTTCTTAAGATATACATTATTTTCTAAAAACACATACAGACAGACAAATGGGAAACTAAGCATCAGAGACCCATGTTCATATGGTGAAATGTGTTTGTCTTGACCTGAGCAATGACCTGGTATACCTTTGTCCTTTTTATAATAAATTAATTATAAAAATTAAAAAAAAATGTAATATCAACGGTATCAACAAACAAGGAATCATAAACTGTTTGACAAAGAAATAATACTTCACTTAAAAACATTACATAATCATGTATAAAAACTATTTATTAATATCAGTAATAATGTAAACATTAAATTCCCTATGTCAAATTAGAAATGAAATTTGTCACAAACATTAAATTATTCATACAATATTTTGCCTTTAAAGTACTTTTCCTCATTACTCATTAATGAAAATGTCTTATTACTATTCTTTACATAAAATAATCAATATTTGTCACTAACTAAGGAATTGTAGCCTAACGTCTTACCTAGTACAACTGGTTCTTTATAAAATAAATGATTAATCCACTCTCAGAAACATTTGTAGATTCCGATTAAATTCTTGTAGGTTGATCGTTTTTCTTTTGTGAACATAGATCAACCTAAATGTTGAAGATGGAGCTTGTATTGTCTACTAAAACTTAATTACATTTAGAAGACACAAACCAATACTTAAAACTTTTATTTTTGATGAAATTTGTGATGTGTCTGACGAAGATAGCCTTGCTATCAAAAGGCCTCACAAAAATAAAAGTTTTATATATTGGTTTTTGTGTTCTAAATGTATTTAAGTTAATAGATTAATCCAGTTTAACATTACTAAGTAACTGTATTACTTGATAGTTGTTAAGCAATGGAATTAGATAATCTGTGTGAGAGAGATTATAAGACTAATGAATATAGTTTCGGCCGAATTAATACAGTGGACTCCTTATATAAATACTAGACTATGTATATTTCCCCGCGGGTTTCAGGCTCTGGGTTGCTACCAGTATGGGTAGCAACCCAGTATGATGTGGGTTGTCGATATAACTTGTAATTGAGCTCAATAAATAGCTCAGGGTGGATTAGTCATTTCCATCCGAGCACCAATAATTGCATCAGTAATAGATATTACTTTTCAACAAGTTACGTAATGGTAAAATAACCATTTAGTGTCTTAACGAGGTTTTATATAATGCGTTGTGCTCCTTTTTCATCCAACTCGATTTAGTTGTTCGTGCAATAGACAATGACGGAAACTCATTTCTTATAAATATAAAATATTTTCGTGCTGAACACGTAATATTGGTTTATTTAATATACGAATGACTACAAAATAATAAATATATAATAAAAGGAAATTTGTATTTTTTATTTACATATTCTTTAGAACAAAACTCAAAGTACTTTTATGTATACTGGAATACATTTCTTAAGATATTCGTGACTTATCTAAATATTATAAAACATTAATTATAAATAAAGTAAGATAAATTATTTTATACATTTTCATTTTAAACTCAATACTTTATACAGTACAGTTACTGTCAATGCTTTTTGTCAATTGACAAATAATTATAGTCGATCACTTTTTGTTTGGAATGTTTTGGATGGTGTCTTATTGGAATTGATTCAAATGATGCTGAAATATGGACTGATCTGCAAGCAGATCACCTAAAAAGAGATGTCAAACACTTGGATAAGGTCTTCCAACAGAACACTCATTATAGCTATCGGCTTCACTTTCCAAAATTCGAACTTAAAATTTGAAGAAAGAGCTTTTCTACAAATTTTTGTGATAACCTTCTCGCACGTCTGAAGCGATACATACATTTTGTATTATTAAGTAACAATCAATTACTTACTGTACCTAGGTTTCTATTATTAACATTTTGTTGTAAATACTCACTATACTATTACTATTGAATTGCTAAATAACATAACTATTTCAATAAAACAGGTTTGTAGCTGAGAAATCCTTGACAAAATGTGTTTTTATTCGTTTACTATCTTAAGTAAAGTAAAGTAATAGTATTAGGTTAGATAACATAACACATGAATTACAACTAATACTGATATAAACGAAATGAGGTAGTGAAAAAGCAGATATGTCTATACGAATTACAAAATTCATAAGAGATACAGAATTTAAAACATGTAAAATATTACTAGTGGTATATGCTGCGAATTTGGGACAGTGCTTGCAGAATACAATCAAGCAAAATCAACGAAATGTGTTGTAAAATATTATAAAACTTGTTCAATTCACTCGGTTATCTAGTATTTTTTTTTTTTTTTTTTTTTTTTTTTTTTTTTTTTTTTTTTACTTCGGCTCGTCCTTACTGAGTTATAAAGAAATTTGCTTACACTTTATGGCATCACATCGAATAAAAAAATAGAGTTTGATAAACAGACTAGAGCCTTTTGTCTCAATTTTATTTTAAACCCCGATTACGGCCGGTTGTATACAGGGTATAAATCAAGTCCTGACACGCGTGGATATATTCCAAACGCATTGAGACATCGATGTAAAATCTTAACCATACCTATTAAAATACCTTTTTGGACTTTTTGGAAGGTGAACATACTTCGCCCCCCTTTTTCAAAGGGAGTAGAGGGGGGTCACTTTAAATCTTCAAATTGCAACATCTATCTTGTGACATATCATTTGAAAGGTAAACTTAAAAGAAACACAACGAGAGAACAAAAGATCTCTACGACGATCCTTGCAAAAGTTATGGGCAAACAACCCCTTACATCTAGGGGTGTAAATTAAGTCTTGATACGACTGGATATATTTCAAACGGAATTGATATATCAATGTACTTTCTTCACCATACTTATTAAATTACTTTTTTTGGATTTTAGACTAAAGAAATTTAACCCTCTTTTCAAAGGGGGGCAAAAGGGGGTAACTTTAGATTTCCAAATCGCAACCCCTACTTTGTGAAATGTCATATTAAAAGTAAATTAAGTAGAAACACAATATAAGTTCAATTAACTTAATTTTCGGACAACAATTTATGTAACGTGTGGACGGGCGTTGTCGTGGAGCAGGATCGGACTTCTTCTGCTGACCAGTACCGGCTGCTGCTGAAGCAATTTCGGTACATTTCGTCTATTTCCTCACAATAGGACTCTGCTGTGATGGTTTGGCCAGGTTCCAAAAGTTTGTAGTGGATCAAGCCGGCTGTAGACTACCATATAGTAACCATAGTCTTCTTTGGAGGTTTCTCGCATTTGGGAAATGCCTGGGAGGCTCGTCGGCGTCCAATCGCTGCCCAGAGCGTCTTCTGTTATCGTCTTCTTGTTATCGTACAGGATCCACTTCTTATCACACGTCCCGATTAGATCCAAAAAAGAGTCATTTTGGTTTCACAGAAGAAGAGCAGACCTTGAAAAGTGATAATGTCTGTGAATCGTTAAGCACCCACCTTTCGAACATCTTCACCTTTCCAATGTGTTTTAAACCATCTAAGACTGTGTGGTGACAGAAGCCTAGTTCCTGCTCAATCACACTGAGACGTTTGCGTTGTGTAGCTTTCACTAGAGTCCTTTATTCGTCCTCCTGGAGTATTGTAGTCGACCACTACGAGGTGCATCTTCAAGGCTGAAGTTTCCGCTGAGATTTTGAAAGTTCTTGGGGTCAAGGGTGAAGACACATTTAGGTAAGCATGCCAGAATTTCCTTAAGCTGTTTCCTAGATTCATTTAAATTTACATTAACTTCTTTTTAGTTGTGCGTATAAAGCCACATACAAAGACATGTCGAAATCTTCTATTTTGTAGATTCGTTTAGTATGTTTTTAGACATTAAAATGCTGTTTTTAGCTGTGCATATACAAATATATAATGCTTATAGCGTGTCCACGTACAGAATAGGTTAGGTAATGTGTCCGGCATTTGTAATAACTGGCACAATATCTAATGGCTCTCCATGACATAATGGAGTGGGATGTAACATATTAGTCATGACAGCCGAATTGACATGTGATCGGGAGTGCCTTCATTCAATTATGCAGCAAACTGTACACAGTATTGTTATACAATTTGCAGCAGCACCTGTTGCAGGGGACAGCCGGGCGGCTATTATTACTAATATAGTCAGTGTAATTCCATTTTGTCTAATATGGTGGTTACAAATTGACAGAAGTAATTATTATTAGATCGTCTACTTGTGATATTAGTAAAGAAACAGAGACAAACATGAGATGAAAAGTTTTCTGTATTGCTATTGAGGCTCAGTAATAAATAACAAAATATAATAGTGAACATAATGTTTGATGACAAGTGTTTATTTTTGTGTTTTAATTACTGAGTTATCTACGTAAATGAATCGAGGATACCGAATAACAATAAAACATTTCTTTCCTGATATTTTAAACTTTCAATGACGTACGTGTTATTAAATACAGTTATGCTAACTATTTTTTAATGAATAGCTTCCGTAGCAAAGAAACTAGGTTGTGTGATTTATCGCAAGATGAAATAAAACAAAACAAAAAAGTGTGTTGTAAAATAACAGCATATAATAAAAAATATTATCTAGTAAGATCATTCCTTCCAATTACTAGGGGAATGGAATTGTGAATATTCTTTTTCGTGCGTAACATTACGCAGATACAGATATATCTTTACATTGTCTGTTTTGTTTTTTACAAATAACAAAAAAGCCTTTATACTTGATTGCAGATAGTTACTTTCATAACCTTGAAACTAAAGTGAATGTAAAATCATCTAGTGAGATCATTACCTCCAATTACTAGGGGAAAGTAATTGTATATATTTCTCTCCCTGGGCAACGTAACGACAAAACTACAAATATATCTTTACTGGCTGGATACAAAATCCGAAGTACTCTATTTATGGATCACGTAGAATAGGACATAATCTAAGATTTGCAAGTTGTAATGGTGTGCGTAGGGTAGGATAAGGAATATGAACACACGGGTGGACCACATAGAGTAGGGCATGATTCACAATTTGCTATCCATTCTGGGGGTAAGTATGGTGGGATAAGGAACCTGAACACACAGATGGTCCACGTAGAGTAGGGCATGATTCACAATTTGTTATCCGTTCAGGGGTAAGTAGGGTGGGATAAGGAACCTGAACACACAGATGGTCCACGTAGAGTAGGGCATGATTCACAATTTGCTATCCATTCTGGGGGTAAGTATGGTGGGATAAGGAACCTGAACACACACATGGTCCACGTAGAGTAGGGCATGATTCACAATTTTTTATCCGTTCAGGGGTAAGTAGGATGGGATAAGGAACCTGAACACACAGATGGTCCACGTAGAGTAGGGCATGATTCACAATTTGTTATCCGTTCAGGGGTAAGTAGGGAGGGATAAGGAACCTGAACACACAGATGGTCCACGTAGAGTAGGTCATTACTCACAATTTGTTATCCGTTCAGGGGTAAGTAGGGAGGGATAAGGAACCTGAACACACAGATGGTCCACGTAGAGTAGGGCATGATTCACAATTTTTTGTCCGTTCAGGGGTAAGTATGGTGGGATAAGGAACCTGAACACACAGATGGTCCACGTAGAGTAGGGCATGATTCACAATTTGTTATCCGTTCTGGGGGTAAGTATGGTGGGATAAGGAACCTGAACACACAGATGGTCCACGTAGAGTAGGGCATGATTCACAATTTGTTATCCGTTCTGGGGTAAGTATGGTGGGATAAGGAACCTGAACACACAGATGGTCCACGTAGAGTAGGGCATGATTCACAATTTGTTATCCGTTCTGGGGGTAAGTAGGGTGGGATAAGGAACCTGAACACACAGATGGTCCACGTAGAGTAGGTCATGATTCACAATTTTCTATCCGTTCAGGGGTAAGTAGGGTGGGATAAGGAACCTGAACACACAGATGGTCCACGTAGAGTAGGTCATGATTCACAATTTGCTATCCGTTCTGGGGGTAAGTATGGTGGGATAAGGAACCTGAACACACAGATGGTCCACGTAGAGTAGGGCATGATTCACAATTTGCTATCCGTTATGGGGGTAAGTAGGGTGGGATAAGGAACCTGAACACACAGATGGTCCACGTAGAGTAGGGCATGATTCACAATTTGCTATCCGTTCTGGGGGTAAGTATGGTGGGATAAGGAACCTGAACACACAGATGGTCCACGTAGAGTAGGGCATGATTCACAATTTGTTATCCGTTCAGGGGTAAGTATGGTGGGATAAGGAACCTGAACACACAGATGGTCCACGTAGAGTGGGGCATTATTCACAATTTGCTATCCGTTATGGGGGTAAGTAGGGAGGGATAAGGAACCTGAACACACAGATGGTCCACGTAGAGTAGGGCATTATTCACAATTTGCTATCCGTTCTGGGGTAAGTAGGGTGGGATAAGGAACCTGAACACACAGATGGTCCACGTAGAGTGGGGCATTATTCACAATTTGCTATCCGTTCAGGGGTAAGTATGGTGGGATAAGGAACCTGAACACACAGATGGTCCACGTAGAGTAGGGCATTATTCACAATTTGCTATCCGTTATGGGGGTAAGTAGGGAGGGATAAGGAACCTGAACACACAGATGGTCCACGTAGAGTAGGGCATTATTCACAATTTGCTATCCGTTCTGGGGTAAGTAGGGTGGGATAAGGAACCTGAACACACAGATGGTCCACGTAGAGTAGGTCATTATTCACAATTTGCTATGCGTTCTGGGGGTAAGTATGGTGGGATAAGGAACCTGAACACACAGATGGTCCACGTAGAGTGGGGCATTATTCACAATTTGCTATCCGTTCAGGGGTAAGTATGGTGGGATAAGGAACCTGAACAAACAGATGGTCCACGTAGAGTGGGGCATTATTCACAATTTGCTATGCGTTCTGGGGGTAAGTAGGGTGGGATAAGGAACCTGAACACACAGATGGTCCACGTAGAGTAGGTCATTATTCACAATTTGCTATGCGTTCTGGGGGTAAGTATGGTGGGATAAGGAACCTGAACACACAGATGGTCCACGTAGAGTAGGGCATTATTCACAATTTGCTATGCGTTCTGGGGGTAAGTAGGGTGGGATAAGGAACCTGAACACACAGATGGTCCACGTAGAGTAGGTCATTATTCACAATTTGCTATCCGTTCTGGGGGTAAGTATGGTGGGATAAGGAACCTGAACACACAGATGGTCCACGTAGAGTGGGGCATTATTCACAATTTGCTATCCGTTCAGGGGTAAGTATGGTGGGATAAGGAACCTGAACAAACAGATGGTCCACGTAGAGTGGGGCATTATTCACAATTTGCTATCCGTTCTGGGGTAAGTAGGGTGGGATAAGGAACCTGAACACACGGGTGGTCCGTGGAAGATTTTGGAACTCGTTATGTTGGAACCAATTACTCAATTCGATTATTGTATGGGTGATACTATCGGAAAAGATCATTAATTAAACCGTGTATGCTGAAAACCTATACTGTTATTATCTGCACAATGTAGTGTTTTTGTTACCATTGTGCTGTTGTATTATGCCCATGATCGAAGATACACGTAGCTAAGTTGTTAAAATAATGCATAAACATTATTAAAGGGCATAATTAATGCCCTTCCCCAAATAACTGAGATGTTTTCGCGACAATTGGACACATCGAATCCCGGCTGAGAGATATGATATAAACCATGAGAGTATGTGGTACGGATATGTTATTTTGATATGTCTACTATTGCTATTAGGGCTTGTTTATAGAGTGATTACCTCTTATGTAATCGAACTATTCATTAAATATTGAATAGTTTGAATATCTAGTCAGTGATTTTATAAAATATTGTTAGTAACAGTAATCGTATATTTAAGAGTTGTTTTTAGTTTTCTTTCATTTCTTAAGCAGGTTTGTCAAGTTCTTACACGGCAAAGGCTGTGTTGCTTTACGTCTGTAAGATGAAATCAATTACAATCACCACAATTATATTAATGCCCCTGCAAGAAATTCACATCCGAGTTTTTAGTCTGAGATGTGAATCCCTCGGCGGCATCTCGCTACCACGGCGGCCAGTGTGTAACTTCCAGCCATCCTTTATTAGCACTAATTAATGTTAAAGACCAATTATTAATTTGATATTAATTGATTCTTCTCCAGCTAGATGGGAAGGGAGCGAGATTCATATCCGACAATCTTTACTGACAACGTCTGATACTACATTCCGTATATACTCATCAGAACTGCTCTTGTTCTGATAGTTCTTATATTCTGTGATTGTCTCTACTCAATTTCTAAGTGAAATAGGCCTTCCTACACCACGGCTTCCGAAATTTAACACAGGTTTGGGGGACACCAATCTGTCTAGCACATTCACAACAGTACTTTATGACAGATTATAGTACGTTATGATTGAGTGTCTGAGCTTCTATTTAAAATATATATTATGAATTGGTTTATAAATTACACAACTTTAATATTTAAAAAAATTAAAGACTTACTAGCATTCTGTATAACGTTAATCTATTTATCTAATTGTGGTTACTTTTAATAAAAGTAAGTAATACGATTTAGAGCCTTCTAAAATAGCAGATGCTTCGATATGCAACATATTTTAATCCCTACCCACTGTGTTTTTAGGTTTTGCCGAACACCCAACCTGACTAGTGAAGAGTCAGGGAAGACCCCTGAGTTAGCCTGCTCGTTCAATACACTTTAAAACAATAGTTTTGTCGAAGGTCGAAAGTTATAAAGTGAATTTGTTGGGATGATACGAAGAAGAGAATATGAAGAGGCTGGATAAAGTATATACGCGATAGCTTCCAAGCGTCCGAGAAAACGTTCACAATTACACTCATCAGAAACTGCTCTTTTGTAACGTGATACTATACTCAGTGATTTCCTCTGTTCATTTTCTAAGTGAGATAGACCTTCACAATCAACAGAATCATTAGGTGGAACAAGGTTGGTGGGAGCAGTTTAAAACATCTAATTTTAAAATCTACAATTTTAACTGTATGTATGTTAGGATAATTTTTCAGTCGTTGCATGTTAATGGTTTACTAATCGTCCTAAACTGTAAAAAAGTGCCTATCGACTATTACATAGCAGAAAGTTTAAATACCGACAGAAATACATAAATAAGTATTTATAATGTGACTAGAAGTTACCCGCGGCTTCGCACGCAATTTCCTGTCGAAAACAGGGATGCCATGGGCATATTATTTTTGAATGACACTCCTGAGATAAGTCACTGAAAGATATTCCTGAGCCATTTTAGATTTAAGTTTAAACAACGTCGTTTTGGAACCCAGAAGTCGGGGAGTGCAACAGTTTTTATAAGTACTCTTTTGAGATAACTTCAATGTCCCTCCACAACTCCATATGTGATTGAATAGCTCCAGATAGATTTATTAAACTTAGGAGAAATCCTATTGGCGGGGTCCATAACTATTCAGTTAACACTTGATGGGGGTCTATGTATCTTAGAAACAGAAGAGAGCATATTTTGTGTCTCTTTTCATGTTAACAGAATATGTTAAGCGAAGTTGCTCATGACTCTTATTCTAATCTTTATGCGTGTGTCACCACTTCTGGTTCGAAATAATTACATTTCCGACGCCAAGTGTGAGTTTGAATTGCTTTCAGACCAAGAAAAAAGTGTCAAAAGGTCAAAATTGCTTATGGCCGTTGTAATTTAATCCGGTCTAATGTATTTCTAGTGCTATAGTTGAGTTTGCATCGTTTCCTTGTTCAAAAAATTATAATTAATTCACAGATCTGAGAAGCGTACTACGATCATAAATCATTTAATTTCGGCCATTGTAATATACTTCCAGTACCAGATGTTTCTGGTACCACATTTGAGTTTGCCTTGTTGCCCCGATAAAGAAGATACATATTACGGTCTGAGAAACCCACTTGCGTCAAAAACAACTATGGTAGAGTTGTTGCTGTCTTTGTATCTGTATTAAAAGATATATAACAAATTCGCCTTCGATATCTGCATTACGCGATTGATTAAACACTGCATACTTAATGTTTGCTAAATGTAGAGTTAAAAGCATATTTCTAATAAAACTTATAATTTTCTTATCTGGATATACTCTGTTTCATCAGCGTTTGCAGAAAAAATTGAAATAAGAAGTGTTTTTCCTATCAAGCGTACTCTATGCCTTGAGGACTTTAAATATACACAAATTTTAAATTATAGTCAAATTAATTTATAGTAACATGTGTTTGCTGCAATGGATTTCTTGTGGGAATTTTCGCAACTTTTAGGCGAGAAGGGCTGAGCCCTGATGTCGGAGAGGAAGATCCTTCCTTAGTGCACCCCTAGGGCACAAGGTAAGTCTGTGTACCAAATTTTATGTTTCTGAAGGATCATGGTTTTTGATCATGGACGTTGATGAATCAGTTAGTCAGAACATCTAAGATACATAAACATTAAAATTATACATTTAATCTGGATACAAATAACTGGGTACACATAAATGATTATCAAACAAGAATAAGTAAGCTACAAAGAATCAAGAAAATACTAAAAAGCATATAAAAATTGAAATTGAAAGTAAAATAAATGTGTGTCTTAAAAACCTATTGGCAGGTTTTAAGTTGTAATTCTCATAACGTAGGTTACATATGTTTTTAACATATAAAGATAGAAAGTCTGTTATCCCCTCATATAATCCATTGTCAATAACCAACTTTAAACAACTGTTTGTTGATCAAGTCTCCAAATGAATGAATTATAATACTTAGTAGAAGTTATGGCTAATTTTCCAACGTAGATAAAAGAGTATGGCTGGTTAAAATAGTAGATTATTTCACTATACCTTGATTACGTACAGGACGCGTTACATAAACGTAAAATAATTTGCCATTAAAACACTTGTATAAACATACAAACAAAATATTCCACTAGTTTTAGTGGAATAGATTAAAAATAATCTATTTTTAATTTGTCCAAATTTGGACTTTTAGGCAAAAACATCTTGTGGCATACTGTTGGAAAGCTGACCATACTGAAATTGTTTTATGAAACTATACGGACGCAGATATGAAGTATTGTGTAGATGTCAAGCACAGTTACACCCGCAATTTCACAGCGTAATATTCTTAGAATCGTTCACAAAAAATGTTAAAGATACACTACGCAAGAATTCTTTACATTTCAAAAAATGGAATTGTAACTCATGTCCCCCAATTTAACTGGAAGGAAATGATTTTAATTGGGTTTCTTGGGAATGACGTAGAGGGGAGTAATTTCGTTTCACCTTTCTCTGTCAAACCGCTCTTACATAATTGAATTGTAACACCTTTTGAGGTCCACTCTGAGCAGGTGTTAATTTCTTCTGTTATTTGGTTGGGTTTTATAGGATTGTATAAAAAGTCGTTTCTGTTCATGACTAATTTGATTGTGATATTTTCGTAAATTATAGGACGAATACATATTGTTTGAAGAACTACGGCACAATTGTTTCTTTTCTTGTGCACTTTGCATATGTTATTTTGTAAAAATGCTTTACTCATTGAAGAAAGAAAGATTGCAAATGACGTATCAAACCTAAATCAGTTGGATACCAAGTATCATTGAATAAATATAACCAAACAACAATGATGCCACAATGAAGCAAGTACTTGCCACATAAATAATACCAGCAGGAGAAACCATAATATTCCTCATAACTAGATACTGTATTCTTTATAAGCGAGTCAGTCATTCAATAACAGTCCTTCTAGAGGCGCTTACTTTATTGGAGGAAGCCAATCAGTTCAATTTTATGGGCGGCTTTCCTTGTTTTTTTTTATAGATTTTTAGAGGTATATTTATGCCATTATGAATTTATTTTTATGTTCCGGGGGGAAATGTATAAATAAATGCAGGATATGGCATTTGCTGGGCGGAGAGCATACGCAAGGAGCTTCTAGGAGACGTCATTAACCACAGGGTGCTCTTATAGGAAGACAGCTACCAGATGCTAGGAGTTTTATTAGATATTGCAGGGACCAGAGAGTTTTCAGAGGGTGGAGTATCAATAAAACCAAGAGTTCCCGTAGGTCAAAAGCATTAGAAACTGGAAGCTAGCAAGGAGGCTGAGAGCTCTATGTTTGGGAAACCAAAGCCCTCATAATTCCGAGAATTTTCAGAGAATGGATAGTTTATAAAGCCAAGAACTTGCTAAGGCTGGTAAAAGTAAAGTAAAGATTTCTTATTTTACCAGGTGAAGTTAAAGCTAAGAAGCATTCTCTAACACTTAACCTGGGGACCAACGGCTTAAAGGTGACTTCCGAACCACCACCAATGGTCGGCCGGGCAGGCGGGCTGCTTGCAAGGACAGGATCACTCAGCGGTCACCTATCCAAGCAGCAGCCACGCTCGACGTTGCTTGATCTTGTTGCTGTTATACTCTACAAGGCAAATGCTCTCAGCGGTAGGAACTCGTATAAACTAGAAAATTGTCATTCCTTTTATAAAAATTTAGATATTTAAAATACGTGTTCATGATCAATGTACAGATACTGTATATTTTAATGAGAGATAAATACCTATATGTCTCTTGCTTGCTTAGGAATTTATATTCTTTGACCAATACATTATGAATCAATATAGTTTTTCAAAACAAAGACCTGTGGGAGGGAAAAACAGGCTTCATAAACAAAACTGTTAGTGCACATGAAATGAAAGAATGTACAGATCGACTGGTGGTTTTTAAAAGTTCACTTGCAAGAATATTGCCAATTCTACGATTATTGATGCGTTAATTTGGGATTGCGCAATATAGAGACTCGTGTGGTGAGTATAATTTTAAAAGAATCAACTTTGGAAATTGAAATTTTTCAGTCCGAATGCAATAAACATTTCACCACTACAGGCACTACCGTACTATTGTTCATGAGGCAGAGGCAGAGAGAGTGAAGAGGATAAAACATGCTGTGAGTAGAATACTAATTTGACTCTACACCCAATTCTCTATTTTAATCAATCTCTAGTAATTTTAAAAAGTAATATATATTGAATCCATAACATACAGATTGACCTGAAAATACCCAACCCGAACCCAATAACCCAATATTAGTACTCTGTACAAAATTCTCAATTTGTAATGTAGGATGTTATGGTAAATCAAAATAACCTGTGGGTTGGATTTCCCATAACTATTTCCAAAGCCTTCTCATCACATTTCTTTTTATGTATGTACGATCTACTTTCTTTTTAGTAGTTATTAACATTTTGAGGATCATAGATCCAGCATAAACGTAATTCTTTAGTTAGGCTTAAATTTCAAAGGGCCCAACATCCGTGGTTTAAATGACTATAAGTCAATTTATTAGAAGTAATCATTTCTGAGTATTCAGTATAAAACAGTATCACTCATAGTTCCACCAGAATGCATTGTCTGGATAGGCTGAAGTGTTGCTAGTAACATTTGCACACGTGGTTTACTTCGTAATAAACTACGATTTTTGGTTCGAAAAGTATATTTTTTGAATATTCATAGTTGTTTAAGATAGCGTCCTTAAGACAGACAAAGTAGAGCTTGTATAATCACGCCAAGAGGTATCACAGGCATTTACGGGAGGATATTTCAAATTTCGTGAACAGGCCAAAATAAAAAACTGCTGATCATCAGTTTTGTATGTATACAAATATGACATTTTTACGGTATGTAAAATTATAGCTTCAGGTAGTTCCACCTTTCTTTTATTCTTTTAGTTAACGGTACGTATAATTTAAGAAAACTACATTTTTCAAAACAATTTTTTCAAGGAAACTAAACATTTTTATAAAAAGAAAAAATGTCATGTTTTACGTGATATTGGGTACGGTATCATCCCGAGGCTACTATTTTTGGAAGAATATATCTTACTGGGGACCTAAAAACTGCATTATTAGAAAGAACAGTGTTTATTTGACTTACTGTAAACATTACATGTAGTTATGATCATTGGTTCTTGTTCTTTGCCTTCCAAAATGAAGCGATGTCCTCGCGGAGGCCACACTGACCCTATGTACTACTAGGCTATATAAGTAAGTAAATATATACGAACGTATTATAAACATAAAAATCTAACGAGCGCCCACGTGATCTGAGCTTGAATTTAGGTACTATCTCAGGGGGTGTTTATCTCTTATCTCCAGAAGTGCGGGGTGGTGCCCGCACTGATGGCCAGGGGCATTTTCGATCGGTACTTTCTCCACCGAAGACCACTTGGCAGATCGGCCAACGTGGTCTAACGTCTGGAAAATTGGAAGATCTGGGACGTGATATGAGGTCGGGAAAGTACCGTTCGGAAATGCCCCTGGCCATCAGTGCGGGCTTCGGTGGCGCCTCATACTTCGGGCGATAAGAGATAAACATTTCCTGATAAAGTACCTAAATTCCAGCTCAGATCATATGAGCGCTCCTAAAGTAATTTTTAAACTTTACTACTACTAGTAAAATATTGATGATAACTTAAAATAACCTACGTATATCGCGTGATAACAAATAGCAGATAGGAACAGAGTGCCGACATTATTGTTCTTCTTGCCGACATAGTTTCCTTTTGGGAGGCAGAAAACAAGCACGGTTCTTGATAATGACATTTAATTTTCACATTACGTCAAATAAAGTCTGTTACTTCAAATAATGTGTTTTTTTTTTACGGTTTACGTTAGGGCAACCCCTTCAAAAAATACCGCTTTTCTTTGGTATAATTTTAAAATGCCTACTACATCTCCTAAAATTACCGGAAAAATTAGTTTCCAACTTTTGAGTCTAGAAATGGTACCTTATGGCTCCGACATATCCTTTCTTTGATCCAAAACCTGATCACACCATCTTAGTTAATACAGCTGAAGTATTATTGGTTAAGACTATAATTTCCGATATTTCAGGATGAGTCTTATAATTGAGCCGACAAGAGACATCCGTAGTACACGTTACATAAACCGTAGTTCGAGTACCACCTCTGGTAGGTACAAAAATAAAAAAAAGTAAAAGCGTAAGACTACCCCGCTTAAGTTGACAGGATGAAGCAGTTTAGAGTATGGTGTGTCCAAGGTTTGAGTACCGAAGTGAGCGTAGCTCTGGAAGCGCTGAGTGGTGGTGTACGTGTCTCTCTGCTGCCTCAGTCTCCTGTTCTCACGTACAGTCTGCAGGTAGTTCTCGTACTTGGTCGCGTACTCGACCTCGCTGATGTTCATCTGTCGACAAAACAACGCTCGCATTAGAGCAGTCAACAATAGAGATTTCGCTTCGAGAACAATCAACTAGCATCAGGAATATTGTTTAAATGTGTTCTCTGCTTTACGGCATGGTAGGTTTAACAACGTAGAAATTACGTTGAATATGCTAACCCTTGTTTGTTGTTTGGTATTTTTTTAAATTTATTTTATTTGCTCGCGAAGGATATCAAGCCGAGTGAACAGGAAAATTGTATCAACCGACAAAAGGTGTCTTAATATATCATGGGTAGTAAAATTTCTTTAGTTTAAACATTTTAAGTTTAAGACTATCTTTAAATGCGGCTGTAATTTTACGTTGTCTACATCGGAGTTAGACGCGTTACAAAATCGTCCTGTGTATTATCAGTTATGAGTGACAAATAATCAATAATATTCCTTAATAAATATTTAGCGTAAATATTTCCATAGCTTAACAAGAGCTTGACGAACTCGTTCGGTATTATAATTAATAATTTGTAGAAACTGCAAACCTTTTATCTACAGTTGTAATTATCTTTTATATAACGTCAATCGTAATTAAAACATGAAATTAAATGAAATAAATTCTTGGCATATCCGCATATAAAGATCATCAATATAATTCAATATCTTTACAAACTTACAAATAATAGTAAAATATAAAATAATAATTCATGTCTAATAAGAAAGTATATGGTATAATTAATTGTAATATTGTTGTCTGTAAGTGTGTTTGCTATGTATCATTGTTACGTCTGTACGTTTGTCCCCTGTAGTATTGGTACGTCTGTTAGTAGGTGTACTGTTAACTATTGTTACGTGTCTACTTGTGAGTCTTGTAAAATATTGTTACGTCTGCACGTATGATCTCTATAGTATTGGTACGTCTGTTAGTAGGTGTACTGTTAACTATTGTTACGTGTCTACTTGTGAGTCTTGTAAAATATTGTTACGTCTGCACGTATGATCTCTATAGTATTGGTACGTCTGTTAGTAGGTGTACTGTTAACTATTGTTACGTGTCTACTTGTGAGTCCTGTAAAATATTGTTACGTCTGCACGTATGATCTCTATAGTATTGGTACGTCTGTTTGTAGGTGTACTGTTAACTATTGTTACGTGTCTACTTGTGAGTCCTGTAAAATATTGTTACGTCTGTACGTATGATCTCTATAGTATTGGTACGTCTGTTAGTAGGCATACTGTTAACTATTGCTACGTGTCTACTTGACAGTCAAGTGTGATATTGCTACGTATGTATGTGTGTCCTGTGTAATATTGTTACACCTGTATGAGTATCCTGTGTAATATTGTTACACCTGAACGAGGATATCCTGTATAGTGTTGTTACACCTGTATGTGTGAGTCCTGCTAGTGTACTTTCACTTAAAAGTCGTATGAAACCTGAAAAGTGAAACTATTTGTAGCCCAATCTGTGAAAGTACAAACATACGACGTAATGTGCAGCCTTCGGGTGTTTAGACAAGTAGTAATCGGTCGTTTGTACCCAGTAGGGGTCACTTCTGGCTGGTTTATACCTTCAAGTTGAACCCACCACTGGGCACAGCAAAAACCGATGTGTCACTTCAATCTTTATGGATGTCCAGGAGCGGCACATCACTAACCGCAAATGTCGAGATTCTGGGGTTCGTGGGCAATTTGATAGGTCTAGTCTACTGCGGGAGATGACTGTTGGAGTTGGTGGGGTTTGTTCCCTAACCTCAGAGGTTCTTGCTAGCCTCAACAAGGGTGTGCCACCCCCGCCTACTTTTACTGGAGAGGCTAGTTCAGACCTGGCCTACCCTTCTTCCGGAGAGAATGACTTTGAGATGTAGTGCCCTAATTCTTCCTCATGAATCTAATTGCGGCCCCTACTCCCTAACCTTAGCCATCCTGAATATCCTGTCACTCCGGAAGCAGCACAAAGGTTCTTACAGGACTAAGTGCAATTTATAAGCTTCTTGTCCTAAGCGAACAAAGAAAGTTGGTCGTTTATCACACTGACATTGCCAAGCCCCAATAAGAATAACGTTGGCATGTCATGTTGGATATGGATACAACACATGGTCAATCCAACATTACGAAATGTTTTAGTGAAAACAAATTCCCTTTAATTTTAAATAGTATTTTAATTTATTTACACGTTTACTTAAAACAACTAAGACAGCCTCGGTGTTCGAAAGTTGATAAAATAAAACAAGAAATAATATTAATACTTTAAAAATAATTTTAAAAGACAAACTATAACTAATTTTAACTTTTTGTAGTACTAGGAAACAAGTAATATTTTCTGTTATTGTATATTGCCTGCAGGCGCCCACCCAGTCGTAGCTGCAATTAGTACTCACTTGTGTATTTCTGTCGTCCGTGCTGAGTTGAAGGCGTTCATATTTTAGCTCTAACATTGAAGGCACACGAATCCGAGAAATTTAATTATGAAAATTCTAAATAAATGCTCTAGGGACTATTTATTACACGGCTTGCAACTTGGTTTGATGTATTTCTTTTAATTTAGCTCTTTTTCCTAAAAAAGGCACTAATTATGAATGGGTGATGATAACCTTTATATTGTGTAATCCGCTTAACAAAGTAATACAGCAAATACTTATTATTTTCGAAAAAAGTATAACAGCTTTATTGACAATGTAATGATTCCTAGAAAGACTAATTTTAACAGCACTGAATTCCTCGTTTAGAGCTAATTAATTGCGTTATTACGGTGGGAGTAATTTAATAGGCTTATATTGTTGCAGACACTTTTAACTGTTATTTGTTACAACTGAAACGCGAAGTTTCGAGAACGTGTTGAGAACTCTTCTTCAAGTGTTGAGGCACTGGGTTATGCTTGCAGGAAAGTAATTGAAAGTACATGGCATTGAAAAGAACAAAGTTCTACGGATTGATGTTTAACACTTATTTTAAATTCAAGAAAAAAATTGTTTAAAAAGTGGAAAAACTATTTTGATTTTGTTTTTGTCTTTTATTGAATCCTATGATCCTTTTCAAGAATTGATATATAACACGTTAATATATAATTTATATTTTAATTTAAAAAAAGTTTAAACAGTAGTGCTTTACCGGCTGATGTTAATTCAAATTCAGAAGACATTTGACCTTGCGAGGTCTGCCCTACTGGAGGTAATTGTACAGTTGGCTTAAAACAAAGCGACCAAACAGAGAGACTCGGTACTTTGAAAAATTTTCAAATAAAAAAAGGCCGCGAGCCGGGCCCGCCGAGAATCCGGAGGACCTCGGCTCACGGCCTCTCGGGGTGTGCGTGAGTCACAGAGAACAAGAGAGACTTGTCTTGTTTCGCGAGCTGTTTGCATCGCTACCGTCAAATTCCTTGTAGCGCGACCGTCCGTGGACGGAAGCGCGCGAGCGAGCCGGGTCACCGAGGAAGGAGCCCGCGCACGCCCGCCAGAGTTTTTCAGCTATACATTTCAGGCAATGTGGTGATTTTTCATCAGGCCTCGTGCCGCATTTTTGTCCTTCGTGCACTGTTTGTGTTTACGTGTTTTCAAGCCGATCCGTACTGCCCAGGCAGTACTAAAAATCCCTTCAAGTAGACTAATCAGTACACTTGTAAGCACATTTCGGGTCGTTTCCAGGTTTACTTTTTATAATAATTGTCATAGGGGGTCGGGTTTTTTCCTTACATTACAGTACAGGTGTATGTTTTTTTTTCACTTTGCTCTGTGGTGACACGTGACACTGTTGCATGGCGTTTTATTACAACTGTAGACCTCGGCCTACGGCCTCGGAAGCTAGTTTGTAGTGACCATCGCATTATTTCTTGAATAAAACCTCGGCCTTCGGCCTCGGAAGATTGTTGGTAGTCTCGTTAGTATTATGATACAGAATGAAACTTTGCCAATGCCGTAAGGCAAGGTTTGTTTAAATTCACATGCCGGGTCATTTCCATGTTCACTTTTTATAATAATTGTCTTAAGAATTTGGGGTTTTTTTTTTAGATTACAGTAGTGATGTATGTTTTTTTTTTATTTTGCTCTGTGATGACATGTGAGACTGTCGCATGGCGTTTTATTACAACTGTAGACCTCGGCCTACGGCCTCGGAAGCTAGTTGGTAGTGACCATTACATCTAAAACAGAGCAGCTTTAGAATGTTCAAAGAACAAAAGACAACTCATGCTAAATGTAAAGGGGAACATACGGAAGAATAAACAGCTACTGAGTATGATGCTGGAGGACTTTTTAAATTTGGCAACGAGATTTGTTTACAGTTTTTCTAGCTACTGAAAAATTACTTTTCTTTACACTCTGGTACACTTCTTTACTAAACCTCTTGCACCATCGGTCTTAGTTTTTCCCATTGTGTACAGATATACAACCTAATATGTTAACTAACCTTTTTTAGTATGAGTGTTAGAAACCAATAAAAAATTAATGTATATAAAAATTTAATTTTGGAGCGTTTTATATCAATAAATAAACTAATTTTAATTATCGTATTTACTTATAAATAAGTAAAAATTGTTCCAAATGTATAAATAAACAGTATACGAGGTTTTATGAATTGTATACCTCAACATCGCGTTTTAAACATGGGTAGGATAGGGATTACAAGCCACCATTGCTTGAAGGAAAAGGATATTTTTTGTACAAACCTTCTTTTGTGTTCCATAGTGCTATGAATTAAACGGTTAGGATTTATTTCAAACTTTGAAGCTATCCCTTCTCCACTCCCCTTTTTGGGAAGGACATAAAGTACTTAAAAACAAACTGTATCTAAAATAATAAACATTCTTGTTAAGGTTATTAATTGTTCATTACCAAAAAGTTGAACATTCCATCAAGGATGTCAATGGTAAAAGAAATTTCCGAGGCCTAACAGCATGTTTGCCATTAATTAATCGGCAACTTAAACATCTCTTGTCTGGCAAAACATGAAGGTAATATTAACTCTCCAGTCCACTAATTCATGATGAATATTATACTCTCATTTAGGTTGTTTTACACTGGCATTAATGGAGATTTAAATTCCTATAGCTGTAGTGTCAGCATCGTGGTCCAATGCCCAGAAAATAGATCTTGAATTATTTTGTCGTCTGTGATTTTTAAACGTCGGATCTTCTCTTTATTCATCTGCTAAGATACTGTGAGGTCCAAATCGACCGTGAATGCCACAGATGCAGTGAGTGTTACTATGCTACGGTACTAGTTTTGTGATTATTGGACAAAGTGAATAGATTTCCGGTAATACATTAAAAACAAACAAGCAAACGTAAACCCCGTAATAAACAAACAAAAAGAACGCAATTTTACCGAGTAGAAGTCTGCTATTATTTCATCAACGTTCAAGCAGATGGCGATTTTCGAACCAACCATACCATAAAATGTTTTGCTCCATAACAGCTAATCTGGGTTATGTTTCGACACTCATAATGAGCATCCGAGAACCGGTTTAAGGCAACCCTCAAGTACAAAGACATTCCTTCCAGACAGACCATTTGATAATCTGTGCCCTTCATCAGTTACTCGTACATCTTATGACAAAAAACATGACAGTCTCACGTACATTCCAGGAACGTTTCTCGTACTAAAATGCGTTGAGATCTCTTCATAATTAACAAAACGTTGATTCACAATTTTCTGTTACATTGCTTGCAATCTAATGAGGTGGATAAACGCTGAACTGCACTATGAGCAGAATCCAGCATATTGAAGGCCAGGAAAATGCGAGTTATGATGCAATGATTGTCTCCTTGTGTATGAGGCCCGCCAACGTCAGAAATTGAGAATCGGGTTTTCCAATCAATCAGGACAATTAGACTTAAATTGTTGAGAATCAACTTAATACCAATGCAATAGCAGTCCGGTTGGGTTACTGGTGCTGGGAAATTTTAGTCGCACTCAACTCTTTAATCTTTAATGAAGACATGAAAACTAACAGATTTTGATGATCCACGGGGAATTCTATTCAACTTAAGTAGTATTTAGGAGCATTTTATATTCAAGCACAAATAACTTTTGAAAGTATGGATGTGGGATTTTTACGATGTATATGAAAACTAACTGGTGAGAGAGAACCAATTTTATTTATAAAAAATAACCTATTGAAGAAATTTTTTGATCTTGTCATAAGAAAAGTTTTAAAACGTCTTACTCTTTTGTCACAAATAATTTAAAAGCACGCTATTCCTTTAAAATATAATTTACATCAAACTGTAAATATTCACATATTTACTTAAGCTGTAGTATACGATGTTAAATGTGGACACTACTCTACCTGTAGTATACGATGTTAAATGTGGACACTACCCTAGCTGTAGTATACTATGTTAAATGTGGACAATACTCTAGCTGTAGAATACGATGTTAAATGTGGAGACTACTCTAGCTGTAGTATACAATGTTAAATGTGGACATTACTCTAGCTGTAGTATACGATGTTATATGTGGACACTACTCTAGCTGTAGTATACGATGTTAAATGTGGATACTACTCTAGCTGTAATATACGTTGTTACATGTGGACACTACTCTAGCTGTAGTATACGATGTTAAATGTGGACACTACTATAACTGTAGTATACAATGTTAAATGTGGATACTACTCTAGCTGTAGTATACGATATTACATGTGGACACTACTCCAGCTGTAGTATACGATGTTACATGTGGACACTACTCTATCTGTAGTATACGATGTTACATGTGGACACTACTCTAGCTGTAGTATACGATGTTACATGTGGACACTACTCTAGCTGTAGTATACGATGTTAAATGTGGATACTACTCTAGCTGTAATATACGATGTTACATGTGGACACTACTCTAGCTGTAGTATACGATGTTAAATGTGGACACTACTATAACTGTAGTATACGATGTTAAATGTGGATACTACTCTAGCTGTAGTATACGATATTACATGTGGACACTACTCCAACTGTAGTATACGATGTTACATGTGGACACTACTCTATCTGTAGTATACGATGTTACATGTGGACACTACTCTAGCTGTAGTATACGATGTTACATGTGGACCTACTCTAGCTGTAGTATACGATGTTACATGTGGATTCTACTCTAGCTGTAGTATACGATGTTAACACTTTGAATATTGAGAGCAACCACATAGTGCTCCTGTGATCATTGTTAGCAGCCGTGTTATACGAGGACACTATTTTGTCTAAAGTATACAATAGTTATCACAGTGCGTGACTTTACGTTTTACTAATATTAACCCGGCTAAAAACTTGTAAGACCACATCAGACTGTGGTTCCCTTAGTTTTTCTAAGCACCGGGCTATTGATTATCGACCCTCTCTAAGACCCACCGACCTGTCAAAACCACACAGGGCATCTTCACGCATTTTACAAAATATTCTAGTCTCAGCCTTTCACCATTAGACCATTGGATACCCATAGGAATAAATAATGACTTGATTGCAGATAATTATATTATATAACATAAGGAAATATAAGCCTAAAATAGTTAATTTTTAACGTTGTTTAAGGAAGAAAAAGCCTCATGGTTAATGAATTTCATCTGTGCCTTCTATCAAAGGAAGGTCAATGCTGAAATACGTCAACATTTAGCCGTATTACAAAATGATGAATACAATTCTCAGAAATCAAGAAGAAATCAAATAAATCCGCCATTTTCATTTATGGCACACTTAGAGTATACGCTGCAATATAGGACAAGCAAGTTCGATAAGTCCACGAGTACAGCTACGTGTGTCTAATTGTAACGCACAGGAACTGTACGATATCAATGACGAAGGTGGAAGCGTAGGTGTCTAGGCGTTATCGTACGTGTCGCTGTCGGTAGCTTGTCTGCGAGTGTATGGCGGGGCAATAAACATATCAAGTGAGGCAATTACGTCAAACCGGATAGCGCCGTATCT
Organism: Homalodisca vitripennis; assembly: GCF_021130785.1. Taxonomy (NCBI): domain Eukaryota; kingdom Metazoa; phylum Arthropoda; class Insecta; order Hemiptera; family Cicadellidae; genus Homalodisca; species Homalodisca vitripennis. Next base: position 143,739,328 of record NC_060215.1, read on the forward strand.
TCGCGCCATTCTCCTGCTACAAACTAGTAAAAGTGGAGTTGTAGCAGTGCTTGTTATGTCGCTGTGCTGCCACGATCCCACATTTCCCATCACGTTTTACCTCACAAAGTGCTAACTTATGGAATTAATTCTCAGCTTTTACAGATCATATATACATACGTGTATATTACAACGTCGTATACTACAGCTAGAGTAGTGTCCATATTTAATATAGTATACAGCTAGAGTATCATCCATATTTAACATTGTATACTACAGCAAGAGAACTGTCCACACTTAACATAGTATACTACAGTTAGAGTAGTGTCCACATTTAACATCGTATACTACAGGTAGAGAAATTTGCACATATAACATCGTATACTACAGCTAGAGAAATGTCTACATTAAACACACATCGCATTTTGCCGTTTCCAGAGATATGTTTGAAAAGCCTAAGATTCATTGTACCCAAAACGATATTTCGACCTCACCTTGGAGAGCCATCTTCAGTCATCAGGTACAGTCTCTCGGACTTATGGCACCACTTTGAATGTAAATAATTGCAAATCAATAAACAAATGAACAGATTCGCTTCAGGGACAATAATATGGTTAGCTACGCTGAGCAACTATAGCACGAATCGCTTCAGGGACAATATTATGGTCAACTACGCTGAGCGCGTATAACACGAATCACTTCAGGGACAATATTATGGTTAGCTACGCTGAGCGACTATCACACGAATCGCTTCAGGGACAATATTATGGTCAACTACGCTGAGCGCGTATAGCACGAATCGCTTCAGGGACATCAATATGGTTAGTTACGCTGAGCGACTATCACACGAATCGCTTCAGGGACATCAATATGGTTAGCTACGCTGAGCGACTATAGCACGAATCGCTTCAGGGACAATATTATGGTCAAGTACGCTGGGCGACTATAGCACGAATCGCTTCAGGGACGTCAATATGGTTAGCTACGCTGAGCGACTATCACACGAATCGCTTCAGGGATATCAATATGGTTAGCTACGCTGAGCGACTATAGCATGAATCGCTTCAGGGACGTCAATATGGTTAGCTACGCTGAGCGACTATAGCACGAATCGCTTCAGGGACATCAATATGGTTAGCTACGCTGAGCGACTATAGCACGAATCGCTTCAGGGACAATATTATGGTCAACTACGCTAAGAACGTATAGCACGAATCGCTTCAGGGACATCAATATGGTTAGTTACGCTGAGCGACTATCACACGAATCGCTTCAGGGACGTCAATATGGTTAGCTACGCTGAGCGACTATCACACGAATCGCTTCAGGGACAATATTATGGTCAACTACGCTAAGAACGTATAGCACGAATCGCTTCAGGGACATCAATATGGTTAGTTACGCTGAGCGACTATCACACGAATCGCTTCAGGGACGTCAATATGGTTAGCTACGCTGAGCGACTATCACACGAATCGCTTCAGGTATATCAATATGGTTAGCTACGCTGAGCGACTATAGCATGAATCGCTTCAGGGACGTCAATATGGTTAGCTACGCTGAGCGACTATAGCACGAATCGTTTCAGGGACAATATTATGGTCAACTACGCTGAGCGCGTATAGCACGAATCACTTCAGGGACAATATTATGGTTAGCTACGCTGAGCGACTATCCGAATCGCTTCAGGGACAATATTATGGTCAACTACGCTGAGCGCGTATAGCACGAATCGCTTCAGGGACAATATTATGGTTAGCTACGCTGAGCGACTATAGCACGAATCGCTTCAGGGACAATAATATGGTTAGTACGCTGAGCGACTATAGCACGAATCGCTTCAGGGACAATAATATGGTTAGTACGCTGAGCGACTATAGCACGAATCGCTTCAGGGACATCAATATGGTTAGCTACGCTGAGCAACTATAGCACGAATCGCTTCAGGGACAATAATATGGTTAGTACGCTGGGCGACTATAGCACGAATCGCTTCAGGGACGTCAATATGGTTAGCTACGCTGAGCAACTATAGCACGAATCGCTTCAGGGACAATAATATGGTTAGCTACGCTGAGCGACTATAGCACGAATCGCTTCAGGGACAATAATATGGTTAGTACGCTGAGCAACTATAGCACGAATCGCTTCAGGGACAATAATATGGTTAGTACGCTGAGCGACTATAGCACGAATCGCTTCAGGGACAATAATATGGTTAGTACGCTGAGCGACTATAGCACGATTCGCTTCAGGGACAATATTATGGTTAGCTACGCTGAGCAACTATAGCACGAATCGCTTCAGGGACAATAATATGGTTAGTACGCTGAGCGACTATAGCACGAATCGCTTCAGGGACAATAATATGGTTAGCTATGCTGAGCGACTATAGCACGAATCGCTTCAGGGACGTCAATATGGTTAGCTACGCTGAGCGACTATGGCACGAATCGCTTCAGGGACGTCAATATGGTTAGCTACGCTGAGCGACTATGGCACGAATCGCTTCAGGGACATCAATATGGTTAGCTACGCTGAGCAACTATAGCACGAATCGCTTCAGGGACAATAATATGGTTAGTACGCTGAGCGACTATAGCACGAATCGCTTCAGGGACATCAATATGGTTAGCTACGCTGAGCAACTATAGCACGAATCGCTTCAGGGACAATAATATGGTTAGTACGCTGAGCGACTATAGCACGAATCGCTTCAGGGACAATAATATGGTTAGTACGCTGAGCGACTATAGCACGATTCGCTTCAGGGACAATATTATGGTTAGCTACGCTGAGCGACTATCACACGAATCGCTTCAGGGACATCAATATGGTTAGCTACGCTGAGCAACTATAGCACGAATCGCTTCAGGGACAATAATATGGTTAGTACGCTGAGCGACTATAGCACGAATCGCTTCAGGGACAATAATATGGTTAGTATGCTGAGCGACTATAGCACGAATCGCTTCAGGGACGTCAATATGGTTAGCTACGCTGAGCGACTATGGCACGAATCGCTTCAGGGACGTCAATATGGTTAGCTACGCTGAGCGACTATGGCACGAATCGCTTCAGGGACATCAATATGGTTAGCTACGCTGAGCAACTATAGCACGAATCGCTTCAGGGACAATAATATGGTTAGTACGCTGAGCGACTATAGCACGAATCGCTTCAGGGACATCAATATGGTTAGCTACGCTGAGCAACTATAGCACGAATCGCTTCAGGGACAATATTATGGTTAGTACGCTGGGCGACTATAGCACGAATCGCTTCAGGGACGTCAATATGGTTAGCTACGCTGAGCGACTATGGCACGAATCGCTTCAGGGACGTCAATATGGTTAGCTACGCTGAGCGACTATAGCACGAATCGTTTCAGGGACAATATTATGGTCAACTACGCTGAGCGCGTATAGCACGAATCGCTTCAGGGACATCAATATGGTTAGCTACGCTGAGCGACTACCAACGAACCAATTCCAACGTTACATTTTGCAAAGACATCCGTCAACGCATAAACGAGCGCGGCCATTTTAAAGATACGCTTTAACATTCCAGGAGCAACAAACAACTGATACCTCTCAACTGGGATATTTTCAAAAAGTCCTATACAAAGATTAATTTTCAAATTTCATAACTTTATTTTAACTGGCTCGAAAGATATAATTTGTTTTTAAAAACGCATACAAAAAGATATATGGTAAGCTAAAAGTTTTAGGACATACCTTCATATGAACCTTTTTACTCGTTTTTATGTGTAAATTAAAATTCAAAAGTATTGGAACACTTTTACTAAACAGCCTGTATGTAGTTGGTGCCACTTATCGACCAATTTTTGATATCAAACATGAAAAGGCAGTAACAAAGTTAACAACACAACCAGCATTAATACAAAAAACATTTTCTGAGACGTCTCACTTAGGCTTGTTCAGCACTATGATTTATGATATTTTAATATTCATACAAGGTTAAAATTTCGGTTTACGTTTGAATTGAGGAAGAGGTCAGATACCAATTCCCGAAACGTCGTAATATTGACTTTAGTTTTGTGCGACACAAAACGGCGACAAATATCCGTAGCATTTCTTTTGTCGAGAAAGAATGTGAGTGTCAATCGTCAAAGTGAGACGTATTGATAAAAGATTTAATGGAGGTGCGCAAACATCGTCGACACACCGGGATATTTTCGATTTACCACTTAAAAGGTATAAATGGAGTCAACAAGTAATGAAGTGATCAGATAAAAAGGTGAAACCTCTCATCGCGTTGTGATGTGTGGGTGGGACTGGCTGATATTGTTGAGTGACGTATCAACCATAAATAGTTAACCATCAGTGCTGTCGATATATTTAAAATGTTAATATTTCGAATGAGTATTTATTTATTGGCATAATCGAGTTCGTTCTTTCTTTGAACGTCACTGTCGGCCAGGAACGATTTGAAAGGATTCAATTTTATCTGCTCTCGTTATGAGAAAATGACGTTTCGAACACTGGTATCTGATATCTTCTTCAGTTGATAAATACCAACACACAAATTTAAACGTACATAGAATTTAATAATATTCCTGTTCCATTTATATTGGTTTGCTAAATATGACGTGGTGCATAGTTTAGTATTTGGAAAATTTTGTTTAAAATTTACAAAAAAGTATTTCCTAACAGGCTTTTAAGATTATTCTGAAAACTTTCATAAAACATTTTTGAACATTTTCCAGGAAGCTGTAGATATATATTCAATCACAATTTAGTGGAATTTATTATCAGGCGCAAAAAAAAAACGGTTGAAGACAATGAAATTATTTTTTTACACTATTTATGTAGATAACTGGAGGGAGTGGTATGTTTTTTATTATACAAAAAACAATTTACTAAAGTACCATTTTATTACAATATGTGCCATTCCTTTAATTTATATTTCATTAAAAATAAAGTCTATTTATGTAACAAATTTATATAAAAAGTTACCCTCCCCCGTAGCTATAACTCTTGTACATACAATAAAAATTCACATTTTCATCTTCAGCAGTTTATAATGGGGTCTTGTTACAAAAATGTTAAAATTTTTTAGTTTAAATGAGTGTGAATCATTCCTCGGTGAGTGATATAAAACTATTTTCCTACTTTGTGCTTCTTCAGAGAAATTATCTTAAATGATATGACTTACATCACCTCGGTTTTTGATATTAGGGTTTAACACTTAGAAGAGAGCAGGTAACAGTTCACGAAACGCCGCATTTCAGCTGTTAATTTTACTGATTGTGGCGATATTAAATAAATATATAATGTTTAGTAACATGAACTTTCCAGGTTAAATCAGCATCTTTCTAGCGTTCAAAAATATTTTTCGCGAAAACAGTCTATTACGTAATGTTATATCTGGCATGAATGTGCAGGTAAATGCAATGTGATCTCTTCTTGCTTCAATTATCACAGACAAAAATAATTTTGCTATCGAAGGATCTAAATAAGTTTTCGGAGAACATTAGGCATTTAAAATCGTAATAAAGAAGATAGGTAGTGTAGCAAACAATAGGATTTGAATGTGAAACACATAAGTGAAAAAAATGAAAAAAATTTTTTTCCAATTAAGTATGGTCAATGGTGTTTTTAAGAAATTTTAAACGACAGTCCACAAAGTATTTACCTAATTTAAAATTTGTGAAATTACATCAAACCTGTCCTCCAAACAATCCACCGAACTAAGTGTAGAAAATAAAGAGTCCTTCAAACATCGCCTTTTTTCTTTTGTAATCTTGTAATTTCATTGTTCTTGTTTGGTTGACCTCATGAATATTCAGTATATTTTTATTACGTTATCTTCGTTTTACGATTAAATTATTTTATATGCCTGGTATTGTAATCACAATACGATGTGTGTTGTTAAATTTTTGATATGTTGTAATAAAAAATAATGTTAAAATGAAATATAGTTTTTTTTTATTGTAGGGTATTGTTATATGCCAACACATGTCTAAGCAATTGCCTGCAACAGCACTTTATATACGTATATTTTGAAAATTTTGTACCAAAGAGCTATATTTTATTAGGATAATAAGTTTCAAAATCTAGTTGGGGAAAACTACTTATGTGGTCTAATTAGAATTAAATATATAAAGACGAATTGAAAAGCTCATGTGAAAATGAAGAGACTGCTTCTCCTCCCCCCAAATTCAAATATAGGTACGGCCCTGCACTACCCACTAACCAGTCGATGCATTAATTCCGATTTATATTGCCGGAATCGCAATATGTGACTTGACAGTATTAAATATTTTTCCATTCCAATAAAACGTAGAGTGTGGAGCAGCGTGGGTGCCGCAATCCATCCAGTTTAAAGCCACACAACAATTGGTTCCATTTATGTGTATTTGTTTGGCCCTGATTGGATGTCATTGTTTACAAATCCTCATTCCCAGTAGTGCAATAAAATACTGAGTTTCAAAAGACTAGGCAATATTTGATTGAAAGTCGTATTTGAGGAAACTATTGTCGTAGCAATCGCTACGACAATACAAAGAAACCTAACATTCCTGTTGATTCGTTAGTTCGCCAAATGGGTAGGTTAGTTCTATGTGGTTGGTCGGCGAGTGCAGATCTATTGTAACCTGTATTCTGTAGTTCAATTTCAATACTTCATGTTGCGTATTTTTGTTATTACGTGCAGGTTTTACAGTTAGTATGCACGTTGACAAACAATATGGTTGTTGTGATTCCTGACTTTTACGTGTCGCAATGCTCCGGTATGATTTTTTGTTTTAACTTAGATTGCAGTTATATGTTAGGTTAGTTATTCACCTGAGGATGAGCTCAGATTGCTGACCTCGAAACGTAGTGTTAATGATATTTTGTATCACCGAACGACGGCAATTGTCAGAAAAATCCAGTTTCCTTCAAGGGTTAGTTGATCTTTAAAGGTCAAAGGTGTGGCAGTCAGGTTTTGGTTTTGGTAGATGGTTTAAAATTTCAATACATTTTCCCTTTCAGATATTTTTGTGGATACGTGCAACCAATTTCAAGTGTTTTAATCCCCTCATAGGGATTTATAGGCATTTAAAATTTTAAAATAACAATTAGATATTTAACAGTATGTATATGAGTTATGACTCCTATACGGGAAGACGCGTATTTTTAATTATGTATAACTTAAGGGATTAAAATGAAATGTTACTAAGCAAAGTACACATTTTTACTCAAATCTTTATTGAACTCTTTATGAATAAAAACATTTTACTCTTTTCAGGTGTTTTCGAAATGCATACTGTAGAAATTTTATATCCTTACGGAAAATCCTTTTTCTGCAAACCTGATAACAAGATATTACAAAATAATCGTAAGCTTAAAATTCCTCGTAAAATCAGCAAACTAATATTTTGTAATCTCCTTAAGTTCGGGAACCGTAAAAACAATTTTTAGATGTAATTAATTTAATCGGCTTTACATTGAACCCGATCTCAAACAACATTATGTTGTACTACTTCAGATAAAGTTAGCTTCGATATCCTTCTGTATTTTCTCAAAAGGTCTGTTATAAAAAAAAAATAAAAAAAAAAAAAAAAAAAAAAAAAAAAAAAAAACAGAGTTTGTAACCAGTCTTGTAGTTATAAGTCTAAAGAGTGCGTGTAAACCAAAACTGACAGAGGTCGTAATAAAAATAAAATATATGTAAAATTTAATCTTAAAAACCACAATATCAAGGAAAACTCCACTGCATAATACTATTTGATAGTGAGTTTAAATATACGAGCTTTAATGACAGATCTCACAGAGTGTTCATACAACCTTTTCACACATTTGGGCGTTCATAGCACTAACTGCCAAAGTGTGGTGGTTTTGAGTGTGTGTAGTGTCGTCCAGTATATTTATGCATTACATTTTCCACATATTATAATCTAATAGTATGGAAAATTACACATGTCAATAAGTTACAAAATTGCACTATAATTAAGTTATCTCTACGCGACGTTCTTCCCACACTGGCCTATATTTTATTTTATACTTTCATAAAGGTTACTTGTAGAATAAAATGAAGTAATTACTCAACTATATACTATACTAACTAACATTTGGCCCACAATTTGTCCACAGCAAACAGCGGAAGTTTTACGGACATTACAGAGTAAATAAATAAATAAATAAATATACAATGACAATTTAGTGCATTAATCTTTACTATTCAGTCACTGAAGAAGCAATAAATTAACACAAACAATTATTTAATGGATGTCATTAACTCACATATCAACCTTTTATTGAAACGTGGATGTACTAATTTAGCTACAAATATCATCAATTCACTCACTCAAGTACATAGGAAGAACAAAATTAACAGTTATCTCAGTTATGTTACGGCTACAATTCCTTCACATCTGCAACAACCCTTGTATTAGCACCTTAATCTTTAAAATTTTAATAATACCCACAAGACAATACAAACCGACGTACAAATTATTCTAACATATAATAATTATAAACTGATCGAATACCCTCAGTTCTATATGGACAAACAATAATGTATTCCACACTATGGTGGGAAGGGTTGATTCAATGTGAATGTTGAGTTCACCTCCAATTCACCTTCCTCTTAGTGCAGCATCCGTAATCTGACGCTGTCACAAACTTGACTCCGGAAATTTGGAGTCATGTTCGTCTAAAAAGATCAAATAAAAGTCGGCGACGAAGAAGCTCAAAATAAACTCGTTACATCGTTTCTACATCAAAGAGATCTAGACCAAAAAAATATGGTGTAATCTAGGTGAAGAGGTATTCTTATTGTTTTATCAGGTGCACAATTTAGTGCACTGCGATGTGATAGACACGATCAGTAAGTACGGTGGAGCAACAGAGTTTTCAACAATAATGTGTTAACTAACCTTCCAATATACATAAGAAAAAATATACCAGGTAAATTTACAGATTCTATTTACATAACGTTCAATCTTGAGTAGGCCTTTAGGCCTGGAGTTTATGTACCAATATATGATTTTCATACGTGCATAAATAATCAGTACTATTGGTTGTAATAGTTTATAGATTAGATTAGTTACAGATTTACACGAAGAGTTATGGTTTAAATGTTTAATAAATAATAAGCAAACATTATATGTTATATTTATCTGTGCTAAATATTAATAACATCGTTGTTGTAACCATTTAAAATCGAACTGGTTTATAAGGTTTTACTTATTATTACTTGCATGCATATTTCATTAACTTTGTCAATCTTTCAAAATATGTTGGTTTTGAATGAGTCATATTAATAAAGTAATCCTGAGAAAAAATCTTTTTTCATATTTTAACCCTTTTGATACCCTTAAATTTCGACCTCTACCAAAAATAGCGCAGCTGACTATTGATTTCCTTCTTGGGAGAAATTTCTCTACCGACTTAAAAAAAATCGGGTTCTGTGCTTATGCAGTACAAAATGGATCTCAACTTTAGAACTATTTTTTGTTCTCTTAGAAGGGTAAGCTTAGAAAATTGAACCTAGTCCTATAAGGATCTTTGCGCTGCTTCCGGAGTGACAGAAATTTTGGATGAGTAAGTCTGGATGTAGGGGCCGCCCCCTGACGAGATTTACGAGGAAAAGTTTTAGGGCACTGATCTCAAGTCATGTTCCCTAGGAAGAAGGAGAAGTCAGCTCTGAACCAGCCTCTCCAGACAAAGCAGGCAGGGGTTGGTACACCATTATGTCAAGGCTGGCAAGAACCTTGACTCTTGGGAAGGAACCCTACCAACTCCAACAGTCATCTCCCGCAGTAGACTAGACCTATCGAATTACCCTTGCACACCAGAATCTCAACATTTGCGGTTAGTGATGTGCCGTTCCTGGACATCCATAAGGTTGCGCAGATTAAAGTGACACATCGGTTTTTGCTGTGCCCAGAGATAGGTTCAAATGGAAGGTATAAACCAGCCAGAAGTGATCCCTGCTGGCAATTTTAGACTATTAGTCCTACCCATTATTTTGAGTCCCTGAAAGAAATGATCGTTCGGAACTCTAATTGTGGATGTTCAAATCGGGTTATTACAAACCTAATATTTTCACCGTTATGAAATATTGAGGATCAATGATGAATGAAAAATAAACCAGTCAGAGGGAACTCCGGATTTATATTTAATATGTTTAATTAATACCTCGGACATTTACAGATCACAATGAGGGCCTGACACGATTATTTGTACAGCTTTCAGTAGAGCAAGATTGATTGACGTCGGGGGCTTGATTTGTCGCAGGAACATTCGTTTACGAGATATTACCTCCGTAATTAATGATACTAAAACACTCAGAGTTGTAGCCTACCGTTTCATTACAGGAGAACAACTCGGTGATTAATGACCCAGTAATGTCAGTACAGTAATAGGTTTAACAAAGGTCTAATATTTTAAACGACGCTGGCGCGGTCATAAAATGGTGTGTTGTAGGTTCATGAATCACTAAAATGGACCATTAAATCAGTTCCTACCTTATTCTTACCGTTATTGGCGCAGTAACTTTACAATGTTTTCAGGTAACTTCAACATTTTGTAAGTGTCATAAAACGTGGTGTTAGATCTGTTAAGATATTCCATTGCCAATCAGATTTTGTGGTGCCCGATTGCCCATACTTGGATTTCCCAGTATTTCGAGAAATGCGTTATAAGCGAACTGATATACAACTTTTTCAGGACTGGTATATGATCTTTTTTCAGCTTGAAGTTTCTAAAATATAAAGCAATTCCTGAATAGTTAACAAAACAAAAAAACACAGAGGTGGACTTACCGAACTCAAACTCTACAATAGAAAAGTGTCTACTAGCATGTTATGAAGCGTCTAGCGTACTCTATATTGTGCATGCCTTTTCTTTTTCTTGGTGTTGGGTTTCGAGCGAAGGTTTTTTTACAAACACATAGAACCCTCCTCATGGTAAAATTGACTAAATGCTATCTTTCTTGATTTTTCAACATTTATGCATGCATAACCTTGTGTTTTTGAATTTGGCACCTGAGGAAGGATGTAGGTACTCATCTCGAAACGTTGTGTTTCACATTTTACTATATGAAACGATGGCGAATGTCATGTTATCAAGTCAAAGCATTCATCGTCAAAAACAAAATTTACACAAACCGTTACTCGTTGCATGAAATTGTTGAAAATAAACCAATACTAAATGTCAAAGCGTTTTTTGACAGACCTCTATGCTATATGGAGTTGAATATGGAATGCCATAACTAAAATAATATTAAATAACATAAAATTACGGATTCAATGAAAATACATGGTTCCTCTTATGCGTTTTTTCAAGAACCACATAAGTGGCTTACTCTATTACCCTTTCATTGGGGAATAGTACGCAAAACCTGAATTCTAAAACTGATTTTATCTACACGTCTAAAACGTAAAATAACGATAGTACATACTTTTAGGATGCGCACGCAGTTCCCAACAGTGGAGTTGAAATTGCTATAATGATCACTATTTTAAATTCTGTTTTAATTTAGTTTTTTTTTTAATAAAAGGAGAGGTCGATCCCCTTTTAAGCCTTATTCTGTGACCGTCCTCATGGGCCACTGGCCTGTGCGAGGATCTTATCAAACAGAAAAGGAGGAGAGTCGATACAGTGCAAGATCAAGGATACTGATAAGTGCAACGGTCACAGACAGGATTTGGACTTGCGCTATCTCTAAACTCAGACCCAAAGTCCAACGACTTAGACCGCTCGGCCATCGGCTCTCCCAAGTTGATTTGAATGTGTAGAAGGTGCAAAGTATTGATTGAATTACTAATGTTTTACTGCCTTCCAGAATGTACCAGAATGAATGCAACATGTATCCAAATATCCTCATTCTTCATGTTTTTTTAAACTGGTGCCAATAGAAACTTTTGGTCATTGGGTGGATTGTAATTTCAACATTTATATAAAGAAAAGGCTCCCGAGTTCGTCTCATGATAAAATGTCTCTCCTTCCCATTGCTCAAACCCCCATGCGAGCGAATTGATAAGAAGAGCGATTTTAGGAGTGAATCTGTACCAATGTCAGATTTCATATGCTCCAGTAAGCGGAAGACGTGGAATCCAGATTCCAGGAGTGAATCTGAACCAGTGTCAGATTTCAGATGATCCAGTAAGCGGAAGACGTGGAATCCAGATTCCAGGAGTGAATCTGTACTAGTGTCAGATTGCAGACGCTCCACTAAGCGGAAGACGTGGACTCCAGATATTCCAGGAGTGAATCTGAACCAGTGTCAGATTTCACATGCTCCAGTAAGCGGAAGACGTGGACTCCAGATTTTAGGAGTGAACCTGTACCAGTGTCAGATTTCAGATGCTCCAGTAAGCGGAAGACGTGGACTCCAGATTCCAGGAGGGAATCTGTACCAGTGTCAGATTTCAGATGCTCCACTAAGCAGAAGGTGATGTGGAGCTAAACTCAATATTCGCACGTAAAGATTTATACACGATTGGGCAGAAACTCTTTATAGAAGCAGCTTTTGATCACAACTCTTTAAGATTCCTTTCATGACGGCTAGAAAAATAGAAACACATTTTAAGTCATTCCACTAAGACTTGTAGCGAGTATTATAATGATTAAAATATTTACTCCTCCCCAAGTGTGGGGTTATGTGTAAGTAACAGGTTTTTGGCTGAGCGTTAGCAAAGTCTATCACTCAAGGGACTGGAAAGAAATCATTACTGTCAGTCCGTCTGTCTGCCGTTCCACTCGATATCTCGAGAACGGACTCATAGACTTAAAATTTTGCATACAGCTTCATTTCTATACAAGTAACACCGAGTTCAAATATGGTGCTTAAGTCTGCTTGGGATGTGGCTGAGCGGTAGCGAACATGTTTGCATTGGTTTTATGGGTAACCATGACGTCAGCGAGAGAGACGTAGTATAAATAAATTTGTCAAGACAAGTCTAATCAATAGTAACACATGTAGAAGCGTAATGTAATGAGTGAGTGGTTCATTAGATATTTAGCATGTATCCTCAGCAAAGCCTGGTACACAAGTGGTCTAGTCAACGTCGTTGGGTCTGGCGTACTCATCCTACATTGTTAATAGCATTAAGATACGCTACATGAAAAACACGATTTCTTCCATTGCAAATAATGAGAGTTTAATCACATATGCAATATGATATTTCACGCTAGTGTATTGTATTCTAAATATTAACTTTATAAATAATAACAAAAACTTCTCTTTTAAAATCAGTAAACAAGTTTACAAGGAAGTTGTGTAATATTCTACGTTTTGCAGGTTCATTTTTTTGGAAGATGAAACGAGTTCATTTAAAATCTGGGAACTTGGAGTTGTATGTGGCCACGCTTTTATGAACGGGATTCTTACTAATCAAGCTACATTAGGTGGCGATAAAAATACTACACACTGTCGCCAAATACACGTCTAAACTAGACTGATGAGGAGGTGAGTCAGTTCTTGAAAGATCAGACAGAAAGACCTTGTCAGTTGTTTGACAAGATGTTGCAGTATTTGGATAAACAAAACCAACTTTCAGATGAACCATCTGGGTTCATGAAAGGCAAATCGACTATAGACGCTGTTGTGAGTCTGGTCAACTTGGTTGTCGATGGATTAGAAAATCGAAATACCACCCTAGATGCGTTTCTCGACATATCAAAGACATTCGACTGAGCTGACCACACATCAATGCTCGATAAACTGGAATCACCTGGCATCCAAGGCGTGCCATACTAGTGGTTTAGATCATTTTTAAGCGACAGAACTCAAGTTGTCCAAATATTAAATCAGCTTTCAAATTCAATTCAGTTGAGCTACGGAGTCCCCCAGGGGTCAATTCTTATCTCAGTTCTGTTTCTCATATATGGCAATGGCATCGGGTCATTACTACTGCTGTAAAGTCGTGCAGTATGCTGATGACACGACTATCTGTTTCACTGGAAAATCATAAACTCTTTTGGAAGAACGAACTTTTGTTGAAATGAAAAATTGCGTTCAACATTTCAACAGCCTCAATCTCAAAACAAACACTTCAAAACCCAATGCCATTAACTGTAATCTGCGGCATATGGACCCAGAATGTGGCCCTGCCGTCATGTTGGTAGATTTAATTATAGAAAAAGTCTACAGCACTAAATTCCTTGGAATACACCTAGATCGAGGGTTGACATGGAATGATCACATTGACCATGTTTGCATCAAATTATCCTCAGGTATGTATGTTTTGAGGTCATTAGCCATGGATTGCCCGACTCAGGTTCTGATGACGGCATATCATGGCTTGATTTACCCCATCTTACCTACGGAGTGGTAATATGGGGTGTCAGTGCAAACAACCTGTTGATGAGAGTGTTAAAGTTACAAAACCGAGCGATGCGAAAAATCGCTCATTTGAATTCTACATTTATTTGAGAGTTTTGTAGAGAAACCCTCAAAAAATTGCAGCTGTTGACTATGCTAAGTCTCTAAATTTTCGAAACAACTTCTGCATATCTAAATGTGCCATGACTACTGGCCAAGACGTTCATTCGTATGAGACCAGAGGCACGGGAAACTACCGAAGTGGTAGACACAGAACGGTAGTTTACGAACATCTGCCCTCACAAGCAGGTGTTCACTTCATCAACAAGCTGCCCAGTTGGATAAAGAATGCCGTAACACCCAAGGTGATCAAAACTCGTCTGAAACGCTTTTAAGCGTCGCAAGCTTTTTATGATATTACAGTTTTTAACATTTGACTGGGTGATCGCCCAATCAGGAAATTTACCTCAGCGATGTAGATGGAAAATTGGTAAATGGATGAAAGTTGCATGAATGTTGAATTGTATGTTTGAATATAATCCTGATGTGGTGAGAATGAAAACAATTCTAGCTTTGATACTTTGATACTGACGGGTGCTACACGTGTGAATCATGTATCTGTAATAATTATTGATTGATTGATGGATTGATTGACCAGCATTATCGCGCCAAGCGTCCCGCAAATTATGCGAAAAAAGCCCACATCGAAAAAAGCGCACAAATGGATATTTGCGAAGGAAGCGCACAAGAGCCAATGTGACAATTTAGAGTAGGGATGCGTGACCAAGGAAATGAATACTTGGAGCACATTGGAGGCGTGTCATCAAGCAATACAATATCACAGGTAAATTCCTCCTGACCATCGACCACAGTTCATTCCACTCTTCAGGCGTGTCATCACGCAATACAATATCACAGGTAAATTCCTCCTGACTATCGACCACAGTTCATTCCACTCTTCAGGCGTGTCATCACGCAATACAATATCACAGGTAAATTCCTCCTGACCATCGACCACAGTTCACCCCACTCTTCAGGCGTGCCATCACGTAATACAATACCCAGGGGCATTTCCGAGCGGTACTTCCTGAAGTCAGATCACGTCCCATATCGTCCAACTTTCCGACGTCAGATCACGTTTAAGAAAGGTGGGAAAGTACCGATCGGAAATATCGGAAATGCCCTTGGCCATCAGTGCGGGCTTCAGTGGCGCACTTCGCGCCTACCCGCACTTCTGACGACAGAAGGAAAACATCCCTCGAGACGGTACCCAAATTCTGATCACGTGAGATTTCTACGAACACAGGAGCTGGATTTCTTTTGTCCAAAAGGGTTAACCGTGAGGTTTATTCGCAGTTCGTCTTTTTTTTGCTGTGCGAGCGTATAATTGATACTGTCTCTTTCACATAGAGGGTAGTTGAATACGCCTCATACTTCAGTTAAGTTAATGTGTAACTTGATACAGTTTTTTCGCGACATTACACTTTAAGGAATGTTTGACCTGATTAAGTCGAATTGCACACTAACACAAGTTCGTTTATCTAACAGCAATTTATAAATATTTTTGTTATTTCCCTCTTTTTGCCACCTATTTCTGAAAGAATGGTCAGCAATTTTGGTTTCCTTGTGCCGTTGGTTTTGTGTTTCAAAGAACTTTAATGTGAGGTGTCTATTAACGTGCCATCTCATGAATTATTTTGATTTGTACACTATTTTGGAAATTGGTAGAACGCATTCCACTATAAACGCCCCCAGAGTATGTTATTACAAAAACAGAAATGAAATTAAAAAAATATCTAGATGGAAAATTTTGGGGCATCCGGTATATTATAAAATTGAGCAACGAAATATTGAAGGTGCCCGCAATATCCACAATAAACCCGGAAGGAAGCACCCGTAACAATTTTAACTTTTCGCCAGGTCGCAACAGGAAGTAAATCACAAAGTTTCTTATTATATTTTGTAGACGACAAATAACGTTTTCCATTGTACAGCGTAAGCAAGTATTATATTGCTGGATGGGGGGGGGAGGGCTACATGCGTGGTGCATGGGCGGAAGTAAACTTCTGATATTGCCTCCCTCCCTACACTCGCAGTAAAGTTTCAGTCGGTCGGTCCGATAAACGCGATACTTGTGTACTAGTGGCACAAATATCTTAACTTTCTTGAAAGCATCCAAGGTTTGTAAAGAAGTCTGACGAGTATGTATTTCCCTCGCTTTACAACATCAATATAACACGTACTATTTTAACACGTACTGTAAGAAACGGGAAAGAAAAAAAAGAAAGGTGAATAAAAAATAATTGAATTACACAAATCTGTCTAAATTTTCGTACTAAAAACTTGGCTATAGTGAACCGACCTTGAGTAGATCACAAGACCAATGCTATACATTAATGCTTTTAAGTTTTGGGAGTGCCGATGGCCGAGCGGTCTAAGTCGTTGGACTTTGGGTCTGAGTTATAGATAGCGCAGGTTCAAATCCTGTCTGTGACCGTTGCACTTTTTATCAGTACAATCAACCTCGTACTGTATCGACTCTCCCCCGTATTCTGTTTGATAAGATCCTCGCACAGGCCAGTGGCCCACGAGGGCGGACAGAATAACGCTTAAAAGGGGATCGGCCTCTACTTAAAAAAAAGTATATTTTTACTCGTACAATCATTTATTAATAAGCTTTATTGCGGTCTATTGTAAAGAAGTAAAACCATACTTAACAATAATATAAAACGCAAAGTCACTAACTACAAATATAAACTTAAAGATAAAATAATTATGAATGATTGTAGAATTTTAGGCGAATTATTAAAAACTAATAACATCAACCTACACTATTAAACATATTACAAACTTTAACAATATTGTTTTAAAAAATCATAGAAGAAACATGACACTTTGCACTGTAAATACAACCCAACCAGCCTTACCAACAAAGTCCAATTACAGTAAGAGCTATTGAATAAATTAAAAAAGAATAAATGCCAATCCATCCAGTTACAAAAAAGACGTGAGTATAGAATGCTCAGCCTTCCATACAGATAAAAACGAAGTGAACTAGTATAATAATAGAGAAATAAGGATACAAATAAAACTGTGATATTATATATTGCAATTTGGTAATTAAAAAAAACCAGATGTATCATGTTTAATGTCTTATCTTTAAGATACGATTAATAAGCATCCTAACACATTATAGTTTTTTTTGCTAAGTAGACCTGTTGGTATAGGACAAAGTACAAAAATGTTTAAACATCGAAAAATCTAAAAAGCCTAAATTACATCTTTAAATGTACCACCCCCCATAAAGTGTGTGACTTTTAATATAATTCTTATGGGAAAAAATAAGGATGTCCTCTACTACTGCCGGCTATTGAAACGAATATATGAGGTTAGATATTACAATAGTAGTAATGACTTAGCTTACTAGCAGCATACAAAAGAGATTATTGCATTTGTTGTAAATGCGAAAATGGATCATCGTCTTAGGAGAAAAATGATTTATTTAGTTGCGTAAAGTGAATAAGTGAGTATGTAAAATCGAGACACATAAGAAACAGTTTCTTGTTACAAATTGTTTTAACTAAAGTAGAGAGTGTTAAAAGACAAAATTTTAAAGGTTTAAGTTTTCATAAATCGTCGAAAATAGCGCAATAGGGGTATCAGACTATTGCAGCTTAACAAATTGTCGTAATCGCTATTTAGCTATTGTTGAAAAGTAAATTTAAAACATTCACAGTGGGGGGGGGGGGGGGGGAGAAAATTATCTCACTTACTCGCCTATTACATCCCAGCCACCAATCTCAACATTGAAAGAAGCGTTTAAAAAACAAACAAATTTAATATTGAAAATTTTCGTTTCAAATTGAAAAGCGAATTACTCTTATTTTGTCAATCCAGGTTGCACAGTTGTATCAGATTACTTTTCACGTAGCGTGTGGTGGAGAGGAGGGGAATTAATAGCATTTCTGTTGTTAAAAGAGCGTAATAATACATAACAAAGCCAGATACATGACGATGGGTAAGTAATGTGTGCGGGGGTGGCGGTGCGGCTCTGCGGCGCGGCGGAGAAGCTCAAGATTGCATAAGAACCGCCCACCAGTTCCTCCTATAATCAGTTTATTGACAACTCCTCACGTAGGCTTATCAATAAAGCAACCCACAAGCAACTCAGTCATATTTCAGAAACGTGTGGATTTGAGCACAGGGGATCTTCTTTCCCAAAGCACCTAACAATCTCATTTATTGTACATAATAGGAATTATATATATATATATATCAACGCTTTTCCTCCACAGCTAAGTACAATTGTGTCTCAAGACTACCTATAAGGTGGAACAACCCTCTGTGTATCCAAATTTATTGTCATTAAACAAATTAAATTCTTAAAATAACTACACAACTGTATTTTTATAATGTCTTTTTGAAACCTTAGCCATAACAGGAATACAAGAGATAGGCCGATAACTGGATTGTAACATAGGATCGCCTTTTTTTAAATGGGAACAATTATAAAAAACTATAAACAATTAGGGAATACCCCCTCAAGAATACACAGATCAAAACAATAAGTTAGAGGGACTGGAATGGAATAAATAACATAGAAAATTACTTACTGGTAAGACCATATACTTATTTACTTTCTGATATTTTCATTGATTTCACTACACTAAACACTTACTCACAAGGTCCCTGAAAAAAAAAAACTGCAAATATTATTAGGTTTCTCACGTATTAGCTATACTAGTATAACTATTGACTAGTATTTAACACGTATTAGCAATATTTTAGATTATATATTGCCCAATCGTTCAACATCTTGTGAAACATAGGGAAATTGTATACCTGTTTTAAGAAGTATAGTATTGTATACTTGTGCTGTAGTAATACAATTTTCCATTCGTATTTTACTTATAACTTTTAATAAATTAAGAAGCGAAGTTTAACACATTTATAGGAAGTATTACAACATTGTGATAGCTCAGAGTTGATGGGGTTATTAGGAAGACTACAATCTCTTGACGACTCGGACGGTTTGGTTAAGATGTTTTCTAATCTAATTTTAGGATGTATTACATCTTTGTGATAACTCAGAGAGTATGAGATTATTAGGAAGACTGCAGACTCTTGACGTCTCGGACGGTTTGGTTAAGAGATTTTCTAATCTAATTTTAGGATTGGTTAAGAGGTCTTCTAATCTACTTTTAGGAAATATTACATCGTCGTGATAACTCAGAGTGTATGAGATTATTAGGAAGACTGCAATCTCTTGACGACTCGGACGGTTTGGTTAAGAGGTCTTCTAATCTACTTTTAGGAAATATTACATCGTTGTGATAACTCAGAGAGTATGATATTATTAGGAAGACTGCAATCTCTTGACGACTCGGACGGTTTGGTTAAGAGATTTTCTAATCTAATTTTAGGAATATTACATCGTCGTGATAACTCAGAGTGTATGAGATTATTAGGAAGACTGCAATCTCTTGACGACTCGGACGGTTTGGTTAAGAGATTTTCTAATCTACTTTTAGGAAATATTACATCGTCGTGATAACTCAGAGAGTATGATATTATTAGGAAGACTACAATCTCTTGACGTCTCGGGACGGTTTGGTTAAGAGGTTTTCTAATCTACTTTTAGGAAATATTACATCGTCGTGATAACTCAGAGAGTATGATATTATTAGGAAGACTGCAATCTCTTGACGTCTCGGACGGTTTGGTTAAGGGATTTTCTAATCTAATTTTAGGATTGGTTAAGAGGTCTTCTAATCTACTTTTAGGAAATATTACATCGTCGTGATAACTCAGAGAGTATGATATTATTAGGAAGACTGCAATCTCTTGACGACTCGGACGGTTTGGTTATGAGGTTAAGAGGTTTTCTAATCTACTTTTAGGAAACATTACATCGTCGTGATAACTCAGAGAGTATGAGATTATTAGGAAAGACTGCAATCTCTTGACGACTTAGACGGTTTGGTTAAGAGGTTTTCTAATCTACTTTTAGGAAATATTACATCGTCGTGATAACTCAGAGAGTATGAGATTATTAGGATGACTGCAATCTCTTGACGGCTCTGACGGTTTGGTTAAGAGGTTTTCTAATCTACTTTTAGGACGTATTACAGCGTCGTGATATCTCACAGTGTATGAAGTTGTTTAGAAGATTGTTATTTAGAAGTCTTGTGGCGACGCAGACGGTTTGGTTAAGAGGTTCTCTAAACTAGTTTTAAGAGGTGTTAGAGAATCGTGATAACTCACAGTGTATGATTATTAGGAGGATAGCGGTCACGTAACGATGCGGATGGTTTAGTTAAGAGGTTTCGTAATCCAGGTTTAGGTAGTATCACAACATTGTGAAAGAATATAGGAAATTATTAAGAATACTATACATTTTTAGCACTCTTGATGTTGCAGACGTAATTGTGGAAATGAATAATTCGTCCATGATTACCGATAAATATGTGATTATTATTCTAAACTACTAGAGGTAGGCTGTTTTAATATCTATACAGTGATTTATCTAAA
Source organism: Homalodisca vitripennis (assembly GCF_021130785.1). Classification (NCBI taxonomy): domain Eukaryota; kingdom Metazoa; phylum Arthropoda; class Insecta; order Hemiptera; family Cicadellidae; genus Homalodisca; species Homalodisca vitripennis. The sequence continues at coordinate 143,760,115 of NC_060215.1, forward strand.
CTCTTTGAAGTACGTGGTACCTTACGGGACTAGCGTTTATAAAAGGCTTTGTTATACCATAAGAAATATTACATTCCATCTTGCGTTTCCCGTGATCGCAGTATTATTTTCTCGCAGTCTTGTTTATAAGCTATTGATTGGTACTAAAAGAGATGGAACTCCTCTCGTATTACGTCTCAAGTCCCGTGCGCTACGTAAACAGGTTGCAGAATATGTGCGCTGTATTATCATTTGAGTATTGCTCTATGCGGGAACGTTTGGCATATACTTTACGGAAAATGATGATGCTGTTACTACTGTGCAATATTTCGCTGTAAATAGTATTGCTATAATCTCCTAATTATTACATTTTTGCCACAGTTATATATTCAAATTAATGTTAAACAACGTCATGTGAAATTTCACCATGCGTCTAAAGGCCAGTCATCCAATTCTGTAAGGTTCAAGGAGAAAACAAAATAGTATTCCTAATAAAAATATTTTCCATAAATCCCACTCAATTTTTAAAGTACAGGCGATTATCGCTTGGCTTCTAGTACTTAATTTTCTCTTATCTGACTTACAAAAGCCAAGCTTTTGGTTCTGATATGTTATGAGTATTCCAATAAAATGTGTTAAATAAGTTTTTACCATTGTTAACTCAATAATAAGTTTATGTACACAGATTTTTCTAATAAAATGTGCAAAAATAAATATAAGAACACGTTGAACAGCTAATGCTATTTAGCTGAAATAAAACACTCATTGTTATTTATACGGTGTGCTAAAAAACCACCCTAGCTAACGTATAAACGTTTTGGAGAAAAACGTGAAAAATGTATGTAGGTAATGGAATATAAGTTTTTGTGAATTCAATAATTTGAGTGGATTGTTCCGGAGAAAGAGCGCTCCCCTACTAAAAGTGGAAATGGAACCCCGCCACATAGATAGGGGAAAAATAACTATAAAGCATTTAGGTACAAATCGCGGAATCTATATCATTGTTCGTTTTCAAGATATACAAGAATAATATTTTAGTTTGATTAGATTTAAAAAAATGCGTAAACCCTATTTATGCACTCTGAGGTAACCTGGCTATGGGTGAAAAACTTTTGGAGGTGCAAGAAAATTGCACTCGCATTCATTAACAATTAGGGTTTACAGGTCTTTTAGGAATTAAGAGATGGTAATAAGGTTTGTCCTAGCTATTCATAAAACTGGTAAAAAAATAATTTTTCGATCATAGTTTTGGTTAATAAAATTTAGATCGATTTAGACATCTAAAAATGATACTGACCTCATTTTTACACCCACGTAATTTTTTAATTTCGTTAACTACTGTGTGTTAAGAGAGAAAAGTCAGTTGACGAGTATGAGTGGAAAGGCGATCTTCAATTCGAGGAATATCACTAAGTTTTTAAATAACCAAATGTTTCATATGTGATCCGGTTAAAATTAGCAGGAAAGTTAGATACCGGATTTGTTTGACATGTTGTAAAACAATAGCAGCGTGAGCGTGACACCTCCAAAGGTTTACTAGAAAAGTGTACCTTTGTGGCAGTTAATGTGATTTCGCGGTAAAACCAGCAAACTGCATCAAGCCTGCGTTAATCACATTAAAACGTTCCAATCTATACTGAAATGATTTTCTTTACTCTTTATCTTCCTGTTTACGTTTCTCTCTGTACATCAAAACTGATTTCTGAATTGACGTCTGAATTATTTTACTGTTTTTATAATTAACATGGTTGATATAAAATGTTCAAATGTTTTTTTTTAGTTTTGAAAATGAAAACGTGTGACATACGTACATTTATCATATAGTATGTTGACGAAACGTATTTACAAAAGAAATCTAAGATATATTTTATATTCCTGATCGTGTTTTACGAATTTAATATTTTGTATTCTGACCTATTTTGTGATAAGGCTTCATGGTTTATTTCAACTTAACAAAAGGTATTAGAAGAAATATACTCAGTTTGAAGTTTATTTTTGACGATGGAAGGGTTGTGAAGGAAACAGGATTTTCCGAACATCCTGACCACACATCGGTGGCTTTTTGTTTCACTTAAAGATAGAACTTGTCCGGGAAAATTTTCTTTCCTTCACAAATACTCTTAGTATCACTAAAACCTACATATGAGCAGTTTCTTTTAAGTATTTCGAAATTACGCAGCGATTATTTACTACACCTCGAATGTAACATTTACAAATTTCAGACCTTTCACTAAGCAGAAGGTGAACAGGAGCTTAACTCAGCATTCGCATGTAAGAATGTCCAACCAGAAATGTACATTCGTATATTAATATAAAAGTTTAATTTTGTGCTTCATAATTTTTAGATACAAACACTGAGGTGTTACTGTAAGATTAGGTTTACAGTTATAAAAAATTAATACAATGTTTGAGACGTAATGTTTAGCAAGAAAAGCACGTGTGCTTAAAAAAAACTGCACATGTGTTGTCACCACATATGGCGCCATCCACACGCATTAGAATGTGCATTGCAACCTTTCAAATCTATATAAAATCTGAAACATGTTGTGGATTAGTACGAGTTTTGACATGAATGTTCTGATTTCCACAAGTTTGTAACTTTCCGACAAATATAATATTAAAAACGTTCGCCCAGGAGTAATTTCAAATAATAAGTGTTTCAATAACTATGTTTTTTTTAATTGTTTTAATAATCAAAACACTGTGAGGAAAGCGGCTAAAACATATTGTATTTTGAAACGCCATGTAAGCATCTACTGTATATCATGTTCGATTTATATTTAAAGATTTAACATTCACAAACTTTTATTAGGTAAAAGCTTGTATGATTTCTTAATGGCATGAATATTATCTTTGAGCATAAAAAATAGTAAAACATATTTCTGAGTCCTGCGGCAGATCTAATGGGTTTTATCTTATTTGTTTGATCACTATTTCCCTTGGTAGGTGATGGATAACGTCACAGATAATTCCTGTTTGTCTCGGGTTCTAATCCCAGTTTGGGCATATACACCCCCAAACATTCATTCATTTTTTTTATTTGTGCATGTTCGCACGCTGACAAATATTAATTTACTCATAGACCGATGCAATGTAATAAATGGTTTCGGCCATGTGATCATTTCCAGAAACATGCTTTACTGTAATATAATTTACAAGGTCGTTGGGGGGGGGGGGGGGGGGCATTTGCCCTGACCGGCGCCAAAATGATTTAGAAATGCGGTTGAAACGATAGCATCTATACTGACGTACAGATGAGGAGTGCCAGCAGATCAGACGTGGGCGAGAACGTCGCCGCAGAATGTCGCGATACCTATGCCAACAGCGGCACCATGCCAGTGCCTGTACAACGGGCGTCTGGGGTTCCAACCGGCTAGTAGGTCTTACAGTCCGTGATCCGTGAAGTAATCACGAACACTCCCACGTCGAACCGAAGTCGATCACGTATTTATCTCGTAGTTGAAAGGGTCGAGGGGGCATCTACTCCGTAATAGAATTAAGGTACTGAGGCGTGTGTTCTGGAGAGCTCACACGATTGGATGATCTTGACGTCATTTGGTTATTGCGGTGGCACGGGAGAGAGTGGGGGGGGGGGGCTGAGGTAATTGGATTCCCCGATCGACAACAGCTCACCACTACTTTGTTACCGAACTTCAAGCTAAATTATCGTACTCTACTGATTAACCATTAAACATCCCTGCTTTTAATCAAACTTATTACCAGGCAATCTGGAAATTTCAGAACTTTCCAACAGAACTTCCTTCATGGAATTATGCGCTTCAACTCATGATAGGTGGGGGATGACACAGACATTTAAACAAATATTAATTGAATCCATGTTGTACAAAGAACAATCATGAAGCATATTTCATATAGTTATTCGAAACTAAAACGTAACAATTCTTGTAAAAGAGGCAGCAACTTTTATCAGAGTGTTCGAAACAGTGTTAATCAAACTTAATACGAGGCAATCTAAAAATTTCTGAACTTTCCAACAGAACTTCATTCTTGGAATTTTGCGCTTCAACTCATGGTAGGTGGGGGACACACAGATATTTAAACAAATATTAATTGAATTTATCTTGTACAAGGAACAATTATGTAGCATATTTCATATAATTATTCGAAACTAAAACGTAACAATTATTATAAAAAGTGCGAACAACTTTTATCAGAGTGTTCGAAACAGTGTTAATCATACTTATTACGAGGCAATCTAGAAATTTCAGAGCATTCCAAGAGAACTTCCTTCTTGGAATTTTGAGCTTCAACTCATGGTAGGTGGGGGATGACACACATTTAAACAAATATTAATTGAATTTATGTTGTAAAAAGAACAATTATGAAGCTGATTACTTATTGTAAAGAGTCAGCAACTTTTATCAGCATGTTCGAAGCAGTCCATGCTACTACTGAGAGTCCGCAAAAAATAAATCGTGAAACCTCCTAAGAACCGCCTGTCTCAGTCACTGACAGTGTATTTCAGCCTAACATACCTGGTAGAGTCTGCCATGGCACAGAATTCTTCATTAACATGTGACCTTTTTCTTCGTAAGCCTTTTAGAGCTGTTGCAAAGCCACATGGTCTTTTACTTTCATAGTTTTCATGAGTCGCTCTCGAAGACTTGGAGGACATTCTCCATATCCAGACCTTTGATAATTTATTAAGTGTTGCACCACTGTGTGTGCTTTGTTTCTGTAATTCTTTTTGGAAAAAAGGTTCTGTAAAATAAAAGTACAGTAGAACCCCTCATATCCGGCCTCGGTTTTACCGCACCTCGGTTTATCCGGCCACTTCCCGGAAGCCAATATTGAAATTTATTTACCACGGCGAGACAGCAGTTGCACGCACTAGTCTCCCACGACTCTTGCGTTATTTTGGTGTATCTATTTGTTTACATTTTCCTGTGTTGTCCTCAGTTGAGCTAATAGGTTTAACTGTAAACAGTTCGTTGATTATTTCCAGTGCGGTTGTACAGTACAGTACAATTGTTTTGTTTCGTCAAGTGCTGTGTACTGTAGGTTGGTTTATCCGGCCGAAATCCGGCCAGGGGCTCGGTCCCGTGGTATATGAGGGGTTCTAAAACGTATGTTATTAGTTACTTGAGTATCAAGGTAGGGAAATATCACTTAGCCAAATCTGGAGAAAAGTTTTACCACGCGAGACAGATCCCATGGAGTCAATTCTATCCGGTGTCACAACAAACTTTCCTCCTTTGATGCACTTAGAACTAATCTTTCGCTACAACGAAACAATTTAGCAAATTACTTGCACTCTTAGTTTAGTAAATTATATACTCTGAATCACAAATTCTTTGTAAATAAAGCTAACTTCTATTACAACTCAATAGATCGAGCAAGTATGTTTATGTTGTCAGTTGTTAGTTATGTTATATTAGCTACAATGTAACAACAAAACAACGGATTTACGTTACTCATTTGAATGGAGACGTGTATTTGTGTCCATAGAGAGTAAAATAATAGTTTACTCCTTGTTTAAAGGAATTAAACAGCTTCTCTTGAAATATTTGGGCTAAACATGGATTTTAATCATACATTTAAGAAGCCTGTCTAAAAATCACCATTGCTATAATTGACCTCTTCAGTTAAATGTTAGATCTTTTATATGTAACTAATTATTGATTCACTGATATCGAAAAATGACAGATAATATAAACGTAACATCAAGAATTAAGATTTACATGAAAAAGATTTGGAAGAAAAATGTCTTCTACTGAAAAACGAGTGGGAAATGGTAGTGAATTTAATTCCAATTCACCCATAATAATTGATCTAAAAAAACATATTAGTCTCCAAACCATTGAGTTTAAAGCAATGATGTTTCATCTATCTGAGACCTAAATTTAATGTAAATAAACTCCAATGAGGGAAGGTAATACATTTACCAGATTATTTTGTTAAGTACGTATGTGGATAATTAGAATAATTAGGTTCGTTAGATAAAGTTTTCATTATAGTGCCATAACAATCCTCATACCTGTGTGAGCCAGAATTTCTAAACATTGTAACTGTTACCTTTGTTTGTCTACTGAAATTCTAAGCATTATGTAAACAAAGTATAAGTTTTCATAAAGGACTGAGGAATATTCGCAAGAGTTTTAAGTCCACAGGACATTCCTGCGTATTGAATTTGTTTAAATTAAACTGATTGTTATTTATTTTACTTGGATCTAGAATTTTTGCAGAATGTCCTCACTATTAGGAACATTTTTTAAATTACGAGATTTAACTAGGAACTTGTTAGTACTTCTTCTATCGATTCCGTGCAGACATAAAATAGATAAAAATAACACTTATTATGTTGCGGTAGGTTAAAATCAACATCATAGTATAGGATGCTTCCTATATTAATTAATTATTTATAGGAATATTTATATTTAGATTAAGAGAATTGTAAATTTATATAATAAGTGAATTGTAAGAATTGTGATCCTTTGAGCAGTGCTGAATTTCTTGTCGATTCGGGTTCGAGGAATGCCTAAAAGCTTCCTTTTGTCTCTAGGTATTGAGCATAGGATACAGGTCTGGGTTGGATAGGTACCATCCAGTTCAGACATTGTGTTTGCTCAATTTTGATTGGCCAATGTTAGGTTGATTAGATGGTGGGAGGGACTTCTAGATCCTTCCGGTGGATTCAAGTAGGTTTTCAAGGGAGTCTTTGCTGTGTGCTCAGAGAGAGAAGTTCGTGTAGAAGTGATAGCCTACTCTTGCCGTATCGATTTTTCGGTAGGAAGGTTGAGTTTAAGATTAAAATTCTTTTCAAAATTTAAAGTTTGAAGTTTAAATTAATTGATCTATAACAGTTATTTTTGTTTGTTGGTGAAGTCTTCTGTAAATTGTGAGGTACTGTGAAAGTTAGAATTTAACATTTAAATAGAAAATTGCTTGATGATATTTTCCTGTTGAAGTTGGTTAAATCAGGAATAGCCTACTGATAAAGACAATTTATTTTATGTTCTGAGATTTTATATATATTTTTACAAGTTCCTAAATTTAACATTCAAAGCCAAGCAGATTACTCTGGATAATTCAATAATGTTGTAAATTGGAAATTTACAGGAAATAAGTACTTTGTAATTGATACAAATCAAATCAAATCAAATCAAATCATTTTTTTATTTTTGCCAGAACATTACAAAAATGTATAGCAATAGTCATTTTTCTATAATTTGGGTAGACCAATCACTCCACATTGAACCATCAAACATACAGAAATTCAGTCGCCCCACATTCACTCTTGCCAATTTTCCCATTTTCCAACGCTGTTGTCCAGTGTTCCAATTTGTGCGGTCACCCAGTCGAATGCGCATAAGCCCGTCAGCACTATAAAATGCTTGAGACGCTAAAAAGCGTTTTAACAAACGAGCTTTTAATGCCTTGGGCGTTGGGGCCGTTTTTGATCGAAATTGGCAACTTGTTGAGAAAACGAACTCCTGCCTGCAAGTGCAAGTGTTCGTAAACCCCCGTCCTGTGACTTTCCAGTATCGGTAGGTATCACTGCCTCTTGTCCCCATACGAATGTATGTCTCGGCCACGTGTTCATGGCACATTTAGACATACAAAAAAAGATTGTACCTAGGATGTAGAGACACGGCAGAGTCAACATTGCAAGTATTTTTAAAATGCTTCCTTGCATGTTTCTCTGAACCTTAGCTGTGGCGATTCTGCGAATCGCTTGCTTCTGCAATTTGAATGCCCTGAAAAAAAATGATAGTTTATGCGCTGGCTCCCCACAGCACCAAACCGTAGTTGAGGTGGTGGTAGATCAAGTCCCATAATAAGCCGTCATCAGTATCCTTGACTGCAGTATTTGGCTAAAGACCTCATTACATAGATGCCCGAGGCCAGTTTGAGCAAACATATCAATGTGATAATTCCAAGTCAATCCCCGATCCAGGAATATTTCCGAGAATATTTGAAACAGTCAACTTCCTCCAGAAAAAGTCCATCCAATAACACGGCTGGAGCCCGTCATTGAGTTTTCCTGATCGCAACGCAAAGTCAAGAATTTGATTTTGCGAAGAATTTTGAATTGAGGTTGAGGCTGTTTAAAGTTTGGACACAATTAGTTGGTGTCAAGAAAAAATTGCTGTTTTCCAATAGTTTTTTGATTTGTTTGGTGAAACAAAGTGTCGAGTTGTCATCCAGCGTACTGCACAAGTTTTTCCATGCAGTATTATAGAACTCCATGTCTTTGACCATAGATGAGGAAAAGAATCCGGACTGAGTAATTAGACCCTGAGACACCATAGCTCAGCTGAAATCGGTTCAGAGAATTTGTTTGAGATTTGGACGATTTGTATTTCTTGTGGCCTAAAAAATGAGCTAATCCATTGGAGAGCGGCACGCCACCTGAAGCCAAGAGATTCAAGTTTGTCATGCAATTTCGAGTGTACAACACAGTCAAATTGCCTTAAATAAGTCGAGAAACACACTTAATGAGGTAGTCTCGACTTTCTAACCTCCCTCTACAACCATTCGGAACAAGACTCACAACGCGTCTGTAGTCGATTTCCCCTTCTAGAAAACCAAATTGTGGTCAGAAAGCAGGTTATGGTAGTTTAGAAACTGAAGCATTCTAAGTTAAAAAGAGTTTATCAAAAATTTTGCTCAATGCGGGCAAAATTGAGAAGGCCTATAGATTATTGTTGACTGGGATACATCTTTTTTAAAAGAGGAGATACTTTATCCGATTATAAGGAGCGAGGGAAAAACTCCTTTCCTTGTATTGAAAAGAATGATTGATGACTAATTGGGAAAATGGACGCACAATAAATCCTTTGAGCATCCTTTTAATGAAGCCACACAGACATTAAATTAATATCGTTGATTTTTTTGCCGGGAGCTGTTGAATAATTCTTTCGAGCTCATCCTCCAACTACAGGACCGAACAGCCAATGATGACACTGGGCTCTTTCTTCGGTGGGGTTTACCTTGCGGAGGAGATGACAAGGACCTTGCTCACTCAGCACCGACGGCGAAATAAATCTGTTAGACTTCGTTCGCAGCACTCCGTACGCATCCTCTACAAGCCTTTCCCCTATTTAGATTTTATTTGGGTCTGTGATTCATTTTTAAATGTTTTATGATGCCCATCAAACAGTTTTAAGGGAAACATTTTTTTGGACGAGAGGTGATGATTGATATTTTAGAGACACTCATAAAGGCTTTCCCCGCACGCAAAAGGCACCAGGTTGGGGCAGCAAGCAGCCTCCCGCATCGGTTTCCGGCGTCCCTTTTTCGGGGGCAGACAGCTTGGGAAGGAGACTTGGGAAAATCAATGCACTTTTTTGTAAAAACTAAAATTCTTTTTGTAAATTTCCCCCGAAAAATAACAACGGAAAAAAAATAAAAAAAAAGAAACGACAAAAAAAAAAAAAAAACCAAAAAAAAAAAAAAAAAAAAAAAAAAAAATCCTCCACACCCCCCAACCCCCCCCCCCCCAACAACCTCCCCCCCCACCCACCACCAACAACCCACCCCACACCCAAACCCACAGAACAACAAACAAACAAAAACCACCAACCAACACCCCCACCACACACCCCACCCCAAAAGGGGTAATTGCACTGTCCCCCCCCAACAAACGAAAGCCTCTCGAAGAAAAAAAAGCACAAACGGCGACCCCATATACAGTAAATTACCCTCTCGATCCCCATATTCCCTTTTGTATCCATTATGTTTTTAGCCATTTCTCGGTGCAAATTTATGATTTTTTAAGAAGGACAGCCTAACTAGAACAGATGATACATTAAAAATTTGGAGCACAATTAAAGTGCAGCTCTAACAGAGCTGTGGAAGATTTCAGAAATCCCACTTTTTCTTTGGAAAGGGAAGCGATGAGGAAGCAATGTTACCTGCCTAATGTCTCTTATAGTTTTAGTAGTTTTTGGGGCTCCCTTTCTATTTTTTTTCACCACTAATTACAGCCTCTTGGCCGTAGTGGTCGAAGATGGCTGTGTTTTCATAACCGACCTTGATACAACTTGAGTTTAACAGGTTGGACATTGTCTTTGTGCCTATATTAATTATTAATATTACCTTATTTTGTTTGATTTTTATTTTGAGAAGAAGTCTTATTTTATTATTTGTTTCATTTTATATTAGAAGAAGATTGTTTTATTTTGAAATTCAATGAAGATTTTTTATTTTGAGTTTGTGTTGAAAATATTAGCACTGAGAACTTGAAGGACACAATTATTGAATAATTTGATTCATTGTTAATTTTAAGGCTGGACATGTGAACATTTGATGGGTTATAAATACGAAATAATTGAGAATAAATTAAAAGTAAAAAAGATAGCTTGGCGTTGCTGTATTATTCATTTTAAATTTTTTATTAAAATTACTATTAATTTATACTGAGTTTAATTATTGAATTCCATTGGAACTTGTGCATTCTTAAAATAAAGGGTTATTAGTTTAGAACCCAATTGATCGCTCTTATACTAAAACAAAAATAGTTGAAATTTGTTTATAGAAATTAACCTTACTATAGACACGTTATACATAGCCTACACGGTATTCTCATAACAAGCACACTGGACCTTTTTCGTTAAATCACCTCAACCGCATTTATATTACTTATAGTTTTTATTTTATTTTTTTTAAGAAAACGTTTTTTTTACTGATAGGTACAATCAGAGCCATTACTGTCAGCCCTTTTAACTACTACTGTAAAACCCCTTGTATTTGCATTATTCCCGCTCATTTTCATAACTATTTTATATTTAATACAAACACTTTCTACATCTTATAACATACCTACGAACAAAATCAAACATGTGCATGATGTCCACTGCAAAAACCTCCTAATTATTACATTATTGCCACAGTTATATATTCAAATTAATGTTAAACAACGTCATGTGAAATTTCACCATGCGTCTAAAGGCCAGTCATCCAATTCTGTAAGGTTCAAGGAGAAAACAAAATAGTATTCCTAATAAAAATATTTTCCATCAATCCCACTCAATTTTTAAAGTACAGGCGATTATCGCTTGGCTTCTAGTACTTAATTTTCTCTTATCTGACTTACAAAAGCCAAGCTTTTGGTTCTGATATGTTATGAGTATTCGAATAAAATGTGTGTTAAATAAGTTTTTACCATTGTTAACTCAATAATAAGTTTATGTACACAGATTTTTCTAATAAAATGTGCAAAAATAAATATAAGAACACGTTGAACAGCTAATGCTTTTTAGCTGAAATAACACTCATTGTTATTTATACGGTGTGCTAAAAAACCACCCTAGCTAACGTATGAACGTTTTGGAGAAAAACGTGGAACATGTATGTAGGTAATGGAATATAAGTTTTTGTGAATTTAATAATTTGAGTGGATTGTTCCGGAGAAAGAGCGCTCCCCTACTAAAAGTGGAAATGGAACCCCGCCACATAGATAGGGGAAAAAATAACTACAAAGCATTTAGGTACAAATCGCGGAATCTATATCATTGTTCGTTTTCAAGATATACGAGAATAATATTTTAATTTGATTAGATTTAAAAAAAAATGCGTAAACCCTATTTAAGCACTCTGAGGTAACCTGGCTATGGGTGAAAAACTTTTGGAGGTGCAAGCAAATTGCACTCGCATTCATTAACAATTAGGGTTTTACAGGTCTTTTAGGAATTAAGAGATAGTAATAAGATTTGTCCTAGCTATTCATAAAACTGGTAAAAAAATAATTTTTCGATCATAGTTTTGGTTAATAAAATTTAGATCGATTTAGACATCTAAAAATGATACTGACCTCATTTTTACACCCACGTAATTTTTTAATTTCGTTAACTACTGTGTGTTAAGAGAGGAAAGTCAGTTGACGAGTGTGAGTGGAAAGGCGATCTTCAATTCGAGGAATATCACTAAAGTTTTTAAATAACCAAATGTTTCATATGTGATCCGGTTAAAATTAGCAGGAAAGTTAGATACCGGATTTGTTTGCGTTGTATCACTTTCTACATCTTATAACATACCTACGAACAAAATCAAACATGTGCATGATGTCCACTGCAAACGGATTTCGCAGAATGAACCAAATCCAACTAACAACAGCGATAACAGGGCAAAGGGAGCGTTCGCTGATAGAGATTGAGATAACGATTCTACCTTATTTTATTTCGTTAAAATAGATCAGACTCCAACTAGTAACAGCGATAACGGGGCAAAGGGAGCGTTTGCTGATAGAGATTGAGATAACGATTGTACCTTATTTTATTTCGTTAAAATAGATCCGACTCCAACTAGCAACAGCGATAACGGGGCAAAGAGAGCGTTTGATGATAGAGATTGAGATAACGATTCTACCTTATTTTATTTCGTTAAAATAGACCAGACTCCAACTAGCAACAGCGATAACGGGGCAAAGGGAGCGTTTGCTGATAGAGATTGAGATAACGATTGTACCTTATTTTATTTCGTTAAAATAGACCAGACTCCAACTAGCAACAGCGATAACGGGGCAAAGGGAGCGTTTCGCTGATAGAGATTGAGATGACGATTCTACCTTATTTTATTTCGTTAAAATATACCAGACTCCAACTAGCAACAGCGATAACGGGGCAAAGGAGAGCGTTTGCTGATAGAGATTGAGATAACGATCCTTATTTTATTTCGTTAAAATAGACCAGAGATAAAAATGGTCTGATGAGACGATAACAATTCTAAATTATTTCGTTAAAATAGACCAGATCACTAACAGCGATAATGCTGATAGAGATTGAGATGACGAAATTTTATTTCGTTAAAATATACCAGTAGCAACAAAGGCTGATAGAGATTGAGATAACGATCCTTATTTAGACCTGAGATAAAATTGATAATCTAAATCCATCATAAGTATGCAGAAACTCTAAGTATAAAATAGTTAGGATAGGGGGGGGGGGGGGAATGCAAAAGAAACTGAAAATCTTTAACTTCAATAGTAATTATTCTTTGAAAATACTTTCCTTATATTTACGGAATTATAATTATTTAATAATTTTTGTTTTTTGCAACTGTATTAATACGTTTAGTAAAAACACGTTTTAATGTTTTAAGCGATCTATTATTTAAGTTCGCCATTTATACTTGAACAGCACGGAGTATAAATGAGTAAGTGATCAACGAAATATTTTAGAAAATTCTATTTTTAGTTAAAGGATTCCATTTATCGGACATAATTAAATTGATATTTTTCGTCTACATTGTGGAGAGCCATTTTTAGTCAAAATATACAGATATTATAATACCTTTACGTAATTATTTTTTTCTTTTAAGTTCCACGTCTTTGTGATGATTACAAGAGTGAAGTCTTCGTCATCGACTTTATTTAGATCTCTTCAGACAGACTTGGGGTCCAGATTCCAGGAATCAAGTGTGTGGCAGTGTCAGATTTCAGGTACTGCACTGATTGGAGGGTGACATTGAGCTAAAATCAAGTACTCGCAAGTTATAGTGTGATAAATTAAAATTTTTGTCTACTAAATACAATACAGAGTTTTATGATTAATCAAAACATGGTTAAATAAATTGGATTGTAATATCCAAACGTGTCCTCTCAGAAAGTTATCCAAAAATCAGATATTAAAAAACAGGCAAACTTATAAACTTCAAATTTCAGGCAAATATCAGCTTCCAACATTCAACGATGTATACTACGTGAAAGATAAGTTGAGAAAACATAATATTTGTTCTTTTATGAAAGTTCAAAACATTCTGCATCGATAGGAAACAGAACGGATTTAAACGGAGAGAATGTGAAGATGATAGCATTAAGAGAAAGTAGTCCGTGTTTCATTTTCTCAGAATACATCTCATTATGTTTAGGAGGTGTTTTATACTCTCAATTACACGGAGTTCAGACACACCTGCTCTCCAGTACTCCTTGCTAGCTAATTTGCCTCGCTCAAACTTCCTCGTGGCAAACTTCCATACAAGTTTTAGTCGATATGAAATCGTGGAACTAAGACTTTGTAAACCCTTATGATATTAGGAATATGGACGTTAGATTGAAATATACAGAATCATAATAAACTCACGTATAAGATTAAATTTAAATTTATCTCATAATTTGATATATTGTTATAAAGAATCTAAAGAAAGAATGGTTTTCAAGGAGTAAATAAAAAATCGGAAATAATTACACCGTGAAGTGGTTTATTCATTCATATCTTGACGTCAAAATATGAATGAATGACATTCCTGGATTTAGAGTTTAGGCAGTTCTCGTGGCGCTATAATTTGACAACATATTTATACAGGGTATGACTGTAAATTTATTTTCTTGACATAGAGAAATAAGAAAGGTTTATGACATATATAGTAATAAAAAAGATCTCTTTTCATTTAAAGAAATAAACATCTAAAGATAACATAATGTGTGTAAACCCTAATTTAAAAAATTCAGTTTAAAAGTAAAGATAAAAAATAAATGACTAAAAGACTATTTTGGATAAAGAACTGTTAGTCACTGAACCAAGTCAAATGTTTATCCATTTCCTTGCAAAGATGAACTTCTTTTAATACCTTATTATATATATTTTCAATGCTATCTCTTCTACAATGGAACCAGACTTTTACGGTTCATTGGCACTAGGTTTACTGAAGCGAGAAAGAGATGTCAGAATGATTCTTTTGTAGCAGTAAGAGGTTTTGTGAAGTAAGTATGTAAGCTGCTTTGTAAGCCGTCTAGAGATATTTTAGCTTTTCATTTTATTCCTCATCACAAACAAACATATCCTATAAAAATATAGCCAACGCCAACTTTTAAGGCGGAACAATCAGTTTCCAGCTGGAATATAGTGTTACATTTTTTAGTTGCTGTCCGTAAACATGTATTTTTGGAACACAGAAAAAGAGGCAAAATCACATCACTTTACGAGGAGTAGTAGATATTAGAAGGTATATCTAGGAGCATCTAGATTCGCATTATTACGAAGCTCAAAGAAATACTCTTTATGGATACTCGAATGAGTATACGAATTGTGTAGTGCGTGCACGAAAGTGAATTTTCTAAAGGAATTAAAATATTTATTCCCTTAAACTTGTTAAAACCATATAATTTCCCTAAATCAGATTTCATAAATATCTATAAACTCATTAAGTAATAAATTAATAAAAACGAGTCACAATAATTCATGTGCATACTGTAAAAAATCAAAATGTTTATTTTAAACAAATTTTATTTGGCGAAAAATTCCAAAATCTCCTACTTTAAATTTGTCTACCTTTCCTGTCATTTAAATGACTGGCGAATCTTGACGAATCACTGTTTGAAAAATTAAAGATATTATCCCAATTGAAAACCGATTGCTCCACCTCACCTTAAGAGCCAATAACACACACATTGTCGCCTCTTATGTAGACATCGTCGGTGTATGAAACACATGCCCAACAAACATAAGAATAAGGAGCAAAAGTCACGTCACATACTCGTGATGGTCGTGATGCTCAATACAATTACCACATGTTCTAAACTCTTGTTCTTGCAAACGTGAAATCGTTCTCTATACATAACGACCGGTAAATCAGTGTACGTCTAAATTCCGCCTTCCCTACTTGTGGTGCAATTGATCCGTGGACGAATTAAACACACCATGAACATAATTTACACTTGTGCCTTAGAAACTTATTAAAGAACTGTCCTCCAGCTGTCACGAGTGAAGGCATTCTGAGGTGAAGCAATTTTCTCCCCCAGCCACTGAACTGAAGACGGATGACCTTGGCCACAAATTAAGACATAGCTTTGGACCGTCTGAAGCCTATGTCACCATCGTGCAAAGTAGCGAGAAAGGTATCGATTTAGTGATTTAAACTTTCTAAACTTTCCTTTGCTAATCAAATAATCGATACAGGTAAGAAATAGGAAAAATGTGAAAACGATTCAAAGGTCTATACAGTGTTAGAGGAGCCTCGTTATGGAGTTACCATAAAATTGCTTATATTCTAAGTACTTCCGGTCTATTTACTCCACCCGTTTAAATAATATGTTATAAGAAATATACAAGGCTTATATACATTTCCTAAGCTAAATATAAACTCCCAACCAATATTGTTTTTTATCGATTAAACTCTCTTGGTCCTGATCGATGAACTTCATGAACTTAACTTCTGGTAATTTAGTTCCGGTAAATGCACACCTACTAAACTAATCCTCCGCCTGATCACGAGAACCAAACAAAGCGATATGATTTTTAAGACATCTCGCTGGAGGCCTTACATACATATAAATGACCATCGATTGAAAGAAACAGAACCGGTGTAGAAGGCCATATGGGAAGTCGGTAAAGTAACTGTACTTGGATCTCGTCATCAGCGATTTCAGGATGCACATTATCCTTTTCTCGATGAGTAATGCTTCGTACCTACAATCCAGACGCTATACTACTGGTAGGAGCGCCGCCTCTGATGACCTGTGATGAGTCAGTCATTCTTCAGGCATCTTAAGGCCAACGTTCGGGGAATTCCACTGACAATTTGATTCGCTGCGGATGCTCCTGAGGTAATTCGCGCGGCTGGACCCGGATTTATGAAGTGTACAGGTCTTTTATTCTCTCTCTATGTTATTTTCATTTTTAAGGTTGTTTCTTTTTTTACCCTAGTTGCCCTCGTTTTCTGTACGCCATTTATCTGCAAATAATATTTTCACGCGTACTAGACAATTTAGTCCTAATGTAACCTCCTCTCCCCCCACCCCCTGACGGGCGAGACTCGGTCTGAGGTATAGTAAGACGTTTACGTCACTTGCCACAGACAGATGAGTTGTGAGGGGGATTTCCGGGTAAGTAGAAACAGGGCCGTACTTAAAGTATGCGGAATCCTGGTGGAATATACTCACGGATACTACCCGGAATTCCCGTAACTCTCCATTCATGACACGTACAAACGGGCGACATTAACGTTAGTTTCATCCTTAATTCACTTCTATTATCTATCGACTCGTGATCACTTATCGACAATTTTACAATTATTAACATTTTTAACTCTGTAATTCTTAACTACAAAGGGTTTACTTTAATAACGTTAACACGTTTATAACGTTTTACACAATTGCGTATACCTTTGATTTTCTAAAATAAGAGAATCTTATAAAAATTAAGAGTATGGTCATATTATTATATAATTAGTATTAAAAATACCTAAAACTTTAAGACAATATCCGTAAAACGATCAAAATTAGTTTTAATTGCGAAACGTCGTGTTTAGCGTTGCATTAGAATAAATTATTTCACAAATATGCGTAGTTGATCAAACTAGATTACTAAACATATCGGACAATATAATAATGGGTAATGTATTAGGATATAATAGCGCAGTACACCCAGAACCTGGTGTAATAAATTCCTTTGCTCCTCGTTGGTCGCTTTACTCAAAGTGGATATTCAGATATCAAACATCTGAACGTAATTGATCAAACACATAACGTTGCTCTGGTGGTAAGGGTTTATTCGACGCAAATGTTGACTTTAGCTCTATTTCACCTTCCACTTACTGCAGTGGACTGAGCACAACTCGGTCAGTCCGCTCTGATCAGATATCAAACATCTAAACGTAATTGATCAAACACATAACTTAACTCTGGTGGAGCAACTGACTCCTCTATAAATAACGTAGCTATGGTGGGAAGCGTTGATTCAATGCGTATGTTGAGTTTAGCTCCGGACAGTTAACCTTTCTCCTAAGTGCAGCATCTGAAATCTGATGCTGTTGCAGATCTGACTCCTGAAATCTGGAGTGTCACTTTCATCTGAACGTCAGCGATGGAGAACGAAGAAGCTCAAAACGAATCCGCGGCATCGTTTCGACATCAGAGATACCCAAACTACAAAAGTAGTGCAATCTAGGTAAAGAGGTATTCTCAATGTCGCATCATGTCCACGACTGACCGCACTACGATGTTGTCCCAAAGCAAGGTGAATCCACCGAGTCCTCTACACAGGATTGATTTGTTGCAAATGTTGACTTTAGCCCCATTTCAGCTTCCGCTTACTTCAAAACTGGGCACAACTCGGTTGGGCCGCTGTAATATGGATCTTATCTAAAACATCGTAGTACACCCAATCGTGCACTTGATGAGATAATGAGAGTATCTCGTCATCTATATTACACTGGGTGGCTGCTGGAGCCTCTTTGTAATCTAGATGTCTTTAATGTTTAAACAAGGCAAATAGTACGTTTTGAACCTCTTAGTCGCCAATTCCCGGAGTCAAGTTTTTGACAGTGTCAGAATTCACGCGCCACACTAAGCGGAAGTTGAGCTGAAGTTGACCTCAACGATTTTAATAATTAATTTAATATTGTCTCTGTATTAAAAGTTATCTGTAAATGTTTATTAGTCTTGTATAATTTACTTTAAATTTATATTATAAGTATATGAAGTTGCAGTAAAGCCTGTAATGCATTTTAATGTTATCAGAAAGTCAGGGAGGGATAGGGAAGAATAACGTTGTACACTGTATCTTCTACATCTAGGTAATGAAAGTACAGAATAGTTTGTAAGTAATATCGCTAACAGCGGAAAGACAGTGTGACAGTAATGAGTAACATAATGGAAAGCTCCCCTGATTGACTATCCATATCAAATTGATGAAAGTGCAGTCTAGTGTATAAAGAATGTCGTTAATGATTATGCATCCCAAATGAAGTTGGTGACATTTTAGCGCAGACTTTAAAGCTATTTTACCAACACCAAATAGAGAGCAGTGCTTGACAGCGGAGCATAACAGAAGGCTCAATGAACACATCTAAAACTTAAATTTCATAAAATTGTTGAACCGAAAAAAAAACGGAAGAAACCTGTGTGTTACAACGTTTTAAAGGTCCTCTACTGCAGGTTGAGAGATTGTGACCTTCTTTTACTTTTTTATTCCACTTTTCCCTTTAAATATCCACTTAAACTTAACAGATTCATCTTCACATTTCAAAGAAGTATCCAGGCTCCCCTTGAAGGAAGGCATCTCTGGTTTAAGGGCGAATCCCATAACCTCCTTTACTCTACCAGATCAATACCATAACCAAGTTCCATAGCAGTTCCCCTTAGACTCAGGTAGCGGATACAAGAGTTGCACACTTGCAGAAATACTAACAGTTAAAAAAGTGACACAAAAATTGTTACTATACCCAGAACTTCTGACCTGGGCGGGTTTAAAACAGGAAGGGTCCAGCTGAGGACGAAACAGAATTTAAATTGATAGTTATAATCCTGTAACTAACCGCGACCTATTATACATAGGATCAACGTCTAGCATCTTCAGCCGCTCGGATACCGATCCTCGTGTAGGCTACTCTGTTCAGAGATTTGAGTCACCTGAGGTTGTACATCCTGAGGTCGACTTTAGACCCATTTCACCTTCCGCCTGGTGAAAATCGCAGGACCGTTGCTGAACTCAAGCGATCTCTCATGTATACTCTCGGCTCTAAAGATACGAGTGCTCTTTGAATCACTGGTACAATCAGTCCCTATACGTACTGACTAGTTTCATAAATGTTATTAGATATGTCATTTATATACCAAAATGAAGAAAATGAACCCAAATATAAAGCAATTATGGAATAGTAGAGGGTTCATTTAAACATATACGGCTATAATATAATCGTCATTCACTATTTACATGCCAAATTTATAACGTGGTTAGCCTTATGTTCTTTATGTTTTCATTGATAATACATTATATAACATTATTACGGATTAATACATAAAAACATTTAAAAATTCTAGTTTATGATCGCAATGGTACCAGTAGGGTGGCCAAACGGGTTGTGTGTGAGTAGCGGTAAATGTCTAAACTTTACCACTTGGCCACTTGGCCAATGGCGCAGTGTAGCGGGTACAACGGTTATCGCAAGATAACCAGATAAAGCAACGTCGAGCGTGGCTGCCGCTTGGATGGGTGGCCGCTGAGCGATCCTGTCCTTGCAAGCAGCCCACCTGCCCGGCCATTGGTGGTGGTTCGGAAGTCACCTTTAAGCCGTTGATCCCCAGGTTAAGTGTTAGAGAGGACTTCTTAGCACTAACTTCGCCTGGTAATATAAGACACCTTTAATTTTCTTTTTACATTGCTTCGGACAGAATATTTACGAAACAACTCGATAGATTTTACACCACAGTATAGCAGGTTCATTGTTATTTTGCTCCCACTTGTCAGTCCGACAGCCGAACACTGCTGTTCTGAGTGGAAGCAACACAATACCGCCAACACGAATACAATGGGAGTGTGGTAGGCCTGTAATGCTGAACAATACGTTGCATCACACCTCGTAATCACGCGGTAGCGCCAAACACTGTCCAACAACGTTTAAATAACACCTCACTTTCATTCTAACTTCTACCTGCGGGAATGATATTCAGCCGAGTTCGCCGTCAGATAGGTGTCCTCAATTGTGGATCAGTAATTTTTTTTTTAATTTTCAATACCTTTAAAACTAAATACTGCACTGAAAAGGTTTAAGATACAAAAGATAAACCTTCTCTGTTCACTCGCACGACATTGGTAAGAATTTTTATGACTTGTACTCTTTTCTATTCACATTGGCTCATATGACGTCTTCTGTATCTTTGTTTTATGTATAGCAAGTTTTGAAGTGCGATTCTTGACTTTTACACTCAATCTTTCCATTCACATTAGCTCATATGACGTCTTCTGTATCTTTGTTTTATGTACAGCAAGTTTTGTAGTGCGATTCTTGAGTTGTAAACTCAACTTTTCTATTCACATTAACTCATATGACGTCTTTTGCATCTTTGTGTTATGTACAGTAGACTGTGTAGTGCGATTCTTGACTTTTACACTCAATATTTCCATTCAGACTAGCGGAGCTCTGTATCTTTGATTGTGCACAAAGCTACTAAAACACCAAATGCACGGTCACTGGTTAGGGTGATTTAGTCCAAAGAGACAACGTTGTGAGGGTGATTTAATCAGTTGGTTCGTGTTTGTTCCGTTAAGCGGATTTCTGACTATGTGGCTGAGAGAGCTCCCTTGTGTTGCGCTCGCCATTCAGCGTCATCAAGTGTTTGGACAAACAAATAATATTCAGTAGCAATCAGAGGCTACTGTTCGGAAACTGCCTTTAACTCATTTGGCATATTAGAATTATTCATACAATTAGTAAGTATGTTATACACGTATCTTATCTTAACTATACTTGTTTTCTTTACCTTATTTTAAACCTGATACCGGTTTTGAAGACATAATCGTCAGTCAGGTCGAAGAATGATACAAATATGTATTTATTTTGCAAAGTCGAATGATGGTATAATTACGTTTAACAAACAAACACAAATAAAGATTTAAATTTGTACACTAGGCCACTGTGTAGTAAATATGTATTATTATATTTAACAACTGAATAAAAGCTATTGCTTAGTAGTTTCTGTGGCAATATAAGTACTGATAAGTATTCAAAACAAATCGTAATCAGATGTGTAGTAGGTAATACAGGATAAAAGATATGTTAACATACACACATAATACTCCCTCCCACATTCAATGCGCATTCAGACGATCACCCCCTCGTATGCATTAAAACGCAATGTTCGCTATTATGCAGTTATTTTGTGGTGATTCCGTACACATTTTTGATGTTCAATAAGACAAAAAGGATGGAAAAATTATAATTTTAATTGGCTTAAACTATATAAAGATTTTACTAAACAAAAATATTGCAAAGTTGGCTAATATTTTCTACAATTTTTTTTCTCATAAGGAAAAGTCTTATGGATATTCGAGAACCTTATCCCCAATAATATGTGTAACTGCAAACTGGTGTATGTGTAAATGTTAGCGACCTATTTACCAGAACAATGCCTGCGTTTAAACATGCGTATTTTGAGAGGGTAAAATAATGTTTTAATAAAACAAACAATACCTTGCAATAAAAATATCACAGACATAATCTGAATTTATGATTAACTGAATTGAAATATAGCAAAATAGTTTTATTCATAAAAGAGGAAAAATTCTACCAAAGGATGTATGTGTGTAATGGACATATTCTTATACACATCTTTTTACTTTAAATGTTATGGGAGCAAATTTAAAGACTTAATCCATCAATTAACCTTACTTGGTATTCATGTAAACTATTTTATATTTTAATTTTATTGTTGAAAAGGAGAGAACAAATAAAATTGAATAAAATTTTATTTGTTCAGTTATAAAAAAAAATATTTATTTTCTTGCGGCCTGCTATAATTTTAATGGTATGGCAGCTGTGGTAACATAAAACAAACTATTTGTAAAAATTTTGAAATCAAATACTTAACAATAACATTATAAATACACATCTATTTTTTTATTACATAAAACCTTTTTAGACAATTACAATTAGTACATAATGCCAGGGTTGTGTGGCAAAAATGTCGCTACAACTCTCTTGATCCTTAAGTAGCACTGTCTTCTGTTATGATTAACTGAATTGAAATATAGCAAAATAGTTTTATTCATAAAAGAGGAAAAATTCTACCAAAGGGTGTATGTGTGTAATGGACATAATTTATTATTATAAACATCTTTTTACTTTAAATGTTATGGAAGCAAATTTAAAGACTTAATCCATCAATTAACCTTACTTGGTATTCATGTATCCCAATTTATATTTTAATTTTATTATTGAAAAGGAGAGAACAAACAAAATTGAATAAAATTTTATTTGATCAGTTAAAAAAAAAAAATTATTTTCTTGCGGCCTGCTCTAATTTTAATGGTATGGCAGCTGTGGGAACATAAAACAAACTATTTGTAAAAATTTTGAAATCAAATAATTAACAATAACATTATAAATACACTTCTATTTTTTTATTACATAAACCTTTTTAGACAATTACAATTAGTACATAATGTCAGGGTTGTGTGGCAAAAATGTCGCTACAACTCTCTTGATCCTTAAGTAGCACTGTCTTCTGTTATTTTCCCTCACTCTAATGTTTTTCAATTTCTATCTATACGAGGTGTATGAGGAATATATTTTTTTCAAGATTAACATTTTTAAATGGATTTGTTTAAAAAGATAAAAAAATGTAAACTTGCCAAAAACCAATAAAAATTCAGGATAAGCATGAGGCATAATATGTTTTCAAACGGATAAGCAATAAAAACATTATTTACAGAATGAAAAATATCTATTTCAATGGTGAAAATATTAAGAGGGTGTTGAATAAATAGAAAAACTAATCGAAGCTAAACTTTTATTTGGTGAAGCTAGAATTATGCCTTGTTTTACAAGTTAGCTATCAAAATGAGAAGGTATATAAAAAGGACAGGTGCCTATAAATAACTTCTTGGAAATTTAACGATGTGTGCGTTGAACGAACTTAACTTGTTTTAACGAAGCTATTTGAGTAGCTACATTACACATTATACCCTTTTTTTATTTTCTAAAGCTGATGTTTTGATTGATTGCGTTCATCCAAACTTACTCACCTAACTCACTCAGTTATTCACCACTATTCAACTTACTTTTTCCTCTTAAGTAATCGTTCCAGGTCATGAGTGCAACAAAATTAAAAGAGTTCCTAAGAAAAGGACACTGCTCGGCTATATAAAGTGTATCCATTAAGTATAGAATATTTATAAAATCTTAAATAGACATAAAATACAGGTTATAATATTTAAATTCGTAAATATATAAAAGCAATAACGTGTAATGTTGCAAACACAATGTACACAATATTGTAATTATGAATAATCGTAATAAAAAATTGAAAACTGTACTATCCCTAATAAATGTTTTTTCTCGTCATTTGTCCTCAGCACTGTTTGCTGTGTTCTGCGTAAAGCTTAACGAGCAACATCACTATTACGTGTTTCCTGAGTAGCACTAAATGGGAAAAATCACTGATAGGTTCTCCCCGAGTAAAGCTTAATGAGCAACATCACTGTTAACTGCTCCCTGAGTAGCACTAAACAGGTAAAACCACTGATAGATTCTCCCTGATTAATAAAAATAAAGGAGCAACATCACTATCAGCTGCTTTTTGAATAACGTTAAAAGAGTAACATCACTATTATCAAGAATATCATGAATCATAATCTCTCTAAATACGTCAGCAACCAAACCAAATTTCATATCTCATTTACTATTATCTTAAATTATTAGATACTTCGTTAAGTTTATAAGGCAGTGAAGAAATAAGTTTGTGTGTATCTAAAAGTCCATTATATCAATTACATGATGAATATAGATTTTTTAAGTGGTTCCCACGCCTAGAATTTAAGCAAAGGTAAATTTTAGTGTATAGCCACGGTCCTACGTAGGTATAGTACGGATAAGATTGCATTACAAGGAAAGAATGTCGAGTATATTGAGATATAGTGTTAAAACTGCGACGTTCATATAACAAGCTAAACCCTTTTATACATGGTGTTAGCTGAACAAAACTCTATTATGGAAATTTAAATTTTGTAACGTGATGGATTTCCAATAGGGTAACAGAGAAATCCAATAGTGAAACAGGGAAAGCCAATTGTGAAACAGGGAAAACGATCACAAATCTCAATTAAAGACAAGAGGAGTCGAGTGAGGTGAATTGAATAAAGGTTTTACTACGATATAAAGTCCTTATTGGGTTACTTTTTATAGCCAGATAAAGTTTCTGAAGAAGTCTTTTAACACCACTAGACAAGAGCTATAATCTTAACTCCCTGTAGACGAAGTAAATTGAAGTTACAAACTCTTAGTAATACGAGTATTCATCCAACTAAGAAATTGATAAGTTGAGTAGTTAACACGTTTCTGTTTTAAACGCTCCACTAATGGGTTTTACTGTTTATGTTTGTATGTCGTGTGACTTCAGAGGTACAAACTACTGTATAAGGGACGTATATTATAATTTAAGTTCACTTCAAGGAGGTTGTAATGTTATTGAAGTCAACTGTATTGTACACAACAAAAACCACAACTTACACGTTTTTAAAAACATTTTTGACTTTGTCTCAATAATACTTAGCACTTTTCAGATCCCTATATGAAAATTAAAAATTTACACCCATACGATATGTCCTCAATTTAATATGTTTAAGAAATAAAATACATGTTTTGTAATATATTGAAATTATGAATACTCAGCACTACTAAATAAAGTCAAAATATATAGGCATAAAATCATATAAAAACACTTATATTAGTTAAAAAATGTTGTCGAGAAAAGTTACCAACGACTACTGCGATTGGCAAAATATATCAAACAACAACGCAATACTCGCTTGACAGTATGTAGTTAGTTGTAATTCACAGCTGATTTGCACACAGAAGCAAAGCAACTTGTGACGTCACTGACTATACCAGCAAGCAAAGGAATAACTGATCTGTATACTCGCTAGATTAAACTTTTTATATCGCCATTAAAGTATTACATAAAGTTCATATCAGAAATGTATCAGAAAGATTGATTCTTTGTGATCACTTTGTATTTGAAAAAGTAAAAGATTGTTATGTTTTACTTTTTAAATAATTCGTAAACCTTCGTTGTACGTTGGGATCTAAAAGATTAGATTTGAGTCATTTACCCAATGACTACTTGGCAAGACACTTTTAAGAACGTATTAATGAAATATATCGTTTGTGTATACAGAATGTTAATGTTTTTTGGGGCGAATTCAAATTAAATTAGATTCAATTGAATGATACAAGACGAATTGGGTGATCCTATTTACGAACTTCAATATTTAGGTGTAACTTATAAACACCTCCTGAGTGTTTTAAATTTGTTTTAAGTTTTTTATTCTTCGATCAACAAATTTTGTATTAACACATAATTTTTCTACTAAAGCATCTTTGGAGATCAAAACCCAAACCTGCAGAAATATTACAGCTCAAAATATATAAAAAGATAGTATTTAGTTTGTAACAATGAATGTAACTTTTAAAAGTCAACTTCGGATTGCTTTATGTTTTGTATTTTACAACGCTGTGAATAGTGCAAATAGGGTGTGAGTAAATGAATTACGCTAAAATCACCAAACGAATTCTCTCAAACAACACTAAGAAAACCGATCACCTAACTTTACAATAAGATAAGGATTAACAGTATCACCAATGGTCTTCCTGAAGATGTCATGTCAAGATACTTAACGAAAACGAACCTCCAAAATATTATGCCATATTAATTTTTATAATTTTAATGTATTTTTTAGTTTTTATTTTGTTAGGGGAAAAGAGTAAAAAACCCTTCAAATCCGTGTAAAACCTTAAAGGTTTGCTCGATTCTTGAATGTTTCAACCCTTCTCAAAAAAGGAACAAAAAAATTCGGCTGTTGCACAGTTATCTGAGGAACAGGGTGACCGGTTGTGTGACCAGTATTTTGCTTAGAGAATTCCTCCCACCAAGTCCAACGTGACAATAATGGAGAAAAGGCCATGTCAATCCTTCGAAAAGACAACACAGTCAAAATCACAGTTACATGTAAGGTTAATTATTTACCTGAAGAAGGGATCAGATTGCAGATCTCGAAACGTAGTGGTTCTGATTTTGTGTGTGTAACAATAACAGTTTATTGTACTATAGTTAGAATCTAGCACGCATAATTCAAGTCCCCAGATCTTCCATTATAACATGGTACAACTACCTATGCAACGTGGAGTATTTACATTTGTAAAATAGAATACTAGAACCGTTCATCCTGTACTTAAAAAAATTTTAAATTGATGCAACAGTTTCTTAGTGCAAAACTGCAGAAGCCCTTTAAAACATACGTGGTAACAGTGTTAAAGAACATGATGAATGGAATAAATAATAACTAATTACGACATATGGATGATGTCTTCTTACATAAATATTGCAATATATGCACGTTTCAACAGCACTACACAGTCACTATAGTAGACAGAGAGGTTCGTTGTTTGAGTTCCAAAGATTTTACTCAATCAATCAATCTATACATAGGCCATTTTTCCCTAGGCATTTTAATTGTAGGTTATGTTACTCGTACTGTTAAAAAAATAACAATTACTCTTTTCAAAGAACATTTTTCGAACTACCCCAAATTTTGCGATATTGCAGTCAAAGGGTGGATCGATATGTATAGTCTACTGTGTAGGACGATTGATAGAGAGGATGGTGCTCCCTTAGTGTTACGGGATACTGTAAAACTAAATATGAGATAGCAGCTACCCTCTACCCTACTCTTCCCGATTATCCGAAAACAACGTAAAGGTTCTTTTAGGACCATGTTAAAGAAGGGCTTTCTTCAGCATCTAGTCCTAAAAACATTGTAAAAACAAAAATATAAAATTACATTAGCCTGAAAATTTTGGTTATAATCGGTTTGATCGTTTTTATCACAACCGTAACATAAGCTCGCATAAACTACACGATTACTAAAAATAACACTTTTTGAGTCAGGGTTACTTCTACTGTTGTTTGCATCTAGCCGAGCTTGGATGGGTGACCGCTGAGCGATCCTGTCCTTGCAAGCAGTTCGCCTGCCCGGCCATTGGTGGTGTTCGGAAGTCACCGAACCGCGACTTCCGGTCCCCACGGTAAGTGTTAGAGAGGACTTCTTAGCCCTAACTTCGTCTTGTAAAATAAGACCTTTTTACTTTACTTTACTGTTACACGAAAAATATATCAGCCAACATTTTGTCTGATGAAGAAAATAAACACTGATGTTAACATATTAGGCAAGTTCGTTAATTGACAAAAATTGGTGTTTACACGTTTGATTAATTCATTCCTCCCCCCTCCCAACCATAAAAAATGTGATTATCAGCGAATTTCAGCGGATACCTATGAGAGTTTTTATACGCGGGTGGTTTTTATAA
This sequence comes from Homalodisca vitripennis, assembly GCF_021130785.1. Classification (NCBI taxonomy): domain Eukaryota; kingdom Metazoa; phylum Arthropoda; class Insecta; order Hemiptera; family Cicadellidae; genus Homalodisca; species Homalodisca vitripennis. The sequence continues at coordinate 143,787,856 of NC_060215.1, forward strand.
AGTGATCGGTGCTACTCAGAAACATGTTGATATAAATCTATCTGCTAGTTAGATTGAGTAAGGCACTAGAATACTAGATAAATGTATTATTGAACATTTTCAGGTTGAAAGCAGTTATTATTATTGTTGTGAAGTACGCAAATAGGTGTAAAAACTGATAAATATACTCATACATCCGAGTAATAAAGTTGCCTTGAATTCTCTATACACTTCAAACCTAATTCTAAAGCTGTGCCATATTTAAAACGGCTTTGCGGTAAAGGCTTCTAAAGCAGTAATACGGAATATACCTCGTTGAAAAGGCTTAGCACATTACAGAACTTCAGTTGCTGGTAGCTTTACAGCCAACTAACGATGCATACATAATATGTATTCTTAGTGTTAACATTAACTTGTATTATCAAACTACCATTAATGCACAGCATCAGAGCTTTCTCTGAAGCTTTTAACTTTATGCAGTTGCATAACAGAGATAAAAGGTCAGTTTTACTGGCAAGAATTTGACATTACAATGAGGTTGTCAGTAATCTCCTACTTTAGGCCGTCTCGTAACAAAGATTGTTCAAGTAAATCTTACATATTTAACGTCTCACAAAAAATTCATCCTCAGGCATAATATCGGTGACACTTGCCTTGAAAAACACAATGCTGAGGCATAGTAATAGTTTTAAATATATTGTTAAAAAATTATTTGTTTGGATCTCCAGAAAATTTAATGATCCTGTTGTCATATAATCCAAATTAAAATCTCTCCAAGTATAAAATGAAATGAAATGAAAAGTATGACTTTATTAGAGGCGAAGTTAGGACTATAAAGTCCTCTCTACCACTTAACCTCAAAGACACACACACACACACACACACACACACACACACACACACACACACACACACACACACACACACACTCACACACATCTCACTCAAGTACATCTCTCGAGTAAAAAGTGTGAATGCGTAATTTTACTGAATAGTTAACCGTGCCTAAAACTTTGAAAAACAAAAAAAATTAGATCGATCTTAAATTCGATGAGCTGAAGGAGTGGAGGAGAAAAATTCTTGTAGTGTATCGACTCTAACAAGCTCCGAGAACTTATGGGCCATCATGTTGGAGATAGGAGATACATTTTGTCTTTACGATCCCGATCTGCATTCATGGCAAACTTATTGTGACTTCTGAAATATAATAGAAGATGAGTTTTAGACGAGAACCATACAATTTGTTATATGATTCAATAAAACCTCGTATGTTTCTGTATTTAGTTGCGTATTAACATATATATTTACATTGCAATTTTTCTATATGAATAACGTAAGCAAAACCACACGAATAAACATGGTGAGAAATTTTAAAATAATACTTTTTAAGCACCAAAAATTACATGAAAATAAATAATTCAAAGATGTAAATATGTGTTTATTACTAATGAGCTAAAATAAAAAAACGAATAATGGTGCTGGAAATAGTGCCAACAAGTAAACTAGAATTTAAATTACTATTATATTCCTAAACAACCAAAATTTATCGGAGACTGTAACTCTGTCATAAAATTTTTGCGTTTATTTTAATACAACAGAAACAATTACAATCTAATTGCTGAATCCATTGTTTAGATTGTTATTGAAATTGAAATGAATAAATGATTTATTTCCATCAGCATCATACAACAGAAATTGCAAATACAAAACCTGGAAATTGACTGGCCACGTAACCAGTACTGTGGCCAGTTTTTTTTATAAGGCAAAGATAAAAATACAATAATATTTTTTTTCAGTCTAGCACATAAAGTTTAAATATTCAAGAAAGACACTCTCTGCAATGTTGATGCTTTCAAACTCTAAACTAGACTACTTAAATATTGTAATAACTATTCAATAATTAGAACTGTGAAAAGGTTTTTCAAATGTGCGTTAACATTAATTTATGACATATATTGTATGCTATGGAAATAATTAAACTATATTAACTAATTACAAGATTCAAAAATTCTACATCTTGTTTAGTCATTAGCCAACTTTTCAACAGTGAACAAAATTCCCTAAGTCTAATGCTCTGTCTTATATAATAAGGGACTTGATTAAAATATTTAGGTGCAAGGTAACTATAGGAATGCCTAAAAATGGATTTGTTTACTTTAATTAGTCTAACATCACCTGCAGAAAAGCTCCTAGTATTGACTGAATAGATATGCTGAATGAATAGATATGCTTTGAAAATTATTCAGCTATTCAAAAACTTTCAAACCATAGTTATGAATTAGTGTATTATATTTCATAAACAATTTTACTTAAATGATATCTTATGAGAATTAAAAAACTTCCGAAACTTTTGTAATGCTTTCGTTTATTTAATGAGTAATTACTCCCGAGAGTAAATGAAAATAGTTAATTCTTTTCTGGGATAATCTAGGAGTTTCATTTGTTCTAGCTGTGGTATAGACTGTTATAAAATGTCATCCTAGAAATAAATGTTGGCTTTTAGTCTAGTTATAATATTTATATATTTATAATATATATCTTTTTTTGGCTAATAATGTAATAGTAAGTCATCGGAACACGCCGAGCAATCGTAAGCCAAAAATCTATTATAACTTTGTTTTATTTATTTATTTTTGAAAACAAGAATCCTTTTTGATTGTTAGTTTTATGAAGTCGCGAAAAGGTAAGAACACATTTCCAAGTATCCTTTCCAAAATAAGACTGTGAAATTGTCCAAGACTTTGTCAATGTCAGAATGAGGTCAACAGCGAAACGGAACATTCTCTTTCCTCTCCTCTCTTCTGAAGGTTAGCAACTCTTATCCGATCTGCCAATCAGAGCAGTATTTGTAGCCTTTTGTTCTGTTCCGAGAACATCATGATGGCAACGACAGACTGTATTGTTAGCTTAATCAATTGCATGTAATGAACCAAACCAGCATGTTCTGCTTGCCATCTGAGGAGGGTTGCCGAATCGGTACGATCTGGTTCTTGCCAGGTAACTTCACATCAGGCTCTACTGATAGGTAAGGACCTACATTTTGTCTGCCCACTGATGGCGGTTGGCTCAGTCCTCGATAGCATTCCTTCTGCACGTTATAGTGACTATTGCCTAAACCACCGTAGCCTACCAATGTGCCGTATACAAATTACATGTGAGATCCAGGTTTGATGCTGAACACCCTGGTCGAAAAATTCGATGGTGAGAAACATTGGTCTCTCTGTCCAGCTCTCTAGGCACACATCTAAGCAACTGCACTTTGAATCTTCCTCGAAGGACCTATTAAGAAGATATAAAAAACGCAACATAACTTTCATTATGGATGGCGCCAGTGATGACCGTTTAAAACTATTTAGTGTATAGCTTTATTTAAACATATATTACACAATCCAATTTAATTTACAAAATCCTGGGTATTTAAACGTCAGTTACTCGAAATCGGATTACTTTTACATTGTGGCGTGCCATATTTTCAGCAGTGAAGGGATTAAACAGAGGTACAGACACTAACAGGACTTAACGGGCCATTCATTCTCCAATTTGAGTATCTTCGTATGCTTTAAGTGAATCAACATAATCGTTTAGAATATTATGTATGTGATAGTTTGTGCTTCTCTCACTAAGAAAGCTACAGACTTTAGGATTCCTACCCACTGGGCTAAAATAGTTCAAGTGGTACTGGAATCTTTGGAGCTAGTCAATAAACTGTATAGAACGTCGCCCTAAGTCCAGCTTAAAAGTGCATGTCTGTGACGTAACTATTAATAAAAAATCAATTCAGTGCGAAGCCGCGGGTAACAGCTAAAAAACACACACACACACACACACACACACACACACACACACACACACACAAAATATACAAAGTTTACATTATTTGCCAATTGTTTTGGGTAAGAAACCATAGGATGATCATTAGAAACTACACTGTCCGTTATAAAATTAACACGCATAGGTTAATTAATATTTTTATAGTTTAAAAGATCAGCAGAGTAAATTGTAATATGTATGTAAAGTAAAATAATGTCTTATTTTACCAGTCGAAGTTAGGGCTAAGAAGCTCTCTCTAACACGTAACCTGGGGACCAACGGCTTAAAGGTGACTTCCGAACCACCACCAATGGCCGGGCAGGTGGGCTGCTTGCAAGGACAGGATCGCTCAGCGGCCACCCATCCAAGCAGCAGCCACGCTCGACGTTGCTTTATCTGGTTATCTTGCGATAACCGTTGTACCCGCTACACTGCGCCATTGGCCAAGTGGCCCTGAAGGTTTAGACATTTACCGCTACTCACACACAACCCGTTTGGCTACCCAACTGGTGCCATTGCGATCATAAACTAGAATTTTAAAATGTTTTTATGTATTAATCCGTAATAATGTTATATAATGTATTATCCATGAATTAGTTATCTAGCGATAACCACCGTACCCGCTACACTGCGCCATTGGCCAAGTGGCCCTGAAGGTTTAGACATTTACCGCTACTCACACACAACCCGTTTGGCTACCCAACTGGTACCATTGCGATCATAAACTAGAAGTTTTTAAATGTTTTTATGTATTAATCCGTAATAATGTTATATAATGTATTATCCATGAATTAGTTTTCTAGCGATAACCTCCGTACCCGCTACACTGCGACATTGGCACAGTATTATAATACAGTCAGTATAATATATATTGTGAATATAGGACAGATAAGAAGTAGCGTAAATTACCTTTTAAGAAATAATTCAGTGCACTGCAGCTTTTGCTTAGGATAGGTGGTATTGGCTTAAGGATTGGAAACTTAAGCCTTAACAAAATTAAACCGTCAGTTAAATTCACGTTGTGGGGAATTTTGCATTTTTGCTACTAAACCCGAACAAGAGGCACAAAATGCAGGTACATGGTGTGATAAATATAAGAAATAAAAGACCAAAACATCTTTTGTGCCTACAGTATCTAAGTTTTAGTTTGTGAAGAAATTTGGAGTTATTTATATGGTAATGCGAGGCACGGTGTCTGAGATATAAACGGTATTGATATCAGTCTGAACTCTCATGTCAACAATAAACTCCGTAGCCTACTGATCTCGGAAACCTTTGATGTACAGATCCACCTATCTGACTTTGAAACATAATGAGCGAAATATGTTTACGATGCATTCATACTGGAAAACCTCAGGATCTAGGTACAAAATTGTGTTGAACTAGAACCTTAGATTGAGATAAACACAATAGTTGAGGTAGGCGGTTTTTCTTGATACGTTAAAGCCGGATTACGAAGAGGACTTTAGAAGTAAGAATCTGTAATCCTTACGTTGTCCATAGCTTTTAAAAACACGGAAAGTAACCCATAAAATATTAGTAAAATAGAATTGTCATTTCAAATCGACAATTTTGTATGTTTTGCTACAAAAGGTATTCCTGTGGAACAATGTAAATGCAATATCCTAGGTATTACATAATATTAAAGCCTCTATTGCTTTGGAAGGCAAAGTAATTTTAGATTAGTAATTGCAATACACTGTTTAAAACACTAATAACGTCAAACGGATAAATGTTTGTATGACTGACGTACAGTGAGAGCTGTTGAAAATTATTCATTAAACACTGTAAAATTCATGGAACTATATTTTAATCATCTGTAGGAAGGTATTCAAACAAATATTAACTGAAAACAATTTCAGACTGTATTCAATATCGGATCGTATAATATTAATACTGAATGACGCAATGGTAAGATGAAATATTTGATTTTCCCAGGTAATGGAAATTGGGCTATACCTTTGATTGCATTAGTTACACAGGAGGTAAATCATTCATGCGGACGAGGTATACTGAGGTCCGGGGCGTTATATCAGCTAGTTGTGAGGTCCGACGCTAGGGCTCTCCCGCGCAAATTTGATTGTTACCTTTCATATATTTACTACCTGAGCTAGCTAAGCCTCTCATCCCACAAAGGGTAATCCGAGCGCTCATTTCCATGCCTAAATTAGCATTTGATGAGTTATCTCTTGCGTAACTAATACAATCAAAGTTGTACACAACTGTCCACAGCAGTATGGTAGCGATCCTACTTGTTGTTTCTATACGGTAACTAGGCAGCATACCTGATCCCGCCGGGGTCTGTGGAGGGGACGATTCGGAGCTTCGTAGTTTACGCCAGTGGCCGCGCTCCTAAACAAAAGATTTTTGTAAATTTAAAATCTAGACTATATTAAATTGATTAATTTCATTATATGAGAGAAGCGATGTTTGGATCGTCGTGATTTGGGTACAATAATAGTAAAACAAACATTAAATATCGCTAAGAGCCTGTTGTACTGGCGGCCATTTAGATTTTAGGACAGCAGAACAATGACAAATTTGTTTTACGTCCTCGTATTTGTTCGGATAGTTATGGGGGGTATCTATTTTCAAAGAATACGCAACCTATTCAGTTTCTTTTGCTATTTTTATTGATTATTCAAAAAATGTTATTTTTTGTAAATTATAGTTTAACCACTATTAATAAGAAATAGCTTCAGCTTATTCGGGTTCAAAGTTTAACACAAAGTGATACACAACATTACGTCATCGATAGAGCTTGGTTACCTAGTTAAGCTTCCACTGAAACAGGTTCTCTGTACATTATGATGGGATGTGTATCAGGAGCTGCCAAGCATGTCACTGTTCCAAAACGAATTTATTAAGATTCTTGGAATTCGCGTAAAGCAAAAGCTATGCTCAAATATGAGATCATTAGTGCTTTACCAGACGTGATGCGACGTGACGCGAGACAAGATACCAACGACTAAAGACATCACTGTGTGTGATGAGAGGAGAGACCGGGTCACACGGCCCATTGCCCTTCCCGACCAATCTGTTTTCCACCTGTCGCTACACTGGAACACTGTCATTACTCAGTTCATTAGAATCATTACTCAAAATATACATCCAAGGCCAACATTAAATGATAAATTTTAGGATAACTTCTACTGAAGAGTCGAATATATAAAGAATTTGTATACGGCCACACTTGAAAATTAATATGAAAAAATGGTAATGACTAACAATTACAACTGAAAAATTTTAAATGCCTGTTGAAATTTTCTCGAACACCTCCCATAAGCTAGATTATTAATGCTAATATGTTCACATGTAAGAGGCCTGAAAACGTTATAACTGAAAAGTGTAAACACCAATATTGTTGGTTTTAGATGATTCACTGATAAACTGGAGTTGCAGTTTTAAATGTGGAAACCAATATTTTCTAGTTAGTGTTCATAGCTGTTTATGAATTCAGTGTTGCAAGTGAAATTTCTCCAACCTAGTCACTCTACCAATTGGCTTTCATTTCCGGCCAAACTCATATTCATATTGGCCATATGCAGAAGGATTCCTGATCTTCTAATACGACACGATGCCATCTCCTCCAACTTTTCTTCACAGCCACACGCTATTCCGTTCACAATCCCACCTATGATAAAACGTGGTACAACAGTGGTATCAAGAACTGTGCATAGTTTGAGAATCTTTGCTTTCCTAGAAGTGACATACAAATTGTTAGCGTGCGTAGAAATGCAGAATCAGAGTAAATTTTGTTGGCGGAGTGGGGATGGAATATTAACAAATAGAAACATCGAAATTTGTATAATTTGTAACAAAAAACGTTTGTAATAGATAAACATGCATTGTTTCTGTACAGAAAACGTCGTAACTACTATTCATTACACTGATGTTTTAGATTTATTCTTGCAATGGAGATGTCGAGGTACCGATCTTGGAATAATACCTGAGTTAAATTTGATTTAAAAACGTTTCTATAAATTAAAATTTCTAATTTAGTGATGTTATTTTATCCTTTTGAAGTTTGGTTTGGGTTAGAAGTACTACTAGTTTTTTCGGCAATTTAAAATAAATATACAAAGCATACGATTTTGTTCCTTAAAAATATATGTTTAGTGACGATTTACAGAAATAAACAACACTCTAACAGTACAAAAGGAAAACGTAATGTAACTGGATCACGAACAGAGTAAAATAGTGAGAAAGTTTACATTAATTTAAAATTTCTGTACGTAAATTAAAATGCTAAACATTTATGCTAAGGTTAATCGATAAAAGTTGTACAGTAAATTGTTGCCAAGTTTAATTTAAGCTTGGCAAACATTGACGGACATATTTTGTGTTCCCTAGATTGCTCTGAATAACAGTCTGTTCTTTTCTTGGAACCCACTTAGAGATTCTTTTCAAGGATATAATTCTCCAAGAAAAGTAAAATTTTCGTCAAGAACTATTACACCGTATTTCTTGATGCGCTTACACCATAAACGTGTAGAGGCCCTGTGACAAAAATGGCGTCATGACTTATGAATAACTCCTGCACACACTTTAAAATTGACTTGGTACGCTATTTTCGCCAATTTGTATTTTAGTTTCCATAAAAAAAAAAAAAACAAAATGAGTACCGATACCTATTGATTTTTCGTATGCGTTTTGTACTAGTTAGACAAGCTAGAATAGTATTTTTAAAGGTTTATTAACTAATTATGATTAAATCTGTATGACTTTCATAATGGCTAAGACCATGAAAGCACACGAAAGAATTATTTTAAAATTTGAAAGATATAACGCTAAACACAAACCCTTTACTAATTTATAGTTAAATTGGTTACGTTAAAAATTAATTGTAACACTGTTGGATGTTTACAATAAAATTATCCTATCCCTTACCACATTTTGGAACTTATAAACTGTAACGAAAATATGCATGTAAAATATTAAACAATTCATTTCCAGGTAAATTTGGTTGTTACGTTAGGGAGTGCTGACACTCCAAATATCCGCAGAAGAGATCTTGTCATGGTTTATACACGCGCAATAGGAAATATACATGAAATAATAGTAGCTGGCACTTTGTTATTCTGGGCTACCGAATGAATGTCAAGGAGTGGCATGTGACGGTGAATGCAGAGACTCTGAATTAGAGGCATAACTCGAGGTCTATATGTCTAGGCGGAAGATCGGAACTGCAATGGTGGTTATTCTCCTATTTTCTCTTATAGGTTTTTCTCAGTGTCTAAGTCTTGAGCAAGCCAACATCTAAGGGAGACATCTATCTCGAGCCCGTTGTGACTGAAAGAGGCTTCAACAATAGTAGACTTCATCTTATTTCAAGGTAAAATGACTGAGGCTGAAAGATCTTACTAACATACGAGCTGTTTCTCGGGATTTTGGAAGGAAGCAGCGCCCTCTATTCTATCTGAATATCCATTTACTATGGAGTGACACAGAACAGTCCATACGTTCATCCATACACTGGACAGATGGATTGGATGCTTGGTAAAGATCGCTCACCTGTTTATTAAATAGAACACCGCACACAGACGTCCAACCAACCGCTGGAAAAAATTACGTACAGCAGATGGATATTTTGGAATCGCTCGCCGAGCGAGTTTAACAGGCGTCCGCATGGATGTTTTCATCTGCGCATGCGCACGGCATCACTTCAACAGACACCATCCCGGTATGTGCTCGCTGCGTAGTGTCTTTATTGGTAGCTGAACATAGTTATCCTTGTTATTTGAACCTCAATTACTAGCTATTGCAATATCACTGTCAGCCGTGTTATTCTAAACTCAATTATTTACTACAGTTATTTTGGGTTGGCATATTTGATTAGTTATGGAGCAGCCGATAGAAGAAATTAGAATACAGCGCTGTTGGATACTTGGTTACCTGCATATCGAGATGTGACAGTAAAGGAAAAGGCCTGGGACGAAATAGCAGCAGCGTTGGAGAAAGACAGTAGGTTAAAATCTAATAATTTCTACTAAATGAATAAGCAGGACTGTATTTTTGTCATCAATTCTGGAACTGTCAGCAGCAATCCATGGTACAATTCTCAGAAAATCATTGTTACACCAAGGTACACTAAATGCCAATATTTCAATGTTTTTCCTGACGGAGGTAGCAACTCAACTGACAGACTATGGAAACAAATTCATCCGCCCATTCGCTGGATGTACGGTTGCGGTATGGGGTCGTACCCCGTGGACATCCAAGACATAAAGTCCATCCATCGGATGATTGGTCCTTAAGAGTAACTTAGAATTCCTTCGACTCTATGATTGAGAGTAATGTATGTTTAATCAGCCTTACCATATGGAAAACGTCCAAGTAAAATGGAATAAAAGGAAAGAAAGCTTTGTGAAGAGTCATAAGGTTATAGATCCCGCTGGGGTGTTGCTCATTTATTGTTCCACATAAATGAAATCAACTAATAAAAGAGATGTTTGCATGTTAGCTAATTTTACAGTTTGTGTTTCCCTTAGTGAAGGAATTGGCGTTTTGCTTGTTAAGCAAAGTGAGAAATAAAGTTAATTAACTCTTGAGTGAATTACAGAAAGAATTTCAAACAGAGGAATTTTATTGGACAAATAACGACGGCAGATGTTATTCTGCTTTCTGTGTTTCTTTCTTCTTCAAAATGATATTTATGAAGTTTAAAATGCAAGAAAACAGTCGAGTACACCTCTTTAAGAAAGGCGCAAACATGTCCCAAATGTAGGTATTTTTTAACTGGGATATTCCGCAGGTTTTATTTTTCTATCTGTTATCGTTCACAGAGGTCACTGATAACAGTCAATAGTCACTGATAACAGATTTCAATGATAACAGAGGTCACTGATAACAAAAGGTCAATGATAACAGAGGTCACTGATAACAGTCGATAATCAGTGAAAACAGAGGATATTCTGCTTTCTGTGTTTCTTTCTTCTTCAGAATGATATTTATGAAGTTTAAAATGCAAGAAAATAGTCGAGTACACCTCTTTAAGAAAGGCGCAAACATGTCCCAAATGTAGGTATTTTTTTAACTGGGATATTCCGCAGGTTTTGCTTTTCTATCAGTTATCGTTCACAGAGGTCACTGATAACAGTCAATAGTCACTGATAACAGAGGTCACTGATAACAAAAAGTCAACGATAACAGTCAATAGTCACTGATAACAGAGATCACTGATAACAAAAGGTCAATGATAACAGAGGTAACTGATAACAGTCGATAATCAGTAATAACAGAGGTCACTGATAACAAAAGGTCACTGATAACAGAGGTCACTGATAACAGAGGTCACTGATAACAGTCGATAATCAGTAATAACAGAGGTCACTGATAACAGAGGTTCAGATGTCTTGTTAGTTACTGCTGTTTATTAGTATAATAAAAGCAATAAATCGTCTAGTGTCGTATTTGATGGAAGAAAAAGTGAATAGGGGCGGACTACAATCTACGATCGGCGCCATGTGGACGAGACTAAAAGTGTATTTACATTGTTAAACCATGACCTATCCGGTGGACATGCCGCGTCCTTATATGGACTTGATTGATTTAGCTGGTGTACAAGGAGAAAATAACACTTCTCCATGTCCTGATGGTAAGTTTCTATTGGAAAGTATATATGTGTGTCAGTGGCGTAAATATAAATCTATTTCAGGGGGGGACACTAACACACTAGGTGGTTTGTGAAGTATAAAATATCCTTCAATAATATGTGCTCCGGTATCTTCTCACGGGAAATTCTTAGGCTGTAAGACCTAATAAATGTGTTCTAGCTTGAAACAAAGTACTGAGTGTAATCTTAATGTTTGCATTTCAAAATTTGGGGAGGGGGCATGGCTGATAAGAAATTGAACGTGAAGAAATGGAACTGTAGTTAAGAATGAGTGACTTATCTAAACTATGTGGTCTATTATTGTGTCCATAATGTGTATGAGTATTATCTATGCGTTACTGCATGAAACAATAGTTTGCCTTACACTTGGAGGTTTGCCACAGGAGATTGAATAATTAAAATACTGCATTTTTAAGAGCTTTTTTTGAATGATGAAAGATCGTTTTAAAGAAATAATTAACATTCATCGAGAGGCTTTTTAATTTTGTTAGATCATTTATAAAGTTTAACATTTTGCACTTTATCTATAAATGTAAAAAATATACACATTAAAACATTTAAAAAGCTTTTGATGTGCATTAATTGTATGTTTAAAATGAGACACATTCCTTAAAAATACAAAAAAGAACAAAAGTGTTCAAAAAGAACATATTTAAAATTGTTCTTATGGGGGAAAACTCAAGGTGGTTTCACTACAGCCTTAAGACACTCAAAAAAACAATTTTGAAATAACCAAAAATTATGGTGTTTTGTTTATAGCTATCACTGCTTTCCTACAATTCTTTTAGCCTTGAGGAGTCCATTATAATGTCTCTTAACTATAGGAAAATATAAAAATGGATTTAAAGAAGTACTTCCTGGTCAAAGATCCAATTCACTCTAATTCGACTTAGTGCAGGAAAATCTTATATCCAAGAACCGAAAGCCAATTAACTTTTTCTATGTATAAGTACACAACCTACTTGTCAAGAAATCAATAACAGAATTTCCCTTAAGAAAGGTTGAACTTTATTTAAGTGCCTTTCAGTTGAGCAAATTGAATTCAAATTGAGGTACATCGGGCTCGGAAATCAGGAGGAGGGCGTTGGCCGGAGGATGGGACATAAATGAAAGTAAAAAAAGAGTGGCACGAAGGGGCACCCGATGAGGAGGTGGTGTGGTTGTACTGTATGTTTATTATTTAAGCCATATAAGCCAGTTGGCTCTTCGCCACTACTGCTGGCTGGTTGCCGGTTATTTCTCTCTTTCTACTTTTAGAACCTTTCCCACGCTCTTTGATCCATTTACATCAGATATACTTTCGTTATCGGTGGCGTCTCGATTTCTACGCTAGACACTGCCTTCAAGACAAGGTCATAAACGTTCACATTCGAAACGTAAAGAATTAAAACGTATTAAAACTCAGAATTAAATAATTAAAACAATTATGTAACTTAATGATTCTATTGCACGACAAACCTTATTCCCTTTACTTACAACTATGAAGCAAATGGGAAAACAAACGGCTATTTCTTTATCTACAAGTGCTGATGTGTTCGTTATCTTCTCCTCAGAACTCCAGAAGGCTCGCCTTATCTGTCTTAAGAATAGATAGAAATATTCAAAACCTGATACAAATAAATTAGTCACATGCCAATTGAACTAAAATAGTTTTATTTGTTAAAACAATTATCATCTATTATTTTAACCATTTCAATGCCCTTCATCTGCCAAAATTAGCACGGCTGACGATCAATTTCGTTCTTAGGAAGAATCCTCTATGGATTTCAAGAAAAACCTGATTGTGTGCTTTTGCAGTGCAAATTGGCTTGGCTCTTAGTCTATAAATGCCTAGCCTTTGTCTTATTGGTTTCTCTTTGACGTACTGTCACGCGTTAAACCTTATCCCCTTTACTCCTAACTACGAAACAAATGGGATACATGGGAAAATAGTGATCTGCTAGTTCACACTCGAAAGAAACGCTGTCGAAATCTTTCCTAACAATAAATTAGTATTAATCGTGTTTCTTAAATTACGCCTGAAATGACAGCGCCAAAAAAAATTTGTACACTTGGACTTTACAATGTTATGATATTCTCAACGTTGACTTAAAACCAGTCAAAGTGGGTCGAGAGATATGGTCATGGAACAGGAAAGATGAACTTTAATGAACTAATGTGTTTGATACCTACAGTGCTCTGACAAACATATAGCACAACCTTTAACACATATTATCTGTACCCACAACTGGGTTACGTTAATAATAGAGAGATATGGTCATGGAACAGGAAAGATGAACTTTCATGAACTAATGTGTTTGATACCTACAGTGCTCTGACAAACATATAGCACAACCTTTAACACATATTATCTGTACCCACAACTGGGTTACGTTAATAATAGAGAGATATGGTCATGGAACAGGAAAGATGAACTTTAATGAACTAATGTGTTTGATACCTACAGTGCTCTGACAAACATATAGCACAACCTTTAACACATATTATCTGTACCCACAACTGGGTTACGTTAATAATAGAGAGATATGGTCATGGAACAGGAAAGATGAACTTTAATGAACTAATGTGTTTGATACCTACAGTGCTCTGACAAACATATAGCACAACCTTTAACACATATTATCTGTACCCACAACTGGGTTACGTTATTAATTAATATTAAATTTTAATTTTATGTGGTAGAGACTCTGTCTAGGGCGTAATAAGAAGTGAATAATACCACATGTGATAAACGCCAACACCTGAAAGTGGATGATGTCCTTAAGTGGAGGAGATACTATCGTTTCCTCTTGAATTATTGTTTTGTATCGTTGTACTTTGACGCACTTATAGGCTAGATCTTATTACCGATTTTCGCAAACAATGACCTGTTAAATTGTATTTGTGTGAGATACACAGTTCGTTCGTATTTACACGTACAAATGTCTACATTTCCTTGAAAGAAAATTTAAATAAGCATAGTCAGAATATGACTTTTATGAATTCGTCATAAAGTTTGATTTGTACAGAAAATAAATAATGCAAGTATGCCCTCAATTCTTCAGTAGTAAAAAACGTTAAACCCTACAAGAATTCTCACATTAAACAAGTAAAAAAGTTGGCGTGATAAAAGACTACAGAAGTTATTAAAATCCACAATGAAAATGTTGATGATGTTGCAAACTGTTTTAACACGTATTCCATCACATAAAACTCGTCACAAGAGACTTCCAGAAAAATAATGCATTTGAATCTAAATATATTTTAAAGGTAGCCTATAAAGAGACTCTCAATAAAATATATTGGCATGTAAATGGTTTTTGGAAATATGTGTACGTGTTCTTGCATTTGAAACAAAGCCGGATGCAAATTTAATTCCAGAAGAGCGTTAATATTCACAGCCGAGCGTGACGTGAATCCTCAATCTTACTATCTTAAAGTCAATAACGTGTTCTATAAATAACACTGGTTGAAGAGACCGAAATAAGTATTCAGACGTAGTGAATCATTTAAAAAGCTAACCAATTCACCTATATTTCCAACATAGATAAAGGTAAATTAGAACATTTATTACTTAATTGTATGTGCACATGTATTGCTTTTATGTTCGTTGTGCGCATGTACAGTTGATTAGCGCACATGGTGACAGTAACTCGTAGGAATGTGTGTTGTCACAGAGTGACTTCTGATAGTGGTAAATAGAGGGACAAGTAGTGGAAGTGTGAGTGTGTGTTATGTTATAAAATACATTTTTTGTGTTTTTTGTTTTTTTTGGAGATTTTTTGGGAGTGCCGATGGCCGAGCGGTCTAAGTCGTTGGACTTTGGGTCTGAGCTAGAGATAGCGCAGGTTCAAATCCTGTCTGTGACCGTTGCACTTTTTATCAGTACCATCGATCTGGTACTGTATCGACTCTCCCCCTTATTCTGTTTGATAAGATCCTCGCACAGGCCAGTGGCCCATGAGGACGGACAGAATAAGGCTTAAAAGGGGATCGGCCTCTCCTTAAAAAAAAAAAAAATAAATAAATAAAAAAAAATCTTTGTAAAACATCCTCTAATATATGTGAAGTCACTAACTACCTTAAAAATATTTCTTAAGTCCAGTATTCATTTAAAGTTTAACTTTCACAACTTGAGGACAAGAATATTAAACCATCTAGAACAGGTCTTACATTGCAAATGTTTCAAACTATAAACCAGCATAGTTTGTTAAAGAGTGTATATTTTGAGGTTGAATTTGCGGCATTGTACTCTACTAATCAAAAAATTTAATTTGTTATACTACTTGACCTATTCTCTCATTTAAGATTTCCTTCTGAGGGCCATACCCCTGAACAATTGGTAGTTACTTCAAAAAGTTGATTTTTAGGTGCAGTAATGATGTACCAAGTATTTTTGTGTGCGTGTGAAAGTGGTTCTAAGTTACCTAAAATCCGTTATCGGTATAATCTTTCGATTGGTATTATGAATGTGGTTAGTATTGTCAATCATTACTTACCAATCATTAATAATCAGATAATCATTGCTAATATTGGTATCTGGTAGTAAATTTTATTGTGTACACTTGATTTGTTATAAATTCGATGTTTTTGTTCTGTTCTTTATGTTATATTACTTATACTTTAAGTTCATAAATAAAATTCAGTATTGTAAAATTTACTATATTTTTCTCTCTCTCTCTTTCTCTGTGGAAAATGTAGTTCTTATACTGTTTATTTAGTACATTATTCATGTTACTGATCGTACCCCGTTCCTCACTCACAGGCTACGCCCCTGATCATTTCCTGTATTTGTGTACTAAATACTGTGTTCTGTATCTACATAAGGAAATAAAAATATTCATTCATTCTTCTCCGGCCTTGCATATACGACACTAATTGATCTATTTTAGAATTTAGGACATCTGGTGACGGTTCATCTACTCTTTGGTACTCTATACTTAAGTAAGAATGTATCGCTTGACAAAGCGCACTATCTACACTATGTGGGAGGGGGGGGATCAAATTTAATTTATTGTGTCCCGATGCCAAATCAAAATTTGACTACTGACCTGCTAAACCTGTCAAGCCAATTGGAAAGCCAGTTTATAACATAAGTTTTCAATCGGAAGCTGCCTCATTGTGTTTCATTAGTGTTTCTTTCATGCAATGTGTCAGTTCACAGAAGATTTCACAATTTTTGCATGTGAACAGGATGTGGCGGCGGTGTTGGTGGTGGGGCAGAATCGTGTTGTTACCGCATTTACTATCTGTTCGACCTCTGTAGAGGTAGTTGCTTATTGATGAGGTCCCTTTCGAAGGTTAGTCGCTAAATCATGGCAGTAGAAGAAACAATTTAACACATTGCTTAAATTTAAATTTGCGAATTTCGTTTTATATATTTCGGCACTACGTAAAGACCCGAAAGACCCGGAAGGTTTTGTATTGTAAAGACTCTTTACAATTCCTTAAAAATGTTTGTGTCAATAGATTGTGTCAGATATGACCAACTTCTAAAAAATATGCAGAATAATGAGTTTAGGTATAATTTACGCAGCTATTTTATATTTTAAATTCTTTATGAAAAGGTCGCACAACAGTTTCCATGACTGTATGTACTAGTAGTTTGCTTTCTTATCACTGCATCCAAATTGCCTTCAAAGTACCTCGGGGCTTAATTAGAGTCCTACTTTATTTTTGGATAATGATTGACTAAAAATAGTAAAGTAGGGTGGAGATAATTAAATAAAAATAAAAAAGTGTCTAAAAAACTGATTTTAATGCACATCACAATGAGGCTTAGGCGTGTTTATAATATACGTACCATAAGATACCGGAAGGATGTCTTACGGCATAGAACTCACTACAAATCACGAAGAGCAGCATTATTTGTGAGAGAGGACCCGATACCAACAAAAGGCCTTACAGTATAGCACTCCCTACAAATCACGAAGAGCAGCATTATTTGTGAGAGAGGACCCGATACCAACAAAAGGTCTTACGGCATAGCACTCACTACGATCACGAAGAGCAGCATTATTTGTGAGAGAGGACCCGATATCAACAGAAGTTCTTACGGCATAGAACTCACTACAAATCACGAAGAGCAGCATTATTTCTGAAAGAGGACCCGATACCAACAAAAGGTCTTACGGCATAGCACTCACTACGATCACGAAGAGCAGCATTATTTGTGAGAGAGGACCCGATATCAGCAAAAGGCCTTACAGTATAGCACTCACTACAAATCACGAAGAGCAGCATTATTTGTGAGAGAGGACCCGATACCAACAAAAGGCCTTACAGTATAGCACTCACTACAAATCACGAAGAGCAGCATTATTTGTGAGAGAGGACCCGATACCAACAAAAGGTCTTACGGCATAGCACTCACTACGATACCAAATAGCAGTATTACTTGTGATAGAGGATCCAATACTGATTCCCAAAGGCGAGAGAAAAACTTAATTACATAAGAACACAATATGCTTTTCAAAAAGTTGATAGAGGAATTTTTCCTTAAAATGAAATATCAGTTGCGGTTATTGATGTGGTAGGTAGAGTACATGAGTAGTAAAATGGTTAAAAACAAAAAAAATAATTTTTTTTCACGTTATACATATTTATAACTTAAAACTAACCATCAATCATGTAAATATTAGTTGTATCTGCGCCATCCAACAAAATTAAAGGATAAAACGGCGATTTTCGGGCTAAAGGATGGCAATATTTGCAAACTTGCAATCTCAAGTTAGAAAGGATAACAGAATTGCAAACTTTATGTATGTATATATATATATATATATATATATATATATATATATATATATATATATATATAGAGTCTGAACACATTATTCTATTAAAACGGATTCGCTACCAGATATCGATTATAAATCGAGGTGGAGTTTAAAGTTTGTTCATAGTTCATAGAAAGTTGCTGTAAAAATTCAAAAACCTATTATTGTTATTTTCAATTTTCCTTAAGTTAAGTATGGAATTCGATGAAGAGAGTTCTCGTGTTGTTATAAACTTCTCGGCTAGTTTGAAAACCTATTCTCCAACAAGGAATGTTTATCCACTTTTCTTATATGACTTTTCGAATATACAGTTCTTTCTTAAACCTTACAATAAACCAATAGATTCATAAAAGTTACTTGTTTATTTATAATACAGTTTCGATGTACTTATTATATTGAAAACATAATTATTATGTTATAAATCTTTATTTCAATAATCCCTTTACAAATAAATAGTTTTATTTTCAATTTTATTCAATAATAAGGGTAGTTGAGAGAGCAAAGCTAATTCTAAGCAATAGGCCCTGTGTAGCTTCTCTCAAAAGTAATATGTCAAGGTTTGCCGATAGTAATAAAGTGAAAAAGTAATAAAATAAAAAAAAACTAAAAGGGATACTTAAACTGACCAGTGTAATTCCATCAAAATAACATTTTCCGACTCAGTTTTAAACGGGCGATAGTATAAAGGAGAAAATAACATCTTGATGTTAATTGGATCCTTGTAGATAGCCTTCACTGGAGAGTTTGTGGTATGGTTAACAGCATTCATTCTGATGTTGGTCATCTACCGCAGATCAAAATATGGATAGGAATAATTACTAGCTGTAATAATCTTTGTGAAGGGCCGTAGGAAAGCAGTTAAATTCAGTTTGGTAAGAAGTTCTGTCTTAAGGACTTTTACTTTGCTTTAAGATAGTAGCTATAAAGAAAAGTCAGGTTGAGTGCTCCATACAATGCAAATTGGCTCTTGGGTTTTTGGTCCGCAGCGTGTCTAAAATTTTCAATGTAACAAAGAAGTTAAATTCGGTTTGACATGAAGTTCTGTCTTAAGGACTTTTACTTTGCTTTAAGATAGTAGCTATAAAGAAAAGTCAGGTTGAGTGCGCCGTACAATGCAAATTGGCTCTTTGGTTTTTGGTCCGCAGCGTGTCTAAAATTTTCAATGTAACAAAGAAGTTAAATTCGGTTTGACATGAAGTTCTGTCTTAAGGACTTTTACTTTGCTTTAAGATAGTAGCTATAAAGAAAAGTCAGGTTGAGTGCGCCATACAATGGAAATTGGCTCTCGGTTTTTGGACCATTAGAATTTTAAAGATGGTCGATCTAAATACACATATCTCATAATTGTGTATTTCAATTGAATGTTGTCCAGCAAAAAATTGTGAAACTGTTTCCACATTCTCATCATACTAATTAATATACTTAAATATAATAGAAACAACAGACGGTGTTTAAATTGAAGGGGGTTGGCACCAAAAATAGCCATGTCTTTCAAACCATCGACTCCCATATGATTACATGACCCTGTGGAACACACTGCAACAGTGAAGGTCACGTTCTAGCATCTACTAAGGTAACCTAGTCGTGATGCTATCAGGTAATTTGCAATCTGGGATAAACAGATCCAACAGTAAGGAATCTTACACAAGGAAAAGGCTGTTGAGCTCTTATGAAAGCTATTATAAAATGTATACTTCTCGCGTTGTAAAATATGATCTCTTTGGAAACAGATACGCGCTCAGCGGATAATTTTGAAGAACGCAGACCAAGAGAGAAAATATTTTGTGGAACCACCTACAGGAATTTCTTGGCTAGGCCGCAGCAGCGTGGGGTAACACTTGAGGGGGTTGGTGTAGCAGTAAATATGTCGGAAATTGTGGAATGCAACAACAAACAATGAAATCTACAGTGTAAACAAACGTGAATAGAAATTTTATAAATAGATTGGATTCCTAAGACTGTCAGCAGCATTATTTGCTTCCTACCATCGTCTGCCTCCAACTTGACCGCAACATTCTATGTTTCTATTTCTGTCATGCCAAACAGTCCTACATCTCCTCTAGGTATGTTTTTGAAATTCCGCAGTCGTAGCGTTGGTTATTGCAGTAACGGATGGACAGTACAGTGACTATATTTCGTCTCCGACGGCTATTTCTTTATCTAATAGTGCTGGTGTGTTCGTTATCATCTTCTCAGAACTCCAGAAGGCTCGCCTTATCTGTCTTAAGAATAGATAGAAATATTCTAAACCTGATACAAATCAATTAATCACATTTCAATTGAACTAAAATAGTTTTATTTGTTAAAACAATTATCATCTATCATTTTAACCATTTCAATGCCCTTCATCCGCCAAAATTAGCACGGCTGACGATCAATTTCGTTCTTAGGAAGAATCCTCTATGGATTTCAAGAAAAACCTGGTTGTGTGCAGTGCAAATTGGCTCGGCTCTTAGTCTATAAATGCCTAGCCTTTGTCTTTTTGGTTTCTCTTTGACGTACTGTCACGCGTTAAACCTTATCCCCTTTACTCCTATGAAACAGATGAGGATACATGGGAAAATAGTGGTCTGCGGGTTCGCACTCGAAAGAAACGCTGTCTAAATCATTCCTAACAATAAAATCTGTTAATCTTGTTTCCAAAATTACGTTTGAAATGATAGCATTTAATCTGTTTAGTACGTTTGGATTCCTAACTTTACTGTCATCATATATCCTCAACGTTGACTAAAATCCGGTGAAATTGGGTCGATCGATATCGTCATGGAACAGGAAAGATCAACTATACAACACAGCAACATCGGATAACAACCGCTGGACAACTGTATAATTAACAAATTCCTTGAATTTGTAAAAGAATCAAACAACATCGCACAGTTCAAAGCTCGTCTGAAATAGTTCTTGGAAGTTTGAAGCTTTGTGATCTGTGGATGAGTTCGGGGAAAGCGGCTGAGGTAATTTAGCAGATTTGGTTTCTACAATAGGAAAAGCGTATAAATAAATCGAGTGTGTTCATTAAATCTTTGTGTGTGTAACCCTGATTAAACCAAAACAACTAACGACATTGTTAACCAAATTGAAGTTAGCTATAAAAATATGATTCATTTACCAAAGGGATGCATTCCATCATATTTTTAAACGGTATTTTAAAAATAAGTTAGGTATTAATTACGTAGTGAATATACCGGGTGTCTTAAAAGTCTCCCCTATTAACTTTTGGGCATGTTATGTGACCAACAGAGGAGTTTTTTATGTATGAAAACTTTTGACCTCCCAATGGAGTAATTTGGGGATAACTCAAAGTTTTTAACCACCACATTTGCTAGAGTAATATTAGAGACCTCTAGTTTTGCCATTATTCTTATTTTGATAATACCTTTAAAATAAGGTACCACTTGCTAGCGGTTCCTGTTTAAAAATTTTTGACTTACCCCAAAACTACCCCAATTAGGAGGTCAAAAGTTTTCATACATAAAAAATCCTCTGCTGGTCATATAAACATGCCCAAAAGTATATCACTTCATCTGTATACATAAGAAAGTTAATGGGGAGGGCGGTACTTTTAAGATACCCGGTATTGGTCTATGTTTATTATTCCCTAAAGTGAATTACCGGTGAAGCACCCGTACATTACCACAATTTCTTTTGAGTCAACGCTACTTGATTAATTGATTGGGATTGTGAGCATTGCTCAGTGTTAAACCACTTGCCACCATTGTTGCTTTTGTTGAAGAGACTAAATTTGTGGGCTGTCGGTATTATCAATTACATTATCCTCCGATGAATTAATTACTATATTTCCCAAGCTAAAATCTGTCACAATTGACCTATTAAATGTTAAATATTTTTGTTATTGGAGGTTTAGATGATTTGGAAGATGGATCAAACTATGAGATGGATTCCATTTCAATGATGGCCATGTGATCATACGGACATAGGGAATGGAGGGTTGGTCGTATGGAGAATTCCGGGAATTGCAAAGCCGAGAACGGTTGATTGCATACATATATCTTCACTGATGAAGGGGTTTACTGTATAAACAGGTGTGTGAACTGGAGTACTTGTACATGCACATGCGGTTAGTCTGTCGACAGTGGCCAGAATTACTATCGAATTTCATTTTTTAATTTCTATAAATCGAATGACATCTTTCTTATTGAAGTGACTACTTCCTTTAGCAGGCTATGGATGTGTATTTTGTAAAAAAACTTTCGTTTCACGTCACGGAACGTCACATCACGCATGTTCGCTCTGTAGCCGCTAGGGGCGGGACTATCGCGGCCATTTTGATGTCAGTGCGTTTCTCCGTTTCGTTAGGGGCTACCAGCCGTATTAGTAAGAGGTTGCTGTCGCTCCTTGTTGATGTGACTACTTCTTTTGGCTGGTTATGGATGCATGTTTAAAGGATTAAAAATAAATTGATTAGATCTTTTCTAGCTAGCAAAGCCGTAGTGTAATCTAATCCTGAAAGAAAATTAGTCTTTCTGTTGATTAACATTATAAACTTTACTCAATCACATTGAGCCTTACCTTACATTGACTTAAAAAATAAATTACGTAAAAACAGATTTTACTCAAGAAACGTCAAAACCATTAATTTACTTTTTAAAAGATAAATTAAATTAAACAATGTCAAACAATAAAACATTAGAACAGGAAGATATGGAACAACAATAGATGCTGTATTTACAAGATATTTAGCAAGATTTTATTCCAGAATTTTGTATTTCTTATTTCAGTTATCACGGATGAATGAATAAGATTAAACTAATCTTGTATTGTTTCCAACAGGAATTGGCAGTATATACTGTACAGAAAAGACACACATTACAATTTGTATTATATAAAGAAAAAATCAAATTAAATAAACACGTTTCTTATAGTAAATCAATCACGTTTCGCTCTTATCAATCTTATAATTTCGTTAGCTAGTTGATTGCTTGTTCTTGTTGCACAAAAAGTTTTTTATAAATACTTTTTCCTTTACGTAATTATTTATTATTCTACTTTTGTTGATGTCTACCTATACTTTAGTTGTTTTTTATGTAAAGTACAATTTATTTAAATCAATTTTCTGAGTTGTTTCCATACTTGAGTAATTATTGTTGTTTGTTAATCTTTATTTTTATTTTCGTTATGTTTTGGATATTTATAACTTGTTATATCTTTGGATACTTATTATTTATTATCAAATTTTTGTTTACCTATTTTGTTACTTTATGTAGATTTTTCATCTGATTGTATTAATTTTTTCCGCTGTATTCTACCATATATGCTTGTCTTTGTAAATTGGCTGCTGCCGTTGGAAATAAATAAATAAATTATTATCTTATCTGCCTTAGTAAAGGGTTGCTCTAAGGAAATGGGTCTACATAGGCAATAGTGTGGCCTGTGCTTAAGATAAAAACAATAATTGCAACAATTATTCCAAAAATGATGATATGTAACTATTATTGCTTGATCAATCGATCAAAGCCACAGCCCTAAACTATACGCAGCCAATGTCAATGTAATGTCTGGAGTCAAAATGATGGAGTGTGTCCGGACACATATGTTGGGGGGGGGGAGAGGTAGCGGTCAATCCGTCCATAGTTGGTCACTATCAGAGACTCGGCCTCTGATACAGTTAAGTTAAAAATACTGTTATTTATGTGTGTGTTTTTTCTTAATAAAAGTTGAAGATGGAAAAAATATTAGTAGTGTTTAAATTTAAAGAAATATTTCGATAAAAAATTTTGCGAGATTTAGTAGACATTTGTAGATGAGATCTATTTATTTGCTCTGAGAGATCGAACTAATGTACTATTGGAATAGCGGGTATTATGTGAATGTGAGACCGGAAGAAAGAGGTTTTAAACTGATATTTTCATTTTTAGAATGTTGTGGTAATGAAAGTGAAGTAATTATTTCGGAAAGACCAGATGGTAGTGAAAATGATACCGACCAAATCATAGAACCAAATATAAACGGTAATAATGAAAATGTATAAATATTTATTACTTTAATACTTGTGATTAAAGTCAGGGATCATTGTAATACATGAAATGTAAACAAATAATAAAATGTGTAAAATTATTATAGAATATCAAACTTTTTTTATGTTAAGTAATTTAGTGTATCATATTTCTCAAATATAAAAAATTACCATTTAATAATCAGGAAACATACTTTTTCACAATATACATTCACAGCCCGTTATAATAATTAGTCACTTCTGTTGGTTAGTCCCGCGACTGTCTTTCCATTTTTAATAGTATGCTTAATTATACTGCAAAACATCTTTTAATACGAAATTTAAAATATTTCTGGGTTTACATTTTCTTAATATTTTACTAAAACAGTTGATATTGTCTTTGAGCTCTAATTCTAGATACTCCAGAAGCCACGAAATCTTGTAGAAATGTACAAATTGAATTGTCATTTTCAGAAGAACAGAATTAACGTTTTTTCCAGATTTTGGCAAAACAATTAATAATATTTGTATGTACGTTAATGTTTTGTACTGGCTGTTATCTTGGTTTTAGCCCCATAAAATGAGTTCCCTATTTATGTGGAAGACCTGTGGCAGTTGTCTCATTTAAAGGACATAGGCTACGTATCCAGTAGCGTTTCGATTTTTAAAATACTTTTATTCGTTATTTGAGAAATAAATCTTTACTTTAATACTTAATATTTTATGTTGTAAATATTCTAATAGTATATACATTATAAAGCTCCAAATATTTATGATAAGTGTTAATCTGATCTTTAAAATGAAATATTTAGCCATTGTTCTACCATCAATAATAATAAGTGTTTGAGGTATAACATTGTTTCGGTCGTTTCACTTCAGGGTTTGGGTAGGATCATCCATGACTGTATTCGATATGGCTGTCCTAGACAATACAAGACTTATTGCATACATTATAATCACCGGGATTGCTTTCATGGGATATTTTGAGTGCTTACAACCGAAGCAATCAAAATATATTTGGCTGAGCTTTAGCGAAGCATATCACGTGTGGGGTTGGAGAATTTTATTTATGTCTATATATCTATCCAGAAGATATCTAAAAAACGAAGTGACTACAGGCTTAAACCTTTGCGTGTTTCGCATATATAGCAACTATGATTTCCATGATGGCGCATGTCACTCCATGGGATTTGGTTAAGCGCTAGCGAATATTTTTACATTTATCCTGTAGGTAACCATGATGGCAACAAAAAATAGAAGAGTAAATCAATTTGTAAATAATCTAAACCCAATCGTTTGAGTTTTCAACCTGTGAATAAAATTCACAGGGTAAAAAGAAAAAGTGCGGAAAATCAAAATTAAAACTCGGTGAAATGGTTTGATTGCGTTGTAATAGTATTTTTATTAAGACCATTGGAATGAGATATAATAAGTAATACATAAATACATAAGGCTAACATAAATAAATTATTAAGCTCCTCAAATTCAACAAATTTTGAATTTGTGAACAAGTGCCTCATCTACCCAAAAGGAACATGTTAGGTCGTACAGATATAAAAATTTCAATACGTATTTATTGGAACGTTTAGAGGAAATGATAAGAGCATCCATTTCAGTAATGGACATTTGTTACTACGTTTCTATTTTCATACGCACTAACGTGGTGTTCTACTTTTGTAACTTATAACGATGTAAACAAATGTCCGAAATCCTGCTATCCCTTCATTTTACTAAGTTTTGAGTAGGTCCAGGCCAATTTAGTTCAATCTAAACACAACTGAGAAACGAGGCTTAATTTTTATTTATTGCCAATTATAGCTATATTACACTTTTAAAAAAGTCCATCTTGAATTTAAAAAATAAGTACTACGTTGAAAGTGTAATTTCATATGAAAAGAATTATTTACAAAATATAAGTACATTTCATTATGAACATTATTTATCTTCATATTTATTTTCATAAAACAGAAAAAACAGAATCGTTTATTTTTTTAATCAAGGAATTTACTGTAAAACTTTATTTAATCAGATTCGTTCTCAATATCCAAAATGTTCTCTCGTTTCTCTATGAAACGTAACAGTTTGTTTATCCATTTAGTCTTAGGTAATCCTAACATAGATCTACGAAGGAAACCTATTTAAAAACAATTAATTTCCTATACTTTAGGTCTTCTCTAAGAATGTATACTATTGAAAACAAACGCATAATCTTTGAACTAAACGTAAACACTGCAGGAAGGCGCACACACACAATTTACACCTTCCTTGTTATCTCTCGTACATTATATAAACGTTTAATAGCCTAAAAATGGGTTACTCCACAAACTCCAGGAACTCCACTGGAACTAAACTCCAGTTAGTACACTCAGGTCTCGTAAGAACCGAGTCGACTGTTATTGTGTTTTTTCCTGACTGTACCTGGCGTACACAACACCCGATATAATTTATTACTGAACCTGGAGTAACAGCACCTGGAGTTCATTCCTTTCCCATTCAGTCACATAATGTAGCAATAAGTTTCTGAGAACATTTATGATGACAGCTCTGGATTCTCTATTATACATCTCACTCTCACAATGTTGTATGTCACCTTAATTAATTCGGCGAATACTGTTGTGTGATCCGGTCTCCGAACTGTAATGAACATATTTCGCTTTTGAAGAGGATACAAAGGATATTGTTGCGTCTTGTTGGAATGAGCTTTCCCTATCTGGAAGTGCCATTTGAAGAACTAGCTAATCATCTTGGACTCAGCGTCCTTATACAATAGAAGACGACAATAGAACACGCCACATTTCTATTCTAGCTTCTTAACCATTTTATCGACATTCCTCATCTCCTCCGTCGAATCGATTTCCGCATCCCTACCGGATCTCGCTCTAGAGACTTCTTTAGTCGCAGGCAATAAGATACAAACTATGAGTACTTTGCTCCTCTGCCTCGACTCAATCGCCTTGGCATTGAACTTTCCCTTAAATTGAACTTTCGTTTTTGAATCGCAAGATTACTGCTCCCCCATTGTGATTGCTCTTTTGTTAGAATTGTTGTAATGTCTGCCTCTTGAGCTTATTGTGTTCCACATTATTCTTGATGTCTTTAATATGTCTATTGTTTGTTATATATTGTTGCAAAATTGTTGTACCTTTGATAAATAAATAGATAACTCTATGCCAAAATAAGGTGATCAGAAGTCTTCGGCGAGCCTGTCATATAGAGTTATGCGGTCTGTGTATTTCTTTCTTCAACTTGAGGATGTTATACAGCTTAGGAAGAAGAAATCGATGTAATAGTCATTCCGATGTAACCTTATACATAGAGGAACGTTATTATATAATATTGTTCCTCTTCGTTTTGAATAATTTGTCTCTATGCAAAAAAGTATATGAAAAACAAAACATGCTTCGTGCGCAAAAATGTTTTTAAGTAACTTAGAACTGGTGGTGCTCAAAACACAATGTGGGAATTCTCCCACAACTTTTCAACGGATTACAATTTTAATCCAATCAACTAGTATCAACATAAAATTAATGATTAAATATAAAATTTGATTTTTACTTGGTGATGATTGTATTCTGAGGAGAAAAACACAATTCGAAATACACATTTTTAATTAGCAAAAAACTCGGGTTTTGGCACATTAAAAATTAGGTCATTAGACCTAACGTCCTTCCAACAATCAATACAATAAGATCAAACATCTTGATAAGTAACTTCAACGCTGAATTGTATTTATTTATTATTGTTATTGCTGGAATCTTAGTAAGTGGTGTAAATACTGAATATATCTTGGGTCTTAAGAATGCTTAGTCGGTATCATGACTTCTCGGTTCACAACGCGTCGAAAGATTGCTAGCAGAATTAAAATTTCAGTTTCGGTATGGATAGCTATCTTCAGTCACCAGATGATCAACCGAGACTGCCTGTGGATATACTGTTACAACCAGTAATGCACATCCACTAATAAACAGAGCTAAATCGAGATTGGCTGTACATCAACCAATCAGCGTTCGATATTATCTTCGAAGCCATGTATGTAAGTATTAACATTTCTAAGCGGATTTGTTGCCAGTTTCATGTTTAGACTAGATCTCCTTGAGCCAAAAAGGTTCTCCATACTGAGGTCAAAATAAAACAAAATATAAATTCTGAATTCTCTTAATTAACAAAAAAAGAGGTTTCTACTGTATATTTTTATATATTTACATCAAGATCTTAGTGGCGTTGATCCCATCAACATGTTTCATTCAAGGATATGACGAGTACTTCTATTTTTAGTTGTTTCCCTCTCGGACATGAGCGTGGCATCCATTTGAGAAATGCTGTCGCAAATAGATTTTAAAGCTTTTATGTCTTATCGAGATCTAACCAAAATTATGACAGAAAGCACATATTTATATATTATTTTTATATTTGTTAGACATAATTCGATACTTCTTTCAATGCATTTAAACTAAATTTATGTATTTAATGTCAATATAGAGCACCTGCATAGGAATGGATGATACCTATAAATATAAATAGTTATTTTTACTCTTGACATTTTTGAAAAGTAATTCCATGTAGACATTTACTTCTCGTTCATAATTTTCTTATCAACAGTAAAATCACCAGTTAAATATTGAAATATTGAGGTTGAGTTTGAAAGTTGTGAAAGACCAACTCACAAACTATTCCAAATGGAATATTAGTCCGACATTGATGAATCTAGCAGGCGTAGTTGAAATTTAAAGTGACAGGTTTATTTTATTCTTTCATTGCCCCATTACTCGAGGGGCTGGAAAAAATACATTTCATTTCTGTCCGTCGATACTATGTCTCGAAAATGAATTGCCCTGTAGAAAATTTGCATTATATTTCAATTTTGGGAGCCGATGGCCGAGGGGACTAAGTCGTTGGACTTGGGTCTGAGTTAGAGATAGCGTAGGTTAAAATCCTGTCTGTGACCGTTGCAATTTTTATCAGTACAATCAACCTTGTACTGTATCGACTCTCCCTCTTACTCTGTTTGATAAGATCCTCGCACAGTCCAGTGGCCCATGAGGACGGACAGAGTATGGCTTAAAAGGGGATCGGTCTCTCCTTAAAAAAAATATCAGCATCACTGATGGGATTTGCCTGAGCTAATATTTTTTCATTAATCTTGTTAGTAACCATGATGCCTTCGAGGAAATAGCAGAATAAATCAATGGTAAACAAGCTGAGGTCAATCATGTGAGATTTGAACACAAGTTACAGTAAACACACTTCATACGGTATAAACATAAAAGTAATAGACTGGAAAGTCAATGTTAAAAGTCGGTTACAAGATTTGATATCAACGCACTCTTGCGTCGCAGTGCCCTTCCTACCTCACCGAAACTGTTATTACCTAAACACTGCTATCAGCCCTAACTCAGTGAACAAAAATGTGGATGTATCACGTGGAAAGATTGGGAAAGATTTAATTTTGTAAGAAACTTCATTTATACACAGAAAATAATAAGTTCCATAAAGTATTAATCTTATTAGTGCAACTTATTACATGCACTAATGACGGTGCATGTCCAACCACGGAATTTGGCCGAGCGCCATTGAAGCCTATCACTTAGTAGCTTTATACGAATTATTTTGTTTATGATATCTGTCTGTCAATCTGTCTTCAGGACATCTTGAGAACTAAACATCGACATTGGGAGGGCCGATGGCCGAGTGGTCTAAAACGTTGGACTTTGAGTCTAAGTTAGAGATAGCGCAGGTTTGAATCCTGTCTGTGACCCCTTTTAATCAGTACCTTCGACCTTGTTCTGCATCGACTCTCCCTCTTATTATGTTTGATAAGGTCCTCGCACAGGCCAGTGGCAGAATAAGGCATAAAAGGAGATCGGTTTCTCCTTAAAAAAAAAAATGCATGCAACCTCAGCGAATCCTGTTATGCGACACGTAGTACGTACTCCTGCCTTGTTTATTATAAGCGTACTCAAATGTAGAAATGAATACGCGGAATAGTAAATTTTGCATCAAACGCTATTGAACAGATATAAAATATCAAAGCAAAGAATAACTCAGGAATTCACTAAACGGGTCTAAAATAGCTCTGCAAACTTGACTGGACCTTCCGCTACAGCGCGTGGGATTCTTGCCAGGCTTATTCACCGGGAAAACATAATTTCTAAACAAAGCCATTTATTTTTAAAGCTTAATTTTCATCCGGTAACATGTGGTCATGGCCACACATTTTTACGACTGGAAATATAGTGCGAAATGCAGAGCGTTTACCGTACTCTCGCTCAGTTTCTTGTTTGTTTTGTAGTTTCTGACCCTTATTGGACACAAGTCGATAATAGAAAATATAGACTTGATGAAGACTAAACTCAACATTACAGGTACAACAGAAGCTGAGTGTTCTAGAAGAATAACTTACTTTTGTCGTAAGGAATAGATCGGAAGAAATATTGGCTTGGAAAAGTACATTTTATTTTGAATTTGATAATGTTTTTTTATGTCAAGAACAAAGATGTGGATACACCAATATATTTGAAAAATTTACATATTCATTGGGAGTAATTGGGCAAGAGGGTTGGAAATTAATTTCAATTACTATGACGTCATCCTCGATGTACGTTAAGTGTGCGATAGCGCATACGTTTCACGTGTTACCTAGATGAACACAATTACCTGTTTCTGGTGAAACACGTGCTAATATAATACGAAGTTTTGAAGAATTTTTAGTTCATTTTCAATATTCTTAATATTAAAACTTTTACATTGTACAGTTTGTTATTTGGTAATGCTTAATTACTACAAAATTAAGATGTTCAAATATCTCACTTGAGGACATTGCCTGTATTAAACATTTATGAAATATTAAAATTATACAATGATATAGACTTTGATGAATCAAGCTCAATCTAAAATTTGATGTGAACATAGATGCTTGGGCTTTAAATTTGCTTCATTTTCTTTTATGTTATTCGATTCTGATACATTTCACCAAAATATTCGGAAAACATATGATTTAAAAAACAAACTGTATAATATGGTTTCTCGATTCCCTCCTAACAAGTATTCCAGTATTGTTCAAACAAACTTCTGCAATCGTAGGCTTGGTGAAGAAACGGGGAAAAGTTTCATTTCTGTCTTTCTGTTCTATCGAAAACGAACTTGCATACAGACTTGAAATTGTACATGAAGCTTCATCTATATAAGCTGAAAAAACTGAGCTTGGAAATAATGTACGATAATGCAATAATGTGCGTTTACTTGCACATTATTCATTTGTCTGCTCATGTGTTTTGTAAATATATTTTGTAGAAGCTGGAGTGGAGGTTACCAGCAAAATCTAATGGAACTGTGAGATATTTCAGCAAAACTTAAATATTTTGCCCAAATTGGAAAGTAAAGATTTACATTATTAAGAGAGCGTATGTTAAATGCATCCAGTTGAGATACAGAAAAAAATGATTAATTCAAAATCCAATTTGACTGCAGTAGAGAAACAGGAGTTCCACAAGACTCAATATTAGAACATTTTCAATGAACGATGTTTTAGAACGATTTTCAAATTTTGTACTCTAAGCCCAACAGCGGAAATTTCACGTATCCCTTTATTCTGATAATACAACTATTGCAATTCATGACTAATACCATTAAAAGTACATGGTTAAAGTAATTGTTTCTAGTTTTCTATTAATTACGTTCATTGTTTATGAATAGACTGTTCTTACCAAGTAATTTAAATTACACAGTGTCTAAAAAATAACATTTTAACTATTGTGTTTTGTTTAATAAAGCATTTATATACGGTACATAGTTTGGGTTGTTTCGAAATTTTTGTTTACTAATATTCAAAACGGCCATCGTGAATAATTTGTATTGATAATATTATTCATAACTTAATTTATTAACCAGGTGTACCCGTACATATTTATACATCTTTATAGAAGATAGAAATTAAAGGTTAGCTTAGCCTGGAAAATTTATTGTGTTGTTCAATTGCGTAAGTATTTGCGTTAGCTCAGTAAATAAAATTATGCATATAAATGGATTCATTCACTTTATATTATGTAATATATGATGAAATATATAAATTGTTGCACATTTACCACGAAAAAACTCTACGTCTGGACTAAGCTTCAAAAATTCTATGTACACTATCTAGGAACGCTGTCTAGGATTTTACATTGGAATGTTAACACTCGTATCATCATAGTGATAATCTCACTAATAACCCGTGTTCACATTTTTCGCTGTTCCAAGAGCTCAAATTCATGCTATTTGCTATTCATACAATTCTTGCTATGTTCAAACTTGTCGTTGATCCGTTTCCCAATGTCTGAGCCTCTCGAATGTAATGTGTGTCTGTAGCAATGTAAATTTTATATATTGTAATCACAATACAATATTGATCTTCAGCCAAATAAAGTAAAGGTGACTGACTTATTTTACCAGGCGAAGTTAGGGCTAAGAAGCCCTCTCTAACACTTAACCTGGGGACCAAAGGCTTTAAGGTGATTTCCGAACCACCACCAATGGCCGGGCAGGCGGGCTGCTTGCAAGGACAGGATCGCTCAGCAGTCACCCATTCAAGCAGCAGCCACGCTCTACGTTGCTTGATCCGGTTATCTTGCGATAACCGTTGTACCCAAGTTGATAACAGATTAGTAAGAGAAGGCTCAACGATCAGTTACGTGCAATAAATCTGCTTTGAATAATTTTTTAAAAATTATTTATGCTTTTAATCAGCCGATGACTGGTTCCACATTGCATTTTAGAATCAATTTCTACGCGCAAGCTATTTTAAAGTATTAGCTGAAGATACTAAACAATCGCCCCGCCTCAACATTTTCAAAACCCACCTGTTACGTCATTCATTATGAAAACTTCTTACAGCAATACTGGTACTCTATCTCTAAAAATATTCCATTGGCTATTGTTATGAAGGACTCGGCAGTTCCATCTTAAAACTGTGTCGTTATCCTTCCGTCCATCCCTGTCTGTCCGTCTGTGTGATAGCTTTTAATAGAAAGGTTCTTGGATATCCAGACAAAAGCGGTCAGGAACATAAGTGGAAAAATGGGGCCTTCTGAGAAGAGTCACAGATAAGCGACCCGAGAAGAGTCTGGACAAGAGTGCCATTTACGGACATCTTAGGAAAAGAAGCCATACACCCGGAAGGAAGATGTCATTCACAATCTGCTAAGCTAATACAATTATGTATAAATAGTAGCTTTAAAACTCACTTCTATAAAAGATGTTTGCAATTTAAATCGTTTCTTTGTCATGATAAATCCTTATTTCTGCTTTTTTGTAATGGTAAACTGCTAGTGTTATTTGTACATAACACAATTACATTTTATTTAGATAGTATCCATGAAATCGTAAAATAAAACTGTTCATACAATTATCAACGAATCATTATAACTGTGCAGTGTATGTATTATAACTAGCTGACAACACGCAAAACATGGAGGGGAAAGTACATTAGACTATATAAAATGTAGGTTTATTTGTTATTTTTGTACATTTAATTTATTGTTCTAAGTAGAATGCAGGAACTCTCAAGACTCGTTTGACTGAATATTGATCTCAAAATCAACAAATTTTTCAAATTCTAAATGTCCACAATTGGTTTTTATAACAGCTAGCCTATGATAGTTGGTATTAATAGTAATGATAAACATAACGATAACTTATGCAATAAAGTAATAACATGTCGGTATAATTTATTCTAGAAAAGAGGTGTTTTGTCTATTCTATAAAAATGGTTTCTTCCGTACATCACCTGTTGTGTCGATCATTGTACTAGCAATGTTACGAGTCCTGCGATAGCCCTTTGTGTCGGTTTATTGTAATAGTTATGTTTGTTTCTGTATGTGTCGTTATACGTCCGTCCGTCACTGTCTATCCGTATATGCGATAGTCCCATCGAGTCCCGCGATAGCCCTTTGTATGAGACAATAGACATACTAGACGTTAATATTGTTTTTACGTAATGATATACTAAGTAATATAACGAATTCAGGGCAGGCCGTACTCACGAAGGTAGCACTAAACGATGGACTGAGAGCAAACAGGCTCAACTCATCATCTCACAGAATACAAGCAGCGGTTGCTGAGATCCATAAATATCCTCTTCCGGTCCTAATCTTACTACTACCGTACGAGTTGCTTTTCCTCCTTCACTCTTACACTTATATAATCATTCTCAATCGTGTAATCGTGTTTAGGTTGAATTATTTTGTCCAATTAAAGTGTTTTTCTTTTGACATAACATTCCTGGGAGAAGAAGAAATATAGCGATAACAATTTTGTCACTTTATGATGATTTATAGGATTATAAATAAGAATTTTGGCTCATTTTTGAAGGTGGAAGTAAAGTGTTAGACATTTGGCTTCCATTAATGTTCGTCTAGAACATTGGTTAATGCAATCATTTAATGGAATAATTTAACCGAAATGCAAGCAAGTGTATTCGGTTTTGATTCGATTTTGATTTAGTTTCGGATTGGGTATATAGTGAATAGAGGGGGTGAATAGGGAGTGCCGATCGCCGAGTGGTCTGAGACATCAGAGTTTGAGATAACGCAGGTTCAAATCCTGCATGTGATCGTAGCATTTTTTATCAGTACCATGGACCTTGTACTGTATCGACTCTCCCCCTTGTTCTGTTTGATAAGATCATCACATAGGCCAGTGGTGTATGATGACGGGTTGAATAAAGCTTAAAAGCTTTAAGCTTTTTAAAAAATTTCGGTGTCACACATTTACAAACCGGTAATAATTGACGATAGTGTTATTTTCTCACAAGCCAACCGCCACTGGAAATGTAGTTAACTGACTTTAAAAAAATTAAAAGAGTATTTTTGGATATTCCATGAGGAGTGGTAAGAATTCAAAACCATAGAAAATCTTATATTCAAGCCGAAAGAAAAACTGTTAATAAACTAAAATAAAAACTATGATACGAGTATTTTACAGTATTTACATAAAATGTGACTGGAGGGATTGTTTTTTTTTTTTTTTATCTCGTTAATTGCTCAAAATATCTAAACAAAATATTCCATCACTTAGGCTTATTTTGTTAAATTGGTGGTATAAAAATATATTTATTCGTTGATTATTCTCTATGGTTAAAACAAGGAAAAATATTTCCAGAACAAAAGTATGTTTCTATGGAATACTCTACAATAAAGTATTATCCAATGTTTCGTTGAAGCACAAAACGTATGTGATGAAAGTAAAATTATTAAAAACGAGTTCTGTTTTGTGAAAAGTATATTGCAAAAACTGTACATAAAAATGAACCATAGGTAAACAGGTACTGCATTCAGGTTCAATGTTTAAAAGAGTATCACTTAAAGATGGCCTATTTACAAAACGTTGTTATTATTTAATTTGTTCCTGTTTCTTATAGCCTCTTATAAAGGTTTTTGGATAACTAATATTTATTTGTCAAACGTCATATAGTAACCACAAATAACTAATTATGTAATATTATAACTAACCACTAGTAACTAACATCACTTGTGTTCTATGTTTAATTACTGAGCAATATGCCAGTTTCGTTGCATTTCAGTCTAAACTTTCACAAAAGAGTTGTAAATATAAAGAGTAATCACTAAAAGTTACAGCAGAAAGGTTAACTACGTATGTAACAATATATTACTGACAGCAGTGACAGCTGGTGCAGCATTCCCAGTAAAACAGAACTAGACTTTCACGGAAAGCTAAACATCAACGGATATTTTAACAAAGCTTCGATAGTTATTATACACTTGTAACCATTAATTATGAATACTCTAATGGATATACTAGGTATGTCTCCATTAAAATTGTATTAGTGTAGTAAATATAAGTGCAATAACGTCCTTGGTAACCACATTGATCAAAAGTTACCCTGTAATTCACAAATTGGCAATATCTCTAACAAAGTTTCGTCCAATCTCTTTTCTTGCGAAACCTCTCCAGACACTGAAATAAATCTTTATTAAAAATAGCCGATTATAGACACATTTCTCCCCACACTCCCTATGGAATTATTCTGTGGGGCGGTTTTGCAAATACAGATTTTCAAACATTATACTGCAAAACGAAATGTATCCGTATAATCAATCATTTGGATTACCGAGAGTCGTGCAGAGAATCTTTCAGGGATCTCTAATTACTAACACTACCTACGAGCCTGTACGAGCTTGAGACGACCACGTTCTGCCGTTTCTTGTGCCAACCGTTGCAGGGCAGGGATGGATGTTCATGGGTATGGTACACAAACAAAACTATAGAGTAACTGCAACTTCATGAACGTCTCCCTTCTCAGATGGGTAGCAGGTTTATAAATTGCTTACCGGAACGTATAAAAACCAATTAATAATCCAAATCAATTTAAGTCTCAATTGATAAATTATTTAATTAAAAATGCATACTACCTCTTGGATGAATTCTCAGAGCATTAATTAATCATAGAAAAATCCTTGAGAAACTGGAGGGATTGCATGTGTAAAGATTTTAGTCCCTACTAGTATATAAGTAGTTTTTTATTGACACTAATTGTAAACTTATTAAAAACTTACAAAAAAAATTTATAGTTTATACGTTTGAAAAATATAGAATAGTTATTAGTTTTAGTGACGCATGTCATAGAATTTTTACTTTTCAACGACAATAAAGATTATTTTTCATTTAATTTCATTAGAAAACAATATCTAAGGAGTATTCTAAAAATTATCATGTTGGGATACACAAATGTATATAATGTCCTAAAAATAGAATGTCGGAATCATACACAATGTATACAGCGTCCTAAACATAGAAAGTTGTGATTGTACGCAAATACACCACCCCACGTCCTAAAAATAGAACGTTGGTTTAATTAAAAAACGTTAGCATTTTGAAAGATTGTCCGAAATTTAATTTGTACATAACATTTATCTTGTTACACTAAGTCATTAAAAACGATAGGGAACTGGACCTATGCTCAAATTTAAAATTTCAATCGACTTACCTCGTTATTGTACTTTCCAACGCCCCTGTATAAGATGTAGCCTAGAACTCTTCAACGCCAGATTCTTTAATAGCCAATATATTTACAAATATAAAATATGATTAAATTAACTGGATTAAACCAGAATTGGAAGAAATTCGGATATATTACAAGTGAAACAGTAATCGATTTAACATAGATGCAATCTAAAAGTGTGCAGACATACTTACTTGACATACTTAATGATGTTGCAGTACACCATGATGATGGTGTTCGGGTGGGTTTATTTCACTTTATTTTATAACGTATTTTAGTCCCTTTAAGACACTTTTCCTGAAGAAAATAAAAGCAACAAAATTGTTGAAATCTTTCCACGAGGAATTGATTAGAGGCATTTAAGGCGTATCTTGTAACAAAGAAAACGTCGAGAAAGAAGTAAAAAGAGATACGGATAAGACAATTTTACAGTATGTATATTAGTTATGGGTGAAGGTGGTTTCCTATTTACAAAAAATCTTACTTATCATTCCTATTTTGAATCCTATAAATCATCGTAGAGTGACAAAATTGGTTTCGCTATATTACTTCTTCTCCCTGGAAAGTTATGTCAGAAGAAAAACTCTTTAATTGGACAAAATAATTCAACCTAAACACGATTACACGATTGAGAATGATTATATAAGTGTAAGAGTGAAGGAGGAAAAGCAACTCGTACGGTAGTAGTAAGATTAGGACCGGAAGAAGATATTTATGGATCTCAGCAACCGCTGCTTGTATTCTGTGAGATGATGAGTTGAGCCTGTTTGCTCTCAGTCCATCGTTTAGTGCTACCTTCGTGAGTACGGCCTGCCCTGAATTCGTTATATTACTTAGTATATCATTACGTAAAAACAATATTAACGTCTAGTATGTCATTGCTGAGAATCGATTTGTTGGGAAATAAGATCGTTACATTCCACTTAGTGAAAACTTACGGACGATTTTAACATATGGATATTCTTAAAAAACTATTTATTGTAGAAGAAGTGTCCTCCTTCGGTAGCATAATGCGATTCTGATTGTCGTTACGTGCATTCGTGAGATTTTTCATGTTTCCATGTCATCATTAGTGTCCATTACACTTTACCAGACCTGTTACAAAAAGATGGTGCAATCGATTTGGGACTTAGAAAGTCTTTTTATACGTTAAGTCTATAGCTGTTTACGATCCCTGAATAAATAAAAAGGAGAAATATCAGTCGCGTGAAATTACAGGCACTTAACGAAGGAAATACAAGCAATTTGGGATTCAGGCAAAAAAAAAAAAAAACAGTTCATGCTAAAAATGTGAAAATTTTACACCATCATGTTCAGTTGCAGCTTGAGGTAGTGAAGTGGTTTTAATTTATAAAATTTCATTAAGAAAAATATATTAATTAGTATAAGTGTCTTAAATCATTTTTAATTTAAAGATATAACTAATTGTTATAAATTAATAAAAAACGAGTCTCTGCCTGAAGCTATAACTTATGAGAATGCTGTACAAAAGTGAAATTTTTATTTTCACCCTTTTTACATGGGTCTGATCACTAGGTTGCATATATTTCCTCCCTTAAATGCCTGTAATTTCTCATGGAGTGATATTTAAGGTTATCTTAAAAGAGCTGTGAATTTAAAATAAACACATTCTCCAAACACAAAATCTTAATAGAGTTTCCCCAGGAGGTTTCACTTCCGGCTGGTTTATACCTTCCAGTTGAACCTACACTGGGTACAGCAAAAACCGACTTGTCACTTAAGTCTGGGCAACCTTTTGGATGTCCAGGAGCGGTACATCATTAACCGCAAATTTAGTGATTCTGGGGTGCAAGTCCGATAGGTCTACTCTACTGCGGGAGATTACTGTTGGAGTTGGTGGAATCCCAATGTGTCAAAGGTTCTACTGGACATAAAGGCCTGCCACCCCCGGTCTGCTTTGCCTGGAGAGGCTGGTTTAGAGCTGGCCTCCCCTTCTTCCGAGGGGACATGACTAAGATTAATGCCCTAAAAGTTTCCTCATGGATCTCGACAGAAGGCGGCCCCTACCCCCAACCTTATCCATCCAGAATATCCTGACACTCCGGAAGCAGCGCAAAGGTCCTTTTAGAACTAGGTGCAATTTCTAAACTTCTGATCTTACGACTACAATAAAATCTTAATAGAGTTTATTTCCCTTACGACACCTTACTTTGACAACATGGACAGTGCTGAAGATTTCATTTGTATCTGCTATTGCCTTTAGTTAAAATTTAACCTATTTAAATATATGAAACTACTTTTACAAAATTAACAATTTTGAACGCAAAAATAACAATTTTGTTTATACCTACCGTAAGCGACCGGTCCCATCGTGTTATGATTTATATTGGGTCGGATTGAGTGCCAACTGGGCGCCTTGTCCAACCAATACACATTTTAACCAGGCAGGTTATAATATTCAGTTAATGTTCCTCCTGGTGGACAAGCAAACATGACTAGTCTTTCCTAACCCTCTTAGGGTTAGAAGAGGGTGGGGAACTGAAGTTAGGAATTGTGTTAAACAATGTCTTTTAATACTTAAGATTCATAGGGACCTAGTAATCTTAAATAAATCACAAAACTTTAAGGAGATGTAAATAAAAATATTTCTTTGATCTTTTACTGAATTTGGCAAATGTATTTAAACTAAATATAATTTGACTTGTAATTTGTGTCTAGTTTCGTGTAGTTGGACAATAACAATTATTATTTGTAAAGAACTTCATCATATGAGTAGAGTTTTCTGTAATGATTATTATCTAGACCCTACTTTAGGGACTTCATAAAACTATATACTACAGTCGATATACGTTCTTACGTAAACGTCTTCCAAGTTTAATAATGAAAAATAAGGTTTGTCTCAATCCGTAGTAAAGTCTTGCGTAGATGGTTTTCGGAACTGATGAGAGTTTGCGGCCAAAGCGAGATTAGAAGTCCGCCTTTAACCTAGGATCTGTTTGGTTTTTTCTATGAATGTTTGAGATAGATCGCCATCTATGGCATTTTGCACTGATGCTCGCAAATGTCTTTGTCAATCTAGAGAGGATTTTTTGCAACATATAGCTGTTTATTCTTAACTATATGGTATTTTGAAAGAATGAAATGAAACAGATGGTACATATAGAGTTGGTAGATAATATGAATGAAAATTGTTTTATACATAGAAATGTAAATATTATTATTGTAATTTGTCATACTTTTGACTAACAATTTCTAAAATCATCGCTTAGGGTTTAAACAAAAAAGATTGCAAGTCAATAAGTAATTTAATATAAAACACAGTTCTATATCCAAAATATACTGTGTACTGATTGAAAAACTCAAAATGTTTTTCGTTCTGAATGTGTCTTACATTTTAATTTAAAAAACACACTTTATCCAGAAAATTACAATTTGCAAGAAAAATATATGAACTACACTAATTTTGTACATAATCCAACAGTTGTGCGAGGTAAACAGCGTAAAATTAAAAACTAAATTGAAAGAGAATATATCGTTAAAATGTGCATTGCGTACTTTGAAGACTATACTAAGATCCTTTAAATATTACAAATCAATATTCACATTACATAATGGAAGAAATTAAAAGTTAAAATAAACGACATGCATTAAAAACCTCATCTAACACAATACAATTCAATAACACAACAGATCACTCAGTAAATAACTAAAAAAGTAAAAAAAACAAGACTGTTAATTGTAAAAGTATTGATAAAGCTAGAAATAAAAACGAGTTATGAAGAGTTAAATTAGGTGTGCAACTTAAGGAACAGGATATAAATAGCAAGGAAGCAGGATTTTTCGGACATTTGCCATCGTTCAGTGAAACAAAAAATCAGTAACACTACGTTTCGAGATCTGCAATCTATTTGCAAATCTCTTATTCAGGTAATAACTAACCTAATACATAATTACAAACTAGGTTAAAATAAACAAATCATTCCAAAGCGTTGTGGCACGCCAAATTCAGGAATCACAACCACCGGAAAATTCCTGAAAAATCCTGCTTCCTTCACAATCCTTCCATCGTCCAAAAATAAACTTCAAACAAAGAATGAATAGCAAGATAAGGGGAAGAGTTTTTTAAGCACAAAAATTACAGGTATAAGAGCTCGAAATTTGTATTACAAAGCCAAAGTAAGCAGTAAGGAAGTAGCTAGCTCACATTCGCAGTATCAGGGACACGGGTGAGTCCGAGGCCCTCGAGCACGTACTGTTGCAGGAGCAGAACGTGGTCGGCGGAGAGGTCTGCAGCAGCGACGAAGACACACGCACGCAGCGAGCACGTCGCTAATACTGTGACTGTTGTCGCGATCAACAGGCCCGTGCTCCGGCCCATTGCCAAGTAGCATTCTGATACAGCCACGCAACACCGCACACCGCCACACCGCCACACAGCCACACGCCACACGCCACACTGCACACTCACCAGTCACTACACTACACTACACACAGGCGAGGTGACACGAGACCGCGGCCACTCGCGCCAAAATACTCGGGCCGGGCCGCGTGGGCCGTGCGGGCCGCGCTCGGGATTCGCCGGCAGTGACTCAGCCCAGGCGACAGGCAGGTGGTGCCGCACAGGTGAGGTGCCGCGGCACTTAGCATTGTCTAGTCCTGGCGCTTGTGCCGCGGCCCCGGGCGAGATGCGTCTGCAGTGGAGGGCCCTGAACACGAGCAGGCCTTTGCGGTAAATCTCACACCTTGCTTAATAATTTAAGCGAGGTTTATACATTATGCGGCTCTATTTTTTTGGACAGGCCGATCCCCTTTAAGCCTCATTCTTCCCGCCCATATGGGCCACTGGCCTGTGCGAGGATCTTATCAAAGTTTTGTACAATAGCATTATTTTTTTATGAAAAGGAGAGATCCTTTTAAGCATTTTTCCGTCCGTCCTCATGGGCCTGTGCGAGGATCTTGTCAAGTAGAATAAGGGGGAGAGTCGATACAGTACAAGGTCGATGGTACTGATAAAAAGT
The DNA here is from genome assembly GCF_021130785.1 of Homalodisca vitripennis. Lineage (NCBI taxonomy): Eukaryota > Metazoa > Arthropoda > Insecta > Hemiptera > Cicadellidae > Homalodisca > Homalodisca vitripennis. The sequence continues at coordinate 143,829,944 of NC_060215.1, forward strand.
GCTTCGGTCCCATGCAGGATTTGAACCTGCGCTATCTGTAACTGAGACCCAAAGTCCAACGTCTTAGACCGCTCGGCCATCGTCACTTCATTCAATTTGGCCAATCATTTGATTTGCGAGTAATTCAGTCAACCATCTTGAAAGAAATATACCTATTTCCATCACTCAATTGTTCGTTTTTGTAATACTTTACTCCTTAGTTTAAGTGGTAAGTAAACGTAGAGCAATCACTTGATTCAAGCTGAAAGCGACTAGCTAGACTAAATTTTGAATTAGCTGTTTGTTTAGCTGGGAGCTGTTAGTTGTACAAAATTTGCAGTCAAAACTACCCTAGAAATTGATTATGATCATTACGGTGTATGAGCTGTTCTTAAGGATATCCTGTAAAAATATGAAACAGTAAAATACTGTTTAATTTCCTGAATCATATCACAACTATACGCTGATGTAAAACTGTCTAGAGTAAAACGAGCTAACCCGACCCATGTATGTCCGGATGTCACTGTAGGAAAATAAGGTCAATAATGTAATCTATTGCAGCTATTGCCAAATAAAAGAACATAAAAACGTGATGCAACAACCGACATTACAAAACTGGAAGCTGAGCTTGTGCAACACTCTTTTTCATAAGTTCAACGCCGGTAAATAAAACTCGTTTTACTGTGTATTTTTCATTCCAACCAACTATTTTAATAGCCGCAGATTTAATTTTGAAACACCAGTTACAACACCAGCATTGCAGTTAATAAGTTTTACAGAATCTATTCTGAGGTATTTGTTAGAATTACTATGCCGATTGTACAAGGTCAAGGAGATACCTCAAGCAAATGGTATTATTGTACATGTTGTATGGTCTCCTAAAGCTACGAATAACGGCGATGGATAGTAACCAGAATTACGATGCCAGTTGTACAAGGTCAAGGAGATACCTCAAGCAACTGGTATTATTGTACATGTTGTATGGTCTCCTAAAGCTACGAATAACGGCGATGGATAGTAACCAGAATTACGATGCCAGTTGTGCAAGGTCAAGGAGATACCTCAAGCAACTGGTATTATTGTACATGTTGCATGGTCTTCTAAAGCTACGAATAACGGCGATGGATAGTAACCAGAATTACGATGCCAGTTGTGCAAGGTCATAGAGATACCTCAAGCAAATGGTATTATTGTACATTTTGTATGGTCTTCTAAAAGCTACGAATAACGGCGATGGATAGTAACCAGAATTACGATGCCAGTTGTGCAAGGTCAAGGAGATACCTCAAGCAAATGGTATTATTGTACATTTTGTATGGTCTTCTAAAGCTGCGAATAACGGCGATGGATAGTAACCAGAATTACGATGCCAGTCGTACAAGGTCAAGGAGATTACCTCAAGCAAATGGTATTATTGTACATGTTGCATGGTCTTCTAAAGCTGCGAATAACGGCGATGGATAGTAACCAGAATTACGATGCCAGTTGTGTAAGGTCAAGGAGATACCTCAAGCAACTGGTATTATTGTACATGTTGCATGGTCTTCTAAAGCTGCGAATAACGGCGATGGATAGTAACCAGAATTACGATGCCAGTTGTGCAAGGTCAAGGAGATACCTCAAGCAAATGGTATTATTGTACATGTTGCATGGTCTTCTAAAGCTACGAATAACGGCGATGGATAGTAACCAGAATTACGATGCCAGTTGTGCAAGGTCAAGGAGATACCTCAAGCAAATGGTATTATTGTACATGTTGTATGGTCTCCTAAAGCTACGAATAAACGGCGATGGATAGTAACCACAATTACGATGCCAGTTGTACAAGGTCAAGGAGATACCTCAAGCAACTGGTATTATTGTGCCATGTTACATGGTCTTCTAAAGCTACGAATAACGGCGATGGATAGTAACCAGAATTACGATGCCAGTTGTGTAAGGTCAAGGAGATACCTCAAGCAAATGGTATTATTGTACATGTTGCATGGTCTTCTAAAAGCTGCGAATACCAGCGATGGATAGTAACCAGAATTACGATGCCAGTTGTGCAAGGGTCAAGGAGATACCTCAAGCAAATGGTATTATTGTACATGTTGTATGGTCTCCTAAAGCTACGAATAACGGCGATGGATAGTAAACTAGAATTACGATGCCAGTTGTACAAGGTGAAGGAGATACCTCAAGCAAATGGTATTATTGTACATGTTGTATGGTCTCCTAAGCTACGAATAACGGGCGATGGATAGTAACCAGAATTTACGATGCCAGTTGTGCAAGGTCAAGGAGATACCTCAAGCAAATGGTATTATTGTACATGTTGTTTGGTCTCCTAAAGCTACGAATAACGGCGATGGATAGTAACCAGAATTACGATGCCAGTTGTTACAAGGTCAAGGAGATACCTCAAGCAAATGGTATTATTGTACATGTTGTATGGTCTCCTAAAGCTACGAATAACGGCGATGGATAGTAACCAGAATTACGATGCCAGTTGTGTAAGGTCAAGGAGATACCTCAAGCAAATGGTATTATTGTACATGTTGCATGGTCTTCTAAAGCTGCGAATAACAGCGATGGATAGTAACCAGAATTACGATGCCAGTTGTGCAAGGTCAAGGAGATACCTCAAGCAAATGGTATTATTGTACATGTTGTATGGTCTTCTAAAGCTACGAATAACGGCGATGGATAGTAACCAGAATTACGATGCCAGTTGTGTTAAGGTCAAGGAGATACCTCAAGCAAATGGTATTATTGTACATGTTGCATGGTCTTCTAAAGCTGCGAATAACAGCGATGGATAGTAACCAGAATTACGATGCCAGTTGTGCAAGGGTCAAGGAGATACCTCAAGCAAATGGTATTATTGTACATGTTGTATGGTCTTCTAAAGCTACGAATAACGGCGATGGATAGTAACCAGAATTACGATGCCCAGTTGTGCAAGGTCAAGGAGATACCTCAAGCAACTGGTATTATTGTACATGTTGCATGGTCTTCTAAAAGCTGCGAATAATAACAGCGATGGATAGTAACCAGAATTACGATGCCAGTTGTGCAAGGTCAAGGAGATACCTCAAGCAAATGGTATTATTGTACATGTTGCATGGTCTTCTAAAGCTGCGAATAACAGCGATGGATAGTAACCAGAATTACGATGCCAGTTGTGCAAGGTCAAGGAGATACCTCAAGCAAATGGTATTATTGTACATGTTGTATGGTCTTCTAAAGCTACGAATAACGGCGATGGATAGTAACCAGAATTACGATGCCAGTTGTGCAAGGTCAAGGAGATACCTCAAGCAAATGGTATTATTGTACATGTTGTATGGTCTTCTAAAGCTACGAATAACGGCGATGGATAGTAACCAGAATTACGATGCCAGTTGTGCAAGGTCAAGGAGATACCTCAAGCAAATGGTATTATTGTACATGTTTGCATGGTCTTCTAAAGCTGCGAATAACAGCGATGGATAGTAACCAGAATTACGATGCCAGTTGTGCAAGGTCAAGGGAGATACCTCAAGCAAATGGTATTATTGTACATGTTGTATGGTCTTCTATAGCTTACGAATAACGGCGATGGATAGTAACCAGAATTACGATGCCAGTTGTGTAAGGTCAAGGAGATACCTCAAGCAAATGGTATTATTGTACATGTTGCATGGTCTTCTAAAGCTGCGAATAACAGCGATGGATAGTAACCAGAATTACGATGCCAGTTTGCGCAAGGTCAAGGAGATACCTCAAGCAAATGGTATTATTGTACATATTGTATGGTCTTCTAAAGCTCCGAATAACGGCGATGGATAGTAACCAGAATTACGATGCCAGTTGTGCAAGGTCAAGGAGATACCTCAAGCAAATGGTATTATTGTACATGTTTGTATGGTCTCCTAAAGCTACGAATAACGGCGATGGATAGTAACCAGATTACGATGCCAGTTGTAACAAGGTCAAGGAGATACCTCAAGCAACTGGTATTATTGTACATGTTGCATGGTCTTTCTAAAGCTGCGAATAACAGCGATGGATAGTAACCAGAAATTACGATGCCAGTTGTGCAAGGTCAAGGAGATACCTCAAGCAAATGGTATTATTGTACATGTTGTATGGTCTTCTAAAGCTACGAATAAACGGCGATGGATAGTAACCAGAATTACGATGCCAGTTGTGCAAGGTCAAGGAGATACCTCAAGCAAACTGGTATTATTGTACATGTTGTATGGTCTTCTAAAGCTACGAATAACGGCGATGGATAGTAACCAGAATTACGATGCCAGTTGTGCAAGGTCAAGGAGGATACCTCAAGCAACTGGTATTATTGTACATGTTGCATGGTCTTCTAAAGCTGCGAATAACAGCGATGGATAGTAACCAGAATTACGATGCCAGTTGTGCAAGGTCAAGGAGATACCTCAAGCAAATGGTATTATTGTACATGTTGCATGGTCTTCTAAAGCTGCGGAATAACAGCGATGGATAGTAACCAGAATTACGATGCCAGTTGTGCAAGGTCAAGGAGATACCTCAAGCAAATGGTATTATTGTACATGTTGTATGGTCTTCTAAAGCTACGAATAGCGGCGATGGATAGTAACCAGAATTACGATGCCAGTTGTGCAAGGTCAAGGAGATACCTCAAGCAAATGGTATTATTGTACATGTTGTATGGTCTTCTAAAGCTACGAATAACGGCGATGGATAGTAACCAGAATTACGATGCCAGTTGTGCAAGGTCAAGGAGATACCTCAAGCAAATGGTATTATTGTACATGTTGCATGGTCTTCTAAAGCTGCGAATAACAGCGATGGATAGTAACCCAGAATTACGATGCCAGTTGTGCAAGGTCAAGGAGATAACCTCAAGCAAATGGTATTATTGTACATGTTGTATGGTCTTCTATAGCTACGAATAACGGCGATGGATAGTAACCAGAATTACGATTGCCAGTTGTGTAAGGTCAAGGAGATACCTCAAGCAAATGGTATTATTGTACATGTTGCATGGTCTTCTAAAGCTGCGAATAACAGCGATGGATAGTAACCAGAATTACGATGCCAGTTGCGCAAGGTCAAGGAGATACCTCAAGCAAATGGTATTATTGTACATATTGTATGGTCTCCTAAAGCTCCGAATAACGGCGATGGATAGTAACCAGAATTACGATGCCAGTTGTGCAAGGTCAAGGAGATACCTCAAGCAAAATGGTATTATTGTACATGTTGTATGGTCTCCTAAAGCTACGAATAACGGCGATGGATAGTAACCAGAATTACGATGCCAGTTGTACAAGGTCAAGGAGATACCTCAAGCAACTGGTATTATTGTACATGTTGCATGGTCTTCTAAAGCTGCGAATAACAGCGATGGATAGTAACCAGAATTACGATGCCAGTTGTGCAAGGTCAAGGAGATACCTCAAGCAAATGGTATTATTGTACATGTTGTATGGTCTTCTAAAGCTACGAATAACGGCGATGGATAGTAACCAGAAATTACGATGCCAGTTGTGCAAGGTCAAGGAGATACCTCAAGCAAACTGGTATTATTGTACATGTTGCATGGTCTCCTAAAGCTACGAATAACGGCGATGGATAGTAACCAGAATTACGATGCCAGTTGTACAAGGTCAAGGGAGATACCTCAAGCAAATGGTATTATTGTACATGTTGTATGGTCTCCTAAAGCTACGAATAACGGCGATGGATAGTAACCAGAATTACGATGCCAGTTGTGTAAGGTCAAGGAGATACCTCAAGCAAAATGGTATTATTGTACATGTTGCATGGTCTTCTAAAGCTGCGAATAACAGCGATGGATAGTAAACCAGAATTACGATGCCAGTTGTGCAAGGTCAAGGAGATACCTCAAGCAAATGGTATTATTGTACATGTTGTATGGTCTTCTAAAGCTACGAATAACGGCGATGGATAGTAACCAGAATTACGATGCCAGTTGTGTAAGGTCAAGGAGATACCTCAAGCAAATGGTATTATTGTACATGTTGCATGGTCTTCTAAAGCTGCGAATAAACAGCGATGGATAGTAACCAGAATTACGATGCCAGTTGTGCAAGGTCAAGGAGATACCTCAAGCAAATGGTATTATTGTACATGTTGTATGGTCTTCTAAAGCTACGAATAAACGGCGATGGATAGTAACCAGAATTACGATGCCAGTTGTGCAAGGTCAAGGAGATACCTCAAGCAACTGGTATTATTGTACATGTTGCATGGTCTTCTAAAGCTGCGAATAACAGCGATGGATAGTAACCAGAATTACGATGCCAGTTGTGCAAGGTCAAGGAGATACCTCAAGCAAATGGTATTATTGTACATGTTGCATGGTCTTCTAAAGCTGCGAATAACAGCGATGGATAGTAACCAGAATTACGATGCCAGTTGTGCAAGGTCAAGGAGATACCTCAAGCAAATGGTATTATTGTACATGTTGTATGGTCTTCTAAAGCTACGAATAACGGCGATGGATAGTAACCAGAATTACGATGCCAGTTGTGCAAGGTCAAGGAGATACCTCAAGCAAATGGTATTATTGTACATGTTGTATGGTCTTCTAAAGCTACGAATAACGGCGATGGATAGTAACCAGAATTACGATGCCAGTTGTGCAAGGTCAAGGAGTTACCTCAAGCAAATGGTATTATTGTACATGTTGCATGGTCTTCTAAAGCTGCGAAATAACAGCGATGGATAGTAACCAGAATTACGATGCCAGTTGTGCAAGGTCAAGGAGATACCTCAAGCAAATGGTATTTATTGTACATGTTGTATGGTCTTCTATAGCTACGAATAACGGCGATGGATAGTAACCAGAATTACGATGCCAGTTGTGTAAGGTCAAGGAGATACCTCAAGCAAATGGTATTATTGTACATGTTGCATGTCTTCTAAAAGCTGCGAATAACAGCGATGGATAGTAACCAGAATTACGATGCCAGTTGCGCAAGGTCAAGGAGATACCTCAAGCAAATGGTATTATTGTACATATTGTATGGTCTTCTAAAAGCTCCGAATAACGGCGATGGATAGTAACCAGAATTACGATGCCAGTTGTGCAAGGTCAAGGAGATACCTCAAGCAAATGGTAATTATTGTACATGTTGTATGGTCTCCTAAAGCTACGAATAACGGCGATGGATAGTAACCAGAATTACGATGCCAGTTGTACAAGGTCAAGGAGATACCTTCAAGCAACTGGTATTATTGTACATGTTGCATGGTCTTCTAAAGCTGCGAATAACAGCGATGGATAGTAACCAGAATTACGATGCCAGTTGTGCAAGGTCAAGGAGATACCTCAAGCAAATGGTATTATTGTACATGTTGTATGGTCTTCTAAAGCTACGAATAACGGCGATGGATAGTAACCAGAATTACGATGCCAGTTGTGCAAGGTCAAGGAGATACCTCAAGCAACTGGTATTATTGTACATGTTGTATGGTCTTCTAAAGCTACGAATAACGGCGATGGATAGTAACCAGAATTACGATGCCAGTTGTGCAAGGTCAAGGAGATACCTCAAGCAACTGGTATTATTGTACATGTTGCATGGTCTTCTAAAGCTGCGAATAACAGCGATGGATAGTAACCAGAATTACGATGCCAGTTGTGCAAGGTCAAGGAGATACCTCAAGCAAATGGTATTATTGTACATGTTGCATGGTCTTCTAAAGCTGCGAATAACAGCGATGGATAGTAACCAGAATTACGATGCCAGTTGTGCAAGGTCAAGGAGATACCTCAAGCAAATGGTATTATTGTACATGTTGTATGGTCTTCTAAAGCTACGAATAACGGCGATGGATAGTAACCAGAATTACGATGCCAGTTGTGCAAGGTCAAGGAGATACCTCAAGCAAATGGTATTATTGTACATGTTGTATGGTCTTCTAAAGCTACGAATAACGGCGATGGATAGTAACCAGAATTACGATGCCAGTTGTGCAAGGTCAAGGAGATACCTCAAGCAAATGGTATTATTGTACATGTTGCATGGTCTTCTAAAGCTGCGAATAACAGCGATGGATAGTAACCAGAATTACGATGCCAGTTGTGCAAGGTCAAGGAGATACCTCAAGCAAATGGTATTATTGTACATGTTGTATGGTCTTCTATAGCTACGAATAACGGCGATGGATAGTAACCAGAATTACGATGCCAGTTGTGTAAGGTCAAGGAGATACCTCAAGCAAATGGTATTATTGTACATGTTGCATGGTCTTCTAAAGCTGCGAATAACAGCGATGGATAGTAACCAGAATTACGATGCCAGTTGCGCAAGGTCAAGGAGATACCTCAAGCAAATGGTATTATTGTACATATTGTATGGTCTTCTAAAGCTCCGAATAACGGCGATGGATAGTAACCAGAATTACGATGCCAGTTGTGCAAGGTCAAGGAGATACCTCAAGCAAATGGTATTATTGTACATGTTGTATGGTCTCCTAAAGCTACGAATAACGGCGATGGATAGTAACCAGAATTACGATGCCAGTTGTACAAGGTCAAGGAGATACCTCAAGCAACTGGTATTATTGTACATGTTGCATGGTCTTCTAAAGCTGCGAATAACAGCGATGGATAGTAACCAGAATTACGATGCCAGTTGTGCAAGGTCAAGGAGATACCTCAAGCAAATGGTATTATTGTACATGTTGTATGGTCTTCTAAAGCTACGAATAACGGCGATGGATAGTAACCAGAATTACGATGCCAGTTGTGCAAGGTCAAGGAGATACCTCAAGCAACTGGTATTATTGTACATGTTGCATGGTCTCCTAAAGCTACGAATAACGGCGATGGATAGTAACCAGAATTACGATGCCAGTTGTACAAGGTCAAGGAGATACCTCAAGCAACTGGTATTATTGTACAAGTTGCAAGGTCTTCTAAAGCTACGAATAACGGCGATGGATAGTAACCAGAATTACGATGCCAGTCGTGCAAGGGTATTAAGTTGCATCACGACCCTGGTACAGACATTCGGATTTATGAAACTAGTTTTGCAGGGAGATTATTCTTTTTCACCAAATTTACAGTTTTATGGCACATCATAATTTGCCATTCAAAATCAAACATTTCATATATACTGTAGGTATTATTCTTCCAAGTGCATTTTCAGATGCTCTAAGCTGGTGATAGTTCTGCATTCTTCCAGCAGGCGATTAACTTCTTTTGCTGAAAAGATATAATACATCCTTTCTTAGTTGATAAACATTGTATCCAAATAAAATTGCAGTTGATCAATAGTTCTGATATATTTTTCTTTAATGTAATGTAAAGGCCTACAAAAAAGAAAGTTCTTCTACATAGAGCAAACTTCATAATAAAGGTGTCACATCCTGGAAAAGACAAAACTGGAATAAGTATGAAATTGAATCATCTTAACCTTTTTGAACATGAAAATTTAAAGGTTTAGGTTCATTAAAAGAGATTTTGTACTTTTAGATCCCAAACACTTTTACACTAAGGGCCCAAGAGCCTCTTATTTGTGTATAACACTGAAACAATGACATGTAACTTGAATCCGAGCTTGTTAGAGGTACATGCAAAATGCTGTCTTCTACAAGAATTTGCTATATACTCGTAGTTATTTCAATTTGCTATAGATTTCATCGCTCTCTCTCTCTCTCTCTCTCTCTCTCTCTCTCTCTCTGAAAGAGAGTTGACCTCCAAAAATTGGGGCGCTCCTTTCTTCTGAAGCCCGAGTGCGCACAATAGAAACTGGTGTTGAGGTAGAGATCATTTAACTTTCATCTTCATACATTCCTGTGAGAACATGAAGACGTACAAGTACGTAGCCAGCGAGGGGTCCATGGGGGTCCGGATCTCCTCCAAATTTTCATTTTTTTAATTACTTTTTTTAGTAAACGATGATTATTTTAAATAATTCGGTAATAATGAAGTGTACTGCAGAAAGATCGTTCTTAACAAAGAAACAGGGCAAGAACTTTTTAAGGAACAAATGGGGCCTTACTCTGTGTTCACTACGGGAAAATACCAGTTGTTAGGACCCCCCCCCAAATGTTCTCCTGGCTACGTTCTTGGAGAAGTAAACTCTGATCGCGTTTCTAACTAACCGTGTACGCTTTCCTGTTTACCAGTATAACACAACGAAATTGAATTCTACGGCAATTAGAGTATGAAAAACATACGTTTTTCATAACGTAGGATGGAGGGAACAATGAAATTTACAACGACCACATCTCATTGAACGTGCTGAATCCAAAGAATTCACAAAAAAATGTTATGATACATCAGTGTTGCTAAGCCAAATGAATTAATTGCAACACGCCTTTTCTGTGGTCTGTGGAGTAATAAATTCTCTATCACTAATACGAATAACCTGCGCATATAATAACATTTGCGATCGAAGAAGTCCTCTCCAAGGGGTCGTTCAAAAATACGAGCTTTACTGTGTTCGCGCCAAGAAGTGGTCTAGAGTCTGAACAGCTATCCTGCTGAATAGACAGCAAAAAGGTTTGTACGAATAATACTGAGACTGTTAAGTTTAGCTTCATTCAACATTCTGCTTAATAAATGGTCTGAAGTCTGAGGCTGTCACAGACTCGATTCCTGAAACCTAGAGTCACGTCCGTCTGAAGTGTTCGAGCAAGACCGAAGCATTAGAGTATAAACCACAGTTCAACGACACTTTGTGGACGCTGACATTTGGTTATTTAATATATATTTATATCTCCGGTACAAACCACAGTTCAAAAACACTTTGTGGACGCTGTCGTTTGGTTTTTTAATATATTTTTATAGCTCCAGAATAAAAACAGAGCTTAACAGTGCTTGGTGGACACTGATACGTGGTTTATTAATCTCACATATTCACTTCTACTACGACAGCCCCTCTGAAAGTTGTTGTTGTTTTGTGGTCTTTTACAGCAGATAGATTTGAATATTACCGTGACGCCTAAGAGAAATATTATGCGGGTCTGAGGACCAGACGGTAGTACGCTGTTACACCTTCACCTTGCGGCAACCTCGTCGTTATTTCCGCCGTAAACCATTCCCCCTCGTTTTATTGTCGTTTACCGCCTAACCTTCAGCTTAGTTTAGTCTACTTGCAAAATTGTGTTGATGATTTTGAGGAATTCAGGCATCATAAAAATTTCAAATCATAATCTAAAAAATTCAAAAGTTTGTACTTTGTAGACATTTTCATGCTAAGGTTATTAAAACTGACTTTATAAAACGGCCTGAGGTTCCTAATTAAGAAAGTGAGTAGCTACGAGTTTTTTTATTTATACTACTAGAAAAACTGTTGAAGAAGTATGTTCTTCAATAGTTCTCTAGTTGAAACAGGTTCATGGAATATAATTGTAATATACAATTAGCCTATTTTTGGAACTAGGTCCTTTAACATATATGTCACCTAGTTTCTTCTTTTTTGGTGGAACCTACCATAGCCAACACTGTCAAATATTTTTGAGTGTGGTGGATTACAAGGAATACTGGTGCCTCACTGTATGTTCACTGATAAACTTTTCATTCTCTTTTCCAACTGGTTCCAGGTTATAGACAGTTGCTCAGTAGTGAGATGTTCCAAAACTCGGATTTTGATCCACAGCGGAAAAAAATGACTCTACACGTATGCGTAATGTAACGCAACCTGGATAAAACCAACTGACCGATTTTGACCAAATATGGCGAATTTCCTTTTCTAAGTAAATTTCATATTAATACTCAAAGATAAAACTACAGCTGTCAAACTAGCTCGGGATATTGTACTCAGAAAACGATTACTTTGGGCCCTATTAATGTTTAACAAAGTACCTGTTCAAAAGCATAGATATTCTCTCCCAAGTTTTAATTATAGGTGATTTGTTTTTTAACACATAGGTTATTAAGTTATTTTTGTTTATCGTACTGTTTATAGTGTATTTCTGAGTATTATTAAGACACCACGTATAATTATATAGAAAATATAGTATAATACACGTTATTATTATTCTTCCTATTTTTAGTACTAAGAAAAGCGTAAATACATCTTGATAACTTTTATGTAGGCGTGTGTGCGTGCGTGCGTGCGTGCGTGCGTGCGTGCGTGCATGTGTGTGTGTGTGTGTGTGTGTGCGTGTGCGTGTGTGTGTGTGTGTGTGTGTGTGTGTGTGTGTGTGTGTGTGTGTGTGTGTGTGTGTGTGTGTGTGTGTGTGTGTGTGTGTGTAGAATTATATGTGGTATCAATAATACTCAGAAATACACCTAAACAGTAACATAAACAAAAATAACTTAATAACATACGTGTTAAAAAAAGAATCACCTATAATTAAAACTTGGGAGAGAATATCTATGCTTTTGAACAAATTCATATATTGTAATTTTTATAATTAAAGATCATTTCTCGTAAGATATGTTTATGAATTAATACTTTATCTTTATTACCTCCTACGGTTTTATCAAGTACTGTTGGTATTAATTGAAGCAGTGCAATGTGTACAAACAAAAGTCTGGTACTTTTATTATCAGATCCAGTAATGTCAGCTTTGATGGCAAATCCAGGCTCCTAACACAATACATTGACAGGGTGACGGATAGCTTAAATTCTTCACTGCCGCTGACTTTCAGTAAAATCAAATTATACTCCCCATTGTTACACAAAACCATTACTTTACCGGAAAATCTCAAACCAGTTATTAAACAACTGATACTAAAGGAAACAGGATTTTTCCGGACATTTGCCATCGTTCAGTGAAACAAGAAATCAGTAACACTACGTTTCGAGATCTGCAATCTGATCTCTTCTTCAGGTAAAGAACTAACCTAATACATAATTACAAACTAGGTTAAAATAAACAAATCTTACCAAAGCGTTGTGGCACGCCATCTTGTTTTAGCCAGCCGTGACGATCACCATTGGCTAGACCCTCTGGTCAGTCGTAGGTGGTTAGTAGACGAGTATTGTGACCTGTATTCCGTAGTTCAGTTTTAATGATTAGTGTTTTGTATAGTTTTTTATTAAGTGCATGTTTATAGAGTTAGTGAATATGACAAACAACATGTAGGTTGTGATTCCTGACTAAGGCGTGCCACAACGCTTTGGTAAGATTTGTTTATTTTAACCTAGTTTGTAATTATGTATTAGGTTAGTTCTTTACCTGAAGAAGAGATCAGATTGCAGATCTCGAAACGTAGTGTTACTGATTTCTTGTTTCACTGAACGATGGCAAATGTCCGGAAAAATCCTGTTTCCTTCACAATCCTTCCATCGTCAAAAATAACCTTCAAACAAAGAACTGATATTAAGTACAACTCATAAACTATTATGGTGCGTATTAAACATTGCGGTTAGGAATCTCGTGTTTCAGTGTTACTCCTCCAGGAGCTATGAGGAATTGAGAGGAAAATAGATCAGCATCATATGAGATCCTATTTAACTATGATGACATGGAAGAAATAGTCATGCCTGTGAAATAAGTACGGGATTGAAGGTTATGAGAGCAAAAATTACAAAGTATAAAAGATAGAAGTCATTACGTAAGGCATACTCTAGCTTTGTATTCATCGCTTACAGTGATAAGGCGTTTGATGCGTACCTTAAACTTTAAGAACAGGATTCTGGTCATATATTTCCCAGAACAATCATCACAATACATATTATCACTTATCTCCGTTAAATAGACAGGATGTCAAAGATTACAACTTCTGGCCTTTACCAAATAAACTCAACCCTGAAAGCAGCAAATAAAAGTTTACTACAATTATAATAAAGTACAAATACAAAGGTTTATCAAGATGGTGGTCGTAAAATAAGTATAAAACATATACGTATGACATTGAAAAATATTCTCGTTACTATGGGTTAAGGTTAAACTGTGGGTTTACACAAAAGACCAGTAGCAATAGTGCAAGAAACAGAACTACATGCATGAAAGTACAAAACTAATAACAACAGAGATAAAATTGTCAATAATAATAATATACAATTGTTAGCAACAAATATAACATTTGCAACTAAGACCAAATATAATATATATATATATGAAACCAATAACAACACAAGGTAACATGTAAGAATTGGATATTTTCCACGGACACCAGTCAAATGTATTACGCCACTTAATAAAAAAGGAAGAAAGATCTCACATAGTCGGTAAGAATAACATGGTGACAACTGTACGGATAGGAATACTGAAGTTGATCGACTGTATCTTCTGTTTCAACACTACAGTGGAACCTTAATACATCGAACCTTAAGGGGAAATACAAAACTTTGATGTATCGAAAATTTTGATATGATGAGGTTCGATATATCAAGACTTTCTGGGACAAACTTCGATATACAACAGTCCACAGTGGCTACAGTAATAATGTAGGCTTGATTGTGAATACTTTATCGGGAAATGTGTAGTATAAAATCATATCAATTATTGGACATAAATTTAAAATTATTTTTTAACAAAATACAGTATTAGAGTATAAATGGGAACATGAAATGATAATTGAAAAAGGTAAATAAATACAATATGTTTCTTTTCACACTTTTACACTGTCTCAGTTGAAAATCTAACGCGCACAGTTCACTGAGTTGACTGCTATATTCGCTCGAAACACGGTATCGTCCAACTGAGGTGGAGTGGTGATTTACCACTGGCGACAATAGAAAACAAAGGAGGTTGTGGAGGGAGTTTCAAGTCTCGACATGAAAAAATACGGTACTGTATTCGGTTCATTGCGCTGAATAACTGAGTTTATATAAATTGAGATCGATATATTGAGGTTATTTACGTTAAACCTACCTATTTCGGTATACAGAGGCAAAATTGCCTTGAAGTAACGGGAACGACAAAAATTAGATTTATTAAGGAATCCGATTTATTGAGGATCGATTTATCAAGGTTCCACTGTAGCACAAAAGAGGGTAATTTTTATTATGACCACTGCCAAAAGAGGCCGTTTACGGTCGAGGTAAAAGAGGAAATTTATGTCCCTGGTAAAGGGTTTCAGCTAATGGCTGATCAACCACAAGCTAAACAAAATTAATAACTTCAGTTCCCGACAGTGGGCAATTCAAAAAGTTCGGCTTTTTAATGGAATATCTCTGTCAAACCACGCTTTAACTGTTGACCTTCCACACAGACTCAAAGCATTGTAAATGAGCCCCGTTAATTTCTGTAGTGTTCCTACCATAAAATTAATTATTTATCGAGAGGAAGTCGATATTTTCTTAAACTAATTTGGGGATGAATTCTGTTAATTAATTGGCAGTGTCGGTGTTAATTACTTGAAGTGACCGCTGGATTAATTTTTAACTGGAATTCAATACTGGATAAAGCGTAAAAAATTAGAAATATAGGTTGCACGGGCATGTGATGTTAGTACATTGACGGAAAAATTCCTGACTTCCTTGTTTAGCTCTTATTTGTAATACATATAATTATACACTTTCAGCGACCTTTTAGGACATTCATTGGAGGACAATAAATATGAGTCGAAAATGTTTCTTCACTCTGTAGCTCATACTATAAATGGTTGAAAAACTATTTTGTTTACGGAGCTGATATTTGCATGCTAGTTTATAATTTCAAAATGTAGCCTTGAACGTAAAAAGAACAAATGGTGCTCCTATTGGTGCGTATTGTCTAATTTCACGAAAGAGTAATTTTAAAATTAAAAGGCTGTAACAATATGACTGGATAAGAAATAAGAATGAAAAATAAATAATAGAAAAACATTTGCATAACTTTATTGAAAAATCTATACACGCTCCGGGAAGTCAATCACCATTAAATGAATTCCATTGATAGAATTTGTGCTTATTTTATAAACATCGAAAATTAATTTTCTCTTGATTTTTAATACGACGACCATAATTTAAATGTAAATTAACGCTACAGTAATTAGCATTGGTTGTGAATATCCGAGTAGAAACACAACCAAAGTAGAACAATAAGCATATTCGATACATAATCAAAAGTACATCATTTTTCAGACACATGGATAAATTTTACATAAAATATAAAACGGTTGAAAATATTTTATGATTAGAAGTTCTTATTCGTCCTTTATATGTTCTTTCAAATTAACCAATGTATCTGTATTATTTATTTACTGATAAAACAAAGAACAAGGTAAACAAAATCAATAACTTCAGAGCCCGACAGTAGGCAATTAGAAAAGTGCGGCTTTGAAATATCACTTTGCATGTAGCATAGATTTAAACAAGTATCGTAGAAGAGTTTTTAACAATCTTATGGTATATTACAACCATTACGGATCTCTGAGACTGTTATATGAGCTCGTAACACGGAGTTCTCGTTTAGTTCGGGCCTATAATTTTAGCCGAGCGGGGAATCACCGTTAGGTATCTCTGAGATTGTCGTATGAGGTCGTATCACGGAGTTCTCGTTTAGTTCGGGCCTATAATTTTAGCCGAGCGGGGAATCACCGTTAGGTATCTCTGAGATTGTCGTATGAGGTCGTATCACGGAGTTCTCGTTTAGTTCGGGCCTATAATTTTAGCCGAGCGGGGAATCACCGTTAGGTATCTCTGAGATTGTCGTATGAGGTCGTATCACGGAGTTCTCGTTTAGTTCGGGCCTATAATTTTAGCCGAGCGGGGAATCACCGTTAGGTATCTCTGAGATTGTCGTATGAGGTCGTATCACGGAGTTCTCGTTTAGTTCGGGCCTATAATTTTAGCCGAGCGGGGGAATCACCGTTAGGTATCTCTGAGATTGTCGTATGAGGTCGTATCACGGAGTTCTCGTTTAGTTCGGGCCTATAATTTTAGCCGAGCGGGGAATCACCGTTAGGTATCTCTGAGATTGTCGTATGAGGTCGTATCACGGAGTTCTCGTTTAGTTCGGGCCTATAATTTTAGCCGAGCGGGGAATCACCGTTAGGTATCTCTGAGATTGTCGTATGAGGTCGTATCACGGAGTTCTCGTTTAGTTCGGGCCTATAATTTTAGCCGAGCGGGGAATCACCGTTAGGTATCTCTGAGATTGTCGTATGAGGTCGTATCACGGAGTTCTCGTTTAGTTCGGGCCTATAATTTTAGCCGAGCGGGGAATCACCGTTAGGTATCTCTGAGATTGTCGTATGAGGTCGTATCACGGAGTTCTCGTTTAGTTCGGGCCTATAATTTTAGCCGAGCGGGGAATCACCGTTAGGTATCTCTGAGATTGTCGTATGAGGTCGTATCACGGAGTTCTCGTTTAGTTCGGGCCTATAATTTTAGCCGAGCGGGGAATCACCGTTAGGTATCTCTGAGATTGTCGTATGAGGTCGTATCACGGAGTTCTCGTTTAGTTCGGGCCTATAATTTTAGCCGAGCGGGGAAATCACCGTTAGGTATCTCTGAGATTGTCGTATGAGGTCGTATCACGGAGTTCTCGTTTAGTTCGGGCCTATAATTTTAGCCGAGCGGGGAATCACCGTTAGGTATCTCTGAGATTGTCGTATGAGGTCGTATCACGGAGTTCTCGTTTAGTTCGGGCCTATAATTTTAGCCGAGCGGGGAATCACCGTTAGGTATCTCTGAGATTGTCGTATGAGGTCGTATCACGGAGTTCTCGTTTAGTTCCAGCCTATAATTTTAGCCGAGCGGGGAATCACCGTTAGGTATCTCTGAGATTGTCGTATGAGGTCGTATCACGGAGTTCTCGTTTAGTTCCAGCCTATAATTTTAGCCGAGCGGGGAATCACCGTTAGGTATCTCTGAGATTGTCGTATGAGGTCGTATCACGGAGTTCTCGTTTAGTTCCAGCCTATAATTTTAGCCGAGCGGGGAATCACCGTTAGGTATCTCTGAGATTGTCGTATGAGGTCGTATCACGGAGTTCTCGTTTAGTTCCAGCCTATAATTTTAGCCGAGCGGGGAATCACCGTTAGGTATCTCTGAGATTGTCGTATGAGGTCGTATCACGGAGTTCTCGTTTAGTTCCAGCCTATAATTTTAGCCGAGCGGGGAATCACCGTTAGGTATCTCTGAGATTGTCGTATGAGGTCGTATCACGGAGTTCTCGTTTAGTTCCAGCCTATAATTTTAGCCGAGCGGGGAATCACCGTTAGGTATCTCTGAGATTGTCGTATGAGGTCGTATCACGGAGTTCTCGTTTAGTTCCAGCCTATAATTTTAGCCGAGCGGGGAATCACCGTTAGGTATCTCTGAGATTGTCGTATGAGGTCGTATCACGGAGTTCTCGTTTAGTTCGGGCCTATAATTTTAGCCGAGCGGGGAATCACCGTTAGGTATCTCTGAGATTGTCGTATGAGGTCGTATCACGGAGTTCTCGTTTAGTTCCAGCCTATAATTTTAGCTGCGCGGCAAATCACCATTTGGGTTCCCTACCAATCTCATATGAACTGCAGTAGATTGATATGAATAACCCCAACTAGAATTGTAGAGACTGCAGAGTGCTAGTTACTTACTTAACGTGTACGAGTTGAATGAATTAAATTGGGTTGACAATGATTAAAGGGCTTCCAATGGCAATGCCGCTCGTATATTTTGCACTTACCCTTCCCACCTAGTATCGATCTAAGTTGTCAGCGATACACATTTAAAAAGTCTGCGTACAAATGACGGACACAAATGAAGAAGTCACGCAAGTTCAAACGTCTAATGGAGAGAAGACATCGATTTGTCAGACCAATATTTTATATTAGAACGAGTCTAAGTTTGACTATCCTATGTAAAAGCCTAAAATAATTCTCCGAGAAAATTTACAATAAGCAATAAATACTTCATTTACTACCATATGCTGATTTATTTTAAATATTTGTGAATTTTAATTATATAAAATTTAATCTATAATTTATAAAATTAAACAATAATACATAGTAACTGCCATTATATAAATGATTACGTGTTTTTACTAATGTGACATAATTAATTAAAACTCGTCGCTCTGAAACATCTGACTGAATAATTCACTTAAGTGGCGAAAAAATATTTTTTGAATAGCGTTAAAGGCTGTTCCGGTCCTACGAACGGAATGGAATGGACTGATTTTGAAAACATCTATTGCCACGAGAATATAACAGAATAACCGTCCATCAGTTTAACAAAATAATCATCCATCAATTTAACTGAATAACTTAATTTTATATTTTAAGTCCGTAACTGTGTACTTTGTCATGCATAGTAGGACATGTCGAACATACTAAAACAAAGGCTGTAATATCTTTGGAGTCGCCTGATGATGAAACCTTTGGTTTCGAAAGGCCTCGTCCAAAAAATAAACCATATTGGAAAGTTTTGTTTTATTAACATTTAATTCTATTTAAAGGCTGTAATAGTACATAAAGAGTGGTTATAGAAAGAAAACTTTAAAAATTATCAGCACGTAAACTAGACCACAAATATTTAGGAGTAAAATATGATTATGGCATTAATCGTATTGCTTTGAATGTTATATCCCATAGACCAGAAATTAACGCCTTTATAACTCCACGATATGAAAATTAATTCCAAGAATCTAAATGTTTTTCCTATCATACTAAATGTGTTAAAATACATATTATGATTGAAACGTCATACTCTCGTAATTAAAAAAATAATTCGACATTGGAATACACATTTTCGAATACTTGAACATCAAGTTCCCCATATAAATTTATCTTTATTTCTTATAATTTTCAATATCTCAAAGATTTTACTTAAAAAAATAAACTTTGACAATTATGACATAAAAATGACAAGTGAATGGTGGTGATAATTATTTTTAAACATATTTGCAGCATTTCGTTTAAGTATTTGAACTATAATTGTCAGTGAACCTTTTAAAATATTTGAGATTTTAAGATGAATAGCATTATAAGGACGTCCTGTGTGAGTTACTTATAAGTTATAAAACCCTATGTAACGCCGTGGTACCGCTGCAACACGTTGTCATTGTTGTACTGTATTTACATTTTCATTGTCTATTCTCCACAAAAAGGTTTGATCCCAAGTAACAGCTTCCTCAAATTCAATTTATGAATGGAGGCCATGTAATTTGAATTCTTTCGACCTCTACGAGTGGAGCTCGGGTTCTGTAGAATTTAACTGATGCAGCAAAATTTACCAGTTGAAATTTAATAAAAAGCAATTGTTATGAAATAAGCATATGTCATTTTCAGATAGCCGAAGCTTCTCAAAGGTTTACGCCCAACAAAATAAAAACAAAAAATTCTAAGATTAATTCAGTGATATTATTCTGACAAAATAGATTCATTTTATGTGTTCTACATAATGTTTTTGAACTCTTGAAGACATTCAAGTTCTCTCAGTTAAAAGATTTAAATAATGTTTGCTTGTAATGATGACCTTTGAAGTATGTTAATCCTTTGGTGAATTTATATTTTTAGTTAATAACGCGTGAAGGACAAACATGTCCTAGTTGAGAGGTATTAGTTGTTTGTTGCTCCTGGCTTATGCAAGCGTATCTTCAAGTGGCCGTGCTCGTTTATGCGTTGACGGATTTCGTATGGAAAAGGTACCGTTGAAATTGGTATGAAAATGACTAAATAGTTGATATCCAATGCATTTTTTATAACTATACTGGGTTTTTGTTATCTGACTTTAAACATTTTAAACCATTTATGAAACGGGTATTGTATTAATATTTTATTTTCAATAAGGTCTACTACAGGTTAAAACAATTCTCAAGTATACCAACTTTATCTCAACTGGTTCAAAAGATATAAACTCTTATAAAAAACACATATAGACAGATAGATGGAAAACTAAAGGTTTTAGGACATACCTCCATGTGAACTTTTTTGCTCATTTTATGTGTAGAAGAAAATCCCAACGTATTGGAACACTTTTACTGAACACCCTGTATATAAGTAAGTTTATGAAAACCGTTTATTAACCGTGTGAGCGGAAACATTAAATTTGTGTGGCCCATATTCATTCATTGTTTATGTATGAATAAGAAGGTTAGAACTGTTAATAAAATGATTATAAAATAAATAATTAGTGCGTAACATTAAATAAACATTGCTTTTAAAAACTACAAAGGAGGAAAACATCGGTGCAAAAACACTACAAATTCTCCGTAATGCACAGAGTAAACTGCTGACAGTTTAAACAAGGAAATGGTGTTAATAAATAAATACAATTCACTAAGTTAATTTCCCAAGAATTCAACAACGGCAGGTATAAATCTAATTAATTACACACAGACAACGTGCCCCCGTTTAACGTGTGAAGTGATTATAAACGAGGTCTCGTTTGTAATTCCTGGAACAGTTCAACGAGAGGAAGTAAACGGACGTAATTTGGAAAACGGTTCCTATGTAATTGAAGCGTTGTTTATACTGGAACAAATGTAGAGGCTTAAATGGATTTTCAACACTAATCAAAGTTTTCTACACATTGTCGCTTTATTCTAACGGATTTGACTTTTACCGATTCGGAAACGTTGGTGTTTCGCCAATTTTCCTAGACAGTGTCCCAGTGACCAGTGAAGAATGTGTTCGTGTCCAATGGCAACATAAATGTAAGTAACATTTAAAACATTTATTAAATTTTAAATTAAATGTCCACTGAAACAAATAAATGTAGAAGTAAACTTAGAGTAATCTGATACATGTTTAAAGAAATTAACTTTACAGGTTGGACACCAACACTATATTCAGGTCTTAGTATATTTATAACAAATTATATACTGGGTATAATATAGGTCCCGCACAGGTTTGACAACTCCCGAAGGATTACAGGTAAAACAATAACATTTTTACATCATTTCTGGCACCTATAAATATAATTTTTGAAGTAACTAAAATATTTTTGTCATTTCAGAGGGATGACCCGCAAGGAGACAGAAGGAAATCTTAAATGAAAGCATAGGTCGAGTAGAACATTTAATGGAATGTTCTCTTTATTAGTAGAGTACAATGCCGCAAATCCGACCTCAAAGGATTCACTCTTTAACAAACAACGCTGGTTTATTGTTTAAAACAGTTACAATACAGGTCCTATTCTAGATGGTTTATTATTCTTGTCTTGGCTCAAGTTGTGCAAGTTAAAACTAGAAAATTAATACTGGACTTCAGAAATATAATACCTGGCCAAAGGTAGTTAGTGACTTCACGCCTACAAGGATTTCGGCCAAAACATAATTACGTCAAATTATATTTTTAACATCAACACACAAACACACACACACACACACACACACACACACACACACACACACACACACACACACACCCCACTACTTGTCCCTCTATTTACCACTGTCAGAAGTCACTCTATGACAACACACATTCCTACAAGTTACTGTCACCATGTGCGCTAATCAACTGTAGGCCTACATGCGCACAACGAACATAAAAGCAATACATGTGCACATACAATTAAGTAATAAATGTTCTAATTTAAGATATCTATTCAGGAAATATAAGTAAATTAGTGGCTTCGCACGCTTTTCGTACGCTTTGCCCGTGTATGAGCACTTCTGGATCAAGTGAATTATATTTCCAACGCCGATATAGAGTTTACCTTGTTGCCACGGTCAATACATTTTCTCAAAAGTGTATATTTATAGCCATTGTACACGTACATGTACTTTATTATAAATGGTCTAACACCCAAGCTTTAAGTTCAACCAGAAATTTTATGAAGGACAAATATACATCAAATCTTAGCACCTTCAAATAGTGTTCGGCTATTTGATACACGTAACTGTCTCATAATTGCAGTTTATAATGTGCAGGCGCTTTGATAACTTTTATATTTTTACAACGCAACCTGGTGGTGAGTTACATAAATCGGCATAGCATATACACCTTCTACGTTGAAAAATACATATACATACAAATTTTCATAATGATCGGTCATATAGTTTCTGAGCCTATAAAGGACATACAAATAAACATTCGTATATATATATATATATATATATATATATATATATATATATATGTTTTATATATATACACATACACAATAAAAGAAAAAGACTTCACATAAAACCTTTAATATTTCGACTAATATTGTCGTTTTCAAAAAGGATACAAAAAGTGTGTGTGTATATATATATATATATATATATATATATATATATATATATATATATATATATATATACAGGGTGATTCATGAAGTTCTCCCCCCACTTCTACAGCACATTGTACTAGTAAAAATAATGAAAAAAATGTTATATAAACATAGGTACGAAAACGCTTCGTTAGCGAGTTACAGCTAGCGAAAGATTTCGCCTGAATTCCTGGGTAAAGAGTAAAATAAAGCCATACTGAACTTTTGGAAAGGTTAATTAAGTAAGAAATATCGTGGATTCTTATGTATTTTTACCTGATAAAGCTAATAAAATAGGTTTCAGAACTGTACCTGTAGTAGTTTTTGAGGGATTCAGGGTTAAATGCAAAAAATTGGGGCACGAAACAATGTTTTTTAAGTTTGATGTACAATAACTTTGTTAAATTGGTAATAAATACATAAAATCAACAAACATTAATTGTAGAGAATTTAATTCTGAGAAAATTGATATAATCAAAGTCTAAAATAAAACAGAAATAAGAACCAAAAAATCGATTTTATTCAGTATAATACATTACTAGCTCTAAAGAAATACCGTACGGTATTTAGTTAAAATAAAACAAAAACAAAATGTTTGTTCCTTAATGATGAGATAAATTGAGAAAACAAGATTAACTGTTAAATAAATTTGTTTGTAAATAAAAATATCATGTTTTATTACGTTGTATTTTTTTTTTAATAAAAATTTACATCAAATGTTCGAAAATAAATGAAGCAAACATTTTCCCATTATTGTTTACTAATCATCGAAATGCAGTTTTTTGTTTTATTAATTTTTAAGTTAGTAACGCACGAATAACAGCTGATCAACAATGGTATTCTGTACTGTTACGTTAGAACTGTATATTAGTGGTGTTTTGCAAGCTACAGCAGGAGATAGGGTTCTGTGAATCGTGTTATTAAATGCAATTTTTCTGTGAGTTATAATTCGATTGTTTATTCAGCGAAAAATTGCCTTACTTATTTACATCAGAGGAATACGCTGATATGGTTTTTTATTTTGGGTTACTGTAATGGTAATGCTAGAGCTGCTGTAGAAGAATATGAACTACGTTACCCTAATAGGAGGATTCCAGATACCAAAACAATTTCAGGAACTTTTCGTACTCTTCGGGAAACAGGATCACTACCAAGTACTAGAACCAATTATGAACGAGCTGTCCAACTTGATGATGATATTGTTATTAATGCTGTTCATCGCAGTCCAGGTGTAAGTACACGACGTATTTCTAGGCGGATAGGAGTTTCGCAGTCAACGGTGTGGAGGTCACTTAATCGAAACAAATTTTATCCGTTTCATAAACAAAAGGTTCAACATCTACAGCTAGGGGATGGTCCGCTTCGCTTGGAGTTTTGCAACTTTTTGAATATTAATAATCAACTCTACAAGCGTATTTTGTTTACGGATGAGGCACAATTCACTCGGGATGGTGTCAATAACTTGCACAATGAACACTCATGGGCAGAAGAAAATCCACATGAGGTAGTGGAACAGAACTTTCAACACCGATTTAGCGTCAATGTCTGGTGTGGCCTTTTGCACAATCGGCTGATTGGACCTTTCATATTACCTGGAAGCCTAAATGCTGAGTTCTATTTGCATTTCCTTCAAGAAGAGTTGCCGCAGCTATTAGAGAATGTTCCTTTACATCTCAGACAAAATTTGTACTTCCAGCATGACGGAGCACCTCCCCACTTTTCACGTGCCGTTTCTGCTTACTTAAATAATCAATTTCCTGGACACTGGATTGGTCGTGGAGGGCCTCACCCTTGGCCACAAAGATCACCAGATCTATCTCCATTGGATTATTGCATCTGGGGATGGATGAAAGACATTGTATACAAGACAAAAGTGAATTCTCGTGATGAATTAATTGCCCGTATTATGGATTCGGCTGTGCAGAAACAGGGAAGTCCTGAAAAATTAAGAAACGCAACAAAAGCAATACACAAACGTTCTGCAAAATGTATTGATAATGATGGCCTCATTTTCGAACATCTATTATAAAAAGGTGCGTACGGTTGGCCCAACCTGATTAATTTTGCTTAAAACTAGTAATGTATTATACTGAATAAAATCGATTTTTTGGTACTTATTTCTGTTTTATTTTAGACTTTGATTATATAAATTTTCTCAGAATTAAATTCTCTACAATTAATGTTTGTTGATTTTATGTATTTATTACCTATTTAACAAAGTTATTGTACATCAAACTTAAAAAAAAAACATTGTTTCGTGCCCCAATTTTTTGCATTTAACCCTGAATCCCTCAAAAACTACTACAGGTACAGTTCTGAAACCTATTTTATTAGCTTTATCAGGTAAAATACATAAGAATCCACGATATTTCTTACTTAATTAACCTTTCCAAAAGTTCAGTATGGCTTTATTTTACTCTTTATCCAGGAATTCAGGCGAAATCTTTCGCTAGCTGTAACTCGCTAAACGAAGCGTTTTCGGACCTATGTTTATATAACATTTTTTCATTATTTTTACTAGTACAATGTGCTGTAGAAGTGGGGGGAGAACTTCATGAATCACCCTGTATATATATATATATAAATGTATTGATTATTGATAGCTTCTTAAATAAGAATGTGTATCGGTCTCTTCAACCAAGTGTTATTTATAGAAAATGTTTACACACACACACACACACACACACACACACACACACACACACACACACACACACACACACACACACATATCTAGCATAATCATACAATATATAGTTTCTAGATACATAGTGGGCTTGTTTGTTATTTTAACCCATTTCAAACTACATAAGTAAGCTGTGTTACTTTCCAATACACAGAAGACAGAGGGCGTCACAAGACTGACAGATGCTTATTGGAGCAAAGCCGCTGTGATTTGATAGCGCCCTTTACATTTCCGCCGGCGCTCCTATTCTTCCCGGGCTCGTGAGGGTATTCAATTTCTGTACAGACATTCCTTTGAGGCGACTTGTCACAATTTAATAAAGGTCTTTGAGGACTTTGCGAATTTCCCAAAAAAGAATTTTCTTTGCTTACAAATTGCTCCTTGTTTTTGTATTAAAACTATTCATGTACCGTTGAATGTGTTATTGTACTTCATAAACATCTTTTGCAACCCTAGGCGTTTTCATATAATTTATCATACAAAATACTTTCATATAGTGTACAATCGATTGATGTAAAACTATAGAAATAAAACTTAAAAAACTCAAGAAATATTAAAGTAATTAAAATTTAAGTACCATTAACGAAATTTGCAAAATATTTTTCTTTATACTGAAAAATATGATAAGTTAATTATAGTGACAAGGGAAATAATTGTTCTGGACCCGTCCCGCCCTTCTAAATGTTATAATTCTCCAGGAACACTAAATGTGGCTCATAGCAATTAGGGAACTAATTATTCTGGACCTGCCCCGCTCTTCTAAATGTTATAATTCACTATGAACACTAAATATGGCTCACAGCAATTAGGGAACTAACTATTCTGGATCTTTCTCGACCTTCTAGATGTTATAATTCGTTAAGAACACAGAAATATGTCACACAACAATTTTTTTTGGTTATATATCAGGTATAAATTCGCAGAATATAAATTTTGAATAAATTAATAACTACCTACGATTACTTAAATTGTATTATTTGATCATAGGGTCCAGCAATGACAAATCAAGATAGATATTTATGGAGTTATGTCTCTTTCCTTCGCTTATTAACACAGAATAAACAAATGTATACAGAACGAAACTAGAGGACAAAAGTAATCATTTTATATCTTCGTTATTGCTATTAGCTCATATTTGATAAAATTACATTCATCCAGAATGTTTATTTATTTGATCAACTTATGCTGTGGGATCACTTAATGTTACATAAGCCAACGTTGCATTAATAACAGAACGGATAACGTCTTAAAACTCTCCATTGGGCAATTCTGTTTTTATAGGAATCACCAATACCCAAAAACCACTGTCAATGTCAAATTCTGGAGTTATCAACAGGAATCGTATTGTTTACTGAATATTATATTTTCATCTTAAGAGACCCCCAAAAAATTGTAGACAATGTTACATAAGTGTAGGCTAGTGAATCCCTATTTCGTTGATGATTCAGTAATATATTGAACCACCGTTTCTAGTTATAATAGTATCACAGGTGTTATAAAAATATCAACCACCCTATCCGATATTTTTAAGAGTTTGCTAATATCCAGATCTCTTTTGGGGATATGTATTAATATGAAACATATCCCCACACATTATTAATACATTCACGTTAGGAAGTTTTTGATGAATTATAAAATTTATTCATCTCCTCTCAAAATGGGATAGGGACAATTTAAAACTTTAAATGGGTTGATCGAGCAGGTGAAGATGGCCTCAGACTGAAGGTCTAGATGAAGCAAAACCAACCCACTCTTAGAAATGTTTTTTTGACCACTCTGATAAAAATGGGTACCATTTGACCAACAATAAAGTCTAAATTCGGTTGGATGGAGTTGAATTTGAGACCTATAATTTTCACTGTTCTTTTTTTTAACAAGGCATTTAAAATTGTGTTTCCACTTGATGGAATTACATGAAATATTCTTTTTACTTACTAATATAGTTTTGTCACAGACTTTGAAAGGTAATTTGAAATAATTTGAAAAGTTGACAAACAATTGATTGTCGATGGTCATACAAAATTCAGCTTTAAATCGTATAAGTAAAATCTTTATTAATTCTTTAATTCAGCAAAGTTTTACTTCACAGTATAATTCAAGACTTTTTATTTTAATTGATAAAGAAGACTTCAAAGTTTTATATTTACGATCACTTTCTTCAATTTTGATTTTTTTCTTAAAGGTTGCATGTTTGTTTATATAAAATTATGCATTCATTATAGTCCAGTGATATTAACGGGGGGTTGGGAGTTTCAATTATTGACCTGATGTGGGTTATAGGTATTTATGGTAAGATATACTTGTGTAGAAAATAAATAAGAATATTGCTAAGGTTCGTGCTCCATGTATTGATCCAAAGCTAAAATAAAGTTCTGGACTACAGCCTAAGGAGCGAGCGAACTTGTTTATTTTGCCATCTCTAAGCTACAGCTTCCTTAAAGTAGCCTGGGGTTAGTCGTTTCCCCATTGTTTCTTGCTCTCCTTCGTTTCCGTTGGATTGTTTAAGTTTTAATTGATCACTATAAAACATATACAGCATACAAAACACAACATATAAAACTGGCATTACGAACTCGCTTAACAACAACTTAATGACTTACCTCGAAAAGTTTAAACTATCAAATGCACTCTCTCGTCGTTGGAAAGATCAATAAAAACGATAAAAACGCTGAAATATTTATTGTTACAATTGTTAATATCTGTAGCTGTTCAATTCACAAACGTTTCACTGTTTGAAAAGTTAATACAATCTGTATTAGAATAATAGAATACAATATATTTATTTTTCGAAAGTAATTACAATCCATCATAACTAAAATAATCTGGTACAAAATTATCAAAAAAGATGGTAACAATATTAATTTCACAGATATGTATTACCAAGTACATTTCTTAACTTGTATGAATTTTATAAGTCATCAATTTAAATTACCATTGATTTATAGGAGCACTAAGCTTCAATTTACATTGTATCGTAAACATTTGAAATCATAAACCTGATCAAATATAGTTTGTACTAGGATAATTATACAATGCAAGAGGACGCCACACCACGTACTTTATTGAAGTTGCTTGCGAAGTTTCAAATCTATATCCCATTTCATTCTCGAGATAACCTGCGGCTGCGGACAGATAGACAGTCAGGCAATCATACAAAAGATGACAAAAAAGTCATTTTTGTAGAAATCAAGTTTCAAGCAAACTTTAAAGTCTCCGTTTGAAATATTTCACCACATATTTTGTAACAAGAAACATTAAAATATTTTTAATAAAATTGGTTTTCATTTAAGTGTTTAAATAATAAAGTCTACTCACCAAGCCACTATAAAATTATGTTTATGTATTCGGATAGTTATGCTACATGTGTTAATGTCACATGTTTGAAACTGATACGTATGTATTGGAATCGCTTACAAATTGATTTATTATGCAATTATTGGGATTGCCGATGGCCGAGCGGTCTAAGTCGTTGGACTTTGGGTCTGAGTTAGAGATAGCGCAGGTTCAAATCCTGTCTTAGACCATTGCACTTTTTATCAGTACAATCAACCTCGTACTGTATCGACTCTCCCACTTATTCTGTTTGATAAGATCCTACAGGCCAGTGGCCCATGAGGACGGACAGAATAAGGCTTAAAAGGGGATCGGCCTTTCATTAAAAAAAAAAATCCTCGTTGCCACCATGGTTACTTATAAGACCAAAGTAAATATATTCGATAACGCTCAAATCCCATGGAGTGACAAGCACCATCATCTAACTTAGTGTCCCTCATATAGAAATGAAGCTTCACCCTTTGAGTGCCACAGCGTCGCTAATTTTGACGCTACGAAAAGTGCATAAAGTGCCAGCGTCGCCAATTTTGACGTTTCGTATTTCGATAGTATTTTATATAGTACAAGATTATTTGGGCCAAATAATCAGACGGCTGTATTCAATAGGTTCCAAACTATCAATAAATACGAGTTTTATGTTGTTTCTCTACTATTTTATCTGTGAAACTTATGTTGTTTGGGTACTTATCAAGAAGCCACTATTTTTGGACGAGTTTTCCTTATCGGGGACAAAAATAAATTACATTGTTAAAAACAACTGACTTTATTTAACCTATTTTGGAATGTACAAGTTATTACGACAATCAATTAAATCAAAAACTATAAGAACAACGTTTCATTATTCGGAAATGTCAGGTCATTCGTGTGTCTATTTGGAGACGATTTGGAGATAAGAAGTATGACTCATCGAGTATTTTTCTATTCATTATGGAAGAAGGAACGTATAATGAAGTTTATTTTGATCTCTGATAAGGAAAACTCGTCCAAAAATAGTGGGCTGTGATAAGTACCTGTACGATGATTCTGTCTTGCAGTCACGCGACGTAGCGGACGAGTACCGTGTTGCGTAACGGCCTTTCTTGTTGTTTATGTGCCGATAACCAAGCATTTGAGTTAATACAAAATAAAATAGTAACTTATGTAGTATTTTACTGTATTTCTTTACAAAAGTAATGTATGATTTGAGTTTTGTTCAAGCAAAAAACGTGAATTTTCAGTGTAAATATTATTAGGGTTATTATTTAGTAAATGTAAACTTTTATGTAAATATGTTAGCAAGTATTAGTTTCTAAATTTACTAATCATAATTATTTGTGTTGTATTAATGTTTTATTAGATTTATTGGGAAAACTACATCATTACTAAGTAATTTCTAAACTCTGACAAATGAAGTACAGTTTATAAAATGTCGGTACCGGGCAGCATTTTGTTAATACATATAATGCCATGTTTTTAAAATTCTATAATAAGATATTACACATGGGTTTTATTTATAATCATATGGCCTTTATCATGGTATAAAGAAAAAAAAATCTTAAAAATACCGTATACACACAAATTAGGTCGAAACTTCACTTTTTATACAAAAGTAAAAAACTTTTTTTATAAATACTGAAATTTTTTTAATTTTTTAAAATTAAATTTTATTTGTAACGATATGTATCATATTCTGCATTTAATAAGAAAAAAAACAACAACAAAATGATGGAAATCTGTTTGGTAGTTATTTTACAACAGCTTTTTTCCCAAAAGCTTACAAATATGCGAAAAACAGCGTGGCACTTTATGCATATGCCTTCGGAAAGTACCCGTGGCACTCAAAGGGTTCATATACCATTCAAGTCTACAGGTAGGTTCGTTTTCGAGTTATTGATTGTAGAGGCAGACAGACAGAATATTTCCTGCTCACGAGGGATAGGCTTGACTAAAGCTCAGCCAATTAAGGCTTGATGTATTCAAACCGATGGTATAATCATGTATAATTTAGTAAAGGTAATAAATCTAATACGATTCAATCTAATTTTGGAACATTGTCTAGGCACATACTGTAATATCAATTTGTTATCAATAAATCAGGTGATTTATTTAGGAATGTATTAATAATACGGTTCGCAATGTTTATTAATATTGAATGAGGTGTTGTCATTCGCACAAACGTAATTGATAAACTAGTGCCAATTAATATTACCACAAACACAAGTTTGGAAGGCAATATTAATTGTGCCCAATTTAGAACTGGAATATTGTTTCTGATATTGATTTACCTTTTGTAAAATAGAAACAGAGCGATGGAATGTATGTTCTGAATTTCGAACTTTGGCAATCATTATAACTAATAATAATTTGACAAATCCACGAACAATGGATTGTAGTTAGTTTACTCGTTATTTTCAAACTGTTTCAACTTCTGGTTGGAAAAATAAATAAACACTCCAAAGTATGTTTGATGAATGGACTTCTTCTGGAAATTACCTCCAACACAGTTGTCTTTCTTACATGGAGTTTGTAGTTTAAGTTGTTTCAGCTGTGTAATCGAAGACTATCAAAACCAGGGGTCCTTCTCATAGAAACGTGAGACTTTTCCTGTACCAGAAGTTTGAAGTGAATAGTAGTGCGTTAATCTGTGATCTTTCATTGCATGTTTTCTAACTTCCGTGGCAGTATTCTTCGTCTTTTGTTGAGTCTTGCGTTTGAAGGATATTGATAGAATCTGCGAATAAGGTGACGAGCAGGGGAACAAATTTCCCAGAGGGTCGTTTAAACTGAACTGTCAGAAGGAGCCATTAGGATTATTACGCGTTCCTAGAATCCGGTGAAGTATGCTACAGACAGTGGATGATTCAGAGTGGGAACGTGACCAGTGGACAGCTGTACGTGATCAGTGGACACACTACGTGACTGAGTCATATTCTCACATTACACACTTCTCTGCCCACTTTCCCACTCCACTATAAACAGTGTAATTGCCTTCTTTTCTGCGAAACCTTTATTAGACGTTTACTTCAATTCGTATTTCGTTTGGAGCCAACTTAATATGCTTTGTGTAGGTTCGAGAATGTCGTTTCTGGTATTGCGTATTTTACGTTAGGTTACATCTTACAAATAATACCTTTTAGGTGTACTTATTCGAGTTCAGTTTACAATTCCATCCAGATTGTGCCGACTGTGTTATAAAATAGTAAAGTTCCTATTAACTAGTTGCTAAACACATAAAAAAAAATTGAACAAACATATTTCACGCCAATGGCGTAGTGTAGCGGGTACAACGGTTATCGCAAGATAACCAGATGAAGCAACGTCGAGCGTGGCTGCTGCTAGGATGGCTTAAAAGCGATCCTGTCCTTGCAAACAGTCCGCCTGCCCGGCCATAGCATGTGGTTTGGAAGTCACCTTTAAGCCGTTGGTCCCCAGGTTGAGTGTTAGAGAGGGCTTCTTAGCCCTAAATTCGACTGGTAAAATAAGACATCTTTATTTTGTTTTCAGAAAACGGCGGGTTTAAAAGTATATTCAAAGTCCGTCCATAATATTTTGTACCAGCATGTAACAACATACGTAGATAAATACCATAAACGAAACGTTTTAAGATTTATGTGCTCATGGAAAATTGTTTTACTTCATAAGGCATGGTGAATAGAACTTTACATATGACATTCTGTACATCCCAAAGTAAAATAGGATTGTTGCCATTTACCATCGTTTTGTGTTACAAGGTGTTAAGTTCAAGAAAGAAATACATCCTGGCGGTCCAAACATTGCCGTATGAGACAAAAGAAATATAATGAATAAATAAATTATTCAATAATAATATTTCATATCAAATATTTAACATTAACTTTTAAAAACGTTTGGAGGACCAGTCGAGGCCTCCAGCTTCCGATATTTATAATTGATACTATTTGAGGATAGGGAATGTCAAGGAATGTGCCAAAGAAGTCGCTCACCATAAGAAGTTGTCTTTTCCGATTGCCACCACAAGAGGAGGCCCTGGACCAGGTTTACGAGATCAAAGGTAGACGAGACCAGAGAGAGTTCCAAGGGGCTCCAAAGGTCCACACTGACGGATAGTCCACGTTCGCGGGAGATCATACATTTTAGCACGCACATCGTGGCACATAAAGGGTGAAAACGATAGGTAAAACAATACAGGAGAATGGTGAGCTAGAGAGTGTGAAATGGGACAATGAACAAATAAGAGAATGTGTGCAAGAGACACATTGACACAGGTGTAATGTAGGAGAGGTAGGTCGTGACAGCGACCATACCGGTACAAGTTATCCAACCCCACTGTCAGCCCGCGGGTGGTGGTGGATTTACCGTGATAAATTTAGAATTGCTATGAGGGACAACAGTTGATCTCTATGGCTCACTAATTGATCAAACTTAATGATTAATTAAATACAAATATTAATTATTAACTGTAATTAAAACTAACACAATGATAGGACACTACGTTTCGAGGATTGGAATCCATCATCTTCTGCAGGTGTAAGAAGGCTTAATACATAAGAACTTATCAAGAACAAATCAACACATGTATTTTTATACTTTGGTGAGTTTATCGCCATAAATCGATCTTTGGGTCCATGTGAATTTCATACGGTTCATCCATGGTACAGGAAAGAACAAAAAGATCTTATCTCAGTAATCTATGGAGACCAATGGGTCAACTTACCACTCGAGTAATCAGGAAGCTGTAACCAACACCAGCGTACCAAATAATGGAGAGCAATATCCGGTTCTGAGATATCAATGTTCACCATAACGACAACAA
The DNA here is from genome assembly GCF_021130785.1 of Homalodisca vitripennis. NCBI lineage: Eukaryota > Metazoa > Arthropoda > Insecta > Hemiptera > Cicadellidae > Homalodisca > Homalodisca vitripennis. The sequence continues at coordinate 143,863,722 of NC_060215.1, forward strand.
ATGTGTTATGGACTGCTACCTGTGCTAAGCGGAATTTTCTCAAACTCAATTAGAAGAGAGTCACTCCATACATCTAAACTAACAGTGCAGGATATTTTCCTTTTCACAACTTAAAACTAAAGAAGAAGACATGATCAGGTCTTTCACCTGTAGCTGATAATTTATCTCTTATCCAGCATTTGTAAGAAGGACGAAGAGCAGAGTGGAGATCTGCAGCTGGTTAGTTAAATGATAATCACTCCGCCAGTAGGGTAATACCCCCCCCCCCCGGATCACTGTCAACCCGTATTTAACTCCCGGTAGTTTAATACCATATCTTGGATCACACCAAATAGTATTAAGAGCCGTAAAGGTGGTCGTTATTGATTATAACAATTTTTATGAATTGTTAGTGTTTGTGAAATTTGAGAACAAAATATGCTCTCATTTGAAAAATAGATTTCGAGTCTTTCGAAATGGAATGCATTTGCGTGTTGCGTTTTCTAAGCAATGAACTATTTTTGACTGCAATGCATTTGACAAATGTATTAAATTAATTCATCTCCGCATTATATTACACACTTACCCAGGCGCTCGCACAAACTTTGTAGCCTCATATTGTATTTATTAATAACCTAGATAAGCAGGATATAAATGGATACTCCACGTTCTCTTTGATGTATAATTAGATAATATTTCTGATCTACGTTTTGCACACTTTAAATATTTTTCGCTAACTAGATTTAGGTACAAGCATTTATGTAAACTTATTTAGTCGTTAATCTGTGGTTAATATCTTTCGAAAACATGTATTGCTATATTTTATATATTTTGTTTGCTTCCCACATTAAAAATGGATGTTCTCAGCGCTTATTTTCCAATATGACCAAGTATCGAATTAACTTAAATAATTATCGGTGCATCGTTAGTCGATGCACCAATATGCCTGATTTTATTAACTGCTTAGAAATTTCACCCTATTTTCATAGTATATACAATAAAATTACATTAAAAACTGGGTTAAATTTCATAAGCTAACTTATGTTTAATATAGATTAATGGTTACTGTTTAGTAAGTCTCTTTTGTCGATGATTTGAAAGCCGAATGTTCTTGCGGCATTGTTGTGTTAGGCCCCAGTCTATGTTAAAGCTCGAAATAAAATATGCCTCAATAGAAGATAGATAAATTCAAAATATGAATTAAATGTTTAAAAAATATAACTAATACATAAACGAAAGCGTTTTTCTATATTGATATTCAGAAAATATAAATGATTTATTCCTTAAATTATTCATTACGTACAAAAACTGTACATAAATTCATAAATAAAAAGATTAATATTTTTATTTATTAATTAATTCATGTCACCATTTATAGTTATTATAATATGCTATCAGAATTTTTTTTATACTTTTAAGTATAACTATAAGTATACTATACAGCATTCAAAACTGTAGAGAAACAATTAGCGTTGAAATTGGTTGGTCTATGATTAACAACCATCTAGGACTTGTGGTACCTTTGCTTCACTACACAACATTCAAACACAAAAGGCACTTCAAGTGTTGAATTCTGCTTCAGTTCACCTTCCTTTTATTGCAGCGGTTTCAGACTTGACTCCTGGAATCTGGAGTCAAGTCTGAAGACTCATGTTCATCTGAAGACATCCAAAGAAAGTAAAGTGCCGATGGCCGAGCGGTCTAAGTCGTTGGACTTTGGGTCTGAGTTAGAGATAATGCAGGTTCAAATCCTGTCTGTGGCCATTGCACTTTTTATCAGTACCATTGACCTTGTACTGTATCGACTCTCCCCCTTATTCTGTTTGATAAGATCCTCGCACAGACCATGAGGGCGGACAGAATAAGGTTTAAAAGGGGATCGGCCTCTCCTTTAAAAAAAATTAAAAAAGGTCTGCGACGAAGAAGCTCTAAACGAACCTTTACAGAATTTCGACAGGAGAGATGCCATGACTACAAGATAACCAATATAGGTGCACAATTAATAATTGATGATCAGATGAAACAATGACTGCCACTTTATCTAGATTACACTATATTAGTGTATCTATATGAAAGGAGCCGAATATCCACGGGAATAATCCTCCTTTGCAAATCTGTTAACGAAGTGTTACCAATAAAATACCTGTTGAGGAAATTGATTTCCCTTTGAAGCTCACAATTACATAGAGGTCAGAGTTCAAACGAAATGTTTAGTCTATTTGAAATACTATTGTGGCAATAGTTTAATATATTTGGTGTTTTCCTGTGCTTACTCTATTAAAACAATATGGTTAGAGTAGGAAATTATCAACATTATTTTTGTTTAGTATGTTAATTCATTCGCTGTGTCCACAAAAACTTAAAAATTTATTGCATCTAAAAAAAATAAAGTAGTTTTTCAGCTTTCCTAATAGTCTTTGAATTTGAACATTTTGATCAAATAAACACATTTGTACTCACTTTTCTAACTTTACTCATTCCACCACGTAGCCCTTACTTTGACGACAGACCCTCTTTCAAAATACGACTCTTCTCTTTGTATAAGAGAAAAGGCACAAACATTCTTTTGAGATTTCAATATGCATTCAGCAAAATATATTGCATCAGATATTAGAAAAGGAAAAAATCAAATAACCTGATTATGCTGAATAAATTACAATTACAGTTATATTATTCAGATTAAAACGTATAATTTTCATTCCAATTTATTTATTTATTTATTTATTTATTTATTTATTTCAACGGTTCCACCATTTTTACAAAAGTAATTCAACAAATCAAGTACTTAGCAATCAAGATGACAAATCATAATCAATATACACAGTCTTATGTAAGCTCTAACTTGAACAACATAGGCAATAACAGAGTGATATACTATAAATATAAATAACAAAAACAACAATAAATAACAAGGAATAATAACAATACAGTAACAGCAACGATAAATAAATAGTTGACCAATGCTATAACATTAATAAAATTTAGAAACTCAACAATATACTATCAATAATTAATACAATCGTAGCTGTTAGTTACTGTAAGTGGATCTGTTTAAGCATGTGTTAGGTGTTTACATTTAATAATTTGTTTTTCAGGGTGTATTTTGAATCGTGAAAAAAGTCGATGTGCGCTGCCTCGCTACCCAGTTTTAGAAGTCTGCATATTCCATGGTTTGATGCATAATATGTGGGCCTAAATCTTCTGCAGAAAAGTGTCTTAGAGCGGGTACCTCTTGGTATAGAGAAGTCTATATCCGACACTAGATGAGGGCAGTCGAGGAAGCCGTTCACCAGCCTGTACAGGAATAAAATATCAATATATTTTCTTCTTTCCTGGAGAGGTTGCAGTCCATATAGCATCTCAATCTCAGCGATTATTCAACATAATCGTGTTCTTTAATTTTTGATACGACACTGATCACTGATCACTGACCGTATATCGAAATCTTAAAGGTTATATATACGGTTAATCTTATAACGTTTAGATAGCCAAGCAATTATTATACGATTGGAGTGCAATATGTTCCGAAATTTAGACTTTTAACCCATTATTTTGTCACCTATTGCATCAAATATTTTTTACGCAATATCGACCTCAACTCCTACGTCATTTGGAAAACAACCAATGTGCAATAATGCGGTCAATCAGAGTTGATGGCTTCTTCTTGGGCTGAGAATGATTTATGAATCGATCGCGTTGTTCACATATTTCACGTCAGGCTTACACGGCTGAGGGAGATTAATATATACATCTCCCAACAACATCACTGAACCATTACCTAATACATTATGCATAAACAGAGAATATAAAATCGATCTTAGACTAGTATACATTCATATATCTGTAGGCCTATATAATATGATCGATCACAATTATTCAGATATATTCGATACAACCCAACTCTCCATTAAATTGGGCATTCTCCGAACATTCACTCTTCAAAATAGTGTAATCATTCATTTGAAGAAACCGAAAGACTCGCTGGTGTACAACATTTTTCAAATTTCAAAAATATCTGAATTAAATTTCTCTGTAACACAGCAGTTCTCCTCGAAAGTTGTGTTACGATATAATAGAAATCTCAGAGGAAATAAACACCTCTGCAATAATAGTTTCGTGAAGCAAAGGCTTTGCCTAATTAAGTCCATATTGCAGTGCAATACTTTGGGAATTAGAGTATTTGTTAGATGAAAACTAGTGAGAAATGTGGCAAAGTAGAAATGTGTATGAAAAAGAACTACTTCTTGATGGAATGACAGAATTTCGGACATTTGTTATCGTTACATGTTAAAAGAATAGAAAACAACTTTTCGACGGTTGAAATTTATTCCCATGATCAGGTATCAAACATTGGATATGCACAATTAGGTATTTTAATTCTATAACATAGAACTTATTCTGTTATTAATGCTTTTATTTTAGCAATTTTTACCATATATCAATTTGTGCTTGTTTGAACCTATGTACGTATTACGTTTTTGACACCCGAAGAAGTGGATGGATTTAAATCTTAGAAACTTAATCTTCACTTCTTGTAACATTCAACAATGGCAAATTTCAGACATCCTGATATCCCTTTAAATCTGTCATCGTCAATAATGACATTTAAATAACTATTGGTGAATGTTTAATTCATTTACTTATTATATGATTAATATGGGAAATATGTCCAGTTATTAATATTGTCCTAACTTCGCCTTTCAATAAAGCCATCCTTCATTTTCAATTCATCGGGGCACTCTTCAGAGGTATCCAAACACATGAATCTGAAGGAACCTAGAAAGCACATTCCATAAGTGACCCTGCAACTTAAAGCGCTCTTTGATTTTATTGCTGTATGCAAGTCTAACCTTGATTAGTCCAGTGGTTAGATATACAGCTAGTGATTACTTACGAAAGGAATAAACTCGCCAATTACTGTATGTTCACACTTTTTTAAGTTAGTTAAGTCTACACCGGAATCAAAGCTGTTCTTGAAGTTACAAAACAGTGTCAAATTAAATTAAATCAGGGAGCGTCACGGAGTGTGTATCGAGCAGATAGGACCAGGCCTACCAACCCATTTATATATAAACGCATTTTTGAACGCATTCTTAAGAAGAGGTTATCCACGAAAATTACTTAAAGATAAACTTAATGTAAAAAAGAAAACACTACATTCTAAATTTGAAAACAGTGATCCAAAATTAATAGTTCAATACCATCCAGGGCTTCACAAAATTAATAATATTCTTAAAATAGCATTTAATACCTTACAAAAAAAATTCTAGTTCAACTAATGATATTTTTAAAACAACTCCTAGAGTAATCTTTAAAAGACCTCCTATTCTTAAAGTTATATTGGTCAAACCTAAATTACCAATGACAAACACCAATGAAAAATCAATACCAAAACAAAAAGGATCACATCCGTGAAATAAACCAAGAAGTTTGATTTGTAAAATGTTACCAAATTCTTCAAAATTCACTAGTAGCAAAACACGCAAGGTATATCCTATCATCGGCAACTTGTCTTGTGAATCTAAAAATGTGATTTACCAAATTCAATGTAAAAAATGTCCAGCAGATTATATTGGCTCAACAACAAATACCTTGAGGACAAGAATGACAGGACACCGATTTGATTATAAACACCAAGATTTAAAGAAAACTGTCGTGACTCATGGTACAAATCACAATGAAACATTTGAAAATACATATTCAGTCAAACCTATTCGGCAAGTACATACAAATTCAAACCCAATTTACCTCAGAACATTGGAACAAGCACACCAATTGGTTTTAAAGAGCAAAATTCCACATGGACTCAACATCAGATAACTTAACCAAAAACGTCTAAATTTGAAATCAACATATGGAACAATTGTTTAGTTCATGTCATCTGTATTTATTATTATTATTTATTCACTGTTTATTTATTTTCGTTTGTACTGTTTTCTTTTATATTTTATACAATTTTTGCACCTGAAAACGGTTTTCACCGAAATATAGTGGCAATGTTTTAAAAAACACTTTGTTTTAATTGTACAGTAATTTACTAAAAATAATATATATATATATACATATATATATATATATATATATATATATATATATATATTTATGGACGGTTTTTCAATAAAATACTCGCAAGTTTGTATCTCTTATACAACCTTAGAAAAACAGGCACTAGTTAAAAAAGCGAAGATAAGGAATGGCTAACTTTAAACAAAAAGAAAAATGGAACGAAAACCTTTACATAGCTATTATAATAGTTTTTCTTACTTTTTTGAGATTAAGTTTTTTTGCTTCAAGTGGTATAATGTAAAAAGGGTGTGGATTTATATTTTGATCAAAATGTTCGTTTTGTTAGCATATTAACAAATTAATTGTTGGTTATAGAAACTCATATGGACGTTATAAAAATAAAATATAATACGTAATATATAACAAGGCCTTAGACAATTAATAGGATAGATCATGGCCAATGTTTATTATTTTATTTAAATGAAAATATTTAACCAAAATAACTAGGTCCGCAACTTTTCTTACTTATGCCTTAAATATAAAATTGAAAATGTGATATGTAAAATATTAGTTTTTGATATATGACAAACATGTTTGTAAACAAAAGTAGAACTTTATATAAATTTATATTTAAGTCTTCAGAGACGAGTGTTCAAAAGTATTTTAACAAGATGGTGCATTATTATTATGAGTAAATCATCTGTTTTATACATTTAACCCAAATTTCCTGTAGATTCATCACAGCCTTTGCTTAAATTAATGTAGTCCGCGTTGGATTCTAACAATCGTGCATACATTTATCAAAAATTATGTAAATTTCTGAATGAGAGTTTGGCTATCTTCCCAACTCCGCGTGTTTCACTTCTCGCTAACCACTGAACCAATTAAAGTGAAATATGACTGGGGAGTTTCCGGAATATGGGATAGAGGCTTATAGGAATTTCAATAATCCTTCCAAAAATATAGCCAATGTGTGTGAATAAAGCGCAATACGCTCATGGCTTTTCAACTTAAATAAAATTAAAGAGCAGCTTCACAGAATTTCAAAATGGCTCCTACGGTCAATTTTATGTACAACTCATTACCGATAGTACAAAATCATTGACATTATTCACTGAAAAATTAAATTCGTATTGAATTAATAATAATTCAAATTTAAATATTAAACTGTGGATAACGCATAACCAGTTTTATTGTCTACCTAAAAATGCAAAAATACTGACTATTTTGAAGCTAAATTGAAAAACTAATAAAAACATGACGGAAATAAAAATGGTTTTATTTTTTTTATTGACGGAAAACTCCATTTAAAATTGAGAATACAATTCGTTATTACAGTAGTCGAGTTCATTAATAACATACAGTAATAATATAATGTGAAGCAAGATGGCAAAATTTTTACCTAAACTGTAGCTTATTTTGATTATCCCTTTGCCTATGTTACAATTTTAAAAGTATCATTTTTCCATGTTACGTTCAAATGTTAAGTTAAATTAATTTCTTGCACTGGGTTGCACGTTTTGTTTGTTTTTTACATTGCTATTAGTCTACTTAACTTTTTAACTTAATATTATTAAAAGCCATTTTTTAACTTATTAACTATTGCTTTTAGCTATCGCTTTGATTCAACGGTATTATGCCCGTGATTTAACTATGAATTTACTGCACGATTGATTACCATTGTTTATATGTAATGTATATTTATTTGAATGTAATTCTTGATCTGTTTTAACTTGCAAGTTGTAATTGCATCATATTGTGACGAGATCCATTGCATGTAAATGTTTAAAGATCAATAAAGATATCTATCTATCTATCTATCTATCTAATGATAGGGACAATGATACAATAACGAGTCTAAAGTGATAGTAATACAATGGTGGTATAACAGGACTGTGAACGTAACATCAAATAAAAAAATGATAATAATATAGTAGCAACTGATAATGAATAATGTAACAAAAACAACGATAATAGTAATAAACAACACAAGGGTTACTGACAGAAAAACAACCCAATAGCAATATAAATATAATTCTATGACAATAAAATATAATACTACTTAAAGTATTGGGGACGGACAGTTGAACATAAAATGGTGTAAAAAAATAGTGACCAGAATATTAACAACAACCAATGAGCGATAAAGATTACTTAATACTATATAATACTTAATACTACATAACACTTTACTACAGAATACTTAATTCTTCAGAATTCTTAATTCTACGTAATACTTTATACTACAGTATACTTAATTCTATAGAATAATAATGCTACAGAATACTTAATACTGCACAATACTTAATACTACATAATACCTAATTCTTTAGAATATTAATACTACATATTACTTAATAGTACAGAACACTTTACTATAGAATATTTAATTCTACAGAATATTAATAATACAGAATACTTAATATAAAGAATACTTAATACTACAGAATTCTAAATACTACATAATATTTAATACGTGACAGAATACCTAATTACAGAGAGTCAGTTCCTGCTAAGATCCTGAAGTATGGTCTTGAATTTACGCTTGAATCTGGTGCTGCTGAGGTTCCAGAAGAAGTTGTCATAGGGGGCGATAGCATTGCCCAACTTCCTAATATATGGGTTTTTGGTTGGAACAATCTGTTATTTTAACGTCGTAGCCCGTAAAGATAGACAGCAGATAACTCCCTTCAAGACAGATAAGAAGACACAGATTTTTATCACTCCAGGAGGAATTACAGGCGTTTCAAGTAAAAAATATTAAGGCTATTTTGTAACTAGGGAAAAAGATGAAGATCAATTATGAGTCTTTTAATACCATGTTTTCCATAGTACAATTTTTCTTAAGGAAATTAATGTTTTCATAAATTTCATTGTACATAAAGGTCATGTTTTATATACATACTGTAAAATGTGTATATACTCATCTTTAACAGTTTATCTACAAGCTTGATTACTAGATGCACATAAATTCCACTTCAAATCCTGCAGATCCTCGTGAAATGATAAAAAGGAAAAATGGTATTATTCTATATTGCTACATATTTGCTAACACTAAAAAACTATAATACAATGCGTTTATCAGGTACCATGTAGGCATTATGCATATGAGTGGGGGGAGCTATTACGAAACAAAATCGATATCTCCGAACATTTGTCACACATAAATCTCGATCCTCGATATGCAACACAGGTTTAAATAAGTATCCACTCAAAATATAAAAGCAAACATTAAATGTTATCAAATTCATCTAAGATTACTAAAAACTAAAATGACTATTCTGTAATATGGAAGTACCATTTGCAATTTAAGGGAAAATTAAATCTTTGTTGTCTATGAACATCATCGAACATAGTCAGCATAGGTATAACATATAAAACTATAACAGGCCACAAAAAAACTAATTTAACATCAATATCAGTGTTACGGCATTGATATGCTTCTCGTACATCACAGTGTAAATTCCATTTACGCTGTAAAATCCCGCTCCTGAAGAAAAAGTTTTAGATGGTTATTAAATATTGAGCCTGGAAGAAGAGTTTGTACAACGTTGTAAGTTATTGAATATCTTCGGCCCGAAATATAAAACTTAACTTCCAAACATTGAAAGAATGTCTTCAAGAGTACTACAGTAAATTTTATTTATAGTATTGTACTGGTAAATTGATTTTGGGAAATGAAAAAGGGACTATACAGGGTTTTCAAAATTGTGGGGAAATTTTTGGGATATATTAAATAGATTAAAGTAAACAAAAAAGTTTGTCTAACAGTATGGTCTACTTTGCTTCGTTTACTGTCCATGAGTCTGTATGTATTTTTAATTAAAAAAAAAAATCATAACTTAGGAACGGTTTAAGCTACGGTCTTGTAATTTTACGTGTTTATTTATCTTATGCTTGAAAACGCATGATTGTTTACAGTTACAAAATGGCAGCCTTCGAAAATGTTAAAGGAAAATTTCAAAAAAATTGACGAGAAGAGAAAAAATGTTCGTCACATAATAGATGTGTTGTAAAAAAAAATACTAATTTACTTTTTATGAATTAGTTTTACTAATAATTTTACTACTCTTAAGCAATACACTTTCGTCAATACGTATACAGATATGATTGTACGAGCTGAATATACAGGAATTTATTAAGTTATTTATTATACATTCATAACATTAGAATGTTATCTTTTTCCAATATTTCATCTCTTCATGATTTTTACTCTCATCGGGTTTCAAGAAATCTGGCTTCAAAATTTTAAAAATGTTACAATTTTTTAATTATTAATAATAGGCATTGGTTTCTTTAATAATTTATACTTTTTCTTTCAAAACACTAAACAAACATGAATAATTACATCATTATAACTTGACCGTTTGAGAGTTATGGTTTTATAAATTCAAGATACAGACGGTAAACGAAGCGAAATAGACCGTAAAATTATAATATTTTTTGTTTGTTTTTTCATCTATTGAACCATATCCCAAAATATTTTCCCACATTTCTTAAGAACTTTTTATATAAAAAGTACTAAACTTTTCTCTCGCAACTGATTTCTTTGTAGCCGAGGCCACATGAGTATCTTAAGGCACAAGGAGTATCGTGAATATTCCATCAGTACACAACCATTGAATGTGTGAGGGAATGCGTCGTTGCAACTGGTACTGAGCAGGCTGATTAGAAAAGTCTGATAGAGATATTACAATTGTTTATTTTTTAACTACCAGTTCTAAATTTGTAATTTATACTCAAGCACTCTGTCCTTTTATTAACTATTTACGCCAGGAGAGCTTCTACTGCATGGTTGAAAATGGATATCCGAGAAGGAAGGTAAAAAACAAACTGAACAAAAGAGTTTGCTTATTTTTTTTAAGGAGAGGCCGATATCCTTTTAAGCCTTATTCTGCCCGTCCTCATGGACCACTGGCCTGTGTAAAGAACAATGGGAAAAGGTAGAGTGGATCGACTTCATTGTGTGGAGTTACAGCAATGGGAGAAAAATATACACAAGAGCTACATTTTTGTGACACAACGACTAGTTCTTTTCCTGCTTCAAGTCACAATTGGGTTGACTCTTATATCACAACCTTATAATTCAGTGAATTAAATTCTAAGTAGGATTACGAACATATTATTTTTTACTTGTTTGTTACTATCAAATTACTAAATCAACTTATTAATTTATTGGGAACTCACAAACGTTCAGAGCCTGTCCCTTTGTTGAGTTTGTAAAAGAATTAGGCATATGGATTGGTTTAGTGAAGCTCCAAGACGAATTTATTCCGCGCCTTCTCGTTTTCGTGCGCTACATGCTCGTCTGACAGGAGACACTGTTGCCGCGATTATGTTACACGGTGTTTGTCTGGAGAGGTGCTCAGCCCCCCCCTCCACCAAAACCCCGATATATATATGAAACATCTTAATAATAATATTATAATAATGTGTTTAATTGCGTATAAACAATAAAATGCCATTGCTACCGTCAAACTGAATGAAATCTTAAGAATTTGCATGTATTCATTATGTTTGAAAATTACTAATATATACAGTTTTTACATTCTCATTAATTCAGAATTTCCCCTCTATTTTCCGAGTGTCAGTCAGCCAATCATGGAGTTCCCGAAACGTGTGGTATAAAACTCGTCTATACTGTAGAATGCTTTTTAAATCAAATCGGGTTTCACAATGGCAGATTCAAATTTCTTGGGCCACAGGCCCAAAAACGTTTGCATACCAAAAACTTGTTTATGACTTTTGTGAAAATAGTTCTACCAACAGTTGAAACAAAGAATACTGTTCATAATTCATTGGTTATGCGAAAATTCATTAATATTTTAATAATACCTCAATAAAAAAATCAAAATGTTCAGTGTATAGCAAAGTAATAAAATTGTGATGTTGACAGATGAAAGTTTCTTGCTTTCATTGACGAAAATTCCATAATAAAGTCATCAAAGTTGGTGGCAGATATCATTTCTGTATTTGTATTGATATTAGTCAAGCTTGACAATCTGGCATCTGTGGTCGAATTATGAAGGTAGTTTTTAACTCTTTTAAAATTACTGAATATCCTCTCACCAGAGGAATTTGTTGAAATCATGGATAAAAAAAATTCTTAAGGCTACATAAGTTTCAAGAATTCACTAGGCTAATGATGCTCTTTTACGTTTAGATTAAGTGACTCTATAAATAAACAAGTTCCTCTCCAAGAACTGAGGAAAGGTCAGCGGAATACTTTCGTATCAAAACGGAGGTTTAATCTCGAATTTCTTTATCTGTAAACAGATTGTATACGACTCCAAAGACTTGACAGTTTTTTTTAAATTTTACTTCGAAATAAATTTTTGTTCTTTTGCCTAATATACTTAGATATGTTGTCGGTCATGACATAAAGTGTATGAAGAACAATCATGTCCTGTCTCCGGTCGTAATTACCATCACTTGATTCGTCATGAAATGTTTTATCCTTTTGGAGTGTTGATCATACGGAAGCTAAGGCATAGCACCTTGCTTAATAATGATCAAAACTTTAAAGTAAGCCTTTTACATATTCTCTGAGGGATGTGTATAAATCGCAAATAGCTTCAAGGTCAGTGTTAATGTTTTGCTTAGGTTTGCTTTCTGTAGCATAAAAGTATTCAAACGTTCCAGTATATCATGCCATAATACACGTAGTAAAGCTACTTATATTCTTCAAAAGAATTTGTTCAGACCTATGGACTATATGGATCAGACTATGGACCTGGATTTTGGCTTTTCCTGTGGGTTTTCAGAGATTCTGTAGGGACTTTATGATACAGTACTGGTTTTCCATCCTTAAGAACATAACGCATCTTCCACATCACAACCATTACTTAAAGCATAGCAATCAATAAAGGTCAATAGGTCATGGTGGATTATGTCATGGGTTGAATCAACAATTACGGAATAATATTTCATTTCTTATTATCTTATTATACATTATCACAATAAACGCAATACATGTTGTTTTTTAAAATAACCTGTCTTTCCATGACCAGGATTGCCATGATTTTATATTTGGGTTTTTAAAAGCTCATCGAATCCCTAAAAGGTTGCCATTAGCCAAGGTTCCAAAGACCTCGTTTTCAGACCCGGAAAGGCAAATCGACGAGCTCCAAGAAACTTAATTTCATTTTAAACCTTATGTTAATAATCAATTTCGTTTAAATAGTGTTGGTAAAGAGCAGCATCGATTTTTCCAAGTACTTTGTTTCTTATAACGTAAGACTGTTGTGAATATCTGTAAGTATATCTCCAATTTCTATAACCTGGAACAAATGCATTTTCAGATATACTTGTATTGAAAATCTTGCACGGGACAATTCTGCTTTATATACTAATATGAAATCACAAAAACAGGACCCTCGTAAATAGTTTGAATCCCATTAACTGGGATTAGTTTAGATTTTTTTGTATAATCGCTCCTGTACAACCTAAACTCCCGATATTTTATATTTACTTTAGTATAAATCCGTGTAGAAATATGGCTTCGAAACTGTAGTTCTTATATGTAAAAACGAACAAATTATTAAAGATAAAATAATGTTGTTCTTTTTATTAGTTTGTAGTTTACCTTAGAAGAAGACGAAGAAGGTGCCTGTATTAAAAGGCTCAATCATAGGATTGTTTTGAATTTAAAAATTTCTTTCCGAGGTATCAAAGCTTTTAGTCCTAAATTGATTAATTATATTTCTATCTTATAAAGTTTAATACGTTTAATTCAATTCACAACAGTAGTTTAATAAAATTTTGTTAAATAAATAGTTTAATAATAAATAGGTTAATAAAGATACGTTAAATAGTTATTTGCTGCGTAAAATATATATTTTATTGACAAACATTCGAAGGAATCAATGGGTATTTAGGGTAATTGGTTTTATGGAAATAGATTTCCGCTGAGTGGAACATGTCGGAAAACCGATCTGTTATGTGCATAATACAACAGGGAGACACGTGACCGGCCCTACCTATGCATAAATCAAATTTACCGACAACAAAGCAATCACATTTAGGTCAGCTAGTTTGGTTTCTGTGACGCAGTTAAAAAGGCAATCTGCGTCGATCATATTGCAACCTTCCCTACACAGAAATGTTTACAGGGCAAACATTAATCACAATATGTGCCCTTATTTGTACTTCAAGCTCTAATATGTAATCTAACTTTTTCAGAACACATTTTTCAACTATCGAGACAGCTCTCAATTAGTGTCAGCAATAATGGTTCAGACATCAACATCAGACTTTACTGAGAAGCTGGAAATTTGTCACGAAGCATAAGGACAACTTTGATTAGCATCTAACATGTCTACTGTACTACAACCTGCCTTACTACGTGTCTCAGCAATGGTATGATTTAGACATCAACATCAGACTTTACTGAGAAGCTGGAAATTTGTCACGAAGCATAAGGACAACGTTGATTAGCATCTCACATGTCTACTGCACTACAACCTGTCTTACTACGTGTCTCAGAAATAGTATGATTTAGACATCAACATCAGACTTCACTGAGAGACTGGAAAGTTTTCACGATGCATAAGGACACATTTAATCAGCATCTCACATGTCTACTGTACTACAACCTGTCTTACTACGTGTCTCAGCAATAGTATGATTTACACTTTAACATCAGGCTTCACTAAAAGACTGGAAAGTTTTCACGATACATAAGGATAACTTTGATTAGTATCTCACATGTCTACTGCACTAAAACCTGTCTTACTACGTGTCTCAGCAATAGTATGATTTACACTTTAACATCAGGCTTCACTGAGAGACTGGAAAGTTTTCACGATACATAAGGATAACTTTGATTAGCATCTCACATGTCTCAATATCATTCTTCACTGAGAGACTGGAAGGGTTTCGCGAAGCATAAGGACACATTTGATCAGCATCTCACATGTCTACTGCACTACAACCTGTCTTACTACGTGTCTCAGCAATAGTATGATTTAGATATCAACATCAGATTTCACTGAGAGACTGGAAAGTTTTCCCGATGCATAAGGACACATTTAATCAGCATCTCACATGTCTACTGTACTACAAACCTGTCTTACTACGTGTCTCAGCAATAGTATGATTTACACTTTAACATCAGGCTTCACTGAGAGACTGGAAAGTTTTCACGATACATAAGGATAACTTTGATTAGTATCTCACATGTCTACTGTACTGCAACATGTCTTACTACGTGTCTCAGCAATAGTATGCTTTAGACATCAACATCAGGCTTCACTGAGAGACTGGAAAGTTTTCACGATGCATAAGGATAACTTCGATTAGCATCTCACATGTCTACTGCACTACAACCTGTCTTACTACGTGTCTCAGCAATGGTATGATTTAGACATCAACATCAGACTTTACTGAGAAGCTGGAAAGTTGTCACGGAGCATAAGTAAAACTTTGATTAACATCTCACATGTCTACTGCACTAAAACCTATATTACTACGTGTCTCAGCAATAGTATGATTTAGACATCAACATCAGGCTTCACTGAGAGACTGGAAAGTTGTCACGAAGTATAAGGATAACTTTGATTAGCATCTCACATGTCTCCATATCATTCTTCACTGAAAGACTGGAAGGTTTTCGCGAGGCATAAAGACATATTTGTTCAGCATCTAACATGTCTACTGTACTACAACATGTCTTACTACGTGTCTCAGCAATAGTATGATTTAGAAATCAACATCAGGCTTCACTGAGAGACTGGAAAGTTTTCACGATGCATAAGGACACATTTAATCAGCATCTCACATGTCTACTGTACTACAAACTGTCTTACTACGTGTCTCAGCAATAGTATGATTTACACTTTAACATCAGGCTTCACTGAGAGACTGGAAAGTTTTCACGATACATAAGGATAACTTTAATTAGTATCTCACATGTCTACTGTACTACAACATGTCTTACTACGTGTCTCAGCAATAGTATGCTTTAGACATCAACATCAGGCTTCACTGAGAGACTGGAAAGTTTTCACGATGCATAAGGATAACTTCGATTAGCATCTCACATGTCTACTGCACTACAACCTGTCTTACTACGTGTCTCAGCAATAGTATGATTTAGACATCAACATCAGACTTCACAGAGAGACTGGAAAGTTTTCACGATGCATAAGGACACATTTGATCAGCATCTCACATGTCTACAGCACTACAACCTGTCTTACTACGTGTCTCAGCAATAGTGTGATTTACACTTTCACATCAGGCTTCACTGAGAGACTGGAAAGTTTTCACGATACATAAGGATAACTTTGATTAGCATCTCACATGTCTCAATATCATTCTTCACTGAGAGACTGGAAGGTTTTCGCGAAGCATAAGGACACATTTGATCATCATCTCACATGTCTACTGTACTACAAACTGTCTCACTACGTGTCTCAGCAATAGTATGATTTACACTTTAACATCAGGCTTCACTGAGAGACTGGAAAGTTTTCACGATGCATAAGGATAACTTCGATTAGCATCTCACATGTCTACTGCACTACAACCTGTCTTACTACGTGTCTCAGCAATGGTATGCTTTAGACATCAACATCAGACTTTACTGAGAAGCTGGAAAGTTGTCACGGAGCATAAGTAAAACTTTGATTAACATCTCACATGTCTACTGCACTACAACCTATATTACTACGTGTCTCAGCAATAGTATGATTTAGACATCAACATCAGACTTAACTGAGAAGCTGGAAAGTTTTCACGATACATAAGGATAACTTTGATTAGCATCTCACATGTCTCCATATCATTCTTCACTGAAAGACTGGAAGGTTTTCGCGAAGCATAAGGACACATTTGATCAGCATCTCACATGTCTACTGTACCACAACATGTCTTACTACGTGTCTCAGCAATAGTATGATTTAGAAATCAACATCAGGCTTCACTGAGAGACTGGAAAGTTTTCACGATGCATAAGGACACATTTAATCAGCATCTCACATGTCTACTGTACTACAAACTGTCTTACTACGTGTCTCAGCAATAGTATGATTTACACTTTAACATCAGGCTTCACTGAGAGACTGGAAAGTTTTCACGATACATAAGGATAACTTTGATTAGTATCTCACATGTCTACTGTACTG
Source organism: Homalodisca vitripennis (assembly GCF_021130785.1). Taxonomy (NCBI): domain Eukaryota; kingdom Metazoa; phylum Arthropoda; class Insecta; order Hemiptera; family Cicadellidae; genus Homalodisca; species Homalodisca vitripennis. The sequence goes on from NC_060215.1 coordinate 143,880,833, forward strand.
CAACATGTCTTACTACGTGTCTCAGCAATAGTATGCTTCAGACATCAACATCAGGCTTCACTGAGAGACTGGAAAGTTTTCACGATGCATAAGGATAACTTCGATTAGCATCTCACATGTCTACTGCACTACAACCTGTCTTACTACGTGTCTCAGCAATGGTATGATTTAGACATCAACATCAGACTTTACTGAGAGACTGGAAAGTTTTCACGATACATAAGGATAACTTTGATTAGCATCTCACATGTCTCAATATCATTCTTCACTGAGAGACTGCAAGGTTTTCGCGAAGCATAAGGACAACATTTGATCAGCATCTCACATGTCTACTGCACTACAACCTGTCTTACTACGTGTCTCAGCAATAGTATGATTTAGATATCAACATCAGATTTCACTAAGAGACTGGAAAGGTTTCACGATGCATAAGGACACATTTGATCTGCATCTCACATGTCTACTGCACTACAACCTGTCTTACTACGTGTCTCAGCAATAGTATAATTTAGACATCAAGATCAGGCTTTACTGAGAGACTGGAAAGTTTTTCACTATGCATAAGGACACATTTGATCAGCATCTCACATGTCTACTGCACTACAACCTGTCTTACTACGTGTCTCAGCAATAGTATAATTTAGACATCAAGATCAGGCTTTTACTGAGAGACTGGAAAGTTTTCACTATGCATAAGGACACATTTGATCAGCATCTCACATGTCTACTGCACTACAACCTGTCTTACTACGTGTCTCAGCAATAGTATAATTTAGACATCAAGATCAGGCTTTAACTGAGAGACTGGAAAGTTTTCACTATGCATAAGGACACATTTGATCAGCATCTCACATGTCTACTGTACTACAACCTGTCTTACTACGTGTCTCAGCAATAGTAATGATTTAGACATCAACATCAGGCTTCACTGAGAGACTGGAAAGTTGTCACGATGCATAAGAATAACTTCGATTAGCATCTCACATTCTACTGCAATACAACATGTCTTACTACGTGTCTCAGCAATAGTATAAATTTAGACATCAAGATCAGGCTTTACTGAGAGACTGGAAAGTTTTCACTATGCATAAGGCCACATTTGATCAGCATCTCACATGTCTACTGTACTACAACCTGTCTTACTACGTGTCTCAGCAATAGTATGATTTAGACATCAACATCAGGCTTCACTGAGAGACTGGAAAGTTTTCACGATGCATAAGAATAACTTCGATTAGCATCTCACATGTCTACTGAATACAACATGTCTTACTACGTGTCTCAGCAATAGTATAATTTAGACATCAAGATCAGGCTTTACTGAGAGACTGGAAAGTTTTTCACTATGCATAAGGACACATTTGATCAGCATCTCACAGTCTACTGCACTACAACCTGTCTTACTACGTGTCTCAGCAATAGTATGATTTAGACATCAACATCAGCTTCACTGAGAGACTGGAAAGTTGTCACGATGCATAAGAATAACTTCGATTAGCATCTCACATGTCTACTGCACTACAACCTGTCCTTACTACGTGTCTCAGCAATAGTATAATTTAGACATCAAGATCAGGCTTTACTGAGAGACTGGAAAGTTTTCACTATGCATAAGGACACATTTGATCAGCATCTCACATGTCTACTGCACTACAACCTGTCTTACTACGTGTCTCAGCAATAGTATAATTTAGACATCAAGATCAGGCTTTACTGAGAGACTGGAAAGTTTTTCACTATGCATAAGGACACATTTAATCAGCATCTCACATGTCTACTGAACTACAAACTGTCTTACTACGTGGTCTCAGCAATAGTATGATTTACACTTTAACATCAGGCTTCACTGAGAGACTGGAAAGTTTTTCACGATACATAAGGATAACTTTAATTAGTATCTCACATGTCTACTGTACTACAACATGTCCTTACTACGTGTCTCAGCAATAGTATGCTTTAGACATCAACATCAGGCTTCACTGAGAGACTGGAAAGTTTTCACGATGCATAAGGATAACTTCGAATTAGCATCTCACATGTCTACTGCACTACAACCTGTCTTACTACGTGTCTCAGCAATAGTATGATTTAGACATCAACATCAGACTTCACAGAGAGACTGGAAAGTTTTCACGATGCATAAGGACACATTTGATCAGCATCTCACATGTCTACAGCACTACAACCTGTCTTACTACGTGTCTCAGCAATAGTGTGATTTACACTTTCACATCAGGCTTCACTGAGAGACTGGAAAGTTTTTCACACATAAGGATAACTTTGATTAGCATCTCACATGTCTCAATATCATTCTTCACTGAGAGACTGGAAGGTTTTCGCGAAGCATAAGGACACATTTGATCATCATCTCACATGTCTACTGTACTACAAACTGTCTCACTACGTGTCTCAGCAATAGTATGATTTACACTTTAACATCAGGCTTCACTGAGAGACTGGAAAGTTTTCACGATGCATAAGGATAACTTCGATTAGCATCTCACATGTCTACTGCACTACAACCTGTCTTACTACGTGTCTCAGCAATGGTATGCTTTAGACATCAACATCAGACTTTACTGAGAAGCTGGAAAGTTGTCACGGAGCATAAGTAAAACTTTGATTAACATCTCACATGTCTACTGCACTACAACCTATATTACTACGTGTCTCAGCAATAGTATGATTTAAGACATCAACATCAGACTTAACTGAGAAGCTGGAAAGTTTTCACGATACATAAGGATAACTTTGATTAGCATCTCACATGTCTCCATATCATTCTTCACTGAAAGACTGGAAGGTTTTCGCGAAGCATAAGGACACATTTGATCAGCATCTCACATGTCTACTGTAACCACAACATGTCTTACTACGTGTCTCAGCAATAGTATGATTTAGAAATCAACATCAGGCTTCACTGAGAGACTGGAAAGTTTTCACGATGCATAAGGACACATTTAATTAGCATCTCACATGTCTACTGTACTACAAACTGTCTTAACTACGTGTCTCAGCAATAGTATGATTTACACTTTAACATCAGGCTTCACTGAGAGACTGGAAAGTTTTCACGATACATAAGGATAACTTTGATTAGTATCTCACATGTCTACTGTACTGCAACATGTCTTACTACGTGTCTCAGCAATAGTATGCTTCAGACGTCAACATCAGGCTTCACTGAGAGACTGGAAAGTTTTCACGATGCATAAGGATAACTTCGATTAGCATCTCACATGTCTACTGCACTACAACCTGTCTTACTACGTGTCTCAGCAATGGTATGATTTAGACATCAACAATCAGACTTTACTGAGAGACTGGAAAGTTTTCACGATACATAAGGATAACTTTGATTAGCATCTCACATGTCTCAATATCATTCTTCACTGAGAGACTGCAAGGTTTTCGCGAAGCATAAGGACACATTTGATCAGCATCTCACATGTCTACTGCACTACAACCTGTCTTACTACGTGTCTCAGCAATAGTATGATTTAGATATCAACATCAGATTTCACTAAGAGACTGGAAAGGTTTCACGATGCATAAGGACACATTTGATCTGCATCTCACATGTCTACTGCACTACAACCTGTCTTACTACGTGTCTCAGCAATAGTATAATTTAGACATCAAGATCAGGCTTTACTGAGAGACTGGAAAGTTTTCACTATGCATAAGGACACATTTGATCAGCATCTCACATGTCTACTGCACTACAACCTGTCTTACTACGTGTCTCAGCAATAGTATAATTTAGACATCAAGATCAGGCTTTACTGAGAGACTGGAAAGTTTTCACTATGCATAAGGACACATTTGATCAGCATCTCAACATGTCTACTGCACTACAACCTGTCTTACTACGTGTCTCAGCAATAGTATAATTTAGACATCAAGATCAGGCTTTACTGAGAGACTGGAAAGTTTTCACTATGCATAAGGACACATTTGATCAGCATCTCACATGTCTACTGTACTACAACCTGTCTTACTACGTGTCTCAGCAATAGTATGATTTAGACATCAACATCAGGCTTCACTGAGAGACTGGAAAGTTGTCACGATGCATAAGAATAACTTCGATTAGCATCTCACATGTCTACTGCAATACAACATGTCTTACTACGTGTCTCAGCAATAGTATAATTTAGACATCAAGATCAGGCTTTACTGAGAGAACTGGAAAGAGTTTTCACTATGCATAAGGCCACATTTGATCAGCATCTCACATGTCTACTGTACTACAACCTGTCTTACTACGTGTCTCAGCAATAGTATGATTTAGACATCAACATCAGGCTTCACTGAGAGACTGGAAAGTTTTCACGATGCATAAGAATAACTTCGATTAGCATCTCACATGTCTACTGAATACAACATGTCTTACTACGTGTCCTCAGCAATAGTATAATTTAGACATCAAGATCAGGCTTTACTGAGAGGACTGGAAAGTTTTCACTATGCATAAGGACACATTTTGATCAGCATCTCACATGTCTACTGCACTACAACCTGTCTTACTACGTGTACTCAGCAATAGTATAATTTAGACATCAAGATCAGGCTTTACTGAGAGACTGGAAAGTTTTCACTATGCATAAGGACACATTTGATCAGCATCTCACATGTCTACTGCACTACAACCTGTCTTACTACGTGTCTCAGCAATAGTATAATTTAGACATCAAGATCAGGCTTTACTGAGAGACTGGAAAGTTTTCACTATGCATAAGGACACATTTGATCAGCATCTCACATGTCTACTGTACTACAACCTGTCTTACTACGTGTCTCAGCAATAGTATGATTTAGACATCAAAATCAGGCTTCACTGAGAGACTGGAAAGTTGTCACGATGCATAAGAATAACTTCGATTAGCATCTCACATGTCTACTGCAATACAACATGTCTTACTACGTGTCTCAGCAATAGTATAATTTAGACATCAAGATCAGGCTTTACTGAGAGACTGGAAAGTTTTCACTATGCATAAGGCCCACATTTGATCAGCATCTCACATGTCTACTGTACTACAACCTGTCTTACCTACGTGTCTCAGCAATAGTATGATTTAGACATCAACATCAGGCTTCACTGAGAGACTGGAAAGTTTTCACGATGCATAAGAATAACTTCGATTAGCATCTCACATGTCTACTGAAATACAACATGTCTTACTACGTGTCTCAGCAATAGTATAATTTAGACATCAAGATCAGGCTTTACTGAGAGACTGGAAAGTTTTCACTATGCATAAGGACACATTTGATCAGCATCTCACATGTCTACTGCACTACAACCTGTCTTACTACGTGTCTCAGCAATAGTATGATTTAGACATCAACATCAGGCTTCACTGAGAGACTGGAAAGTTGTCACGATGCATAAGAATAACTTCGATTCAGCATCTCACATGTCTACTGCACTACAACCTGTCTTACTACGTGTCCTCAGCAATAGTATAATTTTAGACATCAAGATCAGGCTTTACTGAGAGACTGGAAAGTTTTCACTATGCATAAGGACACATTTGATCAGCATCTCACATGTCTACTGCACTACAACCTGTCTTACTACGTGTCTCAGCAATAGTATAATTTAGACATCAAGATCAGGCTTTACTGAGAGACTGGAAAGTTTTCACTATGCATAAGGACACATTTGATCAGCATCTCACATGTCTACTGCACTACAACCTGTCTTACTACGTGTCTCAGCAATAGTATAATTTAGACATCAAGATCAGGCTTTACTGAGAGACTGGAAAGTTTTCACTATGCATAAGGACACATTTGATCAGCATCTCACATGTCTACTGCACTGCAACCTGTCTTACTACGTGTCTCAGCAATAGTATGATTTACACTTTAACATCAGGCTTCACTGAGAGACTGGAAAGTTTTCACGATACATAAGGATAACTTTGATTAGTATCTCACATGTCTACTGTACTGCAACATGTCTTACTACGTGTCTCAGCAATAGTATGCTTTAGACATCAACATCAGGCTTCACTGAGAGACTGGAAAGTTTTCACGATGCATAAGGATAACTTCGATTAGCATCTCACATGTCTACTGCACTACAACCTGTCTTACTACGTGTCTCAGCAATGGTATGATTTAGACATCAACATCAGACTTTACTGAGAAGCTGGAAAGTTGTCACGGAGCATAAGTAAAACTTTGATTAACATCTCACATGTCTACTGCACTAAAACCTATATTACTACGTGTCTCAGCAATAGTATGATTTAGACATCAACATCAGGCTTCACTGAGAGACTGGAAAGTTGTCACGAAGTATAAGGATAACTTTGATTAGCATCTCACATGTCTCCATATCATTCTTCACTGAAAGACTGGAAGGTTTTCGCGAGGCATAAAGACATATTTGTTCAGCATCTAACATGTCTACTGTACTACAACATGTCTTACTACGTGTCTCAGCAATAGTATGATTTAGAAATCAACATCAGGCTTCACTGAGAGACTGGAAAGTTTTCACGATGCATAAGGACACATTTAATCAGCATCTCACATGTCTACTGTACTACAAACTGTCTTACTACGTGTCTCAGCAATAGTATGATTTACACTTTAACATCAGGCTTCACTGAGAGACTGGAAAGTTTTCACGATACATAAGGATAACTTTAATTAGTATCTCACATGTCTACTGTACTACAACATGTCTTACTACGTGTCTCAGCAATAGTATGCTTTAGACATCAACATCAGGCTTCACTGAGAGACTGGAAAGTTTTCACGATGCATAAGGATAACTTCGATTAGCATCTCACATGTCTACTGCACTACAACCTGTCTTACTACGTGTCTCAGCAATAGTATGATTTAGACATCAACATCAGACTTCACAGAGCGACTGGAAAGTTTTCACGATGCATAAGGACACATTTGATCAGCATCTCACATGTCTACAGCACTACAACCTGTCTTACTACGTGTCTCAGCAATAGTGTGATTTACACTTTCACATCAGGCTTCACTGAGAGACTGGAAAGTTTTCACGATACATAAGGATAACTTTGATTAGCATCTCACATGTCTCAATATCATTCTTCACTGAGAGACTGGAAGGTTTTCGCGAAGCATAAGGACACATTTGATCATCATCTCACATGTCTACTGTACTACAAACTGTCTCACTACGTGTCTCAGCAATAGTATGATTTACACTTTAACATCAGGCTTCACTGAGAGACTGGAAAGTTTTCACGATGCATAAGGATAACTTCGATTAGCATCTCACATGTCTACTGCACTACAACCTGTCTTACTACGTGTCTCAGCAATGGTATGCTTTAGACATCAACATCAGACTTTACTGAGAAGCTGGAAAGTTGTCACGGAGCATAAGTAAAACTTTGATTAACATCTCACATGTCTACTGCACTACAACCTATATTACTACGTGTCTCAGCAATAGTATGATTTAGACATCAACATCAGACTTAACTGAGAAGCTGGAAAGTTTTCACGATACATAAGGATAACTTTGATTAGCATCTCACATGTCTCCATATCATTCTTCACTGAAAGACTGGAAGGTTTTCGCGAAGCATAAGGACACATTTGATCAGCATCTCACATGTCTACTGTACCACAACATGTCTTACTACGTGTCTCAGCAATAGTATGATTTAGAAATCAACATCAGGCTTCACTGAGAGACTGGAAAGTTTTCACGATGCATAAGGACACATTTAATCAGCATCTCACATGTCTACTGTACTACAAACTGTCTTACTACGTGTCTCAGCAATAGTATGATTTACACTTTAACATCAGGCTTCACTGAGAGACTGGAAAGTTTTCACGATACATAAGGATAACTTTGATTAGTATCTCACATGTCTACTGTACTGCAACATGTCTTACTACGTGTCTCAGCAATAGTATGCTTCAGACATCAACATCAGGCTTCACTGAGAGACTGGAAAGTTTTCACGATGCATAAGGATAACTTCGATTAGCATCTCACATGTCTACTGCACTACAACCTGTCTTACTACGTGTCTCAGCAATGGTATGATTTAGACATCAACATCAGACTTTACTGAGAGACTGGAAAGTTTTCACGATACATAAGGATAACTTTGATTAGCATCTCACATGTCTCAATATCATTCTTCACTGAGAGACTGCAAGGTTTTCGCGAAGCATAAGGACACATTTGATCAGCATCTCACATGTCTACTGCACTACAACCTGTCTTACTACGTGTCTCAGCAATAGTATGATTTAGATATCAACATCAGATTTCACTAAGAGACTGGAAAGGTTTCACGATGCATAAGGACACATTTGATCTGCATCTCACATGTCTACTGCACTACAACCTGTCTTACTACGTGTCTCAGCAATAGTATAATTTAGACATCAAGATCAGGCTTTACTGAGAGACTGGAAAGTTTTCACTATGCATAAGGACACATTTGATCAGCATCTCACATGTCTACTGCACTACAACCTGTCTTACTACGTGTCTCAGCAATAGTATAATTTAGACATCAAGATCAGGCTTTACTGAGAGACTGGAAAGTTTTCACTATGCATAAGGACACATTTGATCAGCATCTCACATGTCTACTGCACTACAACATGTCTTACTACGTGTCTCAGCAATAGTATAATTTAGACATCAAGATCAGGCTTTACTGAGAGACTGGAAAGTTTTCACTATGCATAAGGACACATTTGATCAGCATCTCACATGTCTACTGCACTACAACCTGTCTTACTACGTGTCTCAGCAATAGTATGATTTAGACATCAACATCAGGCTTCACTGAGAGACTGGAAAGTTGTCACGATGCATAAGAATAACTTCGATTAGCATCTCACATGTCTACTGCAATACAACATGTCTTACTACGTGTCTCAGCAATAGTATAATTTAGACATCAAGATCAGGCTTTACTGAGAGACTGGAAAGTTTTCACTATGCATAAGGCCACATTTGATCAGCATCTCACATGTCTACTGTACTACAACCTGTCTTACTACGTGTCTCAGCAATAGTATGATTTAGACATCAACATCAGGCTTCACTGAGAGACTGGAAAGTTTTCACGATGCATAAGAATAACTTCGATTAGCATCTCACATGTCTACTGAATACAACATGTCTTACTACGTGTCTCAGCAATAGTATAATTTAGACATCAAGATCAGGCTTTACTGAGAGACTGGAAAGTTTTCACTATGCATAAGGACACATTTGATCAGCATCTCACATGTCTACTGCACTACAACCTGTCTTACTACGTGTCTCAGCAATAGTATGATTTAGACATCAACATCAGACTTAACTGAGAAGCTGGAAAGTTCTTACGAAGCATAAGTAAAACTTTGATTAGCATCTCACATGTCTACTGCACTACAACCTATATTACTACGTGTCTCAGCAATGGTATGATTTAGACATCAACATCAGGCTTCACTGAGAGACTGGAAAGTTGTCACGAAGTATAAGGATAACTTTGATTAGCATCTCACATGTCTCCATATCATTCTTCACTGAAAGACTGGAAGGTTTTCGCGAGGCATAAAGACATATTTGTTCAGCATCTCACATGTCTACTGTACTACAACCTGTCTTACTACGTGTCTCAGCAATAGTATGATTTAGACATCAACATCAAGCTTCACAGAGTGACTAGTAAGTTTTCACTATGCATAAGGACAACTTTGATCAGCATCTCACATGTCTACCGCACTACAAACTGTCTTACTACGCGTCTCAGCAATAGTATGATTTAGACATCAACATAAGACTTCACAGAGTGACTAGTAAGTTTTCACTATGCATAAGGACAACTTTGATCAGCATCTCACATGTCTACTGTACTACAACCTGTCTTACTACGTGTCTCAGCAATAGTATGATTTAGACATCAACATCAAGCTTCACAGAGTGACTAGTAAGTTTTCACTATGCATAAGGACAACTTTGATCAGCATCTCACATGTCTACCGCACTACAAACTGTCTTACTACGTGTCTCAGCAATAGTATGATTTAGACATCAACATAAGACTTCACAGAGTGACTAGTAAGTTGTCACGAAGCATAAGGACAACTTTGATTAGCATCTCACATGTCTACCGCACTACAAACTGTCTTACTACGTGTCTCAGCAATAGTATGGTTTAGACATCAACATCAGGCTTCACTGAGAGACTGGAAAGTTTTCATGATGCATAAGGACAACTTTGATTACCATCTCACATGTCAGAATGCTTAGGGTATACCATAGGTCCAGAAACTCTCTGTACTTGTTCAGAAATGTTATAATAGCCAAAGGTAATATGCCACGCGAAGGATTTCTATAAATGATCATACTCACAGAAAACAACACATCATACCCTCCAAAAACGCAATACTTTACTATTACCTTAGACATTTCTTGCTGTTAATAGTTGTGAAATTATTGTGTAAAAAGTACATGTCTATAAAAATATGTAATAATATTATGACCAACTAACTCTTAAGTTTTCCGGGTCTCAACGCGTCGCACGTTGCTTACACAATTAATTTTTCCAAATATTCCGGTCTCACTACGGAGGGGCATCTATATTCAGATGATAAACCGAACTCCTAATAATACATAGCCGCTTCTACAAGTGAGGTGAAGAGAAGGGGAGCTTTAACACGATAGGCTGAAGCTTCACCAATTGACGGCTAATATTACCACAGCGGGATCAATATGGCTGCTCTGTCACAGGCTGCCAACTTCTAATTAATAATGGATCTAAATGGTTCTGATTTTTATGGGTTTCACACAAACACATTTTTACGGAAATGTATCATCAAGACTGAGTTCATTTGTAATTGCAAAATGTGTTGTGTAAATTATACTTCAAAAGCGAATGCTACTATAGCAAAGAAAAATCGATTAAAACACAGAAATGAAAAGAAGTATACTCTGCACTGTACGCACATACATAAAAATCTATCCACAATAATTCTTGTGTTTTCAGATCTATTTACTGTACATACACAAAATGAAATTTATCCATATTTCTGGATAAATAAATATTCATAATTTTATTTGTTGTCACATATTCTAACCCCACGCATCACATTTTTGTAAGAAAGCTTAACATTGTTGCTGACCTCTCCTGTTAAACGTAAATTGTGATGAGCGTTCCGCGCCATATTGCCGATAAATGTTTCTTTACAATGAACAAGAATTTTCATAACTTACTTAGTTTCCACCAAATTTTCACTAACAACAATGTTTTCATGGAAAAGCACGTAGATAACAGAAGAAAATTAGACATGAGATTAAACTTATTCAGTATATAACAATATATTTTGTCATACTGTCACTCATCAGACGTTCTGAGATAATAGAGGTCATAATGACCTCTGTGTAATATTTTTGGCTATTTATTTAGGTCTGGAGTGTAAATGTTATTTATATATATATAAATTGTATTTGGGTAGTGTAAAATAAACTTATATATAACTTTAAAATATTAAAAATTTGAATAGCATGGGATCAATGGTTTTTAACAGTTTATTAAATTTAAATTTAGAGGTCCAGAGGCAGAGAGGATCTAATGGTGTTGTATCTGACAAAGTAAAACATTTTCATGGTTTATCTCTCATTTTCACTTTCACAGTGATTCATTTTAGAGTTTGGAGTCATGTTAGAGAACCCTTTATCATTTATAATGTTTTAATGAAACTAGGAGGCCCATGTTGGTTTCGGGGAAAACGTGACGAGCATCTTTGAGTACAAATGGTAGGCTAAAAGATTGAGTGTTTTCTGAAGAGCCCGTCGCGAAGGCAGAACTCCAACCGTAGCGTTGATGTAGATTTTATTTTACCTTGTTGTAGTCGTTTTGAGGGTCGTGCATAAGGATCTTGAATTTGAGATTGAGATGATGTATAGATTCTTTGTTGATTTCTGCCGATCTTGTTCTTGGTCGCTGAGTAGAAGGACAGTCTTTAGATAACTGTTTTTGGGTGAAACTGGCAGCGTCATTGCAGGCTTACCACTAAGTGTGCTTTTTTGTTTCCTGCACGGCCTTCTAATTTAAGAGAACAAAGATTATTAATTACAGCTCCCACAATGACGATGGGAAAATGGTTTGAACTGTAAGTCGAGACCGCTGAATATGAGTATTGAAAGAGTCGTGATGGCTTGAACGCTCTGTACAATGATTCAGTTCAGCGCTAGCTGCAACTCTTTGAACTGTAAGTCGGGACTGGTGAAAATGGAAATTGGAAGGGTTGTGATGGCTTGAACGCTCTGTACAATGATTCAGTTCAGCGCTAGCTGCAACTCTTTGAACTGTAAGTCGGGACTGGTGAAAATGGAAATTGGAAGGGTCGTGATGGCTTGAACGCTCTGTACAATGATTCAGTTCAACGCTAGCTGCAACTCTTTGAACTGTAAGTCGGGACTGGTGAAAATGGAAATTGGAAGGGTCGTGATGGCTTGAACGCTCTGTACAATGATTCAGTTCAACGCTAGCTGCAACTCTTTGAACTGGAAGTCGGGACCGGTGAAGATGGATATTGGAAGAGTTGTGACCGCTCGATCGCTCTGTACATTGATTCAGTTCAGCGCTAGCTGTAACTCTTTGAACTGTAAGTCGGGACTGGTGAAAATGGAAATTGGAAGGGTCGTGATGGCTTGAACGCTCTGTACAATGATTCAGTTCAACGCTAGCTGCAACTCTTTGAACTGGAAGTCGGGACCGGTGAAGATGGATATTGGAAGAGTTGTGACCGCTCGATCGCTCTGTACATTGATTCAATTCACCGCTAGCTGCAACCTGTTAACTGTAAAACGGGACCGATGAAGATGGATATTATATGAATCGTGGTCGCTTGAGCGCTCTGTAGAATGATTCAATTCACCGCTAGCTGCAACTCTTTGAACTGTAAGTCGGGACTGGTGAAAATGGAAATGGAAGGGTCGTGATGGCTTGAACGCTCTGTACAATGATTCAGTTCAGCGCCAGCTACAACTCTTTGAAATATAAGTCGGGACCGGTAAAGATGTTTATTGGAAGAGTTGTGATCGCTCCATCGCTCTGTACAATGATTCAGTTCAAACCTAGCTCTCTAACTCTCAGAGGATGTGACATCATGCATTTGCAAGCTGCCATTTGCGACGATGCCTATGCGTCATCTCTCTGGTTTGAAGCATCCCTGATACGATGGTCCAGAAGCTGCAAAGCTTACATAGATCATTAGTCTAAATTGCTACAGCAGTGTCATGTCCCAATTTTGAAGGGAAGTAATTTGCGTAATATTTCAATACCCTTATTTTTTATGTTGGGTTACCCTTACAGAAGTGGTGGGTGAGTTAGAGTAAATTTATACGGATAGTTTTGAGCTTATAGATAACCAGAATGCAATTGCCACAATAGCAATGGGTCTTTGTTATGGGTTGACCGTGTTTCCCTTGGAATCTGCAGGTCAGGTTTGAGCTGATTTCTCTCCCGTTCATATCGACTTATACACGAAACAGTAAGAAGGTAACATTTGGATGCCCCGTATTGAGTCATTTGGCATGATTCAGAGTCAGCCCGTCAAGTGATTCAGAGTTGTCAACAATCTCAACCGTGATGGTCGTGTTATAGACGTCTTTTCTCGTGCACGATCTCATGAAACCTTGTCTACAAGCGGAGAGTTATTTATGGGCTGAAAATAACACCTTGGTTGCTTTAGGAAAACGGCGAATAGGCCTTTCCTAGGAACCTCTATTGTACGACCCTTGGATAAGCCATATACAGTAAGAGGATTTTAATGGCCACCAGAGCTTTAAATGTTCTATGCGACCAAATAAACCACCTCTACCACGTGGATTACCTCACCTTCTCTGATATTGCATTACGAGTGTGTACAGTACACCCATTTGGTGCAGTGGTATGGACTATGATTATGGTGAACTCTTTGGATAACCAGATATAAGCTTAATAATTTCTTGTTCTTGATATATCACTTGTTCTGCTGTCTGTTAGTCCATAACGAGTTCATCAGTATATACTTTGATTACCTTTGCATCGAGGAATCAAGATTCTGAAACAAAACCTTCAGTGTTTGTGGATGATGTTCCACTCCAGGAAACACAATCCACAAAATTCCTTGGGATTTTGCGGAGTCTGACTTGGGATAATCACGTCGACCACGCATTTGCAAACATTGCATCGGGTATTTTTGCTCTTCGCAACTTGGCACAGTACTGCTCCATCGGAGTACTGAAGACGGATAATTTTGGCCTAATCTATCCTCATCTAGGATATGGAATTACACACTAGAGTAGCTGTGCAAATCAAAAGTTGGGACGGGTCTTCAGACTCCAAAAAGAACCGTGAGAGTGATTTTGGGTTTGAGAGCCAGAGAGTCGTACCGAGATGCTTTTAGGGAGCTGGGGTTACTGATTTTGCCCTGCCTACATATTCTCGAGGTGATCCTTTAATCCGTTCACCATCATGGAACTAGAGGCAGGGACAACTTTCGAGTCCAACAGCACAGAACAAATGCTTTCAGAAATTTTCCTTCTCAAGTTGGTGTCAGACTAATCAACAGGCTCCTTGAAGGTATTAAACAACAAAATGGAAAGAAATTAAAAGCTCAGTTGAAAACCATTTTGGTGTCAAAGGCATTTTACAGTGTTGACGAGTTTATGATGAATCGCTGGGAGAATTAAGAGTACAAAACATTCACAAAATCGTATTGCCGGACCTGTAAACTGTAAGATAGAAATATAAATAAGGTCATGTATGTTTTAGTGGGTCATTGTCAGCGAGAATTGTTAGGTTAGATTAAAGACGGCTGTGATACAATATTTATATTGTTTTTTCACAATAAACGATATTATTATTATTACTTTTAGTTCGAGACTGCTTAATGTTATGCCTGAAGGTTTTTGACACCTGAAGAATAGGATAGACTCTCATCCTCGAAACTTAGCAATATATTTGTGTATTACACAATGATGCCAAATGTTCGATATCCTATAAGAATTTTTTGATGTAATGAACATAGACAGAGGTCCACTGAATGTGAACGAACTGCGGGAAAATAAAAGTCAATACAAAGAAAAGTAACGTCACCTTGTGACAGCCGAGTTGTATGAGATACGTATAAGCTAGCAGTAGTGCAACTGTGCTCACCCCTTCTGCCACCGCACCCGCCCACACAGCCGCCGCGCCACCTGCTTCAGCTGGGCCGGGCACTGTGTGGGCGGTCAACATTTTGTACTTTACAGATAATATGAGCTATTACTGCACCAGCTAAATATGACTTACACTTTAAGCCCAATGACCTCTTAACTCGTTACGTGTTAGAGACAACGGTCGGTTCCCTGCTTCATGTCAGCCTAATAAACTAATTAGTCAAGCCATGCTTCAAATGTCTAATTAAATCATTTGAAAGTGCCGAGCCATTTTCAAATATATTACTTGGCTTTTAAGACTCAGTCGTAGGTGGTTGGTAGACGAATGCAGATCTATTGTGACCTATATTCTGTAGTTCAGTTTTAATAATTAGTTTTGTGTTTAGCATGTTTTAGAGTTAATGAAGTTGACACACAACATGGTGGTTGTGATTATTGCCTTACGCGTATCACAACACTCTGGTATGATTAGTTTATTTTTACCTAGTTTGTAATTATGTGTTTGGTTAGTTATTTACCTGAAGAAGAGATCAGATTGCAGATCTCGAAACGTTGTGATACCGACTTTTTGTATCAATGAACGATGGCAAACTCTTTATTGCACGTATAAAATATAGATTAGTGCATCGTAAATGTCAAAACTTATTATTTTACAATCCTCAACATCTACAATAGTTCTTAGATATTCAAAGAATAGACAAACACTAATTATTCAGTCATCCCATTATGTATCAAACTTAGAATTTTCTATACCAATCAATATTATTAAGGGGTGTCCAAGAACTCTTTCACGGATTATAAGGCACTTAACACTATCAAATGTTTCAAAACAGTTATAAAATAGAGTTTGGTGATTGTTTAATGTCATCAGATAACTTACTGATCAACTTCACTCCAACATGTGGAGGCATAAGTTGAAGTTCTGTTTTATCGAACACGATGTGTTCCTGCCTCGTACCTGTGTATGTTCCTGCCTCGTACCTATGTATGTTCCTGCATCGTACCTGTGTATGTTCCTGCCTCGTACCTGTGTATGTTCCTGCCTCGTACCTGTGTATGTTCCTGCCTCGTACCTGTGTATGTTCCTGCCTCGTACCTGTGTATGTTCCTGCCTCGTACCTATGTATGTTCCTGCCTCGTACCTACGTATGTTCCTGCTTCGTACCTATGTATGTTCCTGCATCTTACCTATGTATGTTCCTGCCTCGTACCTATGTATGTTCCTGCCTCGTACCTGTGTATGTTCCTGCCTCGTACCTGTGTATGTTCCTGCCTCGTACCTACGTATGTTCCTGCTTCGTACCTATGTATGTTCCTGCATCTTACCTATGTATGTTCCTGCCTCGTACCTATGTATGTTCCTGCCTCGTACCTATGTATGTTCCTGCCTCGTACCTGTGTATGTTCCTGCCTCGTACCTGTGTATGTTCCTGCCTCGTACCTGTGTATGTTCCTGCCTCGTACCTATGTATGTTCCTGCCTCGTACCTATGTATGTTCCTGCCTCGTACCTGTGTATGTTCCTGAGTTTGGAGTACTCAATAATTTTAAGTAAGAAAAGTAATATATCGTAGCAATTATAAAAAAATTACATTTGAGAAGGAAAAACACAATAACTGTGTCCGATTCACAAAAATGTTTAAATATTGTAATTATATCAAGAAGTACATAGAAAAACACATTTTTATAAAACATACAAGGTGTAACAAAGATGTTGGGCTGTCTGCATTTTCAGATTGTATGTGTAATTCTAAGCTAAAAATGAAGAATAATTTCCACTTCGTTGAGCAGCTATACTCAGTTTTGTTTTTTATTAAAACAATTTAATTTTAATTTAATTTTTTGTGTACAAAAACTTGGTAAATGTGTCCATGTAAGAAAATATTATAATCTTTTTTAATTACTCTGAATATTTTTAAAATGGCGACCATTTAATTGTTGTTGTATGAAATGTCTAATAAACCACTGTTTTATGAAAATCTTATAAGACACAAACAGTTCTTAAATAACTGTTTTTCCAAGGATGCTTTATTTGCAAAATGCGATATAGAAATAACAGTTTTATGAAAGGTTTCGTATTACACATGCAAAATAAATGCCCCATAATTTGACAGTATTTTAACAGATGTCATGTAAATCAGCTGTTACTTTATTAAATTGCAACATTAAAACGGACTAGTGAACCTTTATAGGTTCACTAGTCCGTGAACCTAATAACGTTACAGTTATTAGTTGTTATCAACTAATAACTGTAACGTAACCAAATTAACACGTTTGTAAGATCAGTTTGCAATTGGTAGTGTTGTGAAAAATATCATAACACTATCGATAACAATCAGATCTTACACTCTGTATTTTTCAAACCAACTTAATGCAAATACGAGCATACAAAATCTATATCTGTATGTTATAGTGAGAAATGTACGAAACAATTTAAAAAAACTTAGGCCTCATGGTTTTACAACGTTTAGTATCAGACCAACGGAACGAAACTGTATCACCTGACCGTTCTTGCTTTAGTTCTTAAAACCTTCAAAAAAGCAATTTTAATTTTTTCATGGAAGAATAAAATGTTTTTTTTTATTTGTACACGAAATATGAATTATTGAATAAACCGCTAGTTAGACTAGAACTAAGATATCGTACAGTGCTTGTTTTACGGGTTAAAGTTAAAATAAATAATTGACGGGTGCATCACACACTGGAATAGACCATTATTAAATTAATGTTATGTATACATAAAATAAATTTCGTAAACATTAAAAACACCTTGAAAAGCAAGTTTATCAGCTTTTTAGACTGATATATTTTAGAACATATCGTATTTAAAGACAAGCGCAAGTTTTCAATAAACAACCGCATATTACAGCAACCAGATTTACTTCATATATTTTCTTGACTTTTTTACAGTTATGTCTTTTATTAGTTGGTATTTTTAAGGAATTTATGTAAGAAAGGGCTTTATATTCATATTAGGTTTGCAACTTGAAAGATACTACAAATACAATTCGGAAACAGTTTTGTTCCAAAAAACTGGTAACAGATTTGTTTTGCAGACAAAGTGCTCGTCACCCGGAAGTCGATACACATAGTAGATGCATTAGTAACTTCCGGAATAAAACAAAAATAATCAGACTGGTGTGCATTTCGTCATCAGTCTGCCTTAAACGATAAAAAAGTCAGCAAAGTTCAAGGCGTTAGAAACTCGTCTGAAACGGTCCTTGTTTCCAAAGGAAATTCAATAATGTTTTCGATTATTTAACCACGAACAACCAAATTAGGAAAATAATTCTTATGCTGTAATATGGTAGAATTGTAAAGGAACTGATAAGGATTGGTGAATATGATTGTGCATCGTGTAGTGGGGTGTAAAGGCTTTACACTTCAACTTAAAGTCTACAAATCATTTGCTTGTCCATGGAAATCAGACTTTTAAATAGATTTGATTAAGTTATATCGGGAATTACATTGATAAATCCCTATTTAGCAATGATTTCTCCTTTCCCTTTATAGGATTAATAAAAATAAACAAATATGATTTTGCATCGTGTGGTGGGGTGTAAAAGCTTTACACTTAACCCTAAAGTCTACAAACCATTTGCTTGTCCATGGAAATTAGACTTTTAAATAGATTAATTTAAGTTAAACCTGAAATTCCATTGATATATCCCTTATTTGTTAATGATTTCTCCTTTCCTTTTATAGGATTGAGACACAATAACAATAAAAAATATGATTTTGCATTGTGTGGTGGGGTGTAAAAGCTATACACTTAAAACTAACTTCTAAAAATCATTGCTTGTTCATGTAAATTAAACATTTAAATGGATGTGATTAAATTTGAAATCTGGCATTCCATTCATAACCTATATTTAGTAATGATTTCTCCTTTCCCTTTATAGGATTAAGACACAATAACGATAAAAAATATGATTGTGCATCGTGTGGTGGGGTGTAAAAGATTTACATTTAAACCTATCGTCTACCAATCATTGCGTGTTTATGAAAATTAGACTCTTGAATAGATTAATTTAAGTTAAACCTGGAATTCCATTTATAAATCCCTATTTAGTAATGATTTCTACTTCCCCTTTATAGGATTAAGACACAATAACAATAATAAATCTGAATTTGCAGCGTGTGGTGGGGTGTAAAAGATTTGATTAAATTTGAATCTGGCATTCTATTGATAAACCCTATTTAGTAATGATTTCACTTTTCCCTTAATAGGTTTAAGATACAATAACAATACAAAAGAAAATGGGTGGTAGGAACAAGTAAAAAGCGTGGTAGGGTGGTTTAAGTTATTGCTATGAAGATAAGGAAGTGTTAAACTTGTTAATTTGGTAGTTCGCGTTACTTCGTAAATAGATAACAAGGATAAGAGGTATCTAACTACTTAATTCCAAAAGTTCTCTCTAGTCTTGTAACAGGTTCTATTTATAGTGTTTCCCAGAGTTTGTTTAATTATTCTAAATCATCCTTAATATGTTGATTCTCTTAATAAAATAGCCTGCTACACAGAGTAGGTTAATTCAATTAAACTACGAGTATCTCATAAAAGGGAGTTTTTTCCAAAAATTGTTTCCTAATCATCAGGCACTCCTGTTACCATTTCATAAAAATATTACGAGTAATAAAAATTATAGAATCAACCATGACATTGTATTATACAAAACTTTTTAAAACCTATTCAAACTCATATTCTTAACGCATGGCAAGAAGAGATAAATATTTTCATTAATTAATTCATCAATTAATTTTAATGTGTTACTAAGAAGTGAAGAACCAAATATTTGACTTGAAAAGTATTTTTCTTTTCTAGTAAATTAATTTTGCTTTTCCTAAGAAACGAACCAGTACATTTAATTTAATTTTTTATAAATATTACCTTAGGTTATAAGTTATCTTCCAAAAAATAGATAGCCACACAGAATGCATTAATGCCAAAGTTGGAACACATAGAATTAAGAAACTTTTTGCTTTGTCTGCGCCACTTCTAAAATTTGATTTTTTACCAGAACGAAACGTATTTTTTTAAACTCGGAATTCTAAATGAGCTGGTAGTAAGGGTTTGAAAAATATTAAACAATAAATGTTCACACCTGTCGTATCCTTGCTTGACACTTAAACAACTGTCAAATATGTAAATAATAATCCAAATACTTGTAATAATAGTTCAGCGTAAGCCAGCAATACTAAAAGTGGTAAACAAATGGTCTACTTTCATATTTATCCCTCTAAATGGCGTAGGTATATTTTAATAACGACTCCTATGTCGATTCCTAACAAAAACATCAGTAGCTGAGTATAGATTTATTAGGGTAATCCCGCTTTCGATTACACGAAACACTAGTTTGTTTTCAATGCAAATTGACTCGCATCCTGAACTAGTTATATACATATAACGTTGCTACGGTGGGAAGAGTTGATTCAATGCGAGTGTTCAATTTACTTCCAGGTAACCTTCCTGAAGCTAAACTCAACATTCACATTGAATCAATCCCTCCCACCATAGTCCTGTTATGTGTTGAAAACTCGATGCTCCACCGTGCTCAGAGATCGTGTCTATCACATCGCAGTGCACTCAATTGTGCACCTGATGGACAATGAGAATAGCACCTCATCTAGGTTAAACTTGATTTTTTAGTTATACTCATACTCATAATTTCTTTATTAGTGCATGAGTACAGAGGCAAAATTAGGGCCTCATGGAACTTTCTTACATTTAACCTCAACAGAATCCTACTACTACTAACAAATAGATAACACCAGTAAACAAACTTATCAACTTAACCTGTCTATAATATTTTAAAATTATTTAAAAATGTAATATAATATTACAGTGCATAGTAAGGTACATTCAATTAAAAAGAAAATAAATTTTAAAACCCATTCACTCAGTAACTCATTCCGCCCGCTTACACCCATGTACACGCCATCGGTTTCGGCAGCCACGGTCATCTGATCCATGCAGAGTTGTTTCAATGCTAAATTGAACCGTGGCCGGCTTTTCAGTTCCTTAATGCTATCTGGAAGGGAACTCAAAGTCGTGAATGTGGGCAAAGAAGGATATTTAAAGATTGCTGTTATATGATATAGAAACACAGCAGAGATTTCTTGCGCTTCTATTGTTACAAATAAATTTGAAATCGTTGACAAAATATTGTGGAAACCCACTCTTAAGAATGGAATACAACACATTCAAAATTCGAATGCTTCTCAAAGAGTTTAATTTTAGTATTGATATCCGAATATAATAAAAGGTAATACGGTCATATTTTAGTAAATCACACATAATGTAATGCAATACGTTTAAATTCTCTGGAGTTTGTAGTCTAGGTGTCTCTGATGTTAATACGTAGTAAATGAGTTTGCTTTGATCTTCTTCGTTGCCGGCTTTTTTATCTCTTCAGAAGAACATGATTCCAGATTAAAGAATCAAGTCATGTAGTTTCATATTAATTCGCCTCACTTCTCTATTGATGTACGAGTCCTAATGGTCGTGATAGCGATGAAACATGGAAACCACAAGGACATTGTGTGATTATGATTCATAATAAAGTTTTTCATCTGGCCTACGAGAACTCTAGCAGGACGATTATTTCTTGGAGTGATGTCTGAGAGGTCGTTGGCCCCAGCCATAATAACGATAGTGTCATCTTTTGTGAAGTTTTTTTTGTCATACTATGGCTCAAAGACGCTCTTGAGGACGCATTGATAAGTACTTTACAACTCGAGTAAAATATTGATTCTAAAAGGTTAAATATATTTTTACCGTGGCTCTCAGAGAAGATATGAAGTTTGAGTGACGTTTCCGTGGTCTTTTTATTACCAGACTTATTTAATGTTTGGTTCTTTTGTGTTTTGTTGGTATATTTATTTTGCTTCTTTGTTTTCCTTTTCTTTGTCCAATACATGTTCGGACAACAACGAGAAACCGTTGCTAAAGGGCAGAGGTAAATGGAGTGGAGAGCTGTGGAGAGCTCTCACTATCATCAAATAAGCTGACTCCACTAATAATGCGCTCAGCCACAATACGCTCATATGATAAGGTTCGGAGACGTTCATTTTAGTTTTCTATGGTCCTGATGGTCTGGATCATGTTTTGCGTCTCCTCTCTAAAAATTACACACGGCTGACAAGGCTCAGCCTTGTCTATGGCGTCTTGGGGAGTTCACAGTTTGCACATCCAACTCCCGAACTTTTACATGACGACTTTTGAGAAAATCGTCCATAAGAATAAGCGAACACGACCACTTTAAAGTTAAGCTTGTACAAGCCGTAAGCAACTCAAATTTTGCTTTTGATAGTCATCAGCTGTTTTACATAGGTTAGAGAACTTTACAACGTACCAAATATTCTTCAATTTTTATCAAAATTCCAACGGTACTTTTTCCAACAAAATCCGTCAATGCATAAGCGAGCACGGCCACTTTAAAGATACGCTTGCACAAGCCAGGAGCAACCAACAACTGATACCTGTCATCTGTGACATGTTTGGCGCTCCCGGCTTGAGCAAACACCGTCGATTCTTTGTTAAAACTCATAATGTGAAGTATTTCGCGTTCTGAATATAAAAAAATCGAGAGGCGTTTTCTGTTAATAGAATGAACATATTATTCACTTATGTTCCGAGGTGTCTCGTTATATATATGTTATCAGACATTTTTCAAAGATCTGGCCGCTATTTACTCACCAAATCCACCTCTGAGTATTCGCGCTTGGAGCAACACTGTCACGGGTAATATACACCCATGACATATACCCAGTGACATGGGTAGACGTGAATCTAAAAGATATCTCATTTACGAGATGTTATAATAATCGTAGCCATTTCCTAGTGACTCGTGCACAACCAGTATTGGAACATTTTAAATATTTTCTAGTTTAAATATAAAAACTACTATGTAAATTTCCGTTTCAATGATAGTTTCTTATTAATAATGCAGTTTTTCGTATCACATTATCTTCTCGTTGAGATCTGGCACACAGTTAACTTAACGGACTTATTGTAACGTTTTGATTCTGCCAACAATTCTCCTACACGGCGTGTGAGTTAAGTCCCTAGGACCGGGTTACAAACAACAGTTCGTTTGACCTGTTTTAACTGTGGTACTTAATATAACAGACTTAGTGGATTTATTGTAACATTTTGTTTCTGCCAACAATACTCCTACACGGCGTGTGAGTTAAGTCCCTAGGGCCGGGTTATAAACAACTATTCGTTTGACCTGTTTTAACTGTGGTACTTAATATAACAGACTTAGTGGATTTATTGTAACATTTTGTTTCTGCCAACAATACTCCTACACGGCGTGTGAGTTAAGTCCCTAGGGCCGGGTTATAAACAACTATTCGTTTGACCTGTTTTAACTGTGGTACTTAATATAACAGACTTAGTGGAGATATGTAACATTTTGTTTCTGCCAAAAATACTCCTACACGGCGTGTGAGTTAAGTCCCTAGGGCCGGGTTATAAACAACTATTCGTTTGACCTGTTTTAACTATGGTACTTAATATAACAGACTTAGTGGATTTATTGTAACATTTTGTTTCTGCCAACAATACTCCTACACGGCGTGTGAGTTAAGTCCCTAGGACCGGGTTATAAACAACTGTTCGTTTGACCTGTTTTAACTGTGGTACTTAATATAACAGACTTAGTGGATTTATTGTAACATTTTGTTTCTGCCAACAATACTCCTACACGGCGTGTGAGTTAAGTCCCTAGGGCCGGGTTATAAACAACTGTTCGTTTGACCTGTTTTAACTGTGGTACTTAATATAACAGACTTAGTGGATTTATTGTAACATTTTGTTTCTGCCAACAATACTCCTACACGGCGTGTGAGTTAAGTCCCTAGGGCCGGGTTACAAACAACAGTGCGTTTGACCTGTTTTAACTATGGTACTTAATATAACAGAGGCTTACGATCACAACTACTACTTCGTATATTTTATTAATGGGGTTTTACCTGTACTTTTTGGAACACTGTATTTAGAACACGCGAATATAAATAACACACGCAGTGTACAAGTGGAAAAGGCACTAACAGGAACGAAACATGAGTTAATCACATTTTGATTAAAGTTTAATATTGTACCGGATATTTTAAGTAATTCAGAGAAATCAAGACAGACTTACATGCTGTAATTACTTTCACGCTATTGGCGTCCTTCTAGGAACGCTTAGCGGTACATGGTATAGTTTGTTAGACCGCAGGCTAACACAATGTTTAAATAAAATACATATTCAGCGTAAAACCACGTGCACACATTTGAAATAACACATGAGTAGTGTTTAGATAACTATACTAATCGAACCGATTTAGTCGTAGCTTTTTACAAAGGTTTATATCGTTAAGAAACGTGTTTAAAGATTTTGCATTTTACCAACGGAAATGTCACGTAGCATTTCAGGCATTAGTTATTCCTTAATATATTCCTCAACAAGTGTTTCCTCTGTAAGATATAACATTATTAATTTGTTTTGGATTGTTATGTATAAAAAGCACACAAAATTCAAGCTCATACTCAAAATTTGACTTTATTTTTTTCCAAATTCACGTTTAGCATGCTGGTGCCTTAAATGTATGTAGCAAACGAGGGATGTCTTTTGAGAAATTGAAGATGTTCCGTAGCTATTAGATAGGGATTGTAAAAACTATATTTTTAAAAACTGCTAATTTGTTTAATCTACCTCAGATAACGGGCTTAGCAACTCCTACTCAACATCTTTAGTAGAAACATCCTGTTACGAAATAAAACTAGTGGACAAAATAAAAATGTACTGGAAAGTATAAACATTTTTTCTACGAGTACATTACATTTCGAAGTTTCAGTTTATAATGTGGAATCAAAAACGTCCACTTGTGTACGTTAAACTTCAGCTAATCGTAAACAAATTTAAATTGAACAAGAAAGTAGTGCTTGAAATTGTTCTCTTTATGGCTTACCTCCAATCTATCTCATGGAAGGCATTCGTATTTTAACATTTTGATTTGAGCTGCTATCCCTGCTTTATTGGTAAAGTATACTTTTCGGGAGGCGTATTCAAAATCGCGAAAACTAAGTTTTTAAATCGAACAAATTTTGGATTTCGTAATACTTACTAAGCTTGCAGGATAGATCACATACTCTTACCAAAGATAGGGAGCGATTCCTCATTAGATTTTATTAAAATGGTACTATTTTTTAAATTCCAGTTTCTAAAATATTGTGTTTTTAAACATTTCGTATTAAACGGGAGCCTACTAGAGAACGTTATAAGGTTACAGTAAATCATAAACGTGAGTTTCGGAAAACAATCGTATTTCAGTATGCATTGATGGAGACATCACTTCCTTTGAAGTGTGGAACATAATAAGTCAAGGTAGTTCCTTTCGCCATCATGAATATTCTCTACAATCCCTACGGCTATAAATAAAGTTTTACATTAATTAATTACTACATAGTCCTCACGATTAATGCATGTCTTTGGGGCAAACAGTACATGTTTCAATATTGATTATTTTGTTATAAAGTGGTGTTTCTAAGAATGCGACTATTTTCAGCGGTCTTTGTCTAAAGTTGGTATTCTGCGAATAATGTAAATACTTACAAAGATTGTTTCCAGAATTAATATCCTTACACTACGTAAAGCCATAACCTCCGCTACTTTTTACAAGTTATAAAGTAAAGTAAAGCAATATTATTTTACCTGGGGAAGGTAGGACTAAGAAGCCCTCTCTAACACTTAACCTGGGGACCAACGGCTTAAAGGTGACTTCTAATCCACCACCAATGGCTGGGCAGGCGGACTGCTTGCAATGACAGGATCGCTCAGCGGTCACCCATCCAAGCAGCAGCCACGCTCGGCGTAGTAAGCATGGTGATTGAATGTCACGTTTGGGGGACGGCCAGTCGGGGGTAAGAAGAAAATCCTTAACGAGTGCCTATATTGAATTGTACATAATTGTAAATGGCTTGTTAAACTGAAAACAATACCGAAAACTAGACTTCAAAAGGTTGATCCAGTCGGAAGAAACTGATGTTTAAAGTTTGTAAAATGTTTAATACTTTGTACATATAAAATTGTACTGTACCTAAAGTAACACTTAATTGTTATACGATATCTTTATATTAAGTATTTTAACTATTTTAAAATAATGAACCTTTGGTAGGTGTCATGTCATTTTCAGTCTCGATTGCTCGTAGGCTGATAACAGTGTTATTTACGTATCTGGCAGCTGGTTTTAGGTATGTAAATATAAAAAGACCAGTGATAATTTTGTTTCGTTTTTTAACCCGTTCGATACCATCAATTACGACCCCACAAAATCTAGGGTGGCTGACGATATATTGATCTATTCAACTCACAGGCGATAAATCATGAGATCAGCGTTGGGGCCAACTTTAATTCCAGCTACAGTGTTATGTATATAAATTTTAAATTGGATTTTCATGTAATATAAAAATGGGGATAGATCGTGAGATCAGCGTTGAGGCCAACTTTAATTTCAGCTACAATGTGTTGTATTTACATTTCAAATTGGATTTTCATGTAATAAAACAATGGCGATAAATCATGAGATCAGCGTTGAGGCCAACTTTAATTCCAGCTACAGTGTTATGTATATACATTTTAAATTTGATTTTAATGTAACATAAAAATGGTGATAGATCATGAGATCAGCGTTGAGGCTAACTTTAATTCCAGCTACAGTGTTATGTATATACATTTTAAATTTGATTTTCATGTAATAAAACAATGGCGATAAATCATGAGATCAGCGTTGAGGCCAACTTTAATTCCAGCTACAGTGTTATGTATATAAATTTTAAATTTGATTTTAATGTAACATAAAAATGGCGATAGATCATGAGATCAGCGTTGAGGCCAACTTTAATTCCAGCTACAATGTGTTGTATATACATTTCAAATTGGATTTTCATGTAATAAAACAATGGCGATAAATCATGAGATCAGCGTTGAGGCCAACTTTAATTCCATCTACAATGTGTTGTATATACATTTCAATTTGGATTTTCATGTAATAAAACAATGGCGATAAATCATGAGATCAGCGTTGAGGCCAACTTTAATTCCAGCTACAATGTGTTGTATATACATTTCAAATTGGATTTTCATGTAATAAAACAATGGCGATAAATCATGAGATCAGCGTTGAAGTAAATTTGTCAGACACTCCAACTGAATGGTTCAGCAGGACTATTAATCACTGTTCCTCATTCTCTCGAGCGTGCCCTTCAAGGAATTGTTTCACGTTGTTCGTTCTCTGCAGGGTCCTAGAGGAGGAGAGAACGCTTCTGCGAATCCGCACTGTAAATAAACTACGCCAAGCAATGCTGAGAAGTCCTTTCTAAAAAAACCTAATCGGACTCCTATCCATTGGATGGCCGGAAAAGATCTGAATCTATAGATCTCTAACTCTTAAAATGTTAAATTTCACATGAAAAAATGACGTTGTAGACGATCCCATCTGAAAGTACTGTTAAGAAAAGTGGAAAAACAATAAGGCTCTAGGAGGCAATATTTTGTAAATCATAATATAAAATGCTCATAGATAAAATGAAATATATTTAACGTTAACAACCATTGCTGACAAAAATATTAAATTTATGAAATTATGGTTTCATAATTTAGCAGAGTAAGGTACGAGCATAACCTGTGGATTATTTAAGAAATCAATGAAACAATCAAACAAGACCGGAGTACTTTCAATCAAGAGCGTTTACTTGTTAATCTGTTTAGTACGTTACTCGCATAGTCTCTATAGGATGGAAAGATTTTAAGTTTCCATATCGTATTTATATACGAAATTACTTAAAGTGAATAGGATTGTAAAGGAATCTTCTTTCACCCGAATTGATTGTTCAATTTTAATAAGTTGTTTTATGGTTGAAGCCTCATAAAAACGTCAATCTCGTATAGCCAACTTATTATGAACAGAGGACAAGGATATTTATTCTGTGATCTCTGTATAATATTAGAAATAGTCTGACCTGGTTCCAATTCGTTTTACACCGTTTAAAACGCAAACCAAAATAGCACCTAAGGATAAAAATGTGAAAGGGAAAGATCGTTGAAAGAGCGCTAATACCTCCTAGCACAGGCACCTGTTTAGTTTACTTGATTCACACACATGGCCAATCTACATGAACCAATACAGCTCTGCAGAGCAGCTATAATGGTCAAGTTCACATGACCTAGTATCTCTGAAAATCCTAAGCATTAGATTCATAAGAGGCTGAGATGTTAGTTCCGAACTACCATAGACCTCCGCAATTCTAAAGGACCAAGTGATCGTGCTCCAATACTATTTCATAGGCCTGGAAATTTTCTTTCTGAGGCAGATCCAATCTCAGAGATTGGTCATCTATTGGTACATCGTATACGCCAATCGATTGTCTATGAAATACCTGCCTATTTTATACCAGAAATAGTTAAGCCAAGCACAGATAATCTCTACTTCCGGTAACAGACAACAAATCATATGGGATCCGTGTACGCGGGACGTCTACCGGACGGCTGTCCAGGGAGAACCTTCAAAGCCATCAGATGATGAAAGAGATATCTACAGCTGCTGTGTCACAGCTGCCTACCCAAACGGAGCTGCACCCACGCCAACAGATCCAACATCCTAGAATAGTTTTCAATAACATCTTATGGAAAAATTGAATAACTTATCTAGCAATTTAACTTTTTTAATCACAATCAAATGCAACTCCTCTTTAGTAGAAACCCACTTAGGACCTTTCTGAGTGCAATTATCACGAGAAAATCCACATTCAGATTACTTTTCAACGTTTAATACTCAGGTAGATGGTGGGTGGGTTACTATTGGCCATTTGAATTGGATAGGAGCTAAAGAAACATAGCAAGGATGAGGTAACCTCGGAGTGAATCGATTTCTCTGAGAGGGCAACTCTATAATAGTATTCCTCCGATACATAACATACCATTGATGAAAAAAGAGGCCTGGTCTAATGCTACAGGTGGGAGATTACTGAACCTGTTCTCATTTCATCAAATCATAGAGCTAAAGTACGGGCTTTTACTGTACTGTACCGTACCCCGTGCGGCTCCGGGATAGAATAGACCGCAGTATCCCTTCTTGACGTAAGAGGCGACTACACGTACCAGTTTCAAAGTTCCATGTTCTGGCTAATCGCAATAGCCCAGATCTCCAAATAATCTTGCGGGCGTAGCTCTGTGTCATTCAACCTCCGTGACATTGGACGTCTTGGGCAGAGGATACAGCTTAAAACTGGGGTTTTCTTCTACTTTATTGCACAAATCGCACAATCCGCAGCTTCAGGCTTCCCCCAGGAGCGGGCGTCAACAAAAACAACGCCCTGCGAGGCTATAGTTGCTCTGGCTAGGGAGGAGGATGGGCATATCCGCAAATTCCTGAGCTCGTTAGCGGTCTGCGACTCATAAAAATATCAGCTAGGAGGTTAAGGCGTAGCAGTCCTGTAAGGTCCTGCTCGACACAGGATCATGCCCTGCACTCCGCATCTAAGCGCCCAGCTTCGAGTCCTGCCAAGTCTGAGGTACATAAAAAGAAGAAGGAGCCGGAAGAATCAGCGGAGACGGACACCGAGATCTGGCCCAAGGTCGTCGAGAGGAAGTCCAGGACGAAACCTCTTCCACAGCAAACTGAAGATCAAGCCGAGAAAAGGGAGAAAAAGAAACCTACGAAGGAAACCTGAGGAAGCGTCCGGACGCCCTTTTAATCGGGTCGTCGAAGGGTGAATCCGATGTGCTAATGGAAATCCGCTGAAGGCTGATGGGAGGGGCACCATAATCAAGGGCCTCAGGAAGACTCATAACGTCGATATTCTTGTTGAGCCGGGGAAGCCACCCGGAGTAAGTCCGCTTTCAGCGCCGACCTTTAATCCATCTTGGGCGCTAACGCCATGACAGTCCGTGTCCTAGAATCCAAGTTGACGCTGCAAGTGAGAAACCCGGACGAACTCACGACTGAGCCGGAGGTAGGCAGTGCTGCCCAATCTGTCCTTGGTGACGCCATCGAAGTAATGACGAAGAGGCTAATCCTCGCAATTCTTAGCCTGGATGACAGAGATGCGGAAAAACTTCCAGCCAAGGGCCACATCAAGATTG
Source organism: Homalodisca vitripennis (assembly GCF_021130785.1). Classification (NCBI taxonomy): domain Eukaryota; kingdom Metazoa; phylum Arthropoda; class Insecta; order Hemiptera; family Cicadellidae; genus Homalodisca; species Homalodisca vitripennis. The sequence continues at coordinate 143,911,138 of NC_060215.1, forward strand.
GGTGGTTCAGTTGTCGCATACGCGTAAAGCTCACGGCCTCCAGTCTTTGAAATGTTTTAGATATATAGCCAATCGCTGCAGCGGTCTCGACAGTAGCAGTATCTGCTACAAGTGTTGTGGACAGGACCACAAGGCCAGATGAGTTTTGCGTCCTGAGTTAGGAAGCCGGCTTGAATCCTGCGCTCATGGAACCTCAAGCCATGTCCTCTGTCGTCGATCCGCTGTTTCCGTCTCACCAAGTACGACCAGTTCGGGAGTTCGAAGATATTGGTGCCTTCCCAGCATTTCAGGAAGAGGAGCTTATAATAATAATAATAATAATTCTTTTATTGCATTTTGGCAATAATACATTGCATTGCAAAAGTCAGGTTTAAGTATTTGTAAAAAATCCCTACTATACACATTCATACTTACAATACTCATTCAAACATACATCTCTTGTCCTTTCACGCCAACATTCATTCAACATGAGACTCGGGGCTCTACTAATTAATTTTTATGTAAATTTTGTTTCTGTAAATTTTTATTCTAATTCTCCCAGCAGCCAGTCATGAACTCTTCGACAGACTAAACCCCTTCGACACCAGTAGGCGCTGCAGAAGAGCTTTAAACTGGTTTAAATTATCCGATTGTATAAGACCCTCAGGGAGCCGATTGAGAAATTTGACTCCAGCCTGTGACGGCAAGCGTTCGAAAGTCACCGTCCTATGCTGTTCTGCACGGTAACTCTCCCTGCCTCTAGTTTCGTAAGAGTGAATGTCACTACCCCGAATAAGAACACATTTCGATCGACAATACAGGGCAACCTCCAATATATAGAGGCAGGGCAGAGTCAGCAATCCGAGCTCCCTGAAAGCATCCCTGCACGACTCTCCGATGTTTAATTGGAAAATTATTCTGGCAGCTTTTTTTTGTAGTCTGAATACTCTTACTAGATTGTATTTGGCACAGCTGCCCCAAAGTCTTAAACCATATGTCAGGTATGGATAAATCAGGCCAAAATAAGCCATTCTTAAGACTTTTTGTGAACAATAGTTGGCAAGGTTACGCAGGGCGTAGATACCTGAAGTAACACGAGCACAGATATAGTCCACATGATTGTTCCAGGTTAGACCTTTGTCGAGGTACATCCCTAGGAACTTGGTAGATTCAGTATTCTCCAAGAGCTCATTCTCTACAAAAAGTGCCGGGTGGCATACATCTTCATTTTGTCGGAGACAAAAGTTGATGACATTAGATTTTGTACTGTTTGTTCTTAAGTTGATCTCAGAAAAATTTTGAATGCAGCAATTGACAGCAATGAAGGATTCAATTTCAAGATTTTCTTTCGAAGTTGATTTTATGCAGAGAGTCGTATCATCTGCATATTGAATTATCTTTCCATTTTGGATCGATGAATTTATTCGATTTACATATAGAAGAAAAAGAACCGGCCCAAGAATAGATCCCTGTGGGACTCCATGAACCAGTTTATTTCTCCTCGACATGACACCCGAGATCTGCACACACTGGTATCTGTCCCTGAGATAAGACGAGATCCATTTATGAGGGAGACCCCGAATGCCACAAAGCTCTAACTGGTTCATCAGTGTCTCACGATGCACGCAGTCAAACGCTTTGGAAAGGTCGAGAAATACGCTGAGCACATGTTCTCGCCTCTCCAACCCATCGACAACATTATCCAGAAGGTTCGAAATTGCATCGATTGTGGATTTGTTTTTCCTGAATCCAAACTGATTTGGACTCAAAATCTCAAAACGCTCTAGAAATGCATTTAGCCGAATCAGGAAGGCAGCCTCAAAGACTTTACTGAATACCGGCAGGATTGAAATGGGCCGGTAGTTGCTCATTTGCCTGGAATCACCTTTCTTAAAGATCGGTGTTAATTTAGCAGTCTTTAAAATTGAAGGGAAAGAGCCTTGACTGAAAGAAAAGTTTATTAATTTGGTTAGTGGTGTCAATATATGCTGAAAGCATAACTTGAGCAACCACACTGAGACACCATTTATGTCGGTCGACTTTTTTGATTTCAATCTCTGTATGATGCGGGCCACATCATCCTCGTCAACAGGGGCAACGACCATGGATGTCAGCGGTTCCGGATTTCGACCCGTACCGCAGCCGGACCTCCCACAAAACGAAGCAGAAGACACCGAAGAGAAATAGGCACTAAACTCATTCGCTATATGTTCCGGCTGTGTAAAGATTTTATCTTCATTAAAAATTTCCGAAAATTTTAAACTTTTTGTGGACTTTAGTTTGGCGGTTTGGTTAATAATTTTCCAAGCCGTTTTTGAAAAATTGTCACAGTTCCTTAATTTTTTATCAATTTCGTAAGCTTTAGCCGCTCTTATTACTTTTTTGTAAATTCTTTTATAATTTCTAAAAAAGATTTTAAATTCCTCATTTTTTGTTGTTATAAAAATTAAATGATAAAATTTTATTTTTTTCCTGGAAGTTAAAATACCGCGAGTAATCCACGTATTCTGTTTGGCAATTTTTTTTACTCTACTGGTTTTTAAAGGACATGAAAAATTCAGATAAAAGATGAATCTATTGTTGAATCCATTAAACATGTCATCTAGGCAATTATAATCGTCTAGGAAATCCCAGGATTCCAGCGCTAGATGCATTTTCAGTTCATGAATATTTTTTGGTCGCACAACGCGTTTGTATTGGAGCTCCGATGCCCCATCTCCATCCTGCGTACAATCGTCAATAAGAACCTCCTGCGCGAAATGGTCTGAGATGGCCGCATTCAAAACAGAAACAGAGACATTCGAGATATTAGTAATTACGTTGTCGATGGCTGTTCTTGTCAAAGCGGTTACCCTAGTCGGCGAGCTCACTAACCAATTAAGTCCAAAAGAATTTAGAGTGTCCCGTAGCCGCTGGGTTAAGGGGTTGGTTTGGTCTAGTACATTTATATTAAAGTCGCCAATTAAAATAAATGAATATTTTTTTGAAAATAAAAAATTTAAAATCAAATCCAAACGCTGGAAAAATGAGTTACTGCAGCCATTGGGTGAGCGATACAATCCAATAATGTTTATCGTCCCAATAGATTTAGTATTTATTTTGACTCCCTCCGCTTCTAGGTCTAGTTCGGATGTATAGTTGATCTTGAGCTGAGTATAATTTAGAGAACTTTTTACAAAAATTGCCACACCACCCCCTTTGTTACGTGTCCTACAGAAAATGTTTGCCAATTCGTAATTTTCTAGTTTGAAAAAATATATGGGTTTCCGGCTTATACCCATGTTCCGAGATGACCAGTACATCAGGTTTCAGCTCATCACACATGAGTACAAGCTCGTCAAACTTATTTGAGGCAGTTTGTGCGTTTTGATGTATGATTTTGAATTTTGAACACTTCCAATTTGGATTATTTAAAATTTTGGATTTGTCTTGAATATATGTATGCACACCCGAGCCTGATGTATCTATACCTTCGTATAACCTGCGTCTAAAAAACAGTTTTTTAAATTAGTACTTTGATTCCCTTCATTTGGAACGATAGGGAATGTTTTGACGGCATCTGATAAAGTCCCAATGTCTGATGTTCTGGGCTCAAGTGGGATAGAAGTAGACACACAGGAAGCAGCAGGTGAAGGTGGGCTAGAAGGCTGCACAGCAACGGGAGACCGACCAGAAGCAGACGAGACGCCAGGCGCATCCGCAGGAGCACCGACAACCGCAGCAGGCAACCTTAGTCCAGTACGTGGGGTTGATCTCACCGCGCCCGCGTAGCTCTCTTGCTGAAGGCAATTGGTCGGTAAAGGTGTGCGAAGGCGCTCGTGCATTTGAGATTTGGCTGAGGATGAAATCCGAGAAGCCAGCCCCGGTCTCAGACCAACGACAGTCGTTGGGTGTCGAGCGGCGGCCAGACGAAGCCTCCGTGCAGCCACAGCTATCATGTCGGAAAGCTTATCACTGCTATCCGATCTCTCCGTACCAGAAGAGCGCCAGGCCCTGATAACATACCCTCTGAGGTCCTTAAGCTCGTCGCGAAGGTAAATCCAAGACTTCTCCTCAACCCGGTCAATGCTTGTTTAGCAGATAATGTTTTTTACTCTGGATGGGGAGTGGCCCGCCTAGTCTTGATCCCCAAAGGTTGAGGCTGCACCGGGGACACCTTAGTTTCGTCCCTTGTGTATGCTTGACACAAAAAGGGAAAGGTGATGGAGAAACACATTCGTGCCAGACTGACCGAGGCGACCGTCTCTGCAGGTGACTTGTCAACGCAGTAGCACAGTTTCTGATCCGCCTAATCTACCATCTTTGCCATCCAGGGGGTAGGGCAGGCAGGGCTGAGGGTGGAGGACCACAACTACTTGTCACACCGCGTGGTTCACCTCGTAACGCTCTAGGTGAAAATCAATTTTGATTCTGCCAGGTAAAACGACAGCTTGCTGATGCCAGATAGCCTCCTCGTTGGCTATGCCGACAAATTTGCTGCGTTGGTCGCAGTGAGAAACGTTGAGCAGGCGACACTCAAGCTCGGCCTGGTTATGGCCAGAGTCAACGAGTGGATGCAGGCTCATGGTCTGTCTCTGGCGGTCATGAAGTCAGTAAGACAAAGATATTGCAGAGATAAGACAGAGACATTGCTCCTTACGAAGAGGAGAATGCCCACCGTGTTCCCCACTCCAGATAGGCAACGTCCAATTGGAGACTAAGCTTGCTGCCGAGTACCTCGAGAAAATGATTGACAGCAAGCTTTCCTTCAGGTGCTCCTCAGCTTTCGCATTGAGCAGGTGCAGCGCAACGCTGACAAAGCCGTCAAGGCTCTTGCAGCTCTGGACAGGATCTTGCCCAACGTTGGAGGCCCGCCACCTTGCGAACGCCGGTTTTGATGTCATTACTTCAATCTGTCCTTCTGCACGGAGCTGAGATCTGAGCCTTCGTCCCATGAATTGGGACGAAGCCAACATAATACTTCGGGAACCACATTTCTTTAAAAGGAAATTAATAGAGGCAACATACATTAAATTGGCAAACCAACCAATCAGTCAACCATCAGTCGAGATAAGGCCGCTTTGGCTGCAAATTCTAAAAAATTAACTAAAAAGAAAACCAAATGTACCAAAAAGATTAAATATTTGTAATAAACCAATGCGGAGTCACAGTATGGTTTTAAGAAGTTCATCCAGCATGAACCAATAATATAAAATGGCCCATTCCTGTCCCCCTTCCTTTTTTTGTTGCCGCCATCTGATTTCTGCCGTGACGTTTCTGCCATTTTTGTTTGGCCTCTGGTCAGTCGTAGGTGGTTGGTCAACGAATGCAAACGTATTGTGACCTGTATTCTGTAGTTCTGTTCTAATAATTATTGTTGTGTGTAGTTTTGTATGAAGTGCATGTTTTAGAGTTAGTGAAGCTGACACAACATGGTGGTTGTGATTCCTGACTTAGACGTGTCACAACGCTCTGGTATGATTTGTTTATTTTAATCTAGTTTGTAATTATGTGTTAGTTTAGTTATTTACCTGAAGAAGAGATCAGATTGCAGATCTCTAAACGTAGTGTTACTGATTTTTTGTTTCACTGAACGATGGCAAATGTCCGGAAAATCCTGTTTCCTTCATTAATGGAATGTCCTGTTTCCTCTATTATTTGCCTTCCGAAAATGGCGACTCACACATACTCTTTTTGGGATGTTGATAGTGGCACTTCACCATACAGTGAGGACTTTTCCTAACGTACTATTTCAACGATGGAAAATGTCCGGAAAAATCCAGTTTCATTTACAATCCTTTCAATAAATAAACCTCAATCAAAGAAGTGTTGGTCGAAAATAAGGAATCATGCACTGGACTAATAATATTACAAATACGGAAACAAAGGTGGTAAATATTTATAAATCAGAAACAATTAAATAAATTATAACAACGTGCATTTGAAATGCAACAAGAATATGCTAGCTCTGATATACAAACTATAACTATAAATCCATTATAACTTATTGAACAAAGCTTTTACGGCGTAAGGAAATGAAAGTTCGAGAGGATTGATGCTAGCGCGTGGGCGATGCTCAACTTGTAACTACCAACTCCCTTTGAAAACGAAGTATTTGTAACGTTTCCATGAAATTTTTCATTTTGTTCTCCTTTTCTACTTTCCTTTACAGTAAAGTATGATCAACATTCTTAACAGTTGTAGTACCATTTATTATCAACAACCTTGCAATAAAAGTTAAGATTGAACCAAGTTTCTTCTGGGTTCCTCTTTGGGAAACACTGTAATTTTACTGGCAAGATGAATTAAAGATTTTTAATTGTTAAGGAGGAATTTGCTGCATTACACAATCTTTTATTTCTTTAGTTGTGAAAGCGATTTAATCATTGAATTTTTAGTATGCTTAAAGCAACTTTGACAACGTGATATATGTCGAACTAGCTTTATATTATCTTCTGATTATTCTTTATTGAAGGACTTTGAAATGTACGCTATAGGAACAGTTGTCTGTAACTTTTAGAACTGTTTAGGTTATAAAAATTGAAATTTCATGTTCGAAGAACGCACAGCGAAAGGAGTCTATGAGATGCGATAGTGACACCCTATTTTGGAAAGTCTAATACTTCAAATAACAGGATGGACTTGTCACAAAATGAAAATTTTATTTCAAATACACAGGCAATAGATATGGCTGACCGTATTTCTCACAAAAAGGAGTTGTACAATATCCTGTAAATAAGCAGGGTAAATTCATTGATTTTGAGTTTTATTGTATTAGTGGGTAGCTTTAGAGCATATTCACTGCAATGCTTGTGTGTTTTTTATTTGCATTCTGCCCTTTTCTTCAAAAAATGGAGAGACTAAGGGAGCAATTTAAAAGTTTTAACAATTTGTACATGGACTCGCGGAACCATGGTATTGGTAGGGAATATTTTTACATCATCTAAAGAGACAAAGAACACGGGTTCTAAAACTATGTATCTATAAAATGGGGGGGGGGTTGATTTCAAATTGAATTTTTATCTTGTCTTAAGTTAAATAAATTCATTTTTTCTATATATTAGCATTTAGAGATTGATAAAATGAGACAAAAGGATTTAGTATATAATTATTAGGAAAACTTTGTTGAGTTTATACTTTTTACCCTTTTTGCCGAGTGCTGAAAAGAGGATAATTGGAATTGTTCAAATATGTTTTAAAATATACTATCCTCGTTACGTATTATATGAGTAAGCATTGAGGATTGGATCCAAAGCGGATTACAAAGAGGTTTTATCCTGTCTCAATGAAGGGGAAAATTGTATATTTCATACTTTATATTTGGTTTTACAAATAAACAGCACCCAGTTTTGGAATAACAGGATGTATTGATGTTTCTTGTGCATAAAAAGTAATGGTACAATATTGTGTGTTAGTTATTAGGCTTACGCAGGTGGTGTACTGTGATTATTGTACCCAATGACGTACTTTATACAGATTTCAAGAGCTATATTTTGGAAAAGGTGTGTGTGTTTATTAATTTATCAAATTATATTTGAAATAGCCATGACGTTCTATAGCGTCCAAGCTATTTATTATGTTACATTAAATGATTTTATTTTTAATTTGATTCTTTGCAAAATGGGAGTTATAATTTGAACATCCTGTTCCCATTTTCGGGTAAAGTCTAGATAAGTAGTACTATTTAGTGTCATTAGCCTAATAAACAGCTTTTTACTTTATTTTATTATTTAAAAAACTGATTTATATTTGGCAATGGCACATAATTTGTTTTATACAGTTATTACACTAAGTATAGCCTACGTTAAAGAACTGAAATAAAATTAAAGTCATTCATTCATTATGAATATAACTAATTTCAGATAGTGAATAAATACAGTATTACTGTGTTTTAATTATTCATTTGCTTATAAAATAGTGTTATATCAATGAATTTGTTTTGTACTGAAAACGGTTTTTATATAAAAATTCCACAATAAAAAAACTTCTCGACTATTTCAAGTAAGTAGATCTACTAGTGTTTATGAGTAAGTGCACAAAGTCAACACGTGTGTACTAATGTGTGACATTACACAGTATATTACACACAGTGCAGTAAATAATCCTTTACACTTATTTCAATTATCCATGGAGTTCTGAATCTCATATAAACTTCTACGAACGTAAAGTGACAAGTCTATAAATCAAATTACATTACTCTGTTGAGAGAGTTTCTGTTTCTATGCTCAGTAAAAAGTTGATTTTTCTCATTTGCATTTACAGTTTTAAAGTCACCATGATATAATGGTAACTTCTTTACTATTATTTTTTCTTTACACAATTTTTTGTTAGACTTCAGAAACACACATAATCACTTGCATTTATGCAGTATTACAAAATATGTCACAATTATAAGATGACAACATTTCACATAGTATAATGACATAATTACAATATGTAGAATGACATATAACGTCGTCTGCTAGAAGTATGTATCTTAACTCAAGGACAATAGCTTATCTGGGATTGGAGTAAAGAAACTAAAGTAAACGCTTATTTATAGCAAAGTTTCCAATTGAAATCGCAGGTTATCGTCGCGTTATCGCAAGATAACCGATTCAAGCAACCTCGTGGTCGAGAGTAACCGCTGATTAATCCTGTCCTTGCAAGGAGCCGACTGCAAAACCATCGCTGGTGGTTCTGATTGCAACTTGAAGCCGTTGGTTTCCAGGTAAAATGGTAGAGAGAGCTTCTTAGCCCTAACTTCGCCTGGTATAATGCGGCATTCTTTAATTGGCTGAAAGGTCTGAATGTATCACAAAATGATTGATTTCTGACACTCCTTTTTGTTCTTTTGACTGGGTTTTCATTTTAATTACCAATGTATGAAACTTAGATGAGAATTTTGGTAATTAATTTAGTACCCTACTCTTTCTAACTGCAAAATTTTCATATGGATTTAAACGATTTCACACACAGCAACATAAACTTTGTTACTGCGGTCACCATTTGTGGTGGCGAAAATTAAAGATCAGTAGACTTAAAACGCCTTGGAATGTTACCGCTTATGGGTGGACGAAGTCCTGTGTACATGCTAGTAACATATAAACTGGAAACAGTTGAAAAGTTTTATATAAACATTTGTAAATCGGATTAAAGTTTATGCTTGCAATTGTTTCCCTTTATGTAAACTTAGTTTAGGAAATGAATTTCAATTAGAAGGATTAGGAAGGGGAGGGTTGTCCGAGTTCTCTTGACTGTAAGGTTTGTTGCGGAGGCGAGTTACTTAACAGACATCTTAATTGCCTTTTATAATTAATGTTTGGACAACGATGTTCTAGAGTGGTTGCTTTTGTTGTATTTCTGTTAATTATTTAAAGAAAGTTCTTTTTTACAATTAGATGGAATTTCTAGAGAACTTTAACATTATTTTATTTTACACGAATTATAAACTATCTCATTAGATAAAACGTTTTTGTAAATGGCTCGCCTGCTTTAGTACAATGCTTACACTCTTGGAATACCTTCGTAAGACAACGAGCGCACTCGTGCTTGTGCAAGGATCTTACGCAACAGAATGAGGAGAGTCGGTAGAGTTCAAGATCGATGGTATTACTCAAAATTGCTATCGATTTGAACCTGCGCTATCTCTAACTCAGACCTAAAGTATTAGACCAGTCTCTGAAAGTCACTTTTAACTAACAGTTTAAATTAAACGCTCTAAAAATAAAAATTCTATCAAGATGTGTGATTGTATTGTTGTCGCTCTTATCTTCGTTTTCTCAGAAATGCAGTGGTACCAACTAAAATAAACTAAACCTTTATTCTACCAAGTAATAGAGGCACTATCTCTAGAGACGTTCTAGTTTTTTTGCGGGGACAGCACCGACCTCAGCCCCGCCGGAGCCATCAATGTCAGACCGTTTGAAAACTAAAAATACTTTCTACTCTTGTTTAAAGAGCCATAAATACGGGTTTCATTACTATTTCAGTGGTTTTAGATCTGACACTAATGTCTCCGGCCATCGGCGCAGTCATCGATGGCGAAGAACGAAAAACATCTCTCAAGATAGTGCACATCACGTGACAGAATAACATTTTAGAGAGTCTGATCAGAAATGTCTGAGAGAGCTATTAGTTATTATAATATAAAGTGTGGAGGTTGTATTAGTTATTTGAGAAACAAAGGTCCCAAATTTAGTTCAACAGCACATGGAATAAAAACAAGTATTATTCAATTTTTTGATATAATTTAAATAAAAACATACTGCTTTAGACTTGATTTGGGATAAAGACATAAAAAGTACAAAATTGAATTGCTTGCAGTAAAAATGTAAATTAAAGTTGACCGTATTTAGCAATTTACCAGACATCTTAGAGCGGTATCGAACCTTTTTATTTCCAAAAGAACCCTTTTAGCTAAAGGATATGGCACAAATGTATTACAAGGAACTATTTCTAACTTAACTAATTGTTTCCTCAAAGGCAAGAGAGATTCCCTAGCTGACATTGCAGAACTAAACAGCTAGAACTAATATACATTGTACTAATTGCTGAACTAATCGTTATACGTAACTAATATTCTTGTGCAATCCAAAGCAGTTAGCACATTTAAATTTTATGAAATTGTACAATGTTTTAAAAACGTACATTTTGGTACAAAACTGTTAGTAAACAACAAATTTAATATCTTTAGACGGGAAGCGACAAAAGCAAATTCTAGGTTTATGTACATATTACTGAAAAACTTAAATACAGTACCTAATAAAAGTGATTAAATTCAACAAGGTCTTACAATTTTTCTAACAATTCGAAACTAGGTTTTCTTCTTTATACGCGACTATAACCAACGGTCAGACATGTGTAGAATGTTGGACATTCCTGCATTAATGTACACGAAGAAACATGAATTAAAGATGTAATGTGTTGCTGTGCAGTGATGGGAAAATCCCATATTATATCCATAAAATTTCGGTCATCCTTATAATCTTAAATGATCAATAATGGACTGGTTTTCACAACAATTTGTTATAGTTTTGTATTAGATTTTTTGGGTGACCTACCAAGCACGTACTAACCACCATGTGCGTTGAGAGTCAAATTCTACGCTCACAGCGTACGTTGGGACTCACTATAATGGTTCACAATTTGTACCCTATACATTACTAACGTAACATCTTTCATTTTTTTTTATCAGATAATAAGGTAGACTATGACAAGTTTAGTATAAGAAGTGTAAAGTTCTGATCTAAATTTACAGTTTTTCTATTATGAAATGTAATTAAGAAATGTATTAAAATGTAAAAAACATATTACTGTAATATTTTAATTATCGAAATAAAATTCTTAGAGGTTTTATAAGTTCAGCATTGCGAACATTTGTAGAAAACGTGTGGGTTTTAAATTTCATTTTGATTGTGAAGTTAAGAGGATTTGTTTCGTACTGTAATCCCAACAAAAGAACTTTATATGAAAAAATACTGAGTTTATTTTATAATGTAATATATTATTTGTTACTTGTTGTTGCTTAAAATATAATGTGATATTCTACGGCAGAAGTAAAGAATTACAATTACAAGAATTAGAATTACATTTTTATGTCAACTCTAGGCAACGCTATCACTAAAATATACGTCACTAACTAATACTAATTTTTATATAATGAGCTAAAGGACGTCTGCTCTCACCAACCAATCACTGAAAACTTATAATAAATAATAAATAAATAATAGAAAATATTACTAATAATAAATAATAATAGCGGTTAATAATAAATGGCATTCGTCACTCCAGAAACAATGGAAGCAAATTAAGGGACAACGGCGACCCTTTTTCTTTTTTATTATTATTGTTATTATTATTTATTAATGTATAATCAAACCCACCATTTTCAGAAAACAAACTTCAGACGAAAGGTTTGGAAATCAAGTCATACAATAAAGTCTATATATGTTTTGGACTTTAGGCCATAATGAGATGTGGGTTTAAACCGAGAAATATAACATACACGAAAACATTGACAATATTATTGATTTTTCTAAAAGTAATTAATTCAGGAGTTAGGAACAGATGTTTACATAAATAAAAATATTGTTCTAGTTTTAGCCCTTTTTTAAGTGAGAGGAGATCAAAAGACTGGGCCAAACTGTTCAGGCCTAGAGTTAAAAATCAGATTAATTACCTAAAAACCAAAATAGTAGAACATATAATTTGTGTATTATTTCTTGTAGTTTTAAGGAAAGATGTAATAATAGTAATTAATTTTCGACTCTCATTAAACATGATAAACGCAAAGTTAATAAGACCTGAACTAAGAACTTAACTTAATGAACGAACTAAACTAAACTTAGAACTTTACCAGGAACATAAACACCCATTTAAGATGCGAGCATCACATAAGTAATGAATGCTAGGACCCCATTTGTAAATCCTTCACGGTGTTATTAGGTACTTAAACATCCTCACGGTAGAAGCGATATTAATTGTTTTCACAAATTTACATGAAACTTAATGGCAAAAAATGTAATTGACGATAGTTGTTAGTAAATTATTGTAGCTAAATGTGTGGTTGTCAGGTAATGCAATTAATTTTTAAATAGTCATTCATAAAGGTTATGCTACAGCTTCATGTTTCAGTTTTAATTCTTAGGTTCCGTAGATGGCACTTCTGTCCAGCTCATGCAAAGTGTCAAATATTTAAAATTGTCGTTTATATTTGTAGCGTATCCCGATAGTATGTTATCATTCAATCAATTTAAATTTAAATTAAAATTAACAAACTTTTGGTTCTAATCAGATGTTAAAACAAAACTGTTATTTTTTATAGACATGTGGTTTTATGAGAAACTATCACAAGATTTATAACCACGATGTAACAGGAGTATGAAATGTCATTTTATGACGTAAAGCCCACATAGTTTCACCTAGTAGGTTCTTCGCACTTTAATGAAAGTTTTTACAGTAAAAATGGCATTAAAGTAACTAATACTGAGTGCCCATCAGTTAGGCGAATAACAAGATTATACTAAAAATAAGGGTACTGATTAAATAGAACTTTTTCTATTTGCTTGCTACTGTTCGTTGGTACTTTTTAATGTTAAAAATCAACAAACCTTGAATGCAATGTGGGATCACTTAATATTTGATTAGAAATCGATACGATAGCACTAGTGTTTTACATGATTATTGCCCTCTAGCGTTACGTAGAGATGTCTCTTAAAGAAATGTATATAAACGTCTAGAGATGTTCAGCGTTTTCAAAACGTTTTAGATTGCGTAGGTCTGTTAGTCCTAAATGTCATATCTTGGAGCGGGTCTATTTTGAAGGAAAAAGGATTTTTTCTGGACATTTGCCATCGTTTAGTGATGCAATACAGTCAGTAACACTACGTTTCGAGATCTGCAATCTGATCTCTTCTTCAGGTGAATGACTAAACTAATGCATGACTACAACCTAGGTTAAAGTAAACAAGACATACCAGATCGTTGTGTCACGCATAAGTCAAGAACCACAACAGCCATGTCGTGTGTCTATTCTATGTATACTAACTCTAAAACATGCACTTAAAAACCAAATACTAATCATTGGTGTGAGTCTTGTTAGCTCTCACCAAACCTTGGAAAGTGTACCTAAGAAGCCACCACACTGTAATCGTTATTTATAACGTTTTATATTCTGCGCAGGTATAATTTACCTTTTTCCACGAATTGGGGTCCGGTAACTTTCCTATCTTATCTTATCTAATAATCACGAATTGGGGTCCGGTAACTTTCCTATCTTATCTTATCTACTAATCACGAATTGGGGTCCGGTAACTTTCCTATCTTATCTTATCTACTAATGCCTCTGGCTCTCAGTGCGGAATGCGGAAGCACCTAAGGTTGCAGTAGGCTTTGGAATTCTTCGTCGCAGACTGTCAGGTTAGACTCGAGTCCTGGTTTTACTCTTGATTCTACTGTGTGTCAGTGTCAGATTTCAGACGCTACAATAAGCGGAAGGTGAAATGGAGGTTAAAAATAACATTGAATCCCATAATAGGTTTGTTAGTTTAAATAATTAATTGATAAATATTACGTAACTATAAAAAGGTTGACCTATAATAAAATATAATAAAGCGCTCACCTTTTCCTTTTTTTTCCAACGGCATTATCATTTTATTGAGTAAATCAATACAATACAATGATTCACAAAGCAATTATTCAGTCAATAACTTGGATTATTCAGTAGAAATGGATTAACAATAACAAAAATAGATTAACAACTAAATAAATAAGTTGAGATTGAAAACAAAATTACATAATCCTTGGGTTACCCCAAACATAAATGATTTACAATCGATTCTAGCAAAATAAATACTATTATGATACCTGCAATCCCTAATATCTAATGTACATGCATTCCAACAATCCAAAGATGAGATTACTTAAATGGTTGTTTAATAAATTAGTTGAGTTAACAACGAGAAACTACCCTACAATCTCCCAAAAACAAAAAATTTAATATGCAGGCAATCCTAAAACAAATAATACTATTGTGATACATCCAATAGAGTCTATATAATTTAGTGCATTCTGACAATAAAAAAAGACTGTGCGATCGATTATATAAACCATGCAGTCTAAAATGAATTCTCTGATAAGTAACAGATTTGGCCATAGAACAACGACTAGACAACTACTCTTCACTGAGGATTTTCATAACTTTCTTCCTAAATGCTGGGAGAGAAGAGTTGAAGAAATCTGCCGAGCTGGAGATAGCGCAGTCGACTCTCTGGATCCGGGCCAAGGAGCAGTTCCAGTCGTAGGAGGTAGGATGGTGGTTTCTCCAGAACAGCTCTTGAGATCTTGTACCGGATGGCACACGATAATTAATCTTCTGGAGCAATTCAGGACATTTAATTACACCATTGATCAACTTGAAGAGGAACAGCGCATCTTGAAGCTTCCGGCGAACCAATAGTGGAGATAGTTGGAACTCCTTCGACATTAAATTGACTGGGACCTCACGATAATTCATACCCTGACGCACTCCCACCACTCTGACGAATTTATCTTGGATTTTTTGTAAGTCTGATTTTAAACCAGTGTGATAAGGAGACCAGACGACTGCAGAGAATTCCAGGACCTGTCTGACCAGGGCACAATACAACAGTTTAAGAGCTTTTTGGCTGGTTAGCCCTCTAGTTGATCTCAGTATAAATCCTAAGAGACGGTTGGCTCTAGTACAGATATCCTGAACATGCATGTCCGAAGAAAGAGTTTGCGTTAGTGTTACTCCGAGATCCCTGACATAAGTAACTCTTTGTATGTGTAGATCTAAAAGGGAATAACTAAAAAAGATCGGGTTCTTGCTCCTTGTGAAGGTAATGAAGTTCCATTTCTTCATGTTCATAACCATTGAGTTAAAGGTACACCAACGTTCCATCTCAATAAGATCACTCTGAAGGGAGAGGCAGTCTTCAAAGCTCATGATAACTCGAACCAGTTTAAGGTCGTCTGTAAACATCAAGATATATATATGCATAGATGGAAGCTGCTATATCTGCTTCATAAACGTTGAAGAAGAAGGGCCCCATATGACTACCTTACGGCACTCCAGATAGAGCCAAGAAGAACTCAGAGACCGCAAACTCATATCTCACCGCAAGGCGTCTGTTAGTCAAATAGCTCTCGATCCAGTTCAATAGCTGACCATCAATACCATACTCCTTCAACTTCGCTATCAAGAGAACGTGGCTTATCAAGTCGAAGGCTTTAGTCATGTCTATGTAGATCACATCCACTTGAAATCCATCCTTGAAAGATGTCAATATAAGGTCTTGAAGGAGAATCAAATTAGTGGAAGTTGATCGACCTGGCATGAAGCCATGTTGGAAGGGTGGAATAATAGAAATAAAAAAGTTTTGTAGGACATCCAGAACTAGGCTCTCAAAGATCTTAGCGATTGCAGATAGAATAGTTACGGGTCTGTAGTTAGTGACATTTCTAGCGTCTCCAGACTTATAAATTGGGATGATATGACCGAGTTTAAATATATCTGGAAAGACGCCTCTCAGTAGGGAAACATTAAACAGAGTCCAGAGCGGCGTGGCAAGTAGGTGGCTGGCTTTATGGAGAACAGAAGGAGGTATGCCATCTGGCCCACAGCCTTTGCTGGTATCGAGAGAATCTAATTTTTATTTGACTGAATCTTTGGAGAGTTGGATTGAAGTCCACGTTTGAGAGCTCTCATACTTAAAAGATGGGGAAGGAACAAGCGGCTGCTGTAGGAAAACAGATGAGAAATAACTGGCGAAGAGGTTAGCCTTCTGTTTGGGAGTGGTAGCAGTGACAGCTTCATGGTAAAGTTCTCTTGCTGAGCCGTGTTGATATTTTCCGGAGTTGCAAAACTTCCAAAACTGGCTAGGATCAGTTACTATTGAATCTTCAGTCCGTTTGATGAATTCCTGGAAGCATGATGTAGCTTGTCGTTTACACTCGGTACGGACATCAGAGAAATTGAAATAGTCTGCCTGGTTCAATGAATATTTGTATTTCTTATGCAAAGGCTTTTTAAGGATGATTAGATTCTTTAAATCTTTTGTGAACCAAATTGGAAAGTTTGTTTTACTTAGTCTAACTGTTGGTGTGTACTGTTTTACGACGAAGTGCTCAAACAAAGCGTTCGTATCAGGGTTTGATGTATCAATGGTGAGGTCCAGTTTCTGTAAATGGATGTATATTTTTTCCTGGTCACATTTCTTAAAATTATACAGGGTTTTCTCATTGAATTTCTGGGATGCCTTTTCTGCCTGCCATGATATCAATAGTGGTGGGTGACAAGGTTCTACTTTTGCCAGAGTATCGACCGCCTTGGTCAGCCTCAAGGTATTGCTTGAAGAAAAAACCAAGTCCAGTTGTACATTCATACTGTTGAGTATGAGATTCATTTGGTGAAGAGATATTAGATCAGTCAGGTCTTGAATGGCTCTGTTTGGGGATGACTGGTTTGAGGGGCTGAGATCGGCATTCCAAATAGCGCCAGGAAGATTGAAATCTCCACAGATCAGTATATCTGAAAAACCCCCAAATTGAACCGCGACTTCCTCGACCAACTCACAGTACTCAAGGTATTTGGTTACTGGTTTACCTGGAGGTATGTACACAACACAAAGAAGGATATTAAACATCTTGCTATTGTTGATGGAAACAAAGACGCACTCCGAAGCTCTAGTGTCGAAATTTATCCTTCTACTTTGGATGTTTTTTGAGACAGCGATGCAAACTCCGCCACCACCTTCCTTAGAACTAGTCTGAAGAGACTTATCTGTCCTGTAGACTGCATATTTTTCCTGGCCAAATAGTTCTGAGTTGGAGTAATCAGAGTTTAAGTTGTTCTCCGTGAGCAATATTATGTCATAATCGCAGACTGATAAGTTCATTTTAAAATCATACAATTTCCCCCGTAACCCGTTAACATTTTGGTAATAGGCAGAGAAATCTTTTATGCCGTTGGAATTAACTAGTTTTTTATTAACGATTTTCGGTATGTCTTTTATAAATTTAATGGTTAAGTCTTGCTCGCCGTTGCTGATTCTTGTAGCTAACGTGGAACGCATATTTTTTAAATAGCCCCTTTCCTTAGGAATTTTATCATTTGAAAGAGAGATCTCTTTTAAGTACTAAAACTTGGACGATTATTTTGCAAATGCTTTAAGAAGATTGATGGCCTCCGACTCAGAAGGCAGGATGAGCTTAATTGGTCGAATTCTGTCCTGAGACGCCTTACCCAGGCGGAAGAACTTGAGCGAGGCATAAATCGCCCCTGGCTGCACGTCTCTGATTACGGAGGTCAACATTTCTTCATCTTCGCGTTTAGCTTCCTTCGAATCTCTCTTCTAACTTTCTCTAAAACCATGGACAATGATATTTGGAGCCCTAGCGCGTCTTTCGTTCATTTCCTCTATGATGGATTCCTCCGAAGGGGTTGTTCGATCTCGATCTTCAAGTAATTGTTCCTGAATTGAAGCAATATCTTGTTTAATTGAAGATATGTTATATTGTTATCTGCTACTCGTGGTTCCAAATTATCCAGGCTATTCCTAATACTGCTAGGGTCAAGCTTGATTTCATCAATCCTCTTAGCTAGATCATCAATCTTATCCAGTTCACCCAGTTTTTCCAGTACTAGGTTTAGTTCCATCCAAATTATTGTGGTGAAAGGAGTTAGGTTTCACTATGCAATCCACCCTGCCACAACACCAAATTTTTTGAACACCATCCGCTATTTTCTTGTACTCCTTAGGTGACAATTTAACGCATTCAGGGTGAAACCATCTCTTGCAATCCCCATCGCATTCCACTCCTCTGTCAAGTACTTTTATATAGCATAGTTGACAAATATCCTTGTCTGTATTAGCCATGTCGTAGGATTTGATATAGTAATGCAATGTAGTAACAAAGATGAAATATGGAAGGCTGTGGATTAATTTTTGTCAGAGTTCTTCCTCTTTGGATCAGCTATTGGCAGTGTGACTGACAATGGAAATGGTGAAATGTGGAACGACAAACATATAACATGGAACGTTCGGGCTAGGGTTGTTAGTTAAACAGTATTTACAAGTTGACTGGATTAGTAGGCCTCGAACACTCAGCAACAACGAGACTCACAGTGCAGGCCGGTTGGAAGAAACGCAGCTATTCAGGATTACAGGTGATAACTCAATAAAATCTCAATCAACTCAGGCTTCCAAAACGAACAACACCAACTACCGCCATTGTGCATAAAAAAAATTGGATTCCTCAAGTTATAGCATTGCATGAGACTGTTGTGTAATTAATACAATAAAAAGTTAAAACTGCTGTATGAAATGAAATGAAAAACGTTGTAGGCTACAATAAAAGCTATCGAGTTCGTAATAACAATAAACAAAGACGTAATAAAAAAGGCCAACATCTGTTCCATTACTGTTTTGCCGCCATCTTGTTTCTGCCGTGATGATTGCCATTTACTATTGGCCTCAGGTCAGTCGCGGGTGGTTGGTCAGCGAATACAGACCTAGTGTGACTTGCATTCTGTAGTTCATTTTGAATGTTTTAGAGTTTGTGAAGTTGACACAACATTGTCGTTGTGATTCCTGATTTATGCTTGTCACAACGCTCTGGTATGATTTGTTTATTTTAACTACTTCGTAGTTTTGCGCTAATTTAGTTCTTTACCTGAAGAAGAGATCAGATTGCAGATCTTGGAATGAAGTTTTACTGATTATTTTTTTTTAAACGATGGTAAATTTCCGCAAAATCCTGTTTCCTTCGCAATCCTTCCATCGTCAAAAACAAATTTTAAACAAATAACTGTTCATGACCTAACTAAGATGGCTATTTTAGCTCACGAAGTAATTATTGCTGTTTATTAGACAATCCGCATTTGCATATATAATTGCGAGACTATATCCTTGTTTCTTATGAATCAAGGATTAATACATGTAGGGGAGACCGGGGCAAGTTTGACGACGTTAAGGAATAAATATTTTTTTAATAAAATATTGTGATAAAAATAAAAGTCTTACGATACATAAGAGTTAAGTATAAGTCTTTACCTACATTTAATTTTTTTTTTAATTATCATAATATCAATTTTTTGTTTTGTAAATTTTAGTTCTTATGAAACAATGCAAAAATGTCATCTTGCCCCACCCCCGGGGGCAAGATGACTTTTGCATAGGGGCAAGATGACGAATGTTATGGAGGTTTAAATAAACACGCTACTTTGTAAAAGAAAAGGCTGCTAGTCATTTTTATTTATGTACAAAAACTGACAAACTAGCAGTAGTCACAAACAAATTCCCCTAACCTTCGTAGCTTGTACAATTCTCGTGCCACCCATTCACTGCACTTGGAACACTGGATCCACTCTTCAACTGGAGGATCGGAGTATTTTTCTTCACACCCAGGACATCTAACTTCACTGCCTTTTGAAGTAGAAGCTGTGTTCATACACCTAGGACGTTTTTTGTAGGGTCCAAACTTGAGTTTCTCTTTGAAACCTTTGAAGCTCGAAGCTCTTCTCTTTTCTTTTTTAAGCGCTCTTTTTCATCCTTCATTTCTTGCTTTACTTCCAAACACATTTTTTACTGGCGTGCTTGTTATAATACTAGAACTTTAACTTCTGAACTTTTCTTTTTCTTATCCTTTGGTTTACCTTTAGGTAAAGGCTTAAAGTCGAAGACACTTGTATTCTTCTTTACCGGGATTGGGGCACAGTCTACTAGGCCTACTGTTTCTTGCGTTCACTCAGCTCAATGGTTTCTTCTTCAGGTTCACCTGGAGTTTCTGTTGTATTTGATGTTGTTGATTGGATAGTAGGATTTTCATCTTCATTATAGCTAGGGTCTAGGCCTACATCCAGGTTCTGATCAGTTGTTTGTGATGCAGCAAAGTCATGTTCGTCGAATACAAGTGGATTTATAAGGTTCTATTCCTGTGGACCTGAACCCACTAACGGCATTGCCAACAGTTTGCAGCCTTGAAATAAGCAATGGTCAAAAGCTCACCAATTTTAAAGTCACTGATGGTCTGTCCTGGATATTGACCATGGAAGTTGTCACAAGCTTGACTGTAAAAGGTTTTCAGCGAACCAAAGAATGAAACGTCCAAGGGCTGAAGACGGTGTGTGTTGTATGAGGAGGAAATCCAACCATAACAATATGGTTATCTCTGCATAAGTTGATTGCCTCTAGGGTTATGTGGGTTCTGTGATTATCGACAAGTAAGCAGGATAGGAGAATCAACTGTGGGTTTTGCATTGAGGATAAAGTGGTTCAAAAACTTTTACGAACAACTCTCCGTTGCTCCAGCCATTATCGCTGCAGTGGCCCACACTACCTAGTGGAGCTCTTTCCATGAGTTCAGGTCGCATTCGCTTTCTGGGCAAATACCAAAAAAGGGGGTAGGTAAGTTCCCGTAGCATTGATGCAACAAATAATAGTGACGTTCCTGCCTCTCTCCCCAGACACAACTTTAGAAACTCTTCTACTTCCTTTTGGTGAAATTACCTTAGGTAATTTATTGGGCACAGTAGATAGTCCTGATTCATCTGCATTGTAGATATTAGCAGCGGGAAAAATTGTGTTTTTTCTCGCACTTCCTTCAAAATGGAGAAAAATTTATCACACAAGGTTTGTTGAAACCCATTGCTCTTGCAACAGATGTTGCTTCTGGCTTACGCATACTAAAGTTGTGTTTTTTCATAAAGGTAGCCAGCCAATCCTCACCAGCCATTTTAGTTTCTTTATTAAACGGATGAGAAATCCCTAAGTGTTCTGCGTATTCAAAAACGAGTTTTCTGCACTGCAACTTGGTCATTCCAAAAAACATTTGGTCCATTACCGTCAAATAGTTGTGTAAATCTTGGAGCTGCTCTTCATTGAATACTTCTCTATATCTTCCTCCATGGACAGGCATATCCCTAAAAAAAAAAAACTTGTTTAAGGGGAGCAGGAAAGGTAAAAAATTTATATTTATATTTTATTTCATTATTTTAAAGTTTGGTACTTTTTAAGGTTTGGAAAATGTAAATAATAATCGTTGTAGGTTGCTTAGAAATGTTGTGATGAAGTAAATGAAAAATGTTATGTGTATTTGCGTAAAAAGCTGGGGTACGGATTATAGTCTTGTCTTTGTAACGTGAGAAGTTGTTATACAAAGTAAATTTTGTTTTAATATCAAAAACAAGGTGGTAAATAATTTAACTTAAAACAAGTTGTAAATATAAACGTGGTGCAAGGTGTAGGTGAAAATAGTTACCGAAACGTTCTTTTTCAGTCGGCGTCGAAGTGTTGCTTCTGGAACATTGTAAGTTCTCGCTGCTCCCAAGCAAGTCATTCTTCCCTCCTTGACCTCTGTGAAAGCAGTATCCATGTTGGTTTTTTCCCACTCTCCTCTAGAGGAAGTCTTTTTGTAGTTTCTCACCATCTCTGGAACCAAAGTAAAACTAAAAATCTGTACCCGCATATTAAATTAATAAAAATTCAATTCTAAAGTAAAATTGTTAAACAAAAGTGTAGATTAAATTTTTTTTAAATAAGTGGTTAAGTCTCACAGTGTCGTCAGTTAATTAGTTTACTTAAATCAAAATTGTATGCATAACCATACTTCTTAAAAGTTTCAGCTTTGCACCAGTAAAATTAACCGGGCAAGATGACGAACACGCCATCTTGCCCCACGTCATCTTGCCCCGACGGCCGTAATAGAGTAGGTAAATTTTATTGGCATTAAGTTTAAGATAAATATAAACAAACCATGGTATTTATGAGTAGCCTAATACATAAGGTAAATATAGGTAATATTGAAAATTAACATATCTTACCTGCGTATTCAATAAACCTTACGATGCAAAGGCCGAAAGTTACAAAAACGCACTCCAAAAACAACAAGCCGCTGTAACAACACACACAATGGCGAACTTGTCTTCACTGCCAGTTATTTCAGAGGCCATCCGTGTGGAGCGCTACTGACATTCGACCGGTGCTACTACCTAGCAACTAATTTGAGAAACTAACCATTCGTCGTCTTGCCCCGGTCGTCAACTTGCCCCGGTCTCCCCTAAATGAAAGTTAAAAATGTTTAGGTAATGGAAAGATAATATAAAAACAAAATGATTTTTTTTAAGATTAACCTGTCATTAGGTGAAAATATGTGACCCCACTACATCAGTGCTAACCCAAAAATAGTAGCTCACGAAGTAATTATTGCTGTTTATTAGACAATCCGCATTTGCATATATAATTGCGAGACTATATCCTTGTTTCTTATGAATCAAGGATTAATACATGTAAATGAAAGTTAAAAATGTTAGGTAATGGAAGATAATATAAAAACACATGATTTTTTTTAAGATTAACCTGTCATTAGGTGAAATATGTGACCCCACTACATCAGTGCTAACCCAAAAATAGTAGAAGCTAACAGTTGTCACGTTTAAAATTAAACCGATGAGGAGTGTAATGCAAAGTCTGTAAGTAATCCTTCCTTGATACGTCCCAAAAATTAAAGAAGAACATAACATTTTGTAAATACATTAAATTTAGATTATCTTGCTTTATAGAAAATGAGTATCAGAATTCCAGTTGGAGACCAATCATCATCATTTCTAAAAGTTGGTTATTTTAGAAATTCAAAACAAAATCCATTCTTTCATAGTCAAATACTATTACTACCTTATACGACTGTAGTTCTATGTGAGGTCACCAAAACGAATGAAAATATCAATACTTAATACCTTATTTCCAATTTAAATTACATAAAATTTCTTATGCTTACGTGACCAATATTTCAACTTACGTGACTAAGTTTTTTCGTTCACACAGAGTAAAGATAAATCAAATCAAATAATTTATTGCCAGGGACAAAAAACATTTTGTATTAGCATAGTCAAGTATTTTTAAAGTGAATATTATCTACATTCTTATGTCATGAAACTCATTTACAGTATACAAACAATGCTCAATAAGTACATGCTTTACATACAATTGAAATATATTATATTCTAAACTTCTAACATTTAAAGGCAGATGATTGAAAAAATGGTATTTATTTACAATACCGTGACCATGGAAAATGTTTTTTTTTTCATGGGTTGGGCATTTATAGCCTAGTATTATTATCACAGGTGCATATAAACTGGGGGAAAGAATATTATTGTATTATATTGATGCCTTTCGGGCATTATTGCGTTAAGGAGCAGGGGCATCACGTGATCTGGGATTCGACTTTTGCAAGCTCGAGTTAATTTTTTTTCTAAAAGAGCAAGCAGTGCGCAGCACTGCGCAGCGGGCAGGCATCATTGACAGGATTAACGTACTAGTCACTATAATTTCAGTAAATTATCACTTACCTTAATGTTCATTGTGGTACTTTCCACACCGAAAACTGAAGTCCCCAAATTCGTTTACAACGAGTTCGTTGGCACACTTCCTATTACCACAACGCCTAGTCTGGTTATAAGCCCCGTGGTTTACATAAAATTGTAAAACTCCATACTCGTCTTTACGAATTGCTTCCACGTAAGATAACGAACATCCAACACAAAGGTGTGCCATTACCACTACTGAACTAGGAGGTTAAGAATAGACACGGAGGAACAAAATAGTTCAAAATGGCGTCCCTTCTTTATTTGAGAGAGCCGCGGATTAATACCAAACTGTCAAATATGGATAGTGTTGCCAGAGGTACTGTCAAAAACAGAGTTTTCAGAGAATTTCAAAAAATCGTAACTCCTTTGATTTTCGTTGCCGACGAATTTTTTCTTCACTATTGTTTTCAGGAAAAATTGTAGTTTTCAGGAAAAAAATGAACATACCTTTCCATGGTCACGGTATTGTAAATTGATACCGAAAAAAATTATGGCATTGGACTTAAAACTTTGTTGAGTTGTTGAGAATTTACATTGCTCCTTCCTTAAATTATCCTTGAATCTTGTATTATAGCAGTGCACCTCAGAATGACTTTTAAAATTATCAATGTATTTTTTAACATATAGCAAACAATTATAAACATATAGACTAGGTAAGGATAAAACGTTCAACTCTTTAAATAATAATTTACAATGTGCTCTAGGCCTAGCACCACACACTAGTCTGATAGCTCTTTTTTGTAGTACACACAAACACTGAGACACTGAACTGTTTGCCCACAAGATGTTACCATAAGAAAGATATGTATGTACAAAACTATAGTAAATTAAAAGAAGTACTTGAGAGCTGACGATTAAACTTAACCTCCTAATCATAAAAATTCCTCTAGACACTTTTGGAGCAATATATTTAGCATGAGATTGCCATTTAAGATTTGACTGGACCATTATGCCAAGAAATTTAATTGTTTGAAAAGTATTATTCCTTAAAGATATAACAAGATCTTGAGTTTTGGTCAAATTAATAGGTAATTTATTTACATCACACCACTTAGCCAAAGCATCAAATTTTGAAGCAAAAACATCATCAATATTAGCATTTTGAGATTTCATGCTAGCACAAATATCGTCGGCATACAGAAAACAAGTAGGTTTATTATCTTCAATATTACAAGGCAAGTCATTTACATATACTAAAAAAAGCAGAGGTCCCAAAATTGAACCCTGTGGGACACCCTGGTCAACATTTCTAAAATTAGATAAATTGCCTTTAAAATAAACTGCCTGTGATCCATCAGTAAGATAAGATTTTATAAAATTAATCGACTTGTAATCAAAACCAAGAGCTTTAATATATTTGTTATTAATTAAATCAAATGCTTTAAATAATTAAATTATAATGTTCAAATAAATAAACCTTTAGGCCTTACTGTGTAGAGACTATCTTCAGTACAAAATCATTATACTGTTAAACTAATACTACCAATAATACGTAGGTGTAAGAAAGGTTGATTGGAAGAGGGCAAAGCTGTTTCGTGATTAGCTGAAGTTCAGCCAATCAACAACCAAACAGCAATCAACATGGCTTCTTTATCACATATTGATAGCATTTTGAGAATTTGACGCTAAATGCATTGTTGAAGGTGTTCTTTTCTTGATTATTTACAAGATATTTTTTTATTATTTTTGTACAATAGCATTATTTTTTTTTATAAAAAGGAGAGACCCTTTTAAGCATTTTTCCGTCCGTCCTCATGGGCCTGTGCGAGGATCTTGTCAAGCAGAATAAGGGGGAGAGTCGATACAGTATGAGGTTGATGGTACTGATAAAAACTGCAACGGTCACAGACAGGATGTGAACCTGCGCTATCTCTAGCTCAGACCCAAAGTCCAACGACTTAGACCGCTCGGCCATCGACACTCACATGAGTAGATGTGGGAGTGAGTAGATATTTACCATCAGATATTTTAGCTTAAATTAATTAAATTATTGTATCATATTATTGTAAAATGGTTATACTGTTGAAAATATATGAAATGCAATGGAGTAGAAAGGAAAAAACAACTACAACAAAGAAAGCAACTCCAAGTTATCAAAAACAATCTATGAAGGGAAGTCTAGTATAACAGCTAACTAACTCCTGCCCCTGTTATTTTTGTTACAAGTTTTTATCAGCCATCTATTTTGCTTGCATTTTTACTTTTAGATTGGGATGTTTTTTCACAGCTTTCTTCCATTCAGTGGAAATTTTATGCCCGTTAGAAATATGAAATAAAGGCCTAAGCCAATTCCAATTAATTGATTTCTTGTTACAGGTTATAAAAACACCTAAATTATTCTTACTTGCTTACATGCTGTTATGATCATAAATATATCTTACACTTATGCTGTAAGATAATCTTCCTAACAAGGCTCTTAGAACAGATAAGCCAAAAGGATTACATAAGGTAAGTTACGTTATTTTGACCTATTTATTTTTTTAAGAAAAACATTCTAATCGAATAAATCTTTAACGCTGTGTATAACATTTATTTATTTCATTTCAACTGTAAAAAACCAATTTTCATTTATAAACTTATGATAGGATGACTAAATAATACTTCAAGAAAAGGGCCAAACTAAACATGCAACTGGATTCTAAATTAAATCTTAGGCACGACTAACAAAAAATAACAAATGTATAAATTATAAAAAATATTAGTGATACTAGTACATAATAAATGGGAAAAATATTTAACTTAAATACATTACTGAGCAAGAACTGACATTATATGAATAAATAAAAAAGATAAATAATAACAGTGCGAGTAAACTATATAAAAATAAATAACAATGAAACTAAACTATAAAAGAATAAAAAGAGCAAAAAATACTTATTAGTGATAGTGGTAAATACAAACTGAGAAAAATATTTAACTTAAATTCATGTACATTACTGTATAAGACACGAAATATGAATAAATAAAATGATAAATAATAACAGTGCATTTACTTCTATCTAGTATTGCTTCAGAATCCATTTATTGATTGGAAAATACGAAGTTGATAAATTACTTGATAAAATTGGGTTAATTACTTTGACTGCAATATTTCTCTGTAAATGTCTAATGAAAGTTTGTTCAAACATTCCTGTGTACACTTTAGATTCAACTTAGCAACCGTTTGGCTCAAATGCACTAAATCAATAAATTCGTCACGAAAATGTATTTTTAATTAAAATATTTTCTTCGTACTATCCCATATGCAGGAATACAATGTCTGTTGATCGGGATAGCCAGCATATATAAACTTTCTTAACCAATTCCCTTTTTAGGAAATCCTAATTTGAATATAAGGAAAAGATATTACGAAAATGTGTTGAGGTGCCGTCACGTTGACAATACACCAGTTGTCGCATTGTAAGAAGAACATCTTCAATCGATGACGAAAATATTCTTGAAGAAACTATAAATACACTTGGCCTTTTTAAGCGCTATTGGAATAAACGCTCCAATCAACTGCCTATAAATAGTCAAGCACTATATTTTTCTAGAATAGGATTACCAATAATATGCGAATAAGTATTTTAGTGTTGTTTGCTATTAGTAATAAATAAACAATAGGAAAAGGTAGATCCGAGTGAGGGGAAGGATGAACAGTTCTGAACGTTTTGTTCCTCGTAAAGATAAAACTTGATGTTATTAGTAGAATGCATATCCAGCGTATGTTACGTAACCCTTTTATACAATCAGTTCATTTGCCGTTATGGGTTTCTTTAGTGTCTCACTAATTATTTCTTATAACTTCAATTCAGCCAGTCACATTTCCTCCTATGTCAGTAGTAGGCAGGTATATCCATAAGATATTGGCGCGTAGCCTTTAGTAGGGAGCGTAATTAATTTGCGTCTGCGCTGCTTTGATGTTGATTGCGTTGTGATGTACTCGGCCTTAGCGATCTGTTGTCAGAGGCGCGGTTGAAATTGCGACGGTATCATCTTGGAAGGGCATTTGACAGTGAAGGTAATTTTGCCACTCTGGTAAAGTTTGGAGTGCCAAATTGTTTTAAGGATGCAAGTCTGTAGTGAGTGCTGTGGTGTAAAACAGGGTAATCTGTTGTCGTCTTCCATTCTCTTTGACAAATGTGAGGATGTTATTTTTAAACTTCTCCCCGAGATGTATATTCTTCTTGTTTGTTTGAACAATCAAAGAGATGTTTTCTGAAAACTCAGAATCAGAAGGACAAGGGGCTTAACTTTGATCCGGATAAGTACACTGTTTTGTCTCTTGACGGTGCAGGTAACATTCATACATTTTGTATATATAAATCAGCTACAGTAAGGAAGTGTTTATGTCAATGTCAATTTTGAGAAGTGGTAATTGCTACTTTTCAGGACTTTATACAGCGTCTGAAATCTGATTCTATGACACAACATTCGCATATGTAGGGTTTAAATTAAGTCCTAATATGCCTTGGTGTATTCAAAACGGATTGACATATCATTGTACAACCTTCACCACACTTGTTAAAATACTTTTTTGGATTTTGTAATGATAAAACAGGTACGGGGAGGGGGGTAACTTACAATTTTCAAATTGCAACCCCTATTTTGTGACATATAATTTTAATGGTCTATTTCATAGAAACACAATGACACGAATAAAACATCTCTATGACGTTCCTTCAAAAGTTATGGGCAAATAACGCCTTACATTTTATGCTTTCACTTCCTCCGTTGTCCATTCAGTTGCATTTGAGCAGTTGGTCGCTTAAGTTGTCTACAAAATATTTGAATCAAGTTTATTTTACCGTCGTTCCTAAACCAACGACTTACATAAATCAGAATATCAGTTGATAACGACGTTTATTCAATACCACTTCGAAACATAATAAAACATTACAAAAGATTGCAATCGCAAGCACTGCCAACGTACGCTCAGCTGTTTATACGAGCTGTGTCGACTCTGCCAACGTACGCTCAGCTGTGCAACAATGCTCAGCTGTTTATACGAGCTGTGTCGACTCTTCCAACGTACGCTCAGCTGTGCAACAATGCTCAGCTGTTTATACGAGCTGTGTCGACTCTGCCAACGTACGCTCAGCTGTGCAACAATGCTCAGCTGTTTATACGAGCTGTGTCGACTCTGCCAACATGCGCTCAGCTGTGCAACAATGCTCAGCTGTTTATACGAGCTGTGTCGACTCTTCCAACGTACGCTCAGCTGTGCAACAATGCTCAGCTGTTTATACGAGTTGTGTCGACTCTGCCAACATGCGCTCAGCTGTGCAACAATGCTCAGCTGTTTATATGAGCTGTGTCGACTCTTCCAACGTACGCTCAGCTGTGCAACAATGCTCAGCTGTTTATACGAGCTGTGTCGACTCTGCCAACATACGCTCAGCTGTGCAACAATGCTCAGCTGTTTATACGAGCTGTGTCGACTCTGCCAACATACGCTCAGCTGTGCAACAATGCTCAGCTGTTTATACGAGTTGTGTCGACTCTGCCAACATGCGCTCAGCTGTGCAACAATGCTCAGCTGTTTATACGAGCTGAGTCGACTCTGCCAACATACGCTCAGCTGTGCAACAATGCTCAGCTGTTTATACGAGCTGTGTCGACTCTTCCAACGTACGCTCAGCTGTGCAACAATGCTAAGCTGTTTATACCAGCTGTGTCGACTCTCCCAACGTACGCTCTGCTGTGCAACAATGCTCAGCTGTTTATACGAGCTGTGTCGACTCTGCCAACGTACGCTCAGCTGTGCAACAATGCTCAGCTGTTTATACGAGCTGTGTCGACTATGCCAACATACGCTCAGCTGTGCAACAATGCTCAGCTGTTTATATGAGCTGTGTCGACCCTGCCAACATACGCTCAGCTGTGCAACAATGCTCAGCCGTTTATATGAGCTGTGTCGACTCTTCCAACGTACGCTCAGCTGTGCAACAATGCTCAGCTGTTTATACGAGCTGTGTCGACTCTGCCAACATACGCTCAGCTGTGCAACAATGCTCAGCTGTTTATACGAGCTGTGTCGACTCTGCCAACATACGCTCAGCTGTGCAACAATGCTCAGCTGTTTATACGAGTTGTGTCGACTCTGCCAACATGCGCTCAGCTGTGCAACAATGCTCAGCTGTTTATACGAGCTGAGTCGACTCTGCCAACATACGCTCAGCTGTGCAACAATGCTCAGCTGTTTATACGAGCTGTGTCGACTCTTCCAACGTACGCTCAGCTGTGCAACAATGCTAAGCTGTTTATACCAGCTGTGTCGACTCTCCCAACGTACGCTCTGCTGTGCAACAATGCTCAGCTGTTTATACGAGCTGTGTCGACTCTGCCAACGTACGCTCAGCTGTGCAACAATGCTCAGCTGTTTATACGAGCTGTGTCGACTATGCCAACATACGCTCAGCTGTGCAACAATGCTCAGCTGTTTATATGAGCTGTGTCGACCCTGCCAACATACGCTCAGCTGTGCAACAATGCTCAGCTGTTTATACGAGCTGTGTCGATTCTGCCAACGTACGCTCAGCTATTCAAAAATGCTCAGCTGTTTATATTACACATTACAACACTAATTTTGGGATGTTATACTAATAATAACGTAGCTACGTCAACTTAGGCCTATTTATTGCAGGTGTCGTTTTATTTCTATCAACATGGATTTATAGAAATAAAACGCTATGTAAAATCCATTTACAGCCAATCCAAGTCTGATAGGATGGCTGTTTATTTATTTATTTCTCCCAACGGTACATAACCATTTAGCATACGACTAAAAAATAAATGACTTATTTATCTAGGTATAAGAACAACTTAAAACTATGTTTACATACAAAATGCAATCAAAAACTTGAAATTTACCAAGACAATCTTAACAAGACTACATTGCAATTGTAACAATGAAAATGGTATTAACAGAAACAATCGAATATCAAAATGCATAATACCAACAAAACAATAAGATAACAATACAGTAACAACATAACAAAGACTAGTAACAAAATAAATAATTTTAACAAGAAAAGAGAATAACAATAACAAGTTACATCACAACAAAGTTACTGAGTATTAGGACAGATAATTAGTTAACAATTTTCTTTATTTTTTCTTTGAAAGGCGAAAGAGACCCCAGGAAGAAATCCACCTGCCCAGACCACACACAACTATGCCTCAGAATTCTTGCAACGCCACTGTTGCATGCGTAGTTCGTGGGCAGGAATTTGCGGCAGAAGACAGTCCGTGATCTCGTTCCTCTAGGGATGCTCAAATCAACCATTTCCAGGAGAGCAGGGCAGTCCACCAGTCCGTTGATCAGCTTGAACAGGAAGAGAAGATCGAAGATGATGCGCCGATGGTACAGTGACTGCAGATGAAAACGCTGTTCCAGTTGGAGAACAGGCGTTTTCATATAGGCGCAGCCCAGACGAGCTCCCAGCATCTGTTTTGATGATTAGAGGTTATGGTGATCGTTTCAGATCATACAGTGTGATTTTAAACCTATAAAATGATCAATTTTCAGACCTCGTCAATCCTATTACAAAGTGCATATCGGCGATGATAGTACACCGCTTTAATGAGACTCATGGTGTAAAAACAGGCCAAGGTCAGGTAGGCTCCCCACAATTGATGGAGATAAATGACTAGATGTAATGCAATAGTAGAAAATCACCATTTATTTTGGAGAACAGCTGCTATGCAGCATAACATTGCCTATAGCTCAATAAACAATCCTCGTAAAGAATAAACACAAACTTTTTAAAGTTCAATTAGTACAAGATATTTGTGAAGATGACTTTAATCGTAGGGTTGAGTTTTTTTACATTATGATGAATAAAATAGAAACGGAACCTGAGCTACTAAACAGAATATTGTTTAGTATGAGGCCACATTCATGACTACCGTAATAGGCATAATGGTTGGTATTGGTCAGACGTAAATTCACATTGTGTATTAAATCTCAGCCACAATATCCGTTAAAAGTTAATATTTGGGCAGGAATTAACATCATGTTAGTTGGACCTTTCTTAGCTGACGGAAATTTAAACCCTGAAATATATTTAGAAATGCTTGCCTATCAAATTGTGCCTGCACTTCAACACATGTTTGTGCAGGAGACCGACAACATTGGGTTACAACAGGATGGTGCACCTCCACATTATGGCCGGAATGTGCGACAATATTGGACAATACTTTCCCAAGAAGGTGGATAGGTCGAAGGGGAGCTGTGGAATGGCCAGCAAGATCTCCTGACTTCAATCCACTGGACTATTTATTCTGGGGCTACATGAAAAATTTAGTCTATCATCGAAGCCAATTGAAATCCACTATTTGCACGAAAAGTTCTAGAAAAGGGCTTTTTACTCACAGCTAGCCCACTTCCAAACTGATAAAGGTCAGCAGTTTGAGCACTTATTACATTGAAGCAGATAACAGGTGCCCAGCTCATCCCTTTATGTAGTGGATAGTGTTTTGTGCATAGTTTTCGTGGCATAGATCTTAAGAACGTTTTGTACGTGTCATTACAATGTAAAGGGTTATTTGCCCTTGGCTCTTGCTAGGAATGTCGTAGAGATGTTTTATTCATGTAATTGTGTTTCTACACAAGATAAGGGTTGCAATTTGAAAATTTGAATCTACCCCCCTCCCGTACCCTCCTTTAAAAAGGGGAACATATATTTATTATTCAAAAAATCCCCAAAAGTATTTCAATAACTATGTTGAAGGTTGTACAAGGATATATCCATCCATTTGGAATATATCCAGGCGTATCAGGACTTAATGTACACCTGTATGACCTGTGTATGGAGTTGAGTTGCATTTTATACATTCACATTAGAAGAAGGCGTTTATTTACCTTATGTGAGACTTTTGGTGAGTGGTGTTACTCCAGTGTTAAGTTCAAGTCGGTCAAAAATGAGAATGTCAATGCGGACATTCAAGCACTCGTATTGTGTTCTGAAAACGACCCTGATTGTAACAGCAGAGGATGCAATGTTTGCTCTACTTCCACCTTCCTCTTAAACACACTTGTGTATTTGTTATAATGTTATAAATTTGTAAATCCTTTTATTTGTATTCATTATTTAGACCAGCGACGAGTGCGGTTCCCCATAGAAAGGAGACACTGTCTGCAGTGTGTAAGGTATTTCTTCTTTGGCTGTCACCTTTCCAAGTTTAATACTTGGGAGGATACATAACTTGATGAGTCCCTTTTCCATTTAGCTACAACAATTTCCGTCCTGAGTGATTTGAGAAGCTAATCATGCAAGAGACTTGGGGACCCTGTTGCAGCCACATATACGGAATCACGAGGTTCTGGAAGACCTCTTGTCTAGAAGGTTCTGAATCGGTCGAGATCACTTGGAAAACAATTCTTTCTTCTCTCTGTATAGTTGGTACTAATTTCACAAACGAAACCACTGCTCACCCCTTAAAGACGCATTAACGCATCTGATCAACACATTTCCATTCCACATCGCATTAACAGAAGTACCTTTCTTTGTCGAAGCTAACAGTATTGAAGCGGTTTGATATCAGTACATTTAACAATGTCGGTCAATAGCTTAAGCTCTTTTATGTTACCAAATAATTTTCTAACAACAAAACATTTTGTGAGAAGTGGTCTGCACTTCAATAAATCAGGATAAATCCTATTACGTAATAAACGGGCAGGCTGGCATATGACTGTGTCAATAGTTGGGACAACAATCTACAATGTTCCTGATCATTTTTAGGGAGGCCTCATCCCATAAAAAACAAATTGTCAACTCAAACGTAAATATATTACATCAGAATGTACAGTCAGTTACAAATACAATTGGCCCTACTGAAACAGTCCTACACAGTCTCGATATTGACATAGCTTGTGTGTCTAAGCATTGGCTCACCCCAGATTCTAGTGACGGACTGTGTATTCGGAGCTACGAGTTTGCTGACATATATTGCAGATCAAGAGGTGGTGATATATGTGGGCTTGTCAAAGAGGACTTCCCTTATCCTGTAACGGAACGCGAAGTCATTTCACGATTGAACTTGGAGCAGAACTTCGAGTCTTCGTCATATCTGTTCCTACTCAGGGTCTGTTTGTCATGGTCGTTTATCATCCACCGGATGGAGATTCTGAGCTGTTCATTGATTGGAGAACGCTTTTTAAATCCTTATCACTAGCAAATCCAGGGTCATTGTTTTTGATGAATTTAATGTCCACTTCTGGGAGCAGACAGATGGAAAATTCCTTTTTCTAATTGACATTATTAATAGTTTCTCTTTGGGGATCAACTTTAAAAGAATAACACGTCCTTCACTGAACAGTGGTTACTGTATTGGCAATGCGATCACTAACATTGTGCCAAAACTTATTTATTTATTTATTTATTATTACTTCCAACGGTACAACGCCATTTAACATATTTACAAAAATTACAGACTTCTAAGATGACTATATTAAATTAAAGATAGAAAAATAGAACATCACATTGTATACACAACAACAACACAGCAATCAGCATAACATATAATCATAAGGCAAAGCAGTAACAACAATAGTTTGACGCCAAAAATTATTCAACATTCATAGCAGGAATCAACATAAGTAACAAGTATCAATAATAAGTAGGTCAAGAATAACAAAGATAACAATCAAATATAAGGTAACCATTGAAATAAACTGTCAGACAAAACGAACCACTTGAAAATCAACATGATAATAGAATATAAAATAATAACAGAATTATAATATGTAGAGGATAATATATATATATATATATATATATATATATATATATATATATATATATATATATATATATATATATATATATATATATAAAAAACAGAACTATAATATGTAGGAAAATAATATACAATTATACATTACGAGGTAAAACAAACCATAAATTAAGGAAAAACAACATAAGAATAATAACAAGCACGTGCACTGATGAACTCATGTCAACACCCTGGAGCACCTCCACTTAAAGGACAACCAAGAGCCCTGGAAGAAATCCAACCCAGCGCAGACCAATCCCCCAGTATGCTGCATCCTCGCCAAGCCACAGTTGCTAGCATAACTAGTTGGCCGGTATACTCTTCCAAACACTGCCTTTGATCTAGTTCCTCTAGGAATGTAGAAGTTTACTTGACGAAGGAGGTCAGGACAATCCAACTTGCCATTAACCAACTTGTAAAGAAGCTGAAGATCTTGCAATTGACGTCTAGTGTGAAGAGGATGCAGGTTGACCATCGTGCATACTTGTATGTCGGATCACGAGGGTCAGCGTTTAACTCTAGTCTCTTTCTGCCCTTTTTCGCAGAATAAATCCTGCTGAGTCTCGACATCCAGGCAATTTTTTCGTTGATACGAATACGAAAGTTTTATGACCCAATGAGTAATGCAGATTGAACGTCTTATCATCCAACGACGTTGAAGTACGATTCACATCATTTTTGGAGTGTTTGAGAGCTCCTTAAATGCAGCCTCTCCCTTACTGAAATGTAATAAGCGTAGGAAAACACGTTCTAAATGGATGACAAAGAGTAACCTAAAAGCCAAAGAGGATCTTAAAGACAGTTAGTTACCTGTTACAGCGTTACTATACTAAACATGTGTTACGCCATTTATATAGACTCAAAAAGAGAGAATATCGTCATCTCCTTACCTTCATCTGCTGAAATTTACATTACATAAAGCGAAAATAACAGTTAGGCCGTGTGGGAGGTAATTTCATATTTTTCTAATAAGGAAAGAGGTAATAGGAAATCCATCAGCGAATTACCCATTTATTTATTTATTTTATTTATTCAACGGTCAACACCTTTAACAATAGTAATTACAATAAAGTATATAGCGAATATGTACAATAGAATGACAAAAATTTAACAAGTGATTGTAACATGCAATGATACTATAAATAAATATAAATCGTTTATAGTATAAATAACATGCAAAGATAACCAAAATTACAAACAAACCTTCAAACAAACCCAAGCTAATAATAATAAATTAAGTGGAAATCCATGCTAAACATAAGGCCATGCAAATAATTACGACAATATTGGAATAGATATAACTATTGGCATTCATATAAAAGATCAAACAGGTTTTTTTACTGAGTGATTAAAACAGCAACAATTACAAACCATTAAATATCAGAACCACCTCACCATAATCAACATTCCAAGCTGACAGAATCAAAAACACAAATAAAAAAGGAGCTACAAAAATGCACAAGGAATAACAATAAAAATGTTCATGTGGCATACAGTTTGAACAATGCCCTTTTAAAGGCAGGAAAACTCAGTCTAAAAAAATCCAAACCACGTGGGAGACTGTTCCCCAAACGGTGTAATCTTTGCAGTGTACTGTTGAAGGCGTACTGCGTCGAGTGATGCCATCTCTCGAACAAGTCCCTCGAGCATGACGGGCGAGAACAACGAAGGTTGACTCTACTCAACAATTCTGTTGAATCGATCTCCGCAGTAAGAACTCCCCGAAGGAAGTCGATGTCAGCAACCAGCCGTCTGGACCTCAAGGTAGGAAGATGAAGCTGCTGTCGGAGTTCCTCGATGGGCACTTCTCGATACGCATAGCCCAGACGTAGTCCAATTAGACGCAAGAAACGTACTTGTACACTTTCAATAAGGCTGATGAGTCTAGAAGTGTAAGGGGACCACATGGGAGAACAATATTCCAACAATGGCCGCACCAGGTGCACAAACAATGCCCTCAAAGCCCAAGGAGAAAACCCATCTCTAGAGACTCGAATTATGAAACCAAGAGTAGCATTGGCTTTTTTGGTTACCTTTAATACTTTGACTTTCCATGTTCAAACTCAAAGAAAAAGTTACACCAAGGTCGGTGACGACCAGAGAGCGAGCCAGCAAGGTGTCATTCACAGAGTAAGCGACAGGAGTGGAGATACGATGGAAAGACACCACAGTGCTTCTTGTGTCATTTAGGACCATATCATTCCGGCAGCACCATTCCACAATAGCATTCAAGTTCGCATTGAAGAGAGTGACAGTCCTGAAGCGACGTTATTTCTCTGTATATTTTATTGTCATCCGCAAACATCAGAAGACTTGAATCACTCGAACTAGATCGTTTATGTATACAGAGAACAGAATGGGTCCCAAGAGGGAGCCCTGTGGAACCCCAGAAGAAGCAGCAAATTGAACTGACTCAGCTCCAGCAAATCTCACAGTCAATATCGTCCCTGCAGGTAATCTTGAAACCAGGACGACAGTGAGCCGGTAATACCAAGTCCATACAGCTTCGCAAGAAAATGTGTGCGACACACACGGTCAAACGGACCGGTCATTAGCGGACACTCTCTAAACCAATCCTGTAAAGTTGTTGAAGCCATCAATGATTTTTTTTATTCTGACTGTTTGTCAACTGCAGTTTGTGTTAGGGGTGATCCACATTCCTTTCCGCTTTGTAAATACGGAAAAAGCCTATTTCTTCGTCCAGCCACATGTGCTAAAGTTGTGTGTCCTGCTGATCAACTAATATCTAGTTTAGCAACGGATGTTTGCGGTATGAGCCCTTCTTTGATTAAAGAGGCAGCACTCTTTAATAACTCACTCTCACAGGGAGTGTTTCCATCGGCTCTAGCGTGCTCAAGAGTACGCTCATCTTTAAAGAATTTCACAGAAACCTCCCTGAAAACTATAGGACGATTTCCAGCCCCCACCATTGATAAGGTGTTCGAACGTTTGATTTATGACTGATTCATGGATTATCTCAAATCAAACTCCAATATTTAAAAATATTAATATGGATTTCTAAAATATATTCAAAACAGCTCAACCTCGGGTGTAATAAATAATTATCTGTTATCTGTGGTATCGAATTTTGATTCTACGCGATCTGCTGCTGGCATATTCTGTGATCTTAGTAGGGCTTCTGACACCGTTGGCCACCAGCTCCTCCTAGAAAAGCTGGAGGCTTGTGGTGTCAGAGACTGGACTGGTTTAGTTCTTATTTTTCTGGCCAAACCCAGTGCGTCCAAATTACAAACTCGTATGGAACAGCCCTCTCTCCATTTTTGTATGTCACAAAAGGTGTCCCTCAGGGTTCAATAATTGCCCCCATTCTTTTTGTTATTTACGTTAACGATCTCCAGAACTCAGTTACGAATAACATTGTTCAATACGCCAAAGAGTGTTGCTATAAATGCTGAATCAGAAATTGCACTCAACCAGAAACTTTCCTTAGTATTGAATAACCTTAACTTTTGGTTCCAAAAAAGTTGCTTTTTTAAAACCTATCAAACAAAAAAAGTGCATTTTCGTCTAAAAACACAGTCTTATCATACTGCTATCCCGAATATCATTTCCATAATAAAGTCAAATTTCGTCAGTTTCTTGAGACGTGATATAAATTAAAATTTAAATTGCAACTAACATATAAATGTTTTGTGGCCCAAACTCAGCTCCTTTATATATTCTTTGAGGTACTTGTCCACCTTCCTCGACAAAAACATTTTGCTTTTTGTATATTTCGGCTACTTTTACTCTCTTCTAAGCTACGGTATTATGTTCTGGGTAACCGCTTCTAAGTCTTAACTTACAGAATCATCTGTGGCCCGGGATGTCGTGACAGCTGCCGAGATGTTTTCCTTCTATTTTCATATGTTCAGTAACATTTTAATAATCTTTCCACAATTTCCAATTCATACCTAAAGATTTGAAACTAGATACGAGAGCAATCTTGTCATATCTGTGTTCTGGATTTGCATATTAAAAAAATCTATCTATACCTTGAACCCAAATTGTTCAACAGCCCTCCTGAAATAATAAGAGATTGTAAATTCATTCAAAAAAGTTTTAAGGTTTTTTTGTGCCTTAATGGCTATTAATCAATAAAGGAGTATTTAGGAGATTTGTCCTAGCTTGGTTTCCTTATTGTGCTCCTTAGCTGTTTCATGGACTATAATAGTCTGTTTTAAACTTTAAAGTTATGATGAATTAATTTGTAAGTCTTTCCTTTGAAGACTTCCTTGAAGTTTGCTTTTAACGATTGAAGTATTGTGAAGGAAACTGGACATTTTTCCGGACATTTTCCACAGTTCAGTGATACAAAAATCATCATTACTCTTCTTCAGGTAAATAACTAACCTAACACATAATTACAAACTAGGTTAAAATAAACAAATCATATATTTGTTATTACGCTGATTTATGCGTTGTGACACGCGTAATTCATGAATCATAACCACAATGTTGTGTGTCAACTTACTACCATGTTGTGTGTCAACTTCACTAACTCTAAAACATGCACTTAATAAAAAAAAACACAACACTGATTACTCAAACTGAACTACAGAATGCAAGTCACACTAGGTCTGTATTCGCTGACCAACCACCTGCGACTGACCTGAGGCCAGTAGTATATGGCAATCATCACGGCAGAAACAAGATGGCGGCAAGAAAGGAAGGGAACATATTGTGGGCTTTTTTATTACGTCTTTGTTTATTTTAGGACTATGCTCTATAAAATGTTTTGTCTATGAACAATAAATGATTTGAATTTGACTTTAATCACTTGGGCTCGAAGAACCCTTACTCAGGACTACGGAGAACAACTAAGTACTCGCAGAAGAAGGTCTGCGCCAAAACAATTCGTCAGACAGTGCCAATCTTAAGAAGAGTTGTGTGTGTGTTTGTGTGAGGGAGTTATATCGTCATTGAATACATGAGCTGTGTCGTCAGACTAAAACGATGGTCACACCAAATAAACCGAATACGCCGTGAGCAAATCGGTCGATAATGACCATAACGGTAACAAACGTTTAGTCAATATCGTGGTCAATACCGTGGTTATTTGACATTCAGCCCTTGTTTTCAAAGCGTGATTGCTATCAGTATACATTATAATCGATCTGCAGTGTGATATCCTCCATAGTATGCCATGGTTAGTCACCAAATTTTTCAAGATCCCTTTTAACATGCGTGTAGCTTAACACTATTAAGTATTAATAAATTGCGATATAGCTGCTAATTAAGTGATGTTTTTATAGGCAGCTTACTCTAACAAAAAGGCGAAAAGTTGATTTCAGCATTTTTTTGAAACATAGCTTTCTTCTTTTAATACGCGAGTACGATTTGTTGACAGTTCTGCATAATACAGACTCGTAAATCTTAGACTTCAAAATAGTAGCCTCTTTAATATTTTAATGCGAAGGTTTCAAAAACTAAAATATCAAAAATATAGAACAAAAGTTCAACTCGTTCTTACCACTTAAATAGACGCATTATCATTGAGTTCTCTTGAAGATTATTGAAGAAATAACTTAATATAATGTAAAAACCTTATAAATTTTATGATTTTTCATAGTTTGAGTTAAAAGTAAAAGCACACTTTTTTCTTATTTCTCAACCGGATGTAATAAAATAATATGTAACAAACATTCAGTTAATAATTTGTTTTTAAATATTTTAATCATTAAAACTTTTAAATGTCCCCCTTTTACCAGGCAAAGATAGAATAAGTCATCTATAACTCAATCTAGACATCAAGTATTAAAATGAGACTATATTTTGCAATGAGAAGTTAGTTAGTTAATAAGCCATCTTTAACTCAACCTAAAGATCAACACTTAAAGAAGTCTTTATTTACTATGCGAAATTAGAGCTCATAAGCCATCTCAACGTACTGAATCTCATAAATTTCCAAACATGCGCAATTGTGCAGTTTCGTTGAACAGGATCATTTACCTGATGAGGAATACATTTTATCCAAAATCTAATCTAAGCAATCCTGCATCTTATGAGAGATAAGAAAGATGTCAACAATTCCCTCATCAACTATTGACTGTCCTGACAGGTTATTTGGTGCAGCGTTGGAAATCTGATGCAGTCACACACCTGGAATCTGGAGTTATGTTCGTCTAAAGAGATCCAAAAAAAGGATGTTAAAATGAACCCTTTACTTCGTTTCGTTACCTTCCTTTTTTGAATCCCTTCAGACGAACTTGACTCCAGATTTCAGGAGTCAAGTCTGTGACAGCGTCAGATTTCAGATGCTGCACTAGTAGGAACGTGAACTGAAGCTAAAGTCAACGTTGACATTGAATCAACCCTTTTCACCATAGCTACGTTGTTTGTAGGTTCTTTAGGTCGGCAAAAATAGTTTTCTTGTAAGCATTTACAATGTTGGATTGTGGATATGTACGCAGAGCTGGTTGAAAACTGTGATAAGTAGTTAAATAGAAGTCTGATGGTCGCTGATGATATTACTGTGATACAGTGTCTCTGGATTTCGCTGATTCTGATTGAACTGAGGTTGAGCAGATGTTTAACACCGAATAAAAGATGCCATATGCCCACTAAGGACTGTAAAAGACGTGAAGATAAAGATACGTCGCATGATATGAATGTGATACAGTGGCTCTGGATTTATCTGATCATGGTTGAACTGAGGTTGAGCAGATGTTTCACACTAGATAAAAGATGCCGTACGCCCTCTAAGGACTGTAAAAGACGTGAAGATAAGGATACGTCACATGATATGAATGTGATACAGTGGCTCTGGATTTATCTGATCATGGTTGAACTGAGGTTGAGCAGATGTTTCACACTAGATAAAAGATGCCGTACGCCCTCTAAGGACTGTAAAAGACGTGAAGATAAGGATACGTCACATGATATGAATGTGATACAGTGGCTCTGGATTTATCTGATCATGGTTGAACTGAGGTTGAGCAGATGTTTCACACTAGATAAAAGATGCCGTACGCCCTCTAAGGACTGTAAAAGACGTGAAGATAAGGATACGTAATTTTTATCATGTTCATATCATAAAGGTCAATAACGTGTTTATCGCTAGACCTTAAGCCATAAGGTTGTTTGTTTTGTTTGCTTGAAACGACACATTGAATAATCATTTTGGATAATAGCTGCT
This sequence comes from Homalodisca vitripennis, assembly GCF_021130785.1. Lineage (NCBI taxonomy): Eukaryota > Metazoa > Arthropoda > Insecta > Hemiptera > Cicadellidae > Homalodisca > Homalodisca vitripennis. The sequence goes on from NC_060215.1 coordinate 143,952,861, forward strand.
GGAACGCATTTTGATATTAATTTTAATTTTTAAGTCAAAGCCTTAATTAAAGTAACTTCCTCGAAGACAGAGAAAGTAGAAAAACTATTTTTTATCGTGTATTACAAATAAAAGTTATTTTTAATACTTACATTGGTAAATAAAGTGATTGTTTTTCGTTAGATGCTCTTTCAAAGCGCTATCCTCAAAATTTGATATTATTATAGCTGTTTTATATGCAAACTTGAAAGTTATTATGCCCTCAAAATGAAACAAAACGTACAAGTTTTAATTTTGTTTTCCGGATGATAATAACTGTTGTTCACAAGGAGGAAAAGTGGCTTTCAACGCTTAATCGTATTTCTAGCCTCGGCTTCTCCTCGTTCATAAAACATTTTCCTAGTGATGAAAGCTTCTGTTTAATCACCCAACAAGGATTAACATGCATTTGTTGCAGGAAATTCAGGCAATCTTAATGCTCTTATGAAAACGGTTGAAGGTGAAAGTGTGAATTTTTAACATATGTGTGAGTCATAGCTCCAGGGATTTCTCCGGATCTTTTGCCGTATAACACATTCAGATTTTTGTTAATTTAGTTATGTTTCACATCTATTTTCAAGTAATAAAAGCTTGTGTGAGCTAGGGAAGGTACTGCAACATAAGAGTGCGGTGAAATCAAATCTTGTCATCGAATTTTAACATTAACTTTCCTATCTTCTATTTTACTTTTTATTCTAAGGAACAATAACGTCGAATATTCGAATCTCACATGATTGTGCTCAGTTTGTCTACAAATTTATTTATTCTACAATTTTCTCGCCATCATGATTACCCATAAGGGTAATGTAAATATATTCGCTAACGCTCAGCCTAATGGCATGGAGTGACATGCATTCCCGTCGAACTCAATATTCCTCATATTTAAATGAAGTTTATTTTAAAAAAATTTAATTTTCATGTCGTTACTTTTTTGACATATTGTGTGGACAGCCGGTCGAGTGACAGACTTCGCTAGCGCTCAGCCAATTATTAAAAGGAATTAATACATTTCTAATATAAAATGTACATCAGAATGAAAGCATTTCATAAAGAACCCAATTATTAATCTAATTACCTTCACATACATATACTAATCCGTAATTGTACCGTATTTTCGGGAATTACCCACTATCCAATTAATTAGCTTACTTCAATATAATCACCTTACATACAATACCCTACTAATACTGTACAGTCACCACGAGTCAGCCTTTAACTCCTTTGGCCATCCACATCCTTCGCCGTTAAAAGTCGGTAAAAGCTTCCAATTAGTAACAAAAATCCTTTTAAGAGGTTGCAAAATAACTACTATTTTATTTTCATTCCGGCAAAACGGTTCTTTCAAATAAATCTTTAGCGTGTTAGGTCAATCGAACACACACCTCAGGTAGAATTGATATATTTTTTTATATTATTTACGGTGGTTTCCAATTGGAATAATGTCTTTGAATATAAACAAATTTTTAATCACAGCTATTTAAGATTAAACGTCTGAATAGAAAAACTGAAAAGAATTATTGATTATTTCGTGAAAAGTTTTAAGAATTTAGGGTTTTCAGTTGTTCTGCCTTAAGGGAAGTTAAATTAAAGTATTATGACATTAAAATGTTAAACATTATCCCAACCCAAGACCGACATTCACATTGCGTGCACTTTATTCTTGACTGTCAAGTAACTGCATATTCTGACCTTAAAAACAATAATACAACTCAAAAAGTTCAGTTACTCATTAGTCATGATGTCACAGTATCACTTTATAGACATGGAATACCTGAACTACTGGAGTGTGGAGCATTTGACCTTATTAAACAATAATAAAAGTCAACAAGTTCAGTTACTCATTAGTCATGATGTCAAAGTATCACTTTATAGACATGGAATACCGACCTACTGGAGTGTGGAGCATCTGACCTTATTAAACAATAATAAAAGTCAACAAGTTCAGTTACTCATTAGTCATGATGTCACAGTATCACTTTATAGACATGGAATACCTGAACTACTGGAGTGTGGAGCATCTGACCTTATTAAACAATAATAAAAGTCAACAAGTTCAGTTACTCATTAGTCATGATGTCACAGTATCACTTTATAGACATGGAATACCTGACCTACTGGAGTGTGGAGCATCTGACCTTATTAAACAATAATACGAAGTCAACAAGTTCAGTTACTCATTAGTCATGATGTCACAGTATCACTTTATAGACATGGAATACCTGACCTACTGGAGTGTGGAGCATCTGACCTTATTAAACAATAATACGAATCAACAAGTTCAGTTACTCATTAGTCATGATGTCACAGTATCACTTTATAGACATGGAATACCGACCTACTGGAGTGTGGAGCATCTGACCTTATTAAACAATAATACGAATCAACAAGTTCAGTTACTCATTAGTCATGATGTCACAGTATCACTTTATAGACATGGAATACCTGACCTACTGGAGTGTGGAGCATCTGACCTTATTAAACAATAATAAAAGTCAACAAGTTCAGTTACTCATTAGTCATGATGTCACAGTATCACTTTATAGACATGGAATACCTGACCTACTGGAGTGTGGAGCATCTGACCTTATTAAACAATAATAAAAGTCAACAAGTTCAGTTACTCATTAGTCATGATGTCACAGTATCACTTTATAGACATGGAATACCTGACCTACTGGAGTGTGGAGCATCTGACCTTATTAAACAATAATACGAAGTCAACAAGTTCAGTTACTCATTAGTCATGATGTCAACAGTATCACTTTATAGACATGGAATACCGACCTACTGGAGTGTGGAGCATCTGACCTTATTAAACAATAATAAAAGTCAACAAGTTCAGTTACTCATTAGTCATGATGTCACAGTATCACTTTATAGACATGGAATACCTGACCTACTGGAGTGTGGAGCATCTGACCTTATTAAACAATAATACGAAGTCAACAAGTTCAGTTACTCATTAGTCATGATGTCAACAGTATCACTTTATAGACATGGAATACCTGACCTACTGGAGTGTGGAGCATCTGACCTTATTAAACAATAATAAAAGTCAACAAGTTCAGTTACTCATTAGTCATGATGTCACAGTATCACTTTATAGACATGGAATACCTGACCTACTGGAGTGTGGAGCATCTGACCTTATTAAACAATAATAAAAGTCAACAAGTTCAGTTACTCATTAGTCATGATGTCAAAGTATCACTTTATAGACATGGAATACCTGACCTACTGGAGTGTGGAGCATTTGACCTTATTAAACAATAATAAAAGTCAACAAGTTCAGTTACTCATTAGTCATGATGTCAAAGTATCACTTTATAGACATGGAATACCTGACCTACTGGAGTGTGGAGCATCTGACCTTATTAAACAATAATACAAGTCAACAATTTCAGTTACTCATTAGTCATGATGTCACAATATCACATTATAGACATGGAATACCTGAACTACTGGAGTGTGGAGCATCTGACCTTATTAAACAATAATACAAGTCAACAAGTTCAGTTACTCATTAGTCATGATGTCAAAGTATCACTTTATAGACATGGAATACCTGACCTACTGGAGTGTGGAGCATTTGGCCTTATTAAACAATAATACAAGTCAACAATTTCAGTTACTCATTAGTCATGATGTCACAGTATCACTTTATAGACATGGAATACCTGAACTACTGGAGTGTGGAGCATCTGACCTTATTAAACAATAATACAAGTCAACAAGTTCAGTTACTCATTAGTAATGATGTCAAAGTATCAATTTATAGACATGGAATACCTGACCTACTGGAGTGTGGAGCATCTGACCTTATTAAACAATAATAAATCTCATCAAGTTCAGTTACATTTTTAATCATGGTGTCACAGTATCATAGTAGAGACCTGCTGTATTACTAAATTAAACCTCAATTTCCATGTTTCCATCTCCTTTAACACGTCGACATATTTCTTTTCTAGCCTGGAATATGTAATATGAAGGTGAATTGAGTAGAAGAATATGTATAGCCCAGCAAGGCCCTAGAAAATTGGATTAGCTATACACAGTTTGGTAACTCCATTGATCAAAACTAATACAAAAGAACTGATCAAACTAGTAACAATTTGTATGACATACTTTGTTTTCCATACGCATGACTTTGTGTGTTTGACTTCAAATCCGAGAACTCAAACGTGGTTTTAGACTCAGTATTGTACGTTATGTTTGATCAAAATTCAATGTTTGGCTATTCAAATGTGTGTCCACGGGTTGTAAAAGCGTGATAATTTAAAAAGTTATGACGTCAAATGTCATAAAACCTATATAGAACAATAATTGTCAAATCATATAATACGTAACCATTGAGAACTACCTTGTTCTTTCAGAAAAGTTGAAATGTCAGAAACACATTACGCCTATTATTGTTTTAAAAGCGAGCATCCCGAGGAAACTTCCTCCGTCGTATATTACTCTTTCAATTTAAAAATAATCGGTGATAAAATTTAGCATTTTTTAAGTATATTTGTTTATACTGGTGTACTAAAGATAATAAAAATGCAAAATGCAAAATGAACGTTTTTGAAATGAACTTAAGAACGATTTTTTATTGTTTTCGATTTAAAGGTATTTTATTTTAAAATCTAATTTATTACAATTATTTTCAAAATAAAGTAACAAGTTAAGGTGCGAAAGTGGAAATTAAAAATAACAAGGCGCATAGGGAGGTTAAAAATTAGACGTTTTAGGCAATATTATTATAAATCATGTGTATTTACTCAAACAACCATCCAATAAAATATCATTAGAAATTTTAAATGGCGTATAATAAAAGGCTATTTTATTTTAAGAAATTTCAAGAATCGAGTTAATATCTCTATGGTTAATTATGGCGTCTTTATGGAATAAATCTTGTTGTTGCGTTAGGCAATTTCTGAGATGACATAAATATTAATGTTTAATAACTCACAAGTGGAATTGATAAACTGATTTTAAATTCAGCCCTCTTATGCCTGAAACTACTAAATTAACACGTCGAACATAGATATCGTTAAATTAATGATTGTTGACATAAACTTTAATTATCATTAACTCACAAGTAGAGGTGATAAACTGACATTTAATTCAGTCCTCTTAAGCATGAAACTACTGGAATGATGAGTCGAACATAGATATCGTTAAATTAACGATTGTTGACATAAACTTTAACTATCATTAACTCACAAGTAGAGTTGATAAACTGACATTGAATTCAGTCCTCTTAAGCATGAAACTACTGGAATGACGGGTCGAACATAGATATCGTTAAATTAATGATTGTTGACATAAACTTTAATTATCATTAACTCACAAGTAGAGTTGATAAACTGACATTGAATTCAGTCCTCTTAAGCATGAAACTACTGGAATGACGGGTCGAACATAGATATTAGTAAGGTAAAGTTTGTTCACATACATGTTAATTATCAACTCACATGTAGAGTTGATAGACTGACTTAGAATTCAGTCTTCTCTAGCATTAAACTACTGATGTGGCAGGTCAAAAATATCAAATTAAAACACGTCTTTATTGTCGGAGTCCAGTTTATGATTATGTTTTAACAGACCTTTTCCGTGGCATCTGTGTCTTATCAATTATGTTGATCAGTACACTACTATACCTTACACACTAGATAACAACTGGCTTACAAACTAGTTGAAAACTGCTAAGTCTCTAGAGGTTGCCCAAGTAAGACTAAAACATAAAAATTATTAAATTAATATTAAAAACATGAACCTACCCACATTGGTCATGTAAATTCAATTTACTGTAAATTATTGTTAAATTTGAAGTTCAATTTAATCATAAAACCAATTGCACTCTTCAAATGATAGTAAACATATATTTAGTATAGAACAGAAGTGTTTTATATTGTTTGCAAACTTTATTTTCAAATCGAAATTGTATCAAACAACTTAAGACTAACATGGGAAAACGAATGTTTAAATGCAGACTTATTTACTTTTGGAGTTCGGAAAATTCGATTTTCTATACTTCCAGTCTTATATGTTAGTAGCTCCCAAATTGCCACCTCTAAGATAAAAGGCCCTTAGTAGTTTAAAGATGAATAAATTCTGCAAAGGCAATATTTTAAGTTGAAAAATAAGGGGAAAAGAACTGCCACTTTTCCGCTTGAATAAAAGAATTCTCATAAAATAGTTCTGAACTACTCTTAACTTGTCTATTAAGTACTTATATGCCCCCCCCCCCAGCAAATAATAGTTCTATTCTTGAACTAACCAGAGCAAAATATAAAGCTCTTAACACATTTTTTATCACAGAAATTGAAAATACAACAGTTTCTAACTGTTGTATTAGTTTGGTTTGTAAAGTATTAATGTGATTTTCCCAAATTAATTTCTTTTTAAAAATTTCTCCCAAGTTTTTAAAATGGTCTTCCTTTTTAATTATTTTACAATTACAGTCTACCCTCTACAATCCAGTTCATGATACTTAAGGTCATCTTCAAAATCAAAATCGTTAAAGTTAAAATTAAAATACTTAGTTTTTTTCAACTTTTACTTGCATTTTATTTAATGGACACCAACTTTTTTTAAGGATATTAAATCTTCTAAAATTTGTTTTTTCCATCACTTGCACAATTTTTTTGTGAATAGAACAAAGCAATATCGTCAGCATACGCAATAACCCTCCCATTATAATTTATTTCTAATAAATCATTTATAAAAATAAGGAATATCGTAGCTGAGATGACGCTTCCCTGCGGTACACCTGATGGACTGCCAGACGCGCACTCGCTGTTACCGGCTCGGAACACTACGGAACCAACTCACGGCTGTGTCCCTTACTCCCGCCGCCTCCGATTTCAATGGTAAATTCCATGGTCAACCAAATTAAAATCTTTTTGAAAACCGATAAATATACCAGTTGATTTTTTCCCTTGGTTTAAGCTAGAGTAAATCAAAGTTGTAAAGTTTACAAAGAACATCTGCAGTAGATTTCCCTTTACGGAAACTATATTGATTGTTACTAAAATAACCTGTACTATTTAAATAACTAATTAACCTAACTTTCATTACCTTCTCAAGAAATTTTAAAATCAGAAAGCAGACCAATTGGACGAAGATCATTTAACTTGATTGATTTGTGTTTCTTATACATTGGTACAACTATGCTTGATTGCTAGGAAAAACACAAGTTGAGAAACTTAAATTTATTATTATCTTTTAGAGGTGGTTCCACTTAAACTATGTATAATTTTCTATTGAAGGGATCTATTTCCATGCGTTTCGTTAATTTTTCTGTGATAATAACTATTTTTTTGTGCTCGTTTAATTCTTTAAATTCAAACAAAATATTTTGTAGAGTGAATACAAATTTGTATCATTTTGACTAGTTTTACAAATCCGATATAACTTGGTTTTTCTATTTAACTTAAATAATCACTTTGAGTTTATCCAGGGGCTAATCATATTGTCTTTATCTAGTTTTTTCTTGTATCCTTTCTATTTTACAGCTATTAACTGAATCGCATAAAATATTTAAAAAAAGCTATTACAATAAAAATTAACATTTACAGTTATGAAACAACTATCCCATACTATGTCACTCAATTTTGATACAACCTTGTCATTATCTATAACAATAAAATATTAATAACCACTGTGCTACTTACATGTTGATTACAAGGATACTTAACTGTTAAACCTAACATACAATGGTTAGTAAGATCAACGTCAAAAGTGGCACTTTTAAGAATAGATTAATCACTATCTGGCAAAAATATGGTCTATAATTAATGTTTTGGAATTAGAAGTGATTCCGTTAGGGCCTTTAATACATTTTGCAAAACCGTTACTACTTAAAATACTCAAATAACTTTGGAAACTCAGTGTATTCTCTAAAATGTTTAGATTAATGTCTCCAACTAACACAGCAGTACTGTTTGAATTGATGTTAGTATATTTGTAAATTCATCCACAAAATCAATTTCAGAAAAACAGAGTAGTCTATATAGATACATAAGGGGTAATCATATGTGAAGTTTTATTCTTTTAAATAAAGCATCAGCAGTTGTTAAATTTAACATTTTCACACAGTATCATTAGACACATAGAAAATTACACTTCCGAACCTAAAATTATTTTTCCAAGAATGGAATGCGTTATATCCAGTAATAATACACAAACAACCTCATCACTGCTAATCAAAATTTCACTAAGAACAATAAAACTAATTTTATTCTTGATTTGGCTGAAAACTAATAAAAAGTTATTGAAATGTTGCCGAATACTTCTTATATATTTGCATAAATCAAATTTTGACTGGAGCTATTCTGAAGTATAAGATAATTATGATAAAACCTAATTTTACGTAATACTCACGTAATTTTAACTTTAAAACTAATTTTCCCTAACTCACAAATAGAGATCATGAACTGAATTTGACTTCATTTCTCTCTGTAGGCAAACGACGAAGATACAAGTCAAATATAGAATTAGGTTAAATTTAAGTATGTTGACATACATGTTAATTAGATTGTACAAATTGCCATGTGCCATGTGCTATACATAGATTTAATCTTGTCAGATCACTTGCTGTTGCCTTTTCGCCTATAATGATTACTGCTTTTAGTAATGTTGGATATTTATGCTCTTTAGTGGTTGTACAGGAAGGTGTCAGGCTGTGTTAAGTAACTTAGACATTACTGTGAAGGGTCATTGTGACACAAGCGAAGTGCAGTCGCCCCTTTAAAAAGAACACTAAACGAACTGTATGAAAGTCTGGATTGAATTGCTGATATTAACCGAGACCACTGGAAAAGTCAGTGGGGGCTCAAGACTCATGAAGCAAATCGACTTCAAATTCCGATGTCTTTTGGATCTGTGGGAAAGGATTCTAATTTCGATTGATAAAATCAACTACACCCTTCAAAAAGAGACAGTCGACAAAACTATCAAAATAATAAAGGGATTGTCAAATACGATTCAGGAAATCTGAGAGTCGATATGATAATCCAGCAATCGACTATGCAACAAAGCAAGCGCAAGAAATCGATATCGGTGAAAACTGATAATTTTGCGGAAATCAAAGCTAGGAAAGTAGTATTTAAGTAAATTAAATGGGCTTAATAACAGTGTTAAGTTAAATGTTCTATAAGTATTCCTAGCAACTCAATGTATTTAGAAATAAACTTTGTAAAATATAACGATTTCTTGTATTTAAATGTGTGTTTCTGTTTCTTAATTCTTCATAACACCTTTAATTATGGGCTGTATATTAGTTTCACTATTTCTTAAATTATTTGTAAACAGGATTGCCTACCTATCTTTATTTGTGTATATATATATTTGCCAAAAAAGCCTTAACTCTTCTTTGGCATAAGGGGAAATAATAATGCCTCTGGGGGTGGGTTCTTTGCTTCCTGGGGGTTCTTTAAAGGCCGCTATTTTAAATTCTTGCCAGTGACGCCACATACCTAAGGAAAACCTCTGATGACCAATATGCTACTGCGCATCGTCGGGCCGAGGACCAAATGGAATCTCTCGGCCTGTACCAGCGGACAATTTCTTCAAAGTGACGAAGCCTTGCGGCTACTGCGGGTGGAACCCATAGGCTAACGTTTAGCACTGTGAGGTTTTCGACAGAGTTCTGTAGGAGGTCTCATTGCTGTAATCCCTAATGCTGTTTAACATGATTTAGAGGTTCTCACATTCTTGGCTCCATCCAGAAATATAGCTATACTCAAACTCTTTTGGATGTGGTAAGATAAAGTAAAGTGCGTATTTGTCACTTACATAGTAACAATCTGATGTCATTTTTTATGTTGAGTTGAGCTCCACTTCAACTTCCTCTTAGTACAGCGTCTGGAATCCAACGCTGTCACAGACTTGACTCCTGGAATCTGAAGTCATGTCCATCTGAAGAGATAAAAAAAACTCGACGACGAGTTGCTCAAAACAAACTCTTTACATCTTTTTGACGTCACTGGAGCTAAACTCAATATTCACACTGAATCCATCCTTCCCACATAGCCACGTTATGTGCAGTGAAGAACTGCCCTTATTGACTTTATTGCATCTACACATGGACTGCAAATTTATCTTTTGGATTAGGAATTTGGAGGCTGTGTATGATTCTTTGAAGTCTCAAATTCTGTACAACCAGGAACAGTCGTTTATTGTTTTTAACCCGGTTGTTTAATGCCGGTGGGGTGGCATTTTTACCATATTTACGTTTTAGCCGACTTATGTCGTATAAGGTTTTCAGAATGGCTGTGGATCCTACATATAGTAAAGTTATGTTTAATGGTGATTATTCCTAAGAAACGAACATTATTAAAAGCCCAATAACAGAGAAAGAATGCAACCCTCAGTTTAATTTGGGCTCTGGATCACTTTCACTCATTACTATCATGAGTCACGCTTTGAGAGGAGGATGGCAGTCATGTTTTAACCAACTTGGGTAGTAGTAGTTTATTTCAGAAACAAAAACATTAAATAAGTGAATAACAACGTGTGAACGCTGCGTAGTTGTCTTCTTCGTGGGTCATGAGAAAAAGATTTTTGTTCACAGCCCACTCTGAAATATCAAGAACTTTTCCTTGCATTATCTGATGAGGAGACCACTGACTACGATGACTGGTACGAGTTTGCGTTATAGTATAGTTAGGCTATTATTATGTTAGGATCAGGATTAGTTTCAATAACATATCGTTAAGGGTATTAGTTGGCTCATTTAGTGTGTTGGTTTCGAAAACTGTAATTTATAGTGTATATTTACACTGCAATATAAATGTCAATGGCTTGATGTAGCGGGTACGGCGGTTATCGCAAGATAACCAGATCAAGCAACGTCGAGCGTGGCTGATGCTTGGATGAGTGACAGTTGAGCGATCCTGTCCTTGCAAGCAGCCCGCCTGCCCGGCCATTGGTGGTGGTTCGGAAGTCACCTTTAAGCTGTTGGTCCCCAGGTTAAGTGTTAGAGAGGAGTTTGTAGCCCTAACTTCGCCTAGTAAAATAAGACATTGCTTTACTTTATATTTAGCTTTTACTAATAGTAAAGTGTTTAATACTATTTTTATGATATGATGTTGTCATAAATGACATTTACAGGTTTCGCGAATGTCCCTTAACTGCAGTCTATTTTTCCAGGAAATCATCAAAGCGATGATTATTTTCCATCTGAAGGATATCGAAGCAATACTACCACAAATAATATAGAAAACAAATTACGCCGTCAGGAATAAAAAGATCCCATAGTTCGGTTGGAAGACATCGATTCTACACTTCTAGTTCAACTTTCTCTTTTTGGTCAACCTCACCCTCCTTACGACAAGTACTCAGGTCACCATTCAGGGTAACTGACCCTGATGTTTCGAAAGAGAATATTACCCTCTTCTCCACTTTCCCCTCTTTCAGCTCAATTCCTTAACACATTGGAGTAGATCTAATCGGTACTATACTTAAACAAACATAAATTGGTCATGATTCCATTGAAAATGATTACGGCTAACCTTGGAGGGGGGGGGGGAATAGAAGAGATTTCAGACCACTTATCTCTTGCTGTGTTCTTTTAATTTTTAAAATTATGTATACTGCTGACAAATTTCTAAAGCAGTCACTCTTATCGAGTCAGAATTCAAAGTCAGACGAAATTGTCCTTGTTTCCCACAGAGGCTACATTCTACTCTGAAGCAGAGACCTATTATTATACTAATTTTAATTCCGTAACAACGTTGTAAAACGAATTTCCTAGAAATTGATCACTAGTTTATTTTAGCTGAATTGGACTAAATAATAGTTCATGGGCAAATTTTAGTAGAGGTAAATAAAATACTAATAGACAAGTTCGAAAATACATTTTTATTTTGAATTTGGGGTACTACACCAACAAAACCTGTTGATTAATTAAATTAAATTCATATAAATTTATCAAATGTATATTTATAATAAATATTATTTTATATAAATACTATTCCTATACAGTCTTTGCAATAATTCATAATATTACCTTTCCTTATTCTAAAAGGTTAAAAATCCATTATTAAATTCTACATCACAATATACAAATAGTGTTCTTTTCCTTTCCCTCTTACAATTACAATAATAAAATCTTTCTCGGCTTAATGTTACTGCGTTAAAATCAGTCTACATAATTTTGCCTTGCTTATAACAATGGCTCAATCTTTGTTATCCTCATATTGTCTCATCCTATAATAATTATATGTGATAACACACAAATTCTTTTATTAGTGGTATTCAAAAAAATTATCCACAACAGTTACAATCCATAATAGTGTTAGCAGTGACATATATTACACACACAACAGCTACCATGATAAAGAAGAACAATTAGATAATGCAAGTCTACTACAAGTACTGTATACTAATAAGATGGTGTTGGAAAGTGAAGCATTAAACATTGTTTTGCAATTCTCATAGTTGTTAGATTCCCTTGCAATCCAAGTTAAGGTTATACCTTAACTAATTAGTGATAATCATCATATACCAGAAATTAAATTACATTCTTGAGTATATATCTTAAAGCAATAGATCTCTCTGATCGAAGTAAGTTTTGTATCACTTTAATATCTTTTATGCTAAAAGATTATACACAGTATATGTAACATTTTCTGTTAAGCTTTAATATTCAGTAAGCTGTGTTCTAGGCCGCACCACACCTATAATGACCAAAGCTACAAAAACAACACTATCGCTACTATATCACATTATAGACTTGTAACAAATATTTAAACTACACAATAGAGCACCATTTTCTTTACATCAATCATCACTAGAGAACGATTTCCTTAAAAGAGACCTTAAATAATTTCCATAAACCAATAAAATAAATCTTAAACTCTCTAACAAATATTAACAACGCATCCTAACACACTAATTTTCTACTCTGGTTCATTAGAAACCCTATTTAATTTTAAAGGTGGAATTATCATAAATGACATAAAACGAGTTCATATTGAAAGATCTTCACTCCTTCCTATCCACATAATTTATAATTAAAAATGTCTATGTATTATGTATAAATATCATTTATTCTAAATATCGTACATATTTAGAATTTGACATAGCAAGGCCCTAACAATACTACTAATAATGAATTAGACTCTTTAAATTTCTGTTGAATCTGCATCCGACATTTAATAAAAACACACTTATTTAAAAACTATAGATCTTTCGTTAAAGTTTCAACACTTTTAAGAGTGGTGAATGGTAAAAGTATTAAAATTGAAACAAACCTGTGAACTGTAGAACAAGTTTCGAGTGATTCCAAACATTTTCATAGATCCTATTCAACAGATTTTATATTACTGAATAGACCTTTGAGCAGATTGAAATTTCAAAGCTTTATTGGGATTTATAAAGTCATTAGTTTAGCAAAATAAAACACGTTAACTCGTTTCAACATAACTTTTATCGTTTACCTTTATACAAGACATTTTATGGATCGTTTTCCTTATAACATTACTTAATACACAACAACGAGATTAATAGGTAATAATCCAAGTTTCCCAAATGAAATCTTAAGATGCGTTCTTGTAAAATATCGTCTTCGATGGGCCTTTAGAATTTACATAAGAAAAATGTCTAATTACTTTTATTACTCAGGTAGTAATCAGGGTGTATTACTCGGGTATTACTAAAAAGTATTACTCAGAGTGTTAGTGAAACTAAAAAATATTCAGCACTTCAATCGTCAGAAGTAAAGTTACTTTTAAAATATATAAATTGTATTTCCACTTTGCAAGCGGAATCTAAAGCTGCCCCTATGTTATAAATGAAGATATTTGTCTTCTGTCAAAGTTGTCACCTCAGCCCACACAGGTGGTAAGACGCAGGTGGACGCCAGATCCGGTTGGCTTAGCGAGCGACATTGAATTTGTTTTAAGCGGGTCTTGGGAGTGTAATTATAAATTATGTACACTTAAAGCGTGCAAGGCTATCTTGTGTCACTAGCGGACTCTAGCGGCTTCGAGTGGGAAATACCTGCAAACCGTTACAGGCCGACACTAGTGCGGTCTGGATTCATAGAGACCAACTAAGCAAAGAAAATAAATAGTATTCTACCCTATAGCTTGGAGTATTTTAAGCGTAAAAATGCTGGATGTGTAACAGTAAAGAACTAATAAAGCTCAGGAAATTTCAAACTTAGTTTGTCTTTTTAAAGCTGATTTTCAGAATAAACTGAATTTAAGGATAAATGAAACGTTACTCTTTAGTGGGTTAGGTCTTTTACATATTAAATGTCTTTTAACCGGAATGCAGAATCTTTAACCAAAAGGTTTGGTATTTTACTAGCAGCAGTTGGGTTTAACGTGACCCTATGTAATCATTATCCATCACTATCTAAGTTGTATGAAGCAATATGTAGAAGCAATGGTTCCATCGTACAAAAGTGCTAACAATATTTCATCAGTATCAAGCTCTTTCCATTTACAGATTTTTAAGGTAACTAACCATCAAAAGATCCATAACAATACAATAGGTACAGTTCTTAAGTAGTTTTACTAAATAAAAGTCGACAATCATATATGGTTAGTGTGTGATTTGAGACACTATTGGTTCGAAAATAAATTTCAAAGACGGCATTTTTTAGTATTGCTTAATGCGATAGTATGTTTTGTTAGTATTAAGGGCAAGTGCTGAATGTAGCATCAAAATAATGATTGTATAAAAAATTCGCATTATATCTCAAATTTTCGTTAGGTCCTTCTTGGATGGTGTTAAAGGGACCGGAAAGTTGTAGAAGATTATTCATAAGAATTTTTAGGTTAAATTTAAAACCAGTATGTACTCGATCTAATAAAATTACATTTAATACAACATAGGCACCATAAATTTTAGAAAAAGTTTAAAAAGTCTAAGTAGTATATTATGGATGGGTGATATTAGAAATTCTTGAACGGCGTTTAATTTTCTTTAAAGTCTTTTAAAAGTGGTTTGCAATGTTACACAGGCATCTGAAATTTTGAATACACATTGGATTGGGATTTTTAAACTTAGTCTAAAAAATATAAACTCAGTATTAAAGTTATATTGTAAGTAACTATGTTCTAGTTGGTATATCAAAATGTAATGTTTTTTCGTTAAATAAAACACAATTAATTAACCACTTGCCATGTTTTCATGCTGCTAAAATTACTGTCTGCACATCGTGATAATAGTGTGTAGCAAAATAACATACATATTTGTCTGGTAAAATGTGAATCTACATAAATATGTGTATGTGTAATCTCAAAATAACATGATATGTATTACTTAATCACAAAAGTTTTATGCAGGATAAATTCTAAAAGTATTAAACATATGTGTAGTTCTTTGTAAAAAATGTGGGTATCTTTTATGTCCTACCTACAAATTCCTTTCTACTTCCTAAAACTAAATATGGAACAAACTACTATAATTAAGACAAATATTAAAATTACAATGTATTAGTATTTTAAGCAATATATTAATAGTATGGTTTTACACGATAATAATAATAACATATATACTTGTATAACAGTTATTTAGAATGTGATCATGAGTATTTACATACATTATTGAAATGTCATTTTACAACCTACTTTCTGTGTGTCATCATTCCATATTTCGTCAACAGCTCGCCAGGCTGTATCATTCACTGTGATACACACGCACTCATGAATTACTCATATCTTGTTATCACTCTCCAATACCTCAGACACATACAGATCCATTCCTACTGCCACGGAGAATTTCGTAAGTTTCACAATGGCAAAACGGTCGCAACTTTCAAGACATAATATACGTGTGTATGTAACAATTTACACTATTTTAGTTGGTTTTAGACCAATTTTACTGTTTTAGAAAATTTTTATGATTAAAAAAGCTCATTTTAAATTTATTTCACATCGCAGTAACTGAACAAAATGTAAATGTCAGGTTATAAATTCAGAGGTACCCCTATTTCGCAGGTAAAGGGAGAATTCATATACAAAATGAGGTTGTGGATTGTAAGCATTGTTTGGGAGAAAGAAGTGTGTATATACCATATCATACCAGAACATGGTATGTACTTAAGTCTTTACCCAGTTGTTGCTTATTACTGATGTTTGTGCAGGAAATAATGGAAATTTAATTTACTCACTCGGGAATTAAAAGCACTTATTAGTATTAATTAGATCGTTTATGAATTGTTCTCAATACTTTTGTGTTCTGTTGAACATTTGCTGGAGAATCGGACACAATTAATCTATGTACAGAATAAGACGATGATGCGGAACTTAAAGGTCACACATTAAAAACTAGCCCTAACAATAGTTACAGCAACCTATGTCGGTTTGTAGCTACCGTGTTTGTTGGAATTTAATCGCTTATATTGTTAAGATGTAATTTATCAACGATTATCATTTATCGGCAACACTGGCAGTATTAAAAATACTTGTCGCTCAACAAACAATTGATTTGAAACAAACTTATTCAAATGGTGAAAAATGAGATTTTTTAATGTGGATAACTTATTCTTGAGGCTAATGAGTAAATTAAATCAGATCAAAATACCGAATGCGAATGAGTGTATTTGAAAGGAAACTTTTATTTTTACTTTGAATTGTATTCAATGCTGATAAAAATATGAATTCTATAAAAACCAGCTCTACAGTATCTGGTATACTTGATTACTGAAACAGTGCTATAATTAAATTCCTTGTTTTGGTTATTTCCATGTAAACTCCAGTACACGCTTTATTCTCATGCCACGTTGTTAGGGTTCATACCCTATTGATCAATTTGAAGTGAATGACTTTTAAGATATACAAAAATCATAATTCACTTCTGAGAACTTTCACTATTTAGAAGATACCAAAACGTGCCCTACAGTAGGGGCCACGAAAGAGTGTATTTGGCACAACACGGCAACTACCGCCTAGCATAGCGTGCTGCCGGCTACAAAGACCGTTATCAAAGTGTTGTACTGTACAAACCTCAAACTAACAGTTCATCAGCTCAGTCTTCGGGTAGTCCAAGGTCACACGCCAAATAGGCTCCTCCCTCAAGTGCACTCTCTGGTGGTCCCTACTGTAGTGCCGTCTTTTGCACAGTTTAAGAAGATTCCCTTAGCTTAAGACATTAATACTACTGAACATTTATGTTTACTTAAATGCTGGGTAGACAGTAGGGGAAACAGAACACCTATGCTACACTAATGTGACCGGCCGCAGCGTATGTGCACCGGTGTGTAGTCTGGGTGGGGATGCTGCACACAAAGGCGTCACCACGAGGGATTAGGCAGCTCCTGCAACAGACTGAACCAGTTTGTCAGACAGTGTCTGAAATAAATAAAAAGCTTAAGGTTATGTCTGAAGCGATGACACGTTTGCTTGCAAACCAGACGCAGGATGGACACCACAGTTGGAACCCTAGCAATAAGTACCATAACAGTTATTTCTTGATGAAGGAAACAGGATTTTTCCGGACATTTGCCATCGTTCAGTGAAACAAGAAATCAGTAACACTACGTTTCGAGATCTGCAATCTGATCTCTTATTCAGGTAAAGAACTAACCTAATACATAATTACAAACTAGGTTAAAATAAACTAATCTTACCAAAGCGTTGTGGCACGCCTAAGTCAGGAATCACAACCTACATGTTGTTTGTCAACTTCACTAACTCTATAAACATGCACTTAATAAAAAACTATACAAAACACTAATCATTAAAATTTAACTACGGAATACAGGTCACAATACGTCTTCACTCGTCTACTAACCACCTACGACTGACCCGACATCGAACCACTGAACGATGGCAAATGTCCGGAAAAATCCTGTTTCCTTCACAATCCTTCCATCGTCAAAAATAACCTTCAAACAAAGTATTTCTTGATGTTACGTAAGTAACTGACGATGTTTAATTCAGGTGGCTAATATCTTCTTTTACCTAGAAATAAACTAAAACTCATTATGTGACAACAATATCTTTTCACAAACAAGTAGTGCTTAAGTCTTTAGTGCATTGAAGACTGTAGCTGTTGGCCTTGTACACGGTTGTAATTTTGACCTATTAAAATAATCATAGATAATATTTTGCGACATCCTAAATTTTATTCACCATTTTTGAGTAATTATAATTGAAAATATTTATCAAAGAAAAATTAGATTGAGACTAAAGAGAAAGTATACTTCAAATACGAAATTGGTGTTGAAATAACGAAATAATGTTCAACTGAAAATCGGCTTCAAAGTTCACATTGAATAAGCCACTATAGCTTTCCCATCATAGCTACGTTATTTACTTTATTACATCAAATACTTTATCGTCACTGATGTTTGTCCGTATTTGGAACTACTGCTTAGATATTGAGGAATCATAGTGGAACATTTAAGATTCTAAATATCAGCAGTAATTAATTTATAATGCGCTACTTTACAGTATGGATTGAAATAAAGTTTTTTCGATGTAAACATCCTATTCAGGATATAAAAATGTTCAATGATATTACGATAAGACAGTGATGGGAACGGGACAGTGCATTGAGGTATTTCTTTCCCACTAGAATTGTAATGTTAAGATGTCTTATTTTACCAGGTGAAGTTATAGCTAAGAAGCCCTCTCTAACACTTAACCTGGGGGCCAACGGCTTAAAGGTGACTTCCAAACCAACACTAATGGCCGGGCAGGTGGGCTGCTTGCAAGGACAAGATCGCTCAGCGGTCGCTAATCCAAGCAGCAGCCACGCTCGACGTTGCTTGATACGGTTATCTTGCGATAACGATTGTACCTGCTACACTAAAGGGGCCCATACACGGTCAATATTATTGTGCAATATATTGCGCAATGATATTGAAGGATCGGACACACACAGTTCAATAATTTTACGCAATCAGAGTGATCAAAATTACCGAGGGGCAAGGCAGTTCGTGTGCCGTGTATGGTAAAGATGTGTGAATGTGGATGCTGCAGCGTGTGTTGTGGTCGCATTGTTAGTGAAGCCAAAGAAGAAGAGAAAGAAGCGGGTATGGATGAAGGAGTGGTTAAAAAGAAGGAACCAGTTTACTCATGATATACTGCTGAATGAGCTTCGTACAAATGAATCCAATGATTTTAAGAAGTTTGTCAGATTAGATACAGAGTCATTGGAGAATTGCCTACCGGATAATTGGCACGATATTGCGCAATACTGCTCATACACGACTCAATATTTTCAAGATTGTAAAATAGATTTATAAACTTTTTGACTTCATTGAATATATTGCACAACCAGTTTTTGGCTTTCAATATAACTCATACACGGTCAATATTATTGTGCAATATTATATTACACAATAATATTGACCGTGTATGGGCCCCTTAAGCCATTGGCATTGGCTAATTGTTTGATTAGCTGTTCGTTGAACTGAAGTAAGTTATGTGAATAGCCACGACGCACAGTGGTTCGTTTAGTAAAAAAACTCAAAATATTTAGTTCTACCTCAAAATTATGATTTTTCGATTCCAAGATACGTGAAGAGTAATATACTGTCTCGTTATCTTTTATATTTTATTACTTGTATATACTGTACATGCCCTCTTATGTAGGAACGTCTTGAAATTCAACGCTTTTCTCATTAATAGATATTGAGTTTTTAAATCTAACTTGTTAATAAAAATTTTATAATATATTGTAAGCTTAGTATATTTAATAGGGTAAATATTTATAAATTATTTTTATAACACAATTAAAGAACGTTCAGCAGAGCGAATTTTTAAAATCACCAAAAAATGTATGTTTTTTAAAGTATATTTTTATAACAATACACCGTAATGATGTGATATACAGTTTTGTTATAATTCTTATCTCTACTTATTTTCACGCATAGAACAAGGTCTGTTGTCTACTCCATACTTTGATATTCAAGCAGTAGATATCATATTGTGTTGCTTGTTACTGTTTTACTCTGAGAACTAAAAATGTCAGATTTTTCTATTCCACACCCTGTTTTATGTGAGTTTTTAATTGACAATGAGTGATTATTAGAACTATAGGTTTGTGGAAAATATTCGTAGCACAGTAAAATTCAATTTACACTAGCACTTTTTAAAATAAAAACTACATTTCAATCAAATCTTAACACAAAAAAGAACACTTTTAAAAGAATTATAGGAACTGGGTTCAATATAAATTTAACAAAGAATCACCACATGAATCCGGTGAGTCTACTGGTGGTGGCGGGACTTCAAACATCTTATGGATTATGGGTAAAGAGCTCAGTAGTATTGTATTCTCTGAGCGTGTGAAAGTCTTGCTCTCAATAGCTGAGTGATACAACTTCGTTACGTCATAAAAATAAAGGCCCAGTTTTTTAATAGGGATTCCACTTTAACCCTTACAAAACGAGCTTTAATGTTCAAATATGAGCATGTGTTTTCTGACAAATAAATACAAATAAAAAGACCAATATTTTTCCTAGTTATGTAAAAGATCTTTAAACAAAGTCTAGATGTTACATAGAAAATACTGAATTATAAAAACGACTCAAAGAGCCATTACAGAACTTACTGACAATTGACTACACTTTAAATATTTTTCTGTAATGTTCAGTATATTTAAATTTAAATAATATTTTCAACTGCTGTTTCCTGTTATCTTAAATTACACATGCATTAAATGTAATAAATTAAAAAATTAATGTTAATGTTGTTTGTAAAAAAATTGATACAAACAACGCCATTTTATAGGCACTATAAAATACAGAGTGATATCACATATCGCATACTTAGGTTCGTTCAAAATTGATATATTCATGCACTGTATATTCCCTTGCCTGATATGCTTTGCTAATGCTCACCCATATCCCAAGGGCGGACATGGACTATAATAGAACTCGAGCTTGCCTTTGCAAACAGAAAGACAGATATATAAAGACAAAAGAAAAATTTTGTTACCCCCATAAGTGATAGTAAAATTAGCCAAATTCAAATCTATGGCTCAATTTCTCTTCTCAAAATATCGTGCAGAAAGACGTGCAGCTAATTTCTCCTCCCTTGGATAAAATTTGAAGTTTCATACATAAAATGAAGCTTCATACAAAGTTTAAAGTCTATGCCTCAATTAATTATTCATATATTACGCAGGCATACAGATAAATTTAAACAGGTTGAAGATAAATTGTTCCAGCCGCCAGAATAACAGGCTTCGCTAACGCTCAGCCAATTACAATAGCCTATATAACATGCAGGTAGAACGATTCTTTATCTTCATTTGGTTGTTTTCTTAACCTATATGCGTTTTGGTATATTCCAAAATTGTAAATATATACATGTAAGTCTAATGTTTTCTAATGAATTTTAGAAAAAAAAAAAACAGCTTAATGAAATATTATAATTAATCCATAAATCTGGTTTTCTAAAAATGGGTTATGTGTATAAATATTATATTATTATTTAATTCGATTTAATGACACATTAGAACTTATGGGAAAATTGAGTGCTATGGTTGAAAAACAGGTTTTTGAAAAAAAAAAAAAAAAAAAAAAAAAAAAAAAAAAAAAACACTTTTGAACCACTGTGTGACGCGATGCAACGCATCGAGAGCTAAATAAATTTATCCGAAAACACCTATGTAGTCAAGAAATGCTGAAGTCTGCACTGAAAGCAAAATCAGGGTGTTTAACCAAAACTGACGACGTCATACGTTCGTCGAAACGTGTCTGCAGCGCTCTCAACAGGCCACACAAATAACATTGGCGCCTAAACCTGAAGAAAGAAAATACAATATACTGAAATCCACATCCAGCAAAGTGACTCAGAGTCAGAGTAAGTATAATACTATAGCCATTTGAATAGATGGAACAAGTAGACTTACCTACTGATGGCGACTCTACAGTTCTACACCGAGTCTCCGACAACGACCACCACATCAAAAACATAGAACACATAAAACACAAGTTACAACTTAACACTGACCCTTCTTCTAACATTCATAAAATTTCCCAATTATATAAAAATTATTAGTCCGAATAAAATACATTCGCACCTTTTTGGAACAGTAAGTAATTAGAATTCCCAGTTGTAGATCGAGGGCTGACTGGAATACTAAAATAGCAATATGTAGAGGTAGGACAAAAAATTTAAGGAGAAGAGCAAATATAAATCAAATGATACACAAAGAATTTCATCAGCTAATTGAAAGTAATATATTTGTATTCTATTGATTAGTAGGGGATATTAGTTAACTAATGATGACTTGGCTTCACTAGACTATGAAAATGACTTGCTCCATTTCCTTCAAATTGCTTAATACCTAATACAACTATAGAGAATTTCAATATGAATTTCCTTGCAGTTCTAAATATTAATACATTTCTTAACATAGGTATAAACAATAAGGCAGCCAAGGAACAATTAAAAATTTGATATGCCGTATTTCCAATTCACAGAGCCTGCACTCAAATTGTTGATTGCCACTACTGTCAAAACTGGTGTTTTAAAATGACTGAGATAGTAATCTTTTACACTGTCACTATTTTTCGGATTTTTATTTCTGTCATGATATCTAAATCCGTAAGAGAATTTAATATCACATATTACAATTTATTGGCATGATTAATTGAAAAACATTAAGAGAAAACTAGCATTAGGTATCAAACCTCAGACAAATGGGAAACAGCATTTGGGTCCGTGTCGAACCAGAATGCATTTATCTCTAGGCTGTCAGAGATAACAAACAAAGTTATTCAGGGACGACTGATTTCCTGGAACTGAAGCCTGCGGATTGTAACAGGTTACTAGGGTACTACTGTTTACTTGGATACTTCGTGTAGTAGTGGGTCGTCTTGTAACTTCCTGATCAAATATTACTATGAATTAAACTGACACATTTCTGAAATACTAAATGTAAACAGTATTATTTAATTGTAAATAAAAAAAAATTATACATTAAAGTTAAAAAATACAATTATTTTATACAATATTAGCCCGATCTCTGTACATTCATATCCCTGTCTTATCGTGAGTTGGAAATTTAAAAAACTGGAAATTTCCAGTTCGAGGAGATATTTTTCCGTAAAAACTGTAAACTGCCTAACACCTCTTTGAGACAACCCAACTCACAGAAATCCTCCAGATGTCCTCATAATCCTAGATTTACAGTAGTTTAGTCAAATA
Organism: Homalodisca vitripennis; assembly: GCF_021130785.1. NCBI lineage: Eukaryota > Metazoa > Arthropoda > Insecta > Hemiptera > Cicadellidae > Homalodisca > Homalodisca vitripennis. The sequence goes on from NC_060215.1 coordinate 143,975,990, forward strand.
CTTCTAGGCTGATATTGTACGTAGTTAACAGTCAACATTAAAAACTCTTAGTATAATTAAATTTAATAATTTTATTACAATGAAAATAATATATAAAATAATTTCAAACTTAATAATAAACAGAATAAACACACGTAAAGAATCTTTTTAAAAGTAATTGTTAATACTTTTTTGAGAAAAATTGGTCATAAATACAAGCTTAGGTACCTTTATTTATTTTTACGACTATGTACTTTTTATGTACAAATTGTCCTGCTTTTTTTACTTGAAAACCAATTAGTTACGACAATGTGAGTTGTTTCCAATATATAGATTTTTTTACTGAAAATAATTTCTAAAAGTTAATTGTTATATATCACAAGGAAAAGGGACGTTATCTGGTTTGCGTTAGGTAGTAATCAAGCACATTTTTATTTTACGTAAACATTAATAAAAACATAAAACACTCCTTAGTTATCAAACAACCGATAATTTAAAGTCTTTCTTTGATCAAATGTAAGGTTTTAACAGAATTTTTGTATGGCTTAACCTGCTTTTTACATACAATGTTAATATTGGCTTACTGAAATTTCTAGCAAATCTATATATTTTATGTTAAACACGGTTTACGGAGAAAATAGGTTTATTTTGATTTAGTGTTGCTTTTTATATAATTCTTTATATTTATAACTCATAACTATCAGATCTATCTATTAACTATCAGTTAAATCTATTATTACATTCGTTTCCAAACATTATCGCCACTTATTTCAAAATGCCATTTATTTTAAAGTGTAGAAATAATTTTTCATAAGGTCTGGAAGGAGAAAATAATATGGTACTCCTTTTAAATAAAATAATAGAACAAAATAATACATACATAATATAACTTATAAATATTAAACTAAATAGAAAACATACATTTTTGATCCTCAACATACGTTTCAGATAAATATACTTAAATATAAGAGTAATAGACAAGTAAAATTAAATTTAAAAACAAACTTTTACAATTTATTTATAACTTGCAATGTCACAATTTAAGATAATAGAATACTGTTTTTTACGGTTCTTATTATTGTAGAAACATATCCACAAATAAGAGTAAATTACCTATATAAATAGAAAAATTATGTAAAATTAACGTAAATCAGATCCTAAGGAATATATAAAGCCTTTTGAGAAAGACATTCTCTCAATGTGTTAATATTTCAATTTTGTCTAATATCTTAATGCTTGATATTTTGTAAAAGACTGTATTCACAAGAAAGTTTTACAACCACACTAACACTACTCAAACTCTATATGGAATTTTGTAAATTTAATTTATGATTTACAAAAATTAAATAATAATAAAATTTTTATTACAAAATTTGCCTGACAAATTACAATAAAACTAACAAAGTTATAATTTGGAATTGTTTAAATAATAAGTAGATCGCTTAAAATAACTGTCATGACAGTTTTAGAATCATCCCTATGGAAAGGCTATGTGACGTTTCGTTTTAACGTACAACGTAAGGCATGCTCACCACATATATCATGCACAGCACAAACACAGAGTTAATCCTTCAACATCCACAGTTGTCCATGTATACTGTAAATATCAAAGGTGTTATGGTCTCACGTAATGTATTTCCTAATGAAGTAAATAAAGAAAAAAGCGAAGAATTGATTAAATAAGAAATTAAAGACGTTCGCAGGCTATTATTTATTCTTCATTATTATTTTCATCGCACTTCCTGATTACTCCATACTTTATTTTATCTTTATTCTAGCAGTTCAGTTTACCTTGTCTTTATAATAGTCAAACTCGATTTGACACACATGTGGAGAAGGGAAAATTTGTATTAAGTTTAAATTTTTACGCGTTAATCATAATCTAACGCTATGCGGCACTTTAGTTTCATGGTGAAAACTATTGTATATTTCTTGTTAATACTTTACTTTAAAATGAGTAAAATACCAACTCTTCAACATCGATCTTACATATTAAATAATTTTTGTAACTATTCTGTTAGGGTCAGGAGGGGGGTTAATGACAATTTTGAAACGACTAAGTAAAACTTATTATTTTTGTTTTTCCGTAGCGGTGTGCTTGTTTTTAGACCTATCTTCACTTCGCAGAATTATTGAAAATGCATTTAGTTTTAGTTATAATTTTCCAAAATTATTATATACAAGCCTTATATAAATCAACTGAAAACTTATATGATAGAAATAATTCTGGGCCAACAAAACCCTGGGAAAGGAAGAAAATAATGGAATCGTACTTTTAAATTTAAATCATTCTCCAGTTTTGAAAAAGTGAAAAGACCTTCCCAAGTACAGAATATTTCAAAATAAAACAGCTATATACTTAAATAAATTACTCCATACCCCTCCAAGATCAGCAAACACGCGAGTTGTATGAAGTTTGTTATTTATGGAAGAATAACACTCGAGTTGTTGTTATTTGGCTCTGAAAGTGTCACAATGTAAACAATCTTGTTTAATGTTTTTATTCATCTACTCACTTTTCTGAAAAAGGCAAATATTTAAATACGATGACTTGTATTTTGTAGACAGTTTAGAGTTAAGGATAATGCAACAACGCCTTTTCTATATATCCATCATTGCCTGTTTCTACAAGGACCCTAAAAGCACAATACTTTAGAATGCGCAAAAAATGAACGCTCTGTCGAATAAATGATAAATGTTCACGTTTCATAGTGCCAAAACACTGTCCAAACAAGTGAAATAAGAATCAGAACCCGAAATTGAAACAAATGTATTGAGTAGTGCGATTCAAAACGTTCAGTATATTCCTTGTCAAGATTTCTTTCGCTCGATATATTACAGCATGTTTTGGAAATTACGTGATTTATAGTATAGAAATTACGTCTCCTTTAGAAACAATTCTTTGTTCCCAGGCCACGCCCACATGTATGGTATTGAACAGAATTTACTTCTTTGCTATGGTTCGTAACGACAATTTTCCTTAAAATAACACTACATATGTTGGTCCTATATTTTATTGTATTCAACCAAATTTAACCAATCTGAATGATTATGCGTGTCAAATGGACTGAGTCAATATCGAGGGGTGAAGGGGTTCCATTTCGTTGCTGTATTTAGATTAATCCGTCAAAGGAATTAATGGCGTCATCTGTAATTTACCATGGTTTATATGCAGAACATAAAAAATTGTTGTTTATAAACAGTAAAGAATATTTACAACATTAACAACATCTAGACAGTCTTTACAAACAAAAAGCTGCGCAAGTGCTCTCTTGATAAAAGAATTTGGAGTACTTGGTGGACGTGGCCTAGCGGTTGACCTCTATTGACAGTGCAGGGTGGTTCTAACGGTTCATTTCTAAACATTTCCGCCAGCAGAAGAGTTTTGTGTATATGGCCCCAGACTGCGTATTATGGATTGATATACCCCCACCTGTCATATGGAGTGGTCTTGTGGGGAGGCTGTGCTAATACACATTTCTCTAGAGTGTTTACACTTTTAAAAAAGCCGTTAGAATAATTAATTGCAAAACTACAATGGAGAGAGTCGTGCAGACCAGTATTCAGAAATCTGAAACTGTTGACATTACCCTGCCTCTACATTCTAGAGACTTCTATGGTTTTCAAGTCAAAATGCAATCGCATCAGAGGTAGTGATATACACTCATATGAGACTAGAGGCAGGGACAACTACCGAACTGGGAGACACAGGACGGTAATACATGAGCGTTTGCCTTCTCAGGCAGGAGCTCAGTTTGTCAAAAAACTGCCAAATTTCATGAAAAGTGCCGCAATGCCTAAGGTATTTAAAACTCGTCTGAAAACTGCATTGCTCTCAGAAGCTTTTTACAATACAGACGAGTTCATGGCACATGTTTGGGTGACCACATAATTGGCTGACTGACGCTGGTGCTAGAGTGGGAAATTCGAATGAATGAGCAGTAGGATGGATGGAATAAATTGTATGTATGAAAGTAACCTAGATGTCATGTATGAATCCAAAATTTTAGCTTATTTTCTTCCTTGACAATTGCTATAACATGTACATGTTCTAAAGCAATAAAATTATTATTATTACTGTGTCAGCTGATAGGATCACCAAAATAATATAAGAATTTTTCACTAAACGAATAATAATTTAATTTAAAATGCAATTAAACAATCTAAAAATTGCAAGCGGACACCTTCATGACAATTACTGAAACATACGGAATATCTACTTCGAACTCATAATATTTTAAATAAAATTACTAACATTCAGTGAGATAGTTAGACGTTAGAGACATGGAATGTCTAATCCTGAGAGAATCCAATCTCCTCGTAGGTCTTTTACATGGCACTTTGATGTGTAGCTGAAATTCCGTTGTATCGTCAACGTGGATCGCCCACCCAGTGCGCTTGAGACACAACGTGGATCGCCCACCCAGTGCGCTTGCGACACAACGTGGATCGCCCACTCAGTGCGCTTGCGACACAACGTGGATCGCCCACCCAGTGCGCTTGCGACACAACGTGGATCGCCCACCCAGTGCGCTTGCGACACAACGTGGATCGCCCACCCAGTGCGCTTGCGACACAACGTGGATCGCCCACCCAGTGCGCTTGCGACACAACGTGGATCGCCCACCCAGTGCGCTTGCGACACAACGTGGATCGCCCACCCAGTGGCGCTTGCGACACAGCCTATAGGATCGTTGAGAAATTTTACCAAGGCACTGTTTCGAGATTATTTGTGTTACTACTTTAATTCATTGTGTTATAATCACAACTCCTATTAAAAGGTATACACATTCTTACCATTATATTTAATATATGTTTTAAAGCTATATAACTTTATTAAGCTTAAATTATGAGTCGTTAATTTAAAATATAATCTGATTATGCCTTCAAAACAATTATTTTGTAGAAAAAAATTTTAAAACACGAAACAAGTTTTAAAGATTTTTTAAATGACCGTAATGTTTTTAAATTAACTACACGTTCAGTTGTAAAATAGTAAGTTTTTGTGGAATGATAATAAAAGGAGCCTCAGCCACATTTAATTTTTCTGTTGTTATCTTGAAATAATTTATATTACTAGTTTCCTCCTATTTATGTTTACAGTCAAATCTCTTTGACATATTATAGTATTCTGAGCAGATTTATTTAGTTGCATGAAGGCTGTATATTGAATGTACCACCACCTCTACGGTACAGATACTCTGTAGAAATCCTTCTTTTAAATTCCATACAAGATGATGGATGCAATGCCATACACAGTAGTATGCAACAGCATGTTTGTGTGACAGGCACCTCTGATACAGTTTTTAAAATTTAAACACTTTTAATCCTATTTTTTCCACGTCATCCTAAATATAATCGTACATATTTAAATATATTCACAAAATTATACGTACAGTATATAAATAAAGGTATAAACATCGCTTAACATTCACTAATAATCGTGAAACAGCGAAAAAAGAATGGAGACTTCACTGAGTCGAAATATATTTCAAAGTCTTCTTAAAGATTGTTTGTTACCTATAGAATGATATATTTATTCAAATACCTTCTGTAACCTAAGGAGACTTTTGTGGCTTCAACCCACATTGAGCTTTCTTGGGTTCACCTATTCACATCAAAGTTGTTTCAGAATTTTAGCAATTATGCAAGAACTGGAGAAATCAGCAAGACGGTAGAGCAATGAACTGAATTGAAAACCTATTTTCTTTCAGATTGATTACTCAACGAGTTTACAATCGTGAAATAAAACGGGGAACTCTTTATCGCAAAGTAGTTGTAATAATTAAATCAGAACTAATGCACAGAGTTTTCATTCAAATTAAATCGGCATAATTTTTATTAGATACTTTAAAAGCATTAAAAATTGTTTTAATGAATAGTATATTATGTGAGAATATTCATGTTGTAATGAGGTGGGTGACTGTAGATTCATTTCAGACCGAAACCAGACTAAGAAGTGGTTAAGATTCGTGTCCAAAAAGCATCTCGTCATCGTTATTTTATGAGGTTTTGACAGTATTAGTATCACTGCCAAACGTTTTTATCCACGTAATCTTGCAAAGTTATGCCTCAAAAACTTTATGTTAGACTATTCTGAAGTATTATTCATGACTTTGTATAAAACACTAAGTTATTTCGCGATAATGTCTTACGATATGATTGACTTACTTCAATGGAATTAAAACATTGACCGTTAAACATCAGTACGATTCGTGTGCCAGAAATAAGTTAGGATTTGATCTAGTGAGCCAAGTAATGAAGAGGTATCAGGTGCCCTGAGGCTTACTAATTAGGGTCCATTTACACAAAGGGTGGGTGGCTGCCTAGATGACGACCGGTAAGCCACGTTGCCAATGTAGGTCAACCGCCAGAGCCAAAGCCAACCAAGAGGCATAACCGTTTAACGATCAAAGGCGCCTATCTCATCATGAGGATCATTTTTCTCATGATGTATCAGCACGTCGTCGACATCACAGTAATCTTAAAAGTATTGTTCAGTATCTATTTTTTTAAATAGAGATTCTCATCGAGATTTTCAAACAGCTCATCTTAAGGTCTTGAACAAAACTATACATAAATTATCTAAAACTTTTCCCTAACCGAATACGTTCCAACGATTAATTTATTTTGTAAAGTAACAGAGCAATTTATTTTATGTTATTAAAAACCGATTCTATCCAATAAATGTCATATTAAAGGTAATATACACTATATAACTTGTGCCAGTATGTACTTTTATTGTCAATTTTAATGGCTACATTACATGTTTTCATTAGAGTATAACTTTCAAGAACGCTTGCTGAATAAAGACGTTATTTATTTATTATTTTATTTACTTTATTTATTTTATGTATTTTATTTATTATTTATTTTATGTTTTCCACTATCAGTACCAATATCTCACAGATTTCCTTTTATTCATAAATTCTTCCACATTATTAGCTAACTCCACGATTTTGAGAACGGTCATGAGTGACTTTTCTTAAGTTTTTCGTTATACACCCGTTATTAATTATGTGGCTGAATCACTGTCAGTATTCAGTAAATGTATATTTTCCCACAACATCAGCTGAAGATTATTAGTCTTTTTTCATTGTGTTTCTGTTAAATAAGTTGAAGATTGTTAAAGTCTTCTTTCAGTGTGTTTTTCGTCACATAACCTGATGATCGTTAAAGTATTTACCAATATTAAAAAAACACACAAGAATATGAAAGGGATTTACATTAAAATACTTTCAACGAGAAAGCTTTCAGAGGGTAAGGGTGAGAAAGGTTTTTAATCCTTTCTCCTCTAAGCTATGTTAAAAATTATTTATTAATTGAATAATTTTATAACTCATTGGGTCTGCACTCTGCGAAATTGCATCTAAAATGCAGATTAACAAATAATTTACGTTGTAAAAAGAATATTTCCGATAATTTATTATTCTCAGAAGAAGTTAAGGTTTTAATCAAAGATATTCTTAGTTACCCCTTCCAATTTTAAAATATTCAGTAAACAATGTTGATATTTTGAAGGGGCATTATCAAGAAAAACCATTATTTCACTCTACCAATTTCAGTAAGAAAATATTTTTCCAAAATCCAACCCTGTTAGCCTTTTACTTCCCGTTCTCATCTCATTGTATTAAACATATGTGAAATAATAATAATATATGCAAAGGAAATAAAACAGATATTATGAGCCAGAGAGACATTATCAAACATAGAAAGAACTGTGTTACGAGCCTTTTGAGGTCATTTTGCCAAATAAACAATTCATAATCAGTCTTGAGCAACGGTAGGTACGCTAATGTGTCAAATAGAATAGAAGATCATATAGTTCGTGCGATGATTTTATCAAACATAATAAAGCATGAGTATCACTATCTATGCGAGGATATTATCAAACAGATAATGCATGAGCTACTATCTATAAGATAAGATAAGAGTCCAAAATGATGAGATAACAGGGGGCACTACTACTCAGGTTGGAAGATAACATTTGAAACATGCTGTCTTTAACGCAAGATTTAAAGCCTTAAAATTTTCGCCCTATGACTGTTAATTTATTCGATTTGTTACTATGGAGCTAAGGTTAATTACAGTGTGTGCATGCAGACAGTCCAGTGTGTAAGTATAATATATACTTAATTACAACGATGATTTGAAAACGATCCAGGATAACTTACCTCGGATGAAGCTCAAAAAGTGACCTGACGCCCAGCCATTGCTAACTTTTAGGGACACATTATTAAAGTACATTTTGTTTGGTTGAGATAACATATCAGAGAGGGAGGAAGACTTATACAAACCTTCTGTTGCCATTAAAGTTTAATAACAAAGATGTTTCTAGTTATGTATTCAACCAGTGTGGTGTATAAAAACTAAATATTTCGTTATTGCATGGAATATTTTACCGCAAGGCTTTTTAGCGTTAGAAGGAAAACTCTAATGGCATCGAAAAGGTCTGTAGCTTCAAAATATTAATTTTAAGTACAGACCGTTTATTGTTAATAACAACTGAATATTGAAAATGTGTCTTAGACATGTGATAGTAAAATTCGACGTTTGTTGCAAGGAAAGAACATTATGGGAATTGTAAATAATGAGCTCTTAGTAAATTATTAATTTACAAATATTCTCAGTAAATCAACCAGCGTTTTAAATTCATAACCGAAGCAGGAAAACATTTGACTTTGATTTCTTCTGATCTGTTCGGCACATGAATATGATTGAGTATCACGTTGAGATCTTTGTGCTGCTGATCAAATGTTGTAATTTTTTTATAATTTTATATACGAAGATCCCACGAATAGCTTTAAACGTTTGATTTTATATTACTTGCCCTATTTATGCACCAAACACTTTCAAACACTACACAAATAATAAAGTATATTTTTAAAATATTCTGTGAAAATTAAAGCTCCCTAACAATTGTAGAAACAAAATGGTGACATATTGAAAATTTTACCATTTTGCTTCCTATAAAAATGCGTTTCTTGAATTGCCTGATTTTATTACTGCGTTGCAGTTTTAAAGAACAGTTATTTAGATTGTTGAAAACAGCTGTCTGATTGAAGAATATTACGTTTACTATAAACACATAACCTAACCTCCTCCATTACAGTTTTACTGATATTGAAGTTCGAGAAATGGCTTTTAATGTTGAACAAAAAGTGAAGTGTTGTGCCTGGGCCATTGCTTTTGGCAACATTACAGAAGCAATTAGACAATTTCAAGTTGCCTACCCAGAAGTTGAACCACCTAGCAATCAACAATAACTAAGTGGAAAAATCTTTTGTTAGAAACTGGAAATTTTGTAAAAAAGTACTCTAGAGGATTAAATGAGGAAAGAGAAGTCCTAGTATGTGCATCAATGCTCGGCTCTCCAGGTAAACCGAAATCACTAACGAAGGTTGAACTTGAAACTGGTGTTCTAAAGTCTTCAGTACAGAGACCAGTTAAGAAAAACAAAATTAAATTTTGCAAAAAGTCACCTACCACATAATCATTTTGAAGATGATCCGGATAGAAGAGTGGAATTTTGTTCTCGTATCATTGAGTTTCATGAGCTAGATCCTAATGGGCCTAGTTAAATTGTTTTTTTCAGACGAGTCCACTTTCTACCGCAATGGTGCTGTAAATAGGCATAATTGTAATTATTACAACACCAGTAATCCACACATTCTTGAACAAACTCTACTCAAATGAAAAGGAATTACTGTTTGGGCAGCTGTCAGTTGTAATAGGGTGCTATCTTACAACATTTCAGACAGTACAATGACTGGTAATAGGTATGAACAGGTTTTAAATGAACAAGTCTCATTTTACGGTTCCGGAAATGGATCAAGCAATCAAGATGGTGCTCCTCCTCATTTCGCAAATCCTGCCAAGCAATTACTAAATGACAACCTTCATGGATTGGTCGTGGAAGTAATTTTATAGATTGGTCACCCCGATCCCCAGATTTAACTGTGTGTGATTTCTTTCTATGGGGTTACTTAAAGGAACAAGTTTATACTCGTAGCTTCAATAATTATGAGCAATTAAAAAAATCAATTAAAGAGGAAATTCTCTGGATACCGCAGAATTTCTTTGTAAGAGCTTACGATTCATTTGGTAAGCACTGTTATCAGTGTGTCGCTGTGGATGGATTACTGTTCGAATAATTGTGGACTGAAATTGTAGGTTTTTTAAAAGCTATGTTCCAATTTTCTGATTGGAATGCTTTACTTCTCTAGAATATGACAATATATAATTTTACAAAACCAAAAATACTGTTTTTAAAGTATAGTTTTTCAAAATGCTACCATTTTGTTTAAACAATTGCTAGAGAGCTGAAAATTTTTAACTGAATATTTTTAAAACATATTTAATTAATTGTGTAGAGTTTGAAAATATTCGGTGATAAATGGGCAAGTAATATAAAATCAAACTTTTAAACCTCTTCGTGGGTACACTGGTAGTATGCCCAGGGTACGTGGATGTACCCTGTACACCCTGTACAGAGTATATGAAAAGTGTGCATGCCCCATATTAACCTTTAAACGACCGCACCTATAAAAACCAGTTTACATATGTAGAGTAGAAAAAGTGCACTTTTCTGTTAGCATTGCAAGATTGTCGCTGCCCATAAAATACCAAAGTTCGGGCCCAATTTAATAATTTGTAATGTGAACGCCCGTCAAGATTAATATCCTTTTAAAGGTCTTTATAAAACAAAATTAAAGCTGAAACAGAAGTTGCCATCTTTAGCCAGTAAAACCATATGTATTTTGGAAGCTAGGAACAGCTAACTTAAAGAACGAAATATTTTGAGAATAATACATAAAAATGTTCTTTTTTCAATCTTTACTGATTATTGTTACGGTAGTGTATCAATATTACTTGATTACTAAGAAAGTGCACGTGAGAATGTTTGCAGCGGCAAGTTAACGTTCTCTAGTCGTGAATATTAGATCTGATTGAATGTTTAGTTGGTGAGCAACATTACTTTATAGTTTATCATTCAATAAGCGTTAGTTTTAGGAGAAGGTAACAGCTTGAGTGGAACAGTTGGAGTAAAAGATGTGTACTCACCAGTGTATCAGGGTATGATCTCTGCAGGTAGTAGTAGTCGCTGTCGTACTTGGACGGCGCCAATACGTCTGGAAAGCTGACTACGCCCTCCATGGCTCCTCTGCTCCTGCCAGTCTTGAAGTTGAGATCATCACGGTCACGGTCACGGTCACGATCCCTCACTACGTACCCGGCAGTGTTCTGATCCTGCATCATCCTCTGGTACTGGAGGGCGCCCTCCCGGGCGTTCTCCTCCGACATCTTCTGCTCGTGCAGTTCTCTGGCGCGCTCGGACTGGATGAGCTCCTTGAGGTGCTGGAAGCTGCCGGTCTGCTGCGCGTTCAGGTGCATCTGGGTCAGTCCGTTGTTGCCGCCCACCAGTCGGATGGACGTAGGCTTGCGTCGGTTGTGCGGTTTCAGGTTGTGCGCCGAAGAGGTGATCATCTTTATCACTTCCTCGTAGGATTTAATCCTGTCCGGAGTGTTCTCCGGTATCCTGGGCCGCTGGATGTTGTGAACCAACCTACCGTAGATGTACGGTCGTTGTATCTTTCGCCCGCCCACACTGCGTACGCTAGCATGGTCCTCCCAGACGTTGTACGCGAACGGGTCGCGGTAAGTCGGTATCTCGTTGGTGCTCTCCGCGGCCCGAGATTGCCGCTTGGAGAATCTCCACATGGCTCGGAGCTCTTCGCAAGTGGGTTCCTTGCTCAGGTCCGGCGACACGGACTTGACCACCTCGGGCAGGTGTTCATTGTATTTGTCGCGTGGGGACGCGGCAGATGCGATCAGGAAATACAAACTCACTAGGCATGTGTTCAGAAAACCAGGACGCATTGTAACCTGAAACAATAAGACACACATAGTTAACGAAACAATAATTAATAGGAAAACTTGTAATAGATTTATTACGGAAATTAAATTATTCATAACCTATGAACCCAATTACCTTCTGGATTGACTTGCAATATAAAGAGCAACTATACATTTATAGAAAAGAAAGTCATCTAGATTTGACGATTAGGGTTCACACACTCATAAGGAGGTACTCGTAAAATGTAAAATTAAAACAGATAGAGAAGGTCCTATCTGGGGGTCTTCCTTGATTCCTGTGTAACATCGGGACTAACCATAAAACCACATTCTATTGGAATTTTTTCTCCTCAAACAAAACGACATCAATTGAAAAGAGTTCAGGACAATAGAATTTCACCTAGTGGTGATTAACTGAAATACCATACAATTCTAGATATGTAAACATGATTTAGAAGAAGTTAGTATATCCTTTTTTCGAAACCAAATATTACAAGTCTGTTACGAGCTAGACAATGGCATTTCACTAGTTTTAAGCTTAAGGGGAGTTTTTGAATGAGTTCAAACCAGAAGATTGGAACTTAATAGTCAGAGTCACCCAGAACATTTGAGATAGGGTTCATAAGCTGATTACAGAAAACACACTTCAGCAGAACAGGAAGATTAGGAGAAGATAGCCAACTTCATGAGAAAAACATAATAGTTCATCTACTGAGGAAGAACTTGATGGGACTACAGTTACTTTACTCCAGAAAGGTCGAAACTTTGCCTTTGCTTCAAAGGGAACTCCAATAGGAGACATAATTTCCTCGATAGGAACTGCAATTAAGAATTTTACAACTTCGGTAACAGAAGAGATCACTCAGGATGTCTCTACTGTGCTGAGAAAATAGAAGCCACCTTAGTCGAATTTAACGAAAGAAGAAAATATGGCCTGCGAGCTTTAAAATAAGATTCTAGAATAATTCTACCCGCGAATATAGGAAATGCGGCTTTAGATATTAGAATAGAAAGTTACAAGGAGAAAATGAGAACTTTCTAAAAGATAGTTCCTACAAACCAGTTAGAATCCTACTAAGAGTATACCACTTCGTTAGTATATAAAGCTATCAGATCTATCAGGGAAATCGAAGAGGCCCCAAAGAGAGGTTTGATTAACTCTGACGCAAAACCTGCACTACTGTATTAGGTTGTCGAATGTGCACGAAAAGGCATTCCGACGACGTCTATTGTCAGGTATGTTGGCTCAGTCACATATAATGTAGCCAGATATGTGTTATCCGATCGCGTGCGAAAGAGAGATTACGACGTAAATTACGAAACTTACATGTCAAAATGTGCCACGTTTAGGTCAAAGACGTCAAAATGAAGAACGACCGAAACTACCCTATCATCCCTGAATTCAAGCAAGGACAGACAAAATAAGGAGGACATTAGGGAGACAATTATCAAAAATGTACTGAAGCCACCCAACTAAAGAATTGTTTAAGACCAATGAAGGCCAAGATTCCACTGTGTACAGTTCAGTGTACACTGGGAAGACAAAACGTGTAATACCCACACGAGTGAGGGTTCAATAAGAGTAATCATCAACTCGTGTATATTTATATAGTAAACGTTTTGTTTCGCCGATGTAGACTGATTCACAACTACAAGAAAAATCGTAGACCCGAGGCGTATACAGAGAAATCGTGTCCTTCACAGGGCAAAATTATTTCACTTTAGAATCAATGTGGATACAGTTTTGATATTTTGGCTCCTTGTTATCGTCTTAATTTCAAAGAATTCGGAATGATAAAAGTACTTACAAACACTCCCTCCTACACCGAGTATAATAAAATAAAGCAATGAAAATAAGTTCAACAATGAAGTAGCATCAGATTATCAAAAATCTGGCAGCCCGTGATAAAGAAACTATATTGGTCGCTGATTGGTCACGGTAATATTTAATTTATTAAACTCCGGTTAACCACTGTAAACTTCCGCCCCATTCGCTTACTTGTGAAATTGCATTACTGATCCTGCCAGTGATGGTATGACTTCTTTTGACTGGAAATCCCCACATTGAGGCCGAAATTCAAGAATTAAACTGTACTGTGACAAAAATCCCATATTCATTAATTGAGTGATTTCAAAATGTGAATGGACTTGCAAGTCATCAGCGTACATGCTGTATGATCTTTTTTAAGTACAGAATAAATGTCCTTCACTTAAAGCATAAATAATAAAGGAACACAGATTTTACCTGTGGCACACATGTCACGACTTTCTAAAGTTGCGTTAACTTTTACACATGCCGTTTCTTTAATAGAACGATTTCAGCTGATTTAATGCATGGTCACAATTCTGTCTCTATGACTTAAGATAATGGTTGAATATTTATCGGTATAAAATCTGTACACGATACTGGTGCTGAGATCGTACTAAGAGAAAGGACAAGAGCACGCTTCCAATAAGATGAGGAAACGCTATTTATAGACGTATTTAAGTAAAAACGAGCCATCTAAGTCAATAGATGTTAGGTATAAACTCAATGATCAGTTTTGGTTTAACATCTCTTGACTGGAAATGGCTTTTTACAGGGTAATATTTCGCTAATTTAATTGTGCGAGCAGTGTTAGGACGATCAAACTGTGAAATGGAAAACATATGTATTTTAATGCAACCATACTTTCCTTTAGCATGAGAAATGGAAGGCAGTAAGGAAATTCAATGAAGTAATAAAGTAAAAAGTAAAAAGTAAAGAATGTCTTATTTTACCAGGCGAAGTTAGGGCTAAGAAGCCCTCTCTAACACTTAACCTGGGGACCAACGGCTTAAAGGTGACTTCCGAACCACCACCAATGGCCGGGCAGGCGGGCCGCTTGCAAGGACAGGATCGCTCAGCGGTCACCTGTCCAAGCAGCAGCCACGCTCGGCGGTGCTTGATCTGGTTATCTTGCGATAACCGCCGTACCCACTACACTGCGCCATTGGCATTTTAAGTAATAATTAAAATCAACGTATATTTTATTCCTGAATTTGGTAGATATCTACTAAATTCCTGAAATAAACGTATCTTTTTCTTAAATTGACGACGTATTTCGCTGTGGAGAGCCATTTTCAATTAACAGACCCAACCACAATAAGAAAACTACACTATTAAAGGTGTCGTTATAGGATTTATTATGCATCACATATAGGGCACAACTCTCACGCTTAAGATTTTTCAAAGATATTTACTAAATAATGAATAAATGATTTATTTCCTAAAAAAAACACAAATATAAGTATCAAGACAAAATCATATGCGTATTACATATGTATACTAACATAATATAAAATTCTATTATGACAAATAAAATATAATTTTATTAGGAAAATAGGGTCCCAAAGGCAAAGCCTGATGAGGGATTCCATCAGATAAGTTTATTTAAATAAAGAGTTCATTTGCGGTTGCAGACACTATAACTATCTATATCTTCTAATCCCATAAATTAATTTATTGTTACAATCTTTATGGCTTAGCAAACAGAATTAACAAAACTTAATCTTACCCTTCGTGAATTTAAAAATAAACAGAATATACTTATTGTAAAGAAAATATATGTTTAAACATCTCCACAAACCGCCAAACCAAAATAACAAATAATAAAGGTTTTATTTTATACACTGAAGCACGCCTATTTTACAGAAACTTAGTACACTATCATATTTACGTGCCACAGTAACATACACTATAAGAGAAAAACAAATTACTTATTGGATAATAGTTAACAGATACTCAACGTTGCTTCTGTCCATACTTAAAAGCAAGGTTTTAACACTTCTAAGGAATTTATTTAATTTTGTAATATTTTTTATATTTTGCGGCAACCTATTAAAAAGTCTTGGTCCTGTATAATTAAATGTTTTTGTATAAAAAGTTACATTAGGTTTAGGAACTCTAAAATTGCTAGCATTTCTAAGACCTTGTCTAAAAAAGTTAACATTTGATGATAAATTTCCACTAATTAAATAAAAAGCTTTTAAAAACTTAAATATATAAATACAACGTAACGGCAAAATATTCATACTAACAAAACATGGATGAGATGGTTCTCTTAATCTTCTCTTTAGAATTAATTTAACATACCATTTTTGAATGTTTTCCACAGGTTTTATTGTAGATCTATACGTTCCACCCCAAGAAATTATAGCGTATTCTAATCTACTATTTACTAAGGCAAAATATAAACAACGAAGAGTTTGGATTGGGCATACGTCCCGCAAGTGATATAAAAGTCTAATTCCTGTTATGAGTTTTGATTTTAGTTTAATTATATGCGTTTTCCAGCTCAATTCGCTATCTAGGATTACACCTAAATATTTTACTTCTCTGGTTGGACCGATTTCTAAACAATTTACACAGGTATTAATCGTATTTAGAAATCTAGAAATCTAGAATTTTAGAATCTAGAATCTAGAAATTTAGAAATCTATTCACGCTGTTCACTTGTCGATGCATGTATACGTTATAACAGCGTATACATTTTCCTTTCCTTCAAGAATCTTTGTTTGAGCCACCTTTGGACGAAAATGCGTGAAATTGAGATAGTACATGTTTATATTTGAAACACATTGATATAAAACTACTTTGTATCGATATTTCCAAACAAGCCCCTGCAAATATTATTAGACGAATACACTCGTATAAAGTGTAAATTACGATGTACCAAAAAACGTAATAATGACTGAGAAACCTTTATTTTGACACTCTTTTTGCAATAAGACAAGAATAAAACAGTTCTTACAAAGGTAAATGGGAATATTGGGAACACAACAAGCCATTCAGGATTCTGCAAAGCCAACAGACAATGTGATTCCCACTTTAACCGGAGTTTAAAAGAGCGCAAGTGAACAATGAAAAATAGTGACAGTCGTGTAAACAAAAAGCTCTTATATCATTGTAATAGAAGCATATTCAAACCCTTATTCTTTTCACGTTGTAAGGTAAATATTATTTCATATTAGTAACAGTGTCATTTCTGTATAACTAAAGATGTTTATTTTAAGAAATTGCAATTACAGAACCTATTAATCGGACCTTTTTGGGAACATTGACGTACACAGGTTTACTGCACAAACACTTCAGAGCAACTACAAACAATTGCTCACTCCAGGATGATTCACTACTCAATGGTTTAGAAACTGTCCAGTAGGGTCTCCTCTGGGTGGAGTAAAAAGTGGTATTGCTACTTTCATCTCAATGGATTTTCAGGAACGTCATGTTACTAACCGTACATTTTGAGGTACCGAAATGGATGGTGACTTGTTGAACGGATCAACTGCTCTGCAGAGGAGTTCGGTTTATGTGGCTGAGACTCTCTCAGTTACGTATGGTGTTTAGGAATTACAAGGCTGGATGATTGAAACACTCCAGAGCAATTATAAACAATTGCTCACTCCAGGATGATTCACTACTCAATAGTTTAGAAACTGTCCAGTTGGGTCTCCTCTGGGTGGAGTAAAAAGTGGTATTGCTACTTTCACCTCAATGGATTTTCAGGAACGTCATGTTACTAACCGTACATTTTGAGGTACCGAAATGGATGGTGACTTGTTGAACGGATCAACTGCTCTGCAGAGGAGTTCGGTTTATGTGGCTGAGGCTCTCTCAGTTACGTATGCTGTTTAGGAATTCCAAGGCTGGATGATTGAAACACTCCAGAGCAACTATAAACAATTGCTCACTCCAGGATGGTTCACTACGCAATGGTTTAGAAACTGTCCAGTAGGGTCTCCTCTGGGTGGAGTAAAAAGTGGTATTGCTACTTTCACCTCAATGGATTTTCAGGAACGTCATGTTACTAACCGTACATTTTGAGGTACCGAAATGGATGGTGACTTGTTGAACGGATCAACTGCTCTGCAGAGGAGTTCGGTTTATGTGGCTGAGGCTCTCTCAGTTACGTATGCTGTTTAGGAATTCCAAGGCTGGATGATTGAAACACTCCAGAGCAACTATAAACAATTGCTCACTCCAGGATGGTTCACTACTCAATGTTTTAGAAACTGTCCAATAGGGTCTCCTCTGGGTGGAGTAAAAAGAGATATTTGTGAAACATCACTATTTTGAAACATTGGCACTATCGATATTTTGGAAGACCAAGGAGGAGAACAGTAATAAAGAAACATAAAAGGAATTAAATAAAGGAAAAAGGAATTTTGCCCTAATGACCTACCATAAATAATGTTATATTCCAGTAATCGCCAACATCAAGAAAATTATTAACACCAGCAAGAATTATGAGTGATCCTACAATAAAACATTGAACAACATTTCGTATGGACAATCTAGTTGAAGCCTCTTGTGGGCGTTCAGGTTCGGACCCAGCCAACGCAAAAGATACGCTTGGGTTACCAGACATATCTGTCTTCTTGAGAAGAAGCATGAGGTTCATAGTGTTCAAGACCTTCCTTAAATCATACTGAATGCCGACGATTATTTGAAACACTTATCAATTAGTGCAATCTAAATGATTCAAATTGCAGGTCCGTATGACCATTATTACCTTTTTTAGAAAATTAATCACTTAAGGATTAGTTTGCGTTATACATGTCATACATACACTGGGTTATACCATGAACAAGATTAACCCTTATAGAAGATTATGTTTTTTCCCATTGTGACCATTCTAATTTTGAAAAGGTAACTGGATTCTTTCAACCAAATTTAGCTGATACACAATACGTTTGTTGTGATTTCGGACACGTTAAACTTATATTTTATCTGTTAAGTTAGTTATCCACCTGAGCAAGAGATCAGATTGCACATCTCGAAATGTTATTGTTTCACTTAGCATGTATAAAATTCCTTTACCTTCACAAGCTCTCACCTTAAAAATGTTTTAAATGAAGATTGCTAATCTTGGTTTGAGTGTTAAAATTAATACGAGTATACTGCGTTTGTCAGAATAGTTTAATCGATGGTCGGTACAGTGACAATCAGTTGTAAATACACAGTTGTTTATCATCGATGAATAATGCTTATTGTAAGAAATCTAGACTGACTAACTGAATATGCATGGGCTAAAATTGCCTCTTTTGTAACTACTTAAGGAGCACAAATAAAAAATTGCAAAGTTAGTTAATATTTATTCTTTTTTCACACAAATACCCTCCTACCCCATCTAAGTCTCTTTCTTGCTGATCCAGCAATAACATTTATTCAGTTTGTGATAATCTCTCTTACCATCAGCTATAAACCGCTCATTTATTGTTAGGTCACTTTCTTACCCATTATTACAACGTATCATTAATGTGTCATTAACTGTGATGCACATATAAAACCACTCTTTTAGTATATTTATAAACATGCAAACTAACATGTCTGTAACAAGCTATCAAGGTATTCCAAGAAGTTACTTTTGACACAATTCGGATATATCCCGTATCGTGTCCCACTGGTATTAGTATCAAATCATTTATCATGTGCAATGGAACAGCCTAGTAAAGCAGTTGGGTTATTGGGTGGTGTGACCCAAGGTAGCACGTTGCAATTTTAACACTCTCTAAAAGTCGTATAAAAAGCTCAAAGAGCTGCTTTCATTTCACTACAATCTACAGCACCTCTTTCCTTAAGACTAGGTCTGAAACCGAGGTGGAAAAGTCCCTTTTGGCTTACACTTGGCTGATACATTCCTTCCTGTTGTGCTTTAAGCTAAGTTAGGTTCCGCTACTCTGTTATTTATTTACTTTCTATGGGCAATAAATAAATAAATAAACTCATGGAAATCTAATATATATATATATATATATATATATATATATATTTTTTTTTTAATCGCGTTGTCGGTATGGCCTTCTTGTTTGAGGTCCAACCCTTTGATATTTTATAAGTAATTATAAAAGGCGTATTTTGGAAATTTAGTGTAGTATAAGTAAAACTTCTAGAGAGCATAAAATTTTAAATTTTCCTTTGTTGTAGATATACCACACTACTATGGAGGCTAAATAGCATGGATAGTTGTCTGAGCAGAACAAACATGGCAAGAAATATACTACCAAATGTTCTTATTGTAATTTGTATCATATCTTGTAATAGTTGGATTTTACCTTTCATACTTTTTTCTCTCGTAGGAATTTTAAATATACTTACATAATATATACTTTGATTAATAAATAAAAGCGGTAAACCGTTATAAGTATCGTACCCTTCTATCCGACATCTAATTCTCTGAATCTATCCAGAGCAGTACAAAGAAAATTGATGCAATTATTAGATCATCACTTGTGAATAGTTTCGTATTAATTTATACTCTGTAATAATGTAACTTGCCTCGTCTAGTTCGTGTGTGACCTACGCAGTTATTAACAATTACGAATCTGGTTTACGCAGCGACCACGATACGAAGCTGTACTGTTAAAGATGACTGATGATGACTGAAGATTTCTATGCACTACATAGCGGGGCGTAAACACTATTAGCTACATCAACGCTGTTAGGGTTTTCTGAATCAAAATAGCTGAGACCGTTTCTATCAAAGAAACGACAGTGTGTAAAAGTAGATGACGCTATTTCGGGAAGTCGTTACTATGAGTACCACAGGAATCAATACTTGATCCTTTCTTATTGGCGAACTGAAACTGGTTCATGGCACACAAGTGACATATTAACGTAGTAAGGTTATGATTTTAATGTAGCTGTATATATTTAAATGTTATTTTTACTACTTCCTAAGTATATATAGTATTTTATATTTTTAATACAATAAAATGGATTAAATAAGAATGAATACAAATTTATACTTCACATAGTGAACAAAGGTTGATTGAGAGGTTGCTCGATCGGTAGTGAACTTGAAGTAGCCTTTACTGTATAAGACTTCAGATTATAATTCTGTGAAAATAGGAAAAGATCTACAGTTTGGCTCATCATGAAATTAATATTTTGTATACGTATTTAACATAACAGTTCATTTGTTACACTCCCATCTATATACTATTCAACTCCGTCTGACGACTATACCGTACCAGTTTGATTGGACGCACAAATGTTTGGTCTGCGATTCTCCATACACAATCGAACCTGGCCGCAAACGGACCTAACCCGGGACGTACGTGGTTTACGCGTGTTTGTGGCCGAGGTGGGTAAACCAGAGCTTTGGTCAACTCGGTGCAATGTGGTTTGCCCGTCACCACACACTACCAAACCCTAGCGATGAATCGACGAACCAATTTACCACAAACTATCAAACCCCAGCGATGAATCGACGAACCAATTTACCACAAACTATCAAACCCCAGCGATGAATCGACGAACCAATTTACCACAAACTATCAAACCCCAGCGATGAATCGAAGAACCAATTTACCACAAACTATCAAACCCCAGCGATGAATCGACGAACCAGTTTACCACACACTATCAAACCCCAGCGATGAATCGAGGAACCAATTTACCAAACACTATCAAACCCCAGCGATGAATCGACGAACCAATTTACACTTTATCAAAACCCCAGTGATGAATCGACGAACCAATTTGGATAGTGTATTGAGGCTTTGGTTTTCTCGTAGGCTCATAATTTTTAAACTTCTCTTAGAGTAAATTTTGTCATTTAAATCCCGTTAACTGCTCCGGACTCTAAGAAACTAATAAGAGTACTAATAATTAAAAAAAAGTTAAACGACTACTAAGAATCACTTTCACGGCCGTTATCAGTGAAACTATCCGAATCAAACGTCTTATCGCTGTAAAGATAACTGACTTACGCAACTGGTCAGGCGAGCTTGGGGCTCCGTCTTTTGTCTATAGAACTTGTACCAATGAGTGAATAATATTTTATTACTCTTCCAGGCATTTGTAATCAAATCCTCTATAATTGTGTTCCGTTACATAATAGACAATATCTCGAGGGATGTTTCCGTTCCGAGCCAGACTGCTCGGAAACTAGAAATTCGTTCTAATCTTGTTCTGACAATCATAAAGACTTTTTTCTCTGTTTACATTAATGTCTAAGTATATGAAGTATCATAGAAAACTTTTTAAGATTTGGGAACGACGAAAGGTCTTTAAACATCCTAACTTAGTAAACCTAAATTTGTTTTCACATATTTGTTTCTTAAAATAATATAAGTCTTGCCTTGTTGATATGTTTTATGACTCTTGAAAAAGTATTTCTGTTATATGAGTTATAATATATTTTTCTTATTATTTATAAGGGCATAAAACACAAGGTCGTATCAATGCACGTATCACATTGGTAATTCAGAGAATAAGCTTCACGAAGTTATCAAGTACACCATTAACAAAACAATAATATCTATCAGAAGATTAAAACCAAGTAGAATAAGCTAAGATGCTCTAAGAGGGCTCTCTAGATAAAATATGACAATTTAATAACGAAAAACGATAACATCATAACAAACAACGCTTTGAAGTTAGTGAAGGGGCGGAGGAGGGTTGTAAAGGGACCCACCTTTTCTAATAACAATACAAAGGCAAAGGTTTCTAAAATTAATCAGGTACGTGTTTTACATTGTATTCTTGAGATAAGGGATGTTATTCTAAAGAATGCCAAAAGTTTCATGATAAAGCACTCGTCATTCCCCAACAGATCGACTAGACATGGCGGTAGTTGACAGAAGCGTCGTTGTTTGGAGTATACCTGGCATTCGCTCAAAATATGCTTGATACTGAGAACCACTCCGCAACGCGTACACCCCGGGAGGTCACTGCAGGTCATGAGGAACCCGTGAGTCAGCAGTGTGTGTCTGACTCGCAATCAACACCACACTACTTCCTCAGTGCGTTTCACGCGGATAGCTTTCCCGCAGGAGACTACAATATGCTTTATAACTCTAAGTTTGTTGCAACACATTAGAGACCAAGAGTTACCCCGTCACTGCAGAAAAGAATAGAGTAATAAGCACTCCTAGTGGCCCTATCTGGAAGCATTGCCAGAAACTCCCGCGTGACCGGGAACCCACAGATGTATACCTTCGATATTTCGAACTTGAAGCCAGTGAATGGCACATCGGATGTCGTGCACGACGGTTGAATGCATGTCCTTAATTGCTTGTAAACCACTTAGCAAGTCGGAGCAGATTACCAGCCTTCTATTCCTGGGTAAAACGATGTTCAATGCTTTATAGATAGCGGTCAGCTCTTCCGAGTAGACTGATGCTACCGAGGGTAGACTCAGCCTGTACTACAACTCGTCGTTAAGAATGCACATCTGGTGCTATTTTCGGACTTGGATCCGTCAGTATAAACTACGTCGCAAGGAGCTTGCTTCCTTCTCAAGAGTTCCCTGCAAGTTTTCATGAACACCACATTAAGATTAGTTTCCTTTTTGAACTTGTGAAGAAAAGATTGACTTCTGGACCTAATATTACCTTGTGAGGAGTATCGTTCTGGTGACATAGACTTACTTGGTATTTCTTGATATCATGTTCTGGCGTTTTAGCCCTTACTCCAAAGGGAGATTAATCATTAAAGCTATCTTAAAAGACGTTGATTAAATTGCTCTCAAATACATGCTCATATGCTGGATTTTTAGGGTTTTCTTTGAGGGAGTGGAGGTAATTGGAGGTTAACTGCGTACGTTTCTTTCCTTTAGCTAGGTGTAGGACTGGAGCGAAATGCACCAGTAGCTAGCCTAATTACAGAATGGTGAATAGGGTCCAGCATTCCCAAAGTGCTTTGTCGAGCTGAAGAATAAACTTGAGAGCCATAGTCAAGACACGAAAGGACAAATGCTTTGTAAAAACTTAGCATACATGTCCTGTCCACGCCTCACTTGGTCCCAGTAAAAGAGCTCGGAGCACATTTAGTCTCTGCGAACATTTTGCTTTGAGGGATTTAATGTGGGGGATCCATATCAGTCATGAATCAAATGTAAGGCCCAGGAACCTCACATTCCGGCTTGATGTTATTTGGGATCCTTTCGAAGTAAGAATCGGTTCCTCGTGGTTCCTTAGTTTAGAGAATGTGATATTTTGGGTCTTGGAGGTAGAGAACAAGAACTCTGTCCTTCGACTCTGATATTCCAACCAATTTATGGTTAGCTGTAGCGAACGCTCTTCCGTAGCAAGTCGTCTTGCTTAGACGTAATTGGCAAAATCGTCTACAAACAGAGAACAGTGCACAGGACTGCGAACACAAGCTGTTATACCGTTACAACAAATAGCGTACAGATCCATTCCTCTGTCGCACTCCATTCTCAAGACCTGTTGTTCTCGACAACGCTGTCCCGAGTTTTACTTGGGATTTTCGATCGGCCATAAATCTTTGAATAAATAGCAGCATGTTTCAACTCACTTCCAAAGACGAAGAAGAATGCAACAACTTGCTTCCGCTCAAGGAACGCGTCGTGTATGAAGGCCTCCAAGGAAACCAGTTGAACGTCATTTGGTGTAAGCCGCACTGCTCTTTTGAAAGGAAATCGTTCTTTTCAAGAAACTAAACGAGCCTTCGGTTTACTATCCGCTCCAGTATCTTTGAAAGGCAGGTGGTGAGCGAAAAAGGTCGGTAACTGGAAGGAGACAGTTTATCTTGCCTTGGTTTGTGTAAAGGCATGACGTGCGATCCAATCCATGCTCGTGGGAGAGTTCGTTCCTTAAACACTCTATTGTACAGTCCTTACCTGCTGCGGATAGACATTGCAGCATGGCATAGTGTACGTCGTCCGTACCTGGAGCAGAGTTTGTTGTAGCGAAAAACTTATATTTAGAGGGCATTGATGTTCATTAGTGAACGAAAATGCAAGAAGCAAGTGGAAGTAATGACATACTCGGCTCGGGTATCCCCGTGGTCAATATATACGTACTCCTACAAAATATGAGCCCACGAGGGAGTCAGTTCAAGTGAATTTGGCATGATCGTTATAAAGGGGTTGTATGGGTGGTGATGGAAAAGAGGTAGTTAGTGATAAAACTAAGATAGTGATAGTGATCCAGACTGTATTCCTGGTACTGAATTTGATGATTACACTGATGTCATGAAAGAATCAGGTAGAATTTGCTGCTACCTACAGGTACCATGGTTTATGTGGGCTGGGAATTAGACTAAAAAAATCAATATTTGCATTTATCTTCTTGAATTGATACTATTTATTTTAGAATATAATTGACATTTTGAGTATTAATTCACTAATGAAGTAGTTGAAATTATTGTTATGTAAACTCATCTTGCTGATGAAGTTCTAAATTGATTCATATGGAATAAGAACTGTATACATTTAAGTAGTAAACACAAATTTTTCTAGTGGCCATCTAGAAAATGTAGTATTACTAAAGCCTATTGATAACAGGTTGCTATACAAAAATATGTAAATTTTCAACACCTAAAGTGTTTACCAAATTTGCCAAAATTGTTATAATATCATTTAGAAAATCTCTTTCTAATTGTATTAACTATAATAACACAAGTATTAGCCAGGAAAACTTTGTAGTTGGGTATTTTCTACACCGGTTGGGAAGGGACTATGAGTAGCTAGCACATTGAACAGAGTTGAATATTGAGAGCTAAGCTCTCTTTGAGCTTCTTCCCAGCTTTAGGAGAGGAACTCAATTACAGAAGTACACCTCTCTGTATACTGTATTACAAATAACGATACCATCTCTATCGTCTGCCTTTAGTTATACTAATGATAACCATTATTGTACCAATAGCCATCGTTAAAATAGGACAATATTAAACTAATTTTTTCTGTTCAGAATTGCAATTTTCAAAAACGTATATGTACTTTATACTTTTAAAATTGAAAATTCATGTAGAACATCTAATATTTAGAGGTAATACGCATAGTTCACAATTAAACTCCCTTTCGATAAATAAAAATGTATAAATTTGCCTTGCATAGTAGTCATTAATAATTTGGAAAACCATAACTTTAAAAGTCTTTTAATTTGCAAATCTCTTTTTCAATATATGATATGAATGTTTAGATTGTTTTTGTGACATTAGAATCAACATTTGCAATTTTAATGCGACATTTAATTTTTAATTTTAAAACCGTTCCTGTTACATTGTCCTATTTGTACATTTTTATTTCCTTCAATAAGCTTGCATTAATTTTTTTAAGTAATGTATGAAAAATATATTTATAAATAATGTTCTACATGTAACATTCGAAACGTGTAAATAATTTGGACGTACACTAAGAATTAAATCAATTAGGTCAAACATAATATGGCTTTGAAACCATACTCTCGGTTAATTTGAAAATTTAAAATAATGAATATACTGTAAAACGATTAATTGGAGTAGATAATGCAAGAAGATATATATTGTTCTTTAGATAGAAGTTTTACTTATTTCACTGATATTTTCGGTTTCATATCGTTTATAATCTCTTGGTTGATGCATAGAATTTAAATTATAAAATTGTCTGTAAAATTTTCATTGTATTAAGCATATAGTTGGGTTTATTGGATGTGGAATTATTGGTCTACTGATAAATGAATAAAACAATCAAACTGGTTAGATCATTCACACTTTCTAACATGGAAGTAAACTGACTGAAGATGGTTTCTAATATACCGTAGAATACGTTTTATACGCTATAAGTTGCCAATGGCGTAGTGTAGTGGTTACAACGGTTATCGCTAGATAACCTGATCAAGCAACGTCGTGCGTGGCTGCCGTTTGGATGTGCGACCGCTGAGCGATCCTGTCCTTGTAAGCAGCCGTCCTGCCCAGCCATTGGTGGTGGTTCGGAGGTCACCTTTAAGCTGTTGGTCCCAAGGTTAAGTGCTTCTTAGCCCTAACTTCGCGTGGAAAAATAAGACATATTTTCTTTACTTTACATTTTAAAATATTGAACGGGATGTGATGATCCCCCATGCTCGACAGAATGTTATTTTACTTAGCGTGCTCTTTTTTTAACTCGATCTTGACTCCCAACATCTGAGCAATTTCAACAGTTTTTGGGTTTAGCTACGGTTCACCTTGCTGTTAGTGCTGCGTCTGGAAATTGATTATGTTACAGACTTGACTCCTGGAATCTGGAGCCACGTTCGTCCTCCAGATCGATAAAAGTCGACGACGAAGAAGCTCAACACGAACAATTTACACCGTTTCGACATTAGAGACTACTAGGTTACAAAGTATAGAATATAGTGTAATCCAGATGAGTTGTCATCTCATTGTCTCATCTGGTGCACAAGTAAGTACAGTACGATGTTACTGACACGATCTCTATACGGCACGGTGGAGTTTTCTACACACAAGGTAGCCATATTCGGAAGGGTTTATTTAATATCATTAATCATCATATAATTCAATAATAATACATAATACATCATTGTACACAAAGGTATTATTATAAACACAGTTTCCCCGTTGCGTCTTTCAACGTTTTTGGTCTTAAAAGCGCGATTGGGCATCTTTGAAATAAATTTATACGTTAGTTTATTCAAAAAGATTATTCAAATACCGATTTGGAAAACTCGAAAACGTGTTACTTCTCAAAGCTACAAGCTTTTAGAACGGTGATTGCTCCTGGATTTCGTTGGTAATGGAAACTAAACGAATTTAGTCCAACACATGTGCACGATAAAATATGTTCATAACTGACACCATGGCAACCCACATTTACGACCTAAAAGTCTTTCAACTTTTCATTTTATAGCGAGTCATGCTAGTCCAGTGTCTCTACCAACCGCCAGTAGAAGCCCTAGTGGAAACGTAGCAGTACCGATGTAGAACTTTAGCCTGTATAGTCAATGAAAATTACAATTCAAAGAACCCTCAATGTAAAAAGCTCCGAGAAAGGTCTTTATATCAAAACATGTATAAATTCTGATTTTAAATTATGCATATAATCTTCTTGTGAAACACTCGTGCCAAGATGAAGCTCTGCCCTTTTATTAACAGTTTTATAAACTTTAGTCAAGCAAATAAAGTATTTTATAAACTTCTAGATTTATACTTAATTGCAGAGTCACAAGTAAAAACAACTCGTTATGTAATAAAGCCCCATTGTCACATAATTTCTTTATAATAGTAGTTCGTGTTATTTTGAATTTACCTTTTTCATTTACATTTGTGACGTTCTTTATTGTTGTGTAAGTAAAAATCAACACCATATACCAACAAGAAAAATAAAACTTAAAAAGAATATAAGACTGGAATATACGTAAACAAAAAGGAAGGCCGTAAAAGTAATATTCAGGTATTTAATGACTATTACCTTCAGACATAGCCATACTTCAAATAAAAAGGCGTCTCCAAACTCTTAGCGAGATAAAAAACACAGAAAAAACAAGAACTTAGTCTTCTTGTTTCATATGTTTTGACATATCAATATTCACATTGTATATCTACCTAAATTTGTGTGCCTATATACAGTGGGAGTTAAAAGTATGGATACACACTGTTAAGTTTTTGTTGGATAAAGATGGAGGGATGAAACTAGGGATACCTTTCTAGGAACTAGAAGTGAAATTTTTAATCACTGTTACGACTTTTCCCAAAATTGGATTTGGGGGAGGGGGTGGCTCAAAAGTTTTAAATGTAAAGACCCATTAAGTGACACTTCATTTGAAATGTTTTCATAAATGAAGAATAACAGTTGAAACTAGAGCTTTTATCTCAACCCAGTACAAAATGGCAGCTCATTGAAATTAATTAAAAATTAATTAGAGCAAAACATAAACATCCACATTCAGAAGGTGAATAACTTCAACAGAAAACCGCTTTCCTTATAAAAGGTTTTATATTAATTGCCTGCTGCAGGACAGGCCTTCCTTGTCTTATCTTATCAGTTTTGAGGAAGTCCAGTACCATGTTCAGTTTCTGGTTGGAATTAACAAAACTAAGACGTGTTTTTATGATAATTTACGTTGAAATGGAGTGTTTAAGTGAACAAGAGCGTATTATAATCCTGATGATGCGAGGCTACGGAGACCGGGCGAGATCTTATGATGAAGTAAGGAATCTATTTTATGACATTTATCCCAATCGAAACCCTGTATTTAAATCAGGAGTTCAAAAACAATCCCATGTTTCCAGGAATCAGGCAGCGTTAAAGACCGCCCCAAACTTGCTCGACAAAAATCGGCTACGTTTTAAAGTCTGTTGTAGAAGATCCTCATGCCTCAACAAATGGGTTTTTTGGTAAATGGGCAAAGTTGTAACAGTAACTAAAAAGTTCACTTTTACTTCATTTCCTAGAAATGTGTTCCGAGTTCCAATCCCTCCATCTTTATCCATCAA
Organism: Homalodisca vitripennis; assembly: GCF_021130785.1. Classification (NCBI taxonomy): domain Eukaryota; kingdom Metazoa; phylum Arthropoda; class Insecta; order Hemiptera; family Cicadellidae; genus Homalodisca; species Homalodisca vitripennis. The sequence continues at coordinate 144,005,010 of NC_060215.1, forward strand.
AAACTAAACAGAGTGTATCCATACTTTTAACTCGCACTGTATAGTTCCTCTTTGTAAAGTAAAAGGGCGAAATCTTGGGAGTACAGCCCGCATAGTAGGTAGATGTGGGGATCAACTGCACCAGTTTGTTATTATTTACCGAAACTCAAAGAAATACTTAACTACGTCATTTTGGGGAAGAGGTTACAACCCAAAGAAAAAGCCTGTCATAATCATGTCATACATAGTCTTGAAAACAACATCAATCATTTTTAATTATTAAAATAATAAATGTTATAATAATTCTTTAGTAAATTGTTTACAATTGAATATATGTGTAGAGTTTTAAATATTGCAGTAAATGATTCGAATCAGGCATTGGCTATTTATTGGTATGTGTTTTTAAATATACGCTCCTTTTAGAAACACTATTCTGGTCTATAAGTCTCAAAGCTTTGTAGTGGTGTAGTCGATTTAATTACATGGCCACTCAGTACACAACGACGTTGCATTGTACCTCCGCCTTTACAAACTTTGTGAATTCGGAAATATTAAAGTACTATTGTCTGTAATATGTGGTGGTTATTACCCAAATGAAAACCAAAATATTAATCTCAACCTAGGGTCGTATTAATAGCGATAGGATCAAACTGTTATCGAAAGCAAATAAGGGATTCAGAATCGTTGTAAGCCTTGAAATGTTCGTTAAGTCCTACTTCCGTTACAAAATCAAACGTATAGCACTGAAATATTAAAAACAAATGGTGTTTCAAAATTGTCACCAAATAATAATTATTGTGCACCTGATGAGACAATGAGAATTCCTCCTCACCTAGATTACACTATATTTTTGGTCTTTTGTTGTTCTGATCTCGAAACGATGAAAAGAGTTCGTTTTGCGCTTTTTCGTCGCCGACTTTTACTGGATCTCTTCAGACGAACGTGACTCCAGATTCCAGGAGTCAAGTCTGAGACAGCTTCAGACTCCAGATGCTGCACTAAAAGTCTTTACGCCATTGTTACGTTACGTCTAAAAAATAATCTATGTTTTTATTGCTGTACATACTAATATAGGAGATCTCTTGAATCCTAACATATTCAAATTTTGTATTAAATGTATTTTTGAAAACTCCTCGGCCATTGGATATAACATGGATATTTACAATACTTAACCATATACCGTAGCTAAAATAAACTACACTATTTGGTTTTAATTTTTCATAAAAATATATTAAATTTGTTGTGTTTGGATACTATTCCATATTTATTATTACTATGACCGAAGCAGATGGATTGAAATTTATTTATACAATGGAGTTACAGGTAGCAAAAAGACCATTCCTTTCCACCGACATGGATATCGACACCTCACTAATTTAATGAAGAGAACAAACTAATATACTTATTGTACGTTGTATTTTAGCGCGTTAAAGTTGGAATCCCAATTATTTCAAGGCAACTTATACTATACTTCAATTGATAGTGCATACTCGTAATTACTTGTGAAAATAGATCTGAAATCATTTAAGTTTGGTGGAACTTTTATAAGTTACTATAGAAAGCTGTATACCAGAAAAATATCCAAAGTTGTAAAACCCTCTTCTAAAATAAGATATTTAACAATAACACAGAGCGTTTATGTGGATCTGGGTTCACTAAAACACGATAAAAGTTTCTCTTAACAAGGAGAAGAATTGAAAAGTAAAGATTAATGGTATTATAAACTTTAAAAAATTATGGTATTGTTGAAAATAAACTACTTGCTTAAACAAAGAAATTCGAATACAAGAACACATTTTGAATTATTAATCAAAAAGTAAATGATTACTTTAATTGTATTATTTTAGGGGAAACGTCGAGAAATTCCAATGAACAAGTATGCAGCAAAATGTGGATAGGAGGTCTGGTTGGCCTGTGTGAGGTGTGGAAGGGAAGGTATACAGGTCACTGGGATGTATGTGTGCAAGTTTGGAGTCGGATGGCGCTGATCAATAAAGTTACTTCTGCCGCCTGGAGCAGTGACTTAACTTTACCAATCCGGTGACTTAAAATCGTTACCATAACTATAAATATGGACGTAGCCGCGGAGGTATCTCGTCAAATTTAAATACGCACACTGCGAGCATAGTGTGTATTATAGGTAAATATGTTTTGTACAGTATTTAAATCAGATTAATTTATTATTATTATTATTAGTAGTAGTAGTAGTAGTAGTAAGATATGAATTTATAATAATTTCCAACACAATTTATTGAAAAATTTTTCTAACACAATACACAACACAATATAGGTGGCAGCTTACTATATACCTATTGTATACGAACACCTCTATCTATGAACTCATTCACTTAATATAGAGATCAGCCACTAGAAGGCCCTAAATCGAAATTATTTACACATTTTTTCCACGTCCCTTTTGTCTCTGCCTCTGGTACCACACACTGCTCAGAGGACAGACATAACGCAAAGAATGATAAAGTAGGATGTGGGATAACCCCCGACGGATGTTTTAAAGTTTGCTTTTACATATTTGATTTGTGGAGCACACAAGAACATTATTCCATGATGATACATGGACGGTTTATTCAAAAACAGGTTTTAGAAGCTTAAAAGAACAAAAGTTACGAAATACATAATAATGCTACGGCGTATTTGAAATAAATCACACCCACGTGCTCAGCCCACGATAGCCAGCCGCATGTCGTGAACCCAAAACCAGCGTACGTTTGTCAAACAGTCTCAAAATCAAAAAGTTCTAGATGGCACCCATTCGCATTTTTTAAAAATTTTTATCTGGACTAACCAACAACAAATTCTAAAAAACAAAACGTACCTAAACTATACTTCAATCTAAGAACAATTAATATTCCTTAAGGTTTCTGAATTTCAAAATGAAATAGTTGTATCTCTCCTAATAAGGCATTGTAGAACAAAACGGAATTGGGCGTTGATTTTCAGATAATGTTCAACAACTGTTGTTCCTAACAATTCTTTAATAACTCGTAAAATTTTCAGATGGCTGCAGCACAAAAGTTAGAGAATTGTACGATAGCATACATATTCACAAATATGATTACTTACATCCAATTGCAACCAAATCAAATCCTAATTTTTATAAACCCATGCTACCTTGAAAGGTTCCAAAACGCTCGACATTTTGTGTTAATAGTTGATATCAGTAATTGACGAATTAATATTAAAACTAATATTGTATCTTTAATATGATATTTTGAGATGATAGCAAGGCATGAAATCTATCTCCTGTCCGATTGCGGTATAAGGGATATGTTTCAATGTATTATCCTTATATACAGCCTCACTCAGTATAACTGACTCACTCACTCACTCACTCACTGATATATAGATACAAATTCCAACATACTTCTCGAAGTGCTAGAAACTTGAAATTTGGCATACAGTATACCTTTTGCAATATAACCCGCAAGAAAATGTTTTACTTTTAAACCCCTCAAAAAATACGAGAAATTTCGCGCATTTTTCATTGCTGCAGGCTTTTTTTGTAAGCCCGTTAGCGGGTGTACCGTTGCAGCTAGCTCGGATCTGATGAAAAATCGCTAGTCAGGAATGAAGCGAACTACAAAAAAGGCCCAGTGACTTTTTGTGCTATCTCCTGTGGTTAAGCGGCAAAACGCTGGAATATTTGACATTCCAGAGATTTTTTCGCTTAAAATAATGTATGGGGCCCGATAGCGGTCAAACGGTTGGTCGCAGCTAAAATCTGGTTGACCCATTAAATTATAAAATTACATGATCTACAAAAACAACCTAGTGAATTTTTGCCCTATTTCCACCGTTTGGGCGCAAAACGTGATTATGTGTAATTTTTTTGTCATTTTCATGTGAAAATTTAGTTTTTGGGGTCGGTACCGGCGAAACCGTTGGTCGGGGGTCAAAACAGGCTGATAGCAATATTTAATAAATTACGTGTTCTACAAAAAAGGTCCATTGACATATGGCCCTATCTCCATCGACTAAGTCGCAAAACGTGGTTATGTGCAAAACTTACGTATTATCACGTGAAAATTTACTTTCCGGGCTCGATCCCGGCCAAACCGTCGGTCGTAGCTCAAAATAAGTTTTATATCAAAACTAGGAAATTATGTGATCTATCTTTTGCCCTATCCTCAATTGTTTGGCCGAAAACCCCGATTAAATGGAAATATGTTATAATTTTTACGTGAGAAACTATTTCTGGAGGCGGTAGCAGCCGAACCGTCGGTCGTAACTTAAATATTAAATGTTCAATAACTCAAAAGTAATGAGATCTAAAAAAAGGCCAAGTTTTTTGTCGTATATCCTTGCGTAAGCCCTAAAATTGCTCTTAATGGAAAAATCTTGTTGTAATTTTGATGCTACTATAATTTGTGCAATTCATTCTGGTCCCGAATTATCGTCATTTGGCGGAGCGTTAGCGAAGCGTCAATAGTAGATGGGAACAGAGTAGTTTTTAATTAATTTCATGAAATAGTGGTTCACTGTCAAAACTCTGGCGAGGAGTGATAATCTCCGGAGTTAAATAAACCCCCTGATTAACTTATTATTTTGATAAAAACTAATGTGCGCATATTCTCGTAGCACAGGCATAAAACCCCTTTTGTACGGACTTACTCATATTATACAAAGTCAAACCTACGTCCTGGTGTATCAGAAACTTAAAATTGGGCATAATTCTATATTAGTCCGTGTATCCACTACAATTTGGGACCTGGGGGCGTAGCCCCCAGCGAGCCGAAGGCGAGTTTACTAATATAACATCGCCCACGTTTATAACACGAGTGCTTCATTTGGTAACCGCGTTAAACTGAAGTTGATTAAGTTGAATCACTGATGGCTTGATGAGAGACCTGTTTGTTCCGCGAACAATTTAATTTGATGTGTTAATTGATGTTTGTTAAAGTTTTGTTCTTCTTTCTATTCGAGAAATCAAATTGTTCTACCGATCAAGTTAACTGGTGGAGAGTCAGTGATCAGTATTTGATAGTTTTGTGTGCTTTTTACTCACATTTACCGTAAATGTTTGTTAGAAAGTCAATAAAGTCTTTACCATTTAGAATGACCTTATCATTAAAAATGGTGGTAATATTTTAACAGGACCTTTTCATCATCAGCGTACTAGAACCAGAGATGATTGGTACAGAAAACACTAACCTTACTAAAATGTTTAAACTGAAATTGGTTTTCGAAAATTTTATGGTTCTGAGTATTTGCATCCGACAGGGATTACTCATGTACAATGTTGTCATTGGATTTTTCCTGACATTTTCAGTGGTACAAAACCTCAGTAACACTACGTTTCGAGACCTGCACTCTGATCTCTTCTTCAGGTAAATAACTAACCTAATACATAATTACAACTTAAGTTAAAATAAACAAACCATAGCAGAGCGTTGTGACACGCGGAAGTATTAAGTGCATGTTTTAAAGTTAGTGACATTGATACACAACATGATGGTTGTTATTCCTGACTTACGCATGTCACAACGCTCTGGTTCATTTAGTGCCGGTATATGTTTTTAACTTAAATCCTATCATATCTATTACATCACTGTAATTGTGCATGAAAATTGCTCCAAATTGAATTGAATATTGTGTAAAAAGTTTTGAAAAAACTGTTTAAAAGTCGTGGCCATTTAAAACGCCGATTAAAATCTTTTCAAACTATACAGATAATTAACAATTATTTCAAAAATATTGCATATAGGCGAGAAAATACAAATCATGAACATAATCTATCAATTGTTTGAGAAATGCCAAAGTAATATATATTTTCATTAGTCATGGTAACGTCATCCTGTACATAAGCACGAAACATTTTCATGTACAATCAATGTACATAATACAATTGAAATTTTTGTGTAAACATGTAGTTTCGCTACCATCTTTTGATTGACATTAATGAATAATATTTAAACATTTTGCAATTTTTATTAATTTTGTGCGTCCGTTGACAATTATATTTTACACGATTTTCGAGTATTTAACAGTGACTATATGGAACACCAAAAATTTGAAAACATAGACCGTATTCTTACATGTGTTGTCCAATTCTAATTCATCAGCAGATGTATAAATTTTTATTTAAAATTACGATTACAAAACTAAAACCGTCAATAAGATGATTTAAGTTGAGTAAAATCCGCATTCTGGCAAAAAGACGCTAAACAAAACAATCCTAAACAAAATTATCCAGAACATAACTTCATCCAGAAAATAAAATTATTATAGAAACGGTTTCACAAAATATTTTCCATAATTCAATAAATTTTATGAAACCCTCGTGATTGTATAAAAATGTACCATAGACTCCATCAAGTTAGTTTATATTTTATCTCGAGATTCAAGCGCTACTAATTTGATGACTTCAATACACCTCATCAACCATCTTGGAAAAAAATAATAGTACTGTTGATTTTGATGTGTAACATTCAAAAACAGCCAGTTAATTTGCAATTCTTCTAAAATAGTGAGAACAAAAAAGCTGGTTGCTTTTTGTATACGACAAGATATTATTATTTAACAAGTTTGACAGAAAGGTTTCTCACCAATGCACCTAAAATCTTCTGAAACGCACCTGGAACTCGAAGATATGTTGTGACTTCCTCCACACTTTGCAAGAGGCTGATATAAGTTTAAGAAACTCAAGAACTTGACAGAAGGAAATATTTGAAGCGCCAAAGTTACTCTCAATAACGGAAGTTTCTCGTATTCGCCCACTCTATACTTACCTTGAACTTATTTTAACGTCTTTTGGACTCAATGTACTGAGGAATGACAATTTATATTCTTTCCGATCCAGACAATTAATACTAACCCAGATTTCAAACTAAATCCCAACTTGGTGTTTTGTCAAGCAAATATCCTCTTATTAAATGTAATAAATTAATATAATATAAAGTTGTAATATAACATTTTGAGCTGATTATTAGTTTGAATGTAGTTAAGCTGATTATTTGAGCAAATATAACCATTACAAATAGTTTTAATTTGCCGCTACAACATGACTTAAATCAGTTGCCAATTATAAACTTAATTGGCACTGCTTTTATAAAGTTTTACATTTAATATATTCTAGAAGACTTTTGTAACTTTTAATTTAGCCTTGGTGACAATTATAAGATCTAATAAATTAGCCGTCAGAGAAAACTGCTTTTTCACAAGTAATTAGTTACTTATTAATTATTTTGGAACCTTTGTTAGTACGTATTAATTTGAAGGTTGGTCCAGAGAAGTTGCAGTGTAATGTTTAAATTTATTGAATAAAATGCTATATTTTAAGAAAGAGTGTTTTAGTAGTAACGTATGCACAATAAAATATGACGCAAGGTAATAGATTAAGCAACATTTTAGTGACTGCGACGTGATTGTTCATAGTACATTAATATCGCCGTATCATTACTAGCAAACTGATCTTAACTGAAAATATTTATAAAAACATACAAACTAGTAAAAAAGACAAAATTTTTTCATCTTGTAAAACTTTAAAGGAAACCCTAGAACCTCCAGAACCTAGTCAATTATCGTTACTTAAAGAAACTTTAACTAATTTCAAATTATTTGAATATTTATATGAACAAGTTGAAATCTTTATATTACATGAAGGAAATGAGGAAAGTTGTGAAGATGAATATATAGAAAGTCAAGCATTCCCACTACGGTGTGTGTGGAAAACTCGGTTGCTCCACCGTGATTAGCGATCGTGTCAGTAACATCGTAGTGCACTCAATTGTGCACATGTTGAGACAATGACAATGCCAGTTCACCGATTTTGAATCAATGTAAATTGTTCGATTTTGAGCTTCTTCGTTGTCGACTTTTTTCGATCTCTTCTGAAGAACATGGTTCAAGATTCCAGAGGTTAAATCTGTAACAGCATCATATTCCAGAAGCTGCATTAAGAGCAAGGTGAACTGTAGCTAAACTGAACATTCATAATAACACGTTCACTGCCACACGACCTTGTACCGACTTAAGCACAGCGTGATAGAGGTAGTTAGCGTCTGCCGCAGTCAAAGTGTTAAGTCAAGTATAAGACAAATTGGACGGAGTTATATTTATTATAATAAATTAACAACCAAACAAACTCTTTCGATTTTTTATACGTGGTTGAGTTAAACACCCACTTCCGGTGAAATCGCATGAGCTGGTAGAGCTCGTAATATTGCGTATTGTATCAGTTGTAAAATGTAATGTACTATGTAACCACTGATTAAATAAGCCAGTTCTTGCCACTTTACTTTTAACGATTAAAGCTATTAGTTCTTATGTTTGCACGTGCTTAAGCATTCTGATGAAGCAGTTAATGAACATCTTGGCTTAAAGCTAATTAGTTCATAACTATTTTAAGCGGATTGTTGGTGTCAAGCGTTCATGGTGTTAAGTTTCGTAGCAGAAAGATTTTGTAGTCATTTCGCGGTCATCAGAAGCCATGGAGTTATTAATAAAATTATTGTTGGTACTTTGAGATGTCAAGGATGTGAAAAGTTTAACCTATTAAAATTATACTTTCTAAATCAGGTTGTGTCAGTTAAAAAGGTTAGTCTGCGATATTCATCACATGGGCTGTTTCTTGCTCAAAGTGTCAGTACATGCCTGGAATCTGCTGAAGAGACTCAATCCATAAATTCAACTGAGTTTAATAGACTATAAAAACTGTTCTTCGTCTTAAGAATGGAGGTTGAGAGCAAAAAATGAATAGTGATGGCAAGGGCTGGCTTCGAAGTCAATGGCGGTAGTAAACGGGTTTTTGAAAACGAAGAAAAATACAGTGACTGCTTGTAATTTGAGACAAAAAGATTGAGTCATTAACCTAGGGACGCCAAGTGCATTTTCGTGACAAAAGTCAAGATAGTAAACACTGTTGAAATACACACAAGATGACAACAATTCAGAAAAGAGACATTTTAGCTAAGAAGAGGTGCTGTTTTACGTATCTCAAGGAGACACAGATAAAGATATTTCAGATAATTATCAAAATGTCTTGTTTGTGATAGAAAACGTCAAACAGTAACGTGCTCTCATTAACAAATGACAAAGAAAGGAATGAACGGCCTAGTTCCAAATCAAAGCACACGGAGTATATGGACAAGACAATTGAGAAAAGCGCCAGTTTAACAAGTTAAAACCCTATGAAGCAAGTTTTATTTTAACATTAATGGCTAACCTGTCTTTAAATGGGACGAATTGGAATGTTGGAGATCTACGACAGTGGATCAGAACGTTACAAAATTTACTTAGCTCATAAAGTTACTGAGGGCGATTTCGATCACCGAGTCCAAATTGAGGTAATCATGTACAATACCGCTTATTTTAATCGCTACTTTTTGAAAAAGTGAAATTGGTTACAAATGGCAATAACTTTTACATTACCTCCTATTTATCCCATTCAACGTACTCTTATCCCCTCTCATAACACCGATACATTCGTATTTTACATGGTTGAATGACGTTCTTTTCTCACGATTTGGTTAGTTCTTTGGATGTTTCCTTCGGTAGTTGAAGTGAAAACGCGACCGGAATTCTCATAATCTTTCAACTTTTCTCGGCCTTCACTAAACTGTTTGTGCTATTCAGAAACACGCATAGTGGAGTCACCAAACACTTTATCGTTTTAAAAATTTAACCAAAAACATAATCACAACACACTGCTCAATCTTTACACTGATAATTTTCCCGGAAAACGATTTTCACTCGAAGTAAATTAAACGACAGTTGTGACCAGACTGCTGGACTGAGCGATGTTATTTTGATATCCACGGCCTTATCAGTAGGTGAGGAGATAACCAGTACCCTGTTTATCCGCTTATCAGCTCACCAGTTGCAACCTGACGATTGTCTAGTTTTCAAATACCCGCACTTCCTACAGCATTAAATAACATTGTTTTCATAGACTTTCAGCAGAAATCCATCCAACTTACCACTTCAAGATTTCACAACAGGTTAGCATATTGTTAAACCGTCGATGGGGAGCAGTTTGAGCATCTGTTATGAAAACACTAAGCCGGATGAACTTTAATTTTACAAATATTTTCATTTACAAAGATTATTTTTATAAAAAAAAAATCATTAAAACTAGTACAAATGTCAACTTAGTTCATAGCTTGTTTTGTTTAACAATTTTAGCCATAGTAATATGTTAAATTTGGATTAGTTACCATTTTGTACTAAGACCTCTAAGTTTCACTATTAGTTTTCTTTCAAAAAGACCTTGGAAACTATCCGTAACTTGATGTGGGTTTAGATTTACAATATTTAAGTTGGGCCCAGAATTTTGTATTTTAGGGAAAGGGACAATCTTGTGATACTAATCGAAAATTGCAGATTTGAACTATACAAAGTTATAGAGTTTGGTTTCTCTAGGTGTGGTTGTTAAAAAGTTAAAAATGGAATTCATACTTTTTATTCAACCTGTATATCCCTTAAAAATACAACTAACTCTATAGTGTGATGGTTCGGAGGGAAAACCTTGTAAAATAGATAATCAAGAAAGTAATTGTATAGTGAAAAATAGTAACAGAGAATAAAGAGTAAAGAATGAAGAAAAGAACAAGTTTGTAAAAAGTAAGTAGAAGTGTAAAAGACAGAAGTAGAGGCAGAATAATTAAACTCCCAACTAAAGTAATGAACTGTCAACTGTGACCTCTGATAGAAAAGATTTAGTTCGCAAATAATAAGTTGCATTATTGATTTTACCTTGTTGCAATGATAAAGAATATCTATCAGAAAGGGTATAATTATGGCTATTGTAAGTTACTCTGGTTTTAGTATTATTTGTTCCATGGTTGAGTTTGCCTCTTTATTTATATGTCATATATTTGATAAAATGTACAGTTAAAAGTATATATTTACTAACACTTTAATTTTCTTATCTCGATATTTTCTTACTATATGCTCAACATTGGTTACAGAAAAGGTTGAAATAATTAATCAAACAAATGGTTTTGCTGTCTTAAAACAAATGTTACACAAAAGAGTTGATTAAATTTTGCAGGCTCTTTCAATTAATAATATTTGTTTGATATAATGCTACTTTAGAAAGCAAAATAGGACTTTTTTGTAAGTTTAGAGACTAGTGGGGCCCGGATAAATTGTCGAAATAAGAATATGCCTATATGTTAACCTGGGACCCTAAGAATGTTTCAGTAAATTTTAGGTATAATCAGTTGAATACTTTACGTGTAACAAACTGACTTTTGCATTTATAACAAAATTCAGATTGTGAATTCTTTGCTATTGTGTATTTCAAATTTTAAGGTTTGAGCAGAAGTTGTAAATAGTGACATTTGATATAATATTGAATAAAATTTGATATATTAAGAAAAAGTGTTTTACCAGCAACCTATGAAGAAAAGATTGACGTAAATATAAGGTTAGTGTGAGTAACAATAAGCTTCGTTTGCAATCACATCTAACGTTGAGGAAAATACAATTTCAAAATCCTACGTTTCCTCCCTCTATGGGCGAATCGTTTATTAGTTCAAAATATTACGTTTATTTGTGTATCGCTTAAAACCGGTAAGGGTTTAATTCGATTTATATTTACACAATCTTTTAGAATATTTTGTTGTTAATTATCTTTTTAAACATTTTTGTCGAGCAGGTAGTTTTCATACATCAACTTGTCCTGTTTCTGCTACAGTTTAAGAACCGAGAAGAGGAATGTTCCGTAAGAAATAAATCGATCTTCAGCCATAAATAATAAATACCTTCAGGCAACGAGATTGAAGACTGAAAGTCACCAATTTCAGTCAAATTCTAAAATGGTTGGCTAACGCTCAGGTTTAGTTAAGCTTTTACTAAAACATCAGTAAAGATCGGTACGCACTTCTTGATTTTTTTAGTCACGTCACATTAATTTGTAATAGATTTTCTAGACATTTACAATAAAGTAAAACGTTATTATTTGCCTCATAATTTAGAGATTTGAGGTAACCTTCATCACTCTATCTTCCTAATGTCTCAATTTTAAAAATAAGCACCAAGGTTCGGAACAAATTTACAAAAATAATTTGTTCAAAATCACAAATAATAAAATAGGTCAACAATAACTTTGAGTCGATAAATCCAATAACCAAGAGATAAAAGTTAGTTTTGAAGTAGTAAAACCCCTTCAGAAACAACGATGTTTAGATACGCAACTCTGGACATTTAAAAGTATTCATAAATAATTTCTCCTAAGACTTACTGGTTAAACATCCATCAAGCGGAAATATATGATTAAAGTAACAATATTTGTATAAAGGTACAGATGAATCAAGTGTATGTTGTTAAGATAACAAGGAGATAATACGCTGAACATTAAACATTCAAAAGTTAAGGTGCAGTAGCAAAGCATCTTTACCATTAACGAGATTTGGGTAGTCTACACAACTCTTAACAGTTCGGTTGCACTCAAGTACACTTTTAACTAAAAGGATTTGTGGTGGCGATAGTTAATGTTTCCTTCACTTAGTGTTACCGTGGCATACTCGCGTGTTTAATACTGAGTAATTCTTGTCATAGTTGCGTTCCCATTATATTATACATAACAAACGATCATAGGGTTGTTATATCGTTATTTACTTGAAAACTACAACCACGAGGTCCCGAAATTTACCGGTAAATTGCATGGTTGTGTAAATAAAAATCTTATACTTAACATTAAAAAAAGCATATACTGTACATAAAAGGTCGAAGGAAAACAGAACACTCAAACAAAAAATGCACTTGACGACGGTGACTAGCGGATTAACGAGAGAATTTCAGCCTTCAGTTATACATTACACAGAGTGTCCCGTAACCATCTGGTATACCACGTTATTGCTCAGGTCAAGACAAACATATTTCACCATATGAACATGGGTCTCCGATTCTTAGTTTCCCATCTGTCTGTCTGTATGTGTTTTTATAAAAATTCAATATCTTAAAAAGTTATAAATTAAATTAAACCAAATTTGAATCAAATGTAATGATAACAAGGCCAGTTACTGAAAAAAACATGAAATTGTCCTTAGTATTTTCAAAATGGCGGCCATTAAAACTTTTAAACTTTGAATATATTAAAAATCTGAATTTTTATCAACCATTGCAATAATAACAGTTTTTAGAATATTTTACCACTAATCTAATGACACCAAAATTATTTAAATCGAATAATAAATAACCGATTTATAGCAGATTTTCTGTGACAAAACATTGCCCACTTTTATTTTATGACTGTAGATGTAGTGAGGTCGATTTTGTTTTGTTTTATAACTACGTCATGTAATAATATTATTACAAAAACTCAAAGTTTATATTCTTATAATTTGAAAGTAAATTTAATGTTATACTTATTATTGAGGGAAACAGGATTTTTCCGGACATTTGCCATCGTTCAGTGAAACAAGAAAACAGTAACACTACGTTTCGAGATCTGCAATCTGATCTCTTCTTCAGGTAAAGAACTAACCTAATACATAATTACAAACTAGGTTAAAATAAACAAATCTTACTAAAGCGTTGTGGCACGCCTAAGTCAGGAATCACAACCTACATGTTGTTTCACTGAACGATGGCAAATGTCCGGAAAAATCCTGTTTCCTTCACAGTCCTTCCATCGTCAAAAATAACCTTCAAACAAAGAATTGATTCTCGGTACGGACCCGGAACCAGTAAACAAATCAAAGACCTTGAGAGCTTGCATCTTAATTGAAGAAGAGATCAGATTGCAGATCTCGAAACGTAGTGTTACTGTTTTCTTGTTTCACTGAACGATGGCAAATGTCCGGAAAATCCTGTTTCCTTCACAATCCTTCCATCGTCTAAAATAACCTTCAAACAAAGAATTGATTCTCGGTACGGACCCGGAACCAGTAAACAAATCAAAGACCTTGAGAGCTTGCATCTTAATGAAGAAGAGATCAGATTGCAGATCTCGAAACGTAGTGTTACTGTTTTCTTGTTTCACTGAACGATGGCAAATGTCCGGAAAAATCCTGTTTCCTTCACAATCCTTCCATCGTCAAAAATAACCTTCAAACAAACAAAGTGCAAAAGTCGATAATGGTGTTTGTACTGAGTGGAAACATAAAATAGTAATCAGAGAATAATCAATTTATTGAACTTAGTCTTAGGGATACGTAGTACTAAATTTTATCAATGCTTTTTTTGTTATACGCCTATAAAAAGAAATGGTGAGGAGTCATTTTCACTTTAGTTTCTCATGGATTGAGGAGACATTCTTTGTGCATCTAACTGATACACATAGACTGAGAAGAAAGCGTTCTGTGTATCAAATTCCATAGAAAACCAGTGGCAACCGATACAATTTAGTGGCAACCGATAAAATTTGACAAATATTGAGAGTGAGTTATTGAAGAAGGTAAACTATATGCATTCCGTTTAAAATATTTTATCTATTGGTAAAGTAGTTTTTGATATTTACCATTATTAAGTACAGGAATAATTGCGTTCTGTGTTCACGGTGAGATGTGAACATTCATGTCATACTGCAAGTTCACAACCATTAATTTTTTTCGTGTTAATAACCATACTACGTAACAAGTAGTTTTTGCAAACTATTGTTAGACACGTCATCCACATACATTAAATTAACATAGTGAGAATATATATATGTGTGTGTAGGCCTATGTTGCCTTGAGGCACTACGTATAGAGTTCTGCCTTGTTGCAATGGAAGATTGAGAACTTGTCCATGGATTTGTATATACCGCTGTAATGAATTCGGGTTATGTTCAAGTAATATATAATGTTTTCTGTATTATATAGAATATAGCGTTTAATATAACTATTCCAATTAGGTATCTATATCCTCAGAATGAAAAAATGAACTGTTTTTAACACAGCATTGCACTATTTGTATTGCATATTACATCAAATGATAGTTTTAAACCGTTTAACAGAGAAGGATGTAAATAAAATTGCGTATAACACTGAGGAAACAAAGGCCATGACAGCCAGTGATAAATGCTTTGTCAACACTCGATGTTGGTAATCCGGACAATATGTTCACAGTAAGATACACTTGACTACATTGTTTGAGAACTCTATTGTCTCCTCTGAATCTGCGCCCGCATTGAGAGACCTACGCACTCAGAAGGTTACGAATGACTGCTATAGATGAAGAGAGCCTTTTTGTTCATTCACTTACGAACATGAACCAGAGGGGTTGTTCATACATTACCAGAAGTGCATGAACACAGATCGACTCCGTTGTTAGTGATGAGGTGTTTCGAATAAGTTTGTTCTATGTTTGTTGTCATGAATGTTTTGAACTACTTTTAACAAATTGGTACTTTTAATATATAGTAAACATATATTTTATCATGATTGAAAAGAACTGTATTCATGGTAGAACGTTAAAACATAATTCAATATTTAATCATCCCTCATCATTACATATAATGTATAAATAACGATTGAATTTCTCTCGTTAATCTGTTAGTCTCCGTTACCAAGTGCATTTCGGTTTGAATATCCCATTTCATTCGTCCTTTGATGTATTTTTTTTACATTTAGGATAACATATTTATTTACACAACTGGGAATTTACCGGTAAATTTCGGAACCTCATGGTTGTAGTTTTCAAGTAAATAAAGACATAACAACCCTATGATTGTTTGTTATGAATAATATGATGGGAACGCAACTATGAGAAGAATTACTCAGTATTAAACACGCGAGTATGCCACGGTAACACTAAGTGAAGGAAACATTAACTATCGCCACCACAAATCCTTTTAGTTAAAAGTGTACTTGAGTGCAACCGAACTGTTAAGAGTTGTGTACGCAAATCTCGTTAATGGTAAAGATGCTTTGCTACTGCACCTTAACTTTTGAATGTTTGAATGTTCAGCGTATTACCTCCTTGTTATCTTAAAAACATACACTTCATTCATCATCTATAAATTCATAAAAATATTGTTACTTAATAATATTTTCGCTTCATGGATATTTAACCAATAAGTCTTAGGAAGAATTATTTATGAATATTTTAAAAATGTAAATAAAGGCAACGATAATTCACAAAATTAACATTTTTATTCGTACTAAATCGCATTACTCTTATGTAAGATTTAATATTCTGTTATTATTTAATTGGTTTTTTAGAGCACTTTTAATAAAAATTGCATGGCTAATTTTAAATTGACATACATTTATCACACTTTCTTCGGGTAAATTAAGGGTAAGGGTTTAATGTAACTTACAATTTTTATTTCGATGCCACGTCGATAATAGGTGTTTTAAGTAAAAGAGGTAGTTTTGTTGAATAGTTATAATACTGTACGGTATCGAGTGGCCTAAATACTTTGATTTATTATACTTAATATCTATTCAAATAGATCTTAAAATATTCGAATAGTTGAATAAATGGTAAAATATTCGAATGGGTATTTCAATTACAAAGTGCATACGAATGTCCCATGATTCATTTGAGCTCTTAAAGTGAATTGATGGTTAAACTGTATATCAGATGTTTAAAAATATAAAATTTATTTAGGACAAATCACTGGACGTAAAAATATAAATAAACTTGTACTTATCCCCCTCTACAAATAAAATATGGGAAATGTGGTAAAATAGTTTCAAACTACACGAAAATGCAGTTTACACTGAAGGTGTTGTACAGTGAACAACAGAAGTTCGAATCTCAAAATTTTCAAAATGCACAAATGGTTGGCGCCCAACGTGGTTTTACAACACTGAAAACAATTTTGGTTATTGACAAAAAATGTGGAAAATTACCATCGGACAACGTTCGGGCGATTTCAATTGCCGCGGAAACTTCATATGCATAAAAAAAGATTTAACTGGAAAAAGGTCGATCGATAAACTGATAGCGTTGTATTATCGTATCTGAAACAGTCGGCATCGTTACAGTGGCGATTAGATTGCTCCATACCAATTGGATATTGAGGCTACCTCGATAACTGGAATCGTTGCTATCTTAAACTCCGATACTTACTTGAATCAGAATCGATTAGAATCCAAACTGTCGGGATCTGCGGGAAATATCTTGATTTGGAAACCATTGTTTGTACTAATGTTATACTGACGGGTTTGAAATGTAATGGACTATTAATTTCCATTTCATTTCAAACCCGTCAGTATAACATTAGTACAAACAATGGTTTCCAAATCAAGATATTTCCCGCAGATTCCGACAGTTTGGATTCTAATCGATTCTGATTCAAGTAAGTATCGGAGTTTAAGATAGCAACGATATTAATCATAAAATTCAATTTTTAATTAGAGATGGGTTAGGTGTGCAAGTGATTGATAGAGATTGTCACCTTCTTTAAACACCGATTGTGGTATGTAATGTAGGATTCAAATGTGACATGGCTTTCAGAAAGCGTACTAATGTCGTTTCTAAATCTCGCCTCATATAACTGTAGACACGGTTACATCAGTGACTCGTTTAAGAATATAACTTTTTGAAATTAATACCGCATTCGAGTAATAATGCGATCGTAGAATTCGCAACTAAGTAAGCTCTTTATCGAGAGGTAACGCATCACGCGGCAACCTTTTTGTTCTAGTAGTGTTTCCAGAGTACTATACCGAACCGCGTTAAAATTCATTAGTGCGTGTGAAATGATCCATAAACAAAAAACGATAAATTTCGTAGACAGTTTGTTATCAATGACCGAATAGACAAGCTGAATTAAGTCAGGACCTCCCTCTTATTTTTTTTTTAGTTTATATGAGGAGATATCCTTTGGGTAATAGTACAAATTGGAAAGAAAGTTAAATTTGATCATTTTGAACATTTTAGTCTCCCCCAAAAATGCGAAATTTTGGGGGCAACTCAAATATTCCAAATGTTCAACCCACCCAAGTGACTCCTTAATTTGAAGAGCATAAACAAACTTAATGAATGGTGATTGCTTTCTAATTCCCATCCAAAATTATAGGTCGTTAAAACTTTAAAGAAGTCTTTACAGTAGCCTAACATTTACAAAACACCAGTATGAAAAGTTGAATATTTAAGAAACTGGTTTTTGAGGCCTGCAACCAAATGCCCCTTCAGACTTTTCATAACGTGAGAAAGGAGCTACCCCTACGCTTGTTTCGCTGCCAAATAGTACGAAAACTTCAGTTTGAACATTTTATTTGGCTTGTCAACATGGTGAGATAACAAAAATATTGTTCTGATAACACTGAATAATATTTTGGATGCGGAAGAGATAGCGATCTCTGGTTTCTACAAGTCTTTAAGTTTCTTTATGCTCTTAAACATGAGGGATCACTTGAGAGGAGTTTAAATTTGAAAATGTTTAGTTGCCCTCAAAATCCCACATTTTTGGGAGACATAAAATTACTAAATGAAACTTTCTTTCGACATTGCACCACTACCCAATAAATATCTCATTACATAAAGCCTAGAAAAAATTAGAGGGGGGATCCTTAATTTTTATTCACCCTGCATGTTTAGAATAAAGAAAAGCCATCTTTTTAAAGCCGGTTTTATTACATCAGGATTTTTATACGAATGTAATTTCCATTACATTTACAGACAAATTAAGGGGATTCGAAATGTTATTAGGTTAAAAAATGTGCATGACGCGCTGCTGCATTAAAAACAGTGGCCACCGTTCTGTAAAATTGTACAACGGCTTTTAAAAGTGAAACCGATTTATCTATGGCATCATGCTCTTTTAAAAGATGTAAAATTCATTATTTTATACTCAACATCCTACAAGTTTCCAAAAGGGCAATCCGATTTTGGGGGAACCGCCCTTTCTCCGAAATCCAGACTCTGGCTCAACACTTGAAAAGTAGGAATAGTGCGCCCACCACTCAGGAAGCATGAAAGACGCTGCAGAAGTAGTTGTCACTCAGATGTATGTCTGTTTACCATCAACGGCAGCATCCCTACGTCAACATACGTTCTCTGCAACGATCATAGGGCCACTGTCAAGTAATTCACGAACACTGGATAAGGGCAGAGTGAAGAAATGTCGCTTCTGGGTATCGATTGTACTGCTCTGGTATAAAGGGTGCTGTCCCATCTTTAATACGGATAATCGGCAGAGGAAAGGATATTGAAAAAATGTTTACCTGGCATTTCGGATCGCACATCTAATTTATAAATATACATGTTCACTACCATGTTTAATTTGTTAGGTTTGGGCACCAGTGAATTTTTATGTATTCAAAAACTTTCCTTAATTACCCAATTAATTATACAAAACGTAACGAACTAATTGTTGTAAATATTTTCTATTTTTTATCGGTTTTGAAATAGCCTCCTTTATAAGTTGTGAAATTAAAAGAACTTAAAAACGACATAACTAAAACAAAGAATAGTTTACAAAACTATTTACACCAAAAGTGTTGAATCTATATACTTGATATTTAAGGAATACATAAATAAATTACTCTGATGCTGCTTTATGCACAGTGACTAATTGCTTGCTTTATTTAAGCGTTCTTGCATGGCGAACATAGTGCAGATTCCTGAGCTTGTACTGTTCCTGCAACAATATCCGGGTTCAGCATTTTTGTGACCAGTGGCTTTGTTATAAAAAGTTATTGTTTTTAATATTGAGAAGCTTTAAGTAGATTTACTCTTTTTAAGCAATATTCAGTTTTCGCAATGCAAAAAGTTCCCATTTTCAAATAGATTAACGAAATGCAAAATAATGTTGATGCGTTATTTCAATATAATATCACTCACAAGTGAAGGTAAGTCTTAAAACTCAAAGTACTTGCAATAATACATTGTCTAGTTTTTTATTACTACTATTCGATTTCATTAATTCAGGAAATATAGTACAGTTGTGACTAGCAGATAAACTAAGACGAAATTAAAAAGTAATTGTAAGTTAATACCTACATTAGAGATATAATTCTAAAATGTACGAGCCCAAAGCGTTTGTAACAACGTGTAAAAACCAACCAGGAATGAATCCTTGTAGTGAAAAACAATCAATCTTCAATTGAAGTTTAAAAGTTAAACTTATACATATGGACTCTTGACAAGAAAAACATTATTCTGAATTAATTGCTTGGTGAAGTATTAATACTTAATCTAATATTATGTGCGAAGAACCATCTTTACAGCTCGTGTAGTGTATTTTTATACAAGCAGATTATATTTTTAATATTAGGTAAATAGGTATACAAGGTTATACGCAAATTTAAAGTTCAAGTTCAAAATGTTTAACCCTTCGTTAAAACCCCACTTGTCGATACTGGACCTAAAAACATACTTTTCTAGCATCGATACATGTGGCAATCTTTATTGTAAGTATATAAGTAAAGTTCTTCAATCTTTAATATAATCATAGGTATTATCTGTAGGTACACTTCTTAAGGGGTTAGCGTACCTCAATAATTAAATGAAATATTGACATAGAAATGTAGGTTTCTTTCCCCTTAAAATTATACACACACACACACATACATATATATATATATATATATATATATATATATATATATATATTCAATCATTTCTGTAAATGGAACATAGTATACAATTTGTTCCGTAAAATATACTGCAATACTGAATAAAGGTAGTTATCTTAAAAAATGTTTGTATTCCTTTTACAAAAGTTTTGCTTTTTTAAATATATAGTGTACGTTTTCTCAGAACTGTTCAAGCTAGGGCTTTAAATCGTTACGAGCCTTTTATTAAAATAGAGGTAGCCTGTTGTCTCCTTTATGATAGTTGACCTTGGTTTTGGTAATTAAAGCAATAAGAAGTTATTTTTGGTGTTTTAAAAATAATTTTCTTATAGAATAAATGTTTTTTGGTGGGGAACAACTAAAACCGTAAACTGTATGTGTCGTGACTTCTGAGAAAAGATACATAAACTTAGCCTTATCTCACATTGGCAAGATACAAAGTTCTGCAAACCCACTTAACATTGTCTTGTCTTTTTCATTTTTGGTTTATTTATGGGAAATCCATATACGTAGCCAGCAAGGTGACTTTTTTCTTGGTCCGTAACCACAACAGGCTATTAGGGTAATTTTAATTTAATATTTCAAGTAAAAATAAGAATGGTGACATGAAATTAAAATATCCCTTCTGGCTCATTCGGAAGAAAGGTAGATTTCACATGAGGTTCATCTCGAAATGTCAAACTGAAAATGCATTATTAGTTTAGATGTTTGATTCGCCCAACACAGATGGTACAATAGTAGCGTGAGGGTTCAACTTGGCGGTAAATTCTTGTCGCTTATTACTAAAGTAAGAACCTTAGCTGTCATAGTTGACAATGACCTTACATTTTCTGATCCTTCGCCCACGCAATTCAGTGAGCTTATAGACAGACTGAAAGGCCTGTAAAGATTTAGAAACTTGTTGCCAGAATCCATCAAGTTACAGATCATGCAGTCACTGGTTCTTTCAGTGTTCTATTATTGCTATAACGCTTATGGCAACAGCATATCGATGGAGGACACCAATAGAATTTAGAGAATAGAAAACACAACATTACGCTATGTTTACAATTTGAAATATTTTAGAAACGTGTCCTCTTATCGGCTTTGTACTAATATGATTCAAATGGAAACGCTGAGCGGGGTATTGACCAACTGCATGATGCATAAAATTTTAGAGTACTTGTGCGAGAGGCTGCGATTCCAGAATGAGGTCTCCCAGCGTAGAGCCCACCATGAGAAACAGCTTCACTTCCGAAAAGTGAGACTGGAGGTGGGCAGAAGCTTCTCTTATTTCGATTCCATCATGAATAATGACCTCCCCGAAATTTATGGAATCTTTCCAGTTTAGAATTTAACAGCCATCTAAAAGATTTGTACCTGACTAGCAGGATTATTTATTTTTTTTATTAGTTATAAATATGATGTTTGACATTGGGTTTTTCTGTAAACCAGAAATATGTCTGCGAAACGCTCGCATTAAAGACATTTTTATTTATTTTCCATCATTTGACTTTTTAACAGGTGTCAACAAATAAGGAACCTATGATATTTTCAAGATGATTTTTCCAAAGAATGAAACTGGAGGATTGAATATTAACGAAATTATGACATATATAATTATACCAAGTACACAATATGAGCTAATGGGAAGAAGTCGAGGCTCTGTGCGTCTTGTGATTAAAATGCTTTTCTGGCAAGTGAGGGACCGGGTTCGAATCCCTGTTGGCCAGTACTTTTGTTTCATCTTTCTCTATTGAAACTGAAATGTTATATACACATATCTTTCATTCTCAAGCGTGTTCCGGAAGCATTTTTATCTCCTGAAAACTATTATATCATGCTATAAAAATAAAATGTATTATCTGGATTACTTATCTAACAACAATACACGTAATTTTATGCATAGAAGACTACCAAACTCATGAGTAATACACTTATAATAATACTCTAAATATTATACTTAATTGTAAGGTTCTTACATGCTAAAATACGTTACTAGCTGTAGTTCAGAGCATCAATCTCACCCTTTTTTCTACAATTTTTTAATAATTTTATTTATCTTACTGTCAACCAACATTACATTCAAACATAACAGGATATTGTTCCACTGTTCAGTAAAATTTAGCTTAAGGGTGAATTTTTATTTTTTTCAAGTGAATGAATAAAATTGAATGTTTGTTTTATTTTATTTTTATGTCGTACTCATGAACAGTATACGCAGAGTGGAAATACATTTTTAAACGCTTGTATATAAAATTATGTGGCCAGAAATATTTTTTAAAATTACAAATTTTTAAATAGTTGCTCTAAAAACTTGTTATCAACATTTTATATTGTTTTATGATACTGTACTAAAATTTAAATAATTCAACATTTCTTGAATTCATAAGTAAATAATTGTGAAATAAAGTATGAAACATGAAGAGCGTTGGTTCAGACCAGATGTCCACCGCTCGTGGTGGTGAGCCACTCACCTGTCCAGTTGACGCCACCACCGCAAGTCTGCTACTGAGCCTGCCGCTGTTCAGCCCTCCGTAGTGTACACGCCGGGCTCCCACGCCGCCCTGCCACTCTCCACCCGCCACCCGCCACCCACCACCCGCCACCCACCGACCACCACCCTCCACCCGCCGGCCAACGGCCGCTACAGCGCAGATCCGACCCCCTCGGCGCGTATCGACCACTCCCGGCAACATCTCCCTTTTTGTATTATGGAGTTTCAATTACTTCGCTTGAATGGCGCATTATATCCGGATGTACGTACGGGTCAATAATATTTGGTCTGACTGCCGAGGAGGGGGCCGGGTCCGCCATTCATGCCCTGGACTTTGGTGTCCCTATAACACGTTTCATTCAAGCCTCCCACCACCCCCACCGCGGACTTCGTTCGTTTCCCGAATCGTAATATAAATTCCCTGACGTCAACAAGATTTACTCCCTCATAAGGCGTATTCAAAACCCTTTCAGATGATTCTACACGATTGTTCTCTCAATCAAAATAAAAAATCGTATATTTCAGAGAAGAAGGGAATTTCTAATCCGGCACAGTACGGTTTATAAACGTGCTTTTGTGAGACAGTCCTATGTAATCATGTGGTATGTGAGCTACCTTCCCTCTGGCAGACAGACGCAAGCACGGCAGTGCAAGCGAGCCTTTACTTCCCCGAGGGCCGTTGCGTTGTTGACAGCTCAGGTGATTGATTACTTGTTAGTGTGCAAAGTATCCAACCCTAAACGGGATTCGAACCCACGTGCATGGGGTGGTGTATTTGATCGACTCTGGAACTTAATTCAATTAGGGGTTCCAAGTACGACCCAATGATCCAGATTCAAATGGCAGACAGATAAAAACTGAAGTAAGAAGACGTGTAGAATTAAAGTAAGTTTAGTGGACGCGAGGAATACTCTCAAGCTAGTTAACTGTTGAGGTCTTACTTCCTATATACTTGTAGATATGGTTATTATTGAAAAGAACGAATTAATCAGGTCATCTTTTAGGATGACTTTTCGTTTAGGAAGATTCTAAAGTTTTAGAAAATAACTACCAAGTACGAATGTTTGCGTTGTTGTAGGATTAAGACAAAAAGTCAGAGAGTGCTTGAAGAAATAGTTCGTGAGTTTGGGGCTTTTCTGTTTTTACAAATAATGGAACATGAGACAAATGTAACGAACCAATTAAGCAAACATTTGATTCACGAACCCTTGTTACGCAGGAAATAATTAACGAATAACTCGATTCAACATTGGCTGATAACACAACTGAACAAATCCAGTAGCACATAGAGTTCGCCAGTTATTCTAACAAAGACAGTTTTTAAAATATTTCGTCATCGCATTGGCCTTTGAAAGGTTAATTCGCGGATCAAAAAAGATGACTATAAAATCACTTAAAGAATCTCAGTTATTGGAAAAATGTCTCAGTAGTTGATTTTAAATCCGGATATTGGAAAGTGAGTTTAACAAAGAACCAGCCAACAGGCGGATTTGTCGTGCTAGATAAAAATAGCCTTTATGAATCAATGAGAATAATTTTTTCCTTATTATTAGAATTAAACATTTCAACGAACTCTGGAAACTATAACCTTGGATGTTAGCATACCTTCGTTTAGCTGGGTGAAACCTTTTAATAAGAGTAAATTTTGACACGCCTAAGATAATTAGACATGTATTGAGTGACGATGACCATCCACTGTAGGAGCCAACTTTCTGCTCAAGCCGTAGAAAATATCTGAACTACGTAACCAAAGTCCATACACATCCTGGATTCCTGGATGAAGTAAATTAAAGTTATAGTAGCATACATTGCAGGTATTGTTCATTAATTGTTTGATTCTTATATTTTTATATTCGTAATGGCTGTATTAATATTATTTTATTATTATATGTATGTATGTATGTAGATATGTGTGTTAATGCATATTTTACAAGGAGTTATTTCATTTTACATTTTATGGCACAATTTAAGCATATTAAATAGATGCTTGTTTTGTTTTGTTTGTTTTTGAGCGAGAAGTTGAATTTTATTTTTCTGTAATTCTGAATATGGATTCTTGTATACATTGATGGAACCTCCAAACGGGCTTAGCTTTTATATTAATGCCCTCTTTTTTATTTTATTTTAAAGCTATTAAACTAAACTGGCATTTAATTTGATTTAATTTAATTTAAGTTTATTCTTAAATAGGGCTTATGTAGTCTGAAAAAAATCTGGCAACAAGACATTTGAGTTTTAATTTTAATCTTTTTTCAATTTAAAATGAATCACATGTAAATACTTATTATATTTTGAGGAAATAAATGCATTCTACTTCTACTTCTAATGTACATCCATAGAGATCATGATCCACTAAATGCTACTCGTTGCAGTTTCTGAATATTTTTATTGTGGGCTTTGAATGATTCCATCAAAAGTTGGGATGCATAAATTGACAACCATAATTTGACAACCGATTTTGGACATTTTGTATTCATTTTTGTTGGAATAAGAATTGGTTTCCCCTTCTGCCATTTGAAGACCTTGGTCTCCTGACCTTACACAACAGAAGACGATTTCATGACGTCACATTTCAGTTCAAGCTTCTCAACTATTTTATTGACTCTTCTCATCTCCTCAGTCGGATGGATTTCCGCATTCCTACCGGAACTCGCTTTAGAAACATCTTTAGTAGCAGGAAACATCATAGAAACTATGAGTACTTTGCTCATCTGCCTCGACTCCAACGCCTAGATGAAGTTTCTCCTAGATTGGACCTCTTTGAAGAAATGTGTGTCATCACTTTTAAGAGTAGAGTTTTCCAGTTTTTGAATCTCACGTGAATGAAAACTCCCTCTTATTTGGACAGGATTCTGTATTGTTAAAATTGTTGTAATGTGTGCCTTTTGATCTTATTGTGTTTCTCATTGTTCTTGTTGTATGTTTGTTGTTCGGGTCAGATTCCGTTATATGCCCCCAACGCTTAAACTTTTTTCAATGAACTTAGAATGTTATAAAACGATATAGTTGAGTATCAGAATTAACATTATGCCTCCAACGCTAATTTTTCGTTTACGGATGATTATAATGAATTACAATTGATTACTAGCTAAGAAAAAAGGATACTTACGTATTATATCGACCACACCCCTACATTTCTCCAAACACAAAAGTTCAACAAAAACCAAAATTACCAAACAAAAACTAAACTCTTTATTGAAAAAAAACACACAAAACTTGTTTTTATTCTTGATCACGCTTCGCCACCCAAAATGCGAGTGCCTCCGGCCATCAGCGCGAATGTCAACTAAAGTAAAACATCCCTCGAGATAGTACCTATCAGTAAAATATCAAATTCTAGAGGGGCTGATCAGAAATATAAATTGAATTGGAATGGAAAGGCAATAATGTACCGTGTAAAAAACTTAAATAATCATGTGATGTCGCGCAGCCTGCCGTAATCGGGATTCTCAAGAAAGATAAGATAACAACGACAACAATACCGACCGCAATACCTGGAAATGCTTGTTGATTGATGGAATGTTAGTTCTGTTATTCAACTACATCGTTTTATAATGTTCTAAGTTCACTGAAAAAAATTTAAGCGTTGGGGGCATATAACGGAATCTGACCGTTGTTTGTTATATGTACAGGGTGTACATAAAGTCCTGCACGGGTATAATATTTTCTGAACGATAACAGATAAAGAAACAAGATTTGGTACATCAATACTACACCTAAAAATCTACTTTTTGAAGGAACTATCAGTTTTCTGTAATATCATGGGGACGTCCCGCAAGGAGTCAGAAGGAAATCTTAAATAGGAGCATAGGTCAATATGGAGATCATTTTAAAGGGCTTATCTAGCAGAGTTTAATGCCGCAAACCGCACTCAAAAAGATTGATCCAGTACAAAATGGCGGCTGTTCAAAGATTTTACTTGGTTACATTTTATTAGTAGCCATAACCCCAGTAAAGCAAAACTGCAACCAAACGAATACTGCAGCTAACTACTACATTATGCTTGTCAGTTGTACAGAAGTGAATTATGACATTAGTTATCCTCAAGGGTTACAGATTTGGTCCTAATATATTGATAACGGGGAAAACCTGATAACAGTAACGATTAGAAATCTCTTATCTTTGGGTCGCAGTTAGGACTTTCCTATTAGCCAGTCTATTCATAGTAGGCTATTCTAGTTTTCTTGTTTTAGTAGTGCTGTCCATCCATTTTATCAGTGCGCTTTAGTACAAAAGAGTTTGTCGTATTGCTTATAGTTCTTCAACTACACTATGTCGCTTGACGAACGTGAACGTATAACACTTCTTATGATGGTTGGGGAAATAACAGACGATCACACGAGGAAGCATGCCATTTATTTAATGACTACTTTCACGAGAGGCAGCCAATTTCTAGAACAACTGTAGGGAGAACTGTTCAACACTTTATGAAAACAGGAAGTGTTTCCGATCGTCATAGTTCGCTGAGATTTCTAATTGTTACTGTTATCAGGTTATCCCCGTTATCAATATATTAGGACCAAATTTGTAACTCTTGAGGATAACTAATGTCATAATTCACTTCTGTACAACTGACAAGCATAATGTAGTAGTTAGCTGCAGTATTCGTTTGGTTGCAGTTTTGCTTTACTGGGGTTATGGCTACTAATAAAATGTAACCAAGTAAAATCTTTGAACAGCCGCCATTTTGTACTGGATCAATCTTTTTGAGTGCGGTTTGCGGCATTAAACTCTGCTAGATAAGCCCTTTAAAATGATCTCCATATTGACCTATGCTCCTATTTAAGATTTCCTTCTGACTCCTTGCGGGACGTCCCCATGATATTACAGAAAACTGATAGTTCCTTCAAAAAGTAGATTTTTAGGTGTAGTATTGATGTACCAAATCTTGTTTCTTTATCTGTTATCGTTCAGAAAATATTATACCCGTGCAGGACTTTATGTACACCCTGTATATTGTTACGAGATGGTTGTACCGTTGATGAATAAATAAAATAAACAACTCAGGCTTGCAATGATATGCCTTACACTAAAATAACATGTGTGCATAAGCGAATCTAGGTCGTTATAAACTTGAATTGTGTTGCACAGAAACATAATTACTCAGACGTGGAAGCACCGTTCAAGTGTTCAAGAATGAACTTGTCACGCTTCATCGCCGCGACATTGGAACCGAGTTCAATATCGAGGATCAACATATGTTGTTACTCCACATGTAGATCACTATTGTCTCTCTAACCATTTAGTTGAATACTGTACTGCTTTATCGCTACTGAAATGTCATGTACACCAAATGGTGTATGTTTTATCAGGAATTGTGTAAAGCCAAACAATTGAAGAAATGTTATTGTCTAAGGTGTTAAATGTATTACTTGATCGATTTAAGGTTGATTCATGTTCAATTTTAGTGCCAGGAGTAGAAGTTATTATGCGAGTTTAAATATTAAGGCTGAGAAAAACAAACCGAACAAGAAAGAAAGAAATCCACTCTAAAGCGTTAATTCCCTATAAAAAGTACTCGTGGAGACTTCTGGTGAACTAACCCGGAAAATTAACTGGAAATGCAGTGAATTCTCAGATCATTTATACCCTGCCTTTACTGAAGAAGGTTACAGACTTGTAGTGATTTAGTTTGTTCAGAAATTGTTCATAAATAATACGAATTGTTAGGGAGGGATTTATGGTAATTATATTTTGTAATGGCATAATTTAGCTAAAATTACTACAGTGATTTTTGCATATACCTTTGTATGACTTTTTTCAGTAGCGTATATAGAAAATTATTTCGGGAGGGGGTTTTAGGAGTTTTTGGGTGCTTTAGGAGGTGTAAAATACACCCCAAAAATAGGAGCTCGGGAATATTCCCTTGGAAACTAACCATATGCTGAAAGCTTTAAAACCTCAGTTTAAAAGAAACTACTGGGTACAATTTTAATGTATGTTTTTCAAAATTAGGGGGGTTTAAACCCCCCGAGCCTTGCCACCCTTATATACGCCCATGGCTTAAGTGTAATTATAAGCACTAATTTGTAGAAACTGAATACTCGTTTACTGTTCTAACAAACTATATCCGTCTGAAAGATAGTTCAGATTCAATTTTTCTGTATCTATAAATTCCAAATGCCATTTATAAAATATATAGGGTGTCCCACGAGTAACCCGACAAACTTCTCAGGTGGTTTCATCTCATCGAAATAATGAAAAAGTTAATTTAAAACATATGTCCGGAAACGCTTTGTTAGCGAGCTACGGTTAACGAAATATTTCGCCCGATTTTCTGGGGCAGGGCGGAAATAATGCGAAACTAGTGTTATATTTATTAGATTTTATATAAAATGAACTGAAAAATTGAATAAGATATGTATGTCTCAGACATGTATTGCCACTCATTTCTGAGATATCAGAAAGAATATGCAAAACTCTGTCTCGAAAATTATTTCGGGAGGGGGTTTTTAGGAGTTTTTGGGTGCTTTAGGAGGTGTAAAATACACCCCAAAAATAGGAGCTCGGGAATATTCCCTTGGAAACTAACCATATGCTGAAAGCTTTAAAACCTCAGTTTAAAAGAAACTACTGGGTACAATTTTAATGTATGTTTTTCAAAATTAGGGGGGTTTAAACCCCCCGAGCCTTGCCACCCTTATATACGCCCATGGCTTAAGTGTAATTATAAGCACTAATTTGTAGAAACTGAATACTCGTTTACTGTTCTAACAAACTATATCCGTCTGAAAGATAGTTCAGATTCAATTTTTCTGTATCTATAAATTCCAAATGCCATTTATAAAATATATAGGGTGTCCCACGAGTAACCCGACAAAACTTCTCAGGTGGTTTCATCTCATCGAAATAATGAAAAAGTTAATTTAAACATATGTCCGGAAACGCTTTGTTAGCGAGCTACGGTTAACGAAATATTTCGCCCGATTTTCTGGGGCAGGGCGGAAATAATGCGAAACTAGTGTTATATTTATTAGATTTTATATAAAATGAACTGAAAAATTGAATAAGATATGTATGTCTCAGACATGTATTGCCACTCATTTCTGAGATATCAGAAAGAATATGCAAAACTCTGTCTCGAAAAACATGCTTTGTTTAGATTTGAAGTTTTCATTTCAATAAATGGGTAATAAACACGAAAACTTTTTAAATCAAACTTTTATAGAATTTAGTTATAAAGAAAATAATGTTAAATAGGCTACTAATAAACAAAGATAAAGTTTAAATAATTAATATTTAATTAAATCAACACATACAAACAATATGACAGAAAGTGCAATAACCGTTTATTAAATGAACGTTCTCCGTAAAAACAAAACATTTAAAGATGTTTTTTTTCAGTCAAGTAAATAGTTACAAAACATTTACAGTATAAAACATTGTAGGTTTAGAAACAAGATTTTAAAAATACAGCATCAATTGAAATGCTTTTTGTTTATTGAAAATCAAGAGTTGGCAACACTGCTGCAACAATGCCTGAATACAAGTTATTATTGTACAGCTGTCCAACAATTCAGCTGTTGCAGTAATTCGTCTATCATCTTTTGTTAGTGCAGTGTATGTGTATTATTGTATTATTTGTACTTTGTTCATGTTTTGTAACGACGATGTGCCATTTACATATTCAAATTAATACTACGCAAATATTGTTTCCGTCTATGGTTTTGCCTATGGAAATAGTCATGCATAACGTGAATATGAAAGACGATTTCCAAATAGAAGTCCTGGTTTTCAATGACTTACGAACAAATGGATCTTTTCTAACCGTTAATTGTTCGAGAGAACGTCCTGTAATACAGCCTGTACGCGACCAAGATAATATCATTGACACGATACAACGCGGCCCTGAACTTAGCACTCACCGATTTTCAAGTAGACTAAATATATCTCGTAGTACAGTCTTGGAGAACATTGAAAGACCAATTTTTATCCATATATTTACAAAGAGTTCAAAATCTTCATCCAGGTGACACTGCATTAAGATTACAATTTTGACGATGGGTGTTAGAAAATAGAATAATGTAAGCTGTCTTTTATTAATAGACAAATCGATGTTTACAAGATGCAGAATTCTAAATTTGAAAAATAGTCACCGGTGGTCAACTGAAAATCCAAAATCAGTTGTAGAGTCAAACTTTTCAATTCGATTTTCGATAATTGTATGATGTGGTATCATTGGGAACCAGTTAAACGGCCCATTTGTTTTTCAAAACCGTCTTACTGGTCTTGTGTACAAAGACTTTTTAGAGAATGAACTGCCAGTTCTACTTAAACTTGAAAGAAGACTTCAAATTATATAAAACATGATGGTGCACCGGCACATTATTAAAAAATGTTAGAGAGCGCTTGCAGATAAGTTATCCAGGCAGATACATCGGTCGAGGTGGACCAATTAATTGGCCTCCTAGGTCCCCTTATTTAAATCCTAGATTATTAGCATACTCGAAGGGAGATTATTTTAATTTTAATTTTAATTGTATACATTTTAATCCACTTGTATACATACGCAGAACCAGTCAATTCCGATGAAGAATTATTTAACCGAATTTTAAACGCTTGTAAACTATTTAAGAATGACCGAGATGCTGTCCGAAAAACGACACGTAGTTTTGAACACATTAAAAGGAATGGAAATTGGAATAAAAGATTAGCAAAGATCAGCAATTAAAATGTTTTGTTTTTACGAAGAAAGTTCATTTAACAAACGTACACTGTATTTTCTGTCTTATTTTTTGTTTGTATTTATTTAATTAACCATTCATTTTTAAACATTGTGTTTGTGTATTATTGGCCTATTATCATTTTCTTCATAACTAAATTCTCTAAAAGTTTTAGTTAACAAGTTTGCATATTTATCACCCATTGAATGAAGTTAATGTACATGAGAAGTTTGTCGGGTTACTCGTGGGGCACCGTGTATGTTACGAACTCTCTACACCCATCCAACTGATTTAGATGAAATAATATTTCATACATAGATGATAAGAAACAGTTTTTAAAATATTACAGAATCTAAAACTGCACATATTCTCAGTGATCACGAAATCTTAGATGTGCAAGTGATTTTGGGTTACGGTTTTAATATGTTCCAAGTAAGAAAACCCGAACATTTCTTTAACGATTTCACGTTTCATATTCATAAATTTTCGGCTATACCTAGGACCAAAAAAGGATTTTATAAAATACATTAAACTTTCAAATTTTTATTTTAAATATCCTCGGAAATCGCCATAACATTAAGTTTAGTATAAAGATTTACTTCACTTATTAGGTTCTCACTTGTTTTGTTGTTAATAGAAAAATTGAAACCTGAGTAAAAATCGAATAGAAAGTCAAAAAAGTTTATTACAAAATAAATACTAATTTAAAAGTAATTTCAGACAATTTGTTCTATTCTTGAACATTAAGGGCCTATTCTCCTGCCATATGGCCTACTTTCTAGTTTCAGCCCTAAGGAAGTATTAATACTCGTTTTATCTTTATCGTTTGGTAGCTGCATATCTCAAGTAATCCTCACTCTCAGATCGTTATTAAAACTTGAATCAAATATGGATTTACGATAGTAATCTCATTCGATTTCTCCCAACAATTTCTGGCTCCGTGATCTTAACGACACCTCGCTTTGAATCTAAGAGTGACCATTAGGTGACGCCTCTATAGGAAACGGACAAAAATGTAATAAAACAATAAGGCCTCTTTCACACACATCGAATTTGGACGTCCGATATTTTATCGACCGTCCAAATTCCAATAGTGGCGTATAGCAGTAAACGGGAGCTTTCAGACTAGAGACGATCTCTGAACGGCAACGATAAAATGCCGTTTAGCAGCCGTCCACTGCCACTGCAGGACCAACGGCACCGTGCCGTTGCCGTCCTTACAGTGGCGTACGTGTCCATTCGTGCGCTTCCAGACATATCGATATTTTACCGTCCGTCCTCACTCTCTAACTTCTCACTGCGCCTTCTCCCTACACAATCGCTGTTAAACTGTAACTGTGCCCAGCTTGGTTTGTTAATATGGATGGAGAATTTGCTATTGATAATGACGTGCTTATTTCCCTAGTGGAAGCCAAACCAGTGTTGTGGGACAAAAGTTTAGATATTTTTAAAGACAGGAATGCGACCAGAGATGCCTGGAGAGAAGTGTGCTGTGTACTCAATAGTGATTTTGAAGAAATGGAGGTAAAAGAAAAAATATATTCGGTAAGTACACTATTATAAATACTTTATTAATTCTTTTTAACAGCATCTTTAAATATAATTATATTAATCTAGAATAACCTTTTTAAACTAATTAATATAATCGAAATGAAATTCTTGTGATATTATTTAATGGTAACGATAGTTTTAAGGTATACATAAGCTACTAGGTATTTATATTTAAGTTACTAGTAATTGTAAACTGTAATGTTCATCTTTATTATTTATATTTTACTCATTTGCCAGGGAACAGCGCCAATAGTTGTTACAAAGTATTGGCTTAATATGTTTCGATACGTTGTTGGCTTGAAGTCCACCTCGTGTTGTAGCTTCTCTTGGCAAATCCTCCAATCCAGTGATTGTTGTGGTATCCTCTGGTAAATACCCATCCCGATCACGAACAAAGTTGTGAAGAAACGATGCACGCTTTTTATAATGTCAATTGCAAAATCAGGTTCAACGTTTATAGGCCTGTGGAAGATACGCCATTTGTTGCTTAAAATCCCGAAAGCACACTCGACATAACGCCTAGCCCTACACAAACGATAATTAAATATCCTCTTTTCGATTGTTAGATGTGTCCCGCCGAATGGCCGCATCAAATGTTTATGAAGGCCAAATGCCTCATCTCCAACAAAATAGTAGGGAACTTTTGGAGATTCGGTTCCCGATAGGCATTTCTCTTCGGGGTAATGGCAATGAATTTGTAATTACAGATTGCCAAAGAGTGGATTGTTTGAAAATAGAGGGATCGCAATCCTTGCCAAAGCTCCCAACGTTTACATAGACAAATCGGTATTTTGAGTCCGCTACTGCCATTAAAACTACAGAAAAATAGTTTTTGTAATTAAAGTACATGGATCCACTTCTAGTTGGGCAAAATTATGCGAACATGCTTTCCATCGACTGCCCCTAAGCAATGTGGAAAGTTTGCATGCTTCTCAAAAATCAGAAGCAATGGACTCAAATTTCTGTTTGGAAGAGTTCAGGAATACATTCATTCTTCAAAAATGTCCAAATAGCTCCGCATATACTTCTCTCACTATCTCACTTGCAGTAGAGATGCCAATTCTGAAGTAGTAATGTAGATCAGTGAAGGTGCAACCACTTGCAAGATATCTGGGAAAAAAACATTAATAATAAGCTATTTCATTATAACAATTTAGTATAGTAAAACATTGCTTTACTAAAAAGTTTCAAGTATTATTATAGACTGTATAAATCAAATTTGTAATAGTGAATTTAAAAACTAGTAAATTTTTTTTATAACTTGAAGTGCATAAAGTATATAATTTTCAGCTAATATGATCATTTCGTATTTCTCGTCGTTTTTAGTTTTTATGTTTACAAGTTTTCAGCAGATGGGAAAAAGTAACGTTACTGAAATACATAATAAAATTCTGTGTACAATTGTTGTAAATAAATAAATGATAATACACTGAAAAATTAAAATAAATAAAATAATTGACACTTGTGGAGATTTAAAACAATCTTTAAAACATTTAATAGTTCCTTTTATTCAGTCAGCCCCCTAATTATAAAATTGTTGTGTACATTTAATTTTTATTGTTTTAGGAACGGCAGTAACGAAGAGATGGACCAATCTCCGCGATGCCTTTTCGAAATCCAAAAAGAAGCTGAAATGCATTAAGAAAAGTGGGATCTGGAGCACCTACCATAAAAAAAATATGTGTACGCGGACCAAATGCAGTTTTTGGACAAACTGTATCAGTCTAGGAAAGTAACTGAAAGTTTGGAAGACTCTAATGTTAGCAACGATAACGGAGGTGATGAAGTCGAGCAGATTCATCCAGGTTTGCAAGAAACTGAAGAGGTAGTAGGACTAAAGCGAAAATGCAAGAATCCAGCAAGTTCAGGTAGAAAAACGCCGCCGCCCAGATGACGTGGAGTTAAAAATTTTAAAAGCTTTAGAAGAGCCAAAACCAAATGCCCACATGTCGTTCTTCCAAGGACTTTTACCTCATCTTGGTAAGTTTGATGACAATGATGTTCTTGAATTTCAAATGGGTGTGCTGCAAGTGATTTCTAAAATAAATGACAAAAAAGAAGTTCTCAGTTACCACCCCAAGCACCTCCCTACTACCATCCAACCTATACCTTTTTCACAACCTCCATCGTTTTCCCATCCTCCAACGCCTTTTCCTAATCATCCGCCACAGTTATTTGCAAATCAGTTAAATGCAGCATTTTCCCCACCAACAGGTTTATCACCCCGAAAAACAACATTCCCAATACACCTGTTAATCAGCAGGTCAGTTCTTCGATGAAACAGCAACTCAGACGCAACAAAATACTTCACCGTTTTATCATCAATTTTGATAACACTTCAGCATCAGCAACATCTCCAGATAATACCCCTTCGGGGAGCCTTTTCACCATCCCTATCCGTGTGCACCGACTCTATTGGATTGGACTTTTTCTTAGTTTACATTAAAAAATTAAGTTGTTTTGTAACAAGAAATATTTTATGATTTCCTCAATTTAAATATTATTATATTTTGAATTTCCATACACTTCTAATAATACGTTTTTTTTCTATTGCGCAATAAATAGATTATACAATTTTTCTTATTATGTGTTGACTTTTCATGCGCTTCAATTTATTTGTTTGGTTCTTTCTTTAAATGCAATAAATAAATATAATTTTTATTATATACCATGTTAGTTTATATTCCCCCTAATCATTGCGTTACATAGGTTTTACAGGTTGTATAATACTTTTGTTAAACTTTACAGCTAGCAGCTATACAAATTAAAGTTGCTTTTGCGATACAAACTGTGTCATGTACATTAATTGCTAACGTTTCTTAATTTTGCAGTGCCATCTTTAGGACTAATCAAGTTAATTTATAAATTGTACACATGAATTAAATTAACTCTGAAGAGTTCCATTGTAATATCGATGAAACTTCAGCCCTTGACGTACAGTATAAACAGCTTGTAGCTCATAACCAAAGTTTTTTTTTTTAATATCAGATTTTAAATTAATTGAGTTTGACGCATCACATAAAATAAGATTGTTTCATGTCGAAAGCCTTTCTCTTTTCAACTAAAATAAATTTTAAACAAACATTTGTATTATCATTATTAATTAAAGTTTAGCTCTAAAAAGTGGTAGTTAGAATTTTTAATAATTTTTTTACTTACCTTAACGTAATAGCAAGCCTTTCCTGTGTGGGAATACAAATTCCTCATTTTAGTGTTTTTCGTGTTTGATGACATCTTTTAACTTGTCGTGAAGTTCATCAAACGAAAACCGTAGACATTCTAAAGAAATTAAAAAACTTATTTCCATCACGTCGAAGTTCTTCAAAAAGGGTGTGAAAGGTTCCCACCTGTTCCCTTGTTTTATTAATCGGATGTATCCAGCACTTCCGCTTAATCCTACGACGCTTTATACGGCGGTATAGGAACCACATAGCCACAACACGTTTTTTTATTCATTAGAGAGAAGCAATACAACACTCACTACAGCACAACCATATACTCGAATAACTTTCTGAACGGTTAAAAAATCGATGTGTGTGCAAGTGGCACCCAAACGATAAAATATCGTGCCGTTATTTTATCGGACGTCCAAATTCGATGTGTGTGAAAGAGGCCTAATGATAAGTCAGTGGCACCGTGATATATATTGAAAATCTTTAGAAAACAAATGTGGTGATCTTGTTACAGTATTATTGAACTCACAATGTAATGTAAGCGAGTTCTATCAATTCCCACGACCGAATAGCGAGAAATGTTGGTGATATGAAGCGAGTTTTACATGCAATATGGGATTGGATGTATAAAGCAGTGACATTCTTTCCGAGGCTACAGGTCGAGGAATCCAACCTGACATTCCGTACACCACGCAGAAGGAAACCCTTGTTTCCCCGAGGCAACCTTCCCTTCAACCTCTCACTCACATCACAGTAATTTATCTCAGGAATGTCGAGAATCCGTTTTAATCGGTTTTGAGGATCGATCTTTAGTTTTACACTATATTAACAATGCATAACTTCAAAACGCTTGTCTCTATACATAACGTAGCTATGGTGGGAAGGGTTGATTCAATGTGAATGTTGAGTTCAGATTCAGTTCTTCTTCCTCTTAGTGCAGTGACTGGAATCTCTGAAAGCATGACTCCAGACGCTGCACTGGAAGGAAGGTTAACTGGAACTAATCTCAACATTCACAACTTTTATCTCTTGTTTTTGGTTGTAGATTATGGGAGTTTTTATTAATACAATATTATAGTTAATGCCAATTGCAATATATCATGCATATGCAATCGTCATATAACATAAAAATACAGACATTCTTAAATATTTCTTGAAAAACAGTCCATATCCATCAATTGTTAATTTGTTGCTACTATTAAAATACACAGTCGTAGTAATAATTAAATGAGAGTAACAATTTACGTAACAATAAAATTAATGCTCTTACTTAGTTGATATTTTCGAGCATCCACGCAATGTCGAACAAAGGCTCCTTTTTTAATCCTCAACAAAGATAAAAAAAAAAACTACTAAGAATCGCAAAAGTTATGTTTGCGTCTTAGGCATATATTTGAAATAAGAGCTACTCCTCTTACTCTACGACCAAAAGCAAGATAGTAAAATTTGTTGAGGTTTAACATTTTTCTGATAAGACTAAAATAAAGATGGCCGCCAATATAACTAGATTTTGTCAAGCAGAAATCTCTAAAGTATCAACTCGGCACCGCTCATCAAAACAACCGACCATGTTCAATTGCCAATAATTCACTTTCAACAACAAAATTTTTTAGAATTTTATGAATTTAATTTACTCGTAAATAAACAGGACGGTGCTCCACCACATTACAATGTGCT
Source organism: Homalodisca vitripennis (assembly GCF_021130785.1). NCBI lineage: Eukaryota > Metazoa > Arthropoda > Insecta > Hemiptera > Cicadellidae > Homalodisca > Homalodisca vitripennis. The sequence continues at coordinate 144,042,943 of NC_060215.1, forward strand.
TTTCCGAATCTTTTTAGACTAAACGTTTGCAGACAGATGGATAGGTCGACGTGGTGCTATGATAGTGACCTGACCTTTCGCCTCTGGAATTATTTCTTTTGGGATTTTCTCAAAAGTAAAGTTTATAACACAAAACACGCAAACCTCAATGAATTAAGGACAAAGATAGAAGGTGCTTGCTACCTCATTACACCTGAATGTGAGACACGGTTTTGAATCCTGGCTTTACTTGATCAAGAAGTACATGGTAGTCATTTCGAGCATCTCATCTGAGTGAAATTGAGGTAACAATTTTTACCATTTAATTTCGTTACAAAACTATTCACAAGCAACGGGGGTTTATTAGACTTTAATTAGCCACCAAATGTGATAGGGTAACATTAGAGACCTCTAATTTATGCCATTCTTTTTCTTCTTCAATACCTTTAAAATGAGATGTCACTTGCTAGAGGTTTATTTAAACATTTTTACTTACCACCAAAATACCCAATTTGAGAGAGGTGAGTCAAAAATATTCATACATGACAAAAACCCCTCATTTGGTCATATAAACATCACCGAAAGTAAATCACTCCGTCTTTGTTTATAAGTAAGTTAATAAGGGAATGGGACTTTTAACCAGTATAGAGAAAACTTATTATGTTTGAGCAGAAGGCAGATAAAAGTATACTTCAACGAAAGAAGACATTTAAGCCCTCGTTATTCGATCACGATCCTCCTTTAATTTCGATGTGGATTCTTAGAACTCAATTGGCGTCATATTATAGTAGAAAAAGCATTCAATCGTGTTCGAGCAGTAGGCGTACTAACACATTACTCAGTCACGTGACATAAGCCACCTTATTTAGCACCTTATCTCAAGAAGTCTCTCTCGTTTAGCAAAACCTTTGACAATGTATGATCTTGCATGCATGGAAATATTTTTGTATAGGATATATCGGTTTTCATATCGCTGTAATTGCGTGTGGGAGATTACTTTTCAATCTATATTTGACTGCAAGTTCCGGGAAAGTCTGTTCAGGATTTCTAGTTCTTACATTGTAGTGAGATTAAGCGCTCTCAAACATTTATCTGTTTCCTATTATAGTTCAAAGTCAAGTTATTCTCTGAACACCGTTCTCTACAGATTACGAAACAGCATTTAGCGAGTACAGTATTCTTTCTGTATGTTTTCAAGTCATAGATTAAAGTTCACATTAATAGTATTTTAAAATGTGATGTAATACACACGGGGCATCATTTACATGAATTACCTTTAGAAGGTAAAACGATCACCGGCGAATATTATTCAGAGTTTTTGGACAGATTCGACGTTGGTTGAAAGCAAAACGGCCGCATTTGGCGAAGAAGAAAGTGCTGTTCCATGAAGACAATGCACGTCTGCACACTTGTCTGGTCACGATGGCAAAAATCTATGAAATGGGCCACGAACTGCAACCCCCATCCTGCATATTCTCCTGATCTAGCGCTATCCGACTATTTCCTGTTTCCAAAACTAAATAAATGGCTGGCGGTAGGAGATTTGGGTCGAATGAAGAAGCTATTATTGAAACAAACGCTTATTTTGAGAGCCTTGAGAAAACCTATTATTTGGAGGGAATTAAAAAAATTAGAAAAACGCTGGACTAAATATATCGAGCTAAAAGGTCATTATATTAAAAAAATATAATGTTTCTTTGCCAAAAAACGTATTTCATTCAAAGAAGTCACTGACTTATCAAACTCGTATATAGAAATTTGTTGGACAAAAATTGGATAACTTGGATTCATTATTTTCACACGCGCGCGCTCTCACACACACACACACACACACACACACACACACACACACACACACACACACACACACACACACACACACACACACACACACACACACACAAATGAGTATTATTGGCAAAACGTGCGGGTCATTATAAATAATATTTTTCACTGAGAATAAAAAAGGAACGAATCATAATACGATCTTGTCGAAACCAGCATATATGCATTATATGCCATTTAAGCCGCATAATAATGCTTTCCAGGATAAAAACTCTTTCAAACAGTCATATGCTGCACTATTCCAGAACACGAGCTCAGATCTGAGAGGATCTGATCGTCAAAGAATAAAATGACTTTGATCTTAAAATAACGCGTTTATCCTCAAAGTATTGAATCAGATGATACCAACATGGTTTGTCAGTTTACATATGATCAAAAGAGCAATAGATCTAGGATTTAACCTTGGGGCATACTACTAGCCTGGATATATAACTATACTCAGAATAATAACTACTCTTCGAAACTAGATATAACTCTGCATCCCCCCCAGCATGAACAATCTGACAGTTTTATTTAATAAAGCAATAGACCCTGTAACATTCCGCCAAAGTTACAAAACCTTTTCCAGTGTGACAAAAATAATTAAGAGCTTTTTGATGCCATTATTCCAATGCTACCTAACATTTTGTAGGTTCGTAAAGATTTAAAGGAGAAAATTATATTTAATATATAATTTATTTTAGAAATATGTCTATTTATGTTTTAGTGCTAGGAAAGTCATAACAGAATTTTAATTCTACGATTTTTCAACTTTTGCTAATTAGTTTAAAAAGCACATTTCCTCGGAGAGTTTTAAAACCCAGTTTCTATTTTGTCCCTGTTAATCATTGTAATTGCATAAATAACTTTTAATTTTAAATTTTTTTGACGTTTTACCACGTAAAGCTCATCTTCATTTTAAAATAACGTTTGTGTGTGATTAAATCTTTTTTTATTTGGAGTTTATGATTTTGAATAATATAGAATAGTTAATATTGAATTAACTTTGTTCACTTTTAACCAAGTGTTTATTACAGGTTTCTTTTTCTTTTTCTCAAACATTTATGTGGGCGTGAATGAGTATTAAAAGCTAAATTTGTTACAACACCAAAGACCATTTATTATACAGTATGGAGCTAGTGGTAGCGCTTTGGACTTTTATTTATTACATAGAGTGTCAGACGGTGAGCGTACTATTCACAAACATTTCTGAGTCCAAGGGAAAACTCACTATTTATCAATAGAAGTTGCTGCCAGTCGTGTTTTCTATAAATAAATTCTGCAATTACTTAGAAGTCCAACCTTTCACTCTAACTTTGTGCTTTTGGGTACTCGTAGTGTTGCACTCTAAAAAATCTCGGACGATGAATGGAATTCTATTTTCACAGCATTTCAAAAATACTACATTTGAAAAGCAACAATACTCCAACAATAATGTTGTGTACATTTTTATAAGATTGTTTACTGCAAGTACGAAGTAAACATTAATGTCTTAAATGACATTGCATAAATGTAAATAGTACAAAGTTAGTGGCTAATGAGTAAGAATATTAAGTAAATATATAATATCAGAATAGCTCTAATAGTAAAACAACGCCGAAGTCTGTGAAATATTTTATATTTCTGTTACTTGACTTTAATATGAGTGGGTTATTCATTGGATTATTGATTTCGGAGCTCAGCATTTTCGATACTCAAGACGCTTTCTACCATTTCGATATTCATTACACTTTCTACCATGTCCATATTCAATACGCTTTCTACCATTTCGGTATTCAAGACGCTTACTAACATTTCGATATTCAATACGCTTTCTACCGTTTCGATATTCAAGACGTTTACTACCATTTCGGTATTAAATACGCTTTCAAACATTTCGATATTCAATACGCTTTCTACCAAATCGATATTTAAGACGTTTACTACCATATCGACATTCAATACGCTTTCTACCATTTCGATATTCAAGACGTTTACTACCATTTCGATATTCAATAAGTTTTCTACCTTTTCGATATTCAAGACGCTTCCTACCATTTTCTATATTAAAGCTATTTGATGCGCTATTCAGATAGAACTCCAGTTCAATGAATGTTTGTCACGTAGGAATGAAAGTCGGCATTACTCATTTTAAGGCTGAACACTTTTCTTTGGGCTTTGCCAACAAACAATGGCCGCGTATTTTGTATGTTGTAATTTAATGTGCAGTAGAAAAATATAATGAAAAATAGGTAAATTTGGAAACAATTTTAAACACAAATAAATCCATAGAGTTTCATCAAAATATGAATGTTTGTAATTTTGTTATGGACATGCAGCTGTGAATTAAAACTAATTGTAATAACAAAATGCATAGCTTTCTATATGTAGGCCATTGTGATTTAGAACAAATCCAGTTGTCCTAAATACAAAACGCTAAGGTGTAAAGGTTATGTCATTATTCTAAATTAATACTGTAAAATGTGACATAAACAATAACGTAAAAGTACGTGGTGAGTGGGTTTTAAAAGTAAAGGTTTAAAAATCAAAATGTTTCATGGACCGCTGGAGAGTAATACAGTATTCGTGTGAATACCTCCAATAACAGCAAACTGATATTTTTGTCAAGTTCTTACATTGGTGTTGTCAAAACAACACCAGTACATTCTGTTTCCAGTGAGAAGCCTAACAGAATTTCCTGGCTTTTACCATCGAGGGTGGTAAACTTAGATAATATTATTTAGTTATGGTATATACAATATCTTTCCCAAGTTGTACTAGTTTAACTTTGATCAAAGTTTTGTGAAGTTTTCTACAAGATAAATACAAAAAAACTTTGGAAGATATGATAATATGGATATTAATTTAAGATAATAAGTTAAAAATGAAAGTTCTGTCTCATATAGCTTTTTAGGCTAAGTTTTCCAGTTGTTTACACTACATCATAACATTACTTGCACAATTTAGTTCATCAAATATTCTGGTATTACTGTGAAGTCTTCATTCACCAGATGATTCACCAAAACTGACTGTTTGACGCTGTTTGAACTGATTCGACGCGGTGTGAACGGGAAAACATACGCTATGTGAATGTTCACCTTACTCTTACGTGCAGCATCTGACATCTGATGCTGTTGCAGACTTGACTCATGAAATCTGCAGTCATGTTCGTCTGAAGGGATCCGAAAATAGTCGGTGACGAAGAATGAAGGCGCTTAAACGAACCCCTCCCCCCGCATCATTTCGACGTCAGAGACACCCAGACCACAAAAGGTAGTGTAATCTAAGTGAACAGGCATTCTCATTGTCACATCAAGTGCACAGTTTAGCGAACTACGATGTTGACTGACACGAACCCAAAACACGGTGGAGCAACCGAGTCTTCTACACACAACGCAACTATGGTGGGAAGGACTGATTCGATGAGAATGTAGAATTTAGCTACAGTTCACCTTTTTTCGTGCAGCATCTGAAATCTGATGCTGTTGCAAACTTGACTCATGAAATCTGCAGTCATGTTCGTCTGAAGGGATCCGAAAATAGTCGGTGACGAAGAATGAAGGCGCTCAAAACAAACCTCCCGCATCGTTTCGACATCAGAGACACCCAGACTACAAAACATATACTAGTCGTGACACCGGCCGCGTAATCCTAATAACGAACTGGCATTGGTACATTGTCAATTATTCTCTTAATCTGAGTAGTGTCAAACATCTTGTTCATGATCAGGTAGTGTGAGATGTGGTGGGTTAAGACGAGCCTGTCTCAACACGATTCCCTCAGTTCCACTCCTCCCCTCCCTTGGAACGCACAGGAGCCTTCAGTTCAGTGGCAACGTTGTTATTAGTTTCACCGCGCGCGCGTATTAATTTTAAGTATTGTGACCATATACAAGTACCTTTTGTGGTGGGTTAACATTCCAATCGGACACAGTTAAGAAACATTGTTAGATCGTAATCGTGCGAAGTATTTCAGATATCTGTCTTCGGAACATTCTGTGTTACTTGTTTTAGAAAATAGCAACAATCTTTATAAATTTGTATTTAGCTGACAATAAGCAATACCATTTATGGTTGGCTTACTTAAAATTTTGTCACCAGTATTTTTCCTCAATCTATACCTATGTATGCTGCACTCTTGATATATTAATTTCTGTTATAAAGTGTGAGTTAAGTATGGATACACTCTGTTTAGTTTTTCATGGATAAAGATAGATTGATGGAACTCGGGACACCTTTCTAGGAAATCTAGTGAACTTTTTATTCACTGTTACAACTTTTCCCATTCCCTCAAAATGGGATTTTAGAGGAATGGCTCAAAACTTTTAGTGACAGCTCATTTAAAATGTCTTGATAAAAGAAGAAAAACCGTGGAAACTAGAGCCTTCTCTCTCAAACCAGTATAGAATGGAGCCCATTGAAATTAATTAAGTTAAAAGCATTGTTGGATCCTGATCAACCTTCAATGGACGAAGATATAAAAATGAAACTCAGGGCGCCCTTCTAGGAAACAAAAGCGAACCATTTCTCCAAAATGAGCTTTTTAAGGAGCAGTTTACATTTTTTTAAATGTAAAGTTACAGTAGTACTAGTAATTGCAATTACTTTAAGCAATAACACGGCTAAAATTTACTAACCTGTGTTTTTTATATCAAATAATTGGATGATTGCATTTATTTGCTAAATTTCCGTACAGGGTAATTAAAATAAATTAAAAATATATTTCGAAGGAATTATCCCTACATGGGCATCAGCCTGTGTGTGGGGAAACGAGTTCATCAGTCTGCACTATACCAACTGCTCAAACTGCTATGCCAGGACAGTTTGACAATGTCCAATCCTGTTGTAGAACCTTGAAATGTCTCGCTGTATGGATTCATGCGGGACTTTTTCGAATTTCCGCTACTATTATTTTGCCACTATGGTCATTAATGCACTAGGGTTTCGTTTTATAAACGTTTTTAATGTGACCCCACACAAAGTAGTCAAGTGGAGATAGATATGCCGATCTTGATGGTCACTCGATACTTCCTCTTCTGCCTATTCTCAGTGATTAATAATAATAATAATAATAATAATAATAATTGGATTGGAAAAATATTGTTTAAATACACGGACATGCGGGCCATAGCGTGTTGGTGCTCCATCCTGCTGGAACCAAACTTCATTACAGTTGTTGGTTCCTACTTGATTAACGGGATAAACCTGATTTTGTAACATTTCCTGGTGTACTTCGGCATTAAGGTTTCTATCAGAGTTTTAAAGCCCATTTTGGGGAAATGGTTCGCTTTTGTTTCCTAGAGAGGTGTCCTGAGTTTCATTTTTCCGTCTTTGTCCATCAATGGACACTCATCTGACGAGAGAAAACCATCCACCACAGTTTATAAATTTGAATACGCGGGAAATTATAACTTTTGTTAGTTTGGTTTGAACCTAAACCCGAACAAACAACAAGTAGTACTATAGTTCTGACTTTAAAACTAAGAAACCGCTACGTGAGTTTTCCACGCACTATAACTGTTCTTGGAAACACTTTATTAAAATTTTCTGGATAGACTAAAGTTGTAGTTATTGCGTAAAATGCAACTCCAAGAGTTAATGATTGGCCACTAACTAATAATTTACTCAATGAATCATTTACTAACAAAAAATCATGAAACTGAAATTATACACCAATGAAATGTTTTTTAATGATTCCTCGTGGATATGCTTTAGATTGGGAGGCATGTATTTGGAAAATCGCAACAGTGGACTGTCAAAAGGATTTGTTTATTTACATTTACAGAGATAGGTAAGACCCTGGTTACTACAGTGAATTTATGGAACAAATTCGCCCGATTTAACTAACTGGCTGTGGCGGGAGGTCTACCAACCTTGGACGTGACATCTGCACAACATCCTGTCGCAACAATCCAACATCCAGACCAGCATATCCTAAATTACAATAAATTCTTCAATTCGTGCCATCTGACCTGTGCTTTATCCGTGAGATCTCTTTCTTATCTCTGTAGTTGTAAACAAAGAATTCTATTTTTAGGACTTATCTCTGTATGATGTCTTTTTCAAATACTCTTCTTTATTATTGAACTTATGAATAAAAACTTTTTTATTTTGATAATTAATTTCAAACATAGGTGATAAGAAACCATAGCATTCAAACTTTTAAAATTTGATAATTAAATGCTTCGCACTATGAAATTCCTGTATATTTTGTAATCGGTGAGACATTTATTAAAATTATTTCAAAAGGAAGTTAAGTAATAAAAACTGGTTTACGGATTTAAATTTTGATGTATTATTTGATATTATGGCACTTTGGTGAAACGTGAACAACATATACGTATTACGAATAAAATTGTATTATTTTTGCTATAGACAAAAGTGAAAATAAGAAATTCATGAGAGAATAATTTTTATTTTGGAATTTTATTTGGTAATTTTGGATACAAGGACTCGTCTAAACATGTTTAACAAGCAGTTATCCATAAGAAGACAGAAATATTTTTAGTCTGTGTTAGAAGTTTCCAAAAGTACACAGCTTCAGTTTTGTTAACCTGCGGTTCTCTAGCAAATCAATCAATCAATGTTTATTGCGAAGACATGATTTACATGTATAACAAAAGTCAACAATTAGAGTTCAGAGTTAAAATTTTGTGTGAAATTAAAAACAAATAATTTGAAATTCATGCATCCTTCATCTATTTGCGAATTTTCCACCTACAGCACCAAAATAGTTCTCCTGATAGGGCGATCTTCCAGTCAAATGCCAAAAAACTCATTATAAACTGCTTGTGATGCTAAAACAGGTTTCAAACGAGTTTTTTGTTCATTTGGGTTTGTTGCATTCTTTATCCCATTGAGCAGCTCGTTGATGAAGTGAACACCTGCCGGTGAGGGCAGATGTTGATAAACTACTGTTCTGTGTTTACCAGTTCGGTAGTTTCCTCTGCCTCTGGTCTCATACGAATGAATGTCTTACCCAGTCATCATGGCACATTTAGACATACAGAACAGAGTTGTTTCGAGACTTGGCAGAGTCAACAGTTGCAATTTTCTCTACATAACTCTGAAATTCTATTGAGCGATTTTCTAGTCGATTGCTTCAGCTATTTGAACACTCTCGTCAACTGGTTGTTTGCACAGGTACCCCACAATAACACTCCGTAGGTAAGGTTGGAATTAATCAAGCCATAATACGCCGTCACCAGAAACTGAGTTGGGCAATAATTGGCTAAAGACCCTAAAACATAAATTCCTGATTATAATTTGGCGCAAACATGGTCAACGTGGTCCTTCCATGTTAACCCTCCATCTATGGAATTTAGTGCTGTAGACTTATTCTAGAATTAAATATGCTAACATGACGGCAGGAACACGTCCTGATTCAAAACAAAAGTCTGTTGTTCCTAAAGTTATTTTTATTTTCCACTGAAACAGAGAGTCGTGTCATCAGCATTCTGCAGGCTCATTCCATGCATCCATGCAGTAGTGATGACCCAGTGTCATTGACATACTCGTATATGAGAAATAGACTTGGACTGAGGTTTGATCTCTGCGAGACCTTGTTGTTCATTTGGATTGGATTTGAAAGCTGATTTGAGATTTGGACAACTTGAGTTCTGTCACTTCGATATGATCTAAGCCACAAGTATGGCACGCCTTGGGTGCCATGTGATTTCAGTTTTTCCAGCAGAGTTTTAGGTCAACTCAGTCGAATGCCTTTTATAAGTCAAGAAACGTACCTAGGGTGGTATTTCGATTTTCTAATCCCTCGACAACCAAGTTGGCCAGACTCACAACAGCGTCTATAGTCGATTTAACTTTTCTGAAACCAAACTGTTCATCTGAAAGTTGGTCGTGTTTATCCAATTACGGCAGCATTCTTGTCAAAAATATTTTTTCAGAGGCTTCACTCAAAACTGGAAAAATTGAGACATGCCTGTAGTTGTTTGTGGAACTGGGACTTATTGATTTTGAGAGATCATATGTGTTTGCTGGTTAGATAACTTTGTGTTTTTATACTTTTTTAATAAACATTTGAAATATTCTTTAGAGGTATTTTTATTGATTTCGGAGAAAAATTTGAGTTTCTCTCGAAAATAATATGCCTTTAGTGATCCCCTTTTTCGCCCTTTTACGACAAACACTGGTGTTTTTTGTAGGAGAGCATATATTTAGATAATAAAATTAGGCCATCGTAAAACGTTTTAAATTGCTGTACTACGGATTGACTTAAATTTAGAAAATTTTATTTTTCTTTGGAAAAGCAAGTGTTGAGAAGAGCAACATTTTTAGACCTCATGTCTCTTACTGTTTTAGTAATTTTGGGCTCCCTCCAAATAGATATGAATATAGCGTACCGCAAAAGTTAAAAACACGATTACAGTAAGCTGCTTAAAAACTGAGGTCATACTACAAACCGGGTTTACCATATTTCAATTACATTACCCTAATGTATGTGACTCAGAAAGGCTATGCGTAATTTTGCATTTTGCAGCTTTCTAAGCATTTCGCTTGGATAGTAGAATTGTTGCGTAGAAAAGTACGGATCAAATGAAAAGTTAAACCTTATCTGAAGATCTAAAATCATTCTTAAGTTAATAGTGAGTATTTCGCAGTTTAAAAAATGGGTTTTTTAAGTTTAAAATGCTTAAATCAGTTTCAACAATTTAATTTGAACTATACATGTATCAGAATTCGTTACCATAAAGTATCTGCACAATACTGAACTGAAAATAACTTGCAGAGACACGTTATAACGTACTGAATAAACTGAAAATACTTAGTTTATTTAGAAGAGGTTTTAAAATCAATTATAAAGTTTGACTAGCGTAGTAAAGCAGCGTAACGTACTCCGGATAAAGACAAACATTTCAAAGTTTGTGTTTTTCTGTATAAGGACTACAGCAGCTGTACTTTATGTCGGATTCGCCAAGTTTGGAACAATCTGTTTTCTCATAAATCTGAAACTTACGTTCGTAATTATACCCAATCGCACACAAGGGACTTAGCATTACATATTAAACATTTTTATTAATTATTGTAAAGTGGGTTTTTATATTGAATTCCTTGGATCTTCCAGTAATTGAAATGGCCGTTATGGATATTTAATGAGGTATCTTATTCTAAATGGGCAAAGATGTTCTATAGATATTGTGTAAGGATTCATAAGAAAACACGCTAGGCAATAAGTACCAAGTTGAAAATACTTGGAGCTTTGTTACAAAATGTTTGATAGTAGGCTATGAGGCAGTAGACCAATTAGTAGCCACTACAAAATGCCCTCGAAGTTAAACAAATTCAGTTATATGTTCCCAAATCTTTAAATTCAGACAATCTAATACGACTGGAATAGCAATTCACACTAAGAGTCTTTATAATTGTCACCACAAGATTATAAAGTATTCCTAGTTGCTAAAGGGTTTGATACTACAATGCACCCAGCCACCAGTTTGGGCTGCGGACAACCCTCGAGATAGTGCGTATAACTCAACAGAATAAAGTTTACAGTGGGTGTGATCATAAATGCCTTAGAAAAACTATCAACTAGTGTAAACCCAACTGCACCTGTATTCTATAGGATTATTTGGAATTTTTAAGCCCGGCAGACCAATTTTAAGATCGCTATCTTTATAGCGATAAGACGCTTGATATTTTCACATACATTTGTAAAACTGATTCGTGTAATTGATTCTTATACAGTAGTTGTTAAAAAATGTAGGGTACTGTATTGGATTTGTTTCAATCATTATTTTTCTGTAGAAACAAGTTTAAATTTAGATCCATAAAACGAAATTTGGGTCTTTTTACGTTATACTACATCATTTCTTTAAACGTTTCCTACGTTTAATAAGAGTGTTTCTCTGATGCATTAATGCTATGAACACATTTTTAGACCTATATTACATCAATACAAGAAAGTAGATAAGCAGTAATCAGTGAGCGGCGACCAGTAATCATTGTTTCCTTATCTTATCGCAAATCCGGTTTTATCTGGTATTGGCGCAGGTCCCTGTCTACCTATGCAGTCACAGTGTCTTGTTCTACAGTGGTTGAAAACTGTGGAATATAGTCCTGCACACACCAGAGCGATTACTCCGTGCGATTCCAGAGCGGGTGAGATACTTTTTCTTGGAAATTCTCTTGCGATGCCAGTGGTCCGTGCGATACCCATGGTGGCTTATGGAGCCGCACACACCAGAACGAACTGCGATACGCGATACCGAGACGATTGCGATACTGTAGCGATATTATCGCAGTAACGCTGCATGCACTGTTCGCAGCGCTTTATCGCAGCGATACAATGCGGCCAAAACCTGAACTACTCAGTTATGTGAGTTTTGTCTGTCCGGTGCACGTATAAACAACATGTCGTGTATCACTGAAAACTTACTTGAAGTTGTATATACATACCCGGTGCTCTATGATTTAAATCACAAGGATTATAAGAACATACGGAAGAAGGACAAGATCTGGGAGGACATCGGAAAGACACTGAATACCTCTGGTAAGTATCAAAAATGCTGGTACCAAGAAGCACTTTGGTAATGGCCAAAACTATGTCTAACGTGACAGCACCTGAAATTGAAGGCGACAACACAAAACCATGATGAGTTTGTTGACGAACCCGATGAAGTGGTTGACGATGGAGGTGACAATCAAGAAAGCCAGCACGCAGAGAAATGTCCATCCACGAAGAAACCGATCAATATGAATCTTGTTAGAAACTATCCTACAGCTAGTCCATCTGAACCAGCTGCCAAAAGAAGGAACCCTATGTCACCTGGGGAGCAACGTAGATAAGGTGATTCAGTATTTAGAGGGGAAAATAAACCTGTTCTAGATGCAAACAGATCACCTGATGCTTGGATATTCGGAAACTATAAAAGACTTTCACTCGGCAAGTCAAGCAGACGTCAAGTTCAAAATAGCACAAATAATTAAATCAAGCTGAATTAGAGCAGATCCAGGAAGAAAACCTCTCCAGACAATGTAGCTCTTCTACGGGATCTTGGGGTTGACTCGGGAACTCAACTGCCTTACTGAGACAGTATTAGAAGACCAAAAATCAAGGTTGTATGACAGGTTTGCAAATTTGTAGGCAACATGCTGTACTTCTGTTGTTAGAAAATTTAAAACTTGACTAAATTAGGACTGTACAATGTTTGTGTTGATTTTTCTGAATGAAGAGTTACATTTGTGTTCCTAATTAAATAAAATATTGATACATGTAATGACATAATGATCTTATTTATCTGTAATAAATAAATTTAAAAGAAGTTCAAAACTGTGTTTTAACCCTTTTTTTAAACCCCTGTTTTTAAAACCAAATATAATAATATTTAATTTAAAACTTTCAAGTAACAAAAGCAGTATTTATTTTTTGTGCTTCTCTTGAATTTTGATTTTTTTTGACAAGATCTTACACTAACGATGCTAGTACCTTCAGGTCAAGTAACAATAATAACAAAAAAGTAACTATTACATAACCACATGATGTAAAATAAAAAATTAAAAATACATAGAGAATTTACGAGTTTTCAAAATTTAAAGGCATGAGATTTAACAAAACAATGTATCTATAGATAACAGAAAATTATGTGAACTTTACCTTAAAGTTTAAAGTCTTACCTTAAAATAATTGCTACCTGTCTTCAGGCACTAATCGCTTCACGGTAGTGGGTACTTTCCTTTTCAATAATGTCAGCAATCAAACTCAGCAACTCGTCAAAACATTCCTGATTCATTCTAAAATATATGTAGAATCTTTTTTTCATCTTTTCTTAAACTTGGGCATGAGCGTATGGTACTCGCCCAAATTGCAGCCGTTCTTTTATTTATGTCGTGTACCCACATTTTTCTTTCATCTTTCGTCTTCTAGTACGGCTAGTAACAGCAACTCTTCTTCTTCATCATACGATGTCATGGTAAGTAAAACACACCGTACAGTATACAAACACTAACTATAGCACAACACTTTTACGTCTAGAGAGTCACACAACCACTAAATACTCGTATAGCACAACACTTTTACGTCTAGAGAGTCACACAACCACTAACTACTCGTATAGCACAACACTTTTACGTCTAGAGAGTCACACAACCACTAACTACTCGTATAGCACAACACTTTTACGTCTAGAGAGTCACACAACCACTAACTACTCGTATAGCACAACACTTTTACGTCTAGAGAGTCACACAACCACTGTACCCTACGCTCCACTGAGGTGTACTGGCTTTCCCGCGCATCTCTTTTCCCGCTCTGGTGTGGAAGCACCTGTTTCCGCTGCGATATTATCGCCCAAGTATCGCAGATAAATTCCAGGAATTGTATCGCATCGCTCCAGCGATAAAGTATCGCTCCGGTGTGTGCAGTACTGATGTCTTTGTAACGTCTTGTAAGGGAAATTTATACCAAGGAGAAAGCTGTTGCATATTTACTGAAGGTCGGTATTTTCCACAATACGCGCGTAGACATTAAATGGCGCTCAGTTTGAGTGACAAACACGACAGATGGCGATGCAAGAATAAAGAATGTCGCGTTGCAGTTGGTTTTAGGAAAGGCACGTGGTTGTAGGGAAGTAAATTGTCATTCAAAACCATTATATTTTATAGTTCTAATAGTATATTTTATACTGTTATTTTATAAGTTGGCTTTTGGCCATCAGCAGTTCAAGGAATTCGTTTTTGTTAAGTTCGTTAGGGTTAAGTTATGTTGTGTGTGTGTGTGTGTGTGTGTGTGTGTGTGTTTTATTGAAATATAGTGTTTTTTGTGTAGAATATAGTGCAGAACATTTGTTCACTACATCAAATCACTATTTCAGATAAGTTAAACACTCTAAGTAAACGTAGAAAACGTTTAAAGAAATGAGGTCGTATAACGCAAAAGACCCCGAAATTTGACCTAAAAATCTAAATTTCTGCCGACTTTCAAAAGACTATATTTTATTTGCGGAGTTGTGACCAAAATAAAATTCACGTTGTTTATAAAAATATTCTTTACAAGGATCAGCTAATAAGGTATGACACCTAGTATTTTTCTCCTTAAAATAATGTGTCAGTTACGTGAATAAAATTGAATTTGGTTCAATTCCAAAACCTTCTTTCACAATCAACTGCAATAGCCTCGTTTTCTGTCAGCATGAGGAAATACTGCATCCGTTAAAAAAATGGTTGACACGATCGTAATGAAGTTGAAGTTGTGTTCATCGCTGTAAAGGAACAGAAAATTCATTGCCTCTGTCTTGACCATAAGTAGAACGACAGGCCTGTGACTGCAGTGGATCATGCAACATACCGCAAGTCGGTGACATAATTATATTCGTGGTGACGGCTGGGTGACTATGTATGACGTGTAACGATTTTACCACATCAGGATTACAGCAAAGTGTGTGCATGGTGGGTATCAAGAACGTTAAATGACCGCAATAAAGATATAAAAATAGTTTCCTAACAATTTTGTTGTAAATTTCGGATAAGGAGCTGAGAAGTTCCTAAAAGGACCTTTATACTACATCCTGAGTGACAGAATATATATGATGGCTAGATTGGGGCCAGGTGGTTATATCCACCATGAGGATTGGTAGCGGGCTGTAGCTCAGTCGTGTCACCTTGGAAGAAACTCGTAAAGTTTAAAGACCTCAAACCAATCGTCACACCATGTTTTGCCTTATCCCTCATACAGGACTTACCTAGCACCATCAGACTTCTAAACCTAGTATTTTTAAAATGAAAAGTATGCATCAATGGTTGTGAATCACGAGCATGCTTTTTACTATCCTATAATGCAAACATTTATTAAAATTTGGAGTTTTCGGAGGTTATAACGACAAAGTAATCAACAATATTGTGGTTATTTGTGATGTCGTTTGAATTTATTGACAGTTACAAGGAGACAAATAGGAACCCAATTTTCAATAGTTCTTTATATTCCAAACTGGATATATCCCATACTGTATAGGTCATAGTGCAAACAAAGGTTTGTAAATGACATTAAATGGTCTACGAAAAACGTCTTTAGGTGTTTGCCTTACATCTTATGGCTGAACTACTAAATTAGGGATTAGTAGAAATGGGTTTATATTTATCAGTAGAATGTAATAAAGCCAAATACTCGACAAGTGACGAACAATATCAATATTTATCCGTCTTTATATGCATACGTCTATATTTATATACGTAATTGACTGCGCCATTGGAGCATAACACTTCCTACATGGGTTGCAAAGTACTTTGTGAAGACTGTATACAATGTAGAACTATTTCTTATCCATTTTTGTCAAAATGTGCAGAACGTTTTCTCATATACATGTTACTAAAATAAAACAATTACATATTATATATTAAATATCGAAAATTATAAATATAGGAAAACATCATTTTATTTTGGAATTGCTTTGATATGTAGAATAAGAATATTATAAATCTGAATGCAAGAACTCTCTGGATCACAAGCATACGGTGCGTCTGGTTTTGTTGCCTTATAATTATTTATCTTTTATTTACTTGAAAGTGTGTAACAACCAATAAGTTCAACTTCACATGGATATTTTTCGTCATGCATAATAAAGACATAGGGTTAATGAATGGAATTTCAATCGTTCAACTAACTTGAGAAAAGAAACCGTTCCAAATATGTTGTTTATTTTTAAGTACAGTGTGTTATAAAAACAGAGAACGGTTATGGGAAACACTTTCTGTATTTTAAATTTTCAATGGATTAATGGTTTTAATTTTTACGCACTAATGAAGTGTACGTATGTTGTTTTCATACAGACCTTATGGTTTGGTGATAGTTTGAGACACAGAGCTAAAATTTTATTTTTAATTTACAGAGAACTAAATAATATAAAAAGAACATGGAGGGTGGAGGTACCGAACTCTGCCAATATATGCTCTTGCTGTCTACAAGCACAAGGAGGGTGGGTGTGGCGGACACAATTCCAATGTATGATCTTGCTGTCTATCACCACCAGGAGGGTGTGGGTACCTAACAATTCCAATGTACGATCTTACTGTCTATCACCACAAGGAGGTTGTGGGTACCTAACAATTCCAATGTACGATCTTACTGTCTATCACCACAAGGAGGGTGTGGGTACCTAACAATTCCAATGTACGATCTTACTGTCTATCACCACAAGGAGGGTGTGGGTACCTAACAATTCCAATGTACGATCTTACTGTCTATCACCACAAGGAGGGTGTGGGTACCTAACAATTCCAATGTACGATCTTACTGTCTATCACCACAAGGAGGGTGTGGGTACCTAACAATTCCAATGTACGATCTTACTGTCTATCAGCACAAGGAGGGTGTGGGTACCTAACAATTCCAATGTACGATCTTACTGTCTATCACCACAAGGAGGTTGTGGGTACCTTACAATTCCAATGCACGATCTTACTGTCTATCACCACAAGGAGGGTGTGGGTACCTAACAATTCCAATGTACGATCTTACTGTCTATCACCACAAGGAGGGTGTGGGTACCTAACAATTCCAATGTACGATCTTACTGTCTATCAACACAAGGAGGGTGTGGGTACCTAACAATTCCAATGTACGATCTTACTGTCTATCACCACAAGGAGGATGTGGGTACCTAACAATTCCAATGTACGATCTTACTGTCTATCACCACAAGGAGGGTGTGGGTACCTAACAATTCCAATGTATGCTCGTGCTCTCTATCACCACAAGGAGGGTATGGGTACCTAACAATTCCAATGTATGATCTTGCTGTCTATCAGCACAAGAAGGGTGTGGGTACCTATCAATTCCAATGTATGACCTTGCTGTCTATCACCACAAGGAGGGTGTGGGTACCTAACAATTCCAATGTATGATCTTGCTGTCTATCAGCACAAGGAGGGTGTGGGTACCTAACAATTCCAATGTACGATCTTACTGTCTATCACCACAAGGAGGGTGTGTGGGTACCTAACAATTCCAATGTACGATCTTACTGTCTATCACCACAAGGAGGGTGTGGGTACCTAACAATTCCAATGTACGATCTTACTGTCTATCACCACAAGGAGGGTGTGGGTACCTAACAATTCCAATGTATGATCTTACTGTCTATCACCACAAGGAGGGTGTGGGTACCTAACAATTCCAATGTACGATCTTACTGTCTATCACCACAAGGAGGATGTGGGTACCTAACAATTCCAATGTACGATCTTACTGTCTATCACCACAAGGAGGGTGTGGGTACCTAACAATTCCAATGTATGCTCGTGCTCTCTATCACCACAAGGAGGGTATGGGTACCTAACAATTCCAATGTATGATCTTGCTGTCTATCAGCACAAGAAGGGTGTGGGTACCTATCAATTCCAATGTACGATCTTACTGTCTATCACCACAAGGAGGGTGTGGGTACCTAACAATTCCAATGTTCGATCTTACTGTCTATCACCACAAGGAGGTTGTGGGTACCTAACAATTCCAATGTATGATCTTACTGTCTATCACCACAAGGAGGGTGTGGGTACCTAACAATTCCAATGTATGATCTTACTGTCTATCACCACAAGGAGGGTGTGGGTACCTAACAATTCCAATGTATGATCTTGCTGTCTATCAGCACAAGGAGGGTGTGGGTACCTAACAATTCCAATGTACGATCTTACTGTCTATCACCACAAGGAGGGTGTGGGTACCTAACAATTCCAATGTACGATCTTGCTGTCTATCAGCACAAGGAGGGTGTGGGTACCTAACAATTCCAATGTATGCTCGTGCTCTCTATCACCACAAGGAGGGTATGGTTACCTAACAATTCCAATGTATGATCTTGCTGTCTATCAGCACAAGGAGTGTGTGGGTACCTATCAATTCCAATGTATGACCTTGCTGTCTATCACCACAAGGAGGGTGTGGGTACCTAACAATTCCAATGTATGACCTTGCTGTCTATCAGCACAAGGAGGGTGTGGTACCTAACAATTCCTATGTATGCTCTTGCTGTCTATCAGCACAAGGAGGTTGCGGGTACCTAACAATTGCAATGTATGCTCTTGCTGTCTAGAAGCACCTGGAGGGTGGTTGTGCCGGACTCAGTGCAAGTGTATTTGTTGAAAGCTTCTACTCAGTTGGGGAGTACTTGGCCCGATTTTCCTTTCAAGATGTTGGGAGGTATTATGTGTTAGTTGGAAGATATGTGGGATGTGCTATATATATTTCAATGTGATGATGTTTGTTTAGTATTAGTATTCTATTTTACGATTTGTTATTATTATGATATATTTATTGTGTATAACGTATATTATTGTAATCTGGCCTTGGACATACTAGTAATTCATGTCAAAGCCAGTAAAAGATGACTGATTGATTGGGTTGGTATACCGGACACGGTACAAGTGTATAATTCTTGATACATATCCGCACAAGGTGGGTGTATGTGTTGAACTCATAGCAAATGTGTGTTTGCCTCCTAATCACGCGAACGTGGGTAGGCAGAGCAAACACAATATAAATGTATACCATTAGTGTCTGCCACCGGAAGTGGATGGGTTGGATCCAATGCAACCATAATGATTATAATTTTCTTATTGTATTATACACACAATGTTACATTGCATCAAAATCGTAAATAATTTTATTGAATATAAACATTCTCAGCTATAAATTCACACACATTGACTCTTACGTTTAATATATTAAGGTCGTCGCTGAAGGTCAGCAACATATCCAAGAATATTAGATGAAATATTCAGTAACTAGTATCTTCGCTAAGAAAATCCCCAGAAGTTGGTCTATTCTAAGAGCAGATACCCCAAAACACATCAGGCTGTATTTTTACAAAGGTAATATATTTAAATTTGATTTTACTGATTCGTTTTCTAGTTGGTATGATTAAATACTAAATACTCGTTTTCATGAATTGATTTTAAAAACAGATTATCGTGTCAACAACAAATTCAATTAGTTTCTCACGATGTCCTACTGAAAACAACATATTAACGTAGATCAGAAATATAAATTGGGAGAGCCGGTGGATTCACGGTTTGGTGTCGGACTTTGGACTTATTCCTAACGCAGGTTATAATCCTGACCATTGCACTTTTCATCAGTACTGCCGAACTTAGTCCCTAGAGGACAAACAGAATAAGATAAAAAAAACAAACAAAGAAAAAAAAAAAAAAAAAAAAAAAAAAAAACAAACAAAGAGAAGACAAGATATATTCTTTGTTTAAAGTTTATTTTTGACGATGGAAGGATTGTGAAGGAAACAGGATATTTTCCGAACATTTGCCATCGTTCAGTGAAACAAAAAATCAGTAAAACTACGTTTCAAGATCTGAAATCTGATCTGAAGAAGAGATCAGATTTCAGATCTCGAAACGTAGTGTTACTGATTTGTTTCCAACCCATCCACTTCCGGTGGCAGACACTAATGGTATACATTTATATTGTGTTTGCTCTACCTGCGTGATTAGGAGGCAAACACACATTTGCTATGAATTGCTATGGACGATGGCAAATGTCCGGAAAAATCCTGTTTCCTCTAATATATATGTTTGTACTTAAGGTAAGAAGTGATTCATTAGTAAGGAAACCACAAATTAGATTTCACTTAAATGATGTAAAAATGTCTTACACTGTCAAGAGCTTTGAACGGATCGAGTAATGCTATACCCCATGTTCTTACGCTTTCAAACCCATCAACATACTGTAAAAGGTGATTCATAACGTCAGTTGTGAATCTGTTTGTAGAAAAAACCAAATTCTTTCAGATTCAGCTTTTAATCCATAAAGCTTTTAAATATTTCATAGGAACGATTTTCACAAATATTGCTGAAAACAGAGAGAATTGAAATTGGGCGGTAGTTGCTTGTAATACCAAGGCTATTTTTTTTAATTGAGATAATTTAGGCAAAAGAGACAGAAAAGTAATAGTTGTAATGAAAAAGAAATCAATTTTGTGATTGGTCTAAATGCTTGAAGCAAAACGTATTCGCACACTGAAATTCGATTGCCAGCATACACCTTTTTTAAGTTCAGTGACATTTCAGATTCTGCACAAAAAAGGAGGTAAACTGGAGTTAAAATAAAAATTCGCATTTAATTAAACCTTTCCGCTATAGCTTAGTGGCGTATAGAAACTCGGTTACTCCACCGTGCTTAGAGATCGTGTCTAAAACATCGTAATGTACTCGTTGTGCGCCTCATGAGACAATGAGAAACCTCTTCATCTAGATTACACTATGTTCTGCAGAACCACATATACTCTGAGGTCGAAACAATGTAAAGAGATCATTTTAAGCTTTTTCGTCTCTTGAGGCGAACATGGCTCCAGATTCCAGGAGTCAAGTCTGTGACAGCATCACATTCCAGGCGCTGCATTAAGAGGAAGGTTAACTGAAGCTAACCTCAACATTCTCTAAGAACTCTCCATCATACGTACTAGTCCGTAGTTGCAAGCCTATGACTCGTCAAAATCCTTAAAAGGTAAAAAATTGAAATAATGCCTTGCATAATGGGTCCCTTTTTCCTCATAATATACTTGTTTGTTGTACAATGTGTTGATTTAAAATGCTTTGTATAATTGATTACATACAAAGAAGGCAAGCGGATTATAGAAAGGCAAGCGTAAAAGATATAAAGAATAATTAATGTTAAGACCAGATTTTCAGTTGGGTTGTGGAGTGGACTAAACATTGTGTGTTCAACCTATAAAATATTCAACAGGAAAACGTTACTTCACGCTTATTCTTGTTGCATTTGAACAGAAGACTAATTATCTCCTTCAATGACTTTGAAGTAAAAAACTTACTCTAATGATGCTTTCAAAACTACACTGTTAAGTTCTCTGTATACAATGATTTGCAAATACACTTTTTTAAACTTAGTAAGTATTTGTAAATTGTATTAATACTTAACTTAGTGTTATTAATTGAAGTAAAACTAAATATCAAAGTGACGATGATATTTATAGTGAGTTAAACTTTATAATAAACTTTCACTAGTTAGCAACTAAAATTATTATGCGCTCAATTTCACGTCAATTACTTCCTTAAATAATGATACAATTCCCTAGCTCAGATTCGTGAATTCTGTTATATTATCAATCAAATTAAAAATTCAGCAATGACCGTTCGTTATTCTTTAATACTAATAATTTATAATCTAATTTTAAACCATATTCTACAAAAACTAATATTCAGAGGAAGTTTAAACGTAACAAAACTTCATATAAATAACGCTATAACATCTTTAAAGAGAAATCAATTTCAAGCCTTTTAAAACCAGCCTCTACATCTTATAAAAATGACACTTCCAGTAGGACATTTACACTCGACCGAACTGAACTACACCTAAACATCGATAAAAAATATATACATTTTGATCGCCAGCTAGGCTAAAGCGACCTTAGAAAACCCCAGCGCTTCGAATAAGTGAGAAGGTAGCTTACACCTTTTACTGATAACCATCCAATTGGATTATTTTTATTGTTACCTAGGCTACAGCGACCTTAGAAAACCCCAGCGCTTCGAATAAGTGAGAAGGTAGCTTACACCTTTTACTGATAACCAGCCAATTGGATTATTTTTATTGTTACCTAGGCTACAGCGACCTTAGAAAATCCCGGTGCTATGAATACGTGAGAAGGTAGCTTACACCTTTTACTGATAACCAGCCAATTGGATTATTTTTATTGTTACCTAGGCTACAGCGACCTTAGAAAATCCCGGTGCTATGAATACGTGAGAAGGTAGCTTACACCTTTTACTGATAACCAGCCAATTGGATTATTTTTATTGTTAACTAGGCTACAGCGACCTTAGAAAATTCCGGTGCTATGAATACGTGAGAAGGTAGCTTACACCTTTTACTGATAACCAGCCAATTAATTACTTTTATTGTTAACTAGGCTACAGCTAGAATTTCATTGTTTTAATACATGCGAGAATCCCATTATATCAAATGCTTAAGGATGAAACCTACAAAATAGTTTAAAAAACTTAAGTACAGACTTGCATATAATTCATTCGCCAGTTTAAATTCGTAATATTTAAACTCCAAACAGTTAATATTTATTAAAGCTATATTCTCTCAAAACGTTAGTAATTACAGTGTGTTCACTAATATGATTATAATAATTGAACTATTAAAGACGTATCTCTTTACTTTCACTCAGACAGTCTTCACGTCTCCTGTTTGTATCAGCCGAACAGGAAAACTGATTGTGAATTTAATTATGTAGGTATTATATAAATGAATAATATAGTTCAAAACAAGAATGAAGAACATATAAACACAATTCAGGATAGAGCGCATTGGTGTTATACAACTGTTAATTGTAGTTCAGAAGTAGACCAAATTTAAGGATCATTGTTGTGATTATACGTGTTATATACAATACATCACAAGGCTACATGGATCACGTGCAATAATTCAATTAACATTCTAACTTCCATGATCATAACGTTGCACAAATCCCTCTACCCGGTTCAGTCTCAAAAAAGGCACTCAACTCCCCACTATCGTGGGATAAATTCTATTATTATATAATTGAATAATACAGCTCAAAACAAGAATGAAGAATATATAAACACCATTCAGGATAGAGCGCATTGGTATTATACAACTGTTAATTGGAGTTCAGAGATAGACCGAATTTAAGAATCATTGCTCTGATTATACGAGTTACATAAATTACATCACAAGGCTACATGGATCACGTGCCATTCAATTAGCATTCTAACTTCCATGATCATAATGTTGCACAAATACCCATACCCAGTTCAGTCTCAACTCCCCACTATCGTGGGATAGGAACTCCTCCAGGCTACTGAAGCTAATCCATGCTGAACTCTTTTCATCTCATTGAGAGACTGTTGACAAAAACACACGTGCTTGTGAGGGCAGGCATGCGTTTGTATATTGCTTTCGGCGATGCCCCTACTACCTCGAGTATTGTAAGCGTACTCGAATATCTCTAACTCGAGCTAAACAGACTATATATAGACCGTAAAGATTTTGAAGCAGAACGATACGGTCTCCAGTATGTAGATAAGTATGTTATAAATATGAATGAATTGATAAGTTATTTTAAGGATAATTTGCTTTGTACAGATCGGTGATGGTTACATATGTACAAAGATACTTCTAATTCAATTATGATGTCTCACTCTGCGATATAATATAATATTCTTACCTTACATTTTTGTATGTCACCGTTTGCCTGTTAAGTTACATTTTTTGTCATAGAATTTTTGGTGGCGTAGAAAGATGACCAATAAGTAGTTTTAACAACCAGCATCATCTTTATTTTTAGCGTGGTGCTATACCATAATGTATTTTCAAGTATTCAATTTTTTAGTTTGATAACAATTAATATCAGTAACACCTGATGACATGATGCTCAGTGTAAAAAATTATAAACTTTTATTAAGGTTTTAATCACCGCTAAAGTATTTTGAAACTGTACACACCAGAACAAATATATTGAAATAAAACTTAAGCAGGGATAAAAATGCAAATTTTCAAGCTTATTTAACCAACATCACTATCCTTGAAAGTAAATAGATAAATAAACATGTCTTTATTGTTGAGCAATTTTCAAGCAAATTGTATTATTCAAAATAAGTCCAGTCAAAGTTACGTCACTAATATAATTATTACAGCTAAAGATTCCTTAAAACTACACTTCATTAATTAACTACTAAAATATTTCTAAAAAATGGCCCAGTTGAAAAAATACAAATTTAGATATTTCTGTTAAACTACTTCTTAAGTCTCTTTTTAAAACTAGATAAAGGCAGTGACTTAAGACCACAGGGGAGGAAGTTATACAATGCCGGTACGAAATAACAAAAAAAATCCCTCTGGAGCTTAAGAATCACAGGAGATTTTGCTCTGACAGGTGCTACCCAAGGCGACCTCCTCCCGGAACATGACCCTCTCGTACAGGTACAACAGCTCCCCAAGTGTCAGGGTCTTGTGAACCTTGCAGCACGTCCAGCAACCTCCATAGGCATCAGATTGGCTGCTGTGCGATGAGCGGAGACCCTGCCTCGTTTACCCTGGCCAAATATCGTTAGCTGTTCGCAGAACTTAAAACTTTTTTCTACAGTACCTACTTTACTGAAATAGTATTTCACACCAAGAAAAAAAAACCTTTTGATTGTTCAGAAAATACTCTCTAGTATTTCTAGATGCCGAACCGTCAGACACTAGGGCCTCCAGACATCAATGCGGACTCGGCAGCCCACAAATTCCTAGTGATAGTACATTTCACGTGGCAGAATACAATTCTAGAGGGTGAGATCACAAATGCTTCAGAGAGCTATTGCATTTGTAAACTCATTTACATAAATGTATTTCCTATCTTATTCTAGCTATAGTTTTTTGGTCAGCTAATGGAATTAGACCATGTTCAATGTTAAACACCGTTTAAAAATGGAACTGAACCTAGAAAGCTGTTACATTTCTTCAGTGTTCTTTCTTCACCTCTTGCATTGGCCTAATTGTAATCCGTGAAAGTTTCAAATGTAAGTTTAGGTACTATCATATGTGACGCCAACTTAAAGGTTATAATATCAACTCTAGAAACGTTATCAATTTTAAACATGACATATAAATATATTTATGATACTAAAGGCTAAAGAAATTAATAAATTAAGTGATGGAGGTATAGTTTTATGAGAATATATTACGTAGGTAGGCCTTTAGGGGGTTAGAAAGTATTAAGGTGAACTCCCACACATTCACAAACACACGCCTCTCTCTTTCATACTACTTCGTTTGTTATTTGATCGCTGTGACTTCATTGCCTAGTGTTTTTCATCCTACTTTTTGTTATCTTGGTTGTTATTGGTTCACTCTTACCTATGGATATACTATTATATAGACATCCATACTGGTTGTTGTTAATTACCATATATGCTTATTTCGTAATGTTTTTCATTATTACCATGCATTTAAAATTATGTTTATTTCTACTCCCTTTAATTTGGCTATGGCGATGTACATAAATTAAGAGATGTACCCCACTTGTGTAACATTATTTTATTGCTCTCACTTCTCTATACTAATTGATTTAGTAAAACATTTAGTAAACTACAGGTACTAAATAATTTAAAATCTTTCGATATGACCGTAACAATATAGGAACCTTCCATATATATTAGGGAAGGTCTAATTGGGAGTTAGACTTTGGGTACGATATACAGATAGCGCGTGTTTAGAACTTGTCATTGCTGGCAGTACTTTTTATTACTAATGTTTATCTTGCACTTTACCAAATTGACCCCCCCCCTCTTATTCTTTTTAGCGGTAAAAATGTTCGGACAAAGACTGAGTAGAACGGGCTCCCCTTTGGCTTGTCATAGCGGGATATCTTGGTGGTGATGGCGACGGTGGCGCAGCATGGTAGCGAACGGATGAGTGACTACGCAAAAGTGTGTGCGAGCTGGTCGAGACTTGATTCCGGTCCCCTGTTAATGTGATACGATCGCTTTGACCACTAGACCCCGGAGGCAAGTTGTGAGTAAGCGTGCTTAAATTTTTAACGCAACATGTTTTATTCCTAAATTCCACTGGCCCTTACGTTCACAGGACGCCACTGGATTTGTTGGGGACATTTTATTCGTGCAGAACAATAAGCCTGATGTACCTGGTAGAGAAGTCTTGAAAAACGCTACAACATGCTGCAGACGGTGGCGCATCCTAGTAGCAATGAGATGAGTGAGGACGCAAGTCCATACCGGTGAATCATCTATTTACTCGTATAGACGCTCAGGAAACCAACCATTACCTTATATATAGTACATTACCTTATAAAAGGTTGCCGCTGTCCATTCATTTTCGCTGCTCTGCAATGTGGCAAGTCTGCTTATTGCTTGTTTAATTAATACTATTCTGACATCACCAATCGCGTATAGTTGTATTGTGCCATCTAAACGTTAGCTGTTATAGTGATTTAACAATAATTTAAATAAAGTTTAAGTTACATTATTATATCTGTAATATAAATTATTTAACCTAGTTCATACATCTTAACTACATTACATTTCTGTATAAGCTGTCTACCACGTCGGTCAAATATTCCAGAGGCTGTACATATTGTAATTAAAAATTAAGTCAAAAAGTTTAGACTTTCTTGTATTAAACAACGTTTAAGTTCAACAGTAATCCAGAAGGAATTGTGTTAAGCGAGGATTTGAAGAAGTTGCAGCGCGAATTAAAGCTAGAACTTCAGATACAGACTACCTAGGTTTCACTTCAGCCTGTTTAACTTTGATGAATAAAGATCCTTGCTACGTAGATCTTCGACCAGCCGATGAAATAAACCTAGACGTCATTGGGAGCATTGTTCAGAGTAACAAGAGTAAACTCAAAAATCAGCTACTGCCTAACATGCATTAGAAACAAATCACGTCTTTAAAAAATTTACATTATTAAAACAAGTCTATAAACAAGAAGAACTCGACGCTTATAAAACATTATACATAAAAAAAAACATAAAGATGAAATATTAAACAATGATTTTGGACCAATTCCAAATACACTCTTCCTTTGAAATATAACTAAATTCCTTTTGACCAAAACTTTTATACATATAGTCATGTTTATTTTATTTTACTTTTAATTAAACAAATCTTGTATTAAGTTTTATTCAGCTGGTAATTGTATTAGATTGTAAAGTAATTATATTATTTAAAATTATTGTTTAACACCTGAAGATGGAGTCTTTGATGTCGAAAGGCCTCGTGTGACAAAAATAAAATTATTGGACAATTGTGACTTTTCTTTTATCAAATAATAGAAAATAGTGTTTTCCAATAAGAGGAACTCCTCCAATGAAATATACATAAACTTTCATAGTCAATAACAGATTATCCAATACCTACTATGGCCTCCTACCAAAAAGAGATAAAACTTTGATTATTTTTATGTCTTAAGCTTACTTACAGTTTTATTTTTTAATTTGAAACTTTATAAGAATGTGCACACAAAATGAATAAACTACATACGATGTTATAAGGCCAATACAGTTAGAAAAATCTGTCTGGCCAAAGATTAACGAAGGGGAAGAGGAAGTTATATGGCTTATTAATATTCAACAGTCAAGAACTTTTAATTAACACCATTTTGTCAGGATCGTCCAAAGTCTAGATTTTTATATCTTTCAGTTTGTGTCACTATGAATTTGGACTGTTGAATGCGCATTTAAACAATAAAAAAATAATAGGCGATTACTGATTGTGATGTTATTTGCTTTTACACGTGAGATCGTTAAAAACTGTTATTTTGTCCTGAGAGTTTTCGATAGCATATATATTTTAAGGTTTTATGGTTAGATTAAGATTTAAATTGTTGGGTTGTGAAATATTAAAATGTATTATGAGCTAGGACTGTTGTGAGAGGATTTAAATAGTAGGTTCGATTAGCAATACAACTCACTCAAGTGAAACACGTATTTTATTTATAGTAACTTCTCATCAAATTAATTTAATTCTTAAATAACAATGGATATCATCAACAGATATATTGAACACAAAACTTTAATACCAATTATGAATTGTGTTTAATATTGAATTATTTATTACAAGTTATGTTTCATTGATTATTTTATAACATTTATTAGTTAAACATCATAGTAAATTTTTTAGTGTTTCAATAAATGTATTCATGAACTAAACGTGAGAAATTTTTCTTTTATAATATCTAAACGTTTATATAAATTTACATGATTAAAACAAATGTGTGACTTTTCCAAATTGAGAAAATTTAAATAAAATATATGGAATAGGAAAATAAAATTTCAATATCAAACTATTAATTTGATTTACATGATAATATTTTTCTTTTAATCACTTTAGGTACAGGTACCTTGGAATACTAAATGAAACATATTATAATGATTAATGAAACCCTGATATATAATTTTACATTCCTAAAGTTTAATACAAGATTTTCTTAACTTACATTTTGTTTGCACTTGACACTATTTCGCCTAAAAGATTTTTGTCACACACAAACACAAGCACCGGCACTCCCGATCGTTGCTTTTCGAATCCACTCCTCGACTTCCTCCATCTCCCTCGTTGTTTCTGATTTTTTATGTTGCTCCCCCGCCAGCTCTCCTGACCACGCCTCTGCCAAATCTCTATAAAATACGTATATCTATAATAAATATATCTATAAGGAATCTTTAAATCTACAAAGATCTATAAGGAATAGACTTATATATAGAATGTGCAACTGACTATTTTTTTTTTACAATAGTTTGCTTAGCTAAAAACTGAGGTTTTTTGTAATATATAGATTTCCACGTAAGTTTATTTGGTTTAAAGATGATTATTACACCAGATATTTCAAGTTGTATTTCAAAATGTTGTAGTTTTACACTTGTTCATCTTTACTTTATGTCAAAATGTACGATGTAATTATTTTACTCTATTCGAAACTAACTTGGTGAGGTACACGGTATACCTTCTTCCCTCAAATGAGAGAAGAACCTCAAAAACACGTTCAAAAATCCTACACCTGTTTTAATGAATTGAGGCTACTCTTGTAACAAGACATACAGTTACATTAATTTCGGATAAGGAGTTCCTGATGCTTATCCACCGTCCACCTTATTAATAAATAACATTGAGCAAGTGTCGCCCAAATTTCTTAAAAATTAATCTGGATTTTTATAACAATGTTTAATAATGTAATGAACATTTATGACACAACTTAGAAGTCTTGTGGATATAAAATGGTTTTTGGTCTAAAGTAACTAATCGGTAGCAAGGTATGAGGAGTTATTTTGCCTGAGTTGAACATGTACGTGCTGCTGATGCCCCTGTAGACTGTATGAAAACGAAGAGACTGCAGAGACTGTTGATGATGCAGATTACTGAGGCTGCACTGATGAGGCTGCCGTAGATGGTTGAAGAGGCGAGGGAAGTTGGTGACGTGCTTGCGACCCTCTGGTCATTTCACAGAAAGCTCACATGCACATCACAACTCCCATGGCCGAATAGTCCAATAGTCTTCATTGGTGGTTGTCTTAGTAATTACTAGTATCTTGTACAATCTATTTAAAAACGTGTTTCAGTTAACTACTATACAGATTTAGATGCTTTGCCAGCATGCTTATATTAACTGAACAAAAACATTAAATTAAATTTGTACAATTACACAAATTGTTGCTACTGAGCAAAAAAAAAACTGCAGGGTGTACAATACAAATATATATTTATCTGAGAAAGATATGATAATTATTCACTATGCTACATTATCACATAGGTAAAAATTATAGGCCTATAAATAATTACCAATATTAATATTCAAGATGCAAAACTTTTAATATAGCACAATTGCAATTTTACATAATGCGCGCCTGTACTTTAAGTAATTTTGTAATCAGGTTTGAAGAAAAATGGTTGATGATAAAAATATGTAATTTTTCAAGATATATGATTTGTGACAAGAGATTTTTGGAAAAATTAAGTATGATTTATAGGAATTATATATGTCGGTAACAAAGAGGTACATTATTGTTAATTAAATAAAGTTAATATAATGACATAGTATTGTGTATGCCAATTATATCAGTTACATTTTATCCATATTTTGAATCAAATCATATATTTTTATCTTCAGCCGTATTTCGGTGACCCTGATTGTTGAAAAAAATTACTACTTTAAACGCTGTGACTAGAAAATAAAAAGCCAACTCACCCGAAACCCAATCTTTTTAGGAAGTAAAGTAACACTTTTCACGTTAAGTTACATTTCAAAAGTATTATTAAATTTTGAAGTTCTATTTACCAGTTTATTATGATTCCTCATCTACAAAATTAATTTCATATAGTTTCAAAATAAATAAAAATCAATGTAAAAATAATAATGGTAATTACTGTAAAAGTGTCGCTTACTACATATACTATGAATTATAATAGTTTGTTGTAACATTTTAGGAAAAAGCTATTTATTTTCTACTTTAAAACATATTATCATTTGTATTCAAGTGTTGTCCGTGCAAAAACATATTCCAACACTAATATAAAACTAATAACGATACGGATAGCCGGAGCCAGATGTTGCCTGGCACGTAGCTGACCATACGGGCAAAAAGCTCTCTTGCAAATAAATAGTAAAATTACTCCTCTTGGGGTGTTATTAGTAAACAGATAGTAGCTTACAATCTTTTTAAATGATTGTAGAATTATTACATCCAGAATAATAAATTAAAATTGGGAACAGGTTCCTCCACCATACAATTCTCACTATGCGCGGAGCAGCGTTTTATGTGCTTATTCAATTTCAATCTGTCTAGCTCAATAGCTACACAGCTATTGATTGATATTAGCCCCAATAGTTCATTGATTTATATTAGCCATTGGTATTTGGGAACAATTTAGAAGTTTAAACTAAAGCAAATAATGAGTGATAAACTGGGCATCGATTAATTAGCGAAACTTGAGTGCTGGAAACGAGAGGATGAGCATTAATTTGATACTGTGACTCGCGGTTTGTTCATATATTTACTATACAGTATGGTCAGATTCAGTTGTATGCCCCCAAATCTTCAACTTCTCTATAGATACATAACGATCTAAAACGACTGAAACAGCAAATCACACTAAGAGTCTTTATAATTGTCACCACAAAATTATAAAGTATTCCTAGTTACTAAAGGGTATGACACTACAATGCCCCCAGCCACCAGTTTGGGTTGCTGCGGAAACCTTCGAGATAGTGCATATAACTCAACAGAATAAAGTTACAGTGGGTGTGATCACAAATGCCTTAGAAAACTATCAACTAGTATAAACCCAACTGCACCTGTATTCTATAGGATTAGTTGGAATTTTAAGATTAGCCGACCAGTTTTAAGATCGTTATCTCTATAGCGATAAGACGTTTGATATTTTCACTGATAACACCGTAAAACTAATTCATATAATTGGGTTGTCTTAAAAGTTCCCCTCTTCCACCCTGTTAACTTTCTTATGAATTGGGATGGAGTGATGTACTTTGGGGGATGTTTACACCGACATAGTAGTTTTTAGCGTATTGAAATTTTTCTCTCCCTCCCCCCAAAATTCTAAATATTTCAAGAGGAACCCTTAGCAAGTGGCAACTCATTTTAAAGGTAGTATAAAAAAGAAGAATTGTGTCGCAAACTAGAGGTCCATAATGGTTACTCTATCAAATTTGGTGACTAATTAAAGTTTCAATTTTGTATAAAACCCCACAGTTTGTTCGTTAAAGTTATTGTAGGACAGATAAAACATTCACTCACTAGTTATTTTGAGAACTTACGACACGAAATCATGAAACAAGTTATTCAACAAACAACAACAACCGTGATTAGGTTTTAGCATTTATTAGGTTTTGTTTTGTCTGGCCGAAGCCCATTAGGAAGTCCTGGGAATACCAATAGCTGGTTTTGCCCTGTCATCTCTTATTATTTACCAGTTATTATGTGAGACACATTCAGACCACTTTGACACAGTAACTGTACTTTTAAAAACCTCGGTATGGCAGTCGTTAACAATGTAGAATAATGTATGACACTTTTTAATGCGTTAGAATAAACAAATTATCAATTTCTTAGAACATATACACCTATATACAAGTGAAAATTGTAAGTTACCCTTTTACAATACTTAGTAAGTGGCGATAAAATAAAACAGTTTAAATATCAGTACAGTAGTTAACAGTAGTAGTTATAGTAGTTATATGATTAATCAAACTTAAATATGAGTTATAAAACTATATATTACAGCTAAATATAATGTCTGCAATGGAAATTAGCCTACATGGGCAAGCAGCCTGTGCGTAGACTAAACAGTTTAAAGAGACTGAGTCGTATTAAAAAGTTTGGTCAGATTCCGTTATATGCCCCTAACGCTTAAACGTTTTTCAATGAACTTAGAACGTTATAAAACGATGTAGTTGAGTAACAGAACTGACATTCCATCAATCAACAAGCATTTCCAGGTATTGCGATCGGTATTGTTGTCGCTGTTATCTTATCTTTCTCGAGAATCCCGATTACGGCAGGCCGCGCGGCATCACATGATTATTTAAGTTTTTTGCGCGGTACATAATTAATTGCCTTTCCATTACAATTCAATTATTTTATATTTCTGGCCAGCCCCTCTAGAATTTGATATTTTACTGATAGGTACTATCTCGAGGGATGTTTTCTTTCGTTGACATCAGCTCGGGCTTTGTCAGCACCTTGGGGGCCGGAGGCACTCGCATTTTGGGTGGCAGAGTGTGATCAAGAATAAAAACAAGTTTTGTGTGTTTTTTTCAATATAGAGTTTAGTTTTTGTTTGGTAATGTTTGTTTTTTTTTTAATTTTTGTGTTTGGAGAAATGTGCGGTGTGGTCGATATAATACGTAAGTACCCTTTTTTCTTAGCTAGTAACCAATTGTGTAATTCATTATAATCATCCGTAAATGAAAAATTAGCGTTGGGAGCATAATGTTAGTTCTGTTTACTCAACTAAATCGTTTTATAACGTTCTAAGTTCATTGAAAAAAGTGTAAGCGTTGGGGGCATACAGTGGAATCTGACCAAAAGTGTAATGTTATCTAGATGCCAAAAAAATTGTTACTGTTATGTGTCGGTGTATTTTGGGGCATAACATGTAGAAATATTTATTTGTGTGATGAAGGAGTTAAGAGATAATATTGTTGTATTAGACACTGTGGAGGGAGGGAGTGGGGTCAAGGTCAGGTTGGTTCCCAGCCTGAGTGAATGAAATTCTCGGATCCTTGGACTCCAATTTGTAACAACAGTCCTGTGACATTATTTTCAAAATTTGCCATTATTTTGAATAGTACCTGATTCAAATAAATTTAAATGTTGAAAATTGTTACACATGTTTCTAAATAGAATATGTGAAGTATAGTAGGAAATGGTTTTTGAGAAGGAGTCATATAATCTGATTACATGGATACCAACATGTTTTGAATATCTTGTTTGGTAAGAGTGCAAAATTTCTGGAAATATTGTAGTAACACTTTTGTAAATGTGAATTAGTAAATTTTGTATATATAACTGTCGTAATGAAAGTAGGGAGGATTCCTGAAAGAGAGAGTCAGTTGGATAACGCACGTTTTTCTTTTCACGTGACTCTCTCTTATTTTGTTATTTTCCTATAGAAGTAAGTTTACGATTTGTAGGCATACAACGGAAGCTACTTCAATATTAATTTTGTTAATTATTGAATTTGGTAAAAACTCAATCAAAACTGCCTGGTAAATAAAATCCATAACGAAAATACTGTAAATTGCTGAAGCATTCCACGTGGCGAAGTCTGTCTATCCTTGGAAATTAATAAAGCAAAGTACGGCGTAGGTATTTGTTATTGTTACCTCAACAATTCAATCGGCAAATATAATAAAGGATTCTAAATTTATTGGAGCAATATGTCCAACCATCGACCACATCACTTTGGTGAGATGAAATTTAATTTAGTTGGAATGTGTTGAGAGCTTGTATTTGGAATGGTATCCGTGATGTGATTGTTAATTATACAATTCGTTGTACAATAACAGTTGATCCTATGTTGTTATTGGTAATTGTATAATTGTAAAACTGTTTGATCCTAGATTGCTGAAATTATCAAACGTGATATTGATCATCTGGCACGTTTGAGTGGACAACATATTGGCAACAGTCACGATTATAACAGTGTGTGCATTAATTTAAAGCTTTCCTCATTTCCAAATGCATCAATTAGCAGCTGAGCTGCAATGACATTAAATTTTTTATGATTTTCAATTACGGTTTGCATTAAATAATAGGTTTTAGCCGTTATTGAGTAATTCGTTCAAAATTGACAGGTTCACATACATGCAACAAAACCCATATCTTCCTGTGTTGATACATTTTATATTAGGTACTGTTCCACGTTAATAATAAATATGAAGGAACAGTATAGAATATGCGGCAACAAAGTGGCAAAATAGCATTTGAATGTGAGCTTTGAGATGTGTCGTAGGGCTCAACCAATCACATTATAAAACCTAAGCCTGACAGAATCGCCAGGCGTGTTCACTTCTAGCTGGTTTATACCTTCCAGTTGAACCCACACTGGGTACAGCAAAAACCTATGTGTCACTTAAATCTGGGCAACCATATAGATGTCCAGGAGCGGCACATTATTAACCGCAAATGTGATTCTGGGGTGAAAGGGTAGTTCAATAGGTTTAGTCTACAGCGGGAGATGACTCTTGGAGTTGATGGAACTCTTCAACTGTTAAGGCCTGTTGCTAGAGCCTGGATATACAGACGTGCCACCCCCTGCCTGCTCTGACTGGAGAGGCTGGTTCAGAGCTGTCTTACCCTTCTTCCGAGGGGACATGACTGAGTTTTAACGTACTAAACTCTTCCTCGTGGATCTTGACAGGAGGTGGCCCCTACCCCCTAACCTTACCCATCCAGAATAGCCTGTCACACCGGAAGAAGAGCAAAGGTCTTTTTAGGACTGGTGCAATTTATAAGCTTCTCGTCCTAAGATAACAAGAAGAAAAATAGCCGGAGAGAAAGCAAGACACCGAAACGGACAACGGACGCTGGATCTAACGTTGTGGTGTAGATCTGTGTACACTGAGCTAAGTGTATTTATAAATATGTTATAGTGTATGTGCTGTTATAACTTTTTATACGTGTAGTATAATTATTTAAACCTACAACTTCTTGGAATGAAACCAGTACGGAATACAGCATAATTTCCCTGAAAAATAATTTATTAAAAGACAAAAATACCACAAATGTTATTATCACTGTACAAGGAATTACAAGCGTTTTCAGTCGTAATGTTGGGTATATTTGTAACCAGATTCAAAAAATGGATAAAGATATAATTGTGGATTTTGTAGTCATTAATGATGACTTCAGGGAGTGACATGTTTATTAACGGTTTATATCTTGAGAAAATTACATATTAGGTGAATATAAATACAATGTAGAACAATCATTACATGTTAAAAAAAATAACCCCAGAATATTACATATTTTCCGGTATAAAAACGGGTGAAAAAAAGGGACGTTATATCCACGACGTATATTACAACTTAAAGAAAAACTGTTTTAATAAAATATTATTTCATAAATACAATTTCAAAAGTTTAATATAACGTATTAAAATGGCACGCTTTTAGATAAACTATGATATAAATTAATTAATTTCCTTTATAGTTACATACTTACTACATACTTACTTCATACAGTTACATACTTTTACTAAATACAGCTACAAACTTACTACATACAGTTACATACTTACTACACACAGATACATACTTACTACATACAGTTAAGTACTTATTACATATTACTACATACAGTTACATACTTACTACATATTACCACATACAAGTACCTACTTACTACATACAGTTACCTACTTACTACATAAAGTTACATACTTACTACATACAGTAACAATCTTTCTTCCTAACCCAACCGTATTCTGGCTGTAGTGGACTATGATATTTTAAAACATTAAAACCAACGAAACCCATTCCTTAATAAGAAATAAATTAGCAGTCTTAATTTTAATTAAAAGTATTATTGAAATGAAGTTCAATTTGAGTCTTTCCTGTGATTCGTTACTACCAAGGTTAATTTTAATACACCATTTTTCAATTAATCGCCTTTAAAAGTAACAGTTATACAGTCATTATTATAAAAGCGAAACGAGTTACTTTTCCAACTGCTCTTACACTGGCAAGAAGATGCTGTCCCTACTAGAGTCGGACAACCGTTCGTGAGAACTGGAGAATGGTGTGGGACATTAAAATTTCAAAAATAAACATTAAAGAGATAACACTGCCGTGTGTAAACAGAGTTTGCACTGACGTACGTAACAACCAGCGACAGCAGCTGTCGCAATTACTTACGACGGTACTCGACAGCTCACAGTATACGACAGCACCTTTCGCAATTACTTACGACGACAGCACCTGTCACAATTACTTACGACGACAGCACTTGTCGCAATTACTTACGACGACAGCACCTGTCACAATTACTTACAACGACAGCACCTGTCGCAATTACTTACGACGACAGCACCTGTCGCAATTACTTACGACGACAGCACCTGTCGCAATTACTTACGACGACAGCACCTTTCGCAATTACTTACGACGACAGCACCTGTCGCAATTACTTACGACGACAGCACCTGTCGCAATTACTTACGACGACAGCACCTGTCGCAATTACTTACGACGACAGCACCTGTCGCAATTACTTAAGACGTCACTCGACAGCTCATAGTATACGACTGCAGTTTCAAGTTCTTGCGCAACTTTACTTGCCAGTGTAAACTCAGCCTCATTCTGCCCGTCCTCATGGGCATATGGCCTCTGCGAGGGTCTTATCAAACAAAATAAGGGGAAGAGTCGACACAGTACAAGGTCCATGGTACTGATAAAAATCTCCAAAAGCCTACGTCTTAGATCGCTCGATCATCTGCTGTCCACAATTGTTAGTCCTACTAACGTTTGAGAAAAAGCTATAGGATATTATTTTTATAGAACTTAAGTCTTGATGAATGGTGAATTATAGGAATAGCAAGTTTTAAAGTAAACATGAATTAAGAAAACTACTTATTTTATTGAATGAAACGCTTATTCACTGTTTCATATTTCACTGCAAAAATGTCATATCTTGTCAGCCTGGTTTCAAGATGGATCGCATATTACCTGTTACAGTTCTTTGCGGAATGATCAAAAAGGTTTTAGATTTTTTTTCTCCGTGGAAATGCTCTTTGTGAGGTACAACTAAAACGGTTTTGAAAATTATAAAACAAACTAACCGAAAACCTGCTTTAACACACTGTTGTGGGTTATAACTTTAAAATTACAACATTTAAACAAAATAAATTTTAATAATTTACACCAGAAGTTATCGAAAACCTGTAAATTAAACATAACAAAATAATATTATATGCTAAAACAATTGTATAAAAATTGAATTTCCTGTTTAATTATACCTCGATTTGATAATCCCTTCACTTCAGAGATAAACGCGTAACGAGTGCGATATAACAAGTTATTATAAACGTTTTATAACAATAAATTGTTGTTTTAGCTGAAAGTTTTACACAGGAAATCAGAAAAATATATTTCGAGATTCCACGGGCTTAAAGGATCAATAAATAACACAGACCGTACATATTGTACAGGAAGTTTCAGCCATTAAGTCCATCGAAGGAGAAGTCTGTCAGTGACGTGTTCTACAACCAGCTAATAAACATCATGTGATGTTGCCAAGTTGTTTCCTAGCTAAGGCGTAGGTATTGCCAACTAGAACATTAGGCTTGAGTGCCCTAATATAGCGGATTATAAGTGGTCAAAACCTTCTTCCGTTTGGCAGTTCGACAGAAGTAGTAAGGAACAGCTTGTGTTTGTCACTTTTTACGGTTGTCGAATGTTTTATAAACAGCTCTATGCAAATGTTATTGAGCAACAGATGGTTTCTGAGTACATGTGTGTATACAGAGGATGATACAGAGTAATAAATATTTGTAAGACTTCTTTCCTGCAAGCCACAACTTATAATGGAGACAAAGAGTCAATACATAGAGAATGTTCGTGAAAAAATTATTTAATTACTCAATGTCCTATATATTATATATAAAATCAAGTTATAAAATATATTTAAAGATTGGCTTAGTTATTAACAAAAAACTCTCAAAGATAAAGAAGAATAAAAAAATGAAAAGCAGGAAGGTCAGTAAACCTTTTGGTTGTTATCCGATCAGTTCCTAAAAGGGTCAACATATGTTATGTGGCAATAAATCTTAGAGTTTTTCAATATAACTATTTAACGCTAAAACAATTTCATACTCTATTATACATTAATACACATATTATACATTAATGGTAAC
Organism: Homalodisca vitripennis; assembly: GCF_021130785.1. Lineage (NCBI taxonomy): Eukaryota > Metazoa > Arthropoda > Insecta > Hemiptera > Cicadellidae > Homalodisca > Homalodisca vitripennis. Next base: position 144,081,606 of record NC_060215.1, read on the forward strand.
TACTAAGAATCAGTGAACCTATCAAATGTCTTATCGCTTGAAAAAAAGTGTTCAATGGTTTCTATAGATAATTTTAAGAAACAAGTATTTTTATTTTCAGCAACAAAACGTATTTCAACAAAATGGCGTTTCATCGTTTAAATAAGGGAAGAGTGATCTTCAAAATACTGGAGAAGTGGTTTTTTTTAAATCTTGTACTCTTTAAATCAAAATTATTAATGAGTAATCCTTCCCGTATTTCGATAACAAATTGGTTTTTAGGCTGTATTTTACTGATCAAACTTAAATATCAAGAATTTGATTTAAAAAATATATTTCACATAGCATTCTATGGTGATACTGGAAGGTTCGTGAAGGTATTGCACTAATTGGCGAAGGCATTCGTAATCAGACCTGGAATTTTGGTATGTTAGTTACCTAATGGATACTATCTCGAGAGACGTAGTTTGTAACTAGCAGTGTAGGTATGGCTGGTCATACCAAGTATAATGGAATGATTAAGTAAACATCACATTGTAGGACTGCATACACATACAATAAATTAATTAATGGATTTTTCACTTCCTTGAGTGAACGTTTGCCAATGCTGTAATCGAGGGTCACGCAAGAATACGAGTAAATTGGCTTCCTCAAGCTGTAAGTACATAATGTAGGATTTATACATGCAATCTCAGAACCATACCGAAATAAAATGTTAAAAAACATATGTATATCATAATCATACAAATAATCTACTTAAAAGAGAAAACTTTTAAATCGGAGTAGTAGGTAAAGTTAATATTTGTCGTTTAAATACATATCTAAATAATTAATAGTTTGATTTATTTTATTTTTATGATTTAATAATTTAGTCATATTATTACCGGTTTTAACGAAATGACTTGTGGTATGACATAAAAGCTTAATAACTATTAAATTGTAACTAAGGAAATTGTCAATAATTATAATTAAAAACCAATTAATTAATTTATTATTATTTAACTATTATAATTAATTAATTATTATTTTAATATTATAATTAATTAATTAAAATTATAATTATATCACTATAATTAATTAATATAAATTATAATTGTATTATTATTATTAATTAATTTAAATTTTAATTATATTATTGTAATTAATAAGTTTAAATATTCATTTTATTAGTATAAATAATTCATTAAAATTATTATTATTATTGTGGCATCCAATATTGACTAAGATGCCAGTTTTCCTAACTATCGTGTATTTTTAGCTGCATACCACATGGAGAGATAGTTAACACAATTACAACATCTTAAGATTTGAATTTAGTTAGTAATGCTTCAACGCTGTGTAAACCGGAAAATGTAGGTGTTAGTCGTTAGCATTCTTAATAAATTTATATACAGGGTTTAAAAAAGCCCCGCGGGAGCTTGGTAATTCCTGAACGATCACAGGTAAGGCAATAAAACATGGTACATCAATACTGCACCTATAAATACGCTTTTTGAAATAATTACCACTTTTTGTCACGTCAGGGGGATGGCTGCAAAGAGTGAGAGTCATAATAAATCTTAAATTAGAGCATATGCCGACATAAAATTAAAGGTCTGTATTATTAGAGTACAACACCGCAAATCCACCCTGAAAAGGTTTGCTTTTTAAAAAATTACGCAGGTTTAAAGTTTGAAACATTTGCAACGTAGGTCGTGTACTAAGTGGTGTATTATTCTTGTCTTGGCTCAAGTTGTGAAAGTTAAACTTAGTAAATGAATACTGGACTTAAGAAATAGTTTTAAGGTAGTTAGTTATTGACTCTTCACATCAAATATTGTTCGTTTAAAATAATGTGCGTGGGCTGTGCTTACTTTACTTGCCGAACTCCTTGTAGACCATCACCCATGGGCAGTGTAGCAACTAATGTCGTCTACTTGTACACTAGTATTGGGGAGCAGTGACGGGCAGTAAATGTTCTATTTCGAACATTGCCTTGATATCAATGTCGTGCGTGAACAGATTCTGCAATGACTCCCACAACAACCAGCTGTCGCAAGTACTTGTCATTAGCTTTTCTTATCTTTGTTCACAACTTGTAATGTGACAGCAGTTGCAAAGTTATTTACTCGCCAGTGTAAACGCATATGCGTCCGGATGCCTATTTGCGTTATGTACGCACACAACCAGTTTATATTAAAATTCATTCAAATAAAAAAGAAATCGATCGTCAACCACGCTAATTTTAGTGGGGCTGCCGAATTCGGAGGTAAAAAGGTTACAAGTATTAAACAATAAATTGTGCAAGAAACCAATTACGCCTTATAGTAAAATAAAAATATTACTTTCGGAAAAAATGTATTCATCTACTAATAATTATAACACAAATAATAATAAAACAATGTCACCATTATTAATTATGTGTTAAAACAACATATAAACTCTCCCCACTTAAGTTTATACGCATTACACTTTCCTTAACTGTTCAACATGTCTTTTTCCGCCTAACGCCGTTTTATATTTCAAGTAAATACATATATTTTCTCAAACTTTTCCAAAACACCATTTTAATTTAATTTTGTAGAGTAAGTTTAACCTAGTACTGATTGTCCAATTTTAAATTCCCTCATAACCTTTTTTTTAATTCTAAAGGGTTTTCACGTAGTAAGTCTAAGGTAGTCATTATATGTCGTGCAAACATCACTTGATAAGGAGAAATCCCTGTTTTAACATGTAGAGCCCTTTTAATGTGTTTCAAATGATATTCAGCCTTTATTCAATATCCCTTTTGCAAATATTATTTTGGTGTCTGAAGTTCGGACCTGAAACATAAGTACAATGCGTATATAACACAAAGAAAAGTCTCTGGAAAAAGGTTTTAAACATTCTGTTTTACAAAAGTTTAGAACAAAACTATGAATCCGGTTAGGTAAATGTTTGATTAGATTTATAGGTATGATTAGAATTTAGGACCTCAGTAGTTTTTATTTTCAGGTTCCACGCTATAGTATGGCAAAATTCAACTATGTAAATTTTCAATCATGCCCATTTTCTTATGGAGACAGTCATTTAGAACCAGTGTAAAACTTAAATGTGAGCATAGGTCTTTTTACCTATGCATATCGTTTGTTGTGGATTGAAGAAAGGAGAATGGGGATACAACAAGCAAAATGTGAAAACTCTTGCAAAAGTTTTGAAGCTATCTATAACCCATATCAATTTTACATTATCATGATTCAACAGTAGTCTGACCGAAAATATTAGACCAGGGTATGAAAGGTGGAACAAAGTTTAGTACTAGTGGAATTTGATAAGAATAATTTTTATAATTCTAGACATTGAGAAGCGGTTGGGGTTTTAATGATTACTTTATTAAAAACCTATTTTACAACAAAATATATTACGTCTACTTATTCTAAATCTATTCTGGCGCAGATATCTATTTTTGCCAATGGCGCAGTGTAGTGGGTACAACTGCGGATCAAGCAATATTGAGCGTGGCTGCTGCTTGGATGAGTGACCGCTGAGCGATCCTGTCCTTGCAGGCAGCTCGCCTGCCCGGCCATTGGTGGTGGTTTGAAAGTCACCTTAAGCCATTGATCCCCAGGTTAAGTGTTAGAGGGGGCTTCTTAGCCCTAACTTAGCCTGGTAAAATAAGACACCTTTAGTTTAATTATTTACTTTACTTTATTCTGAATCAGTATACCTGTATGGGTGAACTGTTAACACAAAATAATACGGCCTGTTTAATATTTAACACCAATAGCTAAACATTGCCAATTTGTTCAGTGTTACTATATCTCTTCTCGTCTGAACCATATATAACCTAAACGCCTTGGAATTTACAATGCTTCAGAGGGTTAACATTTGCTATCGCTCTCTGATCAGTAACAATACGTGGGTGCTTATTATAGTACACTTACTATAAACCGAACGTCAGGCACCAAAATAATGTCTGCTAAAGGGATATTGAAAAAGGCTGACTATCATATTAAACAAATGAAAAGGGCCTTAGATGTTAAAACAGGGATTTCTCCTTATCAGTTGATGTTTGCACGACATATATATGTTGTATAAACCAGATATAACCTAAACCTAAACGGAGACATATTGTCTCCGTTTTCCACCGATGTCTCAAGAAGCGATGAGCAGGCTTGTAAATAGTTCGGGGCCTTGTGTGTATATACTCCATTTTCATAAGCAATGTTATAACAAGGTTTTTGTCCGGCGTATTAACATAATTATATTGCTTTTTTGTAATATTTAAATATGAGTTTCTGATATGGATCACTATCATACGTCATCTCAAATGTCGTTTACAGTTAGTGCCCTGTTACAACCAATAACAGTTATAAATATTCGAAATATGTATTTGCATTCATTGCAAATTGTGGTTTTGAGGGTGTAAATGCGATTTAGTAATAATTGCCCCGTTACAAAAATATCTGATAAATTTAAACCAAATTATGGCACTTTTGGTGATTGTAATGCATAGGCTACTAAAACCTAATTTCAGAGAACTTTGTAAGTTCAACCTACGTTCAATTTAAGCGGAAATGGCAGACAAGCGCTCTGTAATAGGTTGCTGATTACGCAATTCACTTCTTAAAAAGTTATTAGTTTTCTGCAATTTTATAAGATTGGTTTTTATCTCCTTAGAAGGTTATTGTTTTAAATTGAAATCTAAATAGTTCCGATAAAATCCAGTATATTGTTTTAGACAGGGACTTACAGCAATAGTAACTGTACTTTTTCAGATTGTACCCATAACTTTAATAAAATACAAAGAGTATTCTATTTAGATTTAATTTATTTTATTGTATGTGTAACAGTTTATTACTATTATTCACGGTTATGAAGTTCTCGAAATTCTACTCTTAAATTTTATAACGGACCATTTAGACAGGACAGATTTTTTACTTTTAAAGTTAAGATTATTACTTATGAAAAATACATCTTTACTTAAAATCTTTGAATTATGACTTTTGAAATAAAAGCACAAACAGACATAGTATAAACGACTAGTACATTGTGATTCCTTATACACTTTTATAAAAGGTGAACAATACAGTTCACCTTTTGTAGTGACACTGTGCAACAGTGAAAAGCCTTACCCATAAGAAAATGGAAGCATTCAAGCTTAAATGTAACAACGTAAACTCAGAGAAAGCGTTATTGTGTGTCGTTTGGTGGATTGTCGGGTGTGGCGGGGGGGGGGGGGGGTGAAGTTCGGTGGGGAAGTGGGATGGAATCAAATGGAGGAAGGGCACAAACTTTTAACTATCAGAAGCTTTGCGTCAAACTTAGTTTTCAATATTGGTTCAGACCGAATTGCCAATTATCTAGCCTGCTATCGCTGCCAACTTCATGATACTTAGTTTGCACTTTACCAATTTTTCACCTTTAATCTTAAAATGTCTTTTTGTACCGGATAATTGTTCTATAATCCTGACGATACAGCTTTACGCGTTGTTTTAATTTGTGTAATAAATTTCGCGATATTATTAATTGTATGCTATTATTATACATAACTCGTATCCTAACTAGTAATAATGTATAAGATAATATACTAGCCATTAACCTTTAATTTTAATACTATACAGTGTTATGTTAACAAGTTTAAATTACGTTTTGCGTCTGGGTTTGAATACTTACTTATAATTATTATTATAAAACTTTAAATTAGGTATTTTGGGCGATTGTGCAATCAAAGAAAAACGCCTGAAGAGGAAAATGAGATTTTCCCAAAGAGTGCGTTTAAATAGTGAATTGATTCACTAACAATGAAAATCAAAGTATTTAATTGTATCCTTAAGTTTTGATCAAAAATTGTGTTTGGTTTTATCTCAACTCAGAAAAGTTGAGATAATCAAATAGCGTACACAATCAGTTTTTTCTTCGACTACACAATATCCCCAAATAATGTTATTCGTTTTGAAAATTCGAGATTTAAAATAATAAAAACTATAAATATAAAAAGTATTTGTAGAATCACGTAAAATTATATACACTAGAACACGATGTAAATTTAACGCCATTGCACAATTTTATAGTACAGTATTTATGTTTACAAATCTGTCCAGCTGAACATCAGAACAACTGGGGAATGTTCCGTATTGAAGTGCCAGAATATGTACGGTGTAACAAAACAGATGTGAACACATGCCCCACTCATTGAAAGCGGATTGACTGGGGAAAGCTTAATCCAGAACGAAGTGACAACATCTACTGTGTAGTTGTAGTTGAACCAAAGTGGTTATTCTATGTATTTATGTATTGAAACTCATTATATATTTAATTCGACACGTACGTTTTTAACAAGTAAATCAGTCGAAGCAATATTCCAATTTTAAGACACATCAAGTTATAAACTAATCCTCCTCCTTAGTTGGGGCATAAAATGTATGCAATTTCCTGTTAGTTTACTATGTAATATGCATCTATCTGAACCATGTTTACTTAAGAATAGGATTTTATTACATTTTGAATAGAAGAGCCGTGTGTAACAGAAGCACGATTCTTAAAAACATTTCACGCAAATATTATTTCAGGATTTGACTTTCTATTACACCAAAAACATACAGTTAGAGCATAACAAACAAAGCATGTCCTTAACCTTTGTTTCAGTTGTTTCAGCATCTTTCTTTACAAAAAGCCCTTTCTAAATAAATCATGACAATATCACTACCATTTATAAAAAATATTTAAAAAAGTATGCATGGCCGTCCTAATTGTGACAGCCAATTAATTTTGTGGGTTGAGTTGGTATTTTTTAATGAATTATATAAGTTTAAGTGAGGTATGTTTTATAAGTTTTTATTTTATTTGAAAAATTCACTTGCAATATTGACTGAATTTTACGTAAAGCTGCACATTTTGTAAGTTAAATTATTCGAATATTATATGTGTTCCTTAGTATTTATTATATGACGAAAAACGTTTAAAGTATTGTGGACTATAGATTTTATTTATTTATTTGTTTGAAAAATATGAAATCTAAAAACAGTAACGACGCTAGACTAAGGCGAACGTTTTCATCTATCTGGTCGTTACCATCAAGATTTGTATGTTTTAAACATGTGACACATACATAGATATTCAAAATTAAAGTGCAGGAATAAATATGTAAAATATGATTTTTTTTTTTTAATTATAAATCTTTTGTAAAACCAACCGCTGAGTGATCCTGTCCTTGAAAGCAGCCTGCCTGCTCGACCATTGGTGGTGGTAAGGAAGTCACCTTTAACCCGTTGGTTCCAAGGTTAAGTGTCTGAGAGGGCTTCTTAGCCTTAACCTCGCCCAGTAAAATGAGACATACTTTAAATTTTTAATTTTAATAAATAAAAACCCTAAAAATAATAATGTGACAGTAGTAATTTATTTGTATACTGCAGACCCAGACATATTAAACGATACGTAGCTGAATGTTTTGTGTCACATGTTTCATAGTATTATCTAATTAACCATTAGGAATTAATAATAAACATGGCACGTTATTTAAAATAAATATTTCTAAAGCATCAAACTGTTTTTTCAATAGTCTTACAGGACGGTACTTAATCTAAAGTTGTATGAAGGTTATATCTAGTTACTTAAAAAGTAAAATATTTCAGTTCGAAATACATTTAATCTAAATATAAGAAAACAAAATATGACACAAATTTAAAATTTACTTATAATAAATAAGCAATAAAACGTTTTGCAATCTCATTAAAACTAAGGTAGTTCAATCGATTTTGGTAGGAACATATTTTTGTATAAAAATTCATAGCCCTTAAGATTTCCTTGAAGACAGAAAAAGTAGAATTTGAACCACCCCACAAGGAATGAGACAGGTGATGACGTAGGAAATTTAGGCAGTTTTATATTAATATTTTATATTTATATTTGAGATTATATGCTGCTTTAGCACGCTACACTCTTTGTAGAACGATCAAACTAAATTGTTTTCTGTTTCTCCTGCCTTCAGAAATAGTACTTATAAGGCTGTGACAAAAATGTCCTTTAAAAACATATTCTAACCGAAAACCGACTGCACTCTAATATACAGGTGTCCCACGAAGAGGTTTAAACGTTTGATTTTATTTCTATATATTTTATATCGTTCTAATTTTCTGATTGAAATGCTTTATTTCTCTAGAATATGACAATAAATAATCTTACAAAACCAAACATACTGTTTTTTATGTATAGTTATTCAGAATGCCACCATTTTGTTTCAACAATTGCTATAGACCTGAAAATTTCACATAATATGTTTAAACCTTACTTAATAAATTGTGTAGAGTTTGAAAATGTTCGGTGCATAAATGGGCAAGTAATATAAAATCAAACGTGTACACCTCTTCGTGGGACACCCGGTACATATCCATGCGTTATACATTATTATCGTGATACATATCTGTATTACTAACATGTATGCAACTGTACCATTTATAAGTTCTTCCGTACTTAAAAAATTCAAACTATTTCCAGTACAAACATTAATTCTTAATTGGACGAATCAAACTCATTTGCGGATGGCCAGGCCACGCTGCTGTACGTAGAGTTGTTGCAGATGATGCGATGAGTACTATGAGTACTATGAGGCTATGAGAGGACGATGAGGAGGCTCTCGGTCAATAGTGAGGGGCGTGCGAGCTCCTGCTCTAAACTCAGAAAGCCCACATGCACATCACACAGTCCGAGGATTCTGCGTCTCTGCTTGGCAAATTACAGGCCAATCGTCATATTCTTAATTTTTACACTCCAGCGCGTACCCATAATTAAAAAATAAGGTGAAATACAACTCAAGTTTATAACTAGTGTCAGAATATAATACAAAACTTTTCACTTACAGAGCAGAACACTCATTCTATTTAACAGATTCAGCAATAATGGAAACGTTTTGAAAGCTGTAAAATGACAAGATAAGACAATGATCCCTGGAAAAGTTGTTGCAAATTAAAATAAACGTGATTTATTTAATGATTTAAAAATACTGGGTTGAAAGTCTTAAAAATAAATAAAAGTTTCTTTTTGATAATCTTTAATTATACGTCAATCCTAGTCGTAATCACGCCTTTTATATGGTTCCTGATCAAGGTTGTAATTTAATTGGACCACACAACAGAAAATTATTTCTTCTACAACGTTTGTACCAAATTTTATATAACGGGTTACACAAAAGTCCTACTTTACAACTTAAATTTGAAGTTACTTCAACTTTAGTTGCTTACAACCGTAACTTGAGTTACTTTAAAGTTAAGGTGGAATGTAGGACTTTTGTGTAACCCCTTATATGAAATTTGTTTCAAACATTCTACTCGTGCAATGTCATGTGTGGTAGAGTTTAAACTCTAAAATAGTTTCAAATATACCTTGGAAAAGTGCAATAAAATCACCTACAGATGTTTTTTATGTATATAACAAAATATTACTCCCCACTCCTTTAAATGAATGGGGATGTAATATAATACTCTTTTAATGGAATGCCCATTGGATGAGATCTTAAAACTTAAATTGAATAACAACAGTAAGTGTTAATCCACAAAATGAAATATATTCGGATAAGTTGTTCTATATGGAGCGTATATTTTAATCAATATTGTGATTTCAAGTATCAATAAGTATTATCTACAACCACGCGCAATTTTACTCAGAGCCCACCAGCTTTAACACGCTCGACGCCTACAGACATACAGGTACGCAAAAACACGCGTGCGAATGTAGGCAGGGGCGTAGCTTCTCGCATCATATCCACTGTTTACTCCGTGACTCTAAAATGGATCTTTTCACTAAAAAATTGAGTGTTTTTACCATCGTATTGTTTTTCTCTGTACGTAATGATTGTTTACGTTTCACTATAAAATTAAATTTACGGAAAATCTTAAAAATCATAAAACTTAACAGGCCTTACACAGAATAATAGTAATTGAAACATAACAATAATAATATGCATAAAAATCGATGATAATTTAAAGATTAATAAATACACCCAAATTACAGAATAAACTGTTTCCGTTCACATATCAAACATTGTATTTACTGAACCGTTCCAACATTGTCGCAGTTTTCTCAGTTGGCACCTCACGGTTTAAATTATATTGTTCTTCAAAGTACAAGTGAAGTACTAATTATAAATGCTTTATCAGTGGCAACATTTAATTGCTTAATTCTTTATTTAAAAGACCTCTGTATTGAGGTTTGGTATTAAGAAAAATAAAACGAAAGAATGAGAAATTTCAAAAATATCAGGTTACTTTGCACTAAAACTTTTAGAGGGTTGCAGGTTTTTTTGCCAAAAAATTAAGGAATGACAACTAAAGCCGTATTAAATAGAACGAGTTGAAGAAATTGTTACCTATTTTTGAACAGTAGAATATATAACAAAATATGGTAAGAACATGATTCCATCCATTGACTAATTCTACATAGAAAGGTGGTCTACATCAAGCCTGTTATGGTTAATTACTTGGTTACTGTAAATGGTGGCGTAAGTCTAATCTACTTGGAGGTCGGCTTTTGGTGTTGATTTTAGCCTAGCGTGATTAGAACTGATTTCCTGCGTGAAGAAACGCCTCCTCTAACTCCTTGTATGATAATAAAACGTAGTAAACTTGGATTCCAGGCTAATTTAGAATTAGGCCACATTTTTTGTTAACATTTCTCTATTGGCCCCTAATAAATTATAATAATATATCACAGATATATGAATCCTGGACGTATCTAGATTTTGTGCACATTTTTATATATCTATCTCAAAGATGTGGTTTGGTACTGTAATCGGATTTACAGCATACAAGGCAGTGATTTCCGAAGACGTAAAATCGAGGAATTCTTTTGCTCTCATTGGTGTTTGGTCGACGGGTCACGAAAAATATTTTGTTGTGAAAATGTTGCGCAAATTGGTACATGAAAATGGTTTAATTCTTACGCCAAATTTTCAGGATATTATCACTAAATACAATGCCCTCGTATAAGGGCATACTTACATTTTACCAATTATTAAAAACCTTACGTTTCTTAATAAATTATTTGTTTACATTATAACGAATCATATTGTTATAAAAAAACACAGTATATCATCTGCTTTGAAGCATCCTGCAGTAAATTGAAAGAGATAAAAAGCTAAATACGCTAAGTACACTATGAGTTATAAAACATCATTTTTATATGTTTTGGATCAACAAAAGTTTTTGGCCCAATTCTAACAGTGAACCCAGAAGGACTTTGGGGACTTATCCCACAAGAAAAAAACAATATTTAATCATAATATTTAAACGTGTGTATATACCGTACGCATATAAACTGCTTTTGAGTGTTTGTTTATACAAACTGTTGTGTACAAATCTATTTCAAATAGCTTTAAACAGGTATTATACCATAATTTACCCCCTCATAAGCATTAAGACCACATGAATTTGGATTCAATTGGCGGTAGGATATAACCTGTTATATTTTTAGTAATTAAAATGGATCATTGGCTAACCACGATGAATTATAATTTAACTTTTAATTTTTGTTTTCAGTATCATACAGATGAAAAAAGATATGTTGAACAAAACGTTCTATTTGGTGATATAAACACACTTTACGACATATGGCATGTAAAAATCAATTGATGTTAGGAAACAAAAATCTTATAGTCCTGCCTATACTCGTAATTATATTCAAAATTGATTCATACCCTTTTAGTATTTATATTTAGTGTTTTTTTTCTGCCAGTAGAATGTATACTGGGTACAGCAAAACCCTGGACCAATTCAGTGATATGAAGGAGTGACAAATCATCAGCTGTAAATGTCGATAAGGAGGTTCCGGTGGTACGATTGGTTTTTTTGGCTGAGAAATGTCTTATTTCAAAGTCACAGACCTTTAGTAACTTCCATAGTGTTGGAAAAGTATAAAAACCACTGTTTTTATCATTCCACTAGGAATTACAGGCATTTAAAGAGTGAAATGTGGGACATTTTGTAATCATGTTTATATAAAATAGTTTCATGATAAAAGTGTGACTTTTTATATTAAGTCCATGGGTTTTAGTTCCAGATAGTGACACGTACTCAATTATTTACGCCTGAAGGAATACATATTTTTAATTAAATATAATTTAAGAAAGTTACAAGAATTTTTGTTAAATTGTTAAATTCATGGAAAAGTATATTTTTTTAGTTAAGATTGACATTCCCTCCATGCTATCTTTAATGTAATTACTGCAAAAATTCATATCCTTATCTTTAACAGTTTTCTATGGGCCTATTTGTAAGATATTACTACATTATACTTAAATTCCTATTTTTCTATATTCACAAAATGCGTGTTTAAAAGGCTTAGACAATACTTAAAGAATATTCCAACTTAACACCAATTGCTCTCATTAAGGGTTGATCGATAGGTTACTACTAGTTTACTGTGGATGATGATTATTGAACTGAGTGTGGCCCTCTTCTCGTTAAAACTCTTTCTCTCTTTCCCCTACTCATTTTAACTACAAGGGGCTGGAACATAGCAAGCCTTCCCTTTTTCCAAAGTGGCATGGCTGAGATACAGTGCTTGCTATCCATCATCATGGTGGATGTAACATGGAATATCAACTGGAGGCGGTCCCAAAACCTAAATTTGACCATACATCCTGAAAGTACACGGTATATCCTGTCACTCCAGAACCAAGCGCAAAGATCATGTTAGGACTATGAGTGAGTGTAATAAGAGATTAACTCAGTTTCCAGTCCTAAGCAAAATAAGTTACATGTAAGAATGTTTATACCTAGTTTTTTTGTTCTTTTAGGACAAGAAGCTTATAAATTGCTCTTTGTCCTGTAAGAACCTTAGCGCTGCTTCCTGAATGACAGGATATTCAGGATGGGTAAGATTAGAGGGTAGGGGCCGCATCCCATCGAGATCCATGAGGAATAATTAGGGCACTAATCTTAAAGTCATGTCCCCCCGGAAGAAAGGGAGGCCAGATCTAAACCAGCCTCTCCGGTCAAAGCAGGCAGGGGTGGCACACCCTTGTGGAGGCTAACAAGAACCTCTGATACTTAGGGAACGAACCCCAACTCCAACAGACATCTCCCGCAGTAGACTAGACCTATCGAATTGCCCATGAACCCCAGAATCTCGACATTTGCGATTAGTGATGCGCCGCTCCTGGACATCCATAAGGTTGCCCGGATTTAAGTGACACAACGGTTTTTGCTGTGCCCAGTGATATGTTCAACTGGAAGGTATAAACCAGCCAGAAGTGACCCCTGCTCGGTATTATTCCTAGTTTACAAAGTGATAATAATTCGTAAATTTAAGTTTTAGATAAGGTAATATTGTACTTAATTAAAAAAAAATTAATTCCCTTACATCATAAATGAATATCCAAAATCACTGGCACCTATTGTAAACTATGAAGACAAATTCTTTGCCAAAGGCACTAAATTTTGTCATCTTACAATATTAAAGTCTTCCTCGGCGTTTTACCCTAATACAATTTTCGGGTTGAAAGGGGTTTAAAAAGTACGCCGAGTTTGTCCAAGGTACTAAAGATAATTGAGTTTAATTCAATATAAAGCCTTCCCTACCACTCTCCCCCATTAAAACAAAGCTTCAATTAATTAATTTTCTTACACGAACGAATTATATATAAACTATATATGTTTTCCATATTGGTTCTTATTTTTCAAAACGAAAGCTAAACAAACTTTTTTATGCTGCAGGTTTACTACCGTGGATTTTACACAACTGTAAATCAAACCGAACTAAAGCTGCAAGCGTAATTTATTTTACAGTTCTGCCTTGTGGGTCCACATTAAATATAGTTTCACAAATACCATAATACTGTATACTTAAGGTATATACTCCTCATGTTGGTGATCTCAGGTGGCATATACTAAAGTTATTTGTTTGTAATTGAAAAGTATTTATACTTTATTTGTATGTTTACTGTTGCTGACTAAACTCTAGAGATTAAGCAAGTTGATTGCAATGATTGAAAATATACATATTGGATACTTCTAGGATTCTTTACTTTATATTACACACTATTAGCATTATCTAATTAATCTAAAATTGCAGTAAATTATTTGGCCAAATCGTATAGGTATATTAAATAATTGTGAATCGGTATGATAAATTTGCTACCGTGTAAACCTCTGACGGGTTAATAATTCATTATGTACATAAGCAAGCGCACGATCAGTAATTTTAAATTAGTTAACCGCCAAGTATCATGAAACTTTACTACTTTTATTGATATTTTGGTGTATACGTATATGTTTTAACATGAAACATTAAATAGGATATAAAGAGTAGACTTAACTTTACTAGATTGAAGGGATATTCCTCTTCTCCTTGGTAGAGTGTGTTCTCTTTAATGTGTGTAAGAAGAGGAATATTCTTTCAGTCTGGTGAAGGAAGGATATTTCTCTTCTTATCCTACCCAAATTCTTCATTTACCATTTAGCTGTAAATTATTGATAATATTTAGTTATTATTATTAATCATTATTGGCTGAGCGTTAGCAAAACCTATTACTCGACGGGATGGAAAAGTTGCATTTCTGACGGTTCTCACAATATCACGAGAAAGGACCTATAGACTTGAAACTTTATATGAAACTTAATTTCTACATGAACAGAAATGAATTATATAATTATTATGCACGTCGTTGCATGGGATTTAAAAATTTCTTTCCTGTATGCTGATTGTTTGTCTGCCCGTCTATCCGCAAGACGTGTCAAGAATTAAATGAGCTACTGACTTGAAATGTTGCCTTGTATTCTGACTTATCTGCGCGGGAATCGGCATCAAATTCAGAATCGAGACCAAATCACAATTTAGTATCGGAATCAATTTTTTGTAATCGGCCCATCCTACTTTCAATTTTGTTTATGGTAAAACCATATATTACACCTAATTCAGTTATTACTAGAACGGTTAAATAATTTATAAATTATAAGTGACTAATAAATCATCCATATAACGAGGCAATTGGCTATGAAAGTAATATGTAGTATATCTATACCTATATACTCATTGTTATGAGTAATAAATAACTTCACCTAGCCGGTCCAAGACCAATAGGCCCTATATGCCTACAAAACATTTACATAGCCTCGGTAGTCGAGAAACCCCGCTTGGAACTACAAGAACTAACTGTTCCTGATTCGGAAAAGCCCACGTGATTTTCTTATTGTACATTATAAATAAGTTTGTATAAAACAAAGAATAGGCAGATCACTGGGACCTTTCCGAATCAGGAACAGTTAGTTCTTGTAGTTCCAAGCCCGGCTGACCAGTTGCAAGCCCGTTATCTTTCCAGCGATAAGACGTTTGACTCGGATAGTTTCACTGATAACGTCGTAAAACTGTTTCTTAGTAGTCGTAAGTTTAGTGTTTTAGTCAATTAATTTCAGGTGAAAATCTTTAAATACTTGTGTAGATATATAAACAATGCTTTGACCCATCAGGTCTAAAAACAATAAATCTTATGAGTAATAACCGACCTGTTATTTCACTATGGTTATTTCTACCACTACGCAATAACTATCCTTCCTATCATGCGGTTAATTTTACACTTTTCGGGGTCAGATTCCGTTATATGCCCCCAACGTTTGAACTTAGAGCGTTATAAAACGATGTAGTTGAGTAACAGAATTAACATTATGCCCCCAACGCTAATTTTTCATTTACGGATGATTATAATGAATTACAATTGGTTACTAGCTAAGAAAAAAGGGTACTTACGTATTATATCGACCACACCCCTTCATTTCTCCAAACACAAAAATTCAACAAAAACAATCATTACCAAACATAAACTAAACTCTATATTGAAAAAAAACACACAAAACTTGTTTTTATTCTTGATCACACTCTGCCACCCAAAATGCGAGTGCCTCCGGCCCCCAAGGTGCTGCCAAAGCCCGAGCTGATGTCAACGAAAGAAAACATCCCTCGAGATAGTACCTATCAGTAAAATATCAAATTCTAGAGGGACTGGTCAGAAATATAAATTGAATTGTAATGGAAAGGCAATTAATTATGTACCGTGCAAAAAACTTAAATAATCATGAGATGCCGCGCGGCTTGCCGTAATCGGGATTCTCGAGAAAGATAAGATAACAGCGACAACAATACCAATCGCATTACCTGGAAATGCTTGTTGATTGATGGAATGTCAGTTCTGTTACTCAACTACATCGTTTTATAACGTTCTAAGTTCATTGAAAAAGGTTAAGCGTTGGGGGCATATAACGGAATCTGACCGTATTACTTCCTTTTGTAGTATAGCGTAATTCTTATGGATATTTCATGAGAATACATACCTATAATACTGGTCGTACATAATACTTTTCAGTTACTATTTTGTCAATTATGTATGAAGTTACAGTCCGGTATATACATAGCAATTGTATCATACTGTAATCTGTAACTGCTGGCTCTTCGCTACTAACCAAGCCAAAAACTATGCTGTAAAAATAATACTTACGAGGAATATCTTCCGTTAGAACCAGACATGTAAAAATGTATTAATGCCATTTGGCCCATGTTTTCCTTCAAGCCGAACGTATTATGAATACCTGCAATGTGTTATACGTTATACTAAAAATATTAATTTTAATTATTTGAATGCAATATCAAGATGTCCCAATAACATTATACGGTATGGTTGAATCTAAATATGTTTAATAAACAGGTTCATAAAACTAAGCATGGTACTGTTAATAATATACTTAATTTTTTTATTTTATTAAACATTTTTTAAACAATGTACATAAATATTGCAATTTCGAAAAAGTAATATATTCATAATTCAGAGTATTCTGTTTTTTTAACAATCAAAAGTAATAAACTTGTATGTTTTATAATTTTATGTAGAACGTTTGTATCATGGCTTGGATTATGTTATTGGAAAATATTGTTGGAAAACGTATTGAAAAATAATGAGATTAAATCGTTCATCCGAAAAAATGTCATTATTAGTTTTTTAAAACTGTATTTTAACAACAAGCGTAAGATAGCAGTAAACGTTTTGAAAATATCGGTATTACATAATGAAGTTCGTTTTTAATTTAAAATGGTTGAACATCTGAAGAAGAAATTTAAAGCACCAGAGTGTTTTAAGATAACATGTTAAACATTAAACCCTACAAATAATTATTGTAATTCGTAACTAAGAATGGAGTAAAATGTGTAAACTAATTTATAAAAATTTAAAAAATGTATAGGTAATTCAATTTCATATTTAATAACAGTTATAGGAAAATGTGAACTAATTACACTATTCGATGCTACAATGTTTAATTAAATAATTTAAAATTCGTTTTAAAAATGTTTTGAGGAGGAAGTCATATTTTATGTTTTTAATATTAACCTTCAACAAAATGTATCGTGGTTTATAGCACTGTCGACAGGTTTGATTGTGTTGATGACATAAACACAGCAGCAGTTCATGTAAAATTCCCTCAAACATTGTTTCATTTAGTTGACATGTTGGCAGACATACATCACACACGTTGGTATGAATTTTGAGAAAGTTTCTCAGAAAAAGGTGGAAATGTTCCTCCTTTCTGTCCAGGAAAATATATTGATTATTATTATTATTATTATTACTCTGTCAAATAGATGGAAATAAAAAAATTTCTAAAATTATGTATATCCGAAACGTCGTTTATCGTCTGCAAGAGACAAGAAAAAGTAAATCATACGCAAAATGCGGAACACATTTTTTCACTTTACACAGAACACTGCGTTCCAATATTTCAACACAGAGATTATACTGGTGAGGGTCAGATTACAATGGTTCAGTTTTATTTTATTGAAAATAAAAATGAATCCTTTAAAGAATTTTGAGATATAGTTTATGCCATTTTAATCGTCTAATGAACCACTAAGAGTAAATATTACACAAAACTTTGTGGTTCCTGTCCAAATATAATTTCACTTTTTAAATTAAAAAAAGATAATATTATTTATAAATTAATATTATCTCTACGTTGTCATCTCTACTACAATTTCAGTAGTGTATTTGCCTGAAATATAAATTTTATCTTTATACAGGTTTGAACGAGGACTTTTATACAGACACACTATGTGGTGAAAATGGTAAACCAAAATTCAGCTTTGGAAGGTACTGGGCTGCAACCAGCAAAATTATAATTCAAAACGTTGTTGGGAGACTATTGATTTTCACAAAATATTTCATTGTTTCATAAAGCAGTCCCGAAGGCAACAGTGGTCTCGAAATACAATCTACTCAAAAAAGTTACCTTTTTGTAACATTTAAGAAACATTACACCAGTAGTAACTAACCGACTCTTAATTATAGATCTGCGAACCCCTCTGAATGTGGAAGATGTACAACGACTGTCTTGGTTCATTGATGTCACGGTACATTTGATTTAAAAAAATGTACCTAAGTGTTTTATTAACCTACTACCAAACTGTTCAAAATATAAAATTGTCAACATGGTCCCAATTCGTTCCTAACCAAGAACGAAGTTGTATTTGAGAATTAGGTTGAATTAAACAACAACCAATAGGACATGCGTTTTTTTCATTTAAGACAGTAGCCGTTTAGTAAGAGATTGGTGACCAGCAACACTAAAAAACACGCTCTCATATTCTTATCAAGGATTCACGAGTATACTACATCCTAACTTCAAATGTTGAAAATTTTTCTCCTTCACTAATTTAATGCATGCTGCTATTGGCTTTGCTTTATGTATGATAAATATGTTAAAATAATTTAAGCTAATTACTGTTTGTTGAACTTGAACATTAAAACGTTCCCCGTAAAATAGTAAGAGTGTTAATATTTTTTATCACGTCTGTTACTTTTCTGACAAAAAATAGACTTTTCTGACACTATAGTTTTTAATATTAATTTTTGAGTCAAATTTTGCATAATAAGTGTGGTTTTCACTAACAGTATAGTTCAGTATAGTTGTGAGTCATCAGAGTCATCATGTGATGAACGTGATATCGAGACCGCGCAGTGTTGCCAGACTGTGCATACTCAAGTGAAAAGTAAGGGAGCACGTACTGTAACCACACTAAAAAGCCTTGTCGGATTGCATAAGCACAAGTTCTGCGATGTAGAGATCGAGCGACTTATCAGCTAAGGTAGAGCCTATCTTCGAGAAGAGAGGCTTGGGGCATCAAATCATACATTAGGACAGTCCCTTTGTAACAACAGTATCAATATTTAGGTTTGGGGTTTAATTTTGACCAACACAGTTGAATCTTCGGGCTTATAACATTTTGTTTCCATTTAGTACATCAACTTCAGCCTATAAAAACATGAATTTCTTATCAAATTGTTGCATCAAAGTAAAAGTAAAAATATAATTTGCCTCTTGGAGAAACAAGAGAAAGTAAACCAAGTATAGACTACTACCCATGAAGTAAGGAGTTTGAGAAAACTTCTTAGTTAAGAGCAGAGAGACAACCTGGTGCTGTCTTAGACAAATGCAGTGGCATAATAAATTATTGGTAAATTCTTAATACCTTTTATGACTATCGTTAGGTACTTTTAGGAATGTGATATTGCAGTATGCTATCAACTAGCCAATGTTTATCCTACATTAAAGATAGAGGAGATTAACGATCGAACCAGTCTACTAAATTAGGGCCCACTCTTATCAACCGTTATCATCGTAAACACAAAAATCAGTGATAACGGACTATAAATAGCGCCCGACAATCTCTCGCTGTTGGGTCACTAGTCTACTGATCAGTCCCAAGATAACGTATCCGACTCAGGTATCTCTCCTGAACTTGTAACTAGTATCGTAAGAATGCGGAGAACTTACATGTTTGCGATTTAGTAATCTAATTTTACAATAAAGTGTATGTACAAATTGTATATCATTTAAGTAATTATGAGTTTAAAATATTATAAACCAGTTCTAATTCTTTACGCCCCAACCAACTACTTCACCAACCTAGCTCACGCTACTATACCATAATCAAACTTGGAAACTGCAGTAGACCACTGCAATATGAGCATCATTGCCGGAACGACAACCACTGAAAGGCAGTGTGTAATGTTGGGACATTAAATTAAATTTTTGTTAATATACAAAGCGGTGAACGTACACAGCAAAAGTAAAACAAGATGTTGCACCCCAAAACAAGATGTTACACTTTCCGGGGATTTCCAACAAAGGTCTCAAGAAAGTTATAACTTGGGGATTAAATCGTAAGTTGGACTCCTTTACAGTCTTAAACTGGCTTTAAAGGAAATTAAATTTGATTTCATCTGTTTTCTTACTATGTTTTTGTAACTGATATCATTATTATTTTTGACTTATCAAGCATAAAAAGTGTTTTGTTTAATGTTTTTAATTTATGTTGGTTTTTAAGATAACATAAATAATGTTTTTTATTCTAGTAACATTTAGAATAAGTACAATATAATATCCTTTTTTTAAACAGTTGTAATGTACATTTAAAATTCTGTCTCATCATATAGAGAAACTATCGCTTAACTTTACAAGATGTACCTACCTATTATTTTTCTTTCTATCTATCAAACCAAGAAAAAACTATCGTTTCATATTGCCCGCCCTTTTAAAACTGTCTCATTTCATCCTCCATCTACTATAGATTCGACTAATTTCCTGTTTATGAAAGATTCCTCTGTAGATTTCGAGCAAAACCATGTTTTTGCATGTACAATGCAAATTTACTTTCGGCTCCTCGACTTTCAAATTAATTAAAATAAAATGTTTTCAGCGTAAAATATTAAATTTTTAACTGTTTTTGAAGTTCTTTTGATGCTATAAACCAGTAAACAGTTTGCAGTAAGATCTGTGAAACTCTTGTTAAGATGAAAATACGGCAGGAAACAAAACGTAAATTTCAATCTGTGTATATGAATATTTCAATAATATTTTTTCAACAAATAAAAAGTGCACCCACATAAACAACACAATAGTGTTTTGAATAGATTCCTATTAAAATTTTAAATCTTTAAGTTTGAATTCCTAATTATTTTCGTAAGCAACTTTGATTACCGAAATATTAAAATGTTTTAATATTTTACACTGAAAACATTTTATTTTAATTAATTTGAAAGTCGAGGAGCCGAAAGGAAATTTGCATTGTACATGCAAAAACATGGTTACTATTACGGTAAGAGTTATTGAAAAAAATAGATTACTATTAATATTGTTCTTTCAGACTCGCAGAGTAATAAAGAGAAAGGTAACACCGTCGGTGTATAATAGTAGCTACTTAGTTTACTATTTCTGTCAATATTCTTTTTTAGTATCATCTTTTCCAGAAACAAACAATACATAGAATACGTTCAGTGCACAGAACAAAAACACTTTAGAACATTTTCATTACAGTTTCAATAGTTAAATTTAGTATTCTTATCGAACAGCTTTGAAGCATCGCTGCCTAGTCGTGAAGCATTAATTAGATGTTTTTCAAATAGTTACAAATACTGCATGAGTGAAGTGCACTTGAATTGAAAATATAAAGAATTGTGGATAAACACTACATTCGTATTTTGACATGTAAAGCCGTTGTGATTACTTTAAGGAATTATTGTTGCTTAGCAACATTTGCGTGACCAGTAACATAATTTGTCGTAGTAACAGTAAACAAAGCAACATCGTATAACAATATATAGGCGGTATAATTCTCACTTTTACTACATTATATACTTACTGAACTTCAAGTTTTTATGTGAGTGCTTTAGATATTTTCCAAAATTATTACGCTATCTACCTTTAGCGATTAGACATTTCTTGAGTAGACTGCAAATCTTTTAATGGCTGCGATAACTGATAATAAAATACAAGAGCGTTCATGTTGCCTTAATTTTAATTTGAATCAGATAAATAGATCGTCTTTAAGGCACTGATGCCTTAAGCGCTGCTATACAACCAAGCCACTCCACTAGAATGGGTATTTTGTCCAAGAAGGGTTTCTTTTATTGCCAAGTGTCCATAGGGTTTCCGTTGACATACACGCCAGAGCATGCGGGAATGAGTAGACTCATCTTTTCCCCAGCAGTGTTTTGGTGGGGCTTCACCTTGAGCTTACTACCACTTGGGTTTCTGTGTTTCGAACTTTTTACGGTATATATGGGAAACCACTCGGTATTATTCGTCGACATGGGTTCCAACATCTTTTTACTCACTCACACTGTGATCACTGTTATCCACCTAATGATGGGACTAGTTGTGTTCTCGATCTACGCCATTAAGTACCCTAAATTCCTGGAAATATGTAACTTTCTTGAAACCTTCGATCGCAATCTGCAACTGGAAACACCGGAGTATTGTAGTACAGTGAATTTACCGATCATCATCCTTTCGACAGCAATTCCAATATTTTTGGTACGGTCTTTGATGTTTCATCCACGGTTATTGCTGGAGGAGGAGAAACTCGTCATAAGACAGACCTTGCTGTATGTATATATGACGATTGGATTCTGCGGGCGAACTGGTGTATTGGTCCATTTCCAACAAGTCACCCACGGCATTGCCCAGAGGTTCAGAGTCGTTAACGTCAGCATCAAACCAGACAAGATTGCATATCCTACAAGAAGGTCAGGCATCTCATGAACGCCTACCACCTGTAAGTTGACGCAGTGTACCAAGGCGATGTCTTCTACGGTGACCTACTACTGGTAACCATATTTTGTACATTCATCACATTACTGAATCTCTCTACTTCTCCTTCCTTAGTATTTTGAAGGTAACTGGAATAAACTTAGGTTTAATTGGAGTTTCGATGTTTGCCGACGCCACGTTCCTAGTACTGATGGTGCTCTCCAGCTCTGGAGTCTCGGATGCGGCCGCTGAGACCGCACCGCTCATCTGCAGGCTGATCAACCAGGACTTGGCCTCGGAACTGAGAGAAGAGTTACACTCGTCTTTGCTGCAGTTACTCAATGAAAACGCACAATTTTCTGCAGAAGGGTGTTTCCAGATCAATAGAAAAACATTAGCATCGATGGCTGCAGCTGTGATTTCTTATTTAGTAATCATGATTCAATTTGAGATCCAATTTTCTTAGACAATTGCGCAGTGTAGTGGGTACGGCGGTTATAGCAAGATAACCAGATCAAGCAACGCCGAGCGTGGCTGCTGCTTGGACAGGTGACCGCTGAGCGATCCTGTCCTTGCAAGCGGCCCGCCTGCCCGGCCATTGGTGGTGGTTCGGAAGTCACCTTTAAGCCGTTGGTCCCCAGGTTAAGTGTTAGAGAGGGCTTCTTAGCCCTAACTTCGCCTGGTAAAATAAGACATTCTTTACTTTACTTTTTTACTTTTACTTTTACAATTTTGCTTATTTATCTGCTTGTGTTAAGTTTTAATTGCACAAGTAAAGTATAATAAAACAGTATACATATGTGTGTTCCTTTTATGTCAGTTCTTTCAAAAAACAAAACGCTATTTAAGTGCAAACAAAACATGATGTCACTAATATTTTATGATGCTAAAATTTTTTTTATGTGATATGCATATTCTACTGGTTTATTGTTGTAATTTCTGTTGTATTTTTGGAGTTGTATTTTGGAGTATAATGAAATAAAAACTAAACATCTGCTGTTTGATCTTAAATGATCTCGCTGGAGAATTCAACACATTCGACTCACGGCTTTGTTAACATTACTCCTAGTCTATAATCATTTGTCCTAGATTTGTATAAATCCAACTACTAGCCTGTCAGCAGAAGCCGAAACATAAATGAAATCAACGTCAATCAATAGTTTGAAGACAGACTGAAAACGATTTTGATCTCTTTATTTCTTTGCTTGACGTTAGTATTTAAATTTTATTTACATGTTTGACGAAGGTGTCTTAAGCTAATGCGATCTGAACATTGTCGTTTGATTATGTTTACCCTTAGGTATCAATATAACAAATAATGCCTGAATATCAACTTCTTTATCATTGGAAATTACTATAAAGATTTCATGATATAAAAACCCACCTTTTTTGCTTATACAATGTAACTTGGCTCTTAACTCCCGGGCTATTAGAACTATTACACCTCGGATACTATTAAATAAAAACCACACTAAATCATTAGTAACATCTAATAACTTCAAAGCTGAACATCCAATTTAATATTTACTTTGTTAAGGTCTGAATACATATAAGTTATGGTAGCTATTTCAATTAATCTTTATTACAAACACCCAACATTAAACATTGTTTTATTAAAGCTGGAAATACTAATTACATGGATAGAGACTGCACAGTTTTTAGCAGCACAGTTTACAAATTCCAGCTATGACTATGTTTGAGATAGTAATACACTTTGGGAGAATAAGTTGCCAAGTGGTTTAAAGCCATCGGAATTTAGAGATAGCCTTTAGAGAGATAAAGTAAAGTAAAGATGTCTTATTTTACCAGTCAAAGTTAGGACTAAGAAGCCCTCCCTAACACTTAAATTGAGACCGTGAGACCAACGGCTTAAAGGTGACTTCCGAACCACCACCAATGGCTGGGCAGGTGGGCTGCTTGAAAGGACAGGATCGCTCAGCGGCCACCCATCTAAGCAGCAGCCACGCTCGACGTTGTTTGTTCTGGTTATCTTGCGATAACCGTTGTACCCGCTACACTGCGCCATTGGCCAATAGGTAGAGAAGTCTAGGTTTAGCTGCAGTGTAGGTTCAAAACCTGCACGTTACCGTTGACATTTTTATCAGTACTGTTAAACCTTGAACTGTTCTCCATATTATTATGTTCTATAAGATTCTCGTACAAAGCCGCTGGCCAATAAGGACGGACAGTACAAGGTTAAAAAGGGATCGGCCTCTCCTTGAAAAGACTTTAGAAAGAATTTTGAAGTGTTGTAACTTTAAAAAATGTCTATTTGACACTTTTTGCAAATAAAAACTATAGATACAACACAATCTGTCTGCAAAACCATCTTAAAAATTGTCAGTGAAAGACCCGGAATAATCTAAGTTATTGAACCCTCTAGCTCTCTTTAATGGGCCTATTCAAACATCGTAGGACAAATTCGATTTGTTTCTTGAATAAAATATTGGACATTTTAATTATTGAAGACCTTAATGTTTTAGATCACTCGAGCCCCAAAAGTAAGGATTATCGACGTCTCTTCATAATTTAATCTTTAATGACTTGTTAACTACCCTACTCTCGAGCATAAAGAACGGCCATTGATATTGAAGTGTAATATAACAGACCTTCTCCAGACGTTACACAAGAATTTGCAACAAAACCATCAAATACAAAAACGTTTATAATGATAACGATCCTCCCCCTGTTTAATAATTCCACTTTAGATACAAGAGATTAGTTTGCCACATTATTTGCACCCGTTGCAATCACAGTCCTAACAGAGAATCAAGTATAAACATAGCTGAAACTATGTTTACACTGGTGAGAAGAGTTGCGAGAGAACTTGTTTACAAGGAAAGCAATCTTGGTAATATTATTATTTATATTTATATTTTAGTAAGTGTATTATTGCAGTCTTTCTGGTCAGTTGTTTCTATGTCCTATATTGTAAGCTATGCCATCTTACTGTGTGAAATATTGTGTCAAATATTTTGTAAGAATTATAATGGTTTACCGTTGGAAATAAATAAATAAATCTTAATCACGAGTACTGTTACACAAACAACAATTAAAATTGCAACTTTTACATAATCCCCTTAAGCTTAGTATTGTACATTTATTACATATTAATTTATCCATTTTCCCTGTTTCATTCTTGAAATTAGAACTTACAATTACTGAATTAATTGCTGTAGCGTGTTTTGTTAGGTATATTTGATCAAGGAAATTGTACAACAGTGTTGAATATAATTGTATTTGTAAAATATAACTGTCTGGTTTATTTTATTTTCATTTCTAAAATACGCTGTCCCACTAAAATACGCCATAGTATATTTTAACGTTTGTACCATTTATATTAGCCTACTTTGCACTTTGCAGTCACCCAGCTTTATCTACAGTCACCCTCACACTACAGTCCTTACTCTGTATTGTGTCGTCTTTCACATGAATACTGTAACAATTTCGTACCCTTACCTTCAGCCTTTGTTCTGCGAACCTGATTACAAGGTACTCACAGTCATTACTTTCAACACCTACAATTCCATGTTGCATTAAAGGTCTTCTATTTTTGGTCTTCAGAGAAGGTTTAACAAAAGACTATGACGTAAAGGTAAAAAAATAATAGTGGTGTAATTGGTATTCGTTTGGAATATTGTTTTGTTTTTACTTTTAAAAATAGTAGAATGTCTTTACATTCTAGTCAAAGTTGTTTCAGATACATTTTATGAAGGAAGGAAAGCTAAAAATAGTATTATAGTAATTATATGTCCACTTGGAGTACCATGAGGACATATAAGTGTTTAAAGTGTAATTAAGGAGCATCTTATAAAACCCAAAATGGAAAAGGTTGAGTTTGATGTATTTTACAATATGTATATGAAAGGAGACTGAAGGTTGTACCATGTTTTATATTGTAAAATTACATTTACTTCGGTAATAATTTATTTTTAAAAAACCGTAATTTTCTGAAGTCTTACACAATTAAAAGCATGTAAGAGTACCAACTTTGTACTCGACGATAATACTGCCCAACTTTGAATCCTTCTTTGAATGCCTGTAATTCCTCTTAGAGAAATCAAAAGATTAAAAAAAAATATTTTAAAGTCAATCCAACCAAAATTGATTGCACAGTATTACGGTGCTAGAACACGGTGCTGGTACGGTGCTGGTATTTAATATTTCAAATGTATAAATGTTCTGAGGACAAAGTCGGTTATTGTTTAAGCTACTTCATTTTTTTAATATATAAAATTATTTTGAAAGTCTTTGAGTTGATTCGTCTTCGTGAAAATGTATGGTAAGTCAGCTTTTGTGGAACAAAAGATCTTGTATGCATATATATATAACGTTATATACAGATTAATCCTAGCAAATTAAAGCTCCCATCGTAAGTTCTAACAATGTTTCTTTTTGAGGTTTTAACTTTTTTCTCACATATTCGGTTCTCCTCCTGATCAGAGGTAGCTGATCTGGAGAAATCGCATATTCAAAATATCCACGCTACCCATCATGCATTGCGAGACAATTAGGTAAATATCTATTTAGTTCCACGAGTTGTCACTGAAGGATGATCCAGTGGTTTTATATATCCATAGAATGAATGGTACGCGTAACAGTCCACGGTGTTAAATGTTACTTATAACACCGATTTGTGTGACATAAGAACCCTTTCAAGAGACCACGAGTTCGTATTATGGCTCTTAACTCAAACCCTTTTCATTGAATGCTCGCAACAGTTTACGTCGGTGGTGAAACACTAAATAGTGTATTTCTGTAGGTTATAACTTGCAATAAGCCTCGGGTGGGTGGTTGGATAATCACACGAATGATATTGTACATAACAATTGAGGTTAGTTAAATAAAGTTGACTTTACTAAGCAATTACTGTAATAATGTGCAAATAGTTTATGTGCATATAGGACAAATTTAAAATAGTTATTTTTATAAAAACAATATTTAAATCAATAACATTTTAAGCAATTATACTAAAGGAATTTTTATATAACTGGTGGAAATCACTAAATCGTGTACATTCTTATGTGAATTTACAATGGTTCCGTACGCCCAAAAGCGGTGATGGCTTATCATATGAAAAAGCTAAAAGTTATTGTATAAAACCATATAAAACTCGTAGAATCATCATTTTTTATTATTCCAGTAATGACTACTTTTTACACATACTGAGCTCATCAAGAGTTGAAAAATAGAGCATCACTGTTTATTTTTAATGTATAACGAGATACAGTTTTCGAATACTAAAGCTCCAGTACTGAATAGAATGGAAATAATTTACATGTCAATATCTTTTAGAAAGAAGCAAACGCTCAAAGAGATATTCATTACCATATTGGAAGTATATTCATAGTCCAGAAAATCGTATCCCTCACCAATGGAACGGTTGAGAGTTTTTATATTTTGTTTGGATTATGTTATTACAGTAGCGACTTTATTACTTATTCCCAAAGTAGATTTAAAAATTCTCCCCTCAAAATGGGGTTGGGAGTAGCTAAAAAGTTTTAAAGATCTTGATGAAACAACCCCAACCATATCAAGAATACTAATTTCTTAAAATCGAAAAAGATAAAGTTCTAAATTCAACTAACCGTTATTTTGGACGAACTCCGCTTAGAAACCTCTAATTTGATATATTACTCAATAAGGCCCTCTACTTAAATTATTTTAATTTCCACCACTGATTTTATGGGAGATGAGGGTACTTTTCATCCATTAAAAACCTTCTCATGGGGTTTGTTTAAACATTGGTCTATTTCAAAGGATATTTGAAACTTTTTCACAGTTCAAATCCAGTGGATGACATTTGGTGATGGTGATTTGGTGATTATTTTTATTATTTTAATGATTTTTCCAATTTCCCGTAAAGTGATAGTTAGGTTACAAATTTATTATTCTTGACGACCACAGTGATTACAGAAACATTTTTACGTTTTCACTATAGGGAATTAAAGTCAGTTTAAAACAAGAATATTCAACATCTTGTAGCTGTAATAAATATTTAATTATATTAAAAGTTGTTACGCTTTGTGATACCTTTATTACATAACTGTTTGTATTTAAGTTTTCTTTTATTTTGTCCCCTTTCACAACGTTTGAAAGTTTTAAGTCCCTTGATATCCATCACATGAAAGTTTATTAACACTCCGTCCAAAGCCTCTTACACTTCGACCCTTAATAATTGACGGACGATTAAAACTTTAACTTCTGTTATAAAACTTTTAAAATATTTTACAGTTATAGTTTAAACAATATGAAACACCTATTTGGGAAGGGAGTACTTGCTAACATCTTACCATTCGGTTTATACATATAGTAATTCTTTAGATAAGTATATAAAAAAATTAACATTGTAGTTTTTAAGAGGCAGTTTATTATTTAAAACTGTTTTGACTGTTTCAAACCACATATATCTTTTTTTATAAAAAAGGAGAAGCCGATCACCCCTTTTAAGCCTTAGTCTGCCCGTCCTCATTGGCCACTGGCCTGTGCGAGGATCTTTTGAAACAGAATTAGGGGGAGAGTCGATACAGTACAAGGTCGTTAGAACTGATAACAAGTGCTACGGTCACGGACATGATTCAAACCTGCGTTATCTCTTAACTTAGACTCAAAGCCTAACGCCTTAGACCACTGGGCCATCGCCACTCCCAACTAAACTCAAAACTATAAACTATAATAAATAAAACAATTGTAATCTGGAATTGAACTAATACTATTCTGGGAGCTTAGAAAAGGTGAGTACGTATTTCAAACTCCGCAATGTATCTTATATCGCTTTATACCAATGCTGTATAGCATTTTCTGTTTTGGGGGCACTTTTAAAACATTAATAGAACAATTACGAACCTTTCAACACTAGCTATACTTATTATTTTCTTAAGTGCGAAGATGCTCCTTTACACTATAACAAAACCTTTAAAATACTGCCTTTCCGTCATTATATTTTTAATGTTGTAAGCTTCTTTTACAAATCAAGTGGCGATGCATAAAATAATTTCATATACTATCATAATACAAGGAGCTGTTCTGCAGGCAGAACTTAAAGTGAACAAATACATTTATAGGCATTCCTTTAATGGCATACCTTGCACCTCAATATTTTTATCAGCTATTTTATAATATGAGACAAAGTAGTAAATTTTGTGAATTTTGTAAAGTTGTAATAAATTGGCTGCTGGCTCAACGGGATGTTTAATAATAAAATCAGGTAATAAGTTAATATCTTTTTAATGTTTGTTAGTGTTCGACATTTAGGTTCACAATCAATCTATTGTTTTTAATTAAACAGTCTTTTTTAATTTTCTCTGTTTTCAAATAGTACATACCCAATTTGTATATGAATTTTTGATGAGAACAAAAATTTCAGAGAGCGTCCTTTTTGTTTTTGTTTTGTTAACTGTATGTAGTAGGCTCAAAAATACATATGTATTGTAAGTTTACAAAATCTTATTTTTATTTTATAGTGCTGGAAATAAATCGTTTATTCTCATTTACTTTAATAGTGATAATTTTTTAAATTCTAATGTAAACACGTACTATCACAAATTTAAATTTCTTAAAAGGCAAAATATTTTTGTATTTTGTAATTATTAATGCACAATCTACGAGAGTTCAGTGTGTTCCAAATTTATATGTTTTGTGTGTGATTTAGGATAGGGTGTTAATAAATATCCTAAGATTGGTTGTAGTAATGTAACTGTTTGGGTTCATACTCATTATTTCTAATCAACTCTAGTTTAGTTTCAACATTTAAAGTGCCCTTGGAAGATCGTTAATAACATTCGCTATACGTTTATTCGCCTCAATAGGGTGTTAATAAATATCCTAAGATTGGTTGTAGAAATGTAACTGTTTGGGTTCATACTCATTATTTCTAATCAACTCTAGTTTAGTTTCAACATTTAAAGTGCCCTTGGAAGATTTTTAATAACATTCGCTATACGTTTATTCGCCTAAATAGGGTGTTAATAAATATCCTAAGATTGGTTGTAGTAATGTAACTGTTTGGGTTCATACTCATTATTTCTAATCAACTCTAGTTTAGTTTCAACATTTAAAGTGCCCTTGGAAGATTTTTAATAACATTCGCTATACGTTTATTCGCCTAAATAGGGTGTTAATAAATATCCTAAGATTGGTTGTAGTAATGTAACTGTTTGGGTTCATACTCATTATTTCTAATCAACTCTAGTTTAGTTTCAACATTTAAAGTGCCCTTGGAAGATTTTTTAATAACATTCGCTATACGTTTATTCGCATCAATAGGGTGTTAATAAATATCCTAAGATTGGTTGTAGTAATGTAACTGTTTGGGTTCATACTCATTATTTCTAATCAACTCTAGTTTAGTTTCAACATTTAAAGTGCCCTTGGAAGATTTTTTAATAACATTCGCTATACGTTTATTCGCCTCAATAGGGTGTTAATAAATATCCTAAGATTGGTTGTAGTAATGTAACTGTTTGGGTTCATACTCATTATTTCTAATCAACTCTATTTTAGTTTCAACATTTAAAGTGCCCTTGGAAGATCGTTAATAACATTCGCAATACGTTTATTCGCCTCAATAGGGTGTTAATAAATATCCTAAGATTGGTTGTAGTAATGTAACTGTTTGGGTTCATACTCATTATTTCTAATCAACTCTAGTTTAGTTTCAACATTTAAAGTGCCCTTGGAAGATCGTTAATAACATTCGCAATACGTTTATTCGCCTCAATAGGGTGTTAATAAATATCCTAAGATTGGTTGTAGTAATGTAACTGTTTGGGTTCATACTCATTATTTCTAATCAACTCTAGTTTAGTTTCAACATTTAAAGTGCCCTTGGAAGATCGTTAATAACATTCGCAATACGTTTATTCGCCTCAATAGGGTGTTAATAAATATCCTAAGATTGGTTGTAGTAATGTAACTGTTTGGGTTCATACTCATTATTTCTAATCAACTCTAGTTTAGTTTCAACATTTAAAGTGCCCTTGGAAGATCGTTTAATAACATTCGCAATACGTTTATTCGCCTCAATAGGGTGTTAATAAATATCCTAAGATTGGTTGTAGTAATGTAACTGTTTGGGTTCATACTCATTATTTCTAATCAACTCTAGTTTAGTTTCAACATTTAAAGTGCCCTTGGAAGATTTTTAATAACATTCGCTATACGTTTATTCGCCTAAATAGGGTGTTAATAAATATCCTAAGATTGGTTGTAGTAATGTAACTGTTTGGGTTCATACTCATTATTTCTAATCAACTCTAGTTTAGTTTCAACATTTAAAGTGCCCTTGGAAGATCGTTAATAACATTCGCAATACGTTTATTCGCCTCAATAGGGTGTTA
This sequence comes from Homalodisca vitripennis, assembly GCF_021130785.1. Taxonomy (NCBI): domain Eukaryota; kingdom Metazoa; phylum Arthropoda; class Insecta; order Hemiptera; family Cicadellidae; genus Homalodisca; species Homalodisca vitripennis. The sequence continues at coordinate 144,113,446 of NC_060215.1, forward strand.
ATAAATATCCTAAGATTGGTTGTAGTAATGTAACTGTTTGGGTTCATACTCATTATTTCTAATCAATTCTAGTTTAGTTTCAACATTTAAAGTGCCCTTGGAAGATCGTTAATAACATTCGCAATGCGTTTATTCGCCTCAATAGGGTGTTAATAAATATCCTAAGATTGGTTGTAGTAATGTAACTGTTTGGGTTCATACTCATTATTTCTAATCAATTCTAGTTTAGTTTCAACATTTAAAGTGCCCTTGGAAGATCGTTAATAACATTCGCAATACGTTTATTCGCCTCAATAGGGTGTTAATAAATATCCTAAGATTGGTTGTAGTAATGTAACTGTTTGGGTTCATACTCATTATTTCTAATCAATTCTAGTTTAGTTTCAACATTTAAAGTGCCCTTGGAAGATCGTTAATAACATTCGCTATACGTTTATTCGCCTCAATAGGGTGTTAATAAATATCCTAAGATTGGTTGTAGTAATGTAACTGTTTGGGTTCATACTCATTATTTCTAATCAATTCTAGTTTAGTTTCAACATTTAAAGTGCCCTTGGAAGATCGTTAATAACATTCGCAATACGTTTATTCGCCTCAATAGGGCGTAATAAATATCCTAAGATTGGTTGTAGTAATGTAACTGTTTGGGTTCATACTCATTATTTCTAATCAACTCTAGTTTAGTTTCAACATTTAAAGTGCCCTTGGAAGATCGTTAATAACATTCGCAATACGTTTATTCGCCTCAATAGGGTGTTAATAAATATCCTAAGATTGGTTGTAGTAATGTAACTGTTTGGGTTCATACTCATTATTTCTAATCAACTCTAGTTTAGTTTCAACATTTAAAGTGCCCTTGGAAGATCGTTAACAACATTCGCAATACGTTTATTCGCCTCAGTATGGGTAGGTGCTAGAATTACAAATGTTAGATGGGTATCAAGAACTACGAAAAGACCATTTATTCTAAGAAAACCAATACTTAACAATCCAAGACAAAACATTTTGACAGCGATTAAAGGGGAAATGTTTTAATAGAACTACTTCCATGTATGTTGAATCCTGATTGAAGAAAAATAGATGTCCCAAAGAAACCGAAACCTGAAATGAGGTAGTTTTTGCGGACCAAGCTAGTTATTGTCCACATGAAGAAAGAATGTCCACCATAACCATAGGCAGGTTGGAGGGAAGATTACTTGTATCGTTGGCTTGTAATTACTGTAAAATTACTCATCCAACTTGTCAATGTAAGTGGTTCTTCATTAGTAATCTTGTAATATAATAATAATAATTAATAACTTTAAGTACCCTCATTACTCGATTTTTTAATCTATAAATCTCATGAATTCTAGTTTGTTTATAACAAGTTTGTATTAGTTTTACAAATTTTTATCAATTCATTCAAAATCAAGCACTTTTGAACGTTTTCTACAACCGTTTAGAGGATGCCATTTGAGATATTCGAGTTATGGTTAAGAAAGTATTTTTACTCATCATTTGTCACACTCGAATAATATCAAGTAATTCTAGTAACAATGAAACGGAGGACCTAAAAACAGAACACTTCATTCATAGAAGTGGTAGCTTATAAAGAGAAAAGTCATTATAATATTTCCCCCCGGAGTACCACACATTGTTTATTTAAGAACAGTCCAATATCTGGTGTTCGTAATCGATTTGTAGCTGACTTGCGTTTTTGTCTTACGTCTTTTTGTCTACGCTTATACTGGTTTATACAAAACTATGAATTGTCCTGCGAATAAAATTCAGCACACTAGTTAACTCGCCACGATAAAAAAATGTACGTATAATAGTAGACATATATATTTTTTATTTGTAAGTAACGACTATTTCAACTGTTTTAGAATAACCCGTATCAGAGTTCTGATTCATATTCGTAGCGATGACGTGCTCTTACCAATATTCTAAAAATAAACATAACAAACTAAAATTGCGGTTAGGGTTTGACAATTATATTATTAGGCAAAAGATTTGTAAAACGCATGAATTACAGTAACATAAATTGTATTTATGTAATATGAGATCCTTTGAAAATTAATAATTTGTTGTTAAAAGTTTAAAATTGCTAATTTAATTAGTAGATAAGTAATTTTTACCTAGTTAGTTAAAAAATACAACATTTTCTTGAATTTCCATGTATTACATATCGAGATGGAAATGAAGAGGATTTCGGTCCTTTAAAAATTTTTTCTGATTTAAAAAACAATGCAAGTACACTTTAAAACTTGTACGGTCATTTGATATTGACAATATTGAATGAACTATACAGGGCGTAACAAAAAGCTTGTGCATTTCCAGATTTTATGTGTAATTCTAAGCTAACAACGAAGAATAACTTTTTTCCAGTTTCCACGTCGTGTAGCCACTAGCCGCCATTTTAGTAACTAATTATTATCTCTAAAACTATTAAAGCTAAAGAAACCAAATTTGGCACATAGGTTTCAATAGGTAAGTGGTAAATAAAAACAATAACTGTGTTATTTTCTTTAATATTAACAAAACGGCGTCTGTTGAAAATGTTAAAAGTTAAATAATAAAAAACAGTATAGTTATAAAAATGTACTAGACAAAACTATTTGAAAAATGTAATTACAATTCCAACGGTACTTCTTTCGACTAAATCCGTCAATGAATAAGCGATCACGACTACATTTAAAGATACGCTTGCACACACGCCGGGAGCAACAACATTGACCTCTCGACTGTGACATATTTGGCGCAACGTTGTTCTTTTCTTTTATTTTAAATATTTTAAAACAGAAGCCATGTTATTAATATTAAAGAAAATAACAAAATTATTATTTTTGATGTACCACTTACCTATTGAAACCTATGTGCCAAATTTGGGTTTTTAACTGTTCTTGTTTTAGAGATAATAATTAGTTAATACAAAATGGTAGCTAACGGCTAAATGAAGTGAAAACTGGAAAAAGTTGATTCATTCTTTTAGCTTAAAATCGCACATAAAATCTAAAAATGCTTAGCCAGCACAACCTTTTTGTTACACCCTGTATACGAAGTATAAAACATTCTGAAATTATAACGCATTGTGAAGAGACCATGATCCTTTTTAATGACAATAGGTTTGCAGTATAGCATACCGCTAAACAATCCAACGATTACGAATATTTTATGGTGACTTGTGTTGTATTTTTGAATACGATGTTTATTATTTAATTAGTGTGTCTGTGTTGTCCTGTTGTAGCTTCAAGACAAAGCCATCCACCACCACAGCTACAAAGGTCAGACGACTGCTTAACGTCAGGTTGTAAACCTATATTTTTGTCACTCTGAAATTATCCAGAATTAACAAATTTTTTAACCATATATAAATAAAAAATATTACAATATATTGTTGTTACCTCACATCGTTTTGAATTCTGTGTGTGTAATGATAACAAACCAGAAATATTAAAGTAATGTTACAGGCAACCTCTATTTTTTAACAATAGAAGTATTTCATCTGATATTCATTAATATTACATTAAAATATCATCAAAACCTACTTACTTGGTGTAGATTAAAAATGTATAATATTATAATAAAACATTTCTTAAAATAGTTTTTATAAAAAAATACTTTGTTTTATTCAATCATATGTGGACAAAAGTTATATTTTTCTGACAAATAAAAATAAAATAACTAGCTATTAAACGAATTTGCTTGAAATGCGTCAATGGTAATATAAATTTTATAGTGATATTTAATCACTATTATTTACGTTTCATGTTAAGGTCTCAAAGAAACACTTAATACAATTTTGAAATGTTTTGACCTCAATCTCGAGAGCCATCGTCGGTCAACACATTTTAAACAAAACTTTGAACGGAAAACTTAGATTAGCTCTTAGATTATTCATTTCACCGACCGCATATGCATAAGAAACTAAAATTAGCAGAAAATGTAAGAATCTTAAAGTATTAGTTAAAAATGGGTGAATCTTAAATCATTAAATATTTGTCGGACAAGTTTTCATCATTCCAAAAAATACTTTTTCAAATAAATTTTAAGCCTTGTCACTTTATAGTATGCAGAAAGTTTTGGTGCCAGATAAACAATAACGTAAATTAATTTTCACCATTAATTTTTGCTTATGTCCACCTAAACTTTCCTTAAATATAAACTTAGTTTTTATAGACCACATACAAATTTAAAATTCTAAGCCAACAATGATAGGTTGTGATATGTAGATATATTGTGAAAATATTATAGTAACAAAAATATTGTTAAATATAGATTCTTGTACATTTTAGCCATGTATAAGAAAAATAAATGGAGCAATTGCTATCGATATTAAACATTTACCTAATTAAATATGATATGCTTTTTCATGTGGAAACTATAGTGATATGGATATACACACTTAAATGTAACTTATTTAGGCTTCAATAAATTAAATGATCTTCACCATATCGTAGGTGTAAGACTGCTGCCGAGAGGTCAAGAGTTCGATTCTCAGGGATGTCATTTACTTCAATTAAACCTCGTGAAGTAGTTCACCTTTATTTTCTATCGCTATGGGAGATGTCTCAATTTAAAGGTGTATACATAATATGTGTTTAAATTCTTTTTATTTTTGTTTCTAAAGTGTAAACTTTTTTAATATTTAAATAATGAAGTACAACAACTTTGAGATTCTTCTCAGTAACCTAGTACAATATCGATAATCTCATCAGAGTTAGGTTGCGAATTAATGAGATATTTTTAAAAGAACACATCTCATAATTCTATGACTAAACATATGTTCTTAAAATTCCATGAGGCATAATATCGTCGTTATGTAGCTACACTCAAGACAACATATAGTGCAAACTGATCTTAATTGTATATAGCAATGTTTTGAATATTCACAAATGTTATAGCAATCAATCTTAGAACGAATAGTCAGGACTGAACCAATATTTAGTGTTTGAGTATAAAATTAGGCCGTCGTATCCTAGTCGTAATGACAAGCATTACGGTTTTTCGGTACAAACCGAGTAAAAAAACTGCTCACAAAATTCAAAAATGAATTTTTTTATAATTAATAATGGTTTCGTTCCACACCTACGTTTTCAAAACAACCTTACAGGTAGGGATAAGCCATTAATAATCTTAAAAATAGCAATTTGAGTTCCACTAAGAATACACGTTCTTAATTTTATACTCAAACTAGTCCAGTTTCCTCGGAATCTTATAATTAACATAAAGCTTTAAGAAAACAATCAGTTGAATTTAAACTAGATACTTAAGTTTTCAAAATAAATCCAGGTGGTTTTAGACTTTGACATCATTTTAAAACAATGTTTTTAGAAAACTTTATAACACTGAATGCAAAATAGTGTAATCTAGCCTGTATAATAATATAATAAGCAGATTTTAAGTAATGGTGTACATTGAATAGAAGAGTGATATTTGATAATATTAGTGAATATTTTGGTAACCATTTCCAAATTTGATAAAAAATTAATAGTATATCGTTTTAAAAAATTCAGAGGGTACCATGACATTTAATGTCTTTGTTTGAAGACTATATGTTATATTGTCTTTAAAGTACAAAGAAATCATAAGCTAATATTTAGTACTTAAAAAATATATTAAAAAAATTTAAAATGTGATTTTTTAAAAAAATTATACAATTCGAACCACTTGGGAACCGCTGAAACTCAAGCATACCCACACCATCTCACAACTTTTGATTCTAGTATTGGTATGGGAGGAGAGACCGATATATGATAATATAGTGTAATAATAACAACTATGTTACCTAGTCAATAAAATAAAAATATGTGGATGACTGTTGTTTCCATACAAACGTCTCTTTATTAGTGTTTCTGAAATTCCTTTTAGTATTATTAATTATCTTAAGAAATATTTCGTGTGCAAATACTATATACATAATCAACATTCACTTAACCTCTAGATGTATTGCTCTCAAATTTGGCGTATAAGATGCTGTATTGAACCCACCACACTATTAAACAAAATTTGAAATCTTTCCTTTTAATTGTTCCGTAAACTGTTTATGTATGTAAGTCACAAATACAGTTTTAAAACTCTCAAAATATAAACAATGATAGGGTGTATATGAATAGTTTTATCTGTTTGAAATTGAATTTGTACCTCTAGGTCAATTTTTGACATGTTAAAATTTCCTAAAAAGTTGTGGAAACATAAACTCATGAGAATAATAATCTTAATTTTATAGAAAAACATAACAGAACCCATAAAGAACAATTTGTAACCTATACGTCTCTAGTATTGAAGTGGTGAAATATCCCTAGTATGTAATTAGAGAAAATTCGAAATAAATATATATATATATATATATATATATATATATATATATATGTATGTATGTATATATTTATGTATATATGTCATTAAACTAATAATTATTTTTCATATTCTCGTTTAATTAAACTATATATTAAAAATATAGTGTTTACCTTACACAAGTACTGATTTTAAAGCGTTTGTATAGTTTTAATTATTTTATGTACTCGTGGCTTTTCGCAAATTTTCACGTTTGGGTGTTACTTTTTGGAAAAGGAGTATTTTGAACAACTGTATTTATGTTCATTTTTAATATTCAGGGTTTATCTAGCGACTGCCACTAATATTAAAAATGTCAAAGTTTTTCGGAAATTTTCTTGAACAGATTTTAATTTTGTATCTTATATGAACATAAACTCGTTTTTGGATGTTATAATAAATCACGTGACGAAGGGTTTCACGAATTTGCCTAAAGTATTTGGCTGAAAATTCCAAAAGTAGAAGAGTCCTGGGCTCCATCACAACTTAGAATCTTTTGTATTAAATTTAACAACAATTTAACGATTATTAACGATAAATTGGACACAACTCACCCAAACGACGTTGCTGGCAGAAAGGGTAGACTGATACTGACAATGTGTTGGTGAGGTCTGTGCGAAACGTGAGTGCCTGATAACGCAGCAGCTGCAAAAGCAGGCCGGCAACTCAGCGCCAGACGTCAGCGGCGTCAGCGGTGTCAGCATTCTCGGAAGTGCAACACACCATTGTGTTACCCTCGTACAAAGCACAGGAGGGTATAATACTTTGAAGCATCAAAAACAATTAGAATGTCACTCAGATGTATTTTGAGAGCCAAAGGCACATTCTCAATCGATCATATTTTGGTGAGTTGATGGGATGAAAGACAAATCTGATGATCAAGAGTGACAACAAAGAACAATGCTCATGTGCTGATTTTCAGTAACAATGTGTGATATCATAATTGTGAATAAATTAGACGTTACCTATTTGCCTATTACGTGAGTGGCTGAATAACCCGAATACATTTAACAAGATCTTGACGTTTGTACTCAACACCTAACTGTGATAAAACAACACATATAGTCTCACAAAAATGTTGAACTGGCTATAATTTTTACGGATTCACCCTTCATTGGGATCAAAATATGTTTAATAATTATTTTTGATGGCGGCTTAGTTTGGTCATTAGCCACTATTGTACCTCTCTTTTTTTAAGGAGAGGCCGATCCCCTTTTAAGCCTTATTCTATCCGTCCTCATGGGCCACTGGCCTGTGCGAGGATCTTATCAAACAGAATAAGGGAGAGAGTCGATACAGTACAAGGTCGATGGTACTGATTAAAGTGCAACGGTCACAGATATGATTTGAACCTCCGCTATCTCTAACTCAGACACAAACTCCAACGACTTAGACCACTCGGCCATCGGAACTCCCAACTCTATCCGTATAATTTACAGAGAAAGCTATATTTTCTGAACAAGCAAACTAATTGCCATGAAACGGGCCGATTATGGAACAGTGTGAATTTTAAACATTATTTCATTCATAATGTTTAAATGACGGCTTAAACATATTTTCAAAACCCAGGTAGCTAAAAAATGTAGGTTACATTACCAGATGTACATCAACCAAAACTGATCGGGACTACAAAATGTTGCACCATTTTACAATTAAAACTTGGATGGTGTGCCGTTTTAATTTAAATTAATACAAAGAGAGCTTTCAGAGAGGTACGTATTGATAACAGCGCAGTATAATTAACTGCTTGACTTACGCTTTGTTGCATATTAAATTGAATGCTGTTTCACTTCAGTGGAACAGTTCAAAGAGGTTTCAAATAGCTAACATACTTCTTCTCGTATCAATTTTATACACATACAGTATGAGTATGAGTTTCAACTCCTTCATGTGTATGTGCGATTAGGACCAGGATAACCTCTACACTGCAACCTCAGGTTTTCGTTCGACCTTTGTTGAGAAGGACAGTAAGGGGTTGTTGAAGAATGGGGCAGGATAAACATACATATTGTTGAAGAGAATGGATCTTACCGATAATTGAAAATTGGGACAGAGTTAAGAACCATATTGTTGGAGAGAAGGTATGTAAGCGATAGTTAAAGGATGGGAAAGGATACACATATTGCCATAGAATAGGTATTTAAGGGATAATTCAAGGATATTCATATTGCTAGAGAATAGGTATGTGAGGGATAAATAAGGATGGGAAAGATTACACATATTGCCGGAGAGAAGGTATGTAAGTGATAGTTAAAGGATGGGAAAGGATACACATATTGCCATAGAATAGGTATATAAGGAATAATTCAAGGATATTCATATTGCTAGAGAATAGGTATGTGAGGGATAAATAAGGATGGGAAAGATTACACATATTACCGGAGAGAAGGTATGTAAGCGATAGTTAAAGGATGGGAAAGGATACGCATATTTCCATAGAATAGGTATGCAAGGGATAATTAAAGGATGGGAAAAGATACACAAATTTCTGAAGAGAAGATATGTAAGTGTAATTACAGGATGGGAAAGGATATACAAACATATGGCCAGAGAGAAGGTATGTAAGCAATAGTTGAAGGATAAGAAAGGATACACAAACATATTGCTGGAGAAAAGGTATGCAAGTGATAGTTAATGAATTGGAAAGGATATACAAACATATGGCCGGAGAGAAGGTATGTAATCGATAGTTAAAGGACGAGAAAGGATATACAAAAATATTGATGGAAAAAAGGTATGTAAGTAATATTTAATCGATTGGAAAGGATAGATAAACATATTTCCGGAGAGAAGGTATGTAAGCGATAGTCAGAAGATTGGACTGGATAGACAAACATGTTGCAAGAGAGGGGACGTTAAGGATGGTTGAAGGATGGGACAAACATGTTGGCTTTATTCATGAACCTCTGGCATTTCCTTTGCGGAGGACGGTTACGGGCATTATTCAGTCAAAGTTTGTACCACTCTGATCTAAGTAGCAAAAGTTTCAACCATTCATGGTGAGAGAATTGGAATCCTACAGCTATCTTAACTTCCCACTGTGTCCCTGAGCAACTTCGATCTTAACACACCACAGTACAATGAAATGTACTTGTACTCGTCTATACCAGTAAGGTTAAGTATGTGTAAGTGACACATATTATTTCTAGACGAGGTGTTTACAGATTATTTTCATTGGATAATGTATAAAACAGTCACAGACTAACACTTCTACAGAAACTCCTACCAACGGTTTTCTATATTTTAAAGAAACTATTTATTACCCTTTCCAATCACATTTAGATTCAAAATGCCAACAAGATTATGAACTTTAGTAGACATCTTGAATTCGTTATTTTGACGAACATTGCTTTTTAAAACATTCAAAACCATTTGGTGAAACAGGCATTTTTGTTTTATTTAAAATACTTCTCATTTAGAACTTTGCATTATGTCTAAGAATAACAGAGCTAAAACTGTTATTAAATTTTTCATTCGTTGATTTATCAAACTTTTATATGCATCAAACTGTGAGCTAAAACTGTTATTGACATAGTTTGTTAAATTACTTTTAGTACAATATAGGGCGTGTTTAGAAAAATAGCGATTAAAAAATTCTAAACCCATAAAAACCAATTATGTTTTATTTAGTTACAGGAATAAATATTAATTACTAATTGAATACATACAGTTACGAATATTGATTACAGACAGTTGAAATACAGATACCCTGTCTAGCGGGATATTCAGTATGTAATTTAAGTTCATTTTATTGAAGTAAAATCAAGTTTAGATGGGGGGTCGATACCCAACGGAAATCACCCTTGCCCCCACCAGTGGTAGATCAACTCTTTTTAAATATTATGTAATTAAAGATTCAAGACACTTGGAAAATGTAAATCAAAACCAAACTTCTCTCATATCTATAATGTGTCCAACTCGTTAAATCCCTAATCTACGTTGCGAAGGATAGCCTCAACTAACTAGAATATTTACTCTCCCGAATTTAACATGTCTATCTGGTAATTCTTTCAACTCGGGTTTCAGTCAGCATACAAATCCCAAAACTTTATTCTCGTTCTTAGGATTCTTACGCCGTTCGTCTCGATCGTGAATTTGGTGGGAGTAACTAATGCGTATATTTATCACACCTGAAATCAAAACTTATGTTGTTTGTTTTTATTATGAAGGTAAAAATTAATTAAATGAACAATTGGTATTGCCTATGTCTATAGCAGTATTATAGAAGATTGTCATTATTTTAGGTTACTTCAAGACTTTCCAAGAACATTTCAGTCCTCTTCTTCAAGTGAAAAATACTCAAACAAAGGTTTTGCATTCAAAAAATTAAACTGTATAAAAAAGATTGTTCGTGATTAAATACTGTTGGAAAATCATCCTTCTTATGCAGTTTGAATACTTGCCCAAGGTTTTTACTCAAATATTTGAACAGGTATTCAATAAACAAGAAACTAAAGAATCGCTGAATTTATGCCTATTGCATTAAATATTCTTTCCAGCTAAATTCAAACAAAGGCAGTCATTAAAATACTATAAGGGAGTAAACATGAAACAGATAAGCGAAACTTGCCTGGGATTAACACATTTACAGTATTAACAGCCTTCTTAACGAGATAATAGCTTCATTACTTATATTTACAAGTAATCTGTATAACTAATGTCAGCCCTCGCTTAATGCAATTAAAATACATGCAGTTTTCAACATAGTTGAAAATTGTATCATAACTATACTATCATTGACCTATACTTCATACATTTACGAGGACTGTGGTTTAACACTATTATAACTGGACTAGTTGCTTTAGTTTGGGCTAACGGAGCAAATTTACTTTAAAAACTATATAGAGATAAAACATAACTAATACTTTAGTTTACATGTATGCCCATATGGCCTACATGCTTTTATGTATATAACAACTCGTTTTAATTGTGATTAATTTTTAGAACACAATCAAATTTGTAATAATAGAGTGACTGCGTACTTGGACAAACAAAAAATATGTAAATAACAGGATACGTATTTTTTACGATGTATGGATTGTGAAGGAAAGATTTTACGTCATTTGCCTTCTTTCAGTGATACAAAAATAACCTTACGTAGAGTTACTGTTTTTGTTATCACTAAACGATAGTAAATGTCCGAAATAGTCATGTGTCCTGTAGGATACGTATCTTTTACTACGTATTTTAAAGTTTTTTTAAGATCTCCCCATATTTTGACTGGTGTGGAAATAAATTTTCAGCAATTTGTCACACGGGATCTATGCTAATGTTACGAAACAGTTTCTGCTAAAAATTTCTTCAAATAGTCTAGATGCTCTAAGAAACAAAAATAACAACGAGGTAGAAATTTGTCCTGCGATTCAGAAAATGGTGTTATATTATAGGGGATTTATTACCAGTGATATAAATTGGTTTCCAATAGATCACCCTATTTTTAATTTATTATTATATTATTGCTATTGTTAATAACACAATATATTGTTATATTAAGTGAATTATTCTCAAAAGTGAGTGAGTAAGCCCTCATGTGGACTAAACTAGATCGTCCTTGTTCGCACATTCGCTCATTAGTTTTTTTACTAACTGTAATGATTTCAAAAGGGAGTAAATGATCATATGGATCCCACTAGACAACTCTTGTTTGAATATTCGATCATTAGTTTGTATACTAACTGTATTAATTTCAAAACGGAGTAAATGATCATATGGATCCCACTAGACAACTCTTGTTTGAATATTCGATCATTAGTTTGTATACTAACTGTATTAATTTCAAAACGGAGTAAATGATCATATGGATCCCACTAGACAACTCTTGTTTGAATATTTGCTCATTAGTTTGTATATTAACTGCATGAATTTCAAAACTGAGTAAGGGATCATATGGATCCCACTAGACCACCCTTGTTTGAATATTTGCTCATTAGTTTGTATATTAACTGCATGGATTTCAAAACTGAGTGAGGGGTCATATGGATCCCACTAGACCACCCTTGTTTGAATATTTGCTCATTAGTTTGTATATTAACTGCATGAATACCAAAACTGAGTAAGTGATCATATGGATCCCACTAGACCACTCTTGTTCGCACATTCGTTCATTAAATCAAATCAGATTTTTATTGCCGGAACATTCTATAATGCATGGCAAAAGTCAACTTTTTACTTGCTAGAATTTTGTCATACACCCCACAATAGATCTCATTCAGACATACAATTTACAAATTTACATACATCAATTCATTCGCCAATGATTCCCACTTCCAGCGACGGATTCAGTCAGTCTTTTTAATTGGTGGTCTCCCAATCAAATGCTAAAAACTCGTCTACATTATAAAATGCTTGTGACACTAAAAAGCGTTTCAAACGAGTCTTTAACACCTTGGGCGTTCGAGCGTTTTTTATTGAATTTGGTAATTTGTTGACGAAATGAACACCTGCCTGTGAAGGCAAGCGTTCATAAACCACCGTTCTGTGCCTACCAGTTCGGTAGTTATCTCTGCCTCTAGTCTCATACGCATGTATGTCCCGGCCATTCGTCATGGTACATTTAGACATACAAAACAGAGTTGTTTCCAAGATGTAGAGACTGGGCAGCATCAACAGTTGTAAATTTTTGAAGGCTTCCTTGCACGACTCTCTAAATTTCAACAGAGCGATAATGCGGATCGCTTGTTTTTGCAGCTTGAACACTCTCATAAATTGATTGTTTGCACAAGCTCCCCACAACACCAACCCGTAAGTGAGATGGGGGTAAATCAAGCCAAAATACGCCATCATTAGAACCTGAATAGGGCAGTATTTGGCTAGAGACCTCAAAACATAAATGCCTGAAGCCAATTTGGAGCAAACGTGATCGATGTGATTATTCCAAGTCAACCCTCGATCTAGGTATATTCCCAGGAATTTCGAGCAGTAGACTTCTTCCAGCATTGTGTCAGCCAACATAACAGCTGGCTCGTCATGCCTGTCTACTGATCGCAAAGCAAAATTTAGAAAATTAGATTTGCAGAATTTGTCTTAAGATTGAAGCTGTTGAAATGTTGGACGTAGTTGTTGATCTCAACAAAACTTTGTTGTTCCAGAATCAATTTTGATTTGCTTGTGAAACAGAGAGTCGTGTCATCAGCATACTGCACAAGTTTTCCGTGCAGAAGTGATGAACCTACGTCATTGACATAGATCAGGAAGAGCATTGGACTGAGAATTGAGCCCTGTGGGACACCATAGTTCAGGTGAATTGGTTCAGATAGTTTGTTTGCGATCTGGACAATTTGGGTTCTGTGGCTTAAAAATGACCTGAGCCACTGGAGAGGCACGCCTCGGATGCCATGAGATTCAAGTTTGTCAAGCATTGTAACATGGTCAACGCAGTCGAATGCTTTCGATAAGTCTAGGAACACACTCAATGTGGGATCCCGACGTTCTAGCCCCTCTACAACCATATCGACTAGACGTACAACTGCGTCTATTGTCGACTTACCCTTCCTGAAGCCAAACTGGTCTTCAGATAGCTGGTTGTGCTTATTTAAAAATTGAAGCATTCTTACCAAGAAAAGTTTTTCGAATATTTTGCTCAAAACTGGCAAAATTGAGACAGGCCGGTAATTTTGTGGGGAGTGGGGATCATCTTTCTTAAAAATCGGGCTCACTTTCGCGGTTTTTAGGAGTGAGGGGAAAACTCCTTGTTTAAAAGAGAAATTTACTAATTGGGTTAAAGGTTTCACAATATGCTTTGAACATGTTTTTATTAGCCACATCGACATTAAATTTAAATCATTTGATTTTTTGGCTGGGAGCTGCTGAATTATTTTTTCAAGCTCTTCCTCAACGACAGGTGCCAGTGCCATGGAGGCTACTGGACGCTGTCTCCGTCTTGGGATTCATTGTGGCGGTGATGGGCAAGGGCCTTGCTCATAAGCAACAGATCCAAAGAATCTGTTAAGCCCATTCGCAACCTCAACCGCGTCCTCCACAAGTCTGTCACCATTTTTTAATTTGATTTGATTGTTGCATGATTTGTTTTTATTGTTGATGATGTTCCAAGCAGTTTTAGCTTCATTGTGTGATGTTTTCTGAATTTCTGAGAAAAACTTTAGTTTTTCTCTAGAAATTAAAATTCCTTTAGTGATCCATTTCTTGTTTACCGTTTTGGGACAAACTTGTATGGTTTTGAGAGGACAGTACATGTTAACATGAAAGTTTAGTGTATCACTAAACATTTTAAAATGCTGTTCTACCGAAAGACTTGATTCTTGGAATTTCCAATCTTCTTTGGAAAGGGAAGTGTTGAGGAGAGCGATGTTTCCTGGCCTTAAGTCTCTTATTGTTTTAGTGATTTTGGGCTCCCTCTCGATTTTTGCTCCACTAATAATAGCCTCTTGGCCATAGTGGTCCGAGATAGCTGTATTGACCACGGACACTAATTAGTTTGTATATTAACTGTATTAATTTCAAAACTGAGTAAATGATCATATGGATACCACTAGACCACTCTTATTCGCACATTCGCTCATTAGTTTGTATATTAACTGTATTAATTTCAAAACCGAGTAAATGGTCATATGGATCCCACTAGACCACTCTTGTTCGCACATTCGCTCATTAGTTTGTATATTAACTGTATTAATTTCAAAACTGAGTAAATGATCATATGGATCCCACTAGACCACTCTTTTTTGCACATTCGCTCATTAGTTTGTATATTAACTGTATTAATTTCAAAACTGAGTAAATGATCATATGTATCCCACTAGACCACTCTTGTTCGCACATTCGCTCATTAGGTTGTATATTAACTGTATTCATTTCAAAACTGAGTAAATGATCATATGGATCCCACTAGACCACTCTTTTTTGCACATTCGCTCATTAGTTTGTATATTAACTGTATTAATTTCAAAACTGAGTAAATGATCATATGTATCCCACTAGACCACTCTTGTTTGCACATTCGCTCATTAGGTTGTATATTAACTGTATTAATTTCAAAACTGAGTAAATGATCATGTGGATACCACTAGACCACTCTTGTTTGAATATCCGATCATTATCTTGTATATTAACTGCAATAGTTTCAAAACTGGGTAAGTGCTTATGTCGATCCTATTAGCTCACTTTGTAATATTTGCTACTATACACTTTAAATAAATGGTTAAACTTAATTTGTATTCAGATGATTATAGTTAGAAATAATAAATAACTCAGTATGATACAAATGTGAACTTTAATGATGATAAATTAATTGAAATTCAAGTTTGAATTTTGAAACAAGATGGAGGATACAATAATGGTAAATTTCTTTTAAATACAGTTCTTAAATTTTAGGGCAGGGTGGTCGTGCTGGCTTAATGAAATAGAAATATTAGGTATTGTTTTTAATAAAAGATATTGTAATTTGAAAAATGATTTTGTTAAATTTTAATTATATTAATTTTGAATTGTTAACCAAATCGAATGTTCCTGGGTTTTATGTTCTTCCAATGGATCACTGTTAAACTTAAAAAGAATTTTCTCACCCAATGTCTGTCTTCTGCTTCTCTGTTACTTCAGTGATAATATGAATTTAATAAATTAACCTTTCTTTTGAATCAAATACTGCTGAATTAAATGTAACCAGTTTATTTATTTAATATAATAATCTTGCTTCACTTCTTCTATATCCCTCTGTCCTCTAAACTTTTAAACCTCTGCTCTCTTCACTCTTCAACAATCATCCCTGCACACTGTATCACTGACTTTAGTTTACTTTATAACTTTTGAGTTTTATATGTAATAAGGTGAATTTTGATTAATTTTTATACATTTAACTTATTATTTATTATTGTTTGTATTAAAATTTGAGACAATTTATAAATAATTATTCCTTAATTATTTAATTATTATTACTA
The DNA here is from genome assembly GCF_021130785.1 of Homalodisca vitripennis. Classification (NCBI taxonomy): domain Eukaryota; kingdom Metazoa; phylum Arthropoda; class Insecta; order Hemiptera; family Cicadellidae; genus Homalodisca; species Homalodisca vitripennis. Next base: position 144,129,654 of record NC_060215.1, read on the forward strand.
ATAAATTTCTAAATTAAATTAAATATTGAAATGAATGTGAGATGGGTGTATGAAATGAGTCATTACAATTCTAGTTTTAACAGCTTCTCATGAGCGTTTATTCACTCCATCCACTATTTGACGCAAATTATTAATACTATAATAATCATTCTATTGGCCAGGGCACAGTATTCTGACGGGGCACAATGATGTAATGTGTATTTGACAGAAAACTGGACAAGAAATATGTACGATATTTTACACAATACGGGGTTTATTCTTTTATAGTACTTTCAAGTATATCACTTATGTTTCATTTCCGGGTATCCATAACAGAGCATACACATATGCAAATTTCATCTTGTATCTTTAAATGTAGCGTTTATTGAGAGGATCTATAATGATTTACAATTTTCTAAACATAGTTTTTAAAATCACATAGTATACATACATAACATGTATTTTATTAATATAATATTTAAAAAGCGCACTCTATGAACCAGATACAAACGATTTTAATTATAATTTATCTGAATACATAAATATGTCACTACTGCGAACATCATACTTTATTAAAGCTTTGGATTGCTGAAGACAAAAATGTTTTTAGAGCATGTACATTAGTTATAGCTTCAGGGAATAATATGTTTTTTATGCATAACAAATTCGATTTCGTAAAGGAAAGTATAATTTTTATTTCAACACATAATTTTCTTCAATAATGAATTGTTAAAAAAACGCGTCAATCCATGAAGATATAAACCCATGTACACACTGTAAACATCTAACATTTTTATCTTTAGTCCTTTTAATTTGGGCCTCGTTAAATTAATTTATTAAATTAAATTTATGTACAAAAACATGTGTTTATTAAAAAATTCAACTTTTCTTTTAAGAAAACTTATCTTAAATAGCTACAAATTTGACATAAAATGTATTTTCTAAAACCAAAATCGATTGCACCACCTTAAGCATAATTTCGGTAAACCTTGCTATCATTTTGCTATCACAATCACCTTGTAACACCTTATACAATCAAGGATTGTGGGAGATCACGTGAGACAAATCTATGCATTGAACCTGGCACGGGTTCAGAGGATGTACGTATGTAGACGACGTTAATTAAGTTTCCGGCTTTATATTTCTTTTGTCCCGCAGCAAAAACTGTTGAGTAGTTTCCTGGTATTTGGACGTATTACGCCAGGTATAGATAAAATATCAGCTCAGGTATTTAAAGTCAATATCGAAAGCTTAATGTAATGGGGCCCCTCTTCTTAACATAATTAATCTCATTATGAAGATAGGAAAATTCTCTGACTCATTTTAAATACACTCCAGTGTTTTAATACGGATCAACATAAATTACGTCTAATTTCAGACCAATCTCATTATTAAATGCAGTTTCTAAAATTTGGAAATAAATACAAAAATTGCTTTTTAATAACAATTGTGTTATTTCTTGTTGTAAGTATTGTTTCAAAATTAACAAAAACACTTATCACGCCTTTAAATTACAACTGTTCTTCTTAATCAAACCATTTTGAATCGGTTGGAAGACTAAGTATTGATTTACAATTATATTTACGTGATCTCATATATAATATTTGGAATCGTTCACAAATTGTTATATGTATTGTAAACAAACAATTTTTTTTTTTTTTTTTGTAACAGAGGGCTAGGTTTCCTAGGCCTGGTAGTTGCCTCTCAGCCATCCGGCTTATTGTGCACAATGTTAATACACGTTTATAGGGAATTAAACGAAAAATATTTTATACTGTGTTACCCAAAGCTAACCCGTGTCCCATTTGTTTAGTATAATGTAGAGTTCACTCCACGTATCGCGTAAAAGCCTTTGCTCAAGTCTGTAGATCATTTCATTCTCGAAAATCTGCGGACAGACAGACAATCAGACAGAAAAAAGACATTTTTACAGTCCCCAGGTATAGGGAAGAGAAATCTGCCAGCCTACTCAGTAATAGACTTCGGTAACAGAGAGCCAAATGTCATGGACTGACCTTCATCAAACTAATTCTTGTTTATTTAAAAATAACGTCTCATACAGAGTTTAAATTCTACAGATGTAATCTTCCTCAAGACATAGTTAGGCTATATAAAAGTCTAGCAACATGTCTGGCATGAAATACGAAGTGCCCATGTCTAAATGGTATTACATGCAACATTTCAAGTCCCTAGCTCAATTCGTTCTTGAAATATCCAGCGGAAAAAAACACGCATACATATATAACAGACGAAATTCAAAGAAGTTTCAATTATGGAGGAAGTCTACAGCACTAAATCCTTGGAATACACCAAGATAGACGGTTGACATGGCAGGACCAGATTGACCATGTTTTTGCCCTTAGGCACTTTTGTTTTGACGTCTTTAGCCAAGTATTGCCCAAACTTATTTTGGCTTGATTTAAACCCGCCTTACCTACGGAGTAGTATTGTGGGGTGCATGTGTAAACAACCAGTTGATGAGAGTGTTCAAATGGCAGAAACAAGCGATTCGAATAAACGCTCATTTGAATTTCAGAGAGTTTTTTCGAAAAGCCTTCAAAAAATTGCAGTTGTGGACTCTTCAAAGTTTCTGTATTTTTGAATCAACTCTGTTCTGTATGTTTAAATGTGCCATGACTACTGGCCAAAAAAAATATTCGTATGAGATCAGAGGCAGGGGGCCCCCGTGTTATCGCAGTGTCTGGGGTTAGAGGGCCCCTATGTTATCGCAGTGTCTGGGGTTAGAGGGCCCCCGTGTTATCGCAGTGTCTGGGGTTAGAGGGCCCCTATGTTATCGCAGTGTCTGGGGTTAGAGGGCCCCTGTGTTATCGCAGTGTATGTGGTTAGGAAGTCCCTGTGTTTTCGCAATGCCTGTGGTTAGGAAGCCCCTGTATTATCGCAGTGTCTGGGGTTACCGGGCTCCTATGTTATTGCAGTGTCTGGGGTTAGGAGGCCCTTGTGTTATCGCTGTGTCGATGGAGTATCCAGGATTTTTCTTTAGTATTTAAAAATACTGTGTGGAAAACGTTTCAATATTTTGAAATACTGGTTGGATTGTTTTTTTAGTCACAGGTACCTGAGAAGAAATGCCCTCTTGATTGATGGATTGCTGAGGATTAAAAAATGTTAATTTACAGGGATCAGTATGACTCAGAAGGTCTCGGTAGGCAAGGGTGTGACGTAACGCGACACTTTAGAAGTCTTTAAAGGTAAAACAGAATTTAGTTTTGTGTATGTTAATAACTATTATCAAAAGTATGGTTACTAACATGTAACCAACAGTATGGTTGTAATAACTAATACAAATCGTACTAATGTATTCGTTACAGGGGATGTGAAATGCCTGGAAACACTTTAATATTTTTAATGCATAGCTGATAATATCCGCAGAATTAAACACGTCATAGTGTTTATAAGGCAATCTTAACTACTGTTTACTCTCTATCCATCTGACGCTTGCATGGGGGGGGGGCAGCGCGTGGTTAGTCTCTTGAAAATCTCAATTGAAAGTTCAGGTCAGCATACATATCATGTAACAGGTCTGAGTCGTTAGAATATAATGTCGCAAACCACACTTCATAAGCTTTGTTCATTACCACTCATTCAATAGCAACTGTTAAAACATTTATGGGATACATTTTTCAGGGATCAGTCTATCAAAAATAGAGCATTACTAAAGTATTGAACTTTGTCAAACTATTAAATCGTTGATAATTTTATTTCGGGTATTAAAAGGGATATATGGCTTTTATACCCAAATATTTCTTTTTTAATCGAATTACAACTGCATGTGAAAGTTATTTCATAAGACGAGTATTTAATATATCCGTATAACATGCTCAATTTTGAGATAGTTTTATAGTTTATAGATTTTATCGCCTGTGGTTCAAAGAAATGTTCACGGTTTTCCAGACACTTTACACACTTAAAACCTTTTAATATATCAGTTTTAGAAGTTCATAAAGTAAAATAGTTCATGATATGAAGTTTGTAAGATGCGAGGAAGTTTTTACTGTTCGGTTAGGTAAGTAAAAGAGGAAGGTAAAAGTTTCAGATTATTTTATTTTTCAAAATTTTTTTTATATGAGCTAAGGTTTGGGCCACGGGACGTATTGAAATAAATATTCATTTCAGAACTGATAGCAAAAATTTACAAAGATCATAAAATTATATGTAAATATAACTAACACAATACTGAACCGTTTCATTTAATAATTCCCGCGTATTACTACAACTTTTTTATTAAATGTCTATTAATCAGAAGAAAAAAAAATATATTCTGTACATCTTTGGTAGAATGTGTGGTTGACTGACATGAATAAGTAAAATATTAAAATACCAGATACATACTGCATAGTGGCTGGCCAGATGCATCTGTGTGTGGCATCCCATCCGCATTCCATGCACATCTGGAATAATGTAATCATCCTGCCATATACCACCCGTCACATCCATTTTATCTGGACATATGGGTAGATAGGGGTTGTGTAACTTATGTATAGTCCTCCAGTGTACTTCCTAACCAACTCCGACCCAACCAGGCGTTAGGTATGTAATTTTTCAATTTCTAAAATGTTATGCTACAAAACTCTTGAATAAGTTATCATATTATCATTATCCAGGTAGCAGTTAATTTATTTGACTGTTCTTGACCAATCATAAATTGATCAAAATAGGTCTCCCTGCTACTATACCCCACCATTTCAATTCTAAGAATAATTTAGTCATCTGAAATTTAAATAGTGAACTTAGGGTGTTTAAAAGTTTCTGGAAATATTTAAATCAACACGTAAATAAGAGTAATATTATTAGCTGTAAAGTGCGTTGCTTCTGATAGGCATTGCCCAAAAGATGCTGCATTGTGAGTAGACTATTGTGGCAGCCCAGTTTAAGCCATTTATTCTGCCTTCGGGCCCATTTTGTCAACTTCCATTCGTCGGAAAGGCTCTGAGAATGCTTTACAATGCCACTCTTTGTGCTAAAGTGTAAAGTAATAAGCTTTTCAATTGGACTCTAGACATTATCATCGGGTAAGTTAGCCTCAAGTTTTGTTCAGTCAGAAATAAACAAATACACTTTTGTGTTACATATTATTTATTATTGTGCGTGGTGGACTTCGCGTGATAGGGGAGGCCACTTCCCACTTCCTTGGCTCTGATAGTCGGCCGATAACTAGTCTGAGGTTTTGTGCCAAGCACGCCCAAATTCAAAGCAAGAATCAGAAGCAAGGCTTCATCCCATCAATGTCGGATTTATATGCTTATTTCGCGTTCCTGTACTTACAAAACTATTATATTTCCACAAGAAGAAAGGGTCGTCCCCAGAATACACTCTCAAAACCCAACAACACTTATGAGAACTGAATAATCAACAAAATTAAAGACTTCCCTTTTGAGGCTTTATCCGCGATCAGCGAAGACTCTCGCCACATGTCCGTCAAAATTCTCCAGAACTAACTTTGTGTATGTAGCTTTGTTTCCTGGAGAAAATTGTGAACAACAATTAACACAAAGGATGTTTTTGTTGACAGTGAACAGACCCCTTTGTGTTGAATCTCTTTAGAGACTTAGCAGATACAAAATTTTACAGAATAGCCGAATAAACACCATTCTTTGAAAAGTATAACTGGAGCTGTTTCTATAGGTGGGACGCACTCTGTAGTGTAGCACCTAGCGATAAGGAGCTTTAGCAGACAAGTCTGCGCGAGAAGTAGGATTTACAGACTTAAGTCGGTACCACTGCTACTCTCGTTCTGTCAAACTGATCCTTAATTCGATAATAGTTTACCTTATACAGCCTCTACAGCCACTTTCATATAGATATCAGCTGTTCTGACAGATCCGCCTGAAATTTAACGAATTCTTAATACGTTCATTGTGTGAATTACAGTATTAGAGTTTGCACCCCTCATAAACAAATGCCTCTGCCATGCGAAACAAAGCAGTTTTAATACCAAACGACAGATTAAGCTCTTAATGGTGGTTTTATTAGTTGCTCGTTTACTAAGACGTATGCAGACAAAACGAGCCTTAAAACTCAATACGTGCTAAGAACTTCTAAGCGCCCGCCTTAATGTGGAAATCTCCCTTTTTATTAGTTTTCTTTTGTGTTTTTAAAGCTACATTTGTTTTATAGCGGGTTTGGGCTTAACTTCGGGATGCAGTTTTGTTTAGTAAAACAGTTTTCCGCTTAATAATTACAGATCAATTTGTAATGGTAATGCTTAAGAAGTATATTTTGCATAAAACTAAAAAGTAAAATGTAAGACTGCCGTATTAACACATTACAAAGCAAACATAGAATTTAGATCTTTAGGCAAAGAATACTTTCACGGTAATGGGGTTGTATAGTCTAAAATATGATAAATATATGATCCAGTCAAATAATATTTATATTTCGTATATTTAGTTCAAATTGAATATACATTAATGCAATTAAACAAGGTACTTCATAAAATTGTCAAGTTTTAATAGGAAATATTTAATTATTATAAAAATATAAAGTAGTAGGTTTATAACACAAGTAAGTAATGTGTCAATTAATTACAGGTTATATTTATAATTTAATACAGTTAAATGTTAAAATATTTTTTATCATAATTAAATCTTTCATAAAAAACGTCAGTCCCTGAAGGTAAAATTCATGCTTCTATAAAAGTAATTTAAATATTTCACATTTTTATCTTTTGACAGTTTTCATTAGGGCCTAAATTAAATATTGCCTGAATTTCTTAATTTAAATGTCTGTAATTCCATGTGAAGTGATAGAAAACGATTTTCTACTTTTTATTTGTTCAGGGTAGTAGTCTTAGAGAACTATGAGTTTAACGTAAAAAATATTCTCCAAACCCAAAATGTATTGCACTAATCTCAGCCAGCATCGGCCACGGTTCGCTGACATGACGTACGAGTATAAGTGGCCATTGTACGTTCTATACTTGTTATCACAACCTAGAGACCACAGTGGTTACTTGACAACTTGCACGGTCATTCACATCTAAATACCGTCTTTCTATTGCATAACGCATTCTCGTTGAACAGCAGCTGATTTGGAGTTGGACGACCTGAACTAAATACAAACCTCCTCGGAAGTAGCACTCGGAAGTCCGTGTGCTCTGGCCCACCGAGAATTCAAAGCTTATTTTATAGTTGACATTTCGTGTCAAGAATATTACATCAAATTATTGTTATTAATTAATTTTAATCTGTAGAATTTCTTCTTTAATTTTGAATCAAGTTCGGACATTTATATCTATTTAAATATAAACATTTGTAAAGGTTCTCTCTCGATCTAAGCCCCAACTTTTACACGTAACGTTTATTGGAAATGCGGATTCATTATTAGACGTTTATTGGAAACTGAACTCACATTATTATAGCGGCAAAACAAATCTTTTAGAGATGTATCTGAAAAACCTTACCGTTAAAACGTTTACATGGAAGTTGTCAAAGCCCAAGTGAATTACTGAACAATGTAATTTGGTCATTAATTTCAAACTCAACTTTTCAATAAAAACTATTATTCCCGGATATAAGTGCGATATGTGCTATTGTATGTTTCAAAAAAACGAAAATATTGAAATTTGAAGTTCTAATCAAACTAGGGATTTCGCTTATCTGTTATTAATGCTTAGCTGTTACCAATCCAAGTAGCAGCCACGCTCGACGTTGCTTGATTTAGTTGTCTTGCGATAACCGCTGTACCCGCTACACTGCGCCATTGGCAAAATAGGTAGAGAGAATACTAGGTTTAGCTGCAGTGCAGGTTCAGACCTACACGTGGCCGTTGCAATTTTTATCAGTTCTGTCAATCTTGAACTGTTGAAAACCATTCACCTTTCGCTACACTCCCCTTTCGATAGCTACCAGAATTTATCCCGATTTCTTTCTTATGGGGAATTCCTGTGGAATCTCATTTACGTGTTTTAATCACGTAAAGCAAGATTACGTTCTTATTCAACATATTTGGCTCTCTTCTCCCGAACTATACTTTAATCCTCAATAATTAACAATGAATACCTTTTAATGAGGCCTTTTGTTAAAATTATACTATTAATATTATAAATATAAATAAATCACAGCGACAGAATACACTGACTCTATTTATTAACAATGAGGATTATATACTTGGGACACACCTGTGTAGTTTCTGACGAATTTCGTACATAATCATTTCACGCCAAAATCATAATGAGCATACTGTTTGCTTTTATAAATTAAAAATCTTTCTGGGATAGGGTGGCATTTGGGTCTCGTTCTTTAGTTTCTACAGTGAGTGTACTTGTACGAAAATGTTAATACAAGTATCCAATAGTCGATCGCACCTCTCAAAGGCAGTTCAAGAATCATCACTTACGCGTAATAGTTTTAAGACTGTACCATCCATGGTAACATTTCGTAATGTTGTGAAATCAGTCACTTCATAAATAGCAAAACATTGCATGTCTCTGTGTTTATTTACTACTGTAATCTCGTGAGTATCAATGTGAACATCTGTGCACCATTTATGACATCCAATTAACCACGTGATCCAGTGTCTGTTTACTTGGGACACAAACAACGAGGAGTCAAGAGTAGAACCCTGTGGCACACCCATTCAACGCCCGGCCAATCCGATGCGGCTATCGTCCACTCGTATGCATTGTAATCTGCCAAACCGATGAGATCACAGATGTTTAAATCGTTTACTGAAATTCCTACGGTTTTCCATGTTTAATAGTCTATAGTTGACACAGATGATATTCCAGACACCACGAATAGAGCCATTATTGTGCCTCCTTTTCCATTCCAAGTAGTTAGCAGCAATTTATAGATATCTAACAATTTTTCCTGGGACAAACAATAAATATCAGACTTCCAAAGTGAGAACAAACCACACGTACTAAAAGTACGTTTATTTCGTAATAGGGTGAATTTTATAGAATTTTTTGTAAATTTGTATACAGGAGAGCATTTAATGTTACAAATGGATGTGTTCCAATTAGTCATTTACACGTTTGATTATAACACAAGTTTTAAAATTTAAATCAACAAATTGCTCCCTTTGTATAAATACAAAATTTTAAGACTTCACTATTATTCAACAATTCATTCAACCACTTGATTGATTGTTCAGTAGTCTGACTTAAGGCACAAGCTGATCCGTTAATGGCATATAAACTTCTCGGGCTTATCCAGAACGTCCTCTGGGCGTTGGATTAGTTGTGGTTTTGAGACTGACCTTACCATTGTACAAGTAGGGTGGAGAAATCCACCAGGAAGAAGTAAAACGCACTTGTGTGGAGTACAGCTTAGCAAAAGAAGTTTTGGAAAAAGATTTACAGTGGAGAGGTATCTTTGCCTGGCCACCAATTATTTAGATGCATTTCACGGACACAAAATCCATAGGGAAAGACTAGATACAAAGTAACTGATATAGAAGTCTTCAATGTAACCTGTGACACAAATACTGACTGATAGTGAAAAGAAAAACCCATTGCGTTTTGGCTTTGATACACTCCTTTGACTTTTTAACCCCATTTTAGGTTATTTTTATTTATTACTTACTGCTTTTCTCGGCCAAAGAAGTTTTTATATAAATGTATTGCGTTTTACTGACGTAATAGTTAGAAAAGTGATAGGAGGAATTGTTGAAATTTAAACAAAAATAAACATTTGTTTTTATTAGTATTCTGAAGAATTCATTGTACAAAGGTCAATTACAATTTGGGTAAGATTTTCCATATAACTCAGTTTCTAATTTATATCGATATACAGAGAGAAGTTGCAAGCATTTAAAGGTTGATCAAGAAAATGCTTCATCGTTAAGCATTGATTTATAAATATGTGGAATTTTACGCTCAGTATATTTGTACACCCGATTGCCTCCAGATCCATTGATTTTGTTTTGTTTAACTTGCAAATTCCTTAATTTTTCTGTTGTTTTAACTAAAAAAATGTTTTACAGAAGGCATCGCAATGTTTCTTTTCTTTTTAAAAATTAATTTCCAATTCCGTATAGGAGACGAGTGAAATGAGATGTTTTTAAAATGTAGCTAATGCATTTTACTATTCTATCCTCTAACGGGAACTAAGGAATTTAGTTTTGATCAAATGTGGGTACCGGTGATCTTTCCAAACCCAGTTCCCTATCGTGTGCACATTAAACTTCTATGGGGTTCTTCAATGGGTACAAAACTTCAAAACTTCAAATGGGTACTAAACGTATTTTGGGGTTTGGGGAAATGTTTTTACTTCTGATCTATCATTGTACAAGTGTGAAGTAAACTAGGTCACACGTTAAGCTAATGAACAGTTACTGATTAGTAATGTTTCATTAATCTGCCTGAAGTATATTGGTCTATTAAGAACTGCAGTAAACATCACGTACATAAACAATTACTACCAACAGAACCATTGGTACCAACTGGATTTATGTTTTCCAGTTAATATAGTTTTACATTTAGTAATGGAACTTCTATGTCGAAATAGGAGGACGTAAAAAGATTTTCGCCTTCGCCCGATTTAAATATTACAACAGTGAAGGTTCTTAAGTTGATCTGCTTAAGAAATAATTAGAAAACATATCTAATAAACGATTTTCTTGTTTTCTCCAGTCTTTATCGCTTATAATTAATCAAGACACTGCGAGGTATTCATTTAGTAGCATTTAATAAAATGATAATTTGTTTATGTTTATTTTTAGTAAAAGTGTGTAAAATGTATAAATATATTTCAGAGTAAACGTATAATTAAATTTACATGACATTCTATATTCGTCGCTTTTATAACAAAAAGGTAATTTAAAAGTTTTGTGACATCTAAGCAGCTGTTGCATCAAGAATTGTAGTTATTTTCATTGTAATTTTTTAGGTTATTGACTTGTTATAAGTGTTATTGACTACTAAATACTACTATTGTTATATTATATTATCGGCGTATGACTTATGAAAATTAATATGAATGTATGATCAATAGCAATACATTTTGATGGGTATATTTCTAACGCACTTTACCGAAGAGCTGGGTAAGAGACCTCACCCCTACAATTTTAAAATCAGGGAACTAGTCATAGACCATTTCCAAACGTCCGGAGTCCGAAAAAAGTTGACCAAGGCTGTGGTAATATCTCTTATTATTCTTGTCACTTTATGCAAAAGAGGAATGTGTTATATGCATCGTAATCGTAATTATAACTCCAAGCACTTCAACGGCACAGCGGGGCCCAATGTTTTCAAAATGTTCAATTAATTCTTTAGTAAACGATTATTATTATTTAAATAATTTAGTGTTACTAACATGTACCGCTGAAAGATCGTTCTTATAAAAAAAAGTGGTCAAGAACCTTTTAACGAACAAAATGAGGTCTTACACTCTGCTCACTATGAGATAATATCAGTTTTGTGGATTCCCCCCCAAGAAATTTTATTTTCTTGGCTACGTTGTTGTTCAATGGGCACGCGGAGGTTTTGAACTTGCAGGGGTGTTTATGGACGGTCATACATTGCCATGTCTGAGAAGAAATTGGTCACCCATCTGGCATTTCCCCAAAGGCTGTTCAACAACCACCTTTGTCTTGCCGCTATCGCCCCACTCAGTCTTCCATTGTGCGTACTCGAACTTCAGGACGCGTTAACGCGCTTTCTCTCAAAAGCGAGCAGATCCCTGAAGAAAGTCCCACAATCACGAGCACAGCTGGTTCGCATATTGTCCACTAAGCACTCGCTATCTCTGACAACAACCGAGTTAACTCTGGCTACAGTCTATCCTGTCGAGTTCGTGAAGCAACTCTTCTGCCCGTATCAGTGCATGATGGACAGGAGTGGTCGCCACGCTGCTTGCTCACCACAAAAGTTCATGTCGTGGGTATTGTTAGAAGTTTATTTTTGACGACGGAAGGATTGTGAAGGAAACAGGATTTTCCGGACATTTGCCATCGTTCAGTGAAACAAAAAAAATCAGTAACACTAAGTTTCGAGATCTGCAATCTGGTCTCTTCTTCAGGTAAATAACTAACCTAATACATAATTACAAACTAGGTTAAAATAAACAAATCATACCAAAGCGTTGTGACACGCCTAAGTCTGGAATCACAACCACCATGTTGTGTGTCAATTTCACTTACTCTAAAACATGCACTTAATAAAATACTATACATAACACTAATCATCAAAACTAAACTACAGAATACAGATCACAAAACGTCAAAAACGACATTTGTCCGGGAAAAATCGTGAGTATTGTCAGTCACCCACACCCCACCCCCCACACAGATATACAGGATGAGGCAAAACTACGGAATATAATTATTTTCGCGGCTTTCGGATATTGTATAGACTTGTAAAAATGCATTTTCAAACGAATAGATAGGAGTTAAATAAAAACTCTAATAAAATACACAAGGCGATATAAAATATACCATATTAGCTAAACTATGTATCTAAAGAAAATTTAAATCTAAAATACAAACTTCAGTTAATTCTAAAATGTATTTCGCTGGTAAAGTTTACTAAACAAATAATAAAAATGTTCATTTAAAAAATATATTTAATCCTTAAAAATAATTTAAAACAATATAATATTTTTGTTAGCATTATTTACGTAACTAGAACTTGTATATAATATACATAACTAGAAAAATAAATGTGTAAAGTTTTTTTATTTTTATACGACAGTAAGTTTGTTTTGTCACAAGTCGATTGTGGAGCAAAAATTAATATAGAACATATGCGAGAGCTCGACTTTCGACTTAACTCATTACAAAGTCAAATTTATATTTGCATTTATATATCTACTTAGTAAAGGGAAGACGAGGCCCAACCTTCCAAGCCTATTTTCTTGAGATATTGTTGTAACATTTGCAGTCTGATGCTTTTAAAAACGAGCAGGGTATTTCATAAGCTAAAATTCTAAGACGGAATTATTTGTGATGATTTTAAATAATATATTTATTTTAATTATTTTGATGGTTGCCATTAATTGTGCTTTTATAAAACAATTTATTTGTGCGTTACCAAGTAATAAATATTTACACCCTACTAGACGACACTGTAACAAATTATTGGGGCCCTTAAAATAACAAAAATGGTGTTTTAACTGTTACATTTTTTAATAAATTGTTATTGTGATTTTATGAATATTTACTACATTACTCATGAAAATAAGCTTTAAGGTGTAGTAATAAAGGAGATAGGTGAACTTTTTCCATTAAGACCTTCTTTAAATGAACTATGTAGCCTATCGGTAAAAATAAATCATGTGCTCCCATTAAAAAATATAAACCATGTTTTATTACATTTTGGAACATTTTGTAAATTGAACCGTTATTTTATTTATTTATTTATTTTTTAAGGACAGGCCGATTTCCTTTTAAGCCTTATTCTGTCCGTCCTCATGGGCCACTGGCCTGTGCGAGGATCTTATCAAACATAATAAGGGGGAGAGTCGATACAGTACAAGGTCAATGGTACTGATAAAAATTTCAATGGTCACAGACAGGATTTGAACCTGCGCTATCTCTAACTCAGACCCAAAGTCCAACGACTTAGACCGCTCGGCCATCGGCACTCTCCGACTTACCGCCCATTTCGCTTACCCTCTATTTAGTTTAAGCATAAATCTTAAAGATGCCACTTTTTGAAGCCTTTACAACTACAAGCCGAAAAAAATAATGATATGCCATCTTTTGTCTCACCCTGCAAAAGCGTGCTTTTGCAATCACGTGTTAAGTTTACAAGTGTTACATGCTTGTTATGCAAAAAATATATTGATAAGACTACTTAGATTATAACATTACGCTTTATTGAGCGACAGTGTGATACTCATAGTTACGGTGATTAATATATGGTTCTAATTATAATGACCTTTGTTATAAAACATAGTTTTTAAGAAAATTAATGTATAATTTCCAGTTAATTTATTTTAAATTTAGAATGGAAATCTTCTAATCGACATTGTCAAAATAGAATTATTATGAATAAAAATTTGTTCACCTTCATCCGATTTAAAAACTACAACAGTGAAGGTGCTTAAATTGATCGGCTTGATACATAATTCAAAAAGAAATATCTAACGTAACATAATAATATTGATTTTCAGTAAAAATGGGTCAAATATATAAATATATTTCAGAATTCAACAAATAATTACATTTATATAACGTTCTATTTTCATTACTTTGAAGCCAGAAAGGTCGATTAAAGATTTAGTCACCTCTAAGCAGTTGTTGCCTCAGGAATCTTCATTATTTCCATTGATTGGTTTATAGGTTATTGACTTATTATAATTTTTATTGACTACTAAATATTGTTATTTACTGCGTCAGATAGTGGAACTATTAACTGGGAACACGATAAACAACTAAGTATTATTTTAAATTAAGAAAGAAAATAAATTATCCTTTATTCCGTATTCTGTTTTAAATACTCAGACAGATCTGAACAACATATCTGTTGTTCTATCGGTGAGCAACATAGATCTGTAAAAATATGAAAAAACTACTGAAACAAACTTTAACATTCTAACTAAAACGCGTTCTCCTTCTGGCAAGAAATCCAAGAAATATAAATATACAAAACATTCATGTATAAAATATATACAGTACTTGAGCGATAAAGCCCATAGTTTAGGGAGAATGCGGTTTGTAAACCTAAAACTGACATGATATACGTTTATAAATAGGATATAAACCCATAACAAATTCTAATGTATTTTGGAGTTGAAACCGTTGATGTGAAAATTAAATTAGTAAAAATAATAAATTATATTTTTAATTGGTATTTAGCAACCTGCGAAATAGTATAAATGAAATTAAAATGTAATTAACCAGTATCACTATTTAAAGAATTGTTAGGAAACAGCTGTAATTAATCAGAGTGCTAAATGGCTATGATGCCTTAATTAGGGGAGCCTAACGACGCAGACCCCTCCAGCATTACCCCACGCCCAGCTAATACCCCCAGCTGTGTGTGTCCCTTCAACTGGAAGATTATGCAGAAAGCTTTGTGTTACACAAAATATTGTTACGATTGAATACTTACCAACTCCTCACAGAGTATTAACCTCCTACCTTACCATACGCCATACTCATACCACCACATGTTTGATGTAGGTACCTTCGACTAGTGGATTTTGCAGAAGGCTTAGTGTTCAAACGATGCATTGTTACGGTTGAGTATTAGTGCGATGGTCACAGATAGCTAAACTCCTTTACCCCGCGCCCTATTCATACTCCCAGCTGTGTGATGTTCCTTCAACTAGAGGATTATAAAGAAAGCTTTGAGTTATACGGAACATTGTTAGGGTTTATTATTACCGTATTTCTCACAGATAAGAAATTGTCCTTACCCCACGCCCTAATTATACCCCCAGTTGAGTGATGTCCCTTCAAGTCGTTGATTGTACAGAAAGCTTTGTGTTACACGAAACATAGTTACGGTTAAATATTAGCGCGCTGCTCTCAGATAAGTAACCTCCCACCTTAGCCGCCGCACAATTCATAGCCCCAGTTGTATAACACCATTACAACTGAAGTTTAATACAAAAAACTTTGCGTTACACAAACAAATATTTTTACAATGGAATACTGACAAACTCCTCACAGAGTAGTAACCTCCTACCTTACCCTACGCCAAAATCATACCCTCAGCTTTGTGATGCCTCTTTAAATAGTGGATTGTATAGAAGAAACCTTTGTGCTACACGAAACATTGTTACGGTTTATTATTACTGTGTTGCGCACAGATAAGAAACCTTCCCTACCCCACGTCCTAATCATACCTACAGCTTTGTGATTTCCCTTCAATTGGAGGATTTCACAGAAAGCTTTGTGTTACACGAAACATTGTTACGGTTTTACATTAGCGATCTGCTCACTGATAAGTAACTTCCTCTCTTGCCGCCGCCCTAATCACACCCTCAGATGTATGATGTCCCTTCAAATAGTGGATTGCACAGAAAGCTTTGTGTTACACGAAACATTGTTACGGTTTTACATTAGCGATCTGCTCACTGATAAGTAACTTCCTCTCTTGCCGCCGCCCTAATCACACCCTCAGCTGTGTGATGTCCCTTCAAATAGTGGATTGTACAGAAAGCCTTGTGTTACACGAAACGTTGTTACGGTTTTACATTAGCGATCGGCTCACTGATAAGTAACTTCCTCTCTTGCCGCCGCCCTAATCACACCCTCATATGTATGATGTCCCTTCAAATAGTGGATTGTACAGAAAGCCTTGTGTTACACGAAACGTTGTTACGGTTTTACATTAGCGATCTGCTCACTGATAAGTAACTTCCTCTCTTGCCGCCGCCCTAATCACACCCTCAGATGTATGATGTCCCTTCAAATAGTGGATTGCACAGAAAGCTTTGTGTTACACGAAACATTGTTACGGTTTTACATTAGCGATCTGCTCACTGATAAGTAACTTCCTCTCTTGCCGCCGCCCTAATCACACCCTCGTCCCTTCAAATAGTGGATTGTACAGAAAGCCTTGTGTTACACGAAACATTGTTACGGTTTTACATTAGCGATCTGCTCACTGATAAGTAACTTCCTCTCTTGCCGCCGCCCTAATCACACCCTCGTTCTTCAAATAGTGGATTGTACAGAAAGCCTTGTGTTACACGAAACGTTGTTACGGTTTTACATTAGCGATCGGCTCACTGATAAGTAACTTCCTCTCTTGCCGCCGCCCTAATCACACCCTCATATGTATGATGTCCCTTCAAATAGTGGATTGTACAGAAAGCTTTGTGTTACACGAAAGATTTTTGCGGTTGAATATATTAGCTCACAGATATGTAACCTCTTGCTTTACCCCAAGCTCTACTCTTACCCCTAGCTGTGTTATGTCCCTTTAATTGGAGTATTGCTCAGAAAGCTTTGTGTTACACGAGACAGTGTTACTGTTTAAAGTAATAATAAATAGTACACTGTTTCCATATAACTAACTCCCCTTAGTACTCAAGGATAAGTTGGACTGACTGGTCCATCTGTCATAGTACATAAATCCTATACACAGAATGATTAAGAGTAATTAGGAGTTTTTGGGTTAAAACGCAGTTATATATTTTATTGCTTTCTATTGTTGAGTTACATGGATATTAACACTTTCTGTAGGTATATTGGGATTTTATTACAGCTATGGAAGAAACAAACTAAAATTATGGAATAGGAGTACGCCACACCACGTTCTTGTAACAGGCTGAGTCTGCATGCAAACTGCCTAATCTTTAACTCGTTTAATTCTCGAGATGTCCTGCGGGCAAATGAAGACAGCTAATTGTACAGAACAAAAATTGGCACGAACATTACCCTCAGCCAAATTCCATGTTTAGACATCCATTATCATTTTTTTGTCAATGTATAAATGTAAAATTTAATCTACAGGAGAAATCTTTCTCGAGACGTCTTTCCACGCGATAAATTCAAATTTTTGTTCATTAATTAATTAATTTATTTATTTATTTCCAACGGACATACTCTCCATTTTTACATTCAAGATCCATATACTTAACTATTATACAACTTAACCTAAACAAGAAACTCTACAACAAAACATGTGAAAGGCTGAAAAAATGATATTACATAATACTCTATTGCAAGGCATGATATATAACTAGAATAAATACGTATATAGGTTTTAAAACTGTAACAATACCATCATGAAAGACCTATAAAATTAATATTTTATTTATAGTATAATATTACTTTAAACAATAAATAAACTATAATAATAGAAATAAAATAATAACAGAAATAACATAATAAACTATAAAATAATATAACAGGAATATTCATAACCATGTTTCAAAACAGCAACAGTAGAAATAACAATAGTGATAAGATAAACTATGGCGTACAATAAACAGAGAATATGAACAAATATGTGTAGGCAGTAAGTTAGCAGCGAAAGACAACAAAAACTGATTAATTTAAGTTGCATAGCAATTTTTAAATAATAAAAATCCCGGTGAGCTAGGGAGGGTACTATAACGCAATAGTGCACTGGAATAAAATCTTGTCAACAGCTTTTTTTACATTGACTATATTATCTGTTTCTTTTTATTCTTTGAATAAAGATGCTACATGTTCAGATCACATATAATGTTGTGCAATTTGTGTAACAATTTAGTTATTCTGCTATTTTCTTATAGCCACCATATTTATCCATGTAAATATTTTCATAACGCTCAGCCAAATCCCATATCGTGCTATGAAGTGTCGCCTACCTTTGCTGATATAGAAGTGAAGCTTCATGCAAAATTCCAGATCTGCATGACATTTTGTTTTCGAGATATCATGGAGACAGACAGACAAAAGTGACATTTTTCCAGGCTCTCGAGTAATAGGCTTAGCTATCGCTCAGCCAATAAGATTACACGACTGTCTGGGTGTCCCAAAAGGCAAGCCTCGGCATCCCATTTTTGAACGGTTAATTGTTCAAATAATTTTCAAAATAATGTACATCATCTGAGGACATTTTTGATGGATTTCAAATTATCCCCTCTCCCCGATAATAGTAGGTTGGGGGCAACTCAATAATTTAAATATCTAAAAATACCTTAAAATAATTGTCTCCATGAAACAACACAAAGAGAAGCAATTTTTAATAACTGTATAAAACATGGCACAGGTTTTTTTTTAACAGAGGGCCAGGTTTCCTAGGCCTGGTAGTTGCCTCTCAGCCATCCGGATTATTGTGCACCCTCTCCCAGGTTTAAGCTGTATCAAATCCCAGGCCTTTACAAAACTATGAGATCTTCTGAACAATGCTTTCCTGTTCCAACCCCTCTTCCGTATGCATAAGAACACCTAGGGATCTTGAGCGTTTGCTCTGTAATGCCGGACATTCAAATATGACGTGCTTGGCTGTTTCGTCAGCCTCGCCACATTTCCTGTACAGTGTTTCCTGAACTGGAATACCTATTCTGTTCAGGTGGCTTCGGAATATCCAATGACCTGTAATAAAACCAGTCACCTTTCGGATCTCCGTTCTACTCATTATAAGGGCATCTGCTGCAATGTTTCTTGATGGTCCCTTGAGCATCCGCTTTGCTTGTACATTCCCCTCAGTATTTCTCCAATGTTGTAGGTGTTTGTTAACCATCCACTTGGTAACTGATCTACGTGCTAAGTTATTTGAGACCCCACACGTTGGTTCAGGACCGGTAAGAGGACAGTTGGCTCCCAAATTAGCGCAACTGTCTGCCCCTTCATTACCTGTGAATCCTCTATGTCCAGTCACCCAAGTTAGAATAACTTTATTGGTTTTCGCCAGCAATTTCATGACCTTATGGCATTCCCAGACTGTCTTCGAATTACAGTCGGCCAAGGCCTGCAGAGCAGCCCTGCTGTTCGAGTTAATGTAGATGGTTTTGCCTTTGTAGCCCCTTTCGACATTAACTCTTGCACATTCTGCAAGAGCTGTAACTTCAGCCTGAAAGACAGTTGCCAGTTTACCTAGGCTAAAGTTTAAGTTAACCCTAGGTCTGGCTCCCCAGACCCCTGCCCCAGTACCCTTCTGAGTCTTTGACCCGTCCGTGTACCAGGTTAGAGCCTTCTTCATGTAGTCAGGCTCACCTTTTGACCATTCCTTCCTTTCAACAATGTTGACTTGAAATGGTTTTTCCCAGTCCGTAACCTTTGCCATTCTGTCAGACATCATTTCTAGAATATCCAGTTTGAGAATGTCAACTATCTTGGAGTGCTTACTAGCATGGTGGTGTCAGTTCCCATTGCACTTCAGTCTGTAGGCAGCCATCCTAGCCTCTCCTATGACGAATATGTCTAGGGTGGGAGGTTTAACACTACTTCCATAGCAGCGGTTGGTGTTCCTCTCATGGCGCCCATTGTTCCCAAGCATGTCAACCGCTGTACCTTTGACAGGTTTTTTGCGGCAGTCACCTGTTGGACTTTTGGCCACCATACCACTGAGCCATACACCATCATTGGTCTGATGACTCTGGTGTACAGCCATTGTGACATGTCGGGTGTAAGCCCCCATGTGCATCCTACCGCACGTCTCACCATCATCAATGTAGTCTGAGATCGGCTGATTATGTATTCCAGATGACTATTCCAGTGAGTTTATCATCTAGTTTGACTCCTAGATATTTGAACTCCCTGCTTATCTGTATCTGGCCCCCACATAGGACTGGCTGTGTGATTTCCAGTTTCCTCTTACTTGTAAATGGTATCATGACGGTCTTCGAAGGATTCACTGCAAGTCCTTCTTCGTCACACCATCGCTCCATAATGGCCAGTGCTCTCTGCATCATTTCCAGACACGTAACCATATGCTTGCCTCTTATGAGTATGACAACATCATCTGCATAGCCTTGAGCATACATACCCTGTTCATTCAGAGTCCAGAGTAAGTCATCTACAGCTATGTTCCACAGGCTTGGTGATAATACACCTCCTTGTGGACATCCTCGCTGCGTTTTGACCTCTCTTGTGACTCCACACAGAGATGCCTGTGCTCTTCTGCTCTTAAGCATGTTATTTATCCATCTAACAACAGTTTTCTCCGTACCCCTGGATGTAAGCTTAAACACTATAGAGTGAGTACTCGTATTATCAAAAGCTCCTTCTATATCCAGGAATACTGCTAAAGCTATTTCCTTTTGTTCAATAGCTTGCTCTATCTTGCCAACCAGACAGTGTAGGGCTGTTTCACAAGATTTGCCTTTCTGATAGGCATGTTGATTTGGATGTAAGGACGGTTGATGAGGACTGTGTTCCTTAAATGCCTATCCAGAACCTTCTCCATGGTCTTGACGAAGAAGGATGTTAGGCTTATTGGTCTATAAGCCTTTTCAACCTCATAGGAGGGTTTACCTGTCTTCGGGATAAATATAACCCTAGAGGTCCTCCAGGATGAGGGTATGATTCCTGTCGGTAGACTAGTTCTAAACAGTCGTAGAAGCAGAGGTATCACCAAGTCCTCACTTTCCTGCAGTAAAGCAGGAAAAATGCCATCGGTACCTGGTGATTTGAACGGCGCACATTGGCACAGTTTGAATAAAGGTAAATAAATTTCTATGTTCAATTGGACAATTGCTGGATCAAGTCAGTTTGAACACCTCTAAATTTAACAGTTCCTATCTTTTTATCCAGTCCTATTAAATGAGGAGCTGTTTAAAAACTGGTCTAAAATAAAATGTGGGATTTCCAGAATAAGTAAAAGACTTTAACAGTTGCACAATACTGTTATTATATTTTAATGGTTTAAAAAAATAATAATGATGGCAAAATGTCTTATTAGACTCCTTTTACATAACCTCCCAATGAAATAAGAATTTATCAATCACCCTATATACCGAGTACTTATCGAGACCTATAATTTTAAATATTACTAGATGGGTCTTCTCATAGAGTAATAGAAGTGGGTCCCACTGTTGAGCTGTCCCTGATCTTATGATTTTTAGAGAGACGAGTAAATAACTCGAAACAATCTCAGTTGATGCTATTACATATCCCTAAGAAAATTGTATAAACTCCTGACCGTTTTGAAATTATGGAGGAGGGTGGGACTTTTGGAATACCTTTTCGGGGTTCTGTTCTATAAATAAAATAAGACAACGAATCATGCAGTGTGATTTTTAGGTTTATCCTAACACACATTAAATAAATTTTCTTTACAAAATATATTTTTAACAAAATTTAAGTGTATATAAGTTTTAGAAAAATTAAGTATATTGAATTTTCAAAATATCCAAATATGACAAAATACTCTCTAGCTGATTGCTAAATACTAAATAGTTACAAGACACAAATTAAAAAGTTTAAGTCTCAAATAGGACTAGAAATATGCGTGATACAAACCATTTAAAATTTTCACATCAGGGAAAGCAAGAGATATTTCTCATTTTAAAGAAAAATTAGTCACCAATATCTCGAAGGTGACTAATCTTTGCTGCCCTTATTGTCGTCTGAGCGTATCGCGGTCAAGCGTTCAGACATTCCACAAACTCAGGAATAAGGGCAATGGTTTTTTTTTGTTCTCTTAGGACAAGAAGCTTATAAATTGCACATAGTCCTGTAAGAACCTTTGCACTGCTTCCGGAGTGATAGGATATTCAGGATGGGTAAGGTTAGGGAGTAGGGGCCGCCTCCTGTCGAGATCCATGAGGAGGAATTAGGGCACTACATCGCAAAGTCATCCCGCCTCACTAGCCTCTCCAGTCAAAGTAGGCAAGGGGTGGCACACCCTTGTTGAGGTTAACAAGAGACTCTGAGGTAAGGGAACAAACCCCACCAACTCCAACAGTCATCTTCCACAGGAGACTAGACCTATCGAATTGCCCATGAACCCCAGAATCTCAACATTTGCGGGTAGTGATGTGCCGCTCCTGGACATCCATAGTGTTGCCCAGATTGAAGTGGCACATCGGTTTTGCGTGCCCAGTGGTGGGTTCAACTGGTAGGTATAAACGAGCCAGAAGTGATCCCTGCTGGGTGAATTGCACTGGTTCTGGTTTATTCTTACATTCATAGCTTATCACTTAAATGTAACTTGTCCTTTCAAAAATTTTAAAGAGCGCAAACAAGCAAAACAAAATTCTTGGGTGACGAAGGAAATTTTAGAATTACGTGAACGGCTCAAATTTTATCATTCGATTTACATTAGCACCGAAAATGAACAATTTAAAACTTTTTTTAGAAATTTCAAGAGCAAATATCGGAAAACAATAAAATCTGCAAAAGTACGTGAAATTGAAACAAAATTGAAAAATTGCGAAAACTTTTCCAAAACTACTTGGGGCATTATTTAAAATGTAACAACACAGCCAAATTGCCCAAAAAACTTCCAAATTCCAAAGCTTAAAATCCAGGACGAAATTATTTCAGATCCCTCTAAAGTGGCAAGTGAATTCAACTCATTTTTTTCATCTGTTGCATCACTTGACCCATCATTCAAAGGCCTCAATTGCAGCGAAGTGTCATCGATGGGACCGGTCTCATCCATGGCACTGTCTCCAGTGAGTGAGGAAGAGGTGGCCCGCGTGATACAGGGATTGAAACCAAAAAAATCATGTGACATCAACGGCATGTCTGTGTGGCTGCTCAAACGTTGCTCTAAGCATATTTTGGCTCCACTCACAAATTTGATCAACTTGTCTTTCGCCCAAGGCATTTTCCCCTCCCTTTTGAAATCTGCGAAAGTCACACCCATTTTCAAAAAAGACGATCCTTGCCTTGCAAGCAACTATCGTCCAATTTCAATCCTCCCAGTTATGAGCAAAGTTTTTGAAAAGATTTTTCTTGTCAGATTTGAAAATTTTCTTGATCGTTTTGAAATCCTCTGTTCCGAACAATTTGGTTTCAGAAAAAACAAATCAACAATCGATGCGGTCACAGACCTAATCGATACAGTTGTCGATGGCCTGGAGAGAAGAGAACATGTGTTAAGCATATTTCTAGACCTCTCTAAAGCATTCGACTGTGTACATCACGAAACACTGTTGTACCAGTTGACGACATGTGGTGTTCGAGGTCTGCCGCACAAATGGATCTCGTCTTACCTCAGGGATAGAAGCCAGTGTGTGCAGATTGCGAATACCCTGTCAGGAAAGGTTAAAATGACTTATGGTGTCCCACAGGGATCTATCCTTGGACCTGTCCTTTTCCTTGTGTACGCCAACAGATTGAACTCATCGATCCTTACGGGGAGGATGGTTCAGTATGCTGACGATACAACTCTCTGCATCAAAGCAAAAACAAAAGATGAATTAGAAATCAACTCATTTTTAGAACTGAATTCATATATTCAGTATTTTTTAACACTAAATCTGAGGGCCAACAGTTCCAAATCAAGCGTCGTCAATTTTTTTCTCCGGCAGCAAGAACCTGACAACTTCGCTGCCGTGATGGCGGATGATGTTCTAATAGAAGAAACTGATTCCACCAAGTTCCTCGGAATGCACCTAGATCGAGGGCTGACTTGGGACGATCACATTGACGGCATTTGTTCAAAGGTTTCCTCAGGCATTTATGCCTTACGGAACCTTGCAAAATTCTGCTCTTTGGATATACTAAGAACGGCCTACTTTGGCTTGGTATATCCACATCTGACATACGGTTTTGAGACTGTGGGGCAGCTGTTCTAAATACAAATTCGAACGTGTATTTAGAAGTCAAAAGAAAGCTGTCCGAATCATT
Organism: Homalodisca vitripennis; assembly: GCF_021130785.1. Classification (NCBI taxonomy): domain Eukaryota; kingdom Metazoa; phylum Arthropoda; class Insecta; order Hemiptera; family Cicadellidae; genus Homalodisca; species Homalodisca vitripennis. The sequence continues at coordinate 144,153,780 of NC_060215.1, forward strand.
TCAAAATTGAACTTCAGAGATTCATGCAAAAACACCTTCAGGGAGCTTGGATTGCTGACTTTGCCCTGTCTCTATATCCTGGAGGTAGTCCTGTACTGCCGTTCTAGGTGTAACTTGGTTCAAGGCAGGGAAGTTCACCAGTACGGGACTAAAGGCAGGGACAACTTCCGCGTTCAACAACACAGAACTGCAGCATTCGAACGTTTGCCGTCTGAGGTTGGAGTCAAGCTAATCAATAAGCTCCCTGAAGAGATCAAACAAATTGAATGAGCAAAAAAAATTTAAAACTCGACTAAGACATCTTTTGCTGTCGGGGGTGTTTTACTCGGTTGACGAGTTTATGGAGAGCCGCTGGGACGAAATTCAAAACTAACACCATCAATCCTCTGGTTCTGGTGTGGCAGTGGCAGGATTGTCTGGTGAGAATGAAGATGAGAGTGAATGAGAGAACCATGTGACTGTGTGCGTGAGTGAATGAAGTTTAGGCCTACCTTTTTACTATTTAAATATTTATTTATGACGTTTGTATGCAATTTTATAATTGTTACCGCAATAAAATATTATTATTATTATTATTATTATTATTATAGCTTACAACTGCTACAATGTTTTCAATTTATGTTCTTTTGTGGGAAATTCTATAAAATGGCATTCATCATATTAGTATTCTAATGGATAATGGAAAGGTACATTCAACTATACTGTTTGCGTAAGTTAAGATTTTCTATAAAGCTTCACTTGAATAATTGAAAATATCTTTGGATGTACATTGAAGGACACACAATGTCAACTATCATCAAACTTTTAAATTTGTTGTTAATTTCAATGTTTACTATCGATAATAAAACATCAATACACTGTGGCACAGAATATTTAGTAGCCAAACACTCCAAATGTCATCTTGTATCATGAAATTCTGAACCTCAAGCAATTTTAAATTATATTTTGGACATGTGGTGTTGCGCGTGATGATACGCAACTCTTTTAGATTTTTCTGTAGTATTGTAAATTTTCTTTTATTTTCTTAATATAACTTACAACTGTACAAATCCTAACGCCACTATACGTGTAAAATAAGGCATCTTAACCCTATATGGCCAAAAATTAGGTAAACATTTTGTTTAATATAACATTGGTTTTATGAACCAAATCTTAAGATCATTTTAATTGGCATTATATTATTTTGAGAAGATCATTTTATAGTTTTGCGTCAAAATATGATAATCTTGACATGATAACAGGATTTCGAACATTTGCCATCGTTATGGTTGCAAAAGCTATAACGTTTCGAGGATTGGAATCTATCCTCTTCGTCAGGTGCGGGAGGTTTTAGTATGTACAAAAATAGAGAACGGAGTGAAAAAAGAAGCTAAAGTAAAGGGCTCAAACATACCCGAAATCTGCTTGGAGTCTAGTCCAGATGTCACTGCAGAGAATGCAAGTCCCGACCACAAGTCATGAGTAAGAGAAACACAATCACGCATTACCCCAGCACGGGCGAAAGTGGGATAAAACCTCCCCCACCTGACGAAGAGGATAGATTCCAATCCTCGAAACGTTGTGTTATACCTGTTTAACCATAACAATGGCAAATGTCAGAAATCCTGTTATCTTGTCAAACCTTCCATCGTCAATAACAAACTTTAAACAAATAAATTATAATCTTCATCTTGTCTTTCATTATAACCTTCAAAATAGCCATTCATGGCCTTAGAAACCATTTCAGTGAGGTAACTCTATTTAATTTGTTACACAGAATAATACATGTTTGTAACATTTAGACCAAATGGGACAATAAAATGCAATTTATTACGGAATACAGTTAATGTTCTTAGACGCAGTATGCAACGCAAAATATCATGAAAAAAGTATTTATAAACAATTATATTCTTATTATCACTATGGAATTGGAGTTCACACCACAAATGCAACTTTAGGGTGCGCTGTCTCTTTCTCCGGTATATAGATGTGCTCTTAATACTGCATTACTGTGGCCATCTTCTATTAAAATGGATTACATGTATGGATTTAGTTCAAAATTCTAGAAAACACGGGCGTCTCAAAATAACCTTAAGTAGTTATAGCATTAGGATTTGTTACTTTGTAAATGATGTAACACGGTTCTCAGAATCAAAGAGGATCAGTTTATAATGTTTATATTTATCTTCGTACAGGTAGTAGAGAATAATGTAACGATTCGGAAAATCGATATTTGATTTTCAGTGGAAATACCCAGTTTTTACAGAAATACCCTTTCTTTGTTTGAAGTTTATTTTTTACGATGGAAGGATTGTGAAGGAAACAGGATTTTTCCGGACATTTGCCATCGTTCAGCGAAACAAAAAAATAAGTATCACTACGTTTCGAGATCTGCAATCTGATCTCTTCTTCAGGCAAATAACTAACCTAATACATAGTGACCTGTACTGTGTAGTTAGTTTTAACAGTTTAAAGATTGGGGTTGTGTATAATTTTTATTAAGTGCATGTTTTAGAGTTAGTGAAGTTGACACACAACATGGATGTTGTCATTCCTGACATAGGCGTGCTACAACGCTTTGATATAATTAGTTTATCTTAACCTAGTTTGTAGTTATGTATATTAGGTTAGTTATTTGCCTGAAGAAGAGGTCAGATTGCAGATCTCGAAACTTAGTGTTACTTATTTTGTTTGTTTCACTGAACGAGGGGAAATTTCCGGAAAAAATCCTGTTTCCTTCACAATACCCTTCCATCCGTCCTAGTGTTGGGGAGAGGCCACAAGTCACAAATCCTGCATTAATTAAAAATTAATACCATTCTAGTCTATGTGTAATATAAATTTGGCCATACATGTATATAGCGTATACATGTTTTAAACCTGTATTAAATGTATCCCAGATCCATGCAGTTAGATTTAAGGTTATTTTTCTTTTCAATGTCCGATTTTTCGACTATCGATCTGTTCCTACAAAAAAATAACGCTACTAAACATTCTACGACAATTTTGGTTTTATGTTTTACAGAACATTACAATTTTTTAAATCAGAAAAACTAAAACTGATGCTTTTAATGGATAAAAGCATTTTTACGCCTGAATCTGCCATTTCAATGGACGTCTTCGGGTGTTCGTGGACATCCATAGAAGTTCCAACTAAAAGTGCTTTTGGACGAATTTATAGTGTGTGTCATTTTCCTACCCACTTCTCCATAGTTGCTCTAGATAACGTCGACTGCGCATGCGCGACCACCCGGATATTCTAAGTTGGCGATCGGATGATTCCGCGAGCGATCTGCAAGCACTCTTGCAAGACATCCGCAGATGCCCGTTGACATTCATGTACGTCCAAGTATGAATGGACCTATTAAAATACATGTTAGGCAATATTTTCTATTCCCATACGTAGACGTCCATAGATGCCGGTATGAAACAGTCATAACTCATGCTATCATGAAGTGTAATAAAACCAAAAACAAAACATTACAGTTATGCCATGATAATAAAAATAATGCAATGTTTCCCAAAATGGATGTTTAAGGATAATTTTGTAGTACGAAAATATTATCTGGTCTGAAAGACATTTTTAAGGCTTTATCAAGTTGTATTTAACAACTTACATAATATTGAATAGTTAGATTACTTAAAATAGTACATAAAATATAAAGGATACAAATTAGAGATATTTGTAAAAATCATCATTAAATTAACACTATTTCCGTTCCCAGATCTGGACTTTGAACAAATTGTAATAGTGTGAAAATTAAAACACGTAATGTCTAGCGTGTAAACGAAGAAGTTTTTTCCACATTTTGACACTATTTCTTTACATTAGACCCGGAATTGACACGCAGACGTTGGGTTGGTGCTCAATCAACATCATCGAAACGCATTTGATGGCGAACGCAAACAAACGAACATGTTGACAGACAGACAGGTTGTTTCCTGAGCCTTGTTTGAATTATATTGACACTCATCGTTTGAGCTTAACGATGGCTGGATTTGTCCATACAGAGCTATTTTACCCTGGTAACCAACGATTGTACCAGGAAGTAGGAAACAGGCTGTAGAACAATGTTTGTGCCCAAACCAAACACGCTGTTGTACTCTTTGTTTTGTCATTCAATTATGGGGCAAGTCTCACTTTAACGATATAATTGATACCATCCGCACGCTTTTCAGTTTCTCCTATAAAATGCAACCATTTGAATATTAAAATACTTTTTAGACTTTAAAGACTCGTTAAGATACAATGTATAATCAAGTAGTAAAAGAAATTAAATCACTCCATGTAAATGCACAAACATACATACTCCATGCCTAAAAATAAAAAGGAGAGAATAAAATAAAGTCACCGTACCTTATAATATGGTGTAGGGATACATCAAGCATCTAAATCTGCGTCTTCGTTAGTCCCTTAAATACCTAAGGAATGTATTGAAATTTTCTTCACATAACTTTGTTTGGTTATATAAAAGGATGAATAAGGCCCCATTTTCTAATTTCTATTGGGAATTTGGATGAGGAAGGTTTCTAGTTGGAAGTGGCAGGACGTTGAAGAATCTGAAACCTGTAACAGGAAACAATGACTGGTCTTGGAAGGTCTATTTCTAGGGGAAAATATATTATCATTATGCCTACTGGCATGACAGTGAACATCAATATTAGTAAACGATGAAGTACAAGATGAAGTATTTATGACCGGAAATAGTCGATTCAAAGTATTCAATCTTGAACAGTGACCTTTCAGGATTAAAGTCAAGGTGACCGCCAGCTGAGTCTCTCTAATTACCATACATTATCCTGGGGCCACCTTAGGCCAAACTGGTGCTTAGGCCACACCGGTGCTTAGGCCATACCGGTGCGTAGGCCATACCGGTGCGTAGGCCACACTTGAGCTTAGGCAATATAGGACTTTAGTAGCTGTGTATACAGTTTAAACTCATAATGGAGAATTTGACATATTTTTACAGACGTAAGTCTAGACTTAATATGTTTCACAATTTCATGTCAGTTCAAATAACGCTTTTTTATTATGATATTAGCATAATTGTCGTATATAATGTTACAATAATATTATTCCACAATAAGATTATAATATGGAATACAATCTTTTAATTCGCTGATATATAGATTGTTATGGGATTCAAACCAATCATTAAATAACGTGTTAGGAGATGATAATTAAAGATAAAATAAACACAGATACGACTTCTATTAGTGGATAACCGTTATATTTGTATGTATTTCTATTTACAAAAGTAGTATAACTGATGTTCGAAGCATCAGAGGAGCGGAATGTGGAACTGACCACTCATTAGTTTTAGTCAAAGTGTGTCAGCGAATAGCAATCCAGAGAAGAAAGGAAGTAAGGCAAGAAAGAAGAATAGAAGTGGGTAGACTTGAGCTTAAGAATATTGCTGATGAATTCAAACTGAAACTGGAGAATAGATTTAAGGCCCTGGAAGACATGGAGAACAATGAAACGGTAGATGCCAAATGGTCTAATTTTAAGGAAGTAGTTCTGAACACAGCAGAAGAGGTATGTGGTAGTAGGAAGAAGAGAAACAAAAAACCATGGTTTGATCAGGAATGCGAGCAAGCTCTGAAAGACCGAGTTAAAAAGAAAATAACGTGGATGAATAGTAACAGGGTAGAGGATAGAGAAACCTATAATGAAGCAAATAGGGAGGCAAACAAGTTGCTGAGGCGGAAAAAAAGACTGTATCTGCATAGATTGCTTGACAAGGCTGAGGAAGATAATACAGCAAATAACGCAAAGGACTTCTACAGGAAAATAAGATTCTTCAAAAGAGGTTTTACCCCATACCCATATGGGGTAAAAAACAGAAATGGAGAGTTGGTGACAGAAAGTACAAAAGTTATAGAAAGATGGAGAGAGTACTTTTGCGAGCTACTAAATGTAGAGGACCAAACTAGGGACGAAGAGCAAGTTGGTGAATACTATCATGTTCAACCAAATATAGAACCACCAACCATAGAAGAAGTAAAGGATGCAGTCAAAGCGCTAAAGACCAACAAAGCTCCTGGGAAGGATGAAATAACAGCAGAATTCTTGAAGAAAGGAGGAGAAATAATAGTGGAAAATCTATGGAAACTAATACTTCGTATTTGGGAGAAAGAAGAAATGCCAGCTGAATGGCAAGAAGCAATAATAATACCTATACACAAGAAGGGTGAAAAAGAAGAGTGTGGTAACTACAGAGGCATCTCACTACTCAGCATCCCATATAAAGTTTTATCCAAAATTGTTTTAAACCGACTTGAACATTATACAAATGAAATAATCAGGGAAGAACAGGCAGGGTTCATAAAGGGCAGATCAACCACAAATCAGATTTTCATTTTCAAAGAAATATTAGCTAAATACTGGGAATATAATAAAGAATTTTTTGCCATATTTATTGACTTTCAAAAAGCATACGATAGCATAATCAGAAAGGAGTTGTGGACACAACTAGATAAATTTGGCATCCCGAGAAAATTAATAAACTTAGTTAAGATGAGTGTCACAGAGTCAAGAGGCTCAGTAAGAATTAATGGTCGGGACTGTGTACCTTTTGGGATAAACTCAGGAGTCAGGCAAGGAGATGGCCTTTCTCCAATCTTATTTAATATTGCCATGGAAGAAGCACTTCAGAGTGTAGCAGAGAGGGATTTAGGGGTGGAAGTTGGAGCTAAACTAAACATCCTGGCTTTTGCAGATGATGTTGTCATATTTGCAGAAAATGTAGATGATTTGAGGTCACTAACTGGACTATTTATGAGTGAGGCAGAGAAAGTGGGGTTGAAGACGAATGATGCAAAAACTAAATATATGCACTTTAGAAGGAATCAAAATCAAAGAGGAGGACCCCTACAAATTGATGGGCATGTTTTCGAACAAGTGGAGAATTTTAAGTACCTTGGGGTCACAATATCAAATAAAAACACAGATGAACCAGAGATACAAAATAGGATCAACTCAGCAAATAGATGTGCATATGCATGCAATAAGATACTTTCAACCAAATCTCTCTCTCACAAAACTAAAACTAGAATATACAAAACAATTATATGTCCAGTGCTTTTGTACGGATCCGAAACGTGGAGGCTAAATAAGAAGGATGAGAAAAAGCTTCTAGTTTTCGAGAATAGAATTTTACGTAAAATTTATGGGCCATCAAATGAACAAGGGGTATGGAGAAGAAAACATAATAGAGAAATCAGGGAGCTCTACAATAGTACGGATGTAATAGGAGAAATAAAGTGCAGAAGACTCCGTTGGGCAGGCCATGTTTTGAGAAGAGAAGAGAAATGCAAACTGAGGAGGGTAATGTACGGTAACCCAGAAGGAAGACGACCCCGTGGGAGACCGAAAGTGAGATGGTGGAACCAGGTGAAGGCTGATATGGAGAAGGTGGGCGCTTCAGAGGAAGATGCGGAGGACCGTTCAAGATGGAGGAGCTTTGTTGGTGCGGCTAAATATCACCTCCGATATAAATGGCCCTGGGAGTAAGAGTAAGTAAGTAAGTATTTCTATTTACAAATTTAGCGTTTGGGATTCTGGCGATACAAAAAAAAGTATCCTTTAAGTCCCGGATATATCTAACATTAGTTTAAGGGTCACAATTTTGTATGAGTGGAATCCTGCACGATCGACAGATTAGTAAGATATTTACAGTTGTATGTTGCATGGATTTCGAACGGGAAAAGATACGCTTTAATGGCAAAAAATACTTGTACTACATATTGATGACCTTTGTTAATGTGTACAGTTTGTTTAATAATTTTAATCGAACGTCAAAAATTATAATTTTGCCGAGCACATCCAATTTTAAACTGAAAATTGTTGGATTTGAAATTTAATTGTATTAAGTAAAAAACACTACCTGTGTTTTTTTAATATTTATTTTATAAAATATTCAAAGTTTAATTTTGTTACTTAAGTATACAATTAAATTGCAAATTCAACAATTTCTTGACGATCGATTAAAAATATAAAACTGAAACTGTGCACATGAACAAAAGCCAAAAATATGTAGTATAAGTATTTCTTGCCAAAACAGTTATTCTTTTCCAGCTCCAAATCAATACAATATACAACATTTAAAGGTCTTATTAGCCTATCCAACACGCAGGATTTCACTCGAACAAAATTGTGACCCTTAAAAAATATTAGGCCTATCCGGAATTTTAAGGATATTTGTTTGTGCATCACCAGAACCCGAAATGCTGTATTTTTACATAAAAATATAACGGTTTTTGGTTGAGCTTTAGCGAAGCCTATCATTCAAGAGGCTGACTGTCTGCCAGCAGGAAGACTAAATGAAATTTCGCATGAAGCTTCATTTAAATATGTGAAATACTAAGATCAATGATAATTTATGTCACTCTATGGATTTTGGCTGAGCGTTAGTTGTTTAATAAATACATATGTAAACAAACTGAGTACAATCACATGACATTTGAACATGTTGAACTTTTATTCATAGAGTAGAACACAAAAATTATATAGAGTGAAACTCCAAAGTTAAAAGTCGGTGATGATATTTGATTTCAGCACATTCTTGCATTCTAGTACCCTCCTTGGCAAACCGGAACTTGTATTATTTAACCGGGAAAATATTTTATCTAGGGAAGGATTTCACCGGTAGACTTTACATTTTGCAGGATACTTCTTTTCTACATAGACAAAATGTATACTATGGTGATGAATGTCTAACAACGGAATTTGACTGAACGATAAATTTGTGTCAATTTGTTTTTCTGTATGATTGTATATCTGCGCATCTGCCCCTAAGACAACTCTAGAATTAAATAACTATAGGTAAGAAATTTTGCATGCAACCTCAGCGAGGCTTGTTACACGACAGGTGGTGTGACTACTTCTACCTTTTTTTATTTTTTGTTCCCTTAGGACGAGAAGCTTATAAATTGCACTTGCCCCTATAAGAACCTTAGCGCTGCTTCCGGATTGCCAGGCTATTCAAGATGGGTAAGGTTAGGTAGGGGTAAGGTGGGGACCGCCTCCTATCGAGATCCATGAGGAAGAATTAGGGCACTACATCTCAGTCATGTCTCTCTGGAAGAAGAGGAGGCCAGCTCTGAACCAGCCTCTCCAGTCAAAGCAGGCAAGGAGTGGCACACCCTTGCAGAGGCTAGCAAGAACCTCTGATACTTAGGGAACGAACCCCACCTACTCCAACAGTCATCTCCCGCAGTAGACTAGACCTAACGAATTGCCCTTGCACCCCAGAATCTCGACATTTGCTGTTAATCATGTGCCGCTCCTGGATATCCATAAGGTTGCCCAGATTTAAGTGACACATCGGTTTTTGCTGTGCCTAGTGGTAGGTTCAACTGGAAGGTATAAACCAGCCGGAAGTAATTCCTGCTGCGTACACCTGCTTTGTTCATAAATAAAAGTCGAATATGTTTCTTTTTTTCTTTCTAATTGGAATCTCTTAAAGTGTTATTTAATGATTGGTTTGAATCGCCCAACCATCTCTATATCAGTGATTTAAAAAATTATATCCATATTTTAATCTTATTGTGGAATAATATTGTAATATCGTACAGTAACATATTCCACAAAGAGGGTTCGAGGTATTGGGGAAAGTGACCGGGGTACAGCAACGAGGTGTACGTTGCTACTCAGTAGTGGGTAGTCGGCGCAATGTTGCCATTTTGAACTGTAGTGCCTGAGAGAGAGGGGAATACTCGTATACGTGACTGTGATATGTGTGTCTTATCACCTGGTTCAGCACATGCGTACGCTGCTCGTCACAGCAATGCAGAGGTAATAAAACAGAGAAGCTGGCTGAATGAACTCTTTATTTTATTGAGCTAGGTCGGACTGAGAGCATGGAAATACTGATTATAAAAACTGACTAAAATATTACATAGTTTGTAAATATATATTTTACAATTTCATCCTCTGCCAATAAACCTAATGTCAGCATTTCGATAACCTGTAAAGGGTTGGGTAATGAAAGTATTACGGTACTGTATTGCTATACTATTGTCAGTCCTGGGTCCTCTACTTTTTCGTATTTATTATCTACCTGCCATCTTCCACTATTGGCATCAATACCCCCCCACTATTGGCCAAAGTCTCTTTGTTTGCAGATGACACTCCTATCTCCATAAAGGCTCAGAACTGAGCATGAGATTTTTGCGTCTAGAAAAACCAGTAAATTAAAGATGTTTTATTGTACCAGGCGAAGTTAGGGCTAATAAGACCTCTCTAACACTTAACATAGGTACCAACACAAATGTGACTTCCGAATCACCACCAACAGCCGGGCAGGCGGGCTGCTTGCAAGGACAGGATCGCTCAGCGGACACCTTACGAATGTCCATTTTTATAAACAGCTTTACGCTTCATACATATTTTTGATGCGTAGTTTATTACAATTTTATTTATAGTAAAGTAAAGATTTCTTATTTTACCAGGCGAAGTTAGGGGTAAGAAGCCCTATCTAACACTTAACCTGAGGACCAACGGCTTAAAGGTGACTCCCGAACCACAATCAATGGCCGGGCAGGCGGACTGCTTGCAAGGACAGGATCGCTCAGCGGTCACGCATCCAAGCAGCAGCCACGCTCGACGTTGTTTGATCTGGTTATCTTGCGATAACCGTTTTACCCGCTACACTGCGCCATTGGCCAAGTGGCACTGAAAGATTTAGACAGTTAACGCTACTAATCCAAACGATCGGACCAGTCACAATTAGTTTTCTCATCACTATGTGCTGTCTTAAAGTAACTTGGGCGTATATTGATAACCAAATAAAATTTCAGGATCACATTTTGTCTGCAAGAAAATAAGTCCAAGGTTATTTGTAATTTCGTACCTTAACCAAGTCTGTGGACTACGGGTTGATATATCCGTCCATACCTGTCTTATGCTGTGGCCATTTGGTGGTTCGATTATGTACGCACTAGGGCAATATTCAAAATTTGAAAGAAAGCGTTGAGAGCAGCATTCGGGTAACCTCACCAATTTTTCTGTAGACCTCACAATTCTGTAAGGATTCCAATATTCTTACCTTTCCATCCATTTACATTTTGAGCTGTTTAACCTTTGAGCGACAATACTTTGAATTGTTTTACATAACAAACACCTTATTTCATTAGAATTTTAGCCAGTCCAAGAACCTCAACATTCCTAAGCGTTTCCTTGATCGGTATCTCTTTATCAGCGGCGGTAAGCTTTTTAATGCACTGCCTGACTCCCTCAAAGCCGAAAATGGCGTAACAGCTTTTGAAAGAGGCGTTTTAACGCCACTTTCGAACAGTTATGCCTACAGCTTTCAGAAATATTTAAACCATACTATTACGGTGACACGAACAATAGAATATTTGTAGTACATTTATATTTCCAATTAGTAATAGTTAATATCTATTTGAGGGAAACCGAACCTATTGACGCTATTGTATATTTCAACTTTGTGTGTAATAAAAAATCTTGAATCTAACATTTAATGGAGGCGATGAAAGCAATCGTTTTGGAACAAAATATTTCAATAAAACTTAGCATACTAGAAGAATACTTGGCTTTAAAATGTTACTGAATACAAGTGTCGGTGCTGAAATGCAGTTTAGTTAAGTTAAACATAACTCAACTCCATTATTAAGCGGAAGTACAAGAGAGGAAACCCGGAAACTCTAAACATAATTAAAGCAATATAATCCATTTTTGTTCATTGCTATTTTTAAACTTGTAGGTTAATATTACAGTTATAAACTAAGACAATTTTAGGTTTATAACTTAATTTTTTTATAACCTACAATTTACATAAAGGTTTTACATACATTAGTAATGTAAATAAATATTATTTAGATTTCATCATTTGTTAGTGACGAAGAGAAATCGTGATACAAAAATTTATTAATAATATATTTGAATTAAGTACCTTAGAGTAATAAAACCTTTCGATAGGGTATAAAAACAAGTGGGATTGGACCAAAAAAATTTATATACATAAAAAAATATCTAACAATATAGTTATTTGTTCAAAATTTTCATTAAATACTTAAAAAGTGTTAAAAAATTGATTGAGAGATTAAAAAATATAAAAATGACTTTTTACATTACATATATAATGATAATTATCACTAAATTAAGACGGTGAATAATAGTATATAAGGGATGAAAAGTTAATTTTCAAAAGTGAAATTTATCGCATTTTGTAGTAGTTTCATGTTCATCAGGCTCAAAAAACCATTTAAATTTGAAATATTCCTTCTAGCTTGATCAGAAGAAAGATAAACGTCACGTACTACTGCCATCTGAAATGTAAAACTGAAGATGAATCATATAACTGCATATTTAAAGTACATAATGAAAAGTATACAGGATATACCTGAAATACACCGACAAACTTCAGGAGGTTGTTCTTGGGGTCAAAGCAAACAAAATTGTTCCTATAAATGTATGTCCTGAAATGCATCGTTTCCTGTCTGTCCGTCTATTTGTGTTTTTTTACATTAATATTTTTTCTAAACAACCTTTAAGGTAGATAGTTAAAATTTTAAATATATGCAAATATAGTAGGCTAAACAAGAAAAATACTTTAATTTTGTGAAACTTGGAAACAACTTGAAAATATGATATCTTACTAGGGTAAGAGAAATGCCACAACTTTTTTATCTCTTCATTTCAATAAATGAGGTACCGTTTGTTCTAGAATAACATTTTAAAAATGTTTTGATTCTATTTCATTTTTTATACAGGAAGTATTTTTTAATAAATTTATCATCAACGATATTAACAAGCTGCTGTTTTGAATTTCGTTGACTAAACATTTTCAATTTTGATCTTTACTAAATTAGCATATATTAAACATGTTAACATTTTAATGTAAAAGAAAACACAAACAGACGGACAGACGGAAAACGATGCAATTTAGGACATACATCATGGGAACTTTTTTGTTTGTTCTGTGCTCAGGAACAACCTCCTGAAGTTTGTTGGAGTACTTCAGTTACACCCTGTATATTTTAGATGTGTGACGTAAAGGGTTAAAAACTTCTGCCTAATTATTATTATTATAAGCGCTAAGAAATAATTGCAAGCATACATATGTTTTAAAAGCGTAGTCTTGATTTAGATACAGCCAATCTAAAACGATGTTTTTAAATAGTATATTTACCAACAGGTTCAACGTTACTGTACACGATTCAGTTTTATCCAAATTACCAATTTTTATTTATGTTGCCAAATACTCAAGATACAAATTTGTCCTTGCGATGTGTCGAAAACACGTAAGATAGCGATTACTGTAAATGATCTGAGTAAACACTTTGCGATGCAAAATAACTACGATAACCACTCCTTTTCCATAATTTAACGCCGCCATCTTTAATTCCAAAAGTTATTTATAATTGTTTTGTATTTTTACAAAACAAGGCAATTAGGGTCTGTATTGTCATTTCGCACAAAAACAATCCGAACTGCAGTCATATTGATACGAGTTCTTGCTAGTTGAGACTAGCCAACAAATCCAATCAACATTTTTGAAATTATTGTCTGTCAGAAACGGTTCGGCCATTACAATTAACGGCAATTATAATGTCCACAAGTACATTATTTAGCATAAGTCCACAACAAGTACAAGCTTTTGGCAGGACGCCGCGTTCCTAGCTTCAACAAGTAGCGGTCATCTTCAGTAGTATTACAAGTCCAGTCTCGGCTCCAGAGGACTTATAGCTTTCCAGCTCCAGGCAAAATAAGAGTTCGTCGGCTTCTGAAGTGAATTAGGAGTTCCTTAACCCTTTAAGGACCAACCGTCTGATTTATCGCCGGCGGCGTACTATGCGAAAAGGACCAGCCGTCTGGTTTATCGCCGGCGAACTTTTCATATTGTTTAAGAGATATTTTAATCCTCTATATGGAATAAATATACTATTTTTCTATTCCCTGTATGTTTCTTACTATGATGTCAAATTTTAAACGTCTTTGGAATCATCAGCTTGGTGAAAAAAATATTTTACGGCCATGTTGCATAGTAATGTTGTCAGGGTACTTTGGGATTATACCGACCACACCCAAACATGAATCGTTATTTGATATTTTGCTTCTACTGATTACTAGATTAGCGTAGAACAAATTTCGTCAATATAAAACAGGAATTGTCTTATCGCAAACCCCTCCCCATCCTCAGACAGAGGTCAAAGTCGAACGGTCTAGTAGATAAAGTGATTGCAGAGTCTCGCCGCCCGTTCAGCTGGTGCGTCGCTTTGTTGTACTTCCGCGTTTTACCCCTACATTTATACAAACACAAAAATTCACCAAAAACTAAACTCTTTATTGAAAAAAACACACAAAACTTGTTTTTATGTACCGTGCAAAAAACTTAAATAATCAAGTGATGCCGCGCGGCCTGCCGTAATCGGGATTATCGAGAAAGATAACAGCGACAACAATACCGATCACATTACCTGGAAACGCTTGTTGATTGATGGAATGTTAGTTTTGTTACTCAACTACATCGTTTTATAACGTTCTAAGTTCATTGAAAAAAGTTTAAGCGTTGGGGGCATATAACGGAATCTGACCCCATTAACAATTGATAATCGTTGTAAGTTTGTAATTTTAATTTGTTGTAACAATTGTAATTAAAGAGTTGTTTTTTCGTTCTATCATGTTTATTTCTATAAATGTATATTTTTGTGTTCTTCATACCGGTGTGGTCGGTATAATCCCAAAGTACCGCATAATATCCTTAGTAGCCTATAAGGTTTTGAATGTTAGGCTAATGCTGAAAAGTGTGTTTTAACCAGTGTTACAGAAAAATTTAATTAATTTACCAACTTTTTATTTTTTATTCCAGGGCTTTCAAATGTTGTACAGTTATAGAGAATTATATGTAGAACTAAAAAATACCATTTCCCACAGATAATTTATTCTTATTTTTGGTAGTTATTGAAGAATAAACTCAATTTTTTTTTCTTTTTTTATTTGATAAACAGATAAATCAAATTGTTTTTGCTATATAATGACTTAAATTTATTTTTTCACAATGATCAATTTAATTATGAACATTTTAAGCCTAAAAACAAATCTGTACAGTAATTAGTTCTGAAGATATGATTTTTCTCTCAAACGCTTGAAAAATCGCACATTTTTAATATGCACAGTTCTTGGAGCATGGCCAGAAAAACACAAAAATTTTCTTTGCACATGTCAAATTTTGGTCTGGTCCTAAAAGGGTTAGCAACAGAATGTACAACAATTTGCATCTTTCCCCGGAAAACAAACCGTTCTTAATCCAGCTGAAGCATAAATGAAGAAAGAGAGGTGTCAGGTTCGTTTGGTTCCTTTTATGCGTGAAGGTGCGAGGGAAAAATTCTGCAAGAGCAATAAATCGAAAACCTTAAATACGTCAGTAAGTAAGAGAATAGTACATTAAGCAGATTGTAATTTTATGACTCTTGAGTTTTTGTTATGCAAGATAATCCATTACTTTTGCAATTCAAAAGTTTTAAATAACCACACAAACTACATACGAATGTAGGTGACTGTTACAATATTTATAAATGCTTAGACTATTTCGTGTTGTCGTATCCCGTCTTTAACAGATAGACTACAATGTGTTTGTTAAAAGTGTTAAAATACTTTGTGATTTTGTTCTACATATAAAAATAAGCAACAAAGTTCACATGAAGGTATGTGACGGTATTTCACAGATAGACCTTTAGTTTTCCTTGTATCTGTCTGTATGTGTTTTATATTAAAACATATATCTTTTGAACAAATTAAGATAAAGTTATGAAACTTGAGAATTGTATTATTAGACCTTTTTGGAAATAAAATACTAACAAGATCTTTTTACCCGTTTTATAATGGAGGACATGAATCTGTTTTGAGTTATTTTGATTGAATAATTTAAACGTCCGCCATTTTGAAACGGGTAATATAATATATATTTTAATAAACACATACAGACAGATACACGGAAAACTAAAGGTTTTAGGACATACTTTCATATGAACTTTTTTGCTAATTGTTATGTGGAGAACATAATCCCAAAAACTATTGGATTACTTTTACTGAACATCCTGTATATTGTGGTAATATGTCTGTATTGTGTGCTAATATTGTAAGCACGAAAAAACATTTTATTTATGAACTCGGTTTTATGAAATCAAATATAAGCCTTGTCGTTCTATGTGAAATCTGGATTAATACAGAGGAAACTGAGTTTTACAAACAACCTGGTTATACAAATGCTAATGGTTGCAATAATAATTGTCGGGCAGGTGGTGTAATTTGCTGTGTATAAATACGACATAACAGTACGCCACACGTGACGTAATAGACTTCGCTATGGTTGCATGCAAAATTTAAAATCTATAGATCATTTTATTGTCTAGCTGTTCTGTGGACAAGCAGATTTGCATATAATCATACAGAAAATACATTTTTAAATCCTCCCAGCAGACAAAAGAGAAATTGTGCTAGTTCACTAGTGATAGGCTTCAATGATGCTCAGCCAAATCCCATTGATGGAGATGCACCGTCATAAAATTCATTCCCATCAGCGTAGTAAAAGCCTCATAGAAAATTAAAAGTGTATTTATATCTTTCTAGAGATATCTTACAACATAATACATTTACATTTTTGTCCAGTATGTTAGGGTATAGCGGTGTTCAAATAAACGTCTCGGTAATCACTGGCTTACTACAGCGTAAGAGTGTGCTGCAGCCAAATATTGTAACCGACTTTTAACATTGACTCCAGTTTATTATATTTCCTTCTTCCTCTATAGATAATAGTCGCACAAAGGTTCTTTAAAACTTTATTTATTCTACTATTCTCTCGTTGGCTTCATGGTTGCCCACTAAACCAATATAAATTCGATAACGCTCAGCCGAATTTTATCATCGAACTCAGTATTCATCGTATAAAAGTTGGTTTTCAAGAGATCGTTCAGGCATACAGACAGGCAGAAATGAAATTTTTCAGCCCCACGAGCGATAGGCTTTGCTAAAGCTCAGCCAATAATATTGATTTCATTAAAGCTGGCGTGAATGTTGGATTAGCGGATTGCTTAGCTATATAATTCAAAATTATTCTTTTGCGTTTGCCATTAATTTGCACGTATGGGTTGCATACATTTTCTGAAAATATGTTTTATCCATGAATGGAACATTATTATCTCGGATATTAAATTTAATTCAATTTTTATAATCACACATAGCATATATAACATACATTTAAATGTTTAAAGATGCATTTATAAATTGCATATTGTGTTCAAAACTACAACAGTACGTTAAGCGATCATGGTTTTACATCTCTTGTTAATGAGCCTACTAGAACTTGGGAACAACTGAAACCTGTGAGTATCACTTGTTAGTTAGATATAAAAATATAGATAATTTAAGTAGCGCCATGTTTGATACGGGTTCTACGGATCACGGCCTGCTGGGGCAAAATATAGAAATTACCAACCGTTTAGTAAATATAACAAATAATAAATTGCTTTAAACCTTTAAAGAAATTATAAGTGATCTTGATCAAATAGACTGGCAAGAAATTTACAGTGGCTACTAAATAGTGTAGGTATCAGCCCTGAAAATCTTACCAATGAGCTAACAGAAATTTTAAGTAGAAAAAAACTAAAAAGCGTAATTTTCTTAAAAAACATGAAAGCGCAAGGAAGTTGTTTAGAATTTCTAATAAAAACCATGCGATACTCACTTTCAAACGTATTATGAAAGATTGTATTCTCAAGTGCGACATTGACACGTAAAGGACATTTGATTAGTGAGTGTTAGATCGGTTCGGGCAACAGTTATAAATAATAGATCATCTAACAGGGATTTCCAAACTAAAAGTTGTGAATAGGATACCTTTTGGAATGCCATCTGGAAAATGGAGAGTGAATAGCTTACATTATAAACGATCACCTTATCAGCGCTTGAAACTCGTGTGCTAATGAGGACAACTAATCCAACTAATGGAGGGCCCTCGCCCTCCACATTATACCTCCAACTCGTTCTCATATCAGAAACTAGCCATGAAGAAGTGTTCGCAACTATAAATGGATTTGTAAATAATAATAATAGTTATAAATAATAGATCATCTAACAGGGATTTCCAAACTAAAAGTTGTGAATAGGATACCTTTTGAAATGCCATCTGGAAAATGGAGAGTGAATAGCTTACATTATAAACGATCACCTTATCAGCGCTTGAAACTCGTGTGCTAATGGAGGACAACTAATGGAGGGCCCTCGCCCTCCACATTATACCTCCAACTCGTTCTCATATCAGAAACTAGCCATGAAGAAGTATTCGCAACTATAAATGGATTTATAAATAATAATAATAATAATAATAATAGTTATAAATAATAGATCATCTAACAGGGATTTCCAAACTAAAAGTTGTGAATGGGATACCTTTTGGAATGCCATCTGGAAAATTGAGAGTGAATAGCTTACATTATAAACGATCACCTTATCAGCGCTTGAAACTCGTGTGATAATGGAGGACAACTAATTCAACTAATGGAGGGCCCTCGCCCTCCACATTATACCTCCAACTCGTTCTCATATCAGAAACTAGTCATGAAGAAGTGTTCGCAACTATAAATGGATTAAAATTCGGCGGGGTTCGATCGTTTTAATCCTGAGCTAGTGAAATTATAGCTGACAAAATATCCCTAGTTCCATATCATGCATTATTTTCCCATTATAACATTTCAAATTCTGTACAAATTGACAATATAAGACTGATTATCCATTAATCCGTTTTTTTAATAATTGCAAAATTTATTTCTCACAACCCATAATATTGCAATGCGATTATCAATTTGGTTTTGCAAAAAATAAGTCAACGATGGATGCATTGGCCAATTTTTTGCTGTATATGATAGCACAAACACCAATACTAAAACAACTTGTTTTAGTATTGGTGTTATTGGTGAAATTTTTATTGGCTTTAGAAAAGCCTTTGATCTTGAGCACCACAAACTACTATCGAGAAATTATAAACATCAGGAATTAAGGGGTGGCTTTAAAATAGTTCAAAATCCTTTTCACTGATCGCTTCCATTCAGTAAAGATTTGGCAATTACGTAAGCCCACAAGAACCAGTGTTATCTGCATATATATATTTATAATATACGTTAGTTATTTACTGGAATAAAACTTCAATTTTAGTATTAGCGCCTTTGCAGATGACCTTACTTTTGTATTTTCCATCAAGAAAAACACGTTGTGTCATCACGGAGGATCGAAGCTGATTTAATTTTTATAAGAACTTTGTGTTTTAAATAAAAACGCTTATACACTTTTATCATAAGGGTTTCATTTTTGAAAGTCCTATTGTTTACCATGATTATTGTTGTAATAGTAAAACTCTAAGTGTAAGTGTAAGTGTTGTGTGTATGTGTAAGTGTAACATGACACAACAGGACAGATATATAATTTTAAATATACTGGAATATATTTCGGTGATAGGTAATCGTGAAAAAACACCTCTATTTATCGTCTTAAGTTACTTTTAGTTTCTAAGAACGTGTTATAATACATAATTCTCACGCACTTTATACTTTGACTTGGTTCACTCCCGGTTGCAGTACGTTATTTTCTGTTGGGGAGTCACACGAGACCAATATTGACATAATTATAAAAGTTTAAAACAAATTCGTTCACATAATTCTGACAAAACTTGGCACCAACCATAATGTTTTTTATTTTCATTTTCTTTAAATACTTTTTACGTTCAACACTTTTTTATTATTTTACACATTGAGTGATAACAGAGGATCGATCATGATATTCCAAGTAATAACCGGGGAATGTTTATAAACCTAAAGTAAATCAAACTTAATTTAAAGACTCGTTTCTCTCTTGGCCCGGATCTTTTTGATAAATCGCCACAGATTTAAAACAATTTAACGATATAAGAATCTTTTGCGATAAAATGAAATAATGGCTTTTTAAGATAAACGTTTAGACAGACAGAGACTTGGTATGAATATTAAGAGGTTTATCGGGATATCAGGATTTCTGACATTGGACATTGTTATGATTACAACACGTATAACACAAAGTTATGATGATTGGAATCTATCCTCTTCGTCAGGTGGGTGAGGTAGAAAAGAAGAGGATTATGTGGTTTTTTTTTCTTTTTGGCTCCCTTTTCGAGTACCGAAAGTACTAATAAGTAACAAAGTAGAATTGTACAAAAGATTTCTAGTATAGCCTATACATTCTAAAAATTATAGGCATAGTACTGTCAACACTTAAAGCCACGGCCAGCTGCTTTATAGTGATAGAATACAGGACTGGACTTGTCATTTAAATCCTTTTTTCTACTTATTTCTTCTATCGTATTAATGTATTTTTGTCAGTGTTATAAAACATGTAAAAATTGTGAAATAATCAATACCATCGTGTCCATCAGCCGATACAGTGTAATATGATACACATGTTGTGCAGTACAATTTATTCCATTTATTTATAGGACAACAGTTTAAGCGTTTGTCACTAACATTGCAAATGCAGTGGTTGAGGTGGTTTGCCATACTCCAGCTCGGACCGAGCAGTAGCTGTTGCACCCCCCTCCCCCAGGACACACCATCATACGTCATTTACTGACACCCGGTATGGACAAGCCACTGCCGATAAGTTGTTACCACATAAAAGCAAGGCCTGGAGCCCTCTATATATAATACGTCACTCTACGGTTATGTCCCATACACCCATATTATTATTTTATTCGTAAGCTCTATGAAAGATGGAAGTTTCAATTGTGTTTAAAATTTCATGGTATAATTCATAGTGTCTTATTTATACTTCTTTTCATGCAAGAGCAGAAGCTGTTGATGTTGTGGGGCGTACACGACCTTCTTTGTTTTTACTGTTTTAAAAACACTTATCCTATTCTAGGACAGCCAGCTGGTATTCTTATCATTACTATAGACCTTGTACTGTATCGACTCCTCCCCCCTTATTTTCTGTTTGATAATATCTTCTCATAAGCCACAAACCCCCCCCCCCCCAAGAAAACGGGCAGAATAAGACTTAAAAGAGCATAGGCCTTTGCTTTTTTCTATTTGGTTGAACAAAGCGAAGCTTGTAAATCGGATTAGTCCGAAAAGTGTATTTTGTTAGCCCACTCCAAACCTTAATGTGTGAATATTAATCAGGTTTTATATTCTGGGGAAGAATGATTTACCTTGTTTTACAAGAATGGGGGTCGGGTAACCTTTCTATCTTATCTTATCTACTGATGCCTTCGGTGCTGCGAACCCTGATGAGATAAAACAAAAAAAAAAACCCTGGAGATAGAGCTTATCACATAACAGAGGGACTGATAACAAATGCTTGACAAAGCAATCAAATATTAGAACGTATACAAACCTATGGACAATTTTGAGTGTTCTGGTTTGGGCTAACAATAAAAACACAAGTGTTTTACTGCGTGTGGAGGATGCAATTAAGTAAGGCCATATGGGGTTGCTCATTGACTATCTCGAGAACAGTTTTATTAGCAGAGAGATTTAGCACGAAGGTAAATCTATAGATTAGCAGAATACAGACCGATGTTTGGACTTTTCATTCCTTCCCTTATATCTGGATGGATAGACCTACGTATGGTTATATTTTCTTGATTGTGGCAACAAAATAAACTCAACGATAGCATGAAAATATGATTCATTCGAACCAGAAGTGCTCCTGTAATCCAAAACTTGTAATGACTTCCAGAAGTCGCAAGCACTTATCTCCAGTGTGGAGCACTTAACGCTGGTGTGGAGCACTTATCTCCGCGAAGCCTTATATGGGAAAAATGAGCGTTCTCCATTAAAATAGCAAATGAACTGTTATTCAACTCTCTGCTGATATCAATACAGAGTAGTACTCAGGTTTCTTCAGGTACTATGTTACTCAGATTCGACACAAACAAGTAATTTTCAATTACTTTCCTATAATTTTTAGTTCCTTTAGTTCTTGAGTTTTTATAAAAAGATCTATGGTTTTATAAAGTTTTATATATTAAAAACGTAATATTATCTAGCAAATTATATTTTTACCATCAATATTTTATGAAGTATCATTTTAATGTCACAAATCTCATATTTCCTAAATATTAGTTTTCAAAAGAGCTACGGTTTTATTTTTACTTCGTTCCAATCTATATCTGATCCCTAGGACTTTCAGATATGCTTTACTTTTTAAAATTCTTAAATGCAATTTTCAAAGCGAATGAGTCATGATTCTAACCCACAGTCATGTATTTGGCGAAAAACTAAAGTTTCTCAAAATGTGCATTACATTTTTTTAATGTACAGGCCATAAGACTGTCAAAAAGACACCATAAACTGCATAATTACACAAAAATTTGTTAGTCACACTATATAATTTTGCTTTAGTTTGAAATTATAATTCAACCCATTGAACTTAAACATTGCGTCGAAACAGCCTGGTTCCAAAAGTTAATAATCCAAAAGTTCCAGCATTCTACAGGTATATGAGGGGGAAATTTATTCAATTATTGTATTGAAGAAAATCTTTGCCCAATCCCTCTATAAAAAAATCCTGATTTGACAGCTGCCACTTCTGGTACCTTCGAGGACTCACGAAGGATTGGTAACTCGGACTCCGGTTTCCAGATTGAGGTCCATACCTCTGACTCACGCAAACCCTGAGTCATTAATACTGCTTCACAGTGTCTTCACACAATCGCAATCGTCACATTATCCTCCGCCCTAAAGCTTCCAATACATTATCAAGCAGTAAATATTCTATGAGAGCTTAGCGACATACGGTTTTGCTGCAGTAGCGGTAATGCTGCTGGGTAGCGTGGAGTCAGCGAGTCAGCAAAGTGCGTTCCCAGGCCACGGTTCTACGAAGTCCGGTGTTCAACTCAAGTTGCAGGCTATACTGACTCAGTCTGCTCGCTTCCTGTTCATATTTTCAAACCGGTGTATCACTACACCATTTCACATATTGAATTTTATATATAATATGTATATATATATATATATGTATATAATATGTATATTTTAATATATAGTGAATTTTAATATATTCACTAACCATGCAACCGTGACCCTTGAATAATTACAGACCCTTGTAACGAAATATACATACTAGCACAAGCAGATCTTTCTGCCCCTATCTTCAACTGGTACTATGTCCTACCGGAACTATTTTGAAATTCACATTGTTAAATGTAGCTAAATTAATTAAATTGATATGTTATCTTCATGAAAAAAAACCAGTTCCGAACACGGCAGGCACAAGTGTGAAATTTTGAAGTATTCGAATGGTCATTTAAATGTAATGTTATTCGTTTAGTTAACAACTGTTTTTAATATTCCATAAGTACATCGTGTTTGGACTCATTATCAAGATTGTAAATGTAATAAAAGTAACTGAATTTAATAATAATTAATTAAACTACCAATGCAAATTGGGAATATATCCTGTTATTAAGGGACTGAATGCGTAAATTACATGTGATGCCAATATCATGTCAGTGTTGCTACTCAAACGTTGTTTCGAGCACATACTGAGACCTGTCACCAAAGTGAGCAAAAATCATTCTGATCTTCAAAAAGGATGATACTTGTCTCTCGAGCAATTTTCGCCCAATTTCAATTCTTTCAGTCTTCAGGAAAAATTTTTAAAAACGTTTCTGTGAAATCTTTCTATAAAAGAACAGCATTCCGAATCTAGAACAATTCATAAAACAAAAATTCATAATTGACACGGCGAATAGCCTTCTGGACGAAGTTTGTCGATGGGTTTGAAAAGCGAGAACATATGCTAAGTATATTCCTCGATCTTTGTAAAGCATTTGACTATGTGCACCATGAGACAGACACTGTGGCACCTGGAGAAATGTGGCATTCGGGGGCTCTCGCACTTATAGCTCAACTCTTACCTGGAGGATCGAGCACAGTGCGTGGAAATATCAATCAATATTAAGATAGATCACGGTGTTTCCCAGGGCATTCTTGGATATTTTTCTTTCCTGATTTATGCCTGTGGATTGAATGGTTATCTATCTATATGGTTATATATGAATTTGGTTATCTATCATAGAAAACTGATTCAATAAGCTGACGACATGGACCAATGTTTTTAAAAAATCAGCAATATATTTGGAAATCACTGCATTTATGGAACTGAACTGTGCGTGCAGTATTTCACTGAAGTAAATTTTATAAAAATCAGGCAAAGTCAAGTGTGCTAAGCTTTCGTATTCGACAAAATGAACATATAGAGGAATCATCTGTTTTCTGGATGATGTTCTTTTGGAGGGAAACTACTCCACAATTCTATTGTAAGGATGATCGGGAAATCTCTGCCATATAATTATGGCTACACCAGTGACAGGGAGAGGTGGTTCCAGGTAGTTACACCATTTAAGTCCTGAAGTTTGTGCGAACAGAACTGTACGACACCCATAAAAGTCCTTGAGCTTGTTACGGTTACATACAATACGCGATAAAATCTAGGTACTATAATCATTAAATTAAATTCATCTACTAATGAAACTGCAGCAGTATGATTAACTTTACTACTTGGAAATACAAATAGCAAAATAAAATTTAACTGTAATGCAGATTTTATAAGTATGTTCTATTAACGTTCCACAATATTCCTCAAATTCTATGGATGCTCATAGATACTTATTTTTAAATATTTATTTAGGCAATTATGTGTGTTTTACTGGACTAAAGAATTTAAAGATATATCACCTCAGATAACATCCAACAATGAGCAAGGAGGGAGCAGTATAGGACAAGAACGTTAAACATATTTTTTTCTAAACATTACCAGGCAGAACGAACTTTTAAAAGGCAGTAGCAACGTTCAACACTGGGAGTAGATTTCAGTTATTTATTTAGCCTTTTTTATAGATCAAAGTTTCAAACGATAAAACAGTTCTTTCTTTTTGATAGGAAAACGTATGCTGAGATTAGAATTCTAATTACAAAGGAACCAAAAAATATTGCAGTAGGCTAAAACCTTTATAAACATTGAACTGAAAGTAATGTTTTTTTCTTCTGCCATATCTATACAAATATTACAGGATTACTAAACATAAATATACTATTCAAATGTATCCATTAAAAGTGTGGTCGAATATCTTAATTAGTTTCCAAAGCTATATTAATTAATTTTAAAGTAAGCAATTAATGAATAGTTTTCGACAACTTTGATTTTTACTATTTCAAAATAATGTATCTATATGTAGGATACTTCAAAAAAATCTAGTATATATTTTGTGCAGGATATACATTCAAGTAGCTGATCTTGTTTTTAATAGTTTAAGAAAATGTAAAATACAAAAAGATAATTGTACTAAAACGTATCTTCGAAATGATTGAAAATGGCACTATGAATTTGATAATTTAAAGGATATTCTGATAGATTGCATTAGGTATGTGTGCTTAGAGATTTTATAATATGGTGATAAATTACAAAAACTCGTTGTAAAAGTAGGAGTATTAAATAAAGAAAGTTAGATTTGCTTGGATTTTGCTTGGTAGCGATTAGTTATTAGTCAGTTATTTCCAAGTGTTGCATTGGTATAATTAGTATTCAAAATATGTCGTTTTATCGTCTAATCTCAGAACTAACTTTGGATAAATGAGGTTTTATTTATTTACTATCAAGACGGTACTGTATTATCAGTCTTAAATATAAAGTAGAGTAAAGTAAATAAAAGATATCTTATTTTACCAGGTGACGTTAGGGCTAAGAAGTCCTCTCTTACACCCTTGAGACCAGCGGTTAAAAGGTGACTTCCGAACCACCAACAACAGCCGGGCAGGCGGGCTGCTTGCAAGGACAGATCACTCAGCGGTCACCCATCCAAGCAGCAGCCACGCTCGACGTTCCTAAGATCTGGTTATCTTGCGATAACCGTTGAACCCGCTACATTAAGCAATAAAAAAACATTCCAATTCAATTAGTTATGATCAACATTTTTAGGTAAATTTATACCAAAATTAATCTATCTGAGGAGAACATTCAAACATCTGCAAGAAACTAATAATGACATATTTTATTGTCCGGGAAATTGTATTACGCGTTTAGGTTCTCAGAACTGAGAGATTTGTGAGAGGGAATGTTTGTCAGAAATGCCTATTTCTTCGATCTTGTTATCACTTTTCGTTTTATCCACAGAGGGCGCCACAAGGACGCAGAACTGCAACTATTTCTGAGTAATACTTATAATAATATAATTATTAAATAAATATACAATTATATATTCTATTCTGTATTCTATTATATACATAATATAATTATTATAATAATAACAGCAATGAATAGATTTTAGTTATGTGTTAAGCTATCTATTCACCTGAGGAAGAGATCTGATTGTAAATCTCGAAACGTGGTATTACTGATGTGTTGCATCAGCGAACGATGGCAATTGTCCGGAAAAATCCTGTTTCTTTAGAATAAAAACTAAATTACAGCATTACAGACACAATTCCCAAGAACTGATATCTGCTCTCCTTTTAGGCGTTGAACTCAAAATAAAAATCTAAGCTATTTTACTTAACCAGCTACATAAATAAAGGAAAACCACTTCAGAAGTATAATCTTTGGATGAATCCAGGATAAAGTTTATTTTAAATTAGTATTGCTTCTAAATATAGTAATTAGTGAAGGAAACAGGGTTTTCCGGATATTTCCCATCGTTTGGTGATATAAAAAAATCAGTAATGCTACGTTTCGAGATCTTCAATCTAATCTCTTCCTCAGGTGAATGGCTAACCTAACACATAACTACAATATATGCAGATTTAGAATAGTAGCGTTGCTTATTTTTTATATCACTGCACGATGGGAAACGTTCGGGAAAATCCTGTTTCCTTCACAATCCTTCCATCGTTAAAAACAAAGTTGAAACAAAGAATTTGTATTCTAATTTGCGTTTACAGTCAGTAATTTTAACAAATAAATTTGATCCTGAATTAATGGTTTCCTTGTTAAAGAAAATTGATAATAATTTTTGTAATTAATCATTATAAATTACTATATTTTAAATTACTATTATTATTTCCGGGTATTGACAGTGTACTATGTTTTAGTCAGGCTGGTAGGTTTGAGTGATGTCTGCTGCTATATATTAAAAAGTCAATATACCAAATTTATTCATAAAATAAGTAACAGCGAGATTTAAAACTCTCTTTAAAATATTTTTAAAACTAGTTCTCTGTGTAAAAGGAGAAACAAAATATTTAATATATACATGGATCAGAAATGCTTAGTTTTCCGCTGTTCTGTTTGTGTTTTTCAAATTTACTCAAATCAACTTTAATTTAGCATATTAACTGCTATTGCAGTCTGAAATCAAGAGAAAATTTAATATTATACTATTACAGTATATTATATTTAAGATAGCGGATGATTAAAGTTATGTAGGTATAAACGTTTATGTAAGCTTTTAACTTTGTAATGCCAGGCAAAATTGTTATTGTTTATACGTTTACACCATCACAACAATCGTGCTATCAACTTTTATTATACTTATCATATTTTCATAATTTGATTAGTTATTACGATATTAAGCTTTAAAAACTGCAAATCGTCCGCCATTTTAAAACTTCACGTGACAATATAATATTACTTATACACAAACAAATTAAACTTTTAGTAAAATCACCTTTTTGGTCAGTCCATTTTCCTAAACTATTGAAAACAAAACCAGCTCCTAGATTTTATACTCTGTACATAATATAAACTAGACTATTTATAAATAGTAATAATAGTAAAAATTGTTCATTTTCTTACAAAGGTGTAACGCTCAATATTCATTTGACTGTTACTGATGGATACTAAAGGAACCTTTACTTCCTTAAACATAATTACTGTTTGCAAACAGTTTAAATATTACTAAAACCCACACGACGAACATCAATTTCCAATTAACTCGTAAATTGCATTAAACATAGGCCTATATATTAAAAGCAATAAGGACACAATTTTTTTAATGTAACATTATAATATTTTGACTTCATATTCATTCCTGCTTAACATGTAACTTTCAATATTACAATTAATAAGATGGCCGAAAGTTTATCTCCGCATGTGTTAAATTTTCGGTAACTTTCAACACTACTGAGCCAAGATCCGCCCACCTGCAAATATTAAATTAAACGTATTATTCAAGAAAGTTACTTACTTCTTTGTTTTTAAATTTGATTGGTATTGACTAGAGTTTAGTAAAGAATTTGTATATGATTCTCAGCTCGCTTAACTCGACTGGGCAGTGAAGATGGAAGGTTTGAAATGATAACAGGATTTCGGACATTTGCCATCGTTATAGGTTATAAAAGGCACAACACAACGTTTCGAGGTTTTGTATCTAACCTCTTCGTCAGGTGGACGAGGTATTAATACATAAAAAATAACGAACGAAAGAAGGGAAAAGAAAAGGGTTCGAACATACCCAAAAGCTGCTTGGAGTCCAGTTCAAGCGTTGTCACTGCACAGGATGCAAGTCCCGAGCACAATTCGCAAGTACGAGGATAACAATCACACATCACACCCCCCATCTGACGAAGAGGATAGATTCTAACCCTCGAAACATTGTGTTATACCTTTTATAACCTATAGCGATGGCAAATGTCCGAAATCCTGTTATCAGTTTGTAGTAAGATTACAAATAGTTTTTTAGTTTAGACTTCAAACTCGTTTACCTCAAGAACTTTAAAAGATCTTTGATGCGTACTAAGCATACGTTTAAATTAGAAATTTCGAACAATTATTCGACAGGAAATATAGTCTAAGGGTGTTTGAGTTTAACATTGTTCTAATGGGGCTACAGTCAAGATGGCTGCTGATACCTTTAGCTCAGATGACAAATTTGTTAAGTTGTGTAACAGGTGAAAACATGGTGGAATATGAAAATTAACACTTACAATTAATATTCTGACATCGATGTGGCCACTAAATTTGTACTATTCTTCATGTATCTTTCCTATTTATTCAATTAAAAACGACGAACTTGAAAACTCCGATCAGGGTATTAAAGATAAGCGATTTATAGGAAATCATGTTGATTTTTACTAATTTATTTAAAGATATAATGACGAATAATTCATAATGGCAGAAAAATTCGGTGTAAAAATATTAATATATAAAACGTTAAGTTATAATAACGATAAATTCTGCGCAAACACAACTGCAATTAATTCTCGTTGTAAGGATGTTACGCGTTGCTGCGCATAAAAATTAATCCTTGTGGTTGTTATCAAAACTGTACGTTTTTTTGGTGTTTTGTTTTCTTCTGGCGTTCAGACATTCCACAAACTCAGGAATAAGGGCAATGGTTTTTTTGTTCTCTTAGGACAAGAAGCTTATAAAGTGCACTTAGTCCTGTAAGGACCTTTGCGCTGCTTCCGGAGTGATAGGATATTCAGGATGGGTAAGGTTAGGGAGTAGGGGCCGCCTCCTATCGAGATCCATGAGGAAGAATTAGGGCACTACATCTCAAAGTCATCCCGGAAGAAGGGAGGCCAGCTGTGATCCAGCCTCTCCAGTCAAAGTAGGCAGGGGGTGGCACACCCTTGTTGAGGTTAACAAGAGCCTCTGAGGTAAAGGAACAAACCCCACCAACTCCAACAGCCATCCTCCACAATAGGCTAGACCCCCCATGAATCCCAGAATCTCAACATTTGCGGTTAGTGGTGTGCCGCTACTGGACATCCATAAGGTTGCCCAGATTGAAGTGGCACATCGGTTTTTGCTGTGCCCAGTGGTGGGTTCAACTGGTAGGTATAAACCAGCCAGAAGTGATCCCTGCAGGGTGAAAAAAAAACTGTACGTTATGTTTACTTTACATTGCTTCTAACGCTAAACGTTTCGTACCCATAGTTGAATATCGGACAAATTTTTAAATATCATTTACAAAGTTTTTTAAATACTGTTAAGTTTTAGTTTTGATCGTGAATATCTAAAAATCAATGGAAGTTGAAAAGAATTTCCGGCATCACAAGGGAGTGAGTTAAATTTGAAAATATTCAGTTGGAGGCGTTCCCCTTCCGGTGAACAATTTTCGACCAAAAAGTAGTTTCTCTTTGTCCGAAAAAATCCCTCAGTTTCATTTCTTCAAACTGAAGTGTTGAAAGTTATCAGGGCGAACGGACATTTTGATCACCCTGTACATTACAAAACTAATGGGAGTCTTATTTTCCATAGAGAAATGTATATTAAATCGCTATTGAGAACGACTTGAGTCTCAAGAATATTTTATTAACATTACAAGTCTTATTCACAATTTCCAATAACTTATACAAGGTCATGTGTATGGATTGGAAAGTATCGACCAGTCAGTTCTCCATCGTAAATCAAAGCATTGCAGAATAAATCAAGGAACATTAAAAATTATGGGTTTTTTACAAATTACGAAGCTATGGTGGAAAGGTTTGATGCAATGGCAATGCTGAATTTAACTCAATTTTCTTGGATCCCTTCAGACGGACGTGTAGCAGTCCAGATTCTAGCAGTCTAGTCTGTAACAGGTCAGATTTCAGACTCAGCTGAACGAATGCGATGCTTCATTGATATGGATGTTATGTACAAGAATGCGTTCTGCAATGTGTGATTTTTTCTGTCAATATCTTTTTTGTATATTGTCTGTCTATCTGTCTGCAGGACATCTCGAGGATAAAATTAGTTGTAGAACTGAAATTTGACATGCAACATCAGAGAAGCCTGGAAGGAATAAAGCTGTACCCACAATGCACCCATTTCTACATGATGAGTATATGCATTGCATGGTTCCGTGAAGCCCCTGCTGCTCCGTTATTCATGTTGTTCTATCAACTGAAGTTCACGTGGCTAACTAGAAGGGTTTGGTCAGATTCCGTTATATGCCCGCAACGCTTAAACTTTTTCAATGAACTTAGAATGTTATAAAACGATGTAGTTGAGTAAAAAAACTAACATTCCATCAATCAACAAGCATGTCCAGGTATTGTTGTCGCTGTTATCTTATCTTTCTCGAGAATCCCGATTACGCCAGACCGCGCGGCATCACATGATTATTTAAGTTTTTTGCACAGTAAATAATTGCCTTTCCATTACAATTCAATTTATATTTCTGATCAGCCCCTCTAGAATTTTATATTTTACTTATAGGTGCTATCTCGAGGGATGTTTTTCTTTCGTTGACATCAGCGCGGGCTTCGGCAGCTGATGGCCGGAGGCACTCGCATTTCGAGTGGCGGAGTGTGATTAAGAATAAAAACAAGTTTTGAGTGTTTTTTTCAATAAAGAGTTTAGTTTTTGTTTGGTAATGTTTGTTTTTGTTGAATTTTTCTGTTTGGAGAAATGTAGGGGTGTGGTCGATATAACTTTTTTCATAGCTAGTAACCAATTGTAATTCACTATAATCATTCGTAAATGAAAAATTAGCGTTGGGGGCATAATTTTAGTTCTATTACTCTACTCCATCGTTTTATAACGTTCTAAGTTCATTGAAAAAAGTTTAAGCGTTGGGGGCATATAACGGAATCTGACCAAAGGGTTTTAGTCTTGATTACCCCCAAGAGCTCGAAACTCAAACCTATAAGGATGGTGTTTTACGTATTCGGTTGAAAGTTTCTTTTTTTAATTTTAAAATAATTTTAGTCACAGCCCTTTTAAGATCGGTAACTCTTATAAAGAAAGAAAAATATAAATTTCTCATCAATAGACGAGAGGTAGGGACTTAAAATAGTATTATTATTACTAAATTTTTATTTCTGATCATAAGTCAAAACATTGTTCATACGATTAAGGTGGTGGAATCGATTTTGGGTTGAGGTAATTTTTTAAAATATAATAGTCACAATCCTGCAAGATACCCTTCTTGAAGACATAAACGGAACAAACAAAACTTTTTTGCTTACTTCATGAGAAATTATAGACATTTGAAGTAGTCATTTTGGGTCTTTCCTCACGAACCGGCTTTTATCACAACGTTGTATGAATTAAAAACTGCATTATTACACATTACAGAATTTTTGTTACAAACGTTATAGACACACGATTAACTTCAAACGGTGTCTTATTTATTATTTATTTATATATACTGGTATGTACGGTTCTTGTCGATTTTGACAAGAACTTGAATTGTTTCGTGTTATCGTGTTAACACAGACAGGGCAGCCATTGTGTGTACATTAACATTGCAACAAGACAGGGTTAGTTATGTAGAGCCACACTAATCTGAGCGTTTAGATGCTGTGTTAATCCCTTTCAGAATCGCGTAATGAAAAAATAGTTGTCCCTGTCTACTGGAATAGTTTTTTGTAATGTAATTGACTATGGTCGATGGAAGATTTGAAAGAATAACAAGATTTCGATGATTTTAACAAGTAATTTGTTTAATTTATACTTAATGTTTTATAGAATGCATGTTTTTAAAATTGCATTATGTCGTTATTTTGTACAATGTAGATAGTAACCATTTTTAAACTTTCTATTCGTTGAGAGACTTTTATTGGTAGAGAGCTTATGAAAGTAATTTATTGTAACTTATCCATGTGTATGTTATCTTAGTACAAATATTAGTTTGAATTGGCTGGAAATTATGACATTTCACCACTATTTCCGCAATATTATTGTATATTATTCAACACTGCACCGTTGTAATTCAATTATTTACCAATACAGGCAAAATATTACAGTTTTTTTTATACAAATTAAAATAACGTAATAATTGACAAGTTTTATCTCACTTAGACCTTTCGACAACTATTACGCTTTAAAGTTAACGGCCATTAACAATTTGGGTAAATAATGGTTATGTATAAGTTTCTACTCTTGTTTTATTTGTAACGTTCTAAAAACCAATTTTGCTAGTGTATATTTATTTGTACATAAATAAACTTCAGAATTTATGAAGAAAGCTATACCGATTACGTGATGCATTTGTTATTGAAATATTTTTTATTAATTTCTAAAAGAACGAATTGTAACATGAAATAGTACAATGTTACTTTAGAAACTGCCAGATCTAGTGTTCAGGAAGATTAAGGGAGAGAAAGAGGGGGGAGTTAAACAGAACGAGCTTCTCCTGGGCCACCCATATGGGATGATCAGAAACCTCGGAGAGAGGTTAAATTTGAGGTGTCACAAGGTATTAGTTGCCATTCCAAAATTTTGGCTTTGGGTACGGCCTCAAATTTAAGCTTGTAAAAAATGCTGTATTTTGGTCAAACATTTTCATCAAGATGAAGCTCTTCAACATTATGTTCTTCCTGTGCGACAATGGCTAGATGCACACTACCCGGATCACTGGATCGGTAGAAGAGGATCAGTTGAGTGGCCGGCAATGTCTCCAGACTTAAAACCCTTAGACTTTTTGACAAAATGTGAGAGTGCACGAGGAATATTGTAAAAAGTGTCATAATTTCTACATATTTTGTATATAGGCAAAAATGACGGTGTATATATTTTTATGTCATTGTAAAGCTATTAAAATTAATATGACAAAGCAACACATTCATTTATATAACTGCAACCTATTTTAATATACAGTGTTCATTTGAAAACTTCAAACACGTATTAAAAGACTTACAGCCCAAGTACCAACATTCTGTAAACGGGATGTATAATAGTAATTGGGAGAACAAAACAAAAAGTTCAATTGAGGTGTAACAAGGTATTAATTACCATTTCAAAATATTTGTTTTGTCCCCCCAATTAGTACTATACAGTTCCTTTTACAGAATGTTTATACTTGGGCTAAAGTGTTTTAATACAAGTTTGAAGTATCCAAATAAACAACCTGTAGAGTCTTTAATTGGTAGTACAGAGATAATTAATCAAGCTACAAAAGCTGTAATAAAGAGTTATCAAATTTTACGATTAGGGCTCTTTTTAACCTCTCGGATGTTTAATCCACTCTCAAATGTTTTCTGGCTACGCCACTGCATGTAACAAGGTTACTATGTTACATTAGACTTCCGTACGTCTTGTTGGATCTTTCAATACTCCGTAGTTTATTTGTATGTAGACAAGATTGATTGCCTGTTATTAATTACGTTGTAATTAAGGTTTAATGAAATCAATGTAATTGTGCTGCATCCTGCAACATTCAGCTTGAAAATGTAATTTAAATATACAAATGCTGTACCAAACTACTGAAAGGTGTTTAATTCAGAATATAAACTGAAAACACAGTGGTACATATTAATAGGTTTGCCAGGTACTGAACTGAATTAAATCCAGAGAAGTACGGAGCGAGAACGCGCGGGTTAATCATTCCACTATCTCAATACATGGGCTATCTGTAGTGGGCTGACATCCCTCCATCCCCACTCTTTCTCTCCGAGGTTTCTGGGTGGCCCACGAGGAGTTCGTGATAAACAGATGGGACAGATAACTAACTTCCGACACTTGGAGTGGAGGTGGAATGGGCCAGCAGGATACTTGTCCCAGAAAACAGGAAACGGTGTGCCCATGCGATCTATCGGTCAGAATTTGCGATACTGATGCAAGCTCAACCTTAAATTCTTGAAATACTTCGGTTTCGCTGTGGAGAGCCATATTCAATCAAAAAATTTTAAACCTAAGGTGCCAATGATGTAATGTACAGGTGAGTAGAATAGGCGGAGGTGCTTCGTGATTACCTGAAGTATCAACCAACGACCAATATGATTGATCAGAAGTGATTTATATACCTTCTTTATCACACTCTACCAGCTTTTTATAATTGGACGCTATCCTTTTTGTTGAAAGTTCCTGATCATGACGTTTAAATTGTAAAGTGTGTTCACTAAACTGAGCAAATTTCCCAGGAGGATTCATTTCTGGCTGGTTTATACCTTCCATTTGAACCCACCACTGGGCACAGCAAAAACCGATGTGTAACTTACATCTGGGCAACACTAAGGATATCCAGGAGCGGCACATCACTAACCGCAGATTTAAAGGTTTAGGGTGCAAGACTAGACCGATAGGTCTATTCTAGTGCTGGGGATAACTGTTGGAGTTGGTAGGGTTCCTTGAGTGAATGCAGTTGCTAGCCTAGACATAATGCTGAGTCACCTCCTGCCTGCTTTGACTAAAGAGTCTGGTATTGAGCTTCTTCTTCTTCCAAGACTGAGGATAATACACAAAATCCTTCCTTGTGGATCTCAACGGCAGCCCCTATCCCAAAATATCCTGTCACTCTGGAAGCATCACGAAGGTCAATCTCTCAGCTTCTAGTCTTAAGAGAACAAAAAAAAGAAAAAACTGATGAAGGTACTTATGATTTTGTTTCTTCAATGCATACGAGCCACAACTTTAAGCAGAGTACCGCAGACATGCTAATTTAGCCGCTTGACTGTGTGCGCGCATTGAATAAACACCCTTTAAGCGTAACTTCAGAGCATTCCGGAGATAGATTGTTCCAGGGCCCCTCACTCTACATATAATATCAAGAATCAAGAATAATTTATTTTCCTCAAATGTAGGTATAAACAATACAAAGCTTACAATAATTCCATTTTATACCAACAATTTACTCACACAAAGCGAAAACAATAGGGCCTCAAAGGCAAGCCTGTTATGAGGTTCCTTCATATTTAATAGCATAACCTGCTGTCATCAGAATTAAATAATGGTATTATACTCTTTAGATATAATCAGTGCAGTCTTAAATAACAATTTGTCTTTGTAAAACTCAAACTAGACACAAATAGATAAATACAATTTATACAGGGTGTACATAAAGTCCTGCACGGGTATAATATTTTCTGAACGATAACAGATAAATCAACAAGATTTGGTACATCAATACTACACCTAAAAATGTACTTTTTGAAGGAACTATCAGTTTTCTGTAATATCATGGGGACGTCCCGCAAGGAGTCGGAAGGAAATCTTAAATAGGAGCATAGGTCATTATGCACATCATTTTAAAGGGCTTATCTAGCAGAGTTTAATGCCGAAAACCGCATTCAAAAAGATTGATCCAGTACAAAATGGCGGCTGTTCAAAGGTTTTACTTGGTTACATTTTATTAGTAGCCATAACCCCAGTAAAGCAAAACTGCAACCAAACGAATACTGCAGCTAACTACTATATTATGCTTGTCAGTTGTACAGAAGTGAATTATGACGTTAGTTATCCTCAAGGGTTACAAATTTGGTCCTAATATATTGATAATGGGGAAAACCTGATAACAGTAACGATTAGAAATCTCTTATCTTTGGGTCGCAGTTAGGACTTTCCTATTAGCCAGTCTATTCTGTAATCAATATTGTGTTTTCGGACGAGTGTTCATTTATGCTGAATGGAAGCGTAAACAGGCACAATTGCCGTTACTGGAGTAGCGAAAATCCTCACTGGATACGGGAGGCACATACGCAGTATCCACTAAATGTCAATGTCTGGCTTGGTGTGATAGGTAACCAGTTGGTGGGTCCTTTCTTCATTGAAGGAAATTTAAATGCAATATCGTACCAATGTTTGCTGGAAAATGAAATTACACCAGCACTTTGAAACATGTTTGGAGAACATTTCCAGAATATCTGGTTTCAACAGGACGGAGCACCCCCACACTACGGCATCGACGTAAGAGCCTATTTAAACAATGTTTTTTGGCAAAGGTGGATCGGAAGGCGGGGGACTGTAGAATGGCCAGCACGTTCACCAGATCTGTCTCCATTAGAATATTTTGTTTGGGGTTTCCTTAAGGACAACGTCTACAAAACTAAGCCTCAAAATTTAAATGAACTGAGACAAAGAATACTTCAAGAATGTAAGACGATTCCTCAATTTTATCTGCAAAATTCTGTTAATAGTTTTTAAGTGCGTCTTTCCAACTGTCAAATAACCGAAGGTGAACAATTCGAACATTTACTCTGAAAAAAATTCGGTAATTAAACATATTTTTTAAATAAAACATTTGAACAGCCGCCGTACTGGATCAATCTTTTTGAGTGCGGTTTGCGGCATTAAACTCTGCTAGATAAGCCCTTTAAAATGATGCCCATATTGACCTATGCGGGATGGACAGCACTACTAAAACAAGAAAACTAGAATAGCCTACTATAAATAGACTGGCTAATAGGAAAGTCCTAACTGCGACCCAAAGATAAGAGATTTATAATTGTTACTGTTATCAGATTTTCCCCGTTATCAATATATTAGGACATAATTTGTAACCCTTGAGGATAACTAACGTCATAATTCACTTCTGTACAACTGACAAGCATAATATAGTAGTTAGATGCAGTATTCGTTTGGTTGCAGTTTTGCTTTACTGGGGTTATGGCTACTAATAAAATGTAACCAAGTAAAACCTTTGAACAGCCGCCATTTTGTACTGGATCAGTCTTTTTGAGTGCGGTTTGCGGCATTAAACTCTGCTAGATAAGCCCTTTAAAATGATGTGCATAATGACCTATGCTCCTATTTAAGATTTCCTTCCGACTCCTTGCGGGACGTCCCCATGATATTACAGAAAACTGATAGTTCCTTCAAAAAGTAGATTTTTAGGGGTAGTATTGATGTACCAAATCTTGTTGATTTATCTGTTATCGTTCAGAAAATATTATACCCGTGCAGGACTTTATGTACACCCTGTATAACAATACAATACAAACAATTTATATAACAGATAAAATGACCAAAAACAATAAATAATACGTTTATCACCTAATAAGTTATATTTAATTCAGCAGATATTCTATGTTGCTTATGGTAAACAGCCATATTTTTTGTGTATGGTTTGTGCCCATATCAATTTTCACTGATTGGTTAAGAGGACTCGCCCGCATTGGTGAAGTCGGAAACAGATGTGTTAGATTAATGATTACGTCTTAACAAACAGACTTAAATTCGAGTT
Organism: Homalodisca vitripennis; assembly: GCF_021130785.1. Lineage (NCBI taxonomy): Eukaryota > Metazoa > Arthropoda > Insecta > Hemiptera > Cicadellidae > Homalodisca > Homalodisca vitripennis. The sequence goes on from NC_060215.1 coordinate 144,191,579, forward strand.
CCTGGTATCGACGCATTCCTCGCATTCAACACTTGATTATTTCATTTCGTTTTTTTCAATTTCCAACCATAAAATTTAAGGTGGGTTGACCGCAGTAAATTTACTGAAATTGGTGAATTTCACATACTATATGTGAGTAAGAAATGATTATATTTAAATTTGATTACTAAGAATTTAAGATTTAGATGTTGCAAGTGGGCCATATTCAATATAACCGATATATTAAATATTGCCATATTTACTGTAATTCTACCGTAGGATTCGTCAACCACTATAATAAATATCTGAAGTGTCTGCAAGGACTGTCCTAACATTGGGTCTTACGGGCAAAGCGTAGCGTAGAGCCCGTAAACAACCTGCTTGAGTAATAATTTCTCAGTATGTAATACACGGATAGAACACTAAGTTTCTGGGTAGGTCTTATTCTCTTCTACAGGTATAAAGCGTATCCTCTTCTTTACAACTGAATAAGAGGGTAGACTCCAGTTCTCGAAACGTAGTGTTCTAACCCTATAACATATTACATTGGTAAACGCCTGATATCCTGTTTTCCTTCCACACCATTCATTTCCAAGAATAAGTTTTAAAAAAAGAATAAAAACTAATGAGTGAGCCTCCACTTCGTTTTTTATCTGGGTAGTTGATTGTAACATTTTAGGGGCTCAATGTAGGTAAATTGTTTTTAATAATATATGTAGGTATGCGTCAACATTTGAATGACACATTTAAGATACTTTTGGTATATGGTACATATAATAATTAAATGAGAGATCACTTCAGGCAATGAAATATATTGTTATTATCTCTACCCTAACCCTTACCTGTAGTAATCTTCCACTACATGCACATGTCATTTACATCATTACACAGAACTTAACTAGTTACAGCCATATCATTTAGTAAAATTAGTATTTAATCAAGCAGGCCTTACTGTAGATTTCAGTTTGGATTCGGAAAATGTATTATCTTCTTCATCTTACTAACACTAATATTGCATAAATTAAAAACTGTTATCATTACGCGTTAAGGACTTTTTGATATAGACATTATAGAAACACTTCAAATGGTCCTTTTGGTAAGAACTTATATTGTCTGGTGTTTTCAAGTTAAAACAGACAGGGCAGCCATCTTGTATACATTACCATTGCAAGAAGACAGGGTTAGTTATGTAGAGCCCCCTCTAATTCGTATCGTTTAAATGCTGTGTGTTAATCTCTTTCAGAATCACGTTCTCTGTGTAGTCTGCTAAGACAGTATTCATCATGTTAACGCGAACTTAAGTACTATAAGTATTAATAACAAATTATTATCAATAAATCCAAATATAATTTCTTTCATCCACCAGTTTACTTTGCGCACACTAATTTATAATACAAACTAAATTCTAATTAAGCTCAAATTATTGAGCTTTCTAAACAATAATGATTCGACCATTGAACAATATAAACTCAAGTGCGGGCAAACTTGTACAAGCGTGTGCCTCCTAAATGGGATTTCCCAATTGAACTTGTTCTTCAGCGAGCTTTAATCGAATTAATCAAAATATTCCGTTATTAGTCGAGCGTTTCTCTATAAAAGCGGCTTCTCAGAACAACTCGAGTATTTTAAAAGTAATGACAATTATCCTTTTGAATTTAAACTAAATATAAATACTTAAATAATTGTAAATCGTCAATTTTCTCTCTTACCTTGACTTTAAAGGCAGCCTCCTTGAATGATCTTAGATACAAGGGAGGGAGTTGTTCAACTTCAGGACAAAGTAAGAAAAGCGTCTCCTCCCTATCTCGGCCTTACTCGATGGAGGTGAAGCTGATTGTCCTGTCGGGTTCTGCGATCACCAACCTCGCCACGGTACAGGAGTCTCTCTACCAAGTACCGCTGTTCCTGAAGCGACAGGACGCGGTGGATTAGGTAGCAGGTCTGCAGCCTGCATACGGTTTCTATATGCAATAATCCTGCAGCCCTTCGATGGGCAGAAAAGTGGTCATATTTACGTAAATTGTAAATAAAACGGACAGCCGTGTTCTGTACTGTTTGAATTCTGCCAATATCTGCCCTCGAAATGCTGTTACCGTATGCAGGATAACAATAAAAAACACGGATAAAATTAAAGATTGTGTCAGGCGGGTCTTTGCTATCTGTGGCAAAACCAACCTGTGCCTCTGCATTCCTCTTTAATGTGCGAAAGTATCTTGGAAACGATTGATATCTTATCACACATCCCTTCGATACGATATAGCGTATGGAGCTGTTAGTTCTGATAATCTCGCCCCTGCCTCGTCTTCATAAGCATACCCTGAATAATAATACACTTACACATCAAAGGATGTTAAGTATCATTGTATCACGTTTCCTGAAATATTCAGCCACGGCTGTCTAAATTTCAGTGTTGCTAATGTTCAAACATCTTTCCTCTGGAGCCTAAATTTGAATATGGAACAGCTTCCCGTTTTAATACTATGAAAACAAGATGTGGACGAATGAGATTATAGTAGGTTAGATAAGATTAATGAGATTAAAGTATTCTTGATGCTTTACCTGAGCAAGTTTAGGCAAGGTCACAAGGTCTCGATGTAACACCACAGTTACTGTAACACTACTGTCATCCCAGGTAACACCTCGATCGAGGATCAGCCTTAAGATTTTTGTGAATTCTGTTTCTTCTCGGTTTCTTCTTTTTGATACTATATGCATCTAACTTCTGCAGCAATAATAATATAATAATACATACGCACAGTCAATAACCTTGGAAAGGTCTAGTAATACGCTAAGCACATTCCTCGTCGCCTCCTCCAGACCATCTACAAGTGTTCCACAAGATTTTGTATAGTATTAATATTTAATATGTTACTAAGAAAATCGAACCTGTTACTTGAGGTTTGTTTAGCTATCAAAATTTACTTATTGATATCGTACAATTACGGACTCTGTATTGACATTGATAATTTTTCAAGGTCATTCCCTTTTTTAAGCCTTTTTCTGCACATCCTAATGGGCCACTGGCCCGTTTTTAGGATCTTATCAAAGAGAATAAGGAGGAGAGTTCACGCAGTACTCAGCATTAGACTCATTATATGAGGTGAAAATAAGTATAACTTATCCCGATTTTATAAATATTCATAATGAGAAGTTTTTATAAAGAGTGGTTAGTTACTTTTGTAATTAATGTCATTATACGAGCAGCGTTTCGGCAACCATGCAGACATTGTAGGAGTAGCGTCAAACCAGTTTTACTGAATGTTCCTGCCTACTTTTTTGTGCCCAGTCATAACGACGATTAAAAACAATTGTTAAATGACTTGCAGCTTCTGAGGGGGTTTCATCTAATTTCCCGTCAACTTTACCCTGCACCCTAATATCGAAAATTAGGGTATTCTGCTGGTTACACTGCTAATAATTGTCTAATCTGTTTTGGAAAAATTTAATTCTTTTAAGAGATTTTCTACTTTCAGAGTCTTTAGTGTATCTAATCACATTTTGGTAACTATAGTATTTTTGTAAGTTTTAAAAAAATCGTTTGAAATTTTAATTGTTTGTTGTTATAAAACCTTTAATATTCTCTAGAACTGTCTTGATATTTTTTGGATCCACATTTTTTGGAGAGATTTTCTTCTTCTTGAATGGCAATCAGATGTAATGCGATTAAGATGATTACCATTGCCCTATTCCGATGGAAAACGAAAAATGATTTCCCGTTCAGGTCAAAAATAAATTTGGTAGATACGGTGTTTTGTATGTTTTTTTTAAGAAAAGAAATTTCTATCCATAAATTAATGTCCCATTAAAAACACGAGTTTAGGTAGCTAAATAATACATTTTAAATACTGGATACTATTTTTACCCAAAATTATGTGTAAATTGTATCATCAACACATAACCGATTTCACATACGAGAATGTTCATTTGGATTCTTTAATTTACAAGTAATGACTACAGAATGATCATGGATTTTCTTTGGCTAATGAAATAACTTTTTTGCATTAGAGTTCATTTATTTATTCCAACGGTCCCCATCACTTGAACTGCGAGATTTATATTTAATGCAAGTGTTAAGAGACGAGGAAGGTGTTAAAGTCGCACTTAACTTGTTCTTCAACTTGAGTGTTGTGAGAATGTGTCGACTGAGTCTGAATGTGGTAGTGACACGGCTGACAGCAACTGCTGCCACTGCCATGTGCAAACAGGATGTGCTGAGTAGTGATATGTGACTCGCCAGTGCCGTAGTTAGAGGTTCAAAGGGGGGGTTTCAGGGATGGCGACTTTCCGATATATGTTACTTCCAATAATTCCGTTACTTCTGTTAATGGATTTTAGATTTGTAAAACTTTTTTGAATTTTAAACTCACAGCTCTCAAAGATAACTTCACTAAATACAGAAAAAGTATAAAAACGTGTTTGGACCATTCTACGAGAGATTAAATGCATTTAAAAAGGAAATTTGGGCAATTCTGTAATCAAACCTACATAAAAACTGCTGAGAATAAAAATGTAAAATGTTTACTAAATATACATGATTTGAACCTTCATGGATTCACATGTTCTTCTTTCATTTGTTGCTTAAAGGAATTTTATTTTTAATTCTATACAATATAAGAAAATTACATATTCATTTCTTTTAAGGAAACTGAATTTTTTTACGGAAAAAACACGTGTAAATCCTTGAAGCTATAATAGTCATATTTGATGTACATACAGTAAAAATGTCACATCCTTAAGCCATAATTACAAGATGTACTAAAATTTGGTTCTAGTGAAATAATAAAGAAATAGATTTTTCAGGTCTATATAAATTTGACCTTGAAAAGCTGAAACTAAAGTTTTATTGACCGATTAAAAACAATTATTCCAGCAAAACCCTATTTCACCAACCTAAAGTGAAATAATGCAGGCATAGATTTATTTTTACTGGAAGTTATGTATTATGAAAAGTGGTTTGTGCTTGTGAAACAAGGAATTCTGTAAAATAGTTGCATTTAAAACGTAGTTGAGCGCGTTCATATAGAAAGCTGGAGTGACCGTCGGAGTCACTATATATATATATATATATATATATATATATATATATATATATATATATAAATATATTATAGAGAAAATTAGATTATATGTTTTGGTCGTGGCATTGGGACAGATAAACTCAACAGTGGCGTCAGAAATATAATTGATTAGACTTGAAAATTAATGCCCTTTCACTTATAAAACAAATATAAACCAGTAATAATTGTATTTAACTTTTGAATCTATTACCCTTAGGCACTGAGATAATAAGTACCAGATATATGTCTGCTTCTGTTTGAAAACTACATATGTGTAGCGTTTTTAAAGCTACATTGATTTATTTTTTTAATTAAAACTTAAATTAAATAAAAATTTTGGGATCGAAATATTGGGATTTCTGCAATTCAGATCCCAATATAATAAGTACTAGATATATGTCTGCTTCTGTTTGAAAACTACATATGTGTAGCGTTTTTAAAGCTACATTGATTTATTTTTTTAATTAAAACTTAAATTAAATAAAAATTTTGGGATCGAAATATTGGGATTTCTGCAATTCAGATCCCAATATTTCGATCCCAAAGTTTTTATTTAATTTAAGTTTTAATTAAAAAAATAAATCAATGTAGCTTTAAAAACGCTCCATTATCATACCACCACGCACACTCATAATCTATGATTGCGAGTTGTAAGCTACCGGTCATCTGTATGACAGACACCTCGTCTTCTCAGACGCTCGAAACCTAGCCTGTTGCAGAGGCTAGGCCCGAACCCCTTAATCATTGAGATCATGGGGTGGCACAGTCATCACGGTATCTGAGGTAAGTTAATACCATACAGATGACCGGTAGCTTACAACTCGCAATCATAGATTATGAGTGTGCGTGGTGAGTCCGTAATATCGCACCATAAATGCCTTCACTAAAAATTCTACGCCATTCTATTTTGAATATTGTGTGCGAAGTCGCGGGTTAACGGCTAGAATTATTAATAATTCACTATTTATCACATTTTTGTTTAGTAAACATTATATTTTATTTACACTCTAATCATATAGGTTAACAATGTATTTGAAGAGTCGAGAGAGATCCACCAAATCTTATAGTATACTACCAGAATTATACTACTAAATTGAGAGAACAGACCTATTTACCCTGTGTAAATCTCCCTTAGGGCTGATCACAACTCACTCTATCTGTTTACACAGAGGACGCCTTCCTACTCCTGATCATTACAATGTTAAAGTTCCCTCAAACCGAGAAAGACGCACATCGGTTCTTGAAACAACGGCAAAGAGTATTAATTACACGCGTTGTGGCCATCCCCTATCCTGGTATATTTTATATTTTAGATTCAAGGAAGCTGATGATTTTTTATTACTTAATAGAGTTAAATGTATAATTTATTGTTAAATAATTGGAAAAAAATCAAATTAGTCATCAAAGTACAGTATGGCAGTGTTAACATGCAGAGTGGGCAGAAGTTCCCAAATCACAAAAATTTAATGGCATCTAAAGAAACTGAAAAACGTTGCTTTATATATGGACATGCAAATAGCAAAAGCAAGCAAGCAAACTAAAACAGTGCGAGGGGTTTAACTGCGAATTAGATTGCCTTAAATGATGGCAAAGAAAGATTTTATTTAAAGTTCTATCTTAAAAGGACATCTTGATGAGCATAAAAAATATTCTGGAAAACTTAGATTCTCAGCATTTATTCTCTATAAACGTGTACAGTCTATACATTTCATCTAGAATTAGGTATAATGCCTTATTACGGAATGTTTTTGAGTGATATACACTCTTAATCTGGAATTAATTTATGTATTTCTATTTGAACTAAGCAACCTCGTTTTCCATACATATTTTTTTTTTATTTCAAGTATTTTCGCCTTGAAATTACTTGAAACGCCTGTAAATTATTCTATTGAGTAAATACAGACACTCAGTCATTATCCAAAGCATCATAGGACACGGAAAGGGTAAATTGCGAGTATTGGCTAAATAGAAGGCTTGCATTAAAATGGAGGAAACAAAACTTTACCGGGCATTTCCCATCGTTCAGCAGTACAAAACAAATCAGTAACACTACGTTTCGGGATCTGCAATCTGATCTCTTTCTCAGGTGGATAACCTACCTAACATAACTAGAATGTTGGCAATTTAGCATATATGTGTCATTTCAGTTCATCCACAATTGGCATTTGAATGTACAAGTACTTTTATCTCAATAATAGCATTTATGAACAATACTGCATTTAAGGTCATCCATAAACAATACTAATATATCATTTGATTTCATTTTAATTTCTGCCTGTATGTCTGACTGTGTGTCTCTTAACACGATATCTCAAAAACAAAATGTCCGACAGATTTTAGATCTTTCATGAAGCTTCATTTCTATATCAGCGACACTGAGTTCAATGATGGTGCATGTGACTCCTTGTAATTTGGCTGAGCGTTAGCGAATATTTTTACATTGATCTTATGGGTAACTGTAGTGAGAATGAGAAAATAGCAGAAAAAAATGTAAACAATCTGCTTGCAATCATATTAAATTTTGAGATATGCCTTTTTATTCATGGATTAAAAAGAAATAGTAACGTAGTAGAAAGTCAGTTTTTAATGTCGCTGACAAGATTTTATTTCAGCACACTATTGCGTTGTAATGCCCTCCCTTGATGGCCGGAACTGTTATTGTTTGAACATTGCTATGAAGCTTAACTTAATGGAAAAAGTTTGAATGTATCATGTAGCAAGATATCTCAAGAAATAAGTCTTCCGTAGACTTTGTTGCATGAAACTTCTAATAGACAAGAATGTTTGCTATGATGGTGCATGTCCAACCAAGGAATTTGCCTGAACGTAATGTTTGTGTGTCAATTTCTACTCTGTACGATTTTCTGTTTGACTGTTTGTACGCAGGATGACCTAAGAATTAAATAAGTTATATCTTAGAATGCATGCAACCATAGCGAGCCTACACGACACCTGGTGTGGCGTACCCCTAACTTGTAACAATAGATAACGGACATTTTAAGAATGAATTACGCAAACATGACGCAACATTTGGGAATGCCGATAGCCGAGCGATCTAACACGTTGTACTTTGAGTCTGAGTTAGATATAGCGCAGGTTCGAATCCTGTCTGTGACCGAAGCACTTTTTATCAGTACCATCGACCTTGTACTGTATCGACTCTCCCCCTTATTCTGCTTGATAAGATCCTCGCACAGGCCAGTGGCCCATGAGGACGGGAAGAGTAAGGCTTAAAATGGGATCGGCTTCTCCTTAAAATAAAAACATTACAAAAACAGTTAAAATTAACAACTTATTGTACAGATTGTACAGAATTAATAGTCTACTCAATTCAATTATATAGTACATTGTTATAGCGTTGGTATTTAAGTCTTGCTCACGTATTTCACCGTGTAAAACTATATTCATCACTACTGTTATATACAAAGAAATTTTAAAACAACTAAAATAATATAAAATATTTTGTATTGAAAAAATGCAACATAGTTGCACCTAAGTGACGTCATGCGTACTACCAAACAAGTTTTCGTCGAATGTATCACCACACCCTTGTCACCTTACATCATGGCAGTGACGTACTGCTGCAGCTGTCACTGATATATCACTAATTGCAGGTCAGGAATTACTGGAGCTGCACTGATTCATACTTAATTGCTTTTAAGACACAAATTGGCAGTGATGAGTAACTGCAGCTGTCACTGATATATCATTAATTGCAGTTCAAGAATTACTGGAGCTACACTGATTTATGTTTAATTGCTTTTAAGACACAAATTGGCAGTGATGAGTAACTGCAGCTGTCACGGATATATCATTAATTGCAGGTTAAGAATTACTGGAGCTACACTGATTTATACTTAATTGCTTTTAAGACACAAATTGGCAGTGACGAGTAACTGCAGCTGTCACGGATATGTCATTAATTGTACTTCAAGAATTACTGGAGCTACACTGATTTATATTTAATTGCTTTTAAGACACAAATTGGGATTGACAAGTAACTGCAGCTATCACGGATATGTCATTAATTGTACTTCAAGAATTACTGGAGCTACACTGATTTATATTTAATTGCTTTTAAGACACAAATTGGGAGTGACGAGTAACTGCAGCTGTCACGGATATGTCATTAATTGTACTTCAAGAATTACTGGAGCTACACTGATTTATATTTAATTGCTTTTAAGACACAAATTGGGAGTGACGAGTAACTGCAGCTGTCACGAATATGTCATTAATTGCAGTTCAAGAATTACAGGAGCTACACTGATTTATACTTAATTGCTTTTAAGACACAAATTGGCAGTGACGAGTAACTGCAGCTGTCACGAATATGTCATTAATTGCAGTTCAAGAATTACTGGAGCTACACTGATTTATACTTAATTGCTTTTAAGACACAAATTGGCAGTGACGAGTAACTGCAGCTGTCACAGATATATCATTAATTGTAGTCTAATACTTACCTGCGTAGAACTAACTTATCTCATTACTATTAAAACATTTGTGTATTTATTTATTCTTTGAAATATCAACAATTACGAATCATTGTATTCATAATTTGCATTTAGAATTTATTTTCAATAACAATCATAACAAAGTATAAACAATTAATAATATCAATTAATATAATTATTTATACCAGATCCATCATTTAGTATAATAGGGACTCTAAGAAAAACAGATTAATGCAGCTACAACGAAACAAACAACACGACAACAACCAGTCATATTAAATTTCATTTTCCGTAACAATAGTTTTATTGCAATTTTAAATCGTTTACAACTCTTAGAATTTTTTATATTTTTTGGTAGCTAACTGTAGGCACATAAAATTCCAGAGTTCTACTTCCATATTTATTGCTGAATTTAGGTACAACAAGATAGTTTTTTTCTCACCGAGTAAGTACGTGTGTTTTTTATTTTAAAGTGTCAACTCTTAATTAATTATCAAAAATTTTAACAATCTGTCTATTTGTAATCGGTTGAAGTATTGGATAACACCATTATCTGGTAAAACTTTCAAATTATTTGGGATTACACGTATCTGTCTTTGTATGTTTTCCATAATCTTTAAGTTTTTCAATACTTGACATTATTTCTGAAAAGTCAAATCTCTGAAAACCCACTGATTCATTAAGGTTGGGGAACCTAGGGTTTCATCTGCTTTATTAACACTATAAGAACCAGATTTTTTACTATTACGTTTTAAACAACACGAACTCAATTTTGCCTCATCCCTCATTTTGGAAAGAATGTGTCCCTTATTCCTGCACAGTGGTAGTGGTATTTTCTATTACAGTCATCCTTAGAGCATTTTATTAAATTTTTGGATTCCAATATAAGATCCTAACACTGCTCACAATTCATGCTTGAACAAAATTAAAATTAACATTTTATGGAGCTAACAAGGACAGGTCCACTGATAAGAGCAATGCACTGATAACACATCCACTCTCTATAACTGCTGGACTAAGACTGACGTAAATTGACAGTTGTAACGATTTGTATGGGTTTTTGGAAGCAACGGATCACCGTGCAGGACTAGGCTTGTAGCCGCCTGCACGATGAAGGCCGTGGAGCGACCATAATCCTAATTACACAATATCCTCCTGCCAGCTTTGATAAGTATTTAAAGTTATAATTTAAGGACGAATCAGTAAAAGTAAATCGTAAAACAATTTATCAACCGCCAAAGATAATTTACACATATCAACACCAACCCCACGCCGACCTCCCATCACGACAAAACCCGCCCCAACATACTAACAATTTAGAATTTACAATCACCCCCTCTAATTTTCCGGCTCCTAACCCCCCCCCCCCTTGATTATTAAATCAATCCATAGTGTAACACACAATACCACAAACAAATAATTTAACTAAGGCTTGCGACAGGTAAGTAAAATCTCCGTCACCGCCACTCGCCGATCAGACGTCTTCGCTCTTCCGTCACTCAATCTAGACTCCCTTATCAGACCACCGGTCCTTCATCAGCACGCGGCTTATCAGAAAGACCGTTCCTAACCGTTGATTCGGCGGTCTGATATATGTGGTGGGCAGTCACCACAATCTCCCTCACTAAAGGAAAAAAATGGGGAGGAAGTCGGAAGGAAGAAACATATAGTTAATAAAAATTTCAATTTGGAATATCCAAAAATTTTGGGTGCTCTCCACCAATCGAAGAGCGGGTGACGACAGGAGGACCAATTACGTATGAACAAAATAAAAACAAAATCCAACTGTTGGTCTACTCTTGTACTAGTCACCCTTCAAGTAATGACCGAATAGGCGATCGCACCTACCGTTAATATTTTGTATATATTCTAAAACAACGGGAAAATGTCACACACCCACCCCCCGAACAGGAAAGAGTTCGATACAATCAGAAAGTTGTTATGTGATGTGTAGTGTATGTGAGGGATTAGGATTGAATTTTGGTCATCCTGAAAATAAAATTGCATGTGGATTCCGTGCGGAGAGAGTGGTTTACACGCCTGGTTTTTGGCGACCTTATAGGTTGTCTTTGTTCTGCTTGCATTCGATGTGCGTATACAGTCCTGTGGGTTTTAGCGATACTTCTAGTGAAGATAGTGTCTTCTTCCAGAGACGAGAGTTTTTTGAGATAATGTGTTTTTGCGCTTACACTGTGGGTACGTCTCTTCTTTAGATGTTGCCGTTCTTGATGCGATGACTTCATTTGCAATTGCAGTGACAACACTGTTTCTTCACATGGTATGTATAGCTTTCAGTTATCCAATGGCCATTGTCAGGGTGGAGAGTTTGGTAAGGGTTAATTTATATGGAAAGTGCTCGGAATACACATGCGCGTATTTACAAATATTCATATATTCTTAAATTAGGAATTAATTGGAATATGATAGGATTTTGACGTGTCGTGTGGCGAAGTATTGTAGTATTTTTAGTAATGAGGTAGTATATTTTAAATTAGTGTGTGACATTGCCCATGTTCCCGCAAAGCTAAGGTGCGTAATATACGGCGAAAAATTTTGGGGTGGTCGTCCGGCTGGATCATAACTTGCTTATGCGATATCCAAAAATAGTTCCGTTATATAAAAAAATAGATCCACTTTACGATTAACGGTCGGATACACGAGTATATAAATAAGCACACAAATAACAAAGGTATCCCTAACAAGGAAAACATACATTAAGGTATAATAGTGAAATGACAAGGAAAGGTATTTTTAAATATTCCCATTTACAATCAACACCTAACTCATATATTCGCTTGCACAAAATTCACGTAGAATGTAGACGGTGTATATATATCTAGCAATAAATAACATTTAATTATTTAAAAAAACATAGATATTGCAACTTAATGTTAGTTTGATCACATTAAATTTGCAAAATTCACACACAATACACCTACGAGCAGCATACGATGCTACGAGTAATAACGATCATTGTATTTCATACGATTAATGCATTACCATGTTTATATTCGTAACTCGTCTGAATAGTTTAAGACAGGATAAACCTGTCTGTTCAACATAACTAAATCAAATCCTAAACACAACATATATTACAACATAAATTACACAAAATGGCACAAAATTATTTTTAGTTTTGTACAATATGACTCCTACAGATTTCCCTACATTTTGGTAAGACGTTAGTAAGTTGTTAGTAAAAGTAAAGGATAGAATAGAGATGTGTAGATTTTCTTCTTGTCTGATTGTGTATATCTATGGAGAAGAAAAAATTAATTTGACCATGTGATCAACATGTTCAAAAGAATCTATGCATTTCCTGGTTGATAAGCAATCCGGTAAAAGGATGCGCACTAAAAATATAATAAAAAAATGCATCTTTACCACAGATTATTTTACCCAAAAGCTACGTAAAATTGCAATATAGAAAGAATTTATGAAAAAAATTACAATATACAAAGAACCCACCAACCGAGGAAACTCAGACTTCATCTCCATAGTGTGTTCAAAGTGTATATTTAGATACTCCACCAACGATCAACCACAGACCACTGTAGGGAAGCCCTCATAGAAAACTCCGTCAGACTCAGCAGCCGTGCAAGCAGCCGCTAACAGAGGACCCAAAAGTGTAATAATGTGTAAGAAGAATGTTAGAGTGTGAAAGAAGAGGAAAAGAAACATTGAACTAATATCACCTAGGGAGAATTGTGTAGGAATATGGTCGCTTACCACGGACTTAATATTTAGGCATGAAAAACTTCTTTAATTGAGATACATGAGCCTTTCTTATAAACTTCCCATTTGTAGGATTGACGAGTCTAGCTGTGACAGGTGATGTAAAGCATTCCACCACACAAGGTTTGGACCACAGGGGGAGCAGTTTACTGTTGATGTTCTCAGCAGCTTTACTAATTGGATTATTTCGAAACATAACCCAGTCACCCTGTGAGATGTGGGTAGTTGTCCTACCACCGTTGTATAAGCGTTCCCTAATTGACCTAGCTATTTTTAAGTTTGAGAGTGCATTGTGCCAACGCTGTTGCATTGTTTGTAGCGGTTCTTGCGCCAGTAATGAATCGAGATTCCATGCCAATTCGAGTGGATGCTGTATTTCCCGGCCTAGAAATACGCTAGCTGGAGTTCCTTTAGTGCTTTCATGTGATGCTGAGTTAAAAGCTACCTGCAGCCAGTGAATGTTCTCATCCCAAGTCTTGTGGTTATGTCCGTGAAAAATTCGTAGTGCCACCTTAAGATTTTTATTAACCCGCTCAGCATGACTAGGATTCGGGTAGTAAGCAGAAGTGTAAATATGTTGGATACCGCAAGTCATACACATGTCTGCCATATGTCTAGATTTAAACTGGGATAAGTTATCTGAAACTAAAAATTTTGGGAACCCAAAAAGAGAAAAAACGTTTTTAGACAAAATATCCACTGTAGTTTTTGCTGTAGCATTTCTAGCTGATAACAGAATAACAAACTTGGAGAACGCATCAACTACCGTCAACAGATATTGGTTGCCTTTGTTTGATCTAGGAAGTTTACCAATGTGATCTATGAATATCTTTTCAAAAGGTCTTGTAACTACTTCCGATGCAAGTTTACCCACTCTAGAGTTTTGAGCCTGCTTGGAACGTTGACAAATTTGACATGATCTTACTCGGTCTGGTATTATTGTATCAAGTTTTTGGGCCCAAAATATTTTAAGAATACGCTTTTGTGTCTTTTTAATGCCTAAGTGAGCTGCAGTTGGGGACTCATGATAATATTTAATAACCATATCGATGAGTTTGTAAGGTAATACCACTCTAGGTGTATGTCTGTCCGACATTTTGTACATCAACACTCCCTGACTAAGTTGATAGTTAGTGGGCCTATTACTCGACTTTATTATCTTTAAGAGATCAGGGTCTTCACGTTGATGAGTACCAATATCTTTAAACATTTCTGGGAATCCTGCCAAGAGTGCCACTTGTGGTAAGGTGGATGGCTTTTCCGATGAATTATTTGCGTGCACTTCAGTTGGTTCACTGTTTTCGAACAGGCGCGATAAACAATCAGCAACTACATTATCCGATCCTTTGATATGTTGTACTTGAAATTTAAACGAATTTATAAATGTAATCCAGCGAGAAATTTTTCCAACTTGACGTGGGTGGTTTAAAAGCCAGGATAATGCCGAGCAATCCGTCTGCAAAAGGAATTCCCTATGTTCAAGATACTGTTTGAATTTGGAAAAGGCAAAGACAACAGCCAGGCATTCAAGTTGAAGAGTGTCATAATATTGCTCATGGTTGTTTAGTGGTCGCGAAGCAAATGCCACTGGCATCAAGTTGCCATTATATTCTTGGCTGAGTGAAGCACCTAAGGCGGAGGTTGATGCATCGGTTTGTAAAACAAAAGATCGATTAAAATCCGGCATTTTCAAAACTGCATTTTATGTCAAGGCTGTTTTTAAAGTTTCGAATGCGGATTGTTGTTCAAGCCCCTAGGTAAATTTTACGCCTTTCTTCTTTAGACTATTAAGTGGTTGCGCTATTTTTGCAAATGATTTAATGAATTTAGAATAAAAGGCTGTCATACCCAAGAATCTATTTAGCTGTTTCAAGTTTTTAGGAGCGGGGAACTCAACTATTGGCTTGCACCTATCCGTGTGAATCGTCACGGTATGATTGGCAAATGTGTGACCTAAAAATTGGATGTGATTTGCTGCCAGGGTCATTTTATCTGGATTGATGGTTAATCCTGCCTGCTTTAGCCGATTTATGACTTCTCGGAGATGGCACAAGTGCTGATCAAAAGTACCGTTTGTGTATATGCACAAATCATCGAAAAAATTGAACACATATTTGTATTTTATATCTCCAAAAATTTGACCAATTAAACGTGTTAGGACTTGAGAGCCGGTTGCAAGACCGAAAGGCAGAAAATTGTACTCAAATTGCCCGAAAGGTAGAACAAAAGCTGTATATTTCTTTGAGTTCTCTTGCAAAGGGACCTGTAAATATGCCTGATTTAAATCCACCAAACTAAAGAAAGTAGCTTGCCCTAATTGTTGGAAAGCAGATTCTATAGTTGGCATGGGAGTTGCCTCAAGATCTATTAATGAGTTAAGCTGTCTATAGTTAATTACCATGCGCGTTTTTCCGCCTTTCTTTGGTACTAAAAATGCTGGCGACGCATAGGGAGACATTGATGGTCTAATCACTCCATTGGCCAATAAATTATCAACATGTTCCTTGATTGCCTCCATTTTAGGTGGAGCAAACTGATAGGGCCTATTTCTAACGATTGTATTAGAATTTAATTTGATTTGATATTCGGCCAAATTTGTACGGCCTAATTTAGTAGTAATTGTTTCTGGAAATTCATTTACTAGTCTTAACAGTTGGTCCGCTTGATCAGATGAGAGGTTTTCCCCTAACTTAATTGGACATATTGTTGTACTTGGTAATTCAGCTGATTGAGCGAGATACGTGACCGAAGGAGTGTCATATGGAAAAGTTAATGTTTTATTTGCCATATTAATGATCACCCTAGTTTTAGTTAGAAAGTCACAGCCCAGAATAATTGGCATTGGTAATTCTGAGGCGACAAGAAAAGGAAAATCCCAAGACAAGTTTGAAATTTTGAAGTGTAATATAACCTTTAAATTAAATATTATATTTTGTCCCGAGGCTGAAATGGCTGACTCATGTATGGTTGAAACAGATTTTATCACCCTTGGTATATTCTTTAAATTCTGAAAACAGGCATTCGAAATAATGGAGAATGAAGAACCCGAATATTGTATGTAGTTGTTCAAAGAATTAATGATTAACTTGCGAAAAATCAAAGGAACTGTACAAAACTGAACTCCCGGGAAAGAAGGAGCTTGAGCCGACTTGGTGAAAGGTGTCTTCACTACTGGCTTGATTTTATCAAAACGGGCGGTTAAAGTTAGAAGAGGGGAGTCTCCGCCCATTAGAACCCTCTTTTGTACTTTAAAAACCCACGTTGAGATTGATTTCTGGAGAATTGATGATGTAGTTGATTCCTATTGTTTGTATTCATATTTTGATAAGGAGGTCTATGTTGAGTAAATTGTCCCGATTGACTGCGGCAGTTATGAAAACTATTTTGCTGATCTTGTATGGGATATCGATTATAAGTTACATTGTCTCTCCCTATTTGTCTATAAGATTGGTTTAGTTGACGTCCACCATGGACCTGTGGTCCAGTTTGTTGATAATACTCCGGTGAATTTAAATTTTGTGTGAACCGGTTTTCCGTATTTTGAATTACTTGTAATCGGGGGGCTAAGCTCAACAATTCAGAAATGGTGGCTGGAGCCGGAAAACCTGCTAATCGAGCTCTGGTTTGAGGGTTAATTCCTGTAATGACAATTTCAAGCATCTCCTGGGGTGAAATAGCCGGTATAAGCAATTCTGCTAACGGTCTGATATCATTGATAAAACTAACTAGTGTTCCATTTTGTTTCTGGGTTCTATATATAAGTTCGACCGTGGCCTGTTGACGAGCTCTAGAAGGCAGAAAAGTATCGAGTACGGTGGTAATTAGAATTTCCGGATGTTTTGATGTTTTGATGAAATAGCTTGTAGCCAGATATTTCTTAATTGACCTGTAGTTTTAGGTAAAATTGCTAATATGACGCTGTCTGGATTAGCTAAATTTAGCATCAAAATTTCCCTAAATTTTATAACAAAATCGAGTAGTTTTCTAATAACTATTCCATCAAGCGATGGTAAAGCTGTAATTAAATCAGTTAACACAGAGGGGAACATTGCGCGTGATGTCGAGGGTGACGGTGAAGTCCCCTGCATCTGCGACAAGGCTGACGCAATTTGGTTTCCCACAGCGGTTGCCGTTGTGTGGACTATTTGCATCCAATCGGTTACGGGACTCTGAATGTCTGTGGTTGTATGGCTAGTAGACGACTCTGTTGGATTAAGAACAGTTGCTTGACAGTTGGCTCCACTGATACGCTCTTTTAGTAGAACACGATTGTTCTCTAACTTAGGTGCTGGAGTTATTCCCCAACATAAGCACTGTTCTTTGGCCTGAGATGCATTTAGTAGATTTACCCAAGCCAGTCCTTTAGGGCGTTTTTCCCATTCATACGGTGGATCAGTGACACTAACGTCTTCTTTGAGGATATCTTCGCACTCTAACATCTTACGCGTATTTATGCTTGACTCAATATAAATAAATTATATCAATTACTAACTTATATCAATACTAATATCACAATACTATGTATTATGTAAAGATGGAGGGGTATTCAGTACCATTGTAACTATAAGGGGGTTAACCAATTAATATTGTTGTATGTTTCATTTTTACTACATATTTGTTATTAATTAATTACTGCAATAATTGAGTGCTTCATTTGATAGTTCAATTTTATTATAGTGGCCAATTATTTTAAGCGTAATATTCAATTGGATAGATAAAAATTATTACATTTAGTAATATTATTACTTAAGGCTTATATATGCATGATATTTTATCTTATAGACACCCTTTTATTACTTACTGGCATTAAAGTATTTTTTTACAGAAAAAAAATAATAACAGTCTGTATATTAAACCTATGAAACATTTAATTCAGTTTTAAAATAACAAGTCTATATTCTATTTTGGCTGGTTTTAATAACTGGTTTCAAGACTTTTTTTAATATATCTTTCAATAACATTGTTAAAAGTAAAAACCCTTCATTGTTAAAATGTACGCTGTCTAGTCTGTCCGAATGTTGGTAAAATTTATGGAATAACTTTCGATTATAAATGACAGTGGGAGTAGGAACAATAATGTTGTTTACCGACTTCAATGAAGATAAAAACTGGTTGAAGGCATTTAATTTATTAACTGTGTGATTGCACCGATTGTAGGACTGTAGGTCCACGCCTAGTTTTGACGAGGGTGTCTGACGTCACTTTTCTGCAGGGTAGGACAGTTAGTCCACGCCGACACCCGTGGACTAACTGTCCTACTTTTAAAAACTGACCTGGCCGTGCATTAGTTTTTATACCTGCGCTCATTCTTCATTGTGATCAGTGATGATTCCATTACACTCGCACAGCGTAGACTGCTAAGGCAGTAAATATTTACTCAAACAAAAACCCAAGCTATCACATATGAAGTAGATTGCTAATTTGAATTATATTTAAACAAATTCCACACATCACTATATTATTATCTGAGTAATTCGGCATTATCCTAATGAATCATAAACATTTACAGTAATTAAGTATTAATTATTCCTCCTCTTGGTCCATAGTTAGTATAGGCCCTAATAATGTATCTACGAGTAGACTCTTCACGTAGTACAAGTTAATAGAATTGTTTTATTAACACTTGATTATTAAAAAAAACCAATAGGTTATATCTAATATATCACATTTATAGTCGTTTAAAATTACTTTAAATAGGTAACGATACGAAAACAAAATATGTTATTACTTTAAATAGTGGCTCTTGCCTATAAATAAAAAATAAATAATAACGAAACGTATTGCCTACAGAGACATACTAGCTTACATAATGCCGCTAACGATAGGTTTTTAATTAACAATATTTCGCAGATATAGAGTATAGAGCTGGAACACTCGTTCAAGTGCTGCAGAATGAGTATGAAGATCCCCTGTCAACCCTTCGTCAAAAGAAACCCGTGAGTCGGACAGTGGGTCCACGATCCCGGCCTGGGACCCACTGTCCACCCCTTAAGAAGTAGGTAGGAAATGCTTCCGGCAGTTTTATGATATGGACCTACAGTCCGTTTACCGATTGCACCGTTGAATACGAGGATAAACCGGAAGCTGAGAGATTAGAATGTGTAAATTTGGACATAGCCGTCGAATGCATTTCAATAGAGCTACAAATTGTTGCTTTAAAATGTCAACAGGCGTGGCGTTCAGAATATCATTTGTGCCGATCAGCAGGAATAGAGGGTAATCAGATTTTAAAAAAGGTCGTTGCGATTTGATTTTATCTTTTAAATCACATACTTTAAGTCCTGAAAAACTAAAATTTGTCTCAACCTTTAATTGTGAACTTTTGAACTTACTTAAATAGAAAGAATAACGTCGGGCTAGTGAGTCACCCATTAATTGAATTACGTGAGAATTATTCATTTAATTTATGTAAGAGCGAGGCGTAGGGCTTTCTAAAAATAGGAGGCAAGAAATATATTAAATTGCATGAGTTATACCGAGTCTAAAATATATTAATTTTAGTTAAAGACAAATCTCTATAACGGGTGCGAATAAGCCATTGTTTAAATCAAACCATTCATTACCAACAGTATGCATATACATAAGAGATATTCCAAACACGCAAATAAACAGGAAAATCTTTAATGTTTAATTTTTAATTTTCATTAATTGTTGTATCATAACTTTACTCGACTTATCGTATAAGTTAATTACTTTTTTAACCCAGTGAAAAAATATCCAAAGTTTCAATATCTACAGATTACAATAAATAAGAATAATAATTATTTAAGTATGTACTAATTAACATGTTACAATTTAAATTCAATAATTCAATTGATTTCAATACTTTAAATAACTCTCAAACACAACTTCCACTTTCTCAAGTGTTTCCTGTCCGAGATTTTCTCACGATAATATGAAAGACCAAAATTTGAAATGAGCGTAATAAATAAATTAAGTAAACTCAAAGCATGTTGTAAAATCCCAGCAGAAGGCAAACAATAGGGCCTACTTCCGGTACTGATAATAAAGCGATAAGATTAGATTTATTTCCAGCAACTATACTACCGCACTATCAGTTAACTTACCTTTTCAAATCTTGCTGAAGAGGATATAAATAATGTAAGCTTTATTGCTATTATAGAGAGACGTAATATATAACTTGTACTTACTAATATTGTAGCATGTTGTAGCTCTGAAAATAACATAATAACTAACTTTAACTGACTACACCCTATCCTGGAACCAAAAATATAATATGAACTCATTTTGCTAGTGGTTTTAAAATTATATCGAATGAATAAAAGTTATAATTTTGATCAATATTAATCTAAAATAAAGTTTTATTGGCCTAATAGATACGATTAAATATATTTCAATGAGAGCTATAATTTTTATTGTTTTCAATCAACAGAATAGTATGAAAATACAATATTGTGGCTTGATATTGCCGTTAAAACATACCTCCCAATTTATTTGTGAAATTACTCCTGTAAATTTAAAATGGTATTTACTGTTATAATCATTAAAGATCGATTTTGTAAACACGGAAACTCTAAAATAATTTAGTATGGTTTGAATAAAAGAGACATTATTGACTGCCAATGTAATAAACGTATCATCAATGTATAAATTAACAAATAGTAATAAATGTATCATTAATTAATCAGTAAAACCACAAAACCAGCCATCTAGTATCCAATATCTATTATAATAAGATGATGATTACTGTGTAATAAGATTAAATTATGTAAAATTTAGTGTTTTCCAAAGCTTGCCTGAATAAAACATACCGTGCAGTGGATATGGGAAAGAAATGAATTTGCAAATGAATGACTTCATTTGAAAATGAAGTATCCTGACATTTACTTATTTTTTGTACATTTTATGTAATTTTATGAATTTTTTTGTATTTTTATAGGTTTTTTTGGATACTTGAAATAAATTTAGCTCAATCCAGTTGTATTCGTTTATATAGCTCTATGCAAACTTTCACAACAATCGCAACTCTGTATTCTTATAGACTAGCAGTACTGTCTGTATATGTACTTATCCAAGCATAGCTGTTGGAATTGAAATTTTGATTTAATTTGAAAATATGCCATTTGAACAATTGTTTTACATTAATTACATATCTGACTATTAGAAGTATTACCAAATATAACCGAAATTAAGTGTTGATATTTAATATTTCATATGTTGGCAAAATAAAAGTTTCTTAGTACAAATTTAAACAAAATAATTTTGTAATGTAATTACTTTTGTTATAATGCCAATTCCCCATTTTTATTAGTTATATACTCGTATATATGTCTATTAAAATATGGCCGAAAACTTTCTAAAATAAATCATTCATAATTAATATGTTTGTAATGCAAAATGAAAGGTTTTTTAATATTAATTTAAACAAAATAATTTTGAAATGTAAGCCAATTCTCCATTGTCGGCGTGGTGTCGGCTGTGTTGGAAACTAATTATATCGATTTTTGTATTATAATCAAAGTAATGAAATACATAAAAATCGTAAGTATGGCTAAATAATTTAATTGCTGGTATGAGATAATTGTTAAACACTAACAACACGGCAATTTAAAAGGCAAACTAATTAATGTTTCGCGATCATAATAATCTGTTGATAATAAAATATTCTTTAAAATAAATAGATTGATATTAGCTTGTTTAGTAATAAGTGTAGAACATATTCAATTTAGAAAATTTATGTAATGTCGAATGATTTGTTTTAGGTTCTATTAAAAAAATTATATAAGATTTGGAAATGAAGTATTAAGAATTTAGTTAACCAAGGATTTTGAAAACAGATGTACTCGTAAAATAATTTGATTCCATAAAATTTATAGTTTTCGCCAGCTACCAATTGTAACGATTTGTATGGGTTTTTGGAAGCAACGTGTCACCGTGCAGGACTAGGCTTGTAGCCGCCTGCACGATGAAGGCCGTGGAGCGACCATTATCCTAATTACACAATATCCTCCTGCCAGCTTTGATAAGTATATAAAGTTATAATTTAAGGACGAATCAGTAAAAGTAAATCGTAAAACAATTTATTAACCGCCAAGATAATTTACGCATATCAACACCAACCCCACGCCGACCTCCCATCACGACAAAACCCGCCCCAACGTACTAACAATTTAGAATTTACAATCACCCCCTATAATTTTCCGGCACCTAACCCCCTCCCCTCTTGATTATTAAATCAATCCATAGTGTAACACACAATAACACAAACAAATAATTTAAATAAGACTTGCGACAGGTAAGTAAAATCTCCGTCACCGCCACTCGCCGATCAACGTCTTCGCTCTTCCGTCACTCAATCTAGACTCCCTTATCAAACCACCGGTCCTCCATCAGCACGCGGCTTATCAGAAAGCCCGTTTCTAACCGTTGATTCGGCGGTCTGATATATGTGGTGGGCAGTCACCACACAGTGCCTATTCACTGCAGCTGACAAGGATATATCATTAATAGCAGCTCAGAATTACCGGCCGTTGCACTGGTATATATTTCATTGCAGTTAAGACATAACTTGACAGTGACGAGTCACTTCCGCTGTCGCGGATATATCATTAATTGCAGGTCAAGAAATACCGGAGCTTTACTGATATATATTTCATTGATGTTATAACATAAATTTGCAGTGATTATATGCAAAGATATATCATTACTTTGTTTGAAGGTTATTTTTGACGATGGAAGGATTGTGCAGGAAAAAGGATTTTTCCGGACATTTGCCATCGTTCAGTGAAACAAGAAATCAGTAACACTACGTTTCGAGATCTGCAATCTGATATCTTCTTCTAACATGTAACTAACTTATTCTTTACCTGAAGAAGAGATCAGATTGCAGATCTCGAAACGTAGTGTTACTAATTTCTTGTTTCACTGAACGATGGCAAATGTCCGGAAAAATCCTGTTTCCTTCATATATCATTACTTGCAGTTAAGAATTAACGGCGATGTACTGATAAATATATTTAATTGCAGTTAATACATAAATTGGGAATTACGAGTCACTGCAGCTGTCAAGGATATATCATTAATTTCAGTTCAATAATTACCGTCGCTGCTCTGAAATATATTTCATTTATGTTAAGACATAAAGTGCAGTGAGGAGATTATTAAAGATAAAGGACAACCCGTGATGCGCTCTAGGAATATTCCGAGGAATTTTGAACAGTCGTCGTCCTCCAGAAAAAATCATCCAATAAAATGTCTAGCTCGTCGTCATTGAAGTTCCCTGGTCGCAACGCAAACTCAGAAATTGTATTTTGAAGAATATGCTTTCAGGCTGATGCTGTTAAAATGCTGGACATAATTGTAGACGCTGATAAATATTTGCTCTTCCAGAATTTAATTTTGAACAGCAAGAAAAAGACTTGAGGTATGATAAAACTTCAGTCTATTGATCATGATCCCTCCAGTCACAAAATACAATTCCTTGTCGGGCACGAATTTAGAGAACAATTATAATAAAGGTTTTTGTGGGTAATACGCGGTGAACCCACTTTATACACCTTCATTCCAACCACAAAAGCAACACTCTAAAATTTATAGTGGGTCGGAGTATTTCTCACTTAGTTATATTCTTTAATGCTTCAGGTTTGCTGTATAGAACCACCAAAAGATGTTCTACGTACTGCCAATAACACTAATTCGACTGTAGACGTTAGTTGAAGAGCCAGATCTGTATCATAGGCTGCCATCTTTTCGATAATTTGATGCGTAATTCTTTGTTGAATTTATAACTTTTTTAGGTTATATGTAAGGTTTTTCTTCTTAAGCTTCAATAATAGTATGATAGTATAAACTTAATGCGAGTTGTTTTGCTTTCTTAAATACTGTTATATGTTTGGTTTTATAGCTATGTTCAGCTATGACCGATGTTTTGTATCCTTACGTTTCCCTAATTTGGTCACTCACTGGCGATTTTTTCTAAACCCAGAACCCAGAACTACAAGGATTTCATGGACTTCAGGTGTGTACAGTGGAATTGGTCGTTCATTGGAGTCCTTCATTGGTGGCTCAAGCAGTCCTTCAATTTTGGAGCCGGTTTCAATACAGCCTTTGATATTGTGTATGTACATCCTATAATATCCTCCTACTCTACCTTTTGACACTTAACAATTGTAGCTTTTTCCGATATATCATCTACTCCTTGAAATCTACTTATTCTTCACTTCTTCCGGTGTGATCTCCTCAAAGATTTCAAGATATTAGTGCGTCGATACAGGTGACAATAGTGATCCATATTGTCGCTCCGTCAGTTTGATCATAAAATTACCGTCAAAAAAGGAATAAGTAGATGAGATAATTTTTTGGTTCATAATTGTATGAATGTTTTGAAATGTTTCCAAAATAGGTTCTTTGGTAAAAAAAAGTGATTTAACTTTAATACTGACAATTATGTAATCTTTTAATTTTACATATGTATGATTTCGAATGTGTCTTGAATGTCGTACATGTGAATCAGTCTTTTTCACGCAATCATTTAACACCTTATAGAATTGTTTGTTACATTACACGTTTAAGAGACAATAGAGCTGACAATAAGTTTCTTTTGAATGCCCTTTTTAGGCAATCCATGCCATTGGTGGTATTGGGTCAAAGTTAATCGAACCTCTCGTTACAGCGTATTAACTGTGACTGTGTTAGAACTAATTGCTCCATTTACTAATGACGTGATACGTTTAAGGTCAGACTTTGGAGACTTCCCTAAGGCTACATTACTGAAAATGGCGATAGTTTCTCGGAAGTCAAGCTGTCAAGGGATCAAACACCTCAAAAAATTGAAAACCTCCGAAAAAATGAATGTAGTAAACATAGTAACAATAGAGAACCAGGTCTTATTAAAAAGTTTAAGAATAGTATCCCTGCAATCGTATTCTCAAAAAACAAGATTAAACCTTCCTCACAACTGAACCTCATCTTTAAATTTCTATTATTAAAATATTAATGGAGCGAGGATAAACCCTCTAAATTGTGAAAAAATCTGTAGATATTTGTTACTACGGAATTGCTTATTTTAAATTCACTTAACGGAACCGAAATTCACTGAACTTGGTTTTCCTTAAACCAGTTCTCAAAGGTTCAGAGGTTTTGTACTAATTGCTTTCAGAGAATATATTCCATGTTCTTCAATACCAAACAGTATATGCAATACTAAATCCATTATTATTTCATCGTGGCTGATTTGCCCTATATTGGTTGGCGTTGCCTAACCACGTTCCTGACATTTATTCATATAAAGACTTTTCTAAAGCTGTGGATGAACCTTACAATTGCCATGAGAAGTTTGACGATGCCTTGTTCCGGAGATTTTAAGTTTCTTTATATGGATTGGTCCATAACATCCCTGCAATCTCTGCTATTCATTTAAATAATCTGTCCTTATGACCTTAAATTCAACTCAATGTCCTCAACAAATATCAAAAAGTCATATTTGATCTCAAGCAATCTTAAATTCTGAGGTATTTCTTGCAAGGTACATCTCCTGCCTTAAGATAGAAATCACCCATAATTTAAAATGCAGTGTCTTATTTATGTAAAAAAAAAATAGTGAACGTAAATATGCCCTGACTTCCTACGGTGTGATCCTCTAAGTGGCAAGCGCCGTCTGAGACGTATGATTCACGCCGCCGCTAAGTGGCAAGCGCCGTCACAGCCGTCGCTTCACATTTAAGGCCATTGCTCCGCAACCGTCCATTATTTTTAGGCCTAGTTTGAACTATCGTATTCTCCATGAAATTTCCTATACATATCATATAGTATAGTGTGTATTCATGTTACTAATGTTTGCTGGCTTAAATGATTCCGACGGTTTTCGTATGACCTGGCGGCAGACGAGAGAACAGCTGTCTACTCGTCTCGTCACTGTTTTGTTTGGCGACTTTGCGTACTGTTATTGTCAGTATATTGTTGTTTATCGCGTTGTTCGAGTTACCGGTAAATGTTTAGGTTATTCATTCGTCACGGGAAATGTTGGGGTACTTTGGGATTATACCGATTACACCAGTATGAGGAACACAAACAAATAAATTTATAGAAAAAAACATTATAGAACGAAAAAGCAACTCTTCAATTACAAACTTACAATGATTATTAATTGTTAATGGGTTTCCTGTGACGCCCAGAAAGGAGCAATATCAAGGATGAGTGAGTCTAGTGGATTTCCGCCTTCAGCAGCAACTGCCGACCGCAACGCATATTTTAGATGTAGGCAACAAGTCATGATCTTGTAAAAAACGAATGGGTAAATCCCAAATTCTCATAGTGTCATCCATCACCAATCTATTACACACACAGTAAAACACGGAAGTACAACAAAGCGACAGACACTTCGGCACGAAAAGTACAAGAATGCGGCGCACAAGCTGAACGGGCGGCGAGAATCTGTAGTCACGTTATCTACTAGATCGCTCGACTTTGACCTCTGTCTAAGGATGGGGAGGGGTTTGCGATAAGACAATCCCTGTTTTATATTTACGAAATATACTGTGCTATGACAAACTAAGCCACTATTATACTATTATAGGCCCTACACTACTGGGAGGAAAAGACAAGCCCATTCTAGTGACTCGGGAGTAAAAAACCAGTTTATACATAGATTTAGTTTTTCCCATATAACTTTTTTGTTCTTGTGAATAGAAAAAAATGTATAAGAAGTAATTTGTTTAGAATAAAATTGTGTATATTCTGTGAATTTGACATTATTTTGTAGCTTCATTAGTTTCAAAGTGACGGACAGTAGAACTTAAAAATTATTTTTTCTACAAAAATTTTTTTACACATCTACAATGATATTAATCTGAAAATATTGGTAAGGCGCCAAATACTATATTTATTCTTATTCTATAATTCATAAGAAAAACAAAAATATATAATGTTGCTAGGTTATCACTTAGATAATATTTTCTAAAAATAAGTTTAACGATCACGGCAATTTACCCAAAAACGGCCTGCCACTGAGACCACAAATGACCGCCACTTATAGGGTTAAAGGTATATAGAACATACCCTATCCACTTATTAACGGCTCATCTCTTGCTGAAGTGGTGAAATGTTCTATAGTTTTAGATGTGAGTTAAGCAGCATAATTAGGCTATATTTACCACAGAAAATATTGAAGAAACTCAATATCTCAAATAGTAGAATTTACTTTCAGAATATAATACTAAGCCATAAGTCTGCTTACGCTTAATACAAGTCATAGTCATATGTTTATTGCAGCGACAATACAATTGTGTAGCAAACGTCATGTTTAAATAATTTAAACTAAAATTTGTATTTCGATAATAACATTCTCGCACACAGACATACATGTTCTTCATTTTCATCCATTAATCACCAGTAAGTTTCACTTCCATCCAGGATTATTATATAGTCTCCCAGTTTATTGCCAAAAACTCGTCCACATAATGTCGTCCATAATGTTCAGAAAATGCGAAGGACGCTAAACAGCGTTTCAAACGAGTTTTAAAAGCTTTGATAGTCTAGGCATTTTTATATAATTTGGAAATATGTTAATCAAATGACCTCCAGCCTGGGAGGGCAAGCATTTATGAACCGCTGTTCAGTGTCTCGCAGTCCAGTAGTTCTCCCTGCCTCTAGTCTGGTCCGAGTGTTTGTCTCGACCATTGGTCATTGCACATTTAGAAATACAATATAAAGATGTTTCCAGAATATAGAGGCTTGGCAGCGTCAACAGTTACAACCTTTTAAAAGCTAGCTTGCACGACTCTCTGAACTTCAACTTTGCTATTACGTAGATTGATTATTTTTGCAATTTAAACACTCTCTGGAACTATATGTTGGCAACCACCCCACAACACCAGTCCGTAAGTGAGGTGTGGATAAATCAAGCCATAATAAGCCGTCTTCAAAACCTGAATAGGGTAGTATTGGCTAAGAACCTCAAATCATAAATGCCTGAGGCTAAATTGGAACAGACGTGGTCTACGTGAGCGCTCCATTACAAGTTTCGATCTAAGTGAATTCCTAGAAATGTTAAAGATTAAACTTCATCTAGTATGGAATCCTCTACCATTATAGTTGGAGCACACTCGAAGTCTACCGAGCGCAAAACATTGGATTTCGAAGTTGTCTTCAGAGTAAGGCTGTGGAAATTTTGGAGGCAGTTTTTGACGTCAATAAAGGCTTTTTGTTCCAAAACTGGATTTGAAATATTTTTGAAGCAGATTCGTGTCGTCTGCGTATTCTACGATTGCACCGTGCGTCAGCGATGGTTTTGTGTCATTGACATAAAGCAGGAAGAAAATGGGACTAAGAATAGATCCTTGAGGGACTCCATAGCTCAACTTCATGGAATTTGAAATGTGATTTGAAATTTGGATGACTTGAGATCTTTCACTAAGAAATTAACTAAGCCACAAGAGAGGCGTACCTCGAACGCCTTGGGGGATTCTAATCTGTCAAACAGTGTGGCATAGTCAACGCAATCAAAAAGCTTTAGATAGGTAAAGAAACACACCTACAGTGCGATTTCGACCTTCCAAGCCCTCCACAATCGTATCGACAAGTCTCACGACTGCGTTCATCACCAATTTGTCCTATCCAAACTGGTCGTTAAAGAGCTGGTATTGTTTGTTTAGAAATTTAATCATTTGTATTAAACATAATTTTTTTTATTTTGCTTAAGACTGGCAAAATTGAGTAAGGCCTGTAGTTTTAATGATGTGGACAAAGCCTATTTTATGAGCTTGAAAAGAAAGTGAAAACACATGGCAGAAGGCTGCTACAGTAATACATGAAACACGTTGAAAAAGCATCCTTAATAATATTAAGGTATTCTTATCTCACTTCAGGATCTCTGTCATCCCCCTTAAGTGTTTTTTTAGACTCAGATGTGGTTTTATAACCAAGTTAAAAGTGTCAGCTTTTTGACAAGTTCTTTGCTTTAGTTTCTGAAGTTGATGTCACTCCCATGCAAGATCTTGATTTTGGCCTTAATCAGACCTAATCGAGTTGTGAAATAACTGTTTCGGATATGTACGGAAAATCCTTCTGCGTTGACCCAAAAAATATGATAGCTTTCTCAATATTTTACAATATAGTTATTGGTTTATGATAAATTTGTATTGATAATACTCTGTCGAGTTTCCACCCGAAAAGATATCAAATGTCAGTTCTTAAAGGTAAATTTAGGGTTTTAATTACAATAACATTAAATGTTCTCAATAGCCCTGCAAAGGTGTTAAGTCATTCATCGTCAAAACGTTAAGCCGAACCAATAACCGCAAAATGAGGCACAAACTTAAGTAATCAAACACTTTAGTGTACGCTTCCGGACTGCCAATAAGCACAGAAACGGTGATGACGCTAATCTTTGAATGAGGCATTGTATGTGTCGACCAATAGTTAACGTTCTAATTTATTGTATTTATAAAATTCTCGAGCATACATTTTATTATTTTTTAACAGGGCGCTACAAATGAATAATAGTTAATCTGAACCGTTAGGAATATTTTCAAAGTGGTTCTTTAAATAGAAAATTATTTTTCACGTAAAGGTCATAAATTATTGTGCTTAAAAACCTTAAAATTAAATCCTATATTCATAATATATTCCAAAGGTACACACATATAATTACGTTGATATATTCAAAATTTGTATTTTGAACACTTTTATACCAAAATTCTTTCATCTAAAACTTCAAATGAGAAATAAAGAATGAAAGTTTAAAATTGGTTAAAACTGTTGTAATAAAACTTATGTTTGATCAAAACCATGAGTGTGGGATAGTAAAGTATTTTTAATACGATTTATTATAAGTAAACAGTATTCTGATGTTCGCCAACTGATCCCACGCGCAAAACTTTGTTCGTGTTCCTAATATGCCATGATCACATTAACCATACACATAAGTGCACTCCACACATATGCTTATGCACGGACGGTCTAATGTGTTCTCAACTGAGTAGATACGAAAATGTATTTACAATCATAACGATTACTTTGAAAGCAAAAATCGATCAACCAAAGAACCCTGTTGTAACACACTGAAAGGAAAGGGACAAAGTACTAAGCACATCTCCACACTTTTCAAATAGTCCCTAGCACTCTCTCTGGCACAGTACTTTATAAATAGACCCCACTTACATTACCCACCTTATCTATTCTTCTGTCAATACTCTCTTCTTGTCCACTCCTATTCATTGGTTATATAAGTAATATGAAATATAAAGAGCGTAGCATATTGTAAAAAATATTTTTATTATTTAAGTATATGAATTCCACGTGTAATTTAGTGTAAATATATTAACACATAGAAAATATGTGTATTTTAGTTCACCCGTGTTCACCCGTTCACTCGTGAAGAAACTTGAGTGTGAACTTGAGTCGGAATAAATTTATAAAAAGTGAAGCATTTGTTATACGATTTCAACAATTTGTTGTTGAATTGTCTACAAAAAGTTCTTTTTCTTTCGTCATGGTAAGATTTGTACTTTTGAAAATATTTTAGTTTAAATATTTTAGGCAGCCACTATTTTGAAATGTCATGTGGAAATTCGATCAAAGTGTTTTTATTTATATCATAAATAGTTTACTAAAGATTGGATAAATTTCGTTTATTAGTTTCAAAATAAAATTTAAAAAATAAAGAAAGAAACACTTCTTTATTTAGGTGAAATTAGGACCATATGGTCCTTTCTTACACTTAATCTATATATAATCTACATAATCTATACATAATATATATCTATTTATAATCTATATATTACATACATATAAATATAAATTAATTTGTATCGGCATGTCCTTTATAGAATCGTAAACTATTTGACCGATAATTATGAAAATTTGTATGTATTTTTTCACGGAAAATGTTTGTGTGCTATGCCTGCTGAGTGCTGATGTAATTCGCCACCAGGCTGCGTAAGATAACAGTTTTAAAAGCGCCTGCACTTTATAAACAGCAATTACGAGACAGTTACGTATATTAAAATAGCCAAACACTATTTGAAGGCGCTTAGTTGTGATGTGTATTTGTCTTTAAAATAAATTGCTGGTTGAACTTAAAGCTTGAGTGTTAGACCACTTCATAACAAAGTACATGTACGTGTAAAATGGCTATAAAAACATACTTTTGACAGATTTTCTTGATCGTGCAAACAAGACAAACTCTACATCGGTATTGGAAATATAATTCATTTGAACTAGAAGTGCTTAAATATGGGCAAAGCTTTACGAAAGGCGTGTGAAGGCGCGGGAAACAGCTAGTTTTTTTAAATAAAAAAAAAAACACATTCTGACACATAGACGGTAAACGAAGAGATTATTAGTTTTATTTACTTTTTTGCTATTCTTGGTTCATGGAACAATATCCTAAAAGATAACCCACTAATCGCCAAAAAATAGGGATTCGTAGAGACGACTGAAATACCCTTAACAGAAACCTCATCGTGTAAATTTTTATTTTAAAGGTTTAGGTACAAGAAGAATAATGGTAAAATTTGAGATTTTAAAGTGAACTCCGTCAAATATAACGAACGCTTAATGACATAATCAAATTAGAACTTAACCATTGTTAAAAAGGTACCCATTTTTTTGACAGATGGTAAACATTTTTCCTCTTGGTTTTGTCTCATTAGTATTTGAGTAATTTGAGGAATTACTCAATTTGTCACCCTATTTAACAAGTTGAGTGCCTCCCTCCCCCCCCTTAAAATTATGAAGGAGAGGCATGTTATTTTGAAATTCCCGAAAACCACCTTCAGATTGGTTTTATTAAGCTTCACCAACGTACATTGTTTGCAACTCTTTAAAAGTTAATGTGGAAGGTGTAATATTTGGAACACATGGTATCATATTCTAAATCATTGGCGTGATACATAAGTAACGCTTTGAACTTTAAGACATCTAGTGAAGATTAATAGAATGCTTACACGTAATGGGAAACACTTTAACTGGACAGTAAGCTTTTCCCACACCAATTTTAAAAATATTTGCTCT
Organism: Homalodisca vitripennis; assembly: GCF_021130785.1. Classification (NCBI taxonomy): domain Eukaryota; kingdom Metazoa; phylum Arthropoda; class Insecta; order Hemiptera; family Cicadellidae; genus Homalodisca; species Homalodisca vitripennis. The sequence goes on from NC_060215.1 coordinate 144,223,779, forward strand.
TAAATAAGTAGATATAATTCAATGAACGTGTTATCTGTGGTACATGTTAGGAGCGACCTTGTCGTGGGCGTACACACTAAGGTGAGATAAACTCATTAATAACGCCTGAGTAGGTACCTATATATATATACGAGACGTCTTTTGTAGTTCTAAAATTAAAGCCATACATTTATATATAACGAGAATCTGTAGTCACGTTATCTACTAGATCGCTCGACTTTGACCTCTGTCTAAGGATGGGGAGGGGTTTGCGATAAGACAATCCCTGTTTTATATTTACGAAATATACTGTGCTATGACAAACTAAGCCACTATTATACTATTATAGGCCCTACACTACTGGGAGGAAAAGACAAGCCCATTCTAGTGACTCGGGAGTAAAAAACCAGTTTATACATAGATTTAGTTTTTCCCATATAACTTTTTTGTTCTTGTGAATAGAAAAAAATGTATAAGAAGTAATTTGTTTAGAATAAAATTGTGTATATTCTGTGAATTTGACATTATTTTGTAGCTTCATTAGTTTCAAAGTGACGGACAGTAGAACTTAAAAATTATTTTTTCTACAAAAATTTTTTTACACATCTACAATGATATTAATCTGAAAATATTGGTAAGGCGCCAAATACTATATTTATTCTTATTCTATAATTCATAAGAAAAACAAAAATATACAATGTTGCTAGGTTATCACTTAGATAATATTTTCTAAAAATAAGCTTAACGATCACGGCAATTTACCCAAAAACGGCCTGCCACTGAGACCACAAATGACCGCCACTTATAGGGTTAAAGGTATATAGAACATACCCTATCCACTTATTAACGGCTCATCTCTTGCTGAAGTGGTGAAATGTTCTATAGTTTTAGATGTGAGTTAAGCAGCATAATTAGGCTATATTTACCACAGAAAATATTGAAGAAACTCAATATCTCAAATAGTAGAATTTACTTTCAGAATATAATACTAAGCCATAAGTCTGCTTACGCTTAATACAAGTCATAGTCATATGTTTATTGCAGCGACAATACAATTGTGTAGCAAACGTCATGTTTAAATAATTTAAACTAAAATTTGTATTTCGATAATAACATTCTCGCACACAGACATACATGTTCTTCATTTTCATCCATTAATCACCAGTAAGTTTCACTTCCATCCAGGATTATTATATAGTCTCCCAGTTTATTGCCAAAAACTCGTCCACATAATGTCGTCCATAATGTTCAGAAAATGCGAAGGACGCTAAACAGCGTTTCAAACGAGTTTTAAAAGCTTTGATAGTCTAGGCATTTTTATATAATTTGGAAATATGTTAATCAAATGACCTCCAGCCTGGGAGGGCAAGCATTTATGAACCGCTGTTCAGTGTCTCGCAGTCCAGTAGTTCTCCCTGCCTCTAGTCTGGTCCGAGTGTTTGTCTCGACCATTGGTCATTGCACATTTAGAAATACAATATAAAGATGTTTCCAGAATATAGAGGCTTGGCAGCGTCAACAGTTACAACCTTTTAAAAGCTAGCTTGCACGACTCTCTGAACTTCAACTTTGCTATTACGTAGATTGATTATTTTTGCAATTTAAACACTCTCTGGAACTATATGTTGGCAACCACCCCACAACACCAGTCCGTAAGTGAGGTGTGGATAAATCAAGCCATAATAAGCCGTCTTCAAAACCTGAATAGGGTAGTATTGGCTAAGAACCTCAAATCATAAATGCCTGAGGCTAAATTGGAACAGACGTGGTCTACGTGAGCGCTCCATTACAAGTTTCGATCTAAGTGAATTCCTAGAAATGTTAAAGATTAAACTTCATCTAGTATGGAATCCTCTACCATTATAGTTGGAGCACACTCGAAGTCTACCGAGCGCAAAACATTGGATTTCGAAGTTGTCTTCAGAGTAAGGCTGTGGAAATTTTGGAGGCAGTTTTTGACGTCAATAAAGGCTTTTTGTTCCAAAACTGGATTTGAAATATTTTTGAAGCAGATTCGTGTCGTCTGCGTATTCTACGATTGCACCGTGCGTCAGCGATGGTTTTGTGTCATTGACATAAAGCAGGAAGAAAATGGGACTAAGAATAGATCCTTGAGGGACTCCATAGCTCAACTTCATGGAATTTGAAATGTGATTTGAAATTTGGATGACTTGAGATCTTTCACTAAGAAATTAACTAAGCCACAAGAGAGGCGTACCTCGAACGCCTTGGGGGATTCTAATCTGTCAAACAGTGTGGCATAGTCAACGCAATCAAAATAGCTTTAGATAGGTAAAGAAACACACCTACAGTGCGATTTCGACCTTCCAAGCCCTCCACAATCTTATCGACAAGTCTCACGACTGCGTTCATCACCAATTTGTCCTATCCAAACTGGTCGTTAAAGAGCTGGTATTGTTTGTTTAGAAATTTAATCATTTGTATTAAACATAATTTTTTTTATTTTGCTTAAGACTGGCAAAATTGAGTAAGGCCTGTAGTTTTAATGATGTGGACAAAGCCTATTTTATGAGCTTGAAAGGAAAGTGAAAACACATGGCAGAAGGCTGCTACAGTAATACATGAAACACGTTGAAAAAGCATCCTTAATAATATTAAGGTATTCTTATCTCACTTCAGGATCTCTGTCATCCCCCTTAAGTGTTTTTTTAGACTCAGATGTGGTTTTATAACCAAGTTAAAAGTGTCAGCTTTTTGACAAGTTCTTTGCTTTAGTTTCTGAAGTTGATGTCACTCCCATGCAAGATCTTGATTTTGGCCTTAATCAGACCTAATCGAGTTGTGAAATAACTGTTTCGGATATGTACGGAAAATCCTTCTGCGTTGACCCAAAAAATATGATAGCTTTCTCAATATTTTACAATATAGTTATTGGTTTATGATAAATTTGTATTGATAATACTCTGTCGAGTTTCCACCCGAAAAGATATCCAATGTCAGTTCTTAAAGGTAAATTTAGGGTTTTAATTACAATAACATTAAATGTTCTCAATAGCCCTGCAAAGGTGTTAAGTCATTCATCGTCAAAACGTTAAGCCGAACCAATAACCGCAAAATGAGGCACAAACTTAAGTAATCAAACACTTTAGTGTACGCTTCCGGACTGCCAATAAGCACAGAAACGGTGATGACGCTAATCTTTGAATGAGGCATTGTATGTGTCGACCAATAGTTAACGTTCTAATTTATTGTATTTATAAAATTCTCGAGCATACATTTTATTATTTTTTAACAGGGCGCTACAAATGAATAATAGTTAATCTGAACCGTTAGGAATATTTTCAAAGTGCTTCTTTAAATAGAAAATTATTTTTCACGTAAAGGTCATAAATTATTGTGCTTAAAAACCTTAAAATTAAATCCTATATTCATAATATATTCCAAAGGTACACACATATAATTACGTTGATATATTCAAAATTTGTATTTTGAACACTTTTATACCAAAATTCTTTCATCTAAAACTTCAAATGAGAAATAAAGAATGAAAGTTTAAAATTGGTTAAAACTGTTGTAATAAAACTTATGTTTGACCAAAACCATGAGTGTGGGATAGTAAAGTATTTTTAATACGATTTATTATAAGTAAACAGTATTCTGATGTTCGCCAACTGATCCCACGCGCAAAACTTTGTTCGTGTTCCTAATATGCCATGATCACATTAACCATACACATAAGTGCACTCCACACATATGCTTATGCACGGACGGTCTAATGTGTTCTCAACTGAGTAGATACGAAAATGTATTTACAATCATAACGATTACTTTGAAAGCAAAAATCGATCAACCAAAGAACCCTGTTGTAACACACTGAAAGGAAAGGGACAAAGTACTAAGCACATCTCCACACTTTTCAAATAGTCCCTAGCACTCTCTCTGGCACAGTACTTTATAAATAGACCCCACTTACATTACCCACCTTATCTATTCTTCTGTCAATACTCTCTTCTTGTCCACTCCTATTCATTGGTTATATAAGTAATATGAAATATAAAGAGCGTAGCATATTGTAAAAAATATTTTTATTATTTAAGTATATGAATTCCACGTGTAATTTAGTGTAAATATATTAACACATAGAAAATATGTGTATTTTAGTTCACCCGTGTTCACCCGTTCACTCGTGAAGAAACTTGAGTGTGAACTTGAGTCGGAATAAATTTATAAAAAGTGAAGCATTTGTTATACGATTTCAACAATTTGTTGTTGAATTGTCTACAAAAAGTTCTTTTTCTTTCGTCATGGTAAGATTTGTACTTTTGAAAATATTTTAGTTTAAATATTTTAGGCAGCCACTATTTTGAAATGTCATGTGGAAATTCGATCAAAGTGTTTTTATTTATATCATAAATAGTTTACTAAAGATTGGATAAATTTCGTTTATTAGTTTCAAAATAAAATTTAAAAAATAAAGAAAGAAACACTTCTTTATTTAGGTGAAATTAGGACCATATGGTCCTTTCTTACACTTAATCTATATATAATCTACATAATCTATACATAATATATATCTATTTATAATCTATATATTACATACATATAAATATAAATTAATTTGTATCGGCATGTCCTTTATAGAATCGTAAACTATTTGACCGATAATTATGAAAATTTGTATGTATTTTTTCACGGAAAATGTTTGTGTGCTATGCCTGCTGAGTGCTGATGTAATTCGCCACCAGGCTGCGTAAGATAACAGTTTTAAAAGCGCCTGCACTTTATAAACAGCAATTACGAGACAGTTACGTATATTAAAATAGCCAAACACTATTTGAAGGCGCTTAGTTGTGATGTGTATTTGTCTTTAAAATAAATTGCTGGTTGAACTTAAAGCTTGAGTGTTAGACCACTTCATAACAAAGTACATGTACGTGTAAAATGGCTATAAAAACATACTTTTGACAGATTTTCTTGATCGTGCAAACAAGACAAACTCTACATCGGTATTGGAAATATAATTCATTTGAACTAGAAGTGCTTAAATACGGGCAAAGCTTTACGAAAGGCGTGTGAAGGCGCGGGAAACAGCTAGTTTTTTAAAATAAAAAAAAAACACATTCTGACACATAGACGGTAAACGAAGAGATTATTGGTTTTATTTACTTTTTTGCTATTCTTGGTTCATGGAACAATATCCTAAAAGATAACCCCCTAATCGCCAAAAAATAGGGATTCGTAGAGACGACTGAAATACCCTTAACAGAAACCTCATCGTGTAAATTTTTATTTTAAAGGTTTAGGTACAAGAAGAATAATGGTAAAATTTGAGATTTTAAAGTGAACTCCGTCAAATATAACGAACGCTTAATGACATAATCAAATTAGAACTTAACCATTGTTAAAAAGGTACCCATTTTTTTGACAGATGGTAAACATTTTTCCTCTTGGTATCTGGTTTTGTCTCATTAGTATTTGAGTAATTTGAGGAATTACTCAATTTGTCACCCTATTTAACAAGTTGAGTGCCTCCCTCCCCCCCCTTAAAATTATGGAGGAGAGGCATGTTATTTTGAAATTCCCGAAAACCACCTTCAGATTGGTTTTATTAAGCTTCACCAACGTACATTGTTTGCAACTCTTTAAAAGTTAATGTGGAAGGTGTAATATTTGGAACACATGGTATCATATTCTAAATCATTGGCGTGATACATAAGTAACGCTTTGAACTTTAAGACATCTAGTGAAGATTAATAGAATGCTTACACGTAATGGGAAACACTTTAACTGGACAGTAAGCTTTTCCCACACCAATTTTAAAAATATTTGCTCTTAAATAAGTAGATATAATTCAATGAACGTGTTATCTGTGGTACATGTTAGGAGCGACCTTGTCGTGGGCGTACACACTAAGGTGAGATAAACTCATTAATAACGCCTGAGTAGGTACCTATATATATATATATATATATATATATATATATAATATAAATGTATGGCTTTAATTTTAGAACTACAAAAGACGTCTCGTTTTTAATTTATAAATAATAAAAAACTATTAAGTAGAAATACATATACAACTATATATAAAACTATATATATATACACACATACAACTAAAAAAACAAAAAGTACAGGAAATACATATATAATTATATATACGCGCGCGCGCGCGCGCACACACACACACACACACACACACACACACACACACACACACACACACACACACACACACACACACACACACACACACACACACACACACACACACACACACACATACATATATATATATATAAGCATATGAAAAATATTATATAGTTTTATTTTCATATTTAGTTCATTAAAGATAAATATTAAATCAGATAAAATATCAGAAAAAAAATAACAAAAATATTTTTCATATGCTTTTATTATATTTTTTATATTACCAACAATCAAATTTCATTCGCTAATCTGCTGCGAGTCCGCTGTAATGAAACGACCTGGATTCTTATCTCATAATAATAATTTTGGACCTCTAATACCTTTGTTCGCTTGTTAGATAAACGAATCAAGTAACGTCGAGCGTGGCTGCTGCTTGGATGGGCGATAGCTGAGCGATCCTGTCCTTGCAAGCAGCCCACCTGCCCGGCTATTGGTGGTGGTTCGGAAGGTACCTAAGCCGTTTGTCTTCAGGTTAAGTGTTAGGGAGGGCTTATTAGCCCTAACTTCGCATGGTAAAATAAGAAATGCTTTACTTTACTTTAGGTCCTTATTTTTAGAACTACGAAAGACGTTTCATTTTAAATGCATAATTAATATGCTCTGTAGTTTTCCTTGTAAAGAGTGTGCATTTGAATATTAAAACGCTGAATAGAAATAGAAATATAAGAAAAATAGAAGGTATCGTATCTTTGAAATAAGACACCTCCTACGGCCAAAAGATTCAGATCATAAAAGAGTTGCTTTCTGAGTTATTCTTTTCGGGTTAAAATCAATATGGCCGCCAGTACAACCGGCTTTAAGCGGAACCATTAAAGTATTGTTTGCAAGACCCACCCCCTCACATTTAAATCTTTCAGTTTCAGAGCGTAGAATACAATAGAGTGGGATAAATAGAAGTCATGTCATTATTTTCTTTCCTGCATAAAACCTGCCTTTAATACCATATATAACACCTTCTTCCAAATATAAGGAAATTCAAATAACTTTTTTATTCACATACTCAAAACAATAACACATACAGTACACTTCCATAATTTCAAAGAATAATTCCCCATATAGACTATAGGTCTGTGTAAGGGGAAGAGTCCATAAATCAGTCTTTTTTATTTACATTTGTGTAGTATAGTTTTACATTAAAATTTACAAAAGATTGGATTCCGCTGGAAAAAAGCTACTAACAACAGAAATATTTTAACCGAACGTTTCGACATCCGTGAATTACGTATTAAGTATTTAAAACGTTTAGCCCAGTATAGAAATAAAAAAGGCCAATAGTGTACATGGATGAAACATATATTCACTCAACACACACCAAAACCAATGGTTGGACAGATGGTACCACATCGGGACTGAAGACACCTCTAAGTAAAGGACAACGACTTATAATTGTCCACGCATGCGGGGAAGGTGGATTTATTAACAATGCTCTACTTACGTTCAAATCAGGGAAGAAGTCAGGGGACTATCACGATGACATGAACTACGAGAATTATGAAAGATGGGTAAACACTAAATTAATTCCAAATTTGAAAGATAATTCTGTTGTTGTGATAGATAACGCCCCCTATCACAACAAACAAGACGATCCTGCACCAACAACATCAAGCAGAAAGGACGAAATGATTAAATGGCTTTCCGAGCGTAACATTGTTCACTCAAGCACTATGTTCAAACCCGAATTGTATAATCTTATACAAGCCTACAAGCCCACATACAAAAAGTACAAAATTGATGAAATATTTTCTAAAAGTGGACACACTGTTTTGCACCTGCCACCCTACCATCCAGATTTAAATCCAATTGAACTAATTTGGAGCCTACTTAAAGAAAAAGTAGCGAAGAAAAATGTGACATTTAATATACATACGGTGGAACAATTGGTGAAGGAAACGTGTGATTCGATCACTCAAGAAGATTGGAGGAAAAGGTGTGATCATACGATATCTGTGGAACAAACTTATATGGAACTCGAACGTCAAATCGACGAAATGACAGAACGGATTGTTGTGAGACTCGGTGAGGACTCCGATAGTGACGAATGGGATGAAGAAAGTGGCAGTGACGAAGACAGGGAACCTATCGTTGACAATAGTGACAGTGGTGATGATGACTTAACGGGAATTGTGCCCTTTGAGTGTTATTAAGCGCAGCGAAATTCAAGGAGTAGTTCTGTCAACAGTGCATGTACAAGGTAAGAACATAATAACAATTAGTAATATGTTTCATTTATGTTTGTAAGGCGATGATTCCAATATTTTAATTTTTTTTTTAAATACAGTGATATCGCAATGGGGTTTTGTTATGTTAACTATTGCGTGTGGATCGTTGGCGTTATTGTTATTTTAAGTATACATCATTAAATTAACTTGATACAAGTTGGTAGATAAAACTGAGTTTTTTCTTATTCTACTGTGTATATTGACAAATTAGTTTGTACTCGGCTACACTTCCACCCTCTGCCTCCAATATGTGCTCTGGTAGATTTTTATAAAGCACATGAGCTATGTAAAAATAATTAAATTTTTCTATGGAACAATTTGGTCTTGGTATCTGATATCCAAACTATATTCTATTTCTGGTAGTATAGTTGTGGTGAAGCGCTATAAAGATAAAATCTTTATATTTTTGTATATGCAGTAAAAGATATTTGATATATAATTGTCTTACACTTAAAACAGGAAACTCATTATATAACAGATTAGAAGGATATCTGCGGCTTCTCCTCAAAATGATCCTTATTATACTTCTCTGTGTGACCGCAAGTGGTTCCAGTACAGTAGACGACACTCCTCCCCACGCGAGAATACCATACTGCAGAACCGACTGCACGTAGGCAAAATAAACTGACCTAAAGCGATCCCCGCTCAATACCCCGCTGAGCTGATTAAATGCAAATAAAATTTTCTAACTTTTTTCTTGACGTACTGGATATGAGGTACCCAATTCAATTTGCTGTCAAAAATTACTCCCAAATAGTTGTATTGGTCCACACGACCAATGATACCACAACCGCAGGACTCGGAGTAAGGATCACCGCAGGAGTGCAGTCTGAGGCATCTCTGACCCGGATTAAAATCTATTCTAGAAACAAATGGTAAATATTTCGTTTTTATTAAGTTAATAGTCAGAGTATTGTTATCACACCAATTTTTTATTTTTGCCAGATATAAGGAAGCTTGATCAAATGCCTCCTACCACGTACAGCCAGATGACACCACAGCCGTGTCATCAGCAAAAAGAAACAACTCACTATTTATGTCAATGTTCGTTATATTATTTATATAGACCAAGAACAACAATGGCCCAAGGGTACTTCCCTGCACCACAACCGTAGTCCACATTTGTTTGGTTACTCTTAACTCCATTAATTAAACAAATTCTGACGATTATTAAAATAACTGACAAACCAATCCGGCACTAACTACAACTAACATTTTTTACTCCGGCATATTATAATTTTGATAGCAGTTTTCACCTATCTAAAGAGTCAAAAGTTTTAGCAAGATCAAGATAGGTGACTAGGATTCGCTTTTTAGAACCAATTGCAGACGATATGAATTTAATTATGTCATAGAGAGCATCTGATGTACTTTTACCACTCCTAAAGCCATATTTATTATTTTAAAGGAAATTTCCGCTCTCAAAATAATTCATCAATTGGACTTTGATACATTTTTCTAGTAGCTTCAATACAACAACAAGCAAAGAGATCGGCCTAAAATTATTCATTGCTGATTTAACACCTGACTTATAAATGGGAACGACTTTGGCAACTTTAAACGCATTGGGGAATTCTCCTGTTCTGATACTACAGTTAATGATACGATAAAGGGGTTCCGACAGTGCTTGAATATTATCTTTAATTAATTCTGTAGGAATGTTATCCCATCCTTGTGAGGAGCTTCCTCTAAGAACAGCCAGCCACTATATTAAAAATTTCCTGCCGAGTAACCGGGCGGAAATCAAACACAGCACTCGCGGCGTGGTCCACGTCGTCCACCACCGCGGGGTCGCTGGGGTGCAAAGCTCCCGCCAGCCTCGGTCCCACAGAGGCAAAGAAGTTATTGAATGAATCGCAGACATTTTCCACATATGGCGATGTATCAGAGCTTTCCGGATCACAGAATGCCTCAACAGGAAATCGGTCCTTATCAGATGTCCTACCAGCCACCTCATTAACCACAGACCACAACTTTTTCATGTTACCTGCAGTTTCAGCAATTTTATTATTGTAATAAACAAATTTAGGTCGCTTTATGGTCGAATGTAACGTGTTATGGTACCGAATAAATTTATTTCACAGTTGAGTATTAAATGGTTCTTTTGTTAACGATTTACTGAGTTTATTCCTATATCGAATAGAATTTAGCAAACCAATAGTTATCCATGGTTTTAATTTTTAATTTTTTGCGTTTATCTTTAGTCTTCTCGAATTACGATTAATCACCGAGCGTAAAATTTCAATAAATGTATCAACAGAAGCATTAACACATGTGCTCTCTAAAACAGGTTCCCAATTCGTGTCCAAAAGATCTTTGCCAATATTTACCCAGTTATACTTAGTACAAAACGATTCAGGCATTGAGTAGTGTGTGTAATTTTGTAAATACAGCTGGGCCAATACCGGATAGTGATCAGTCACTGTAGTTTCTAGAATTATAGAATTAATTTGACTCAAATTATTAAATTTTACAAAAATGTGATCGATACAAGTGTTACTAGATGGTCGCGTTACTCTATCTATACACCCCACGAAACCTGCAGCGCTCAGAATATCCATGTACCGTTCTTCCTGTGAATTCGAATTAATATTAAGAATATCACAATTATTATCCCCTACTAAAAAACAAAGTTTGTTTCTATTGGTATTATAGTACTCATCCAAGGCGTCATTAAAGAGGACAAGGTTTGAATCGGAGGCAGACAAGCGGCCCAAGGGACAAGCGAGCCAATGTTTCTATTGGAAAACACTACGTACACGGAGGCAGACAAGCGGCCCAAGGGACAAGCGAGCCAATGTTTCTATTGGAAAACACTACGTACACGGAGGCAGACAAGCGGCCCAAGGGACAAGCGAGCCAATGTTTCTATTGGAAAACACTACGTACACGGAAGCAGACAAGCGGCCCAAGGGACAAGCGAGCCAATGTTTCTATTGGAAAACACTACGTACACGGAGGCAGACAAGCGGCCCAAGGGACAAGCGAGCCAATGTTTCTATTGGAAAACACTACGTACACGGAGGCAGACAAGCGGCCCAAGGGACAAGCGAGCCAATGTTTCTATTGAAAAACACTACGTACACGGAGCCAGACAAGCACGTGTGTCCCCCTGTTCCCCGACATTAATATTTTTATGTTAAAGTTATATCATATTTTTGTACCATTTTTTGTACCTTTTTGTAATACCAATAAATAATTTTGTACCACAATAGTTTATTAATAAAGTACTATGTATAAACCGGGGAACAGGTGGACACTTGCACCCGACATCAACATTTTTATGTTACAGATACATCATATTTTTCTACCATTTTTGTACCGTTTTGTAACACCAACTAATAATTATGTACCGCACTCATTTATTAATAAAATACAATATATAACCGGGGAATAGGTAAACACTTGCACCCGACATTAAACCGCGGGAACTCGCGCTATTAGGTTGAAACTAACATTTTTAGTTGTTGTTAAAGAAATATTTTAATGTTCGTTGTATGGGCCTCAGGTTATAAATATGCTATCTAGAGTATATTCGGCAGGTTTCCCTTTTTGTCAAAAATCTTTAATGAGGGAGGGGAGTGGCAGTTGTGGGGAATGTCTGGGCCCACGCCTTTGTTAGTTTGGCCCTAACTATGCGAGCGACCACGTCAGTGTCTGTGTTAAGTCGACCCTAACGGCGCGAGTGATCACGGAACATTCCATTCTAGTTTTATTATTGACTGTGGTTTTAGTGTTTGCTTGTGTTAGTGTTTTGTTAGTCGATTTTCACTCGTAAGCTCCATTTCTCATATGTTTAGTGATGGGGAGAACAAATGACAACGAAATTCGGTGCTGGCTTGAAGAACATGATGTAAGTGAGGGTGATATGTCTTTTCAAGGACATTTATCAGATACCGATAATGAGAGTGAACATGACATTGATGACGTGCACACAGAACAGTCTGATGACGATAGCCCTTGTTATGACACCGTTTATGAACAAATAAATCAATATTTATTTGTACAATCAATTTCTGTAGATGTAAACACTGTGCAACCAGGGCCTTCTACACAAAAAGTTTCTAAACAGCCCATTGAGCGGTTTCTGCACTTTACACATCTAAAGACGGAGTTACTAACTGGGATGTTCACAAGCTACAAATAACGAAAAGGGCAAGATAAAATATTTTAAAGAAACACCCTTCTGTTAATCGGTCATTTAGAGAATTGAACCACCCAGTTGATTGTTGGAAGATATTTTTCCCTAACGACATGATATCAGACATTGCACGTTATACAAACCAGCAGTTACAAGAAATGCGTCCAAATTACACAAGAGCGCTAGGCTGCAACGATACTGATTCAGTAGAATTTCAAGCATTTATTGGGCTCTTATATCTTATAGGAGTGAAAAAAGCTAATCACTTGAACACTTATGAACTTTGGTCCAATGATTGAACGGCACCTGAGATCTATGCAGCAACTATATCCAAGAGACGGTTATTACAGGCTATTAGATTTTACGAAAAACTTACACGATCTCAAAGAAAGAAAGTTGACAATGCAGCTCCAATACGTGAGGTCTTTCAACGGTTTATTAGTTTGTGTAAACTAAGTTGTAATGTGGGAGAATTAGTAACTCTCGATGAAATGTTGGAAGGTTTTCGTGGCCGGTGTAAATTTTGGCAGTATATACCGAATAAGCCGGCGAGATATGGCCTCAAAATCTACGCACTTTTAGATGCAAAAACATTTTTTACTTCTAACATGGAACTCTATGGTGGAAAGCAACCCCCAGGTCCCTTTGCTACATCTAACGATGCTACAAGTGTGGTTCTAAGGATGATAAAACCCATTGATAACAGTGGGATAAACGTAACTATGGACAACTATTTCACGAGTGTCCCATTATTGAATGACCTTTACACTAATCACAGAATTACTGTCGTTGGTACTATTCGAAAGAATAAGCCGGAACTTCCTCAAGAACTCTTGGCCATAAAGAACAGGCAAAGGTGCAGCTCAATGTTTGCGTTTGGAAAACCACCAAATAGGTGTACCATTGTATCCTATATACCAAATAAGAAAACCAAAAATAATGTTCTTCTTGAATCGACAATGCATAACGATGATGAGACACTGAAGATTCTGCAAAACCCACCATTATAACATGACTAAAGGTGGGGTGGATGTGGTTGACAGACTAAAAAGCGAGTAAAGTGTAACGAGAATGAGCAATAGATGGCCTTTAACTGTGTTTGGTGGACTACTCAATGTTGGGGAAATAAATGCACAAATAATATATAAGACTAATACAGGTGAGCTCAAACTGCGAAGAGTATTTTTGTCTGAATTAGCAAAAGATCTAATAAAACCACATATGACAAGACGAGGATCCATTGAAACCTTGCCTACTCACCTTCGAGGAACGATAAGATGTATAATATATATATATATATATATATATATATATATATATATATATATATATATATATATAATATATATATTATATATATATATCCATATCCATATTTATATATTATTATAATATAATAATATATAACAAATAATATATGTTTTAATTAAATATGTTTAAATAGTTATAAATATAGTTTGAAACTTATAGATTAATATCCCTAACTGCAATTTGTAACTTATAGGTCAATATTACTAAATACGCTGTTTAAAGACACGTCTGTTAAATCTTTTTTGCCCCTCCTACTCCTTAGTTTCACTAATTATTAAGATGTTTTACTCACAATAACATGCACTACATCCAATGTTAGTTGGATAAATTAATGTCTTTAAACTTAAACTAATATTGATGATTATTTTTAGCGTGTTTTCGTTAATGGGTGCCTTGGTCCAGCGGCACGTCGCGTCGGCCGTCTTGGGCCTTGGTTGGATTTGGCCTTGCAATATTCACACAGTTGTGTTGAAGTGTGTGGATATCGATATATTACATATCTCCCATTACCTCCTTTTTGTGAAGTATAGCGCAAGTTCTATGTCGCTTTTTAGATTTTACTAGGGATATATCTACTACTATATAAAAATGGATAGCTAAATATGTAGGTAAGCGTTAATCACGAGATCGGCTGGACCCATTTGACTAATTATATTTTTATAACATTCGCTGCAGTCCAAGAATGGTTTATAACAAAAGAGAAGCTAAAAAAATTGCCCAAAATATTGAAGAATTGATGAAAATAGTTTAAATATTTACGAAACGTAATCTAAAGTGAATTAAAAATTGACAGCTATTATCATTTTCATATGAAGTTCTACAATTAGGCTGAACGTCGGTTTATATTTAAATATAATAAAATATTAGTTTTAGATATTTTCTAGACGGTGAAATAAAAGCTGTTTCACCCACCTCTTGGATCAAAATAGAATATTTTCCAGTAACCATCACAGGAGTGTTGAGTACGCGTTTAAATAGTATATGCTCATGGCATCTCTGTTATTCAGCAGGAAATTGAGTGCGAAACCGCGGGTAACATGTTTAGTGAAATTGGTTACATCAATAGTGGAGTACACCAAGGGTCAGTTTTAGGAGCAATTCTTTTTTTTTAATTTACATGAATGATCTTTGTAATTCAAATTGAAATGGAAAATTATCATCTTATGCGGACGCGACAGCTTTTTGTTTCGTAAAAATAGGTGGATTGAAATAGAGCAAGTCATGAATTCAGACTTGAACGCCATTATATGCTGGTTTACAACGAAAAATATTTAATATTGCAGAAGGAACCTCTCAACGCAGGCGTTGACTTTGACGCACTATGTTTTTTAAAGTAAATCTATATCGGATACGTATTATACGTATATGCATTTATTAGTGTATTGCATTTAAACTTGCATATAGTTTTTTCTGTTTTTATTTATGATAGTTTTTTTATATTTTACTGTTTCATTGCAGTATTAAGTTTAACACTAATTTTAAATTATTGTTTCGACCTCTGTTTTTGTTAAGTTTGTATCAGGCTATTGTACTTGTGGTGGATTGTAAACACTTTAGGAAAATAAATAAATAAATTCTATTGTATTCTATTTAGTTGTCCTCACATAAATTTTCTTAATGGCTATACATAAACCCTACTGATTAAAAAGAAAATTTTTAAACTTTTCTGATACTATCTTTCGTCTACAAGTTGTTCTTTCCTTTAAAAAATTAAAATGTTTAATATTTTTAAACATCCTTTAAGTCAACAATTATTAATAAATTTATTGGAACTGTCCTTGTACAATAGGCCTAGTATATAATTTACTAATTGTTTAGCTTACTAATTTTGTAAAACTTGACTATCTATCACATTGATGTACAAAGCTAAAACTGTGTAAGTCAATTGGCAAACTACTTACAAGTATAATTGGCTTTCGAAGCTTTTTTTTGCTTATAAAGTTTTAACGCGGCTGGCAAGTGATCTTTTCATAGTTCAGTTCCTACTTGAGTTGGATACAATGTTTTTACTAGGTCCTGTGGTTTTTCCGCTGCCTTCAAAAGCCCCCGAGATAACAAAACAAACCGGCACCTGAAAAGGCGACCCTTGCACACCCTCACACGTGCAGCCCGGCCTACCTGTCATCACTGTGCTGATGACTCACATAACGGGACTGCAAAACTGATATTTTCCATCATTGATATTTAGGTTAATATTTTTATAATTATTGAAATCTATATGCTATTTCATGAAAGAAGATTCCCAACACTAAATGATAACGACATTCCTGACGTATCATAGAAATAAAGAGGTTAATGATTAATTCAACTGTGTAATATCAGTTACTTATACTTTATTAAAGTATAATAATAATAAAGTAAATAAATAATATATACTACCATTTACGGCTTCGCACGTACTTTTCAAAATCGAAGAAGGGTGCCTTCTTTGTGAAAACATCTATGATAGTAGGCCTATATGATGGTGCCCTAACAGTTTTCAAATAGAAGTTGGTAAACATCCGTTACTTTTCATTTGAGTGACCGTGGTTGAGTGATTCATACGTGGTTACGAGCGTGGTAAATAATTATTAATTGGTATTAAAAATGGTAAAAATGGTAGAAAAATATGATGTAACTTTAACCAAAAATATTGATGTCGGGTACAAGTGTCTACCCGTTCCCCGGTTATATATTGCATTTTATTAATAAACGAGTGTGGTACATAATTATTACTTGGTATCACAAAATGGCACAAAAATTGTAGAAAAATATAATGTAACTTTAACATAAAAATGTTGATGTCGGGTGCAAGTGTCCACCTGTTCCCCGGTTTATACATAGTACTTTATTAATAAACTATAGTGGTACAAAATTATTTATTGGTTTTACAAAAAGGTACAAAAATGGTACAAAAATATGATATAACTTTAACATAAAAATATTAATGTCGGGGAACAGGTGGACACACGTCAGACAAGCGGCCCAAGGGACAAGCGAGCCAATTTTTCTATTGGAAAACACTACGTACACGGAGACAGACAAGCGGCCCAAGGGACAAGCGAGCCAATGTTTCTATAGGAAAACACTACGTACACGGAGGCAGACAAGCGGCCCAAGGGACAAGCGAGCCAATTTTTCGACTGGAAACACTACGTACACGGAGGCAGACAAGCGGCCCAAGGGACAAGCGAGCCAATGTTTCTATAGGAAAACACTACGTACACGGAGCCAGACAAGCGGCCCAAGGGACAAGCGAGCCAATGTTTCTATAGGAAAACACTACGTACACGGAGGCAGACAAGCGGCCCAAGGGACGGACAAGCGAGCCAATTTTTCTATTGGAAAACACTACGTACACGGAGGCAGACAAGCGGCCCAAGGGACAAGCGAGCCAATTTTTCTATTGGAAAACACTACGTACACGGAAGCAGACAAGCGGCCCAAGGGACAAGCGAGCCAATTTTTCTATTGGAAAACGCTACGTACCAATGAGACGGCAGAATGGCAGTGGGGGCGTGGTTTACGCAAACATCCACACCAAAATATTAAAAATCCACACAGTTAGAAGAACCAACCTTCTTCAGTTAAAGACTATAGAAATTAGAAATGTTATGTCCGAAATAAATTTATCGGCGCAGGTTTATTTAACATATGTTTGTTTAAAACAGTGCGGCTCATTCAAAGTGCCCGCCTCAATAGATTACCAATGTGATGGAATCGGTGATCGTTAAGGTTCTGCTACCTGAACATCTATCCATCTCTGCGCGCCTGATACTCAGTTACAAGTAAAACACTGAAACGGTGCTTTATCTTGCCTTATCTTGGCTCAATTTCTATTGGTTAGTTAAATATTCATAACGCTGTTCTTGAATGGCAATATTTTTGTTATGGGCGGAGTTGGGCCGGTTGTCTCTTGGGCCGCTTGGGTGGAACCCCATCTGATCGATTAATGTTGTTGTAGGATCTAAATAATTTGAACCCATTCAAATGCATTAGTTCACTTTCGTTATCGAGCCATGTTTCTGATAAAACTATGCAGTTAAATTTAATTTGCAAACTATCCAATAAAATTAAAAATTCATCTATATTTTTATATTAACTTCGAATATTTTGGTGTAATATATTGAAGTGGTAACAGGCTAATTTAGATCATTATCATTCTATGCCTACAAACATACATACGATCGTGGGATATAATTTGAGAGCAACGTAGATGATTAAACGCATGCATATCGGTAACCAATTTGCTTTTAAGTTTAGAATTATAAGAAAATAACAGTACATACCTCAGTTATTCCTTATAAATAGTGACTTTTAAAAATTAAGACAAGTAAATTTTTTATAAAGGAAAGTATGACTTGCAGAACTTTACACAGAGATTGGATTGAATACATGCATGTGTGCGCGTGCACACACACGGACACGCGCACACACACACACGCGCACACACACACACGCACACACGCACGCACTACCCACACTCACTCACACTCGCGGGAGCTCGCTCACATACGAACTAGCAATTAAATTATTAAAACTAATTCAAAATCAAAAATCAAAATCTTTTTTATTGCAGCGACATTGTATGGCAAACGTCAATAAGGGGTTTCTAAAATTCCAGGCATTCATACACACAATACACATTCATACTTACAATTTTACAATCACGCCAATTGTATTATCAATTACAATTCTTCGCCAATGTAGCCCACTTAGTACAGCAGAGTCAGTCTTCTAATTGGGCGGTCTCCCACTCGAATACCAAAAACTCACCCGCATTATAGAATGCCTGAGACACCAAGAAGCGTTTGAGGCGAGTCTTTAACGCCTTAGGCGTTGGGGCATTTTTAATTGAATTCGGCAGTCTGTTGAGGAAATGCACACCCGCTTGCGAGGGTAGGCGTTCATAAACTACCATTCTGTGTCTCCTAGTCCGGTAGTTTGCTCTGCCAAGCGTCTCATACATGTGTATGTATGTCTTGGCCTCTGGTTAAGGCACATTTACTCATACAAAACAAAGTTGTTTCTAAAATGTAGAGGCACGGCAGAGTCAACAGCTGCAATTTCTTGAAAGCTTCCCTGCACGACTCTCTAAATTTGATTTTGGCGATTACTCTAATTGCTTTTTTTTTGGAGTCTGAATGCTCTTTGAAACTGAGTGTTTGCGCAAGCTCCCCAAAGGACCACTCCGTAGGCAAGATGGGGGTAAAGCAAGCCGTAATACGCCGTAATCAGTACCTGACTCGGACAGTATTTGGCTAAAGATCTCAAAACAAAAATGCCCGAGCAGATTTTTGCGCAAACATGGTCAATGTGCTCATTCCAAGTCAGCTCTCGATCGAGGTGCATTCCTAGGAATGTTGAAGAGCAGACTTCTTCCAGTGTGGAGTCATCTAACAAAATGGCCGGCTCACACTGGTTGCCCGCAGTGCGCAAGGCAAAATTCAAAACGTTGGTTTTTGAAGAGTTTGTTGTTAGATTGAGGCTGTGGAAGTATTGGACACAGTTGTTGATGTCAACAAAAGCCTGTTGTTCCAAAACTTCGCTTGACATTGCATTGAAAAAGAGAGTCGAATCATCGTCAAACTGAGCCAATTTTCCATGCAGAAGCGATGATTTTATATCGTTCACGTAAAGCAGGAAAAGCACAGGACTGAGGATAGACCCTTGAGGGACTCCATATCTCAGGTCTATTGGTTTGGATAATTTATTTGATATTTGGAGAACTTGGGATCTCTGACTTAGGAACGAGCTAAACCATTTAAGAGGCACGCCTCGACTCAAGTTTCTCGAGTAGTCGAATGCTTTGGACAGGTCTAAAAACACACTCATTGTGTGGTTTCGACATTCAATTCCCTCTACAATCATATCGACAAGACTCACAACTGCGTCTGTTGTGACAAGTAATTGACAACAATTTTGAATTATTATAATTAGTAATTGATAACAATTTTGAATTACTAATTAACAAGTATACTTGTTAATTAATAATTCAAAATTGTTTGTTATAATTATTACGCGACCAATAGAGGACTTATGAAATCTTAATTTTCCCGTTAGTAATAATGTTTGTCATTTTTATTTTAATAATAGTAAATTAGCTCAAACTTATAACAAACATCAACAGTTACTTAACAGTAACTATCAATATCTTAATTGCATACGCCTCAGTGAGTTGCTCACTCTCTTGTAAAGAAAATTAGCAAGGTTTATCACGTTGTCATCTCTATTTTAATTTTGTTTTATTTTCGTCTTTGGCCATCGATAAAAAATTGTGCCAATTTAAAAGTTGTTTATTTTTGTCAAATTTTAGTTTTTAAAGGATTACTTCTGCCATAAAATTATAATTTCAGGAAATTGGAGGGGTTGTTTGCAGATATAGCTTTGATCTACACAAACCTAAAATTTTGATCCGTTTACGAAAATACGTGGAAGATGATGGCACAGTAACCCCATACGGGGCTGTATTTGGCTGCTGGGCGAAATTCAGCATAGAAGGTAATTTATGTTGGACAATTTAGGTGCCTGAACATCTTAGTTTTACTAAAAAGTATTAATTTGTTGTAAAGATTTCATACGATTTAGGAAAATTAAAAATTTAAACGGTGAAAATTTCCGATTTATAAAAAATGTAGTTTTATATAATTTATACAGTCCAAAGCATTATATTATGCTATTTTGTTTTACTTCATAAGATGTATACAGAAAGATTATCAGTTAATTTGTAAATAGTTTTAATTCTATTATTCCATGTTTTTACGTTTTTATATTAGAGTTTCTCAAAATAAGGTTTCTCAATATTAGCTACCTATTATTTAATAGTAATTCTAAACTGTTGGAATAAGGATTGCAAAATACGAGAGGAGTGCATTTGAGCACGGTTGTGTTAGTGTTTCAACTAAGCTCTTTCTATCTCCAGTGCATTTGGATCATTTTATGTATGCGAAAAGTCTAAAAGGTAAAAATGCTTGGGGCTGGCGCAAAAGAATCGGCTAAAACAAACATACTTATACTTCATGTTCTTTACCACTAATAATATATAAACTGTAACACATAATTTATGTTAATACTGGATTTTCTCAATTCCGAATACCTCTGGTCACAATCCAGTTACCTGAATATGTTCCGACCGATTAAAGTGGCATCGTCGAGACAGGAAGATTCGACTTCATACCCAAAGATGAAAAACCGGCGTTGAGACAGAGTAATCAGCAGAGCTGTGGGACTCCATCTCTCCAAACATCTTATTACTATTAACTCGGATTCACTCAGCTTGATAAATTCTACATTGTCAATATTTGCCCCCGGCTGTGGCGCATTATCTTCATGAATTTGCCTGCTCTACTCCTAAATGCTTTAGATTATCATCTACAAGTTTAATTAACATCCCCTACCCACCCACTTTATTCCTGAAAGCATTATATACACGCTTCTGCAGTGCACTCCTCTCTCGATTATATTGGTTTAATTTAGATAAAAGCACTTGTACGATTTACACAGCTCAGTTGAAATTATCAACTAACTACGAAAATGCTTTTCATGTTTTGAGTTATATATAGTTTAAGTAGTTTTTCATGACCTCGTCATTACAACATTATTTTTTTAGATTCCATTATTTCTTTTCTATAGACTGAATCTCATACAATGTCGACTGTAAGAGGAAGAAATAGTCTATTTTGAAAATTGGATATGGTTAAACCTGCCAGCAAACTTATACCATGGTCCATTTGAAAACCTGAATAATTAGGTTCAAATCCTTCACCTTCCCATCGAAGAGATTCGGTGCTTAGGCTGCTGATTAGTAGCAGAACATTCAATGCAACATTTCTGAGATACAATCTTATATGTGTTCAATTCAGTTAAGAAAACAGGATTTTTCGAAAATTTTCCATCGTTCAGTGATACAATAAATCAATAATAACGTTAAAGTAAAGCAAAGACGTCTTATTTTACCAAGCGAAGTTAGAGCTAGGAAGCCCTCTCAACAACACTCTCAAAAACACTCAATTTTGGGGACCAATGGCTTAAAGGACGATAAAGGATATAATACTGCTTTTTAGATATCTTAAACATTTGCAAATATATCCCTCAGTTGGATAACTAACTCAACACAAACCACATATATAAATCATGCCAGGCCGTTGTCACACACCTAAGCCAGGTTCCTTGTATATCTGAACGATGGCACATATCCGTAAAAATTTCGTTCTCAATCGTCAAAACAAATTTCAACCATGAAGTTCCATTACTTGCCTCAAAAATCTTTAACCTTATTATGGCACTT
Source organism: Homalodisca vitripennis (assembly GCF_021130785.1). Taxonomy (NCBI): domain Eukaryota; kingdom Metazoa; phylum Arthropoda; class Insecta; order Hemiptera; family Cicadellidae; genus Homalodisca; species Homalodisca vitripennis. Next base: position 144,245,866 of record NC_060215.1, read on the forward strand.
TAACTACTGAAGCAGTAATTCAAACCAATAACCAAATAGTTTGAAAAAAGTTACAAAGTATTTCTAAAAGAACAAATTATCTGACATTAATATCTCTGGACATCAGTGTGGGCTGAAGCAGCACCTTCGTTTGTTATCATGTCCTAATGGCGATGAACAAACAACATTTCTCAAGATACTGACTATCACGTAACAGAATAAAATTCCATAGGGGCTGATCACATATTCTTGAGAAAGCTCTCAAATATAATAAACACTTTTATAGGATGAATTTCTGTAAAATAAAGGTTGGAGTCCCAAGCCCGACTGCCCAGTTGCAAGCCCGTTATCTTTCCAGCGATAAGACGTTTGACTCGGATAGTTTCACTGATAACGGCCGTGAAACTGATCCTTAGAAGTCCTTTCCTAGTAAAATTTCCTAGTAAACAGTATAGCAAAAGTTGTTAAGGTTTTGAAACAGCTAACGCAATATGGCACTTTTTATCTTCCAAATAAATTGTTGATAGGGTTTAACTAGTTTCCTTGACAATAATTATTTTCTTCATTTCCTCAGGCTAAACTGTACAAAATTTAATTTTTCACTTTAAAGATACGATAGAAACTACGCTTGACAGTGATATTAAGATTGTGATATCTAGCAACTATTATTGGAAAGTGGAATTAGAGGGAATCAATTTTATAAATAGACTGCGTATCAGCACATCAAAGAACAGATAGTCAGAAAAGGTTGATTTATTGATTCCAATACGAATTGAGAAATGAAGCTGTAATCTGTGTTGTAAATCTGTAGATTATTCCATGAATCATTCGGCCCACATAATAAATCATATATAAGTATTTTAATATTGTTATAAAAAAAGTATAGACTCTGGGGAGTTGTTACATTAATTAATGTAAGGAACGTGACAGAAAGTGAACTACCACACGATCGCTACGATACAGCTAATAAGCCATCTAAAATTACCATGAAGATCAATAGCTATAGAAAATAGAAGGTTAGCAACAGTCTATAACATATTGAGAGAGAACAAAGTTAACATTGTTAAATATCCTACTAAAACCAGTAGCTATAACTACGTTGTCACGAAAAAAAAGTAAGGAGAAGATTGTAGTCGCCCCTACAGCTTTATAACGAGGTAATTTAGGAATGAACATACTTTGATAAGTTTTAAAAGAAATTTTTGCTTTTTTTTACAAAAAGAGTTATGTTCCTTTTTACTGACACATACTGAGCAGCAGACAGTTTTTAGTTCAAACCCTATTTTACAACTTAAGTAATACATTACATTTGTCTATATTAGCAGCAGAAGATATCAGATTCTCTTTCATTTATTCTTTTACATTAATAAACAATGCCAAGTACATTTTTATCAACAGGTGATAATGGTGCTTATTCTTTTCATGTGCAGAACCATATGCAAAAATGAGGCTTGTTTTGTCACCTAACTTTTCCCGCGGTACAGTTTTTCTCCACCATCACAGTTCCTAGCCCAAGTCATTTACTTCTCTACCCACCCGGACCTTTAGTGTATGACGGTCTGGGAGTCTTTAACCTGAAAAATATCCTAAGCATGGTAAAAGCCAGAGACGGCCTAGTCCACCATTCCGGGACATCACATGGAAAAGGCCCGCGTGAACATACTTTGGCAGTGGCAGTCTTCGCCGAAGCACGAAGCAAAAGCAGAGCAATCAAACGTTCTTTATTTTGCTTTCATAACATTACCAGGAACAGAAATATTATAAACAGGAAAGCACAAAGGAGCGCAAATCTTTAAACGTTGCCTCGCCGCAAAGGATTCTCCGTTATCAGATAAGACCCGAGTTAATGTCTTCACCCACAACATTCTTTTGTCCTGATTCAATATTTAAGCTCGTACCTAGCCAAAGTTAAGCGCATATAATGTAGACTTTCATAAAAGATAATACTTAGTATTCACAATAGTAATAAGAGTGGTTTCCAAAAAATTGATACTCCTTGTAATCTATGTAACCTGTATTTTGAAAGGTGAAAAGTGTGGAAGGGGATTCTAAGTAATATAAAGTTTAATATTTCCACACTTATATATTTGAATCCTATTATTTACGTACTCGAACTTTTTTCATACTTTGTGTAAAGTGGCTCATTACGGTAATTTTTTTAAATTAACGTTATGAATGTGACCGAGTGATAGAATTTCTTTTGAAATACATTCTTCCATTAATTATTCATAGACTCTATCACGCTTGACAAATTAACATAACGGTGAAATGAATATTTTGGGTAGAACCAAATGGATATTTGAAGAGACCAACTTAAACATAGAATTCTCGTAAGATAAGCACAGCCTAATTAGACACTCCAATATAAATATGAAGCTGGGTTTTCACTAAAATGAGCACTAACAATTATACATAAAATTTCAATATTACAATTTCGCCTCATAAAATATATTCTAGTGTGAAGTTACTTTTTTATAAAATGGCTAAATAACGAGATGCTTCTAGCTTGGTTGCTTAGACTAAAAGAACAGGCGGCAATAATTCCTTGATTTTAAAAATCTATTTTACCTACTCTACATACTCTATTATTTATGTACTATATAAATATACGTTGTGTTCTTGGCATAGTTTTTTTTTCTCTTAGGACAAGAAGCTTATAAATTGCACTTAGTCCTGTAAGAACCTTTGCGCTGCTTCCGGAGTGATAGGATATTCAGGATGGGTAAGGTTAGGTAGTAGGGGCCGCCTCCTATCGAGATACATGAGGAAGAATTAGGGCAGTACATCTCAAAGTCATCCCGGAAGAAGGGGAGGCCAGCTCTGAACCAGCCTCTCCAGTCAAAGTAGGCAGGGGTGGCACACCCTTGTTGAGGTTAACAAGGACCTCTTGGCATAGTTACTAGCTGTAATTAACGTGTTCTCATCAACTGATGGTTTGTTTTGAAAGTTGACATAAAAACAATACACCATTAGAGTTTAAGTTTAGTTTATTTAAACTGTTCACTTAACCTTTTTTTAGCGTTGGGGTATTGGGGTGGATTCACAGATCCTCACACGTCAACCTGAGCTTATTGTGTGCCCCTTTGATGTTAGAGGGGTAAGCCTATCTTTGTGCCCTTAATTAGGCTAAGAAGCTTTTCCCCGATACTAGCATCTGGTTCGTCGCCTGGTTGTTTATCACCGAAAAGAGCCCTTCTCCTTGCTCCCAGTCTCTCACAGTCCAGTATTATGTGTTTTGCAGTCTCTTCAGACTTATTGCAGAGTCTACACTCCGAGTCCTCATTTCGTAAACCTAGAGTGTTTTTAGGTGTTTCCTGAAGTGGCCGTATCCAATGATCAAGACAATCACTTGCTTAACCCGATCCTTGCCCAGCCCCATCAGCCATCTGGTGAAGCCGGAGCTAGAATCAGCAAGCAGTCTTTTGCCGAGTGCTTGTCCTTGGTGACTCTGCCACCGCAAGCGGTGTGTCTTCCTGGACCATTTGTTTATACTTTGGTAAGCGGCTGACTTGCTTATACCACAACTCGGTTCTGGACCGGTGTATGGCATGCTTGCTCCGCTTTTGGCAAGCCTGACGGCGCATTCGTTGCCACCTATGCCTGTGTGGCCCGGTACCCAACCAAGACGCACAAAGTTGCGTGATCCAAGCTTGCAGAGAGTGTTAAAGCACTCCCACACAAGCTTGGATGTAATGCTGTTGGAGTAAAGAGTTTTAAGAGCTGCCTGACTGTCTGACATTATACAGATGTTCTTTCCTTGGTACCCTCTGGTAAGGCCTAGGTTGGCCCAGGCCAGGATACCATAGATTTCGGCTTGAAATATGGAGCAGTTCCGTCCCAAACTGCCGCAAAGGGCAGTGCTAGGGGATTGACTAAACACTCCATATCCAGTTCTGCCCTTAATAAGCGAGCCATCCGTGTACCAGACAAAGCTCTTTCTTATTGTTGGGATGTTATCTTGCGATTTCCACTCATCTCTGGAGTAGAAATCAACAGAGAATGGCTTATTGAATACGAACTCCGTTCTCATTATGTCGGAGACCATTTCGAGAATAGCGCTTGGGTTTACAGCTTCAGTGATGGCGCCATGGCCCGCGTTAGACGCGCCATTCCTCCACAAGCCAGCAACCATCAGCCGATAGGCTGACTTACGCGCTTCAGCTTTTATATGGACATCAAGAGGTAGAAGTCCTAAAGCCACCTCGAGGGTCGCTGAGGGACTGCTCCTAAATGCTCCGGTTGCAAAGATTGTGCCAAGCCTTTGTAAGCTTTCGAGCTTGGCTTTAGCAGTTACCTGATTCACCTTTGTCCACCAGACTAATGAACCATAAGTGATTTGAGGCCTTACAACTGCTTTGTAAAGCCATAGTGCTATATGGGGTTTTACGCCCCATGAGATTCCTGCAAGTCTCCTGGACGTCATGAGCGCCCACTTTGCTTTGTGCAGGATATTGTTAAGATGATCGTTCCACGTAAGCTTATGGTCTAGAGTCAGTCCTAAATATTTTACTGTCTTTGACCACTCAAGCTGTGTGGATGCGAGTTTCAGCCTAGAAAGAGACTCTAGGTTCTTTTTCCTAGTGAATGGTACAACTACTGTCTTAGAGGGATTTACTTTCAGTCCCTCTCCACGACACCAGTTGTGTACATGTTGAAGGTTGGTATTCATGATATCAACAACAACATTTGTATATTTTCCCTGTACCATAAGGACTATGTCGTCTGCATATCCTTGGAAATAGATTCCATTGTTAGTAAGGTCCTCAAGTAGACCATCTACTACTAGATTCCACAGTAGAGGTGACAGGATGCCTCCTTGAGGGCATCCCCTTGTGGGTGCGATCACAAGCGACTCTTCATTGAGATCGGCCCTGATCCGTCTGGAGCACAGCATGGCCCTAAGCCACCGGCACAGAGCTGGCTCGAGGCCACGTCGCTGTGCTCCACTTACCATCGCAGTGAATTTAGCATTGTCAAAAGCTCCTTCAATGTCTATGAAGGTGCACAATGCCAATTCCTTGGCGGACAGGCTATTCTCAATCCTACTGACTAGTTGGTGCAGTGCTGATTCACAGGATTTGCCTTGCTGGTATGCATGTTGGTTGCGATGAAGGGAAGTGTCTGAGAGAACTCCATTTCTCAGGTGCCTCTCCACCAGTCTTTCTAATGTTTTCAGTAGAAACGAAGATAAACTGATGGGACGAAAAGATTTAGGGACAGAATAGTCCGCTCTCCCTTTTTTAGAGATAAAGACCACCCTGTTGAGACGCCAGACTTGTGATATGTACCCATAAGCTAGGCTCGCCCTGAATAGTTCACATAGAAGGGTAAGGAGATTCTCCGGCCCTTGTTGAAGCAGGGCCGGAAAGATTCCATCCCCTCCTGCGGATTTGAAAGGGGAAAATTTAGAAATTGCCCATTTGGCTTTAGAGAGAGTGACAATCCTTCTGGCAATGGCCCAGCTACCACGATAAGCTCTTAGCCATGAGCCTGCCTCGTGGTTACCAGACGTTCCAGTGTCGTCATTCTCAAAGATACAATCAGGGAAGTGAGTCTCAAGGAGAAGTTTGAGGCTATTACTAGACCCGGAAGTGTGTTGACCTCCCTGGGACCTTAAAGATCCCAAGTGACCGGTTGGACGTGAGGCTAGTAAACGTTGCAGTCTAGCTGCCGCGCTTAATTCATTTACCTTCTGTGTAAACTGCCTCCAGGAACTTTGTTTTGCCTTTTTAATTGCTAGGCTGTATTCTGTTAGAGCTCTATGGTAGGACTCCCAGATACGGCTCCTTTTGCATTGATTATACAGTTTCCTAACATTAGCCCTTTTGCGAGTGAGGTCCGCAGTCCACCAATTAGTATTGGTTCGACTCTTCCCCCGTCGCAATGGACAATTGTCGTGGAAGCTATTGATTATAGCATTCTGCAGGTCAGAAGCTATCTGATCTATGTCTGTGAAGCATCGCACCCTTCCCCCTTCCGATCCCAACTGTGACTGAAGGTCAGACTTATATCCCAACGAGTCAGTCCTCCTGGGATTGCGATAGAGGACCTCTGCAGCCTCATCTTGCAAGTTGAAGCGGATATACCTGTGATCCGATAATGAGGCCTCTTCGCTTACGTGCCACTTATCAACCATTCCAAGTATACCTTGTGTGCAGATTGTTATATCAATAACTTCTTGTCTAATTCGTGTTGCGAACGTAGGGCGGTTACCTTTATTACATATAAATAGATCCCTACTTAGAAGAAAACGTGCCTCACCTCTGGGGTTAGTGTTGGTGCTGCCCCATCCAGCAGAGTGATGGGCGTTGGCGTCACAACCTAGAAGAAGTTGTTGATGTCTGGCTTGTGCTTCTTCCACCAGGAGCTCTAGGTCTCTTGATGAAGGGAGTTCCCTGGCATCATATTGCAAGTATACGGAGCCTACAATTGTGCTCTGTACTATGCCTCTATTCTTCCAGGTCAGTATGCCCACAGTGACATCTCTGGAGCAGAATTCGTTGAGGGTTAGAAAATCCAAGCCTCTCTTCAACAGGATGCAGGTCCTGACATTCCTTAGAGAGGTACAGTAAATTAACTTACCTTTGGTTTCATTTAGGCCCGCTACTCTCCCTTGGTTAAGCCATGGTTCTTGAATCAATGCCAGATCCAATCCCTCCTGGAGGAAGAACTGGCAGAAGGCTGCCGAAGCAGCCCTACTGTGCTGGAGGTTGATTTGTAGAACTCGTGGCATTGTCCTTGACTGTCGAGGAGACAATTGAGACCTGCCAGAGTCCTAGGTTGGCTTTGCAGTTGGAAGCCTTCACAGCCTTGTAGCAGACCTCGTCCAGGAAACAGACGAATCCGTAACCTTTCGGATCTGGCTTGGATGGAAGGATTTTCCACTCGTTTACATTTAGGTTGGGGTTCTGCTTTTTGAACATTTCAAGTACCTTTTCAAGTGTCTTCTTCAGAAGCTTCGGGTGAGCTCTGAAAAACACCCTAGTGGACCTCAAGATGTCCTTACGCAGACCCACTCTCAGAGAGATGTCGTCTCCCAGAGGTTTTATTCTTTGAATAACTTCTTCCAGGCAACGTTTGGTGTGCTCGTTGATGCAGGAAGCAATTAAAACACCTTTCTCTAGGTAGGTGCCCGCAAACGATGGAACGGAACTATCCTCCAGGGGTTGGATTTCTTCCATAATTGCGTCCTCGATGGCTTCTCCTTGCTCTGCACTAAGCTTCGCCTCCGGGTAGCCTTCGAGGGCTATGGCCATTTTGATCGCCGCGACCTCTCTGTAGGTAGCCTTGGGTGTGCTACCACAGGCCTCGGGATCGTGGGCTTCCGGCTTTTGGGTTTCCCTCCTAGCCTTATTTGCGGGCCCCTCAGCGGAGGGTGGGGTGACCAAGGTGCCTCTGGGGCGTTTGGCCGACCCCTCCTCCACCTTGTTACCCGCAGTTGGGCCCGGAGTTGAGACCTCCTGCCGTTCTGGGTTCTTTTTCTTCTTTTTCCCCCTCCTCCACTTGGAAGGGTCAAAAGATTCACCCTTTTCAAGAAGTTTAGCCTTTAGTGCTTCTCTCCTTTGAGCAGTGGTGAGATTAGGCCTCTTCATTCTGAGGTTGCCGAGTTGCTCTGTGGCATCATCCAGCGTACCTGTAGACATGGGAGTGCTTGGGCTGTTGAGGAGCTGATCTTCTATATCTTGAAGGGCTTTTGCTTCCTCAGCGCTTGTACTACCTTCCTCAGATAAAGCCTTGCCATGTATGGGAGCTTCAGTGTGCAATGGAACCTCCTGTGTTCCTAAGGCACTTTGTTGAGGAGAGGGTAGGGATGTTGGCATAACAACCTCTTGAGTTGTGTTACCAGGTGATGGTGTGTGCGAGGTAGCTTCAGGAGCTACCTCAGCAGGAAGAGGTAGGTTAGAAACAGCTTCAGGAACTGTTTCAAGGGTTGGTTGGTTTTGGTTTTTGTTTTTGTTTTTTATCATGTTGTTCCCACGAGTAGCTAGGGAATGGAAGGTCGACCCAGACAGAGCCCCGCATGCCTGGGTAAGCTGCTTTAAACTGGAGGGTCGCCGGTGTCCAGAGTCCGCATAGTACAAACTGGTTTGCCACCAGCCATTCAGCCCTGGCCTATGCTGTTCCACCGTGGCTTGGCCCCTAGTGGGAGAAATGAAAGGAAAACTAAATCGAAGGGTTGAGGAAGTTTACCTCAGATAGAAGAGAGTGAAGAAGAAAGATAGGCTGACACATAGAAAAGTGTGCCAGCCATAGGCCTCCAGAACAAGAAGAGAAGGGATCTGGAGCATTAGCTAGGGTACCTCGGGGTCGCCACTACCCGTACGGCCTCGAAAGTAAGACCGCCCCTGAGGGCTCACTTAACATACTATCAACTAAAAGGTTTTATTACTTAACTCTTTGTTACGAATATTCGCTAGTGAAATTTTGCTCCGGCTCTCTATGCAAAATGTTAACGTATAGTGTTTACATTAAGCAATCAAAATTCATAATACTAAATTACTATGGGTTGCGTAGATACCATGATAGACAGTAATATTTCAAAAACTGGTTTTCCTTACGTTATTTCATTTTTGGAAACCCAAGGCGTGCTTACTGACTGGCTCACTTATTCATTAACTTACTAAAATATAAAAATTGGGTACTTCCAGAAGTGAAACTGACATTACATGCACCAGTTGCATCAGTGCAGTTTGGGTCACATCCACCAGTAATAGTTCCCGCCTAAATGTCTTTTTATGAAGTACATTTTTTGAAGGTAAGAATACCCAAAGTTTCTTACTTACTTTCTTTCTGCATACTTCTTTCTACTATTCCCTGTTTCTTAGAAATTAGGAAACTGTCAAAATTCTTTAAACCTGAGAAAGTCGTCGAAATCCTTTAAGATGTGCACATTCCAGAAAAATACATTAGTCCCTAAAATTTTAAATTTGGATTTGTATAGGAGAGGGAGTAATACTCATACATCTGTTTCAAGTGAGTGCGGGTCCTAAACAATTAAAAAAAACAGTACGAAAGTGATCTCAGTGGAATTTAATGTAAGTAAATGCAATTTTACTTTGAAGCAATTCAGTGGATAGGTGTGAAGTCCATCAAATGTTACAACAGAAATTGGTGTCTCAATATTAGAAATGCGCGATATGTGAGTAGACATGCCGAACTGATTGCTGGTATTGCACATATCTAAATGGCATTACAGATATTGGCCAAAATGAAACATCTCAAAGAACTCATAAACGGACATATCTAAGGCTTCGATTTGCGTTTGTAAGGTACTTTAAGGTTCCTTAAATCGTTGTAAAAGTTATACAAATTTCAAGTAATCCAGTGGGTTTGAAATATGTCATATTTTCTTAGCTATTCACAATACAACGATGTTTGGTACTTAAATCAGAATAAGTGGTTCTATAGCTTCAAAATAGATCTAATCCTTTTGAAAAATTTTAAATTTTAAGTACAATTATATGGGTAAAAAATTTAAATAATCTTTTTTTACCGGATACTGTCATTCTGCGGCAAAGGAAAATCTTTTTCGAAGCAGCGTTAAAGAATAGAGTGTGAACATCAAGTTATCTACAAAATTGTATATTTTTATTAATAGTAATTTTTTGTCTACTAACTAGTTCATGGTATGGTTTGCTGTTAACCCAGATTATGGAATTTACTTCACGTCTGGTTCAGTTTTAAAGCAAATTAATAGGATATATTGCAAAAACTGTTTCTTTCCATCTACATTACTTCCTGGAGTGCCATAACAAATTTGCTATTAAAAATATTTTTCAAAGGTAATATAAACGTATAATTCCTTTTGAAGACTCAAGGAATGGGACTTTCTAGATATGTTTTTAATTTACTTCAGAAATAGTTTATAACATTTTTTTGTAAAAAGGAGAGACCGATCCCCTATTAAGCCCCTATTATTTTATTTTAATGGCTATCACTTACCGCAGGGATGCTGAGAACAATTTTCCTTTAAATTTGTATCTCTGCAAGATCTTAGTTTCGAAGCTAAGGTCATGTAACCGCGAGATATAATAGCTAGCAGAGATTTAGGTTCCCTTAAAATTCGTACCTCAAACCACATAAGGTCGAGTTTAATAGTGTTACTAACATCGAGTGCTACATAGATGTTACTATTTATAGAATTGTTCAAAATGAACAAAAGGTGAATAAACCCATATGGGTGAATATCTAAAACCCATCTTGAATATTTAATATAAGATTTAGCGAAGGGATAATGATTCAATTAATTTTCCTCTGCGATATAATATTCGGTGTATGGTACGAATTTATTTCAATGTCAGTCTGTTACCACAGGGATGCTAAAGACAATTTTACTTTAAAGATATATTTCTAGATTATCTTATTTTCAAAGCCAAGAACATGCTTCATAAAATATAAAATATCTAGATATGATTTGATTCTCCCCTAACATTTTTACCTTAATTAAAATTATGGTGGGGATCAATTCACTGTTTATGGTTTGGTTGTGGGTTACCTCTATGTGGATGTGGAATAAATACAAACTTGCAAAAGGGTCAAGGATTATTGGGTTTCTTCGAAATAACTAAAATATGTCCTGGAGAAGCTATATACGAGTAGAGTGGTAATTTGGTAGTTTTGATTTTCAGTGTGATTGTCACTTAACTTTCAAAAGTTAAGAAACGTTTGCTAATTATTTGATGCTTACGGATGCCCTCTTAATGAAGGTCAAGTTTAGTTTGAATTTAAATGCGTGACAATTTTACACTGCATAGAAAGTGGTTATTTCTTCTGCTCGCCATTTGTATTCAACACTTTAGAAACAATTTTGCTGCTTATTTGGTAGTACCATCTCATATCCCATTTCGTGGTGATGTGCATTCCATATTGAGAGATTGGGGAATTTACATATGCGTCACTTTCATGTGCGAAGTAAGGAATATTTCGTTTTTGCGTTCTGTAACTGAATTGCCTTTAATAAAAATCAACTATAGTCCCTCTCTAACCAGAAAAAGTCCTGATTTATTCGTTAGGATCTGGTGTTTTCCTTAAACTAAACCTACAGAAAGAAACTAATATATAAATTCAAAAATTAAGTACTATTGAGAAAATAGTTGAATATTAAGAAATGGAGTCATACTACTACATTATTTGCTAACCGTATATACCGTATTCTATAATTGTTTGTAATTAAACTAATGAAATTTATAAAATAATTTACTATTCCTTTTATGACACACAGTGGTATACATGAGAGGTCAACTATACATCTTGGGAAATGTGTATCATTTACAGGGAAATCGTGAACTGCAATTTGTTCATTCCTTTTCGTAGGTAAGTTAAGGAATTTAAAAGAAACACTGATTTCCCTTTCCGTGCTATTACGGGACGGGACACATGTTGCCTCCAATAGGGCGTACGAAATGTTGAACCGAATTTTAGCATCCCTAACATTTTGCCTTCAGAAATTTATTTAAAGAATTTTTCCCTCAGGAAAGGTGTTAGTCATCCCATTATGCTAGTCATACTCACAATTAATTATCCTACTCATTGTTTCTAACTCACGCAGGGATTGATATCCGCAGCGTAAAAATATAAGAGCAATTATTTTGTTATACTGTACTATAACGTTTAATCGGGTCAGGGATAGTTTATAAAAGTATATAACCCTAAGACACCGGGTAGAACAGTCGAGAGGGGTAAAATCCAGGGTTCGGAAGGGAGAGGTAGTTTCCAAGTTCAGCTCAGAACCGAATTAATACAGAACCAAAAGCCGAAGCAAATACAGCTCCGATGATCAACGGATCAACATGCTTTCATCATCGCAGACTCGGAAACGAAAGGGAATAAAGGGAAGGCGTCAGATTTTGCTTTAGGATGACTGTTCCACTACCTAAACGTTTCCTAATACGACAGTTGCTAGTTCAACTGAAGCTCGAAAACGACATGTAAAAAATGACATGTTACAGTACTAATGTAGGAATTTAAAAAATCGTTTATGTTAAATAAAAATATTAAATTATTTTAACACGTTTTATAAATTTAACTTAAAGTTAAACAGAATTTTTACATGAAATTTAGTGTGCAGCTTGAGGTTATGTGACCATCAGCATCAGGATTATCTTCTTTGATTCCATTATATTTTCAATTATATCTCGGTTTGGAATATAAGAGGGACTCAATCACAAGTAGGAAGAAAAGCCAGACTAGAATCACCCAAAATATTACTTCAAACTCCTCTTCCATCTTAATTATTCACAAGAACAAATTATTTAAGCTCTGGTTTGAACGTTCAAAATTATTTGTATTACATATTTGTATGATTTCTATTGTTACTAATAAAAATATTATTGTGAATAAAAACATAAGTTTGAAAAACCCTATTATATAAGAAGCAGAAGCAGTCGTTCTTGTTTATATTTACAAAAATTACTCATAAATATATGTTCTTACCTCAAGGTGGGGTCAGAATTACATTAATATGTATTATATTGTTCTAGATACCATATTTATATACCATACCATATTACCATACGGTAATACCATTTTTTCGACGTCAGCTTGGAGCATAGAAATAGATTTGAATGCAGAGATGCTGTTTCTCCCAATATCAGGAAGAAGATTCTTCCTTACACCAGGGTTCCTAAGGAATTGATATCTCATGTAGCAGCTGTAAAGAATATAAAGCAGAGATTAAGTAATTCCTCAGATCTTAGTCACTAACCTTCAGGATGTTGGTGAATACTTCGTTTTTTACTGTTGTATATACAGTTCAGATGATTAATATGCTAGTCATATATGCTCCTCATTGGACGTATATGCTTTGTGTTTTGGATGATTTTCATACTTACAAATATTTGATATTTGATCTTTCATTTGAAAGATCAAATATAAATGTTTGTTAGTCTAAACATGTGCACACGATGTATTTATTATGGGCTGATCCAACATTCCGAAAACATACAACGCTGAAAGATAATTACGTATTATCTAAACCTACAGTCCCTCTTACCCTCTCAGAAACAGATATACATTTGTCATACATTTCCGTATTTGACATTTCTAGAATTCAGTCAACATGAACACTTTTAGATAAATAAGCGTCATAACAAGTAAAATACTGGAAAGTTTTTTACACTTATCCATAAAGTTTCGAAATGTGAGTCGGTATTACACGACAATGTTTATGTTATGGGTCACTGAAGAGATGGGTATTGGTGTCCATCCTTACAATGCCGTAGGATGAATATTATTATATTACAAGGGATTCAAGCAATGTGTTCACGTGTTACTATTGATTTTAACACTATTTCATGAAGTATAGGTATTAAACATTTATATAAAGTTCACTAAAACTCTGCTTTATTTCTTAAAAAAAGAGAAACATAATATCTGGGGATTTCTATAAATATACGGCACGTGAAAGAAACTAAACAGCTAAACAAACCATACAACCATACACAACAGCAAACATGACATCTAAAAAGTACTTGAGGATCAATAGGTACAGAGCGGAGAAGATTGACAAAGCCTCAAAACTTATAGTTGAGATAGGCCCAGGGTGAAAACCTCACAAATGAAGGACGTTAGAAGATACTATTATCTATAACTACACTGTCACGAGAAAGAAAGTATATAGGAGATTACACTCACAGGTTAAAAACGTCCTTCCAGCTTTTTAAGGAGGTATTGGCCATAGCTAAAGAATCTTTAAAAGACATTCTCGGTTTTTATTACATAAATGTTCAGTTTTCTATAGGTGATTTATTTATTGAAAGAAGTAAGTACTTCGTTCAAACTCTGTTTTATAACGTTGGTAGAAGATGTAACTTGTAAAACCTTATCCAGAAAGTATAGTTTTTCTCACCGTTACAAGTGAGCCATCCAAGTCATACGCTTCTCTGGTCTCGGGGAATGGAAAATTTGCTGTGTCGGTCTGGGAGGATAGTACGAGTTTTTTCTCGTATTTACAAAGTTTTCACAGAGAGGGCCTTGCTCACCGATGAGTCGGGCCGTCACGTGGGAAATGCCCGACATTTTTGGACAGCAGCAGCCACGGCCGAAGTAAGAGCAGAGTATTAACTGTACCAAGTGCAATTATTTTATAATCACAAAGGCAGAAAGTAGCGTAATCTTAAAGCGCTGCCATGCCTCAAGGCAGTCTCCATTATCAGATAAGACCCAAGTTAATATCTTCACCCACAACATTATTTTGTCCTGATTAAGTTCTTGCTAAGTTAAACACAAGCGCATATATTGTATACTTTTATAGAATATATTGTCTTAAACTTAGTATCTAAAACCTATCTTAGTATTCACAACAGTAATAAGAGTGGTTTGCAGAAAATAGAAACTTGATCAAAGCACTGTATTTATTCTATGTAACCTTGCATTTAAAACATGTTAATGGTATAAAACTAATTAAAGCGGATACGGGGGTTTTTGATTAATATAAAATTCACTATCGCTCTTCCTGTATACTTAACGCTCTGAAATGCGACCTTGGGCAGACGTTCTTTATGTAACGCCGTATACAACACTAGAATCAAGAATGATTCAAGTATTTTATTTGCAAAGAACAAATAAAGTCCAATCAAGTTACAAATAATGTATCGTTAATCTATTAATACAGAAAGGTATAAGACTATCAGGTTTTCCTGTCACCCCGATAGTTGTACTAAAACACAAATTCCTTCATTAAAAACAAATTTAAGTTACTTTTCTGTTTCTAGGTTCAAGTTATTTTATATTAGGATGGTATAATATTGATAATATATTTCTTACTATTATTTCCTCTAACTCGGACATTAGCATACTTACTACACATATACATACAATTTAACTACTCATTGCTCAGAGTTTGTTAACCCTAGCGACAGATGTCAAACACTAAATTCCACACAAGCAGAATGATATCGTTTATTAAATTTATTCTGAGATATGTATATACATAAGTCAAGGTGGATCAGGAATAAATTAATGTAATGTGTTATGGTTGTAGGTAAACTCCGTGTTATAGGTAAAACCTTGGAGCATAGAGGAAGACTTGAATACAGAAATGCTGTTCAATCACAAAATCCATTACTACACCAGGGGCACTAAGGATTACTCACTTTACATATATATGCTTATAAATGGTTTCTTTTTATAAGCCAAGGATAAAGTTTGTTATTTTCAAGCGAGATATAAAAAAGTACAATTATTAAGTATTTCTTCCAATATTAGTCACTTGCCTACAGGGTGTTTGGGAACACCGACTTTTACCGTAAAAATGTAATGTTCAGTTTTGTAATATATTAGTTGTATGTGGCCTTCATGGCTCCGATATGTTTAATAGTAATATAAGTGGTTGCTGTTCTAAACATGTGCACAATATTCTCTAATCCCGAATCTGCAATTTGATAGGATCTCTAAAGGTCACAAAATTTCAAAACCCTGCGACGGCCAAAGATAATAGAATTTATCATCTACTCTCCCTTTCTCACTTCTCGAAAACCGATTGCTTTTTAATATTTGATAATTATTCTTAGTGGGACTTTCTAACCTGTCACAATTACACTTTTCTGGAGAACAAGTTGAGAAATGGGAAATTGTATACTTATTTATTAAGTTTCCAAATTGTAGTACGTACTACAGGGGAATGTTTATGATATGGATAGTAGCAGGTCGTCAAAGAGTTTTAAAACCGTAGGAGAAATATTATCAACTCCTCCTTCAATAAAGGGCTTGAAATTTTGCTAATAATTGTAGGATTTTATAAATAATAGAAATAGTATAGAAACCAAAATATTCGATTATTTCCCTCGACAAACTTTTCTTCATTTCCTCAGAAAGATCCAAATAAAAGTAATTCAATTTTCACATTATAGATACGATGTAAACAACGTTGACAGGCAGATTAAGCGAGTGACACATTTCAACTACTATTGGAAAGTGATAAACTTCTAAATAAAATGCGTATCATGAGCATATCAAAGAACACGTCATGAGAAAGGGGTTTATTTAATGATTTCAATATGATTTGTAAAACATAGCTATAATCTGTTTTTCCAAAGTTTTAGATTATTCTTGAATAATCTTGCAGACAAAACAACTCTTAAGTTTAATTTTATTATAGTTCAAAATTTATTTCTGGGGAGTTGTGCTGGTGGAGCAATTGTCTCGTTGCTATAATGGTTACCCTCAAATCCCATGTAAAACATTCCTTAAAGCTTCTCCAAATCCTATGTAATGACATGCACCATCATTGAATTCAGTGTTGAAGTTTCATGCACAATTTCAAGTCAGTTTGTTTTCGAGATATCGTGCAGACAGACAAGCAGAACGAAATGAAATTTTCCCAGCCCCAGGAGTGAAAGGGTTCGCTAAAGTGCTTAGACTATAACTAAAAATGTCCCAAACACACATTTCAAAGGCCATATTGATGCTTGTTTTAACCCTGCGTCATGTTCAAGTTCTCCCTCAAGTATAGTTTTTCTCAGGTAAGGACGTTTCCTCTCCCGAGCCATTGATTTATATAAGGTCTGTAGCCTGTTAAATACCTCAAGAATATTACAAACTAGACAGCATATAACCACCGATATGTAGGGTCGATGCATGATGAAGGCCTGAGTCAACAATTTTGGTCGAATCGCGAAGTAAGATCAGAGCAACCAAACTTTACGAACCAAACTTTGCCATCATAACGTTATCAAGAATGAAAATAATATAAATAGAAAAGCATAAATGAACGCAAATCTTAAAATGCCGCGCCGTCTCAAAGGAGTCTTCGTTATCAGACAAAACACAAGTTACTGTCTTCACCCACAATATTCTTTTGTCCTGATTTGATCGTTAACTCCTTGCTAAATAACTGAAGTTGGTATTCACTCTAGTAATAATAGTGAAAAATAAGAAAACATACAATATAAGCTTATTCAAAACACTATATACAAAATATATTGTTGTAATCTACATTCTAGTAATAGAATGTTTACCATTTCTACACTTCACTTCTACACTATTTGAACCCTATGAAATGCAGCCTTGTTCAGACGTTAAATACTTTATGTAAAGTTGGGGGGGGGGGGTTGGATACTTTATGTAATGTTGTTCTTTAATGTGACGGGTCATAGCATTTCTTTTCAAATTTGGTCTTCCGTTAATTCATTATTAACATACTATAGAGGCTGATAAATCAAAGGTGTAACGAAAAACGTATTTTTTGATTGAATATAAAGAAACGAACAGATGTAAAAAAGAAAGAAAAAATATGAGATCCTATCCTAAATATATACGTCTAATAAACAACACATAACCTGAATTCCCTAGTAAAATTTTAAAGATGATTCCTCCATAATCACTTACCACTGCTTTATATTGTACACAAGTCAGTATTCATTATATTTTAAAGTTACAATTGTATCAAATTAAATATTTTCCACTGAGAAGTTACGTTTATCAAAGGGCTACAAAAGGAGGATGCTTCTGCTTGGTCAAGAAGCAAAACAAGCTTCCTTAAAAAGGCTTTTTCTTTTACTTATTTCTTTGTTATGAGCGTTAAATTGTTACATTACTGCCCTGGCTATCATACTTTCTGCCGGTCCTCTGAGACAAACTCTCGTGTTTACATTTAAAGCAACTAAAACTCACAGTAAGAAGCACCATGGATTATTATAGATACAAACATGTAAACACTACTGTTATTTAAGCTGGCGTTTATTTTCAGTTTTCATTATCATTATTTACTTTTTATTAGTAAATTTAAATTAATAACCGAACTTACTTACTGACCGACTCAAGTATTCACTGCCCTATTAATATAAAACATTAGTTACTTCCAGAAGTGAAACAGACTTAGACATTCCACGTAGACATTAAGTACGTTGGTGGTTCAGGGTGCACTTAACAGTTGTGATGTCAAACTGACCCTTAATTGTCTTTCATTATGGGTTAAGTTTTAAATAATACCACAATTACTATACAAGAAAGAAATAAAGACATTTTCAAATGTCCATAAAACTGAGAAAGGCAAAATGCAGCATGTGTCATTGAGATATACATATTGGAAATATGATATTCCAAACTATGAAAAGTATCTCGACCTTAAAAACGCACGAAATCTGAGTGAAGTACACAAACGCACGATATACAATTTAACTGCAGTTTTGTAAATGTGCATAACAGGAGCTCGTCAATATGAAAACAACTACAAGAACTCATCAGCGTTTCGGTTTGCGTTTGAAAGGTACAAACTGTAGTTCTGAAGGTGAAAACTAAACATATTAAGAGTTTGGGCTAAAGCCTTGCATAGTCGAGTCGGGTATGCAATTTAAAAATAATTTCATCTTGAATCCAAATATGCCCTTGAATTTCAGGAATATCATATTTTTAGACGCTGTGGCATTAAAGAAAACATTGTATTAAGTATTCGTATAAGTTATACAATTTAAAAGTATTCAAGAGGGTTTAAAGGAATAACATTTTTTAAGCATTCAAAAAACAAAGATAGTTGTAATCTTAAACCTTAATAATTTGTGTCATATCTTCCAAATAGATCTAATCATTATGGAAAAACCATATATAACTTAAGCATAGTTATGTGGGTTAAAAAAGTGGAAGAACCTTATGTTGCCGGATACCGTCTCGTTCTGGGAAAAATCGAAATCTTTTTGAAAGAACTGTTACAGAATAGAGTTTGAAGATCAAGTTATTACATTTTATATATTATGACTTTTATGACCCTATTACTTGCGAAGTATAGTATGTCGTAGTCGTAAAGCATCGATATAAGATGTTCAACATAGATGATATTTTTCATACCTATTTTTGTTGGCTAGAATTGGTTCAGTATATTGTGGGATTTTCTTTTAATATTTAACACTTGCCGTAGGAATTATAAGAACAATTGAAATTTAAATTTATGTTTCTCAATGATGTTATTTATGAAGCTAGGAATGTCCATAAATGGTACGTAACATCATAAAATCTCTTTACACTTAAAATCCTAATTTTATATAATATGAGGTCGGGACTTGTTCGCTGTTTGAGTAAAAACATACACAGACGATAAAACATGTTGTGGGTGAGCTGTATGTATATGTATAAATGAGTCTTATTGGAGGTTCTTTTAAAGTCCCCTACTCTAGAGTGCTATAGTGCTTTTTCTATTTAAAGGGAAGCAGACCAGTTTGAAATTGATTTTTTTATTTATTGCTTTTCTGTTATAGATGGCTTTGATTGGCATGAAATGTCCTACTTAAAATTATATATGATAAAATTCGTTTAAAAACTACTTTGATTTTTAAAAACAATTATTTTTACTCTGCAGTCAGCGTTTGCTGTCTGGAACTCGCAGGATTGGGATTTGCGTGCAAGTAGTGTTCATAGTATACTTTATATAGTACATGTTGAAGTATATATTACAGTAAAACTGAATACCAGCTGATTAATAGTCATCATTAACAGTCATTAACAGTCTCTGTGGTATTGTTTGACATAGCATTTTTTGTGTAGATTTACAAAATAAAAACTCTAAAAAAATCCTTTTCTATGAAAAAATGTAGCAAAGGCTGTCTAACTAAGCATTCCATCGATAAGATCCGAATCCTCATTGCCCCAACCATCAGGGAAAATGTCACAATAGGAGTTGATGCAATATGGGCAGAATATTTTCATTTAGGTTCGTCCGATGAGAAACCTGAACATGAGTTGTACAATAAAGACAACAATATTTGGTGTAAGTATAAAACATAAATAATAGAGGGGACTGAGTAAAAACATTCAGAGACTTTCTCCACTTCCTCCTTCAGGACTGCTAGAAATAAACCCGATCTTTCAGAACCTAGCCAATCCAATCTTACTTGCAAAGTGTACTCATGGCGAATCGATATCATTATAAATATCTTATATGAAACAGAATCTCCAAAAGATGTTTCTTAGACTATGTACTCTACAGTTGATGTATTTGATGTAATAGGAGGCTACAATGAGGGAAATATCACGAAGTGCCTGATGTTCAAACTAATTGAGTCCGCCTGTTGGGGAAAACTGTGTCCATAATAAAAATGTTTTATGTTTGTAGAATAAAAAAGCAGACAAAGCAATACAGTATATAAGACGAGTTTGAATTAAATAAAGATTATTAGACAATTAATTGGATGTTTTTTGCCACTTTCAGAAAGTCATATTTTTTCATACTTACAGGTACATATTTCTCAGGAACCGCTTGACTCAAACTCACCCTTTTCACAATTGGACATGTCTTCATACTTTCGTACTAATCTTCATATCTCGCTAAACTAAAAGCAAATAATTAAACAGTTTTTAGACAACATCATGTATTAAAAAAAGGTCTTAGCAAATTTTTGGAGCAAACTATTACAAATTTATAGAGTTATATGTTGCCTAAAAGAGTTATTAAACAAATTTTACCTCTCTAACTCAGGCTGTTCCAACGAAAAGTGTCCCTAGGTTGACATGTAAAATTATAGGGTTTATCAAAATGGTCTGCTCTCCTTAAATTATTCTTCAAACGTAATACAACAGTGCAATCCATCTTTTGGATTGTAAAGTGAAAGGGTAATGTTTTAATTAATTTTCCTTTGTAAGAGAGAATACGGTGTATAGAGGAGTTTTATTTTAATTCAGTTACTTACTACAAGTATATTGAGGACAATACTTTCAAACTAATATTTCTAAATGATCTTATTTACTAAGCAAAGAATATTCCATCATAAAATAGATAGGTTTAATTTTGTTCTCTCTTAAAATGTTTACCTTAAATCATGTATGATAGAGATCGATGCACTGTGTATGGTTTATTTGTGTGTGACCTTCCATAAGTGGTAAAGTTTCGGACAATTTTAAGTAAATTTTGTTCTGGAGAAGCTATATTGTAAAGTAGTAAGTTGGTTTTTATGTATGATCCTACATGATAACTCAGTCATTTTTTAATGTTAATAAACGTTTGCTGATTATGTTATGTTTACGGATGACCAAGTAATTAAGGTTATGTTTAGTCTGAATTTAGACAATGTGATAATTGTACACTGCAGAGAATGTGGTTCTTTCTTCTGCTCGCCAATTGTATTCGAGACTTTAGGGACACTGCAGGGAATGTGGTTCTTCCTTCTGCTCGACAATTGCATTCGAGACTTTAGAGACACTGCAGAGAATGTGGTTCTTCCTTCTGCTCGACAATTGCATTCGAGACTTTAGGGACACTGCAGGGAATGTGGTTCTTTCTTCTGCTCGAAAATTGCATTCGAGACTTTAGGGACACTGCAGAGAATGTGGTTCTTCCTTCTGCTCGACAACTGCATTCGAGACTTTAGGGACACTGCAGAGAATGTGGTTCTTTCTTCTGCTCGACAATTGCATTCGAGACTTTAGGGACACTGCAGAGAATGTGGTTCTTCCTTCTGCTCGACAATTGCATTCGAGACTTTAGGGACACTGCAGGGAATGTGGTTCTTTCTTCTGCTCGACAATTGCTTTCGAGACTATAGGGACACTGCAGGGAATGCGGTTCTTTCTTCTGCTCGCCAATTGCATTCGAGACTTTAGGAACACTGCAGGGAATGTGGTTCTTTCTTCTGCTCGACAATTGCATTCGAGACTTTAGGGACACTGCAGGAAATGTGGTTCTTTCTTCTGCTCGCCAATTGTATTCGAGACTTTAGGGACACTGCAGGGAATGTGGTTCTTTCTTCTGCTCGACAATTGCATTCGAGACTTTAGGGACACTGCAGGAAATGTGGTTCTTTCTTCTGCTCGACAATTGCATTCGAGACTTTAGGGACACTGCAGGGAATGTGGTTCTTTCTTCTGCTCGACAATTGCATTCGAGACTTTAGGGACACTGCAGGGAATGTGGTTCTTTCTTCTGCTCGCCAATAATTGTTTTCGAGACTTTAGGGACACTGCAGGGAATGTGGTTCTTTCTTCTGCTCGACAATTGCATTCGAGACTTTAGGGACACTGCAGGGAATGTGGTTCTTTCTTCTGCTCGACAATTGCATTCGAGACTTTAGGGATATCATCATCAGTTAGATATTGTTTACAGAAAAAAACATATGATAAAATATAATAACACTTAAAACTAATTGTAGGGACCAAAAACTAATAAATTATAAAAGAATTATGTAGAAAAATATGGTTTGCAATTCATAATTTTGGAATGGATTTTTTCTTTTACTAATGGTATAAAAATATAACTGAAATTTACGTAAGGTTTGAAAATACAATTATCTTTTAAAACTGTCATCCATACATTTCCAATTTTATTTCTTTTAGACCAGGAAACAATGTGTAAACAATATCTAACTGATGATGCCTTAACCGGCGAAAGCGCTTTTTAATTAAATTAAATGTGGAAGTATGAAAAATGACTTTTATATGAATATTTTAGTCATCTAAGGGATTTTATAAGATAATTTCCTTCTCTTAGTCTTACTTATATACATGAGAGGCCAACTATACACTGTTGTCCAAGAGCATAGAAACTACAGGGGAATCACGAACTGTGATATGTTCCTTAAGCTGTGGAAGAAGCCTGATTTCTTTCCGTGCTGTTTCAGGGCAGAATGAATACATCTTGCCTCCAGGTTCTCCAGAAATACAACGTAAAATCTAATTGTTCACAAATTTCAAAGGAGACACATTTCTTAATTAAAAACCAGTTATAGTTATTTTTTGTGTTACATTACATGTTTATATTATTTTGCATTAGAAGGATGTAGGTATATGGAGTATATTAGTTGTCCTTGTAACACAAAAATTAACATCCATAGTACACAAACACACACAATTTACCTACTCATTACTATCCTACTCACGCAGGGATTTTTGCCGGCTGTGTAAAATTATAAGATACAATAAATGGCTATACTCTAAGTTATGTAAACGTTGTTTATTTTCAATACAAATAAATTATGTTAACACATTTTTTTAATGAGATTTACAGTTTGCGCCTAGACATTAAAGTGCTCGTCAGCAATCATGATGGATTAGGACGATTTTCCCTGATGTCATAAACTCTTGTCACTCCATAAAAATAGGAAGAAACCCCCAGAATAGAACCACTAAAAATAATACTTGGAACATCTATTTCGTCTTAATTATTTACAAGGATAAATTATTTAAGCTCCGATTTGAATGTTCCCAATTATTTGCCTATTATTTCGCATATCAAGCAGCAAATAACTATTTGCAGTTCCTTAAGGATCAGAATAAATAGTTTTGGAATGATGCACTGAGCGAATTTTCCTCAAAACTATTATAAAACCTTAGATTTTGATATATTTCTAATTTTCAACATATATAGTATGTTTTTGTGTGCTGTTTTTAAGGAATCAGAAACAAATTATTTTTTACAGAGTTTTAGTTAAGACATTTGTTTGGAATTTAATGTATTGTACCTTTTATATCAAAAATATCTCAGATAATAATTGGAAACTGAGTTACATCTAAGGCACACCTATCATTTCAATTAAAAGAGTTGTTTGCAAAATATCCACAAATGTTTTGATCGATTTGGAAGCTGTTCACCACATCTGTAACGCATCAGCGATTCAAACGTAGACTTTATAATTTTGATACAGTAATGAAGAGAGAAAGATATATTTTAAGTAATAGAGTAAAATCTGATAAACATTTCTTTTTCTGGCAAAATTAGCTTCAAAACGAGTTGACAAATATGAGAAATTGCATACTTACTTATACAGTTTCCGAGTTGAATTAAAAATTAAACTATAATGCTCATTATGAACAGCAGAAGGTCGTTGAAGAGAGTACTTGGATACCCCTTCCCCCAAAACCGTAGGAGAGAAATGAAATAATCCTCTTACAAGTGTATTACGTTACGATTTACACGAGAATGTGTATTATTGATAGTAGCAGGTCGTTAAAGAGGGTCCCAAACCTTCAGGAGAGAAATGATTAAATCCTCTTGCAAGGGTATTACATTGCTGATAATCGCAGCTCTATATCAAATTCTATACTTCATTAACAGCAGGTTTAAAAAATTCTAGCAAAATGCTCAGGAGTTACAGGTTTGCATTGTCGGAGTTTTGGCACCTCCTAAGACGGGGACGTGAACTCCTGTATGACTTAATACCAGTTCAGCGACGGGCGGGATAGTGAGTATCATCATGTAGACTCGCAGTTAGGATTCAGAACCTGAAAAACATTACTCATAGGTTTAAAAGGACCTTTTCGGTTGCTTCTGGAGAAACAGGATTCCCAGGATGGTTAAGGTATTGGGTAGGGGCCACCTCCTGTCGAGATCCTAGGGGAAGGGAAAGCGGGTACCCCTTATTTCACTAATGTCACCTAGGAATAAGGGAGGGGTTTTATTGGATGACTCTTTCCTGGAGGAAGTCGACTGTTCTAAATTCCTCGGAATATTCCTGGATCGGGGCAATCCCCGATATATAATATCAAGTCAATACTTGGAATTATCACATTGATCATGTTTCCTCAAAACTGGCCTCGGGCATCTATGTGTTGAGGTCTTTAGCCAAATACTGCCCCATTCAGGTACTGATGACGGCTTATTGTGGCTTGATCTACCCCACCTCACCTACTGTTTGGTGCTGTGGGGAGCCAGCGCAAACTATCAATTTTTCAGAGCATTCAAATTGCAGAAGCAAGCGATTCGCATAATCGCACAGTTAAGGTTCAGAGAAACTTTAAAAAAAACTGCAACTGTTGCCTCTACCGTGTCTCTACATCCTGAGGACAATCTTTTTTTGTATGTCTAAGTGTGCCATGACACGTGGCCGAGACATACATTCGTATGGGACAAGAGGCAGAGATACCTACCGAACTGGAAGTCACAGGACGGGGGTTTACGTACACTTGCCTTTGCAGGCAGGAGTTCGTTTTCTCAACAAGCTGTCAAATTCAATCAAATATACCCCGACGCCCAAGCGTTAAAAGCTCGTTTAAAACGCTTTTTAGCGTCTCAAGCATTCTACAGTGCTGACGAGTTTATGGCATTCGACTAGGTGACCGCACACTTGGAACACTGACAACCGGCGTTGGAAAATGGGAAAATTGGCATGAGTGAATGTGGTGCGACAAAATTTCTGTACGTTTGACTGGTCTCAATGTGGAGTGATTGTTCCAAATTATAGAAAACATGACTATTGCTATACATTTTTTGTAATGTTCTGGCAAAATAAAAATGATTTGATTTGATTTGATTTGAGGACTAAGGGACGCTCCTTGATATCCATAGGTTTGTCCAGATACAAGTTAAACACCGGTAATGCTGTAGCCAGTTTATTATCTACTTGAAGATATAAACCAGCAAAAAGTGAACCTTTCTTCTTGAGGTTTTTATAATTGAAACATATATTGGTAAAGGTAGCAAAGGTGTAGAACCTACTGATGGCTGGAAGTAAACACTCCTAGGAATGAAATTTGTCAAAACTATAAACTGGAGATTATTTTGAGATTAAGATTTAATTATAAATTACGTCGCGTTTATTTTTAAATATCCGTATGTGTACTGGATATTAAACCGCTTGCTATAACATAGAAAGGTTTACCATGTAATTTTTAATATTAAACAACTGAATATTAAAAAAAATAAAATGCTGTATAATTATTTCAAAATGGAGTAGTTAATTTTATTTACACATAAAACAAAATGTTATTGGATGTTATAAAAATTATCAATTTTCTTATAAGTTCGCTTTGAAATATATTACTCCTTTTCTACAATTTGGCAGAACAGCTAAATCAAATCAACATTTCTTTATTACTATTTTTTAATACAATCGTCAAACATATACATGCATTACAAAAGATTATAAAATTCTACTGTTGTATTTTCAATGTGAATCATATTTATTCAAAGTATTCATCCATTGAGTAAAATGGTCGCTCCACCAGTCTGTATTGAAGGTGTTGTAGTGAATGCTGAAGGGGGAAGGTCATTTCTTAAGTAATAGAATTTTTCAGATCTAGCTTTTAATCTTTTAACCAAAAAGTTTATATGCAATTCAGATTTCAATGTCCGCATTGTGTCCAAACTTGTGTGTCCTAATTTGTTTCCACGGCCAACTTGCTGAGTCATTAGTCGTGACTCAACTAATGGAGGTAGATAATGAGTATCATGTGAAAAACTAAACCTTATTACGAGGGTTTTATAGAGTTTATTATTAATAATAGAGTACTTTATTAATACTATTAAGGATGTATAGGGTATTGTCGTGCGCTCATCTAAGCTCCATAGAAACAATAGCCAATTGTGAGCCACCACGAGTGCTGTGTCATCCGCGTACATAAAAAACTCCATAGAAACAATATTTTTGAAGCAAGATAAATGTATTAGAATTATAAGAACATGTTAGGGAACAATACTTGCAAGCGACTCTGGTAATTCCTGAGTCAGTTTGTTTATAGTGTTATTCTTTACGCTTGCAAGGTTTGTTAGTAGTGTACTGCAGTTTAAGGGACCAGTAAACAGAACATGTTGTGTAATAGGCCTAAAAATGACTAAATCACCGTAAAATAAAGACTGTATACGTGATTATACTAGTTATGGATTCACTTACATTGACTACAACAGATGTCATTTACCTCGTTGGGCTATTTGCAATAATGTTATGAGTAAAGATGCTATGTGATCTAAACGTTTGAAACCCTACTATAATAGAAGATTTCGAAATCTTATTTAAGAAATTTGTTGAAGATACAACTACCACTGTAGTTAATCAACGAATTTAAATGCATTTGATCACAGCATTTGGTATAATTTACAATTTCATTTGACTGTATTTTCAAGATGTTAGCGCAAAGTGCTGGCAAATCAAATTGATAAGAAGTCCACTCAAAATCAGTCGGGGCGTACTTCCTCACGACATTCAGGAACAGGACATCAACATTAAATGTGATTCTCACGTATTGACGGAATTTCAAAACCTGGGCGTCGTCGACTTTTGGTTGAGTTATCTTGCTGTTTACCCGCAAGTTGCTTTGGAAGCTGCAAAGTTGTTCGTGCAGATTCGTCCACATCTGTGAGTCTGATTTTCAACACTGGCTAATCTAAAGTCAAAATTTCAAGCAAGACTGGACTGCGATATGCTTTGTCACAGTTAAAACCAAATAGAAAAAAGTTTCATATGATATATTTCATATGATATAGGTTTAATAGATTTTTGAATGATATCTTTTTAGTTCTGTTTAATTGATTTATTAAAAAATCTTACTTGCCGTATTAAGTATAGGGAGGATCTATCTGTTGAAAAAGGTATTTGAGGTCATATTTAACGTTTTAAAAAAGGTATCATATATTTCATTTTAAAACGTGCAAAACTGATCTACAATCTGACCTGAAAAATGGAATTTTACTACTATAATGGACTAAGGAGGCACAAAGCCTGAAAGGTTGAAAACCTCTGGGTCAAGGGTATCAAGTGCTTTGGAGTAATAGGCAAAATTGGCCAAAACTTGTTTCTTAAGTTTAAATTATATTTTGAAAAGTTTTTAAAATCAATGGTTTGTTTTGGGAAACTAAACTGGTTTTTACTAATTACCTACTTTTTTCTTTTATCTAAATAGTGGGAAGCGTATTTCACGAGTCCATAACTCTTAAAAATTTCTAGGGGTTTGATGTTGAGCTTTAATCCAGACTTATAAATAACTACTTTAAGATTTTCTATAAAGATTCATTATTTAAGCGACAAACTGATAAAGTTAAATAGTACTTCACTTCTCCTTTCTTCGGTAATGGAATGTACTTTCTCTTATTTTATCAATTCTCGGAAATTTGTTATTGCTTAAGGATTAAATAATTTTACAGATAAATATACTACTTTTGGTTTATTATGTAAAAATATGTAGTGAGTGTAACATATTTTAAATTCACATTTCAATTTTAAATTAAAAATTCATGATCTATTTACCTGTAAATTTATTGGCTTTGTACATCATACATTATTAAGTTGCTTAACACTTTTTTCAAAATAGTTTGTAAGGTCGTTTGTATGCACTACTAAGTATCAAGGTTCAATGAAGCTATCGTTTTTAGAGCTTATAGGATTATTCCAAAACCCATCCTTTTCTTTATTACCTGTATCTTAACAAACAGTTTAATCTTATTTCTGGAAGACAAACGTTAGCAATCAATCTATATATATTTCTGAAATCAATAAATGATCAAAGTCGTATAAAGAATTTTAGGTCATCAAAATATTTGCGTAGAGTGGAAAAATTCATGTCTCCTATATTTAAATTGAAAATTTATTTTTAATGTAAGCAAGTAATAGAATTTCATCTCTAACTTAGATAATGTTAATTAGGTACACACTGCATTGAAGGGAGAACGTCATCACAAGGGTGTAATGAAACATTATGTATATATTAAATAGAACGAAATGGATATTCGAACAGCCCATCCTAAATATACACACACCCCACTTCTAATAACCATAACCTAAACAAGTTGCCTAACATATATAATAATAATAATTAAAGGACTAACTAAATGAGGAAGATGCTTCTAGTTTGGCTGCTCGGGCTGTGACAAGCTACAACGGTTCCTTAATTATTAAACTCCGCTTGTAATATTACATCTACCACGAGTCACTTCCTCTCTGTTCATGTACTGGTCAAAATATTTGTTTCAATTTTAAAATTGAATCTAGCTCTGGCTAACATATTTTTAAATTCTAAGTAATCCCTAGTTAACATTTTTAGGTACAAAACGTATTATAGAAGTGTGTGCTTTTAAAACGATATTGTAACAATACAATACAGTTGGAATTGTTACATACAACTATGTCCTAAGTATTAATGAGAAACTTCAATATTTGCTGTACAAATATGCTGTATTCCAAGTTTTTTTTAAGATATTTGAGAAGCATTAGAAAATAATTGGCCATTTTTATGTAACTCAGTGACATACATGTTAGAGTTCAACTGTTTATGTCCTGCACAGGAAAACCATAAACTGTGATATTTTCTATAGTTTTCCGTAGGTAAGTTACACAGTTTGGAAGAAAACCTCATCCTATCGTGTTGTTTCAGGATAGAAAACATGTTGCATCCAAGTGGAGGTCCTCCAGACACAAAACTTAAAAGCGATATTTCCTATAGCATTCCTAACCCTTTACTCTTGGAAAGTTATTTAAAACTTATTTCCCTTCAGATCTGCTCAAAACAGCAATGCTAGTCACAAGTTTATCATGTCACCTCGATAGTTCTACTACTGGGCCACTCATTTTTTCATTCAAACAAATTGTAGTTATTTTATATTTCTTGGTTCGGAATATTTTTCATTAGGATGGTAAAATATTGAAAATATACGTATTTCTATTACTTCATGTAACACAAATATTACATACTTTATACATTTACACACAAAGTTTTTACATAAAATATACAGTTTGCACCTTGGATTTGTCGTGTTCGTCAACAATCATCATGACAGGATTCCGTTGATTGCCATCGAATTCGTGTCCTCTTCAATCGGATACACCTCGGTCTTGAATATACGAGGCAGCACTTCATCAACATTAAGACGAAAATGTAGAATACAGTCAGCCATAACCAAAAATTGTAACCCTCCTTCATCCTCAGCCTTCGCCAGAATAATTTTGTTACGTTCATATTTGAATTCTAAAAAATTATTTGTCCAATATAAATGTCTTTAATTGTTTTAAAACAGGTGATATATATATATATATATATATATATATATATATATATATATATATATATATATATTCTGAATGGTTTATTTTTATAAGCCAAGGATGAAGTTTATTATATTCTTCCAAAGTTACTCACTTACCTACAGGGTGTTAGGGA
Source organism: Homalodisca vitripennis (assembly GCF_021130785.1). Lineage (NCBI taxonomy): Eukaryota > Metazoa > Arthropoda > Insecta > Hemiptera > Cicadellidae > Homalodisca > Homalodisca vitripennis. Next base: position 144,275,626 of record NC_060215.1, read on the forward strand.
ACTCTTCACCTTTTACTACAGATGTATTGTTTAGTTTTGTATGTTTAGGTTTTAAGCTTCTTGCATCGAATATAAGCAGTTTATAGCCTAAACGCCACAAAGGCATAGAACGGTAAAATATTGTTTAGAAAAAAATATTGTTTTTAAATGTAGTATCTAAATTTAAAGTTCCTTTACCCTCTCGGAAAACGTTAGAACATTTATCATAGATTTGGTAAGTATATTTATCTATGCATATATTTTCAAAAATCAATCAGTCTTCTTGAAAAATTATCTTCAGAACGAGTTGAGATTTGAGAAATTGTATACTTATTTATACAGTTTCCAAGTAGAATTATAAATCAAACGTGTTTATGTTTATTATTTATCATCTATGTGGTATTATATAACGTTTTGTAGGCCATCTGAGAAATTTAAGAATACAATTTTTCATTTTTATATTACTCAGTGAGTAACATATTTGTTTTAAAATATTGAAACAACACCTTATTATCTGTTCAGCGATAAGCATATCATTGTAATAAATAAAATATTGAAAATTATATAAAATATTGCTCAAAAGTAATTGATAAGTATAATCCATATTTTGATGATGTAATGTAATATGGAATTGAAGTAATGATGCTTGAATTAAAGTTCCCTTGTAAGAAAATATTCGATGTATCGTGGAGTTTTATTTTTATTCCGTTACTTACAACAACGATACTGAGGACAATTTTACTTTTAAAGTTACGTTTTCACAGCCAAGGACATATCTTCATAACGTAGAGAGCTATTACTTGTTTCTCCCTTAAACTTATACCTGAAATTATGTATAGAAGAGATATATTTTTTTTTTTAATTTTTAAAGTTAGGAAACGTTTGTTGATTATGTTATGCTTACAGATGACCTCGTAAATAATATCAAGTTTAGTCTGAATGATAATTTACACTGCTGGGAGAGTGGTTCTTTCTTCTGCTCGCCAATTTTATTCTGTACTTTACAAACAATTTCGCTCTAAATTTGACAGTACCATGTTATATCCCTATTATCTATGTGTAACATTATCACGCATCCCATTGCGCCTTGAGGTAACAAGATAGGGTAGAGTGGATGAATGGGGTTTTCTTCTAATCTCCGTTACTTATATGTTGCAAGCTAACGAATATTTCGATTTTACGTTCTGCTACTGAATTGCCTTTAATTAAAATCAAATATAGTCCTGATTTATACACGTTGAAGTCAGATGGTTCTTTTCTTAGACTGAACCTGTAGGCAAAATGAATCTAATGTATATATTCAAAAATTAATAAAGATGTATCGTAAGATTGTTGAGAAAATATTTGCACAGTAAAAGCATTAATATCACATTTCTACATTATTTGCTGTAGAAGTAAATATTTATTCTATGAATTTTGTGATTCATCCAAGGGATTTTATAAAATAATTTGATATTTCATGTGAATCTCGGTGATATACATGAGAAGTCAACTATCCAAGAGGGTATAATTTACAGGAAATTGTGAACTGAGATATTTTCCTTAGATTTTCCTATGTAAGTTATTGACTTTTTAAGAAACACTGATCTCTTTTCCGCGCTGATTAGGGACGGAATACTCATTGTCTTCCACAGGAGGTTCTCTAGAAACACAACGTTAAATCGAAATATTCTTTATCATTCCTAACCCTCTAACCTCGAAATGTTAATTAAAACATTTTCCCCTAGGACAACCACTAGGCCAAAGCTAGTCATACAAAGGGTTTTCCTATTCATTGTTTCTGACTCATGCAGTTGTAGTTACGCCCACTTTAAGAATACAAGAGACATTGATTTGCTATATTGCAAGTAATGTAAAACCTTTCATTTCATATAAAATAAGATAGTATTTTATACGTTCTATTGATTTAACTTAAATTTACTTATACTTTTACGCGGAATTTACTGTTTATATCCTAGAATGGTATATCCTTATCAGCAATCTTGATGGATTAAGATGGTTTTCCTTGATTAATATTATATCTTGGTCCAGAATATAGGAGGCACTCCATGAAAAGCAAAAAGAACCCCAGAATAGAGTTACCCAAAAGAATACTCCAAACTCCTCTTCCTTCTCGATTATTCACGATGTATGAAAACAATTAAATCGGACACGGGTTTCTGAGTACCATACATTTCACTATTGCTATACCTGTATTTTTAACACTCTGAACTACGACCTTGTGCAGACGTTACAAACGTTATGTAACTGCCGCATACTACACTAGAATCAGGGATGATTCAAGAATTAATTTTATTTACAAAGAACAAAATACAAATAATTTATCCTTAACGTATCAATACAGGAAGGTATCAAACTATCAGGTTTTCCTGTCACCTCGATAGTTAGTTGTACTAAAACACAAATTCCTTCATTAAAAACAAATTTTAGTCACTTTTCTGTTTCTAGGTTCAAGTTATTTTATATTAGGATGGTATAATATTGATAATACATTTCTTACTATTATTTCCTCTAACTCGGACATTAGCATAACTATACATATACATACAATTTAACTACTCATTGCTCAGAGTTTGTTAACCCTAGCGACAGATGTCAAACACAAAATTCCACACAAGCAGAATGATTTCGTTTATTAAATTTATTCTGAGATATGTATATACATAAGTCAAGGTGGATCAGGAATAAATTAATGTAATGTGTTATGTTTATAGGTAAACTCTGTGTTATAGGTAAACCTTGGAGCATAGAGGATGACTCGAATGCGGGAATGCTGTTTAATCACAAAATCCATTACTTACACCAGGGGCGCTAAGGATTATCTCACTTTACATATATATGCTTATAAATGGTTTCTTTTTATAACCCAAGGATGAAGTTTATTATGTTCAAGCGAGATAGAAAACAGCACAATTATTAAGTATTTCTTCCAATGTTAGTCACTTGCCTACAGGGTGTTTGGGAACACCGACTTTTACCGTAAAAATGTAATGTTCACTTTTGCAATATATTAGTTGTATGTGGCCTTCATGGCTCCGATATGTTTAATAGTAATATAAGTGGTTGCTGTTCTAAACATGTGCACAATATTCTCTAATCCCGAATCTGCAATTTGATAGGATCTCTAAAGGTCACAAAATTTCAAAACCCTACGACGGCCAAAGAGGTGTGTTCTGTCACATAACTTCTCCCTCAAGTATAGTTTTTCTCAGGTAAGGACGTTTCCTCTCCCGAGCCATTGATTTATAGAAGGTCTGTAGCCTGTTAAAATACCTCAAGAATATTACAAACTACCCAGAGCATATAACCACCGATGTGTTGGGTCGATGCATGATGAAGGCCTGAGTCAACATTTTTGGTCGAATCGCGAAGTAAGAGCAGAGCAACCAAACTTCACGAACCAAACTTTGCCATCATAACTTTATCAAGAATGAAAATAGTATAAATAGAAAAGCATAAATGAACGCAAATCTGAAAATGCCGCCCCGTCTCAAAGGAGTCTTCATTATCAGACAAAACACAAGTTAATGTCTTCACCCACAACATTCTTTTGTCCTGATTTGATCATAAGTCCTTGCTAAATAACTGGAGTTGGTATTCACTCTAGTAATAAAAGTGAAAATCACAAGAAAACATATAATATTAACTTATTTAAAACATTATATACAAAATATATATATTTGTAACCTGCATTCTAGTAATAGAAATTTTACTATTTAAAAACTTATCTACACTATTTGAACCCTCTGAAATGCAGCCTTGTTCAGATATTACATACTTTACGTAAAGTTGGACACTAAGGTACTTTTTTAATGTGATGGGTCGTAGAATTTCTTTTCAAATTTTGTTTTCCGTTAATTAATTCTTAATACACCATAGACGTTTTCAAATCATTACGTCGATGTAACGAAAAACGTATTTATTTATTTTATTCATGAATAGGAAGAAACGAATAGAGAAAAATAGAAAGAAAAAATAAGAGATCCCATCCTAAATATAAACATCTAATAAAAAAAACTAACCTGAATTCCCTAGTAACATTTTAAAGATCTTTATGCTTCAAATTGTACACAAGTCAGTATTCATTACATTTTAAAGTTACAATTTTATCAAATTAAATATTTTCCACTGAGAAGTTACGTTTATCAAAGGGCTACAAAAGGAGGATGCTTCTGCTTGGCTGTTCGGTCAAGAAGCAAAACACGCTTCCTTAAAAAGGCTTTTTCTTTTACTTATTTCTTTGTTATGAGCGTTATATTGTTATATTATTGCCCTGTCTATCATACTCTCTGCCGGTCCTCTGAGACAAACTCTGGTGTTTACATTTAAAGCGACTAAAACTCACAGTACCAAGTACCATGGATTATTATATATACAAAAATGTAAACTATACTGTTATTTAAGCTGGCGTTTATTTTCTGTTTTCATTATCATTATTTACTTTTCTATTAGTAAATTTAAATTATTAAACAAAGTTACTTACTGACCAATTCAATTATTCACTGCCCTATTAATATAAAACATTAGTTACTTCCAGAAGTGAAACAGACTTAGACATTCCACGTAGACATTTAGTATATACGTTGGTGGTTCAGGGTGCATTTAACAGGATAGGTTGTGCTGTTAAATTAACCTCTAATTGCCTTTAATTATGGGTTACGTTTTAAATAATAAACAATCTCTATACAAGACAGAAATAAAGACATTTTCAAATGTCCATAAAACTGAGAAAGGCAAAATGTATCATATGTCATTGAGATGTATATATTGAAAATATGATAGTCCAAACTATGAAAAGTATCTCGACCTTAAAAACGCACGATATCTGAGTGAAATACATAAACGCACGATGTACAAATTGACTGCAGTTTTGTAAATGTGCGTAACAGGAGGTCGTCAATATATAAACCACTAAAAGAACTCATCATATTTTATCTAAGGCTTCAGTTTGCATTTGATAGATACAAACTGTAGTTCTGAAGGTGAAAACTAAACATATTAAGAGTTTGGGCTAAAGCCTTGCATAGTCGAGTCGGGTATGCAATTTAAAAATAATTTCTCCTTGAATCCAAATATTCCATTGAATTTCAATACAATATTTTTAGACTACAACGTCTAAATTAAAGAAAACATTGCATTAAGACTTCGTATAAGTTATACAATTTAAAAGTATTCAAGAGGGTTAATAAGCATTTATAAAACAAAGATAGTTCTAATCTTAAACCTTAATAAGTGGTGTCATATCTTCCAAACATATCTGATCCTTATGGAAAAATTATATATAACCTAAGCATAGTTGTGTGGGTATCCAAGTGGGCCGTAACAATTCACTCTGATTATCTTCTTCTGCTTAAAATACTACTATTTAAGCAGTTGCTTAAAAACTTGGAGGAAGCTTATGTTACCAGATACCGTGTCATTCTGGGACAAATAGAACTATTTTTTCGAAGGACTATTATAGGATGGAGTGTAAATATCAGGTTATCTGTCATGCAAGTTATTAGGTTTATATATATATATATTTTATGACCCTATTACTTGCGAGGTATAGTATGCCGTAGTTGTAAAGCATCGATATAAGATGTTCAACATAGACGATATTTTAAATATCTATTTCCTTGCTAGAAGTGGGTTCAGTGAATTTTGGGATTTTCTTTATTTAACACTTGCCGCATGACTGGTGAGAACAAGTTACTTTAAAGTTATGTTTCTGAATGATCTTATTTACGAAGGTAAGAATATTATTAAATGTTACGTACAATCATAAATCTCTTTAGATTTAAAATCCAGTTTGATGTTTGAGTAAAACATACACAGAGAACAAAAATGTTGTGGACGAGATGCGTGTAAATAAATAAATTTCGTATTTTAGTTTCTTTTAATGTCACCTACTTTAGTGTACTATAGAGCTGTTGGTATTTAAGGGCAACAGACCACTTTGAAATTGATATTTTCTGTCTTTTCAGTTATTGGTAGTTTTGAATAGAATGAAATTCTTTCTTTAAAATGATATACAGGGTGACAATTAAGTCTGGAACCTCTTTTTTAATTTTTGAACCACAATAGAAAGAAATACCAAAGTTCACACGTGCTTACTGGTGATAGTAACGCACACATCTGCCCAATTACCGACCGGATAATTCCTTTGGGGGACGGTCCACAAGGAGTCAGACAAAATTCTTAAATAGCAGCATAGGTCAAGTTTGGTATCAAATTAAAGGTCTTACTTAGCAGACTACAATGCTGCAAACCGGACTTCAAAAGGTGGATTCATTCAGTAGTTATAGCTATTTTAATTTTAAAACAATTGAACAATGTAAATTATTAAGTATTACATATAAACACCAATTTTTAAGTACCTGTGATCAAAGAAAGTGTTCAAAATGTTCCCCTCCCATCGTCTGGCAATGTCCTAGGCGGTTTTTAAAAGCCATCCACTGCATTTTGAAGGTAGTCACGAGGAATATCTTGAGGTTCATGGACTATGAGATTTCTTAGGTGCGCCAAATCTCGAGGCTTAGTACGATAAACTTTATCTTTGAGGTATCTCCAAAGAAAAAAATCCATCGGAGATAAATCAGGGGAACGAGCAGGCCACTCTACTGCACCACGTCTTCCAATCCATCTGTGAAGGAATATTGTATCCAAGTATTCTCTAACAAGGAGAGCAAAGTGTGGTGGCGCGCCATCTTGTTGGAAATAAATTCTTTGAAATTGTCGACCAAGAGCAGCTTGTAGTGCTGGAATTATCTCATTTTGGAGCATTGCTAGATACGAGTCACCATTTAAATTACCATTGATAAATAATGGGCCCATAATTTGATTTCCTATAATACCTGTCCAAACGTTAAGTTTCTGTGGATGCTGTGTATGACTCAATCTGCCACTTTCACATTCTAACAGTAGTTGTGTTATTGGCAATAATTATTGATTCCTGGCTTCGATTACTACATTTTCAGATGATGGGAGGGGAACATTTTGAACACTTTCTTTGATCACAGGTACTTAAAAATTGGTGTTTACTTGTAATACTTAATAATTTACATTGTTCAATTGTTTTAAAATTCAAATAGCTATAACTACTGAATGAATCCACCTTTTGAAGTCCGGTTTGCGGCATTGTACTCTGCTAAGTAAGACCTTTAATTTGATACCAAACTTGACCTATGTTGTTATTTAAGAATTTTGTCTGACTCCTTGTGGACCGTCCCCCAAAGGGATTATCCGGTCGGTAATTGGGCAGATGTGTGCGTTACTATCACCAATAAGCACGTGTGAACTTTGGTATTTCTTTCTATTGTGGTTCAAAAATTAAAAAAGAGGTTCCAGACTTAATTGTCACCCTGTATAATACAATACGGTTAAAAATTATTATGATGCTGAAAACCAATTATTTCTAGAGCCAGCAGTCAGCGTTTGCCAAACGTCACTGTCGCCAGATTGGGCTTTTCGAACAAGTAGTTTTCATGGTATGTTTCACACAAGTACGTGTTTTGCACAGAGTATAAATTACAGTAACACTGAATACCAGTTCATTAATAATTTCTGTGTATTGAATGCCACAGCATGTATTTTTGTGTGAGAATTTACATGCTCAAATTTGGTGCACTTCCTGAACTCACCCTTTTCTCAATTTGATATGTAAAAATCTTAATATCCCACTTAACTAAAGGAAAATTATAAAATTGCATTATGTTTTACAAACACTTACAGTTTTTAAGCAACATCTCATAACAAAATGTTTTAGCAAATCTTTGGAGAAAATGATTACAAATTTAAACATGTATTTTTGTCTAAAAGAGTTAGTTCTATAAATGTACCAAATTTCAACTCTATAAGTCAAGTGGTTCCAAAAAATAGTGCACTTAGGTTGACATTTAAAATTATAGGGTTTATCGAAATTGTCTGCTCTCCTAAAAATAATGTTCAAAAGTAAAATTGAAAAGTGCAATCCGTCTTGTAGGAGTAATAATGGTGAAGTGAAGAGGTAATGGTTTAATTAATTTTCCTTTGTAACATAGGATACGGTTTATAGAGATTTATTTCAATTTCGTTACCATAGAGATACAGAGGACGATTTTACTTTACAAGTTATTTTTCTAAATGATCTTTTTACGAAGTTAAGAATATTTCATCATAAATAAAATAGACAGGTTTGATTTTTTTGTATCTTACCATTTTTATCTTAATCATGTATGGTGGAGATCAATTCACTTTTTATGGTTTAGTTGTTTGTGACCTCCATGTACATGCAGGATAATTCCATACCTGGTAACGGGTCGGGCATATTAGAGTTTATTTTAATTAAAATTTGTTCTAGAGAAGCTAAATACAAGTAGAGTAGTAAGCTGAATTTTACGTATGATAAGGTTACTTTATAAGGTCTCTTAAGGTTACTTACATAAGGTCACTTTATAAGGTTTATGTTTAGTCTGAATTTAGACAATGTGATAAATAATTGTACACTGCAGAGAATGTGGTTCTTTCTTGTACTCGCCAATTGTATTCGAGACTTTAGGGACACTGCAGAGAATATGGTTCTTTCTTGTACTCGCCAATTGTATTCGAGACTTTAGGGACACTGCAGAGAATATGGTTCTTTCTTCTACTCGCCAATTGTATTCGAGACTTTAGGGACACTGCAGAGAATGTGGTTCTTTCTTCTACTCGCCAATTGTATTCGAGACTTTAGGGACACTGCAGAGAATATGGTTCTTTCTTCTACTCGCCAATTGTATTCGAGACTTTAGGGACACTGCAGAGAATATGGTTCTTTCTTCTACTCGCCAATTGTATTCGAGACTTTAGGGACACTGCAGAGAATGTGGTTCTTTCTTCTACTCGCCAATTGTATTCGAGACTTTAGGGACACTGCAGAGAATATGGTTCTTTCTTCTACTCGCCAATTGTATTTGAGACTTTAGGGACACTGCAGAGAATGTGGTTCTTTCTTCTACTCGCCAATTGTATTTGAGACTTTAGGGACACTGCAGAGAATGTGGTTCTTTCTTCTGCTCGACAATTGTATTCGAGACTTTAGGGACACTGCAGGGAATGTGGTTCTTTCTTCTACTCGCCAATTGTATTCGAGACTTTAGGGACACTGCAGAGAATATGGTTATTTCTTCTACTCGCCAATTGTATTCAAGACTTTAGGGACAGTTTCGCAGTTTATTTTTTAGTACCATGTTATACTCCATTTCGTGATGGTTTATTCCGTCTTGAGGCAGTTTTGGGGTGCAGGGATGGGATTGGGTTTCTTTCTTATCTCCTACACTTACAGGTGGGAAGTAAGGAATATTTCGTTTATAAGTTATGTAACTGAATTAAAATCAACGATAGGCCATCCCAAAGCAGAAAATGTTTTAATTCTTACTAAATCTGCAGAAACAATAAACTAATATTTAAAATATACGAATTCAATAATTACTTAGCTACTCAAATTGATTATTATTCAGGAAATATTTTAATGGTAACAAATTGGAATCATAGAGGTACATTATGCTGCTGTTCATATATAATGTGTTATATGAATAGTTTAGTCATCTAAGGGATTTTATAAAATAATTTCCTTCTCTTAGTCTTACTTATATACATGAGAGGCCAACTATACACTGTTGTCTAAGATGATACCTACTACAGGGGAATCGCGAACTGCGATATGTTCCTTAGCTTTTCGTATGTAAGGAAATACTGGAATAAACCCTGATCTCTTTCCGTGGTACTCCAGGTTCTTCAGAAATACAATGTAAAATCGAATTGTTCACAAATTTCAAAGGAGACACATGTCTTAAGTAAAAACCAGTTTTATTTATTTTTTGTGTTATAGTACATTTTTATATTATTTTGCATTAGAAGGATGTAGGTATATGGAGTATTATTAGTTGTCCTTGTAACACATAAATTAATATCCATAGTACACAAACAGACACAATTTACCTACTCATTACTATCCTACTCACGCAGGGATATTTGCCGGCTGTGTAAAATTATAAGATACAATAATTGGCTATACTGTAAGTTATGTAACATACAAATAAATAGTTCAATATAAATAAATTATGTTAGCATATTTTGTGATTTAACTTAAGTTTACACAAAGTTTTTAAATGAGATTTACAGTTTGCACCTAGACTTTAAAGTGCCCGTCAGCAACCTTGATGGATTAGGACGGTTCTCCTTGATGTCATAATCTTGTCACTCTATAAAAGTAGGAAGAAACCCCCAGAATAGAATCACTAAAAATAATACTTGGAACATCTCTTTTATCTTAATTATTCCCAAGGATAAATGATTTAAGCTCCGATTTAAATGTTCCAAATTATTTGCCTATTATTTCCCATACCAAGCAGCAAATAACTATTTCCAGTTCTTTAAGGATTAGAATAAATAGTTTTGGAATGATGTACTCAGCGAATTTTCCTCAAAACTATTATAAAATGTTAGATTTTGATATATTTCTAATTTTCAACATATATAGCATGTTTTTGTCTGCTGTCTTTAAGGAATCAGAAGCATTTTTTTTTTTTGTATTGGAATTTAATTTATTGTACCTTATATAGTAAAAATATCTGAAATAATTGGAAACTGAGTTACATCTAAGGCACACCTATCATTTCAATTAAAAGAGTTGTTTGCAAAATATCCACAAATGTTTTGATCGATTTGGAAGCTGTTCACCACATCTGTAACGCATCAGCGATTCAAACACAGACTTAATAATTTTAGCTTCAGTGCTGAAGAGAGAAAGATATATTTTAAGTCATTTCTTTTTCTGGCCAAATTAGCTTCAAACGAGTTGATAAACGAGAAATCGTATATTTACTTATACAGTTTCCAAGTTGTATTACAAATTAAACGATAATGCTCATTATGAACAGCAGAAGGTAGTTGAAGAGAGTACTTGGATGCCCCTTCCTCCAAAACCGTAGGAGAGAAATGAAATAATCCTCTTACAAGTGTATTACGTCACGACTTACACGAGAATGTGTATTATTGATAGTAGCAGGTCGTTAAAGAGGGTCCCAAAACTTCAGGAGAGAAATGATTAAATCCTCTTACAAGGGTATTACATTGCTGATAATCGCAGCTCTATATCAAATTCTATACTTCATTAACAGCAGGTTTTAAAAATCCTAGCAAAATTCTCAGGAATTACAGTTTTGCATTGTCGGAGTTTTGGCACCTCCTAAGAGGGGGACGAAAACTTCTGTGTGACTTATTACCAGTTCAGCGACGGGCGGGATAGTAAGTATCATCATGTAGACTCGAAATTAGGATTTAAAAAACCTGAAAAACATTACTCATAGTTTTAAAAGGACTTTGCGCTTGCTTCTGGAGACTCTGGATTCCCAGGATGGTTAAGGTATTGGGTAGGGGCCACCTCCTGTCGAGATCCTAGAGGAAGGGAAAGCGGATACCCCTTATTTCACTCATGTCACCTAGGAATAAGGGAGGGGTTTTATTGGATGACTCTTTCCTGGAGGAAGTCGACTGTTCAAAAATCCTCGGAATATTCCTGGATCGTGGATTGACTTGGAATTATCACATTGATCATGTTTGCTCAAAACTGGCCTCGGGTATCTATGTGTTGAGGTCTTTAGCCAAATACTGCCCCATTCAGGTACTGAATACGGCTTATTATGGCTTGATCTACCCCTACCTCACCTACTGTTTGGTGCTGTGGGGAGCTAGCGCAAACTATCAATTTTTCAGAGCGTTCAAATTGCAGAAGCAAGCGATTCGCATAATCGCACAGTTAAGGTTCAGAGAAACTTTAAAAAAACTGCAACTGTTGACTCTGCCGTGTGTCTACATCCTAGGGACAATCTTTTTTTGTATGTCTAAGTGTGCCATGACACGTGGCCGAGGCATACATTCGTATGTGACAAGAGGCAGAGATACCTACCGAACTGGAAGTCACAGGACGGGGGTTTACGTACACTTGCCTTCGCAGGCAGGAGTTCGTTTTCTCAACAGGTTGCCAAATTCAATCAAATATGCCCCAACGCCCAAAGCGTTAAAAGCTCGTTTAAAACGCTTTTTAGCGTCTCAAGCATTCTATAGTGCTGACGAGTTTATGGCATTCGACTAGGTGACCGCACACTTGGAACACTGACAACCGGCGTTGGAAAATGGGAAAATTGGCATGAGTGAATGTGGTGCGACTGAAATTTCTGTATGTTTGACTGGTCTCAATGTGGAGTGATTGTTCCAAATTATAGAAAACATGACTATTGCTATACATTTTTTGTAATGTTCTGGCAAAATAAAAATGATTTGACTTGATTTGAGGACTAAGGGACGCTTCCTTGATATCCATAGGTTTGTCCAGATACAAGTTAAACACCGGTAATGCTGTAGCCAGTTTATTATCTACTTGAAGATATAAACCAGCAAAAAGTGAACCTTTCTTCTTGAGGTTTTTTTAATTGAAACATATATTGTTAAAGGTAGCAAAGGTGTAGAACCTACTGGTGGCTGGAAGTAAACACTCCTAGGAATGAAATTTGTCAAAACTATAAACTGGACATTATTTTGAGATTAAGATTTAATTATAAATTACGTCGCGTTTATTTTTAAATATCTGTATGTGTACTGGATATTAAACCGCTTGCTATAACATAGAAAGGTTTACCATCTAATTTTTAATATTAAACAACTGAATATTTAAAAAATTAAAATGCTGTATAATTATTTCAAAATGGAGTAGTTAATTTTATTTACACATAAAACAAAATGTTATTGGATGTTATAAAAATTATCAATTTTCTTATAAGTTCGCTTTGAAATATTTTACTCCTTTTCTACAATTTGACAGAACAGCTAAATCAAATCAAAATTTCTTTATTACTATTTTTTAATGCAATCGTCAAACATATACATGCATTACAAAAGATTATAAAATTCTACTGTTGTATTTTCAATGTCAATCATATTTATTCAAAGTATTCATCTATTGAGTAAAATGGTCGCTCCACCAGTCTGTATTGAAGGTGTTGTAGTGAATGCTGAAGGGGGAAGGTCATTTCTTAAGTAATAGTTTTCCAGATCTAGCTTTTAATCTTTTAACCAAAAATTGTATATGCAATTCAGATTTCAATGTCCGCATTGTGTCCAAACTAATATAATTTGTTTCCACGGCCAACTTGCTGAGTCATTAGTCATGACTCAACTAATGGAGGTAGATAATGAGTATCATGTGAAAAACTAAACCTTATTACGAGGGTTTTATAGAGTTTATTATTAATAATAGAGTACTTTATTAATACTATTAAGGATTTGCAGGGTATTGTCGTGCGCTCATCTAAGCATTATACTGCAGTCTGAATAAATAAGGTATTCTGTCAGATAATAGCCATTGTGAGCCACCACGAGTGCTGTGTCATCCGCGTACATAAAAAACTCCACAGAAACAATATTTTTCTAGTAAGATTAAATGTATTACAATTATAAGAACATGTTAGGGAACAATACTTGCAAGCGACTCTGGTAATTCCTGAGTCAGTTTGTTTATAGTGTTATTCTTTACGCTTGCAAGGTTTGTTAGTAGTGTACTGTAGTTTAAGGGACCATTAAACAGAACAAGTGGAACAGACAAGTTGTATGTTGTGTAATAGGCATAAAAATGACTAAATCACCGTAAAATAAAAACTGTATACGTGATTATACTAGTTATGGATTCACTTACATTGACTACAACAGATGTCATTTACCTCATAACATTATTTGCAATAATGTTGTGAGTAAAGATGCTATGTGATCTAAACGTTTGAAACTCTACTATAATAGAAGATTTCGAAATCTTATTTAAGAAATTTGTTGAAGATACAACTAACCACTGCAGTTAATCAACGAATTTAAATGCATTTGATCACAGCATTTGGTATAATTTACAATTTCATTTGACTGTATTTTCAAGATGTTAGCGCAAAGTGCTGGCAAATCAAATTGATAAGAAGTCCACTCAAAATCAGTCGGGGCGTACTTCCTCACGACATTCAGGAACAGGAAATCAACATTAAATGTGATTCTCACGTATTGACGGAATTTCAAAACCTGGGCGTTGTCGACTTTTGGTTGGGTTATCATGCTGTTTACCCGCAAGTTGCTTTGGAAGCTGCAAAGTTGTTCGTGCAGATTCGTCCACATCTGTGAGTCTGATTTTCAATACTGGCTAATCTAAAGTCAAAATTTCAAGCAAGACTGGACTGCGATATGCTTTGTCACAGTTAAAACCAAATAGAAAAAAGTTTCATATGATATAATGGTGTCATTCACTACCTTTAATAGATTTTTGAATAATATCTTTTTAGTTCTGTTTAATTGATTTATTAAAAAATCTTACTTGCCGCATTATGTATAGGGAGGATCTATCTGTTTAAAAAGGTATGTGAGGTCATATTTAACGTTTTAAAAAAGGTATCATATATTTCATTTTAAAACGTGCAAAACTGATCTACAATCTGACCTGAAAAATGGAATTTTACTACTATAATGGACTAAGGAGGCACAAAGCCTGAAAGCTTGAAAACCCCTGGGTCAAGGGTATCAAGTGCTTTGGAGTAATATGCAAAAATGGCCAAAACTTGTTTCTTAAGTTTAAATTATTTTTTGAAAAGTTTTTAAAATCCATGGTTTGTTTTGGGAAACTAAACTGGTTTTTACAAATTACTTACTTTTTTCTTTTATCTAAATAGTGGGAAGCGTATTTCACGAGTTCATAACTCTTAAAAATTTATAGAGGTCAATGGTTTGATGTTGAGCTTTAATCCAGACTTATAAATAACTACTTTAAGATTTTCTATAAAGATTCATTATTTAAGCGACAAACTGATAAAGTTAAATATTACTTCACTTCTCCTTTCTTCGGTAATGGAATGTACTTTCTCTTATTTTATCAATTCTCGGAGATTTGTTATTGCCTAAGGATTAAATAATTTTACAGATAAATATACTACTGTTGGCTTTATTATGTAAAAATATGTAGTGAGTGTCTATTTACTTGTAAATTCTACATCTTTGTACATCATACATTATTAAGTTGCTTAACACTTTTTTCAAAATAGTTTGTAAGGTCGTTTGTATGCACTACTAAGTATCAAGGTTCAATGAAGCTATCGTTTTTAGAGCTTATAGGATTATTCCAAAACCCATCCTTTTCTTTATTACCTGTATCTTAACAAACAGTTTAATCTGATTTCTGGAAGACAAACGATAGCAATCAATCGATATATATTTCTGAAATCAATAAATCATCAAAGTTGTATAAAGAATTTTAGGTCATCAAAATATTTGCGTAGAGTGGAAATTCATGTCTCCTATATTTAAATTGAAAATGTATTTTTAATGTAAGCAAGTAATAGAATTTCATCTCTAACTTATAAGTTTAGAGATTATATATAATGTTAATTATGTACACACTGCATTGAAGGGAGAACGTCATCACAAGGGTGTAATGAAACATTATGTATATATTAAATATAAAGAAATGGATATTCGAACAGCCCATCCTAAATATACACCTCACTTCTAATAACCATAACCTAAACAAGTTGCCTAACATATATAATAATAATAATTAAAGGACTAACTAAATGAGGAAGATGCTTCTAGTTTGGCTGCTCGGGCTGTGACAAGCTACAACGGTTCCTTAATTATTAAACTCCGCTTGAAATATTACATCTACCACGAGTCACTTCCTCTCTGTTCATGTACTGGTCAAAATATTTGTTTAAGTTTTAAAACTGAATCTACCTCTGGCTAACAGATTTTTAAATTCTAAATAATCCCTAGTTAACATTTTTAGGTAAAAAACGTATTATAGAAGTATGTGCTTTTAAAACGATATTGTAACAATACAATACAGTTGGAATTGTTACATACAACTATGTCCTAAGTATTAATGAGAAACTTCAATATTTGCTGTACAAATATGCTGTATTCCAAGTTTTTTTAAAGATATTTGAGAAGCATTAGAAAATAATTGGCCATTTTTATGTAACTCAGTGACATACATGTTAGAGTTCAACTGTTTATGTCCTGCACAGGAAAACCATAAACTGTGATATTTTCTATAGTTTTCCGTAGGTAAGTTACACAGTTTGGAAGAAAACCTCATCCTATCGTGTTGTTTCAGGATAGAAAACATGTTGCATCCAAGTGGAGGTCCTCCAGACACAAAACTTAAAAGCGATATTTTCCATAGCATTCCTAACCCTTTACTCTTGGAAAGTTATTTAAAAACTTTTTCCCTTCAGATCTGCTCAAAACAGCAATGCTAGTCACAAGTTTATCATGTCACCTCGATAGTTCTACTACTGGGCCACTCATTTTTTCATTCACACAAATTGTAGTTATTTTATATTTCTTGGTTCGGAATATTTTTCATTAGGATGGTAAAATATTGAAAATATACGTATTTCTATTACTTCATGTAACACAAATATTACATACTTTATACATTTAAACACAATTTACCTACTCATTGTCTAAGGTTTGTTACCACTAGTGAAAAATATCATAAACTAAATTTCTATAAATAATATAACAATTTTACTATAAATAATAAGAGCCTTAATTAATTTAACACATTTTATTGATTTATCTTACATCCACACAAAGTTTTTACATAAAATATACAGTTTGCACCTTGGATTTGTCGTGTTCGTCAACAATCATCATGACAGGATTCCGTTGATTGCCATCGAATTCGTGTCCTCTTCAATCGGATACACCTCGGTCTTGAATATACGAGGCAGCACTTCATCAACATTAAGACGAAAATGTAGAATACAGTCAGCCATAACCAAAAATTGTAACCCTCCTTCATCCTCAGCCTTCGCAAGAATAATTTTGTTACGTTCATATTTGAATTCTAAAAAATTATTTGTCCAATATAAATGTCTTTAATTGTTTTAAAACAGGTGATATATATACAGGACCTGTTTAAAACCATTGTAACATATATAACAATAATAATCCTATTCATTGTATCGTAGGGTTCCGGAATTTTACTTTTAAAGTTACGTTTTCACAGCCAAGGACATATCTTCATAACGTAGAGAGCTATTACTTGTTTCTCCCTTAAACTTATACCTGAAATTATGTATAGAAGAGATATTTTTTTTTTTATTTTTAAAGTTAGGAAAGGTTTGTTGATTATGTTATGCTTACAGATGACCTCGTAAATAATATCAAGTTTAGTCTGAATGATAATTTACACTGCTGGGAGAGTGTTCTTTCTTCTGCTCGCCAATTTTGTTCTATACTTTACAAACAATTTCGCTCTAAATTTGACAGTACCATGTTATATCCCTATTATCTATGTGTAACGTTATCACGCATCCCATTGCGCCTTGAGGTAACAAGATAGGGTAGAGTGGATGAATGGGGTTTTCTTCTAATCTCCGTTACTTACATGTTGCAAGCTAACGAATATTTCGATTTTACGTTCTGCTACTGAATTGCCTTTAATTAAAATCAAATATAGTCCTGATTTATACACGTTGAAGTCAGATGGTTCTTTTCTTAGACTGAACCTGTAGGCAAAATGAATCTAATGTATATATTCAAAAATTAATAAAGATGTATCGTAAGATTGTTGAGAAAATATTTGCACAGTAAAAGCATTAATATCACATTTCTACATTATTTGCTGTAGAAGTAAATATTTATTCTATGAATTTTGTGATTCATCCAAGGGATTTTATAAAATAATTTGATATTTCATGTGAATCTCGGTGATATACATGAGAAGTCAACTATCCAAGAGGATATAATTTACAGGAAATTGTGAACTGAGATATTTCCCTTAGCGTTTCCTATGTAAGTTATTGACTTTTTAAGAAACACTTATCTCTTTTCCGCGCTGATTAGGGACGGAAGACTCATTGTCTTCGAGAGGAGGTTCTCTAGAAACACAACGTTAAATCGAAATATTCTTTATCATCCCTAACCCTCTAACCTCGAAATGTTAATTAAAACATTTTCCCCTATGACAACCACTAGGCCAAAGCTAGTCATACAAAGGGTTTTCCTATTCATTGTTTCTTACTCATGCAGGAGTTGTTACACCCACTTTAAGAATAAAAGAGACACTGATTTGCTATATTGCAAGTAATGTAAAAACTTTTCATTTCATATATAATAAAATAGTATTTTACACATTTTATTGATTTAACTTAAATTTACTTATACTTTTACGCGGAATTTACTGTTTATATCCTAGAATTTATATCCTCATCAGTAATCTTGATAGATTAACATGGTTTTCCTTGATTAATATTACATCTTGGTCCAGAATATAGAAGGCACTCCATGAAACGCAAAGAGAACCCCAGAATAGAGTTGCCCAAAAGAATACTCCAAACTCCTCTTCCTTCTCGATTATTCACGATGTATGAAACCAATTAAATCGGAGACGGGGTTTCTGAGTACCATACATTTCACTATTGCTATACCTGTATTTTTAACACTCTGAACTATGACCTTGTGCAGACGTTACAAACGTTATGTAACTGCCGCATACTACACTAGAATCAGGGATGATTCAAGAATTAATTTTATTTACAAAGAACAAATACAAATAATTTATCCTTAACGTATTAATACAGAAAGGTATCAAACTATCAGGTTTTCCTGTCACCTCGATAGTTGTACTAAAACACAAATTCCTTCATTAAAAACAAATTTTAGTTACTTTTCTGTTTCTAGGTTCAAGTTATTTTATATTAGGATGGTATAATATTGATAATACATTTCTTACTATTATTTCCTCTAACTCGGACATTAGCATAACTATACATATACTCGTACACAATTTAACTACTCATTGCCTAGAGTTTGTTAACCCTAGCGACAGATGTCAAACACAAAATTCCACACAAGCAGAATGATTTCGTTTATTAAATTTATTCTGAGGTATGTATATACATAAGTCAAGGTGGATCAGGAATAAATTAATGTAATGTGTTATGGTTGTAGGTAAACTCCGTGTTATAGGTAAACCTTGGAGCATAGAGGAAGACTCGAATGCAGAACTGCTCTTTAATCACAAAATCCATTACTTACACCAGGGGCACTAAGGATTATCTCACTTTACATATATATGCTTATAAATGGTTTCTTTTTATAAGCCAAAAACAAAGTTTATTATTTTCAAGCGAGATAGAAAACAGTACAATTATTAAGTATTTCTTCCAATATTAGTCACTTGCCTACAGGGGTGTTTGGGAACACCGACTTTTACCGTAAAAATGTAATGTTCAGTTTTGTAATATATTAGTTGTATGTGGCCTTCATGGCTCCGATATGTTTAATAGTAATATAAGTGGTTGCTGTTCTAAACATGTGCACAATATTCTCTAATCCCGAATCTGCAATTTGATAGGATCTCTAAAGGTCACAAAATTTTTAAAACCCTACGACGGCCAAAGAGAATAGAATTTATCATCTACTCTCCCTTTCTCAATTCTCGAAAACCGATTGCTTTTTAATATTTGATAATTATTCTTAGTGGGACTTTCTAACCTGTCGCTATTACACTTTTCTGGAGAACAAGTTGAGAAATGGGAAATTGTATACTTATTTATTAAGTTTCCAAATTGTAGTACGTACTACAGGGGAATGTTTATGATATGGATAGTAGCAGGTCGTCAAAGAGTTTAAAACCGTAGGAGAAATATTATCAACTCCTCCTTCAATAAAGGGCTTGAAATTTTGCTAATAATTGTAGGATTTTATAAATAATAGTATAGAAACCAAAATATTCGATTACTTCCCTCGACAAAACTTTTCTTCATTTCCTCAGAAAGATCCAAATAAAAGTAATTCAATTTTCACATTATAGATACTATGTAAACAACGTTGACAGGCAGATTAAGCGAGTGACACATTTCAACTACTATTGGAAAGTGATAAACTTCTAAATAAAATGCGTATCATGAGCACATCAAAGAACACGTCATGAGAAAGGGGTTTATTTAATGATTTCAATATGATTTGTAAAAACATAGCTATAATCTGTTTTTCCAAAGTTTTAGATTATTCTTGAATAATCTTGCAGACAAAACAACTCTTAAATTAACTTTTTTTATAGTTCAAAATTTATTTCTGGGGAGTTGTGCTGGTGGAGCAATTTTCTCGTTGCTATAATGGTTACCCTCAAAATCCCATGTAAAACATTCCTTAAAGCTTCTCCAAATTCCTATGTAATGACATGCACCATCATCGAATTCAGTGTTGAAGTTTCATGCACAATTTCAAGTCAGTTTGTTTTCGAGATATCGTGCAGACAGACAAACAGAACGAAATGAAATTTTTCCCAGCCCCAGGAGTGAAAGGGTTCGCTAAAGTGCTTAGACTATGACTAAAAATGTCCCAAGTACACATTTGTCAACAGATGATAGTGATGCTTGTTCTTATCCTGCGTCATGAGCAGAACTGAGGTGTGTTCTGTCACATAACTTCTCCCTCAAGTATAGTTTTTCTCAGGTAAGGACGTTTCCTCTTCCGAGCTATTGATTTATATAAGGTCTGTAGCCTGTTAAAATACCTCAAGAATATTACAAACTACCCAGAGCATATAACCGCCGATATGTTGGGTCGATGCATGATGAAGGCCTTAGTCAACATTTTTGGTCGAATCGCGAAGTAAGAGCAGAGCAACCAAACTTCACGAACCAAACTTTGCCATCATAACTTTATCAAGAATGAAAATAATATAAATAAAAAAGTATAAATTAACGCAAATCTGAAAATGCCGCCCCGTCTCAAAGGAGTCTTCATTGACAGACAAAACACAAGTTAATGTCTTCACCCACAACATTCGTTTGTCCTGATTTGATCGTTTACTCCTTGCTAAATAACTGGAGTTGGTATTCACTCTAGTAATAAAAGTGAAAATCACAAGAAAACATATAATATTAACTTATTTAAAACATTATATACAAAATATATATTTGTAACCTGCATTCTAGTAATAAAAATTTTACTATTTAAAAACTTTTCTATTTGAACCCTCTGAAATGCAGGCTTGTTCAGACGTTACATACTTTATGTACAGTTGGACACTAAGGTATTTTTTTAATGTTACGGGTCATAGAATTTCTTTTCAAATTTGGTTTTCCGTTAATTAATTCTAAATACACCATAGACGTTTTCAAATCATCACGTCGATGTAACGAAAAACGTATTTATTTATTTTATTCATGAATAGGAAGAAAACGAATAGAGAAAAAATAGAAAGAAAAAATAAGAGATCCCATCCTAAATTTAAACATCTAATAAAAAAACTAACCTGAATTCCCTAGTATTATTTTAAAGATCTTTATGCTTTAAATTGTACACAAGTCAGTATTCATTACATTTTAAAGTTACAATTTTATCAAATTAAATATTTTCCACTGAGAAGTTACGTTTATCAAAGGGCTACAAAAGGAGGATGCTTCTGCTTGGCTGTTCGGTCAAGAAGCAAAACAAGCTTCCTTAAAAAGGCTTTTTCTTTTACTTATTTCTTTGTTATGAGCGTTATTTTGTTATATTATTTCCCTGTCTATCATACTCTCTGCCGGTACTCTGAGACAAACTCTGGTGTTTACATTTAAAGCGACTAAAACTCACAGTACTAAGTAACATGGATTATTATAGATAAAAAAATGTAAACACTACTGTTATTTAAGCTGGCGTTTATTTTCAGTTTTCATTATCATTATTTACTTTTCTATTAGTAAATTTAAATTAATAACCAATCCTACTTACTGGCCGACACAATTATTCACTGCTCTATTAATATAAAACATTAATTACTTCCAGAAGTGAAACAGACTTAGACATTCCACGTAGACATTTAGTATATACGTTGGTGGTTCAGGGTGCACTTAACAGGATAAGTTGTGCTGTTAAATTAACCTCTAATTGCCTTTAATTATGGGTTACGTTTTAAATAATAAACAATCTCTATACAAGAAAGAAATAAAGACATTTTCAAATGTCCATAAAACTGAGAAAGGCCAAATGTATCATATGTCATTGAGATGTATATATTGAAAATATGATATTCCAAACTATGAAAAGTATCTCGACCTTAAAAACGCACGATATCTGAGTGAAATACATAAACGCACGATGTACAAATTGACTGTAGTTTTGTAAATGTGCATAACAGGAGGTCGTCAATATAGAAACCACTAAAATAACTCATCAGATTTTATCTAAGGCTTCAGTTTGCATTTGATAGATACAAACTGTAGTTCTGAAGGTGAAAACTAAACATATTAAGAGTTTGGGCTAAAGCCTTGCATAGTCGAGTCGGGTATGCAATTTAAAAATAATTTCGTCTTGAATCCAAATATTCTCTTGAATTTCAGGAATATCATATTTATAGACGCTGTGGCATTAAAGAAAACATTGTATTAAGTATTCGTATAAGTTATACAATTTAAAAGTATTCAAGAGGGTTTGAAAGAATAAGCATTTTTTAAGCATTCAAAAAACAAAGATAGTTGTAATCTTAAACCTTAATAAGTTGTGTCATATCTTCCAAATAGATCTAATCATTATGGAAAAACCATATATAACTTAAGCATAGTTGTGTGGGTATCCAAGTGGGCCGTAACAATTCACTCTGATTATCTTCTTCTGCTTAAAAATACTACTATTTAAGCAGTTGCTTAAAAACTTGGAGGAAGCTTATGTTACCAGATACCGTGTCATTCTGGGACAAATAGAACTATTTTTTCAAAGGAGTGTTACAGAATGGAGTGTGAATATCAGGTTATCTGTCATGCAAGTTATTAGGTTATTTTATATATTATGACTTTTATGACCCTATTACTTGCGAAGTATAGTATGTCGTAGTCGTAAAGCATCGATATAAGATGTTCAACATAGATGATATTTTAAATACCTATTTTTGTTGGCTAGAATTGGTTCAGTATATTGTGGGACTTTCTTTTAATATTTAACACTTGCCGTAGGACTGGTGAGAACAAGTTAAATTTAAAGTTATGTTTCTGAATGATCTTATTTATGAAGGTAGGAATGTTATTAAATGGTACGTAACATCATAAATCTCTTTAGATTTAAAATCCTAAGTTTTATATAATATGAGGTCGGGATGTTCGCTGTTTGAGTAAAAACATACACAGAATAACAAAAAATGTTGTGGACGAGATGCTGTATGTAAATAAATAAATTTCGTATTTTAGTTTCTTTTAATGTCACCTACTTTAGTGTGTTATAGAGCTATTTAAGGGCAACAGACCACTTTGAAATTGACTTTTTTCTGTCTTTTCAGTTATTGGTAGTTTTGAATAGAATGAAATTTCTTTCTTTAAAAATGATATACAGGGTGACAATTAAGTCTGGAACCTCTTTTTTAAGTTTTGAACCACAATAGAAAGAAATACCAAAGTTCACACGTGCTTACTGGTGATAGTAACGCACACATCTGCCCAATTACCGACCGGATAATTCCTTTGGGGGACGGTCCACAAGGAGTCAGACAAAATTCTTAAATAGCAGCATAGGTCAAGTTTGGTATCAAATTAAAGGTCTTACTTAGCAGACTACAATGCTGCAAACCGGACTTCAAAAGGTGGATTCATTCAGTAGTTGACATAGCTATTTTGTAATTTTAAAACAATTGAACAATGTAAATTATTAAGTATTACATATAAACACCAATTTTTAAGTACCTGTGATCAAAGAAAGTGTTCAAAATGTTCCCCTCCCATCGTCTGGCAATGTCCTAGGCGGTTTTAAAAGCCATCCACTGCATTTTGAAGGTAGTCACGAGGAATATCTTGAGGTTCATGGACTATGAGATTTCTTAGGTGCGCCAAATCTCGAGGCTTAGTACGATAAACTTTATCTTTGAGGTATCTCCAAAGAAAAAAATCCATCGGAGATTAAATCAGGGGAACGAGCAGGCCACTCTACTGCACCACGTCTTCCAATCCATCTGTGAAGGAATATTGTATCCAAGTATTCTCTAACAAGGAGAGCAAAGTGTGGTGGCGCGCCATCTTGTTGGAAATAAATTCTTTGAAATTGTCGACCAAGAGCAGCTTGTAGTGCTGGAATTATCTCATTTTGGAGCATTGCTAGATACGAGTCACCATTTAAATTACCATTGATAAATAATGGGCCCATAATTTGATTTCCTATAACCTGTCCAAACGTTAAGTTTCTGTGGATGCTGTGTATGACTCAATCTGCCACTTTCACATTCTAACAGTAGTTGTGTTATTGGCAATAATTATTGATTCCTGGCTTCGATTACTACATTTTCAGATGATGGGAGGGGAACATTTTGAACACTTTCTTTGATCACAGGTACTTAAAAATTGGTGTTTACTTGTAATACTTAATAATTTACATTGTTCAATTGTTTTAAAATTCAAATAGCTATAACTACTGAATGAATCCACCTTTTGAAGTCCGGTTTGCGGCATTGTACTCTGCTAAGTAAGACCTTTAATTTGATACCAAACTTGACCTATGTTGTTATTTAAGAATTTTGTCTGACTCCTTGTGGACCGTCCCCCAAAGGGATTATCCGGTCGGTAATTGGGCAGATGTGTGCGTTTACTATCACCAATAAGCACGTGTGAACTTTGGTATTTCTTTCTATTGTGGTTCAAAAATTAAAAAAAGAGGTTCCAGACTTAATTGTCACCCTGTATAATACAATACGGTTAAAAATTATTATGATGCTGAAAACCAATTATTTCTAGAGCCAGCAGTCAGCGTTTGCCAAACGTCACTGTCGCCAGATTGGGCTTTTCGGACAAGTAGTTTTCATGGTATGTTTCATACAAGTACGTGTTTTGCACAGAGTATAAATTACAGTAACACTGAATACCAGTTCATTAATAATTTATGTGTATTGAATGCCACAGCATGTATTTTTGTGTGAGAATTTACATGCTCAAATTTGGTGCACTTACTGAACTCACCCTTTTCTCAATTTGATATGTAAAAAATCTTAATATCCCACTTAACTAAAGGAAAATTATAAAATTGCATTATGTTTTACAAACACTTATAGTTTTTAAGCAACATCTCATAACAAAATGTTTTAGCAAATCTTTGGAGAAAATGATTACAAATTTAAACATGTATTTTTGTCTAAAAGAGTTAGTTCTATAAATGTACCAAATTTCAACTCTATAAGTCAAGTGGTTCCAAAAAATAGTGCACTTAGGTTGACATTTAAAATTATAGGGTTTATCGAAATTGTCTGCTCTCCTTAAAATACTGTTCAAAAGTAAAATTGAAAAGTGCAATCCGTCTTGTAGGAGTAATAATGATGAAGTGAAGAGGTAATGGTTTAATTAATTTTCCTTTGTAACATAGGATACGGTTTATAGAGATTTATTTCAATTTCGTTACCATAGAGATACAGAGGACGATTTTACTTTACAAGTTATTTTTCTAAATGATCTTTTTACGAAGTTAAGAATATTTCATCATAAATGAAATAGACAGGTTTGTTTTTTTTGTGTCTTAACATTTTTATCTTAATCATGTATGGTGGACATCAATTTACTTTTTATGTTTTAGTTGTTTGTGACCTCCATGTAGATGCAGGATAATTCCATACCTGGTAACGGGTCGGGCATATTAGAGTTTATTTTAATTAAAATTTGTTCTAGAGTAGCTAAATACAAGTAGAGTAGTAAGCTGAATTTTACGTATGATAAGGTTACTTTATAAGGTCTATTAAGGTTACTTACATAAAGTCACTTTATAAGGTTTATGTTTAGTCTGAATTTAGACAATGTGATAATTAATTGTACACTGCAGAGAATGTGGTTCTTTCTTCTGCTCGCCAATAATTGTATTCGAGACTTTAGGGACACTGCAGAGAATGTGGTTCTTTCTTCAACTCGCCAATTGTATTCGAGACTTTAGGGACACTGCAGAGAATGTGGTTCTTTCTTCAACTCGCCAATTGTATTCGAGACTTTAGGGACACTGCAGAGAATGTGGTTCTTTCTTCTACTCGCCAATTGTATTCGAGACTTTAGGGACACTGCAGAGAATGTGGTTCTTTCTTGTACTCGCCAATTGTATTCGAGACTTTAGGGACACTGCAGAGAATGTGGTTCTTTCTTGTACTCGCCAATTGTATTCGAGACTTTAGGGACACTGCAGAGAATGTGGTTCTTTCTTCTGCTCGCCAATTGTATTCGAGACTTTAGGGACACTGCAGAGAATGTGGTTTCTTTCTTCAACTCGCCAATTGTATTCGAGACTTTAGGGACACTGCAGAGAATGTGGTTCTTTCTTGTACTCGCCAATTGTATTCGAGACTTTAGGGACACTGCAGAGAATGTGGTTCTTTCTTCTACTCGCCAATTGTATTCGAGACTTTAGGGACACTGCAGACAATGTGGTTCTTTCTTCTACTCGCCAATTGTATTCGAGACTTTAGGGACACTGCAGAGAATGTGGTTCTTTCTTCTACTCGCCAATTGTATTCGAGACTTTAGGGACACTGCAGAGAATGTGGTTCTTTCTTGTACTCGCCAATTGTATTCGAGACTTTAGGGACACTGCAGAGAATGTGGTTCTTTCTTCTACTCGCCAATTGTATTCGAGACTTTAGGGACACTGCAGAGAATGTGGTTCTTTCTTGTACTCGCCAATTGTATTCGAGACTTTAGGGACACTGCAGAGAATGTGGTTCTTTCTTGTACTCGCCAATTGTATTCGAGACTTTAGGGACACTGCAGAGAATGTGGTTCTTTCTTGTACTCGCCAATTGTATTCGAGACTTTAGGGACACTGCAGAGAATGTGGTTCTTTCTTCAACTCCGCCAATTGTATTCGAGACTTTAGGGACACTGCAGAGAATGTGGTTCTTTCTTCTACTCGCCAATTGTATTCGAGACTTTAGGGACACTGCAGAGAATGTGGTTCTTTCTTGTACTCGCCAATTGTATTCGAGACTTTAGGGACACTGCAGAGAATGTGGTTCTTTCTTCTACTCGCCAATTGTATTCGAGACTTTAGGGACACTGCAGAGAATGTGGTTCTTTCTTGTACTCGCCAATTGTATTCGAGACTTTAGGGACACTGCAGAGAATGTGGTTCTTTCTTGTACTCGCCAATTGTATTTGAGACTTTAGGGACACTGCAGAGAATGTGGTTCTTTCTTGTACTCGCCAATTGTATTCGAGACTTTAGGGACACTGCAGAGAATGTGGTTCTTTCTTCTACTCGCCAATTGTATTCGAGACTTTAAGGACAGTTTCGCAGTTTATTATGTATTACCATGTTATACTCCATTCGTAGTGATGTTTATTCCGTCTTGAGGCAGTTTGAGGTGTAGGGATGGGATTGGGTTTCTTTCTTATCTCCTACACTTACAGGTGGGAAGTAAGGAATATTTCATTTATAAGTTATGTAACTGAATAAAAATCAACTACAGGCCATCCCAAAGCGGAAAATGATTTTATTTTTACTAAATCTGCAGAAACAAGAAACTAATACTTAAAATATACGAATTCAATAATTACTTAGCTACTCAAATTAATTATTAGAGACACATGTCTTAAGTAAAAACCAGTTGTATTTATTTTTTGTGTTTATATTACATATTTATATTATTTTGCATTAGAAGGATGTAGGTATATGTAGTATTATTAGTTGTCCTTGTAACACAACAATTAACATCCATAGTACACAAACACACACAATTTACCTACTCATTACTATCCTACTCACGCAGGGATTTTTGCCGGCTGTGTAAAATTATAAGATACAATAATTGGCTATACTGTAAGTTATGTAGCATACAAATAGTTCAATACAAATAAATAATTATGTTAGCATATTTTGTGATTTAACATAAGTTTACACAAATTTTTTTAATGAGATTTACAGTTTGCACCTAGATTTTAAAGTGCCCGTCAGCAACCTTGATGGATTAGGACGGTTCTCCTTAATGTCATAACCTTGTCACTCCATCAAAAGTAGGAAAAAACCCCAAGTTACAGTTTGCACCTAGACTTTAAAGTGCCCGTCAGCAACCTTGATGGATTAGGACGGTTTCTCCTTGATGTCATAATCTTGTCACTTCATCAAAAGTAGGAAAAAAACCCTAAGAATAGGAGATTTACAGTTTGCACCTAGACTTTAAAGCGCCCGTCAGCAACCTTGATGGATTAGGACGGTTCTCCTTGATGTCATAATCTTGTCACTTCATCAAAAGTAGGAAAAAACCCCAAGAATAGGAGATTTACAGTTTGCACCTAGACTTTAAAGTGCCCGTCAGCAACCTTGATGGATTAGGACGGTTCTCCTTGATGTCATAATCTTGTCACTCCATCAAAAGTAGGAAAAAACCCCAAGAATAGGAGATTTACAGTTTGCACCTAGACTTTAAAGTGCCCGTCAGCAACCTTGATGGATTAGGACGGTTCTCCTTGATGTCATAATCTTGTCACACCATCAAAAGTATGAAAATCCCCAAGAGTAGGAGATTTACAGTTTGCACCTAGACTTTAAAGTGCCCGTCAGCAACCTTGATGGATTAGGACGGTTCTCCTTGATGTCATAACCTTGTCACTCCATCAAAAGTAGGAAAAAACCCCAAGAATAGGAGATTTACAGTTTGCACCTAGACTTTAAAGTGCCCGTCAGCAACCTTGATGGATTTAGGACGGTTCTCCTTGATGTCATAATCTTGTCACACACCATCAAAAGTAATGAAAAAAACCCCAAGAGTAGGAGATTTACAGTTTGCACCTAGACTTTAAAGTGCCCGTCAGCAACCTTGATGGATTAGGACGGTTCTCCTTGATGTCATAATCTTGTCACTCCATCAAAAGTAGGAAAAAACCCCAAGAATAGGAGATTTACAGTTTGCACCTAGACTTTAAAGTGCCCGTCAGCAACCTTGATGGATTAGGACGGTTCTCCTTGATGTCATAACCTTGTCACTCCATCAAAAGTAGGAAAAAACCCCAAGAATAGGAGATTTACAGTTTGCACCTAGACTTTAAAGTGCCCGTCAGCAACCTTGATGGATTTAGGACGGTTCTCCTTGATGTCATAATCTTGTCACTCCATCAAAAGTAGGAAGAAACCCCAAGAATAGAATCACTAATAATACTTGGAAACATATCTTTCAACTTTATTATTCACAAGGATAAATTATTTAAGCTCCGATTTAAATGTTCCAAATTATTTGCCTATTATTTCCCATATCAAGCAGCAAGTAACTATTTGCAGTTCTTTAAAGATCATAATCAATATTTTTGGAATGATGTACTGAGCGAATTTTCCTCAAAACTATATAAAATCTTAGATTTGGATATATTTCTAATTTTCAACATATATAGTATGTTTTTGTCTGCTGTTTTTAAGGAATCAGAAACAAATTATTTTTTTACAGAGTGTTAGTTAAAAAATTCGTTTGGAATTTAATGTATTGTACCTTATATAGCAAAAATATCTCAGATAATTGGAAACTGAGTTACATCTAAGGAATACCTATCATTTCAATTAAAAGAGTTGTTTGCAAAATATCCACAAATGTTTCGATCGATTTGGAAGCTGTTCAACACATCTGTAACGCATCAGCGATTCAAACGTAGACTTTATAATTTTGATACAGTAATGAAGAGAGAAAGATATATTTTAAGTAATAGAGTAAAATCTGATAAACATTTCTTTTTCTGGCAAAATTAGCTTCAAAACGAGTTGACAAGTATGAGAAATTGCATACTTACTTATACAGTATCCGAGTTTGAATTAAAAATTGAACTATAATGCTCATTATGAACAGCAGAAGGTCGTTGAAGAGAGTACTTGGATGCCCCTTCCCCCAAAACCGTAGGAGAGAAATGAAATAATCCTCTTACAAGTATTACGATACAACATACACGAGAATGTGTATTATAGATAGCAGCAGGTCGTTAAAGAGGGTCCCAAACCTTCAGGAGAGAAATGATTAAATCCTCTTGCAAGGGTATTACGTTACAACATACACGAGAATGTGTATTATAGATAGTAGCAGGTCGTTAAAGAGGGTCCCAAACCTTCAGGAGAGAAATGATTAAATCCTCTTACAAGTGTATTACGTTACAACATACACGAGAATGTGTATTATAGATAGCAGCAGGTCGTTAAAGAGGGTCCCAAACCTTCAGGAGAGAAATGATTAAATCCTCTTGCAAGGGTATTACGTTACAACATACACGAGAATGTGTATTATAGATAGTAGCAGGTCGTTAAAGAGGGTCCCAAACCTTCAGGAGAGAAATGATTAAATCCTCTTACAAGTGTATTACGTTACAACATACACGAGAATGTGTATTATAGATAGCAGCAGGTCGTTAAAGAGGGTCCCAAACCTTCAGGAGAGAAATGATTAAATCCTCTTGCAAGGGTATTACGTTACAACATACACGAGAATGTGTATTATAGATAGCAGCAGGTCGTTAAAGAGGGTCCCAAACCTTCAGGAGAGAAATGATTAAATCCTCTTGCAAGGGTATTACGTTACAACATACACGAGAATGTGTATTATAGATAGTAGCAGGTCGTTAAAGAGGGTCCCAAACCTTCAGGAGAGAAATGATTAAATCCTCTTACAAGTGTATTACGTTACAACATACACGAGAATGTGTATTATAGATAGTAGCAGGTCGTTAAAGAGGGTCCCAAACCTTCAGGAGAGAAATGATTAAATCCTCTTACAAGTGTATTACGTTACAACATACACGAGAATGTGTATTTATAGATAGCAGCAGGTCGTTAAAGAGGGTCCCAAACCTTCAGGAGAGAAATGATTAAATCCTCTTACAAGTGTATTACGTTACAACATACACGAGAATGTGTATTATAGATAGCAGCAGGTCGTTAAAGAGGGTCCCAAACCTTCAGGAGAGAAATGATTAAATCCTCTTACAAGTGTATTACGTTACAACATACACGAGAATGTGTATTATAGATAGTAGCAGGTCGTTAAAGAGGGTCCCAAACCTTCAGGAGAGAAATGATTAAATCCTCTTACAAGTGTATTACGTTACAACATACACGAGAATGTGTATTATAGATAGCAGCAGGTCGTTAAAGAGGGTCCCAAACCTTCAGGAGAGAAATGATTAAATCCTCTTGCAAGGGTATTACGTAACTGATAATCTCAGCACTATTTCAAATTAAACGATAATGCTCTATATGAACTTTGCATTTTATGAACTTTACTTTTCATTGAACTTTACATTTTCATTAACAGCAGGTTTTAAAAACTCCAGCAAAATGCTCAGGAGTTACAGTTTTGCATTGTCGGAGTTTTGGCACCTCCTAAGGCAGGGACGAAAACTCCTGTATGACTTATTATCAGTTCAGCGACGGGCGGTGTCAATAGTATCATTATGTAGACCCAATTACGATTCAAAACCTGAAAAACATTACTCATAGTTTTAAAAGGACCTTTGCACTTGCTTCTGGAGAATCAGAATTCCCAGGTTAAGGTATTGGGTAGGGGCCACCTCCTGTCGAAATCCTAGGGGATTATTTCACTTATGTCACCTAGGAATAAGGGAGGACGAAGGGAGGCTCCTTGATAGCCATAGAGTTATCCAGATTTAAGTGACACACCTGTTTATTCGGTGGCCAGTGTAATCTACTGGAAGGTATAAAACATCCAAAAGTTAACCTTTCTTTTGGAGATTGTTTAACTTGAAAAATATATGTTCAAAGGTATCGAAGGTTTCACCCGGTGTAGGACAAACTGGTAGATGAAAGTAAAACACTCCTAGGAATAAAATGCATTAAAACTATCAACTAGACATGATGTATAAGATGAAGAAAATTATAAAATACGTCACGTTTATTTTTAAATATTTATATGTGTTCTGGATGTTAAACCCATTGCTATAAACTAAAAGGTTTACCATGTAATGATTAATATTAATTAACTAAAAATACAATTTCTATTATTTTAAAATTGAGTAGTTTAATGCATTTACAAATAACACAGAATGTTTATAAGAAAGGTTATACAAATATAAAATAATCCTTTTTCTTATAAGTTTTCTCTAAAGTATTTTTGCTCCTCTCTCAAAATTTGGGAGAGCAACTAACTTAAAATTTATTTATTACGATTACTTTTTAAAATACATTCATAAAAAACATGAGTTTTTGAAATTTTATTTTTGCATTTCAATGTCATCTTGATTCAAAGTATTCCTCCATTGAGTAAAATGGTCGCTCCATCAGTCTGTATTGAAGGTGTCGTATTGAGTGCTGAAGAAGGAAGGGTATTTCTTAAGTAATAGAGTTTTCCAGGTCTAGCTTTTAATCTTTTAACCAGAAGGTTTATATGTAATTCCCATTTCAATGTCCACATTGTGTCCATAGCTAATGTAAATAATTTCTTTCCATGGGCAACTTTTAAACTTTAACACGAACAGCTATTTTCAATTTAGTTTAATTTTTTTAAATACAATCATGAGTGAGTATCATCATGTAGACTCGCAATTAGGATTCAAAACCTGAAAAACATTACTCATAGTTTTAAAAGGACCTTTTCGGTTGCTTCTGGAGAAACAGGATTTTCGGGATGTGTAAGGTTGTGGGTAGGTGCCACCTCCTGTCGAGATCCTAGGAGAAGGGATATCGGGCACCCCTCATTTCACTTGCTATAAACTAAAAGGTTTACCATGTAATGTTTAATATTAATTAATTAAAAATAACAATTTCAACTCCGGTAAAACTACTGGAGGTCGATCAGGAGTATTATGTGAGGCACGAAAGTTTATTACGAGGGTTTTTATACCTTTTTATTTTTAATAATGCAATAGTTTATTAATACTCTTAACAATTTGTAGAGTTTTTCTGTTGTACACCCATCTAAGCGTATATATTGTAGTCTGAATAAATAAAGTATTCTGCCAGATAATAGCCCTTGTGAGCCACCACGAGTGCTGCGTCATCCGCGTACATAACAATTCCATAGAAATACTGTTTTGAAAGACTGTAATTCAATAGAATTGGGACCAAAACACTACCTTATGGGACTCCTTCATTGGAACTCCTGTAAGAACTATAGTCGTTAGCTATTTTAATAGAAAATTATATGTTTTTAGATAATTTGTGAACCACTTTAAAAGGTAGGCTTCAATGCTAATATGTACACTAAATAGTGTACTAAGGAGGCAAAAAGCCTGAAAGGATGAAAACCCCTTGGTTAAGAGTAACAAATCTTTAAAGCAATAGACACAAATGGCCTAAACTTAATTTCTGAAGTTTAAATGATAATTTTTAACGATTTTAAATTCAAGTAACAATTTTTGTGTGGGAAATTATACTGAATGTTACAATATAATTTTTTTTCTTTCCTTTATCTAAATAGTGTCAAACGTATTTCACGAGTAATTTATCCATAACTCTTTAATCCATAAGCTTTATGATACAGATGTAAATAACAACGTTAAGATTTTCTGTAAAGTTATTCATGATTTTAAGAGAGAAACTTATAAAGTTGAATATCATTTCTGTGCTTTTTTGAATGTCCTTTCTCTTATTTCATTAAATCTCGGAGATTTGCTATTGCTTAAGGATTGAATAGTTTTACAGATAAATATAGACTACTTGTGGCTTAAGTTTGTAAAAATATGTAGTGACTTTATCTATTTACCTGTAAATGTATAAGCTTGAAGAACAAACATTTAATCTGATTTTTGGACGACAAAAGATAGTAATCAATCGATATAAATTTCTGAAATCAATAACACATCAAAGTTACATGAAAAATCTTAGGTCATCAAAATATTCCTGCGTAGACTGCAAATTCTTGTGTCCTACATTAATATTTAAAACTAGTTTTAAATGTGAGCAAGTAATAGAATTTCAGCTCTGACTTAGATACTGTTAAATATTTACACATTCCATTGAGGAGAGAAAATCATCAAAAGGGTGTAATTAAAAATTAAATTATATTGAATAGAACGAAATGGATATTCGAACAGCCCGAATATAAGTTCCCTAATATAATTTAAAGATAAATCCTCCTCCCTAATCTCTCCACTGTTTCAAGGCATAGTCAGAATATATAATAATTAAATGACTGACTACACAAGTAAGATGCTTCTAGTTTGGCTGATCGGGAAGTGACAAGCTACAACGGTTCCTTAGTTATTAAACTCCGCTTGAAATATTACATCCACCACGAGTCACTTCCTCTCTGTTCATGTACTGGTCAAAATATTTGTTTAAGTTTTAAAACCGAATCTACCTCTGGCTAACAGATTTTTTAATTCTAAATCTAGGGAGCAATTTAACATTTTTAAGTACAAAACTTAATATAGTACTGTGTGCTTTTAAAACAATATTATAACAATACAATAATACAGTAGGAATCTTTACATACAAATATTTCCTTAGGAAGGCAACAAATATTTCAGAGGGAGAGGCACCCAAAACTCTCTGTTGTTATTCATAATAAACATAAACACGTTTTATTTATAATTCTATTTGGAAACTGTATAAATAAGTATAAAATTTCTGACATCTCAAATCGTTCTGAAGATAATTTGTCGAGAAGACTCTATAGAGACTAAGTGATTTTTGACAATATATCCGTAGATATATTGTCATAAATTTACATATATTGTACATTAATTTACTGCATATGTTTTAGTTGTGTGAAACCTCCATGTATACCTGTATGTGGGATAATTCAGTACGTTGAAAAATGTCTGGGATATTGAAATTTCTTATAACTAAAAATATGTCCCGAAGAATCTATATAAGAGTAGTATAGTAAATTGAGGTTTTATGAATGATTGTCACTTAACTACAAACAAAAAATTGAAGTTTCTCATTAATACTAAGTAACTTCAATATTTGCTGTACGAATATGCTGTATTCCAAGATTTTTTTTAAAGCCATTTAAGAAATATTAGAAAAGAAATTGACCATTTTTATTTAACTCAGTGACATACATGTTAGAGTTTAACTATACATGTCCTGCACAGGAAAACCATAAATTGCGATATTTTCTATAGTTTCCGTAGGTAAGTTACACAGTTTGGAAGAAAAACCTCATCCTATCGTGGTGTTTTAGGGTAGA
Organism: Homalodisca vitripennis; assembly: GCF_021130785.1. NCBI lineage: Eukaryota > Metazoa > Arthropoda > Insecta > Hemiptera > Cicadellidae > Homalodisca > Homalodisca vitripennis. Next base: position 144,310,697 of record NC_060215.1, read on the forward strand.
AAACATGTTACATCCAAGTGTATGTCGTCCAGAAACAAAACTTAAAAGCGTTCAATAGCATTCCTAACCCTTTACCCTTGGGGAGTTATTTAAAACATATTCCCCTCAGGTCTGGTTAAATAGCAGTGCTAATCACTAGTTTATCATGTCACCTCGATAGTTCTACTACTGGACCACTCATTTTTTTCATTCAAACAAATTGTATTTATTTTATGTTTCTTGATTCGGAAGATTTTACATTAGGATAGTAAAATATTGAAAATATAAGTACTGTATTTCTATTATTTCATGTAACACAAATAATAACATATTTTATACATTTACACACAATTTACCTACTCATTGTCTAAGGTTATTTACCACTAGTGAAAAATATCATAAACTAAATTTCTATAAATAATGTAACAATTTTATTAAAAATAAGAGCCTTAATTAATTTAACACATTTTAATGATTTATCTTACATCCACACAAAGTTTTCACATAAAATATACAGTTTGCACCTTGAACTTGTCGTGTCCGTCAACAATCTTCATGACAGGATTCCGTTGATTGCCATCGAATTCATGTCCTCTTCAATCGCATACACCTCGGTCTGGAATATACGAGGCAGCACTTCATCAACATTAAGACGAAAATATAGAATACAGTCAGCCAACACCAAAACCTGTACTCCTCCTTCATCCTCATCCTTCGCAAGAATAATTTTATTGCGTTCATATTTGAATTCTAAAAAGTTATTTGTCCAATATAAATGTCTTTATTTCCATAGTTACTAATGAAAATATTATAGTAAATTAAAACACCTGTTTGAAAATCCTTTCAAATAATAGAGATGCTGTTCACAATGTCCATTACATACACCAGAGATGCTAAGGAGTATCTGACTTTATATAAAGCAAAGCTAAAATATAGCTGTATATAGCTTTATATAATTGAGTTTAAGCATACATATATATATATATATATATATATATATATATATATATATATATATATATATATACACTTCTAAATGGTTTGTTTTTATAAACCAAGGATGAAATTTATTATTGTGATTTTCTTCTAAAGTTAGTCACTTGCCTACAGGGTGTTAGGGAACGCTTCACCTTTTACTACAGATGTTTGTTTAGTTTTTTATGTACTACTTGTATGTAACCCTCAACTTAAAGTTAGGCGAGGTTTTAAGCTTTTTGCATCGAATATAAGCATTTTTAGCCTAAACAGGGTTCAAACATGTATACTGTCTAAATGTCACAAAAACATAGAACGTTCAAATATTGTTTAGAAGAAAATATTTTTTTTTAATGTGGTATCTAAAGTTAAACTCCCTTTACCCTCTCGGAAAACGTTAGAACATTTTTCGTAAATTTGGTATATATATTTATCTACGGATATATTGTCAGTCTCTATAGAGTCTTCTCGACAAATTATTTTCAGAAAGAGTTGAGATGTGAGAAATTTTATACTTATTTATACAGTTTCCAAGTAGAATTACAAATCAAACGTGTTTATGTTTATTATAAATGACAGCAGAGAGTTCTGGGTACCTCTTTCTCCGAAACCGTAACAGAGAAATGAAATATGTACTTTATATAATAATAATATGTTTAATATGTATGTATTTTAACTAAAATATGTACTGAAGAAACTATATAGGAGTAGAATAGTAAGTTGGGGTTTTATGTATGATTGTCACTTAACTTTTTAAAGTTAAGAAACATTTACTTCTTATGTTATGCTTACATGTGACTTGGTAATTAAGATCAAGATTACTCTGAATTTAAACAGCGTGATAATTTTGCACTGCTGTGAAAATTATTCTTTCTTCTGCTTGCCAATTCTATTTTGTGACTTTAGAAACAATTTCGCTCTAAATTTTTTACTAGCATGTTACATCATCATACACATCACCCATTTCGTGGTGATGTGTATTGGGTCTTGAGGCAGGAATATAGGGTAGAGTGGAGGAATGGGGGTTTCTTCTAATCTCCGTCACTTACATGATGGCAGCTAACGAAGATTTCGTGTTTAAGTTCTGCAACTGAATTGCCTTTAGTTAATATCAAACATAGTCCTGATTTATATACGTTGGAGTCAGATGGTCCTTTCCTTAGACTGAACCTGCAACAACATAAATCTAGCGTATAAATTCAAAATTTAATAAAGTTTTATATTAAGTATTGTTGAGAAAATATTTGCACAGTAAAATAATTAATATAATAATTTACTATTTCATGTGAATCTCAGTGATATACACAAGAAGTCAACTATCCACTGTTGCCCAAAGGGATATCATTTACAGGAAATCGTGAACTGAGATATGATCTTTAACTTTTCGTATGTAAGTTACTGACTTTTTAAGAAACACTGATCTCTTTTCCGCGCTGATTAGGGACGGAATACAAGAGACATTGATTTGCTATATCGCAAGTAATGTAAAAAAACTTTCATTTCATATAAAATAAGATAATATTTTACACGTTTTATTGGTTTAACTTAAATTTACTTGTACTTTTACGCAAAATTTACAGTTTATATCCTAGAATTTATATCCTCATCAGCAATCTTTATGGAATAAGATGGATTTCCTTGATTTATATTTTATCTTGGTCCAGAATATACGAGGCACTCCATTAAAATCAGAAAGAAACTCAGAATCTTTCCCAAAAAAATATTCCAAACTCCACTTCCTTCTATATTATTCACAAGAATAAATTATTTAAGTTCCGGTATGAATGTTCCAAATTATTTATTTAATAGGCATTACTGTATTTCGATATCTACTGATAAAAAAGTAACTCTCAATAAAAGTATATGTTTTATAATCCTATCAAACAACAGGAATATTTATTATATTTATTCTCGCAATTGTATATTACTTTTTTCAAGGTAAAATAAATAAAATGAAAATGAAATGAAAAATTGTTTATTTATACAGGCAAATTTAGGGCCTCATGGCCCTATCTTACACTTAATCTGTCTGAACAATAATTATTAACAAATATTAACCAAATTAATATTAACACTGATCTACATTACTAAAGACAATAAATTAAACATTAATCTAAACACTAAAAATTATAAATATGATACTTCTGGAAAAAATAAAAATATAGTTATACAATCGTGACACAAAATAATATTACAACTTCCATTTTTAATAAGAACCAAAAACTATTAATAATACCTAATAACAATAATTTATAAATAAATAATAAGAATATTTTTGAAATAAATAATATTTATAGTGTTTTATCTCACTCACACCCCTCACAAACAATGCCAGCACCACACCCACAGACCCCTAGGACGGACCCGCCCCGACCAACCGTTTATGGTACAAACGTCTCAGTGCCGCCACAAACCGCCGGTGGTACTGGATCTCCCCAGGTAGATCAGGAAGAAACTTAAAACGTATTATACTGTTTTAGATCAATAACATCGTGTTGGAGATCAACTTGGAGCATAGAAGTAGATTTGAATGCAGACATCCTGTTTCCTCCCAATTTTAGTCACTTACACAAAGGGTTGCTATGCAATGAATATCTCATTTAACAGTTGTATAGAATATAAAGCAAAGATTAAGTAATTCTCCCAATATTTAGTCACTTACATTCACGATGTTAGGTGACACTTCGTCTTATAATGTAGATTTATTGTTCAGTTTCCAAATATGTTAGTTTTATGTGGCCTCATGGGATGTATATCATTAATGTTTTGGGGAATTTAATGCTTATCATGCATTATAATCTGGGAAATTGAATATACATGGTTGTTAGTCTGAACATGTGTAATCAATGTATGTATTATGCTGAACCTAGATCTGTGTTCTCATGTGGTCTCTTAAAATCACGGAATTCCAAAACCATTCAATGTTCAAAGGGAATAGGATTTATCATCTCAACCTACGACCACTCTCTCCTCTCAGAAAACCGAACGACAATAATTTTCATATATTTGCAAATTAGATATCTCTCGAAGTCAATCGCCATGAAGATTTATAGAAGAATTAGCATAAGAACGAGAAATTACTGGCAAGTTTTTTGTGCTTACGAAAGTTCGGAGTGTATCTTACAGCAAAACTTTGAAACTCATAGTTCTCTATGGGGTAGTTTGTAAAGATCAGAATACACCAAGTTCTTTATACAAAAATGAAGAAACATAAGGGAGGTAAGCAATATAAGATCATTTCTCCCTAATTTCAATTACGATAATTACTATTTCTAGTTTAAATGTAAATTTGCTATACATGTTTTGGTTGTGAGTGACCGACCACGTGTAGTTGTGTCACTTCGCTTCAGGATGTTGGGAAACACTTCGTTTTTTTACTGTTGTATATACTGTTCAGATGATTAATATGCTAGTCATATATGGTCCTCATGGGACATATGTTTAGTATTTTGGACGATTTTAATACTTACTTTGTTGTTTCGGAGATCAAATATAAATGTTTGTTAGTCTAAACGTGAGCATATGACTTGGTTTGGATCTATATCTTTATGGGCTGATCCAACATTCCAAAGGCATACAACGCTGAAAGATAATTGTATGTATTGTCTAAACATACAGTCCCTCTTACCCTCTCAGAAAAATATAGAAATTTGTGTTATATTTCCGTATTTGATACTTCTAGAATTCAGTCAACATGAAGACTTTTAGACGAATGAGCATCAGAATAACTAAAATACTGGAAAGATGTTTACACTTAGCTATAAAATTTCGAAATGAGAGTCAGTATTACACGACAATGTTTACACTTTATGTTATGGGTAGCAGAAGGTAACTGAAGAGATAGGTAATGGTGTCCAACCTTACAATGCCGTAGGAGAAATATTGTCATCACCTCTTACAAGGGTTCACCTTTCAATTGGTTCAAGTGTTTACTATTAATTTCAACACTATATAAAATTATATATTTTATGAAATAAAGGTATTAAAAATTAGACAAAACTCACTAAAGCCCTGCGTTATTTCTTATCGGAAGAAAAGGTCAAACATAATATATGGTGATTTCTATAAATGTAAGACACGTGAAAGAAGCTCAACAGCTAAACACAGTCTAGGATTTTTACCAGCAAACAAGACATCTTAAAAGTGCCATGAGGATCAATAGGTACAGAGCGGAGAAGATTGACAAACCCTCAAAACTCATAGCGAGAAAGGCCCGAGGTGCAAACCTCACACGTAAAAGATGTCATAAAAGCCAGTATCTTCATCTAGGCTGGTTCGAGAAAGAAAGTATGGATGAGATTGCACTCAAAATTTAAGAACGCCTTACTATTATTTCCTCTCAAAAGGATATTAGCATACTTACTACACATATACATACAATTTAACTACTCATTGCCTAGAGTTTGTCAACCCTAGCGACAGATGTCAAACACTAAATTCCACACAAGCAGAATGATTTCGTTTATAAAATTTATACTGAGATATGTATATACATAAGTCAAGGTGGATCAGAAATAAATTAATGTAATGTGTTATGGTTGTAGGTAAACTCCGTGTTATAGGTAAACCTTGGAGCATAGAGGAAGACTCGAATGCAGAAATGCTCTTTAATCACAAATCCATTACTACACCAGGGGTGCTAAGGATTATCTCACTTTACATATATATGCTTATAAATGGTTTGTTTTTCTAAGCCAAGGATGAAGTTTATTATGTTCAAGCGAGATAGAAAAACAGCGCAATTATTGAGTATTTTTTCCAATGTTACTCACTTGCCTACAGGGTGTTTGGGAACACTTCGACTTTTACCGTAAATGTATTTTTCAGTTTTTTTAACATGGAACCCAACTATAAATTATTTGTAACTTATTTGGATCTTAACTGTTTCTTGCAAATATAAGTCTTGATTCTAGAGTAGTTTGTGGCGTTATAAAAAGTATGAGACGTCTTGCATAAGGTTGTAGTTAATTGATTCGAAATACACAGTAATATTAATAGTGAACTTTATTATTACTAAGACACCCCGTCTACACTTTCAATCCTTTTCGACCAATTTCATTTTCACAATACAAGTTTACATTGAATAAAGTATGGTGTTTTGACAAAATCCTTATTTTCTGGAAACCACTTTTATTTATATTTGTGAATGCTAAGTGGAAGATAATATCTTTTATGAAAGTGCACATCATCTGCGTTTAACTTTGACTAAGCACGTACTTACAGATTGAATCAGGATAAAAGAATGTTTGTAAGTGAAGATATTAACTTGGGTCTTTTATAAAACGGATACTCCTTTAGGGAAATTCTCAAAGATTCACGCTACTTTCTGTTTGTCTAAATATAACAGTTTGGTAAAGTTATGATGGCAAAGTTGGTATCATTGGATTGCTCTGCCCTGGCTTTCACTACCCAAGAATGTTCACGCGACTTTTTCCACGCATCGGTGATTCTATGCTCTGTAAAGTTTGCAATATCTTTAGGATATTTGTAGGCTACAGAACATTGATATTGTATAAATCAATGGCTTGGAGTGGAAACGCCCTTACATGAGAAAAACTATACTTGTGGGAGAAGTTATGTGACAGAACACATCTCAGTTCTCTGGGACCACCCAAAATACATACATTGTGTTCACATGTTTAGACTAACACCAATTTATCTTCGATTAGCAAATACAGTAATATATATTAGATAAATAATCTTGAACATTCAACTTAAATCATTTATCCTTCTGAATAATTAATATTTTTATAGTAGTTTGGAGTATTATTTTAGGCAATTCTATTCTGGGGTATCTTCCTACTTTTGGTGGAGTGCCTCGTATATTCCAGACCGAGGTTTAATTGAAGAGTTAATGAAATCAAGGAAAATCATCTACATCCATCAAGATTGCTAATGGGGACATAGATTGTAGATGTAAACAATATATTCCATGTAAATCTTATGTATAAATGTAAGTTAAACCAATAAAAAGTGTAAAAGATTATCTTATTTTTATTTAAAATAAACAATTTTACATTACTTGCAATATAGTAAATGTGTTTGTATTTTTAAGCTGGGGTAACAGTCCCTGCGTGAGTAAGAAGCAATGACTAGGAAAACTCTTTGTATGACTAGCTTTGACCTAGTTCTTGTTCTAGGGAAAATGTTTCCAATAACACTCCGACGGTAGGGAGTTAGGAATGATAAAGAACATTTCGAGTTTACGTTGTGATTCTGAAGAACCTCCTCTTGAAGGCAACGTGTATTCCGTCCCTAATCAGCACGAAAAAGGAAGCAGTGTTTCTTAAAAAGTCCATAAATTTCATACGAAAAGGTAAGGAACATATCGCAGTTCACGATTTCTCTGCAAACGATATCCTTTTGGACAACAAAGGATAGTTGATCGCTCATGTATATCTCTGAGATTCACAAAAAAAATCAAAATATTACATAAAATCCCTTAGATGACTCCAAAAAGTTAATAGAGTAATATTTATTTGTGCCACAAATAATCTAGCGATATGATAACCATTTTTATACTGTGCAACTGTTTTCTCAATAATAATAATTATAAAGCATAATTAATTTTTGAATTTATACATGAGATTCATGTTGCAGCAGGTCCAGTCTAAGGAGATGACCATCTGACACCAACGTGTGTAAACCAGGACTATATTTGATTTTAACTAAAGGCAATTCAGTTACAGAACGTAAAATTGAAATCTTCGTGAGCTTCCAGCATATAAGTGACGGAGATTAGAAGAAAACCCCATTCCTCCACTCTACCCTATATTCCTGCCTGAAGACCCAATACACATCACCACGAAATGGGTTGTAACATGGTAGTAAAAAATTTATAGCGAAATTGTTTCCAAAGTTCGAATACAATTGGCCAACAGAAGAAAAGAACCACTCTCCCAGCATTGTAAATGATCACGTTGTTAAAATTCAGATTAAACTTGATCTTAATGACGAGGTCATCTGTAAGCATAACATAATTAGCAAACGTTTCTTAACTTTAAAAAGTTAAGTGACAATCATTCATAAAACCTCAATTTACTATACTACTCTTATATAGCTTTTTCGGGACATATTTTAGTTATAAGAAACTCCAATATCCCAGACATTTTACAACGTACTGAATTATCCCACATACAGGTATACATGGAGGTCTCACGCAACTAAAAAATAAGCAGTAAATTTATGTCTTCTGTACATGATTTAAAGTATAACTTTAACGGAGAACCAAGTCATATCATTCTATTGTCATATCATGACATGTTCTTGGCTTTGAACACGTAACTTTCTTTGACCTCAGTATCCCTGTGGTAAGTAACGGAATGAAAATAAAACTCCTCGATACACCGAATCGTATCTTATAAAGGAACTTTAATTCAAACATCATCACTTCACTTCCATCTTACATTACATCTCCAATGTGGATTATACTTTTACATTACTTTTGAGCAATATTTTAATATAATTTTCAACATTTTATTTATTACAATGACACGCTCGTCGCTGAACCCATAATAAGTAACACAGGCTTTTAGTCCTCGTCTTAGAATGGGACCAAAACCCCAACTCCTGAGGTTTTGTTTGAATATTTAAAACCTGCAGTTTAAGAAAGTAGAATTTGATATAGTAACATAATATGACATCTATAGTTGAGCTCTAAAACATGTATGTCACTGTGTTACATAAAAATGACAAATTGTGTTCTTGAATTTCTCAGATGGCTTACAAAACTTTATACAATACCACATATCTGTACAGCAAACAATGAAGCTTTGTTTATCTCATTTACAACACGTTTCTCAATAATGAAAGAGGATTATTTCATTTCTCTGTTACGGTTTCAGAGGGAGAGGCACCCAGAACTCTCTGCTGTTATTCATAATACACATAAACACGTTTGATTTATAATTCTACTTGGAAACTGTATAAATACATATACAATTTCTCACATCTCAACTCGTTCTGAAGATAATTTGTCGAGAAGACTGTAGAGACTAAGTGATTTTGACAATATATCCGTAGATAAATATACTTATCAAATATATGAAAAATGTTCTAACGTTTACCGAGAGGGTAGAGGGAGTTTAGATACTACATTTAAAAACACTATTATATATTATATTTGACCGTTCTGTTTTTGTGACCTTTAGACAGTATATGAGAACACATATGAACCCTGTTTAGGCTAAAAAGCGCTTGTATTCGATGTAAAATGCTTAAGATCCTGCATAACTTTAATATGAGTGTTACATACAAGTAATATATTAAACAACTAAACAATACATCTGTAGTAAAAGGTGAAGTGTTACCTAACACCCTGTAGGCAAGTGACTATTCTTGGAAGAAATACACAATAATTGCGCTGTATTCTATCTCGATTATACATAATAAACATTATCCTTGGCTTTTAAAAAGAAACCATTTAGAAAAATATAAATATATACGCTTAAACTCAGTTTTATATATATAATATAAATATATATATATATTATATATATATATAATATATATAACATATATATATGTGTGTGTGTATAAAGTCAGATACCCCTTAGCATCCCTGGTGTATGTAATGGACATTGCGAAGAGCATCTCTATGTATCTCTATTATTTGTAAGGATTTTAAAACAGGTGTTTTTTATTTACTATAATATTTTCATTAGTAACTATGGAAATAAAGACATTTATATTGGACAAATAATTTTTTAGAATTCAAATATGAACGCAACAAAATTATTCTTGGGAAGGATGAGGATGAAGGAGGAGTACAGGTTTTGGTTTTGGCTGACTGTATTCTACATTTTCGTCTTAATGTTGATGAAGTGCTGCCTCGTATATTCCAGACCGAGGTGTATGCGATTGAAGAGGACATGAATTCGATGGCAATCAACGGAATCCTGTCATGAAGATTGTTGACGAACACGACAAATTCAAGGTGCAAACTGTATATTGTATGTATAAACTTTGTGCGGATGTAAGATAAATCAATAAAATGTGTTAAATTAATTAAGGCTCTTATTATTTATAGTAAAATTGTTATATTATTTATAGAAATTTAGTTTATGATATTTTTCACCAGTGGTAACAAACCTTAGACAATGAGTAGGTAAATTGTGTGTAAATGTATAAAATATGTTATTATTTGTGTTAGATGAAATACGTATATTTTCAATATTTTACCATCCTAATGTAAAATATTCCGAACCAAGAAACATAAAATAACTATAATCTGTTTGAACGATGAAATGAGTGGCCCAGTAGAACTATCGAGGTAACATGAAAAACTTGTGATAGCACTGCTATTTGACCAGACCTGAGGTCTTATATATTTTAAATAACTCTCCAAGAGTAAAGGTTTAGGAATGCTATGGAACATTTCGATTTTAAGTTTTGTATCTGGACGACCTCCAATTGGATGCAACATGTTTTCTATCCTGAAACAACACGATAGGACGAGGTTTTCTTCCAAACTGTGTAAATCACCTACGGAAAACTATAGAAAATATAGCAGTTTATGGTTTTCCTGTGCAGGACATGTATAGTTAAACTCTAACATGTATGTCACTGAGTTACATAAAAATGGCCAATTATTTTCTTATATTTCTCAAATGGCTTTCAGAAAATCTTGAATACAGCATATTCGTACAACAAATATTGAAGTTTCTCATTAATACTTAGGAAATAGTTGTATGTAAAAATTCCAACTGTATTATTGTATTGTTACAATATTGTTTTAAAAGCACACACTTCTATAATACGTTTTGTACCTAAACATGTTAACTAGGGATTATTTAGAATTTAAAAATCCGTTAGCCAGAGCTAGATTCAATTTTAAAATTGAAACAAATATTTTGACCAGTACATGAACAGAGAGGAAGTGACTCATGGTAGATGTAATATTACAAGCGGAGTTTAATAATTAAGGAACCGTTGTAGCTTGTAACAGCCCGAGCAGCCAAACTAGAAGCATCTTCCTCATTTAGTTAGTACTTTAATTATTATATACAGGGTGAGTTTTTTAAAGTGATCCAATAGCTAACTTTTTAATTACATGACTTAGCACCACACTTTAAATTTGGAACTTGCTCAATTTTAAGTTTCACTCAGGAATACACTTTCAAATTTTTTGAAGATGGCCGCCATTTTCCAATATGGTGGCCAACTTTAAAATCTTTTATGGAACACCCTGTATTTTATGTTGTTTTTAGATTTTTACTCTACAAAATAAGACATTTTTGCTTTTGAAAGTTTTTCTATATCTCTAATGGTTCAGGAGCTACGTGGACTGAAAGTTTTCACCATCAGTCCGAAAAAATCCGAAAACTTGGGTCATATATATATATATATATATATATATATATATATATATATATATATATATGACTGATATATACATACATATATATATACTGACTATGCCTTGAATGAATGGATAGATTAGGATGAAGGATTTATATGTTAGGCAACTTGTTTAGGTTATGGTTATTAGAAGTGAGGTGTATATTTAGGATGGGCTGTTCGAATATCCATTTCGTTCTATTTAATATATACATAATGTTTCATTACACCCTTGTGATGAAGTTCTCCCTTCAATGCAGTGTGTACATAATTAACATTATCTAAGTTAGAGATGAAATTCTATTACTTGCTTACATTAAAAATAAATTTTCAATTTAAATATAGGAGACATGAATTTTTCCACTCTACGCAAATATTTTGATGACCTAAAATTCTTTATACGACTTTGATGATTTATTGATTTCAGAAATATATATCGATTGATTGCTAACGTTTGTCTTCCAGAAATCAGATTAAACTGTTTGTTAAGATACAGGTAATAAAGAAAAGGGTGGGTTTTGGAATTATCCTATAAGCTCTAAAAACGATAGCTTCATTGAACCTTGATACTTAGTAGTGCATACAAACGACCTTACAAACTATTTTGAAAAAAAGTGTTAAGCAACTTAATAATGTATGATGTACAAAGCCAATAGATTTACAGGTAAATATATCTGTTACACTCACTACATATTTTTACACAATAAAGCCAAAAGTAGTATATTTATCTGTAAAATTATTTAACCCTCAAGCAATAACAAATCTCCGAGAATTGATAAAATAAGAGAAAGGACATTCCAATACCGCAGAAAGGAGAAGTGAAGTAATATTTAACTTTATCAGTTTGTCGCTTAAATAATGAATCTTTATAGAAAATCTTAAAGTAGTTATTTATAAGTCTGGATTAAAACTCAACATCAAACCCCTAGAAATTTTTAAGAGTTATGAACTCGTGAAATACGCTTCCCACTATTTAGATAAAAGAAAAAAGTAAGTAATTAGTAAAAACCAGTTTAGTTTCCCAAAACAAACCATTGATTTTAAAAACTTTTCAAAATATAATTTAAACTTAAGAAACAAGTTTTGGCCAATTTTGCCTATTACTCGAAAGCACTTGATACCCTTGACCCAGGGGTTTTCAAGCTTTCAGGCTTTGTGCCTCCTTAGTCCATTATAGTAGTAAAATTCCATTTTTCAGGTCAGATTGTGGATCAGTTTTGCACGTTTTAAAATGAAATATATGATACCTTTTTTAAAACGTTAAATACGACCTCAAATACCTTTTTAAACAGATAGATCCTCCCTATACATAATGCGGCAAGTAAGATTTTTTAATAAATCAATTAAACAGAACTAAAAAGATATCATTCAGAAATCTATTAAAGGTAGTGAATGGCACCATTATATCATATGAAACTTTTTTCTATTTGGTTTTAACTGTGACAAAGTATATCGCAGTCCAGTCTTGCTTGAAATTTTGACTTTAGATTAGCCAGTGTTGAAAATCAGACTCACAGATGTGGACGAATCTGCACGAACAACTTTGCAGCTTTCCAAAACAACTTGCTGGTAAACAGGAAGAAAACTCAACCAAAAGTCGACAACGCCCAGGTTTTGAAATTCCGTCAATACGTGAGAATCACATTTAATGTTGATGTCCTGTTCCTGAATGTCGTGAGTAAGTACGCCCCGTCTGATTTTGAGTGGACTTCTTATCAATTTGATTTGCCAGCACTTTGCGCTAACATCTTGAAAATACAGTCAAATGAAATTGTAAATTATACCAAATGCTGTGATCAAATGCATTTAAATTCGTTGATTAACTGCAGTGGTAGTTGTATCTTCAACAATCTTCTTATTTACCTTTCGAAATCTTCTATTATAGTAGGGTTTGAATCGTTTAGATCACATAGCATCTTTACTCATAACATTATTTCAAATAGCCCAACGAGGTAAAAGACATCTGTTGTAGTCAATGTAAGTGAATCCATAACTAGTATAATCACGTATACAGTCTTTATTTTACGGTCATTTAGTCATTTTTATGCCTATTACACAACATACAACTGGTCTGTTCCACTTGTTCTGTGTACTGGTCCCTTAAACTGCAGTACACTACCAACAAACCTTGCAAGCGTAAAGAATAACACTATAAACAAACTGACTCAGGAATTACCAGAGTCGCTTGCAAGTATTGTTCCCTAACATGTTCTTATAATTCTAATACATTTATCTTGCTTCAAAAATATTGTTTCTATGGAGTTTATTATGTACGAGGATGACACAGCACTCGTGGTGGCTCACAATGGCTATTATCTGACAGAATACCTTATTTATTCAGACTGCAGTATAATGCTTAGATGAGCGCACGACAATACCCTATAAATCCTTAATAGTATTAATAAAGTACTATATTATTAATAATAAACTCTATAAAACCCTCGTAATAAGGTTTAGTTTTTCACATGATACTCATTATCTATCTCCATTAGTTGAGTCATGACTAATGAGTCAGCAAGTTGGCCGTGGAAACAAATTATATTAGTTTGGACACAATGCGGACATTGAAATCTGAATTGCATATAAAATTTTTGGTTAAAAGATTAAAAGCTAGATCTGGAAAACTCTATTACTTAAGAAATGACCTTCCCCCTTCAGCATTCACTACAACACCTTCAATACAGACTGGTGGAGCGACCAGTTTACTCAATGGATGAATACTTTGAATAAATATGATTGACATTGAAAATACAACAGTAGAATTTTATAATCTTTTGTAATGCATGTATATGTTTCACGATTGTATTAAAAAATAGTAATCAAGAAATTTTGATTTGATTTAGCTGTTCTGTCAAATTGTAGAAAAGGGGTAAAAGATTTCAAAGCGAACTTATAAGAAAATTGATAATTTTTATAACATCCAATAACATTTTGTTTTATGTGTAAATAAAATTAACTACTCCATTTTGAAATAATTATACAGCATTTTAATTTTTTTAATATTCAGTTGTTTAATATTAAAAATTAGATGGTAAACCTTTTTATGTTATAGCAAGCGGTTTAATATCCAGTACACATACAGATATTTAAAAATAAACGCGACGTAATTTATAATTAAATCTTAATCTCAAAATAATCTCCAGTTTATAGTCTTCACAAATTTCATTCCTAGGAGTGTTTACTTCCAGCCACCAGTAGGTTCTACACCTTTGCTACCTTTAACAATATATGTTTCAATTAAAAAAACCTCAAGAAGAAAGGTTCACTTTTTGCTGGTTTATATCTTCAAGTAGATAATAAACTGGCTACAGCATTACCGGTGTTTAACTTGTATCTGGACAAACCTATGGATATTAAGGAAGCGTCCCTTAGTCCTCAAATCAAGTCAAATCATTTTTATTTTGCCAGAACATTACAAAAAATGTATAGCAATAGTTATGTTTTCTATAATTTGGAACAATCACTCTACATTGAGACCAGTCAAACATACAGAAATTTCAGTCGCACCACATTCACTCATGCCATTTTCAAACGCCGGTTGTCAGTGTTCCAAGTGTGCGGTCACCCAGTCGAATGCCATAAACTCGTCAGCACTATAGAATGCTTGAGACGCTAAAAAGCGTTTTAAACGAGCTTTTAACGCTTTGGGCGTTGGGGCATATTTGATTGAATTTTGGCAACCTATTGAGAAAACGAACTCCTGCCTGCGAAGGCAAGTGTACGTAAACCCCCGTCCTGTGACTTCCAGTTCGGTAGGTATCTCTGCCTCTTGTCACATACGAATGTATGTCTCGGCCACGTGTCATGGCACACTTAGACATACAAAAAAAGATTGTCCCTAGGATGTAGAGACACGGCAGAGTCAACAGTTGCAGTTTTTTTAAGTTTCTCTGAACCTTAACTGTGCGATTATGCGAATCGCTTGCTTCTGCAATTTGAACGCTCTGAAAAATTGATAGTTTGCGCTAGCTCCCCACAGCACCAAACCGTAGGTGAGGTAGGGGTAGATCAAGCCATAATAAGCCGTCTTCAGTACCTGAATGGGGCAGTATTTGGCTAAAGGCCTCAACACATAGATGCCCGAGGCCAGTTTTGAGCAAACATGATCAATGTGATAATTCCAAGTCAATCCCCGATCCAGGAATATTCCGAGGATTTTTGAACAGTCGACTTCCTCCAGGAAAGAGTCATCCAATAAAACCTCTCCCTTATTTCTAGGTGACATGAGTGAAATAAGGGGTACCCGCTTTCCCTTCCCCTAGGATCTCGACAGGAGGTGGCCCCTACCCAATACCTTAACCATCCTGGGAATCCTGAGTCTCCAGAAGCAAGCGCAAAGTCCTTTTAAAACTATGAGGAGGTGCCAAAACTCCGACAATGCAAAACTGTAATTCCTGAGAATTTTGCTAGAATTTTTAAAACCTGCTGTTAATGAAGTATAGAATTTGATATAGAGCTGCGATTATCAGCAATGTAATACCCTTGTAAGAGGATTATTTCATTTCTCTCCTACGGTTTTGGGGGAAGGGGCATCCAAGTACTCTCTTCAACGACCTTCTGCTGTTCGTAATGAGCATTATCGTTTAATTTGTAATTCAACTTGGAAACTGTATAAGTAAGTATAAAATTTCTCATTAATTTATCAACTCGTTTTAAGCTAAATTCGGCCAGAAAAATAAATGACTTAAATATATCTGTCTCTCTTCAGCACTGAAGCTAAAATTATTAAGTCTGTGTTTGAATCGCTGATGCGTTACAGATGTGGTGAACAGCTTCCAAATCGATCAAAACATTTGTGGATATTTTGCAAACAACTCTTTTAATTGAAATGATAGGTGTGCCTTAGATGTAACTCAGTTTCCAATTATCTCAGATATTTTTACTATATAAGATACAATACATTAAATTCCAAACAAATGTTTTAACTAAAACTAAAACAGCTTAAGGAACATACCGCAGTTCGTGATTCCCCTGTAGTTGGTATCCTCTTGGAAAACAGTGTATAACAGTAGGCCTCTCATGTATATAAGTAAGACTAAGAGAAGGAAATTATTTTGTAAAATCCCTTAGATGACTAAAATATTCATATAATACAGTATATCTGAACAGCAGCATAATGTACCTCTATGATTCCAATTTTTTACCATTAAAATATTTCCTGAATAATTATTAATTTGTATAGCTAAGTAATTATTGAATTCGTATATTTTAAGTATTAGTTTATTGTTTCTGCAGATTCAGTAAAAATCAAAACATTTTCTGCTTTGGGATGGCCTATAGTTGATTTTAATTCAGTTACAGAACGTATAAACGGAAATATTCCTTACTTCCCACCTGTAAGTGTAGGAGATAAGAAAGAAACCCAATCCCATTCCTGCACTTCAAGACGGAATAAACATCACCACGAGAATAAACTGCGAAACTGACCCTAAAGTCTCGAATACAATTGGCGAGCAGGAGAAAGAACCACATTCTCTGCAGTGTCCCTAAAGTTTCTAATACAATTGGCGAGCAGAAGGAAGAACCACATTCTCTGCAGTGTCTCTAAAGTTTCGAATACAATTGGCGAACAGAAGGAAGAACCACATTCTCTGCAGTGTCTCTAAAGTTTCTAATACAATTGGCGAGCAGAAGGAAGAACCACATTCTCTGCAGTGTCTCTAAAGTTTCTAATACAATTGGCGAGCAGAAGGAAGAACCACATTCTCTGCAGTGTCTCTAAAGTTTCTAATACAATTGGCGAGCAGAAGGAAGAACCACATTCTCTGCAGTGTCTCTAAAGTTTCGAATACAATTGGCGAGCAGAAGGAAGAACCACATTCTCTGCAGTGTCTCTAAAGTTTCTAATACAATTGGCGAGCAGAAGGAAGAACCACATTCTCTGCAGTGTCTCTAAAGTTTCGAATACAATTGGCGAGCAGAACGAAGAACCACATTCTCTGCAGTGTCTCTAAAGTTTCGAATACAATTGACGAGCAGAAGGAAGAACCACATTCTCTGCAGTGTCTCTAAAGTTTCGAATACAATTGGCGAGCAGAACGAAGAACCACATTCTCTGCAGTGTCTCTAAAGTTTCTAATACAATTGGCGAGCAGAACGAAGAACCACATTCTCTGCAGTGTCTCTAAAGTTTCGAATACAATTGGCGAGCAGAACGAAGAACCACATTCTCTGCAGTGTCTCTAAAGTTTCGAATACAATTGGCGAGCAGAACGAAGAACCACATTCTCTGCAGTGTCTCTAAAGTTTCTAATACAATTGGCGAGCAGAACGAAGAACCACATTCTCTGCAGTGTCTCTAAAGTTTCTAATACAATTGGCGAGCAGAAGGAAGAACCACATTCTCTGCAGTGTCTCTAAAGTTTCGAATACAATTGGCGAGCAGAACGAAGAACCACATTCTCTGCAGTGTCTCTAAAGTTTCGAATACAATTGGCGAGCAGAACGAAGAACCACATTCTCTGCAGTGTCTCTAAAGTTTCTAATACAATTGGCGAGCAGAAGGAAGAAACCACATTCTCTGCAGTGTCTCTAAAGTTTCGAATACAATTGGCGAGCAGAACGAAGAACCACATTCTCTGCAGTGTCTCTAAAGTTTCGAATACAATTGACGAGCAGAACGAAGAACCACATTCTCTGCAGTGTCTCTAAAGTTTCGAATACAATTGGCGAGCAGAAGGAAGAAACCACATTCTCTGCAGTGTCTCTAAAGTTTCTAATACAATTGGCGAGCAGAACGAAGAACCACATTCTCTGCAGTGTCTCTAAAGTTTCTAATACAATTGGCGAGCAGAACGAAGAAACCACATTCTCTGCAGTGTCTCTAAAGTTTCGAATACAATTGGCGAGCAGAACGAAGAACCACATTCTCTGCAGTGTCTCTAAAGTTTCGAATACAATTGACGAGCAGAACGAAGAACCACATTCTCTGCAGTGTCTCTAAAGTTTCGAATACAATTGGCGAGCAGAACGAAGAACCACATTCTCTGCAGTGTCTCTAAAGTTTCTAATACAATTGGCGAGCAGAACGAAGAACCACATTCTCTGCAGTGTCTCTAAAGTTTCGAATACAATTGGCGAGCAGAACGAAGAACCACATTCTCTGCAGTGTCTCTAAAGTTTCGAATACAATTGGCGAGCAGAACGAAGAACCACATTCTCTGCAGTGTCTCTAAAGTTTCTAATACAATTGGCGAGCAGAAGGAAGAACCACATTCTCTGCAGTGTCTCTAAAGTCTCGAATATAATTGGCGAGCAGAACGAAGAACCACATTCTCTGCAGTGTCTCTAAAGTTTCGAATACAATTGGCGAGCAGAACGAAGAACCACATTCTCTGCAGTGTCTCTAAAGTTTCGAATACAATTGGCGAGCAGAACGAAGAACCACATTCTCTGCAGTGTCTCTAAAGTTTCTAATACAATTGGCGAGCAGAAGGAAGGAAGAACCACATTCTCTGCAGTGTCTCTAAAGTTTCGAATACAATTGGCGAGCAGAACGAAGAACCACATTCTCTGCAGTGTCTCTAAAGTTTCGAATACAATTGGCGAGCAGAACGAAGAACCACATTCTCTGCAGTGTCTCTAAAGTTTCTAATACAATTGGCGAGCAGAAGGAAGAACCACATTCTCTGCAGTGTCTCTAAAGTTTCGAATACAATTGGCGAGCAGAACGAAGAACCACATTCTCTGCAGTGTCTCTAAAGTTTCGAATACAATTGGCGAGCAGAACGAAGAACCACATTCTCTGCAGTGTCTCTAAAGTTTCTAATACAATTGGTGAGCAGAAGGAAGAACCACATTCTCTGCAGTGTCTCTAAAGTTTCGAATACAATTGGCGAGCAGAAGAAAGAACCACATTCTCTGCAATGTCTCTAAAGTTTCGAATACAATTGGCGAGCAGAAGAAAGAACCACATTCTCTGCAGTGTACAATTATCACATTGTCTAAATTCAGACTAAACATAACCTTAATTACTTGGTCATCCGTAAACATAACATAATCAGCAAACGTTTATTAACATTAAAAAATGACTGAGTTATCATGTGGGATCATACATAAAAACCAACTTACTACTTTACTCGTATATAGTTTCTCCAGAACAAATTTTAGTTAAAATTGTCCGAACCTTTACCACTTATGGAAGGTCACACACAAATAAACCATAAACGTGAATCGATCATGATTTAAGGTAAACATTTTAAGAGAGAACCAAATTAAACCTCTCTATTTTATGATGGAATATCCTTTGCTTTGTAAATAAGATCGTTTATAAACATTACTTTGAAAGTATTGTCCTCAGTATCCCTGTAGTAAGTAACTGGATTAAAATAAAACTCCTCTTTACACCGTATTCACTCTTACTCTAGAAAAAGAAAACATTAACTTTTCACTTTATACCTTCAAGATGGATTGCACTTTTCTATTACGTTTGAACAACATTTGAAGGAGAGCAGACCATTTTGATAAACCTTATAATTGTACATGTCAACCTAGGGACACTATTCGTTGGAACCGCTTGGCTTAGAGAGGTAACATTTGTTTAATAACTCTTTTAGGCAACATAAAACTCTATAAATTAGTAATAGTTTGCTCCAAACATTTGCTAAGACCTTTTATAATACAAGATGTTACCTAAAAACTGTAGACTTATGTAAACCATAATACAACTTAATTATTTGCTTTTAGTTAAGCGAGACATGAAGATTAGTACGGAGGTATGAAGACATGTCCAACTGTGTAAAGGGTGAGTTCAGGAAATGTGCAGAGTTTGAGTCATGCGGATCCTGAGAAAAATGTACCTAAGTATGAAAAAATATGACTTTCTGAAAGTAGTAAAAACATCCAAATTAATAGTGTCTTTATTTGATTATGTAATGTAACAAATTTCAGAATTTAAATTTATTTGAATCAGGTAGTATTACAAAATTTAAATATAATGTCACAGAACTGTTGTTACAAATTGGAGTCCAAGGATCCGAGACTTTCATTCACTCAGACTGGGAACCAACCTGACCTTGACCCCTCCTCATCCTCCGGCACTCGTCATATCACGGGCTTGTGTATGTGGTATTAATTCTACCGATGGTTTTGTCTAATACGACAGTATTATCTCTTATCTCATCACACAACTACTTAAATTTTATGCCTTAAATCACACCGACACGTAACAATAACACTTTTTTCGACATCTAGATAAAATAAACTTTTTAGTACGACTCTAGCCTACGCACAGGCTGCTTGCCCATGTAGGCTAATTTCCATTGTAGAATATATGTTAATATGTAATAAATAGTTTACTTAAATTATATAAATAATATTTATCCAACTACTGTACTTAAAATTGAATTGTTTTATTTTATCGCCACTTAGTAAGTATAGTAAAAGGGTAATTTACTATTTATCAAATGTAAATAAATATAATATCTTGGTGTATATATTTTTGGAAAAAAAAATTCAAACTCATCTTATATCCTCCTTATTTTTTGGGTTACTTGTTGAATATATTTCTGTAAAGTTATTGTATTGCTTTGTCTGCTTTTTTTATTCTACAAACATAAAACATTTTTATTACGGACACAGTTTTCCCCAACAGGCGGACTCAATTAGTTTGAACATCAGGCACTTCGTGATATTTCCCTCATTGTAGCCTCCTATTACATCAAATACATCAACTGTAGAGTACATAGTCTAAGAAACATTTTTTGGAGATTCTGTTTGATATAAAAATATTTATAACTATATCGATTCGCCATGAGTACACTTTGCAAGTAAGATTGGATTGGCTAGGTTCTGAAAGATCGGTTTCATCCTCCTGAAGGAGGAAGTGGATTATGCTCTGAATGTTTTTACTCAGTCCCCTCTATTATTTATGTTTTATACTTACACCAAATATTGCTGTCTTTATTGTACAACTCATGTTCAGGTTTCTCATCGGACGAACCTAAATGAAAATATTCCGCCCATATTGCATCAACTCCTATTGTAACATTTTCCCTGATGGTTGGGGCAATGAAGATTCGGATCTTATCGATGGCATGCTCAGTTAAACAGCCTTTGCTACCTTTTGTCCTTTTGAGACAACTTTCTTAGAGTTTTTATTTTGTAAATTCTCACCAAAAACATGCTATGTCATACAATACCACAGAGACTATTAATCAGCTGGTATTCAGTTTTACTGTAATATATAGTTCATCATGTACTATATTGTTATAAAATATACTATGAACACTACTTGGACGAAAATCCCAATCCTGCGAGTTCCAGACGGCAAACGCTGACTGCAGACTAAAAATAATTGTTTTTCAAAATCAAAGTAGTTTTTAAACGAATTGTATCATATATAATTTTAAATAGGACATTTCGTGCTATTCAAAATCATCAATAACCGGAAAGCAATAAATAAAAAAATCAATTTAAAACTGGTATGCTTCCATTTAAATAGCAACAGCTCTATAGCACTCTAAAGTAGGGGACTTTAAAAGAACCTCCAATAAGACTCATTTATACACATACATACAGCTCACCCACAACAAGTTTTATCGTCTGTGTATGTTTTTACTCAAACAGCGAACAAGTCCCGACCTCATATTATATAAAATTAGGATTTTAAGTGTAAAGAGATTTTATGATGTTACGTACCATTTATGGACATTCCTAGCTTCATAAATAACATCATTGAGAAACATAAATTTAAATTTCAATCGTTCTTATAATTCCTACGGCAAGTGTTAAATATTAAAAGAAAATCCCACAATATACTGAACCAATTCTAGCCAACAAAAATAGGTATGAAAAATATCATCTATGTTGAACATCTTATATCGATGCTTTACGACTACGACATACTATACTTCGCAAGTAATAGGGTCATAAAAGTCATAATATATAAAATGTAATAAACTTGCCTGACAGATAACTTGATCTTCACACTCTATTCTGTAACAGTTCTTTCACAAAGATTTCGATTTGTCCCAGAACGAGACGGTATCCGGCAACATAAGGTTCTTCCACATTTTTAACCCACACAACTATGCTTAAGTTATATATGGTTTTTCCATAATGATTAGATCTATTTGGAGGATATGACTAAAGATAGTTGTTTAAGATTACAACTATCTTTGTTTTTTTAATTCTTAAAAAATGTTATTCTTTCAAACCCTCTTGAATACTTTTAAATTGTATAACTTTATACGACGACATAATAAATTGTTTTCTTTTATGCTACAGCATCTAAGAAATATGGAATTATTGAAATTCAATGGCATATTTGGTCTCAGGTAGAAATTATTTTTAAACTGCATACCGGACTTGACTATACACGGTCATTGTTTTAATAGCCGAAATTCTAACATGTTTAGTTTTCACCTTCAGGTTTACAGTTTGTACCTTTCAAACGCAAACCGAAACGCTGATGAGTTCTTTTGGTGGTTTCCATATAGAAGACGACTTCCTGTTATGCACATTTACAAAACTGCAGTCAATTTGTATATCGTGCGTTTGTGTACTTCACTCAGATATCATGCGTTTTTGAGGTCGAGATGCTTTTTATAATTTGGACTATCATATTTTAAATATTTACATCTCAATGACATATGATACATTTTGCCTTTCTCAGTTATTATGGACATTTGAAAATGTCTTTATTTCTTTCTTGTATAGTAATTATGGTATTATTTAAAACTTAACCCATAATGAAAGACAATTAAGGGTTTAGTTTGACATCACAACTTATCCTGTTAAGTGCACCCTGAACCACCAACGTACTAAATGTCTACGTGGAATGTCTAACTCCGTTTCACTTCTGGAAGTAACTCATGTTTTATATTAATAGAGCAGTGAATACTTGAGGCGGTCAGTAAGTAAATAATATAATAAAATAATATAATAACAAAGTAAATAATGATAATGAAAAACTGAAAATAAATGCCAGCTTAAATAAAAGTAGTGTTTACATTTTTGTATCTATAATAATCCATGGTAACTTGGTACTGTGAGTTTTAGTCGCTTTAAATGTAAACACCAGATTTTGTATCAGAGGACCCGCAGAAAGTATGATAGACAGGGCAATAATATAACAATTTAACGCTCATAACAAAGAAATAAGTAAAAGAATAAGCCTTTTTTAAGGAAGCTTGTTTTGCTTCTTGACCGAGCAGCCAAGCAGAAGCATCCTCCTTTTGTAGCCCTTTGATAAACGTAACTTCTCAGTAGAAAATATTTAATTTGATAAAATTGTAACTTTAAAATGTAATGAATACTGACTTGTGTACAATATAAAGCAGGGGTAAGTGATTATGGAGGAATAATCTTTAAAATTTTACTAGGGAATTCAGGTTATGTGTTGTTTATTAGACGTATATATTTAGGATAGGATCTCATATATTTTCTTTCTTTTTTACATCTGTTCGTTTTCTTTATATTCAACCAAAAAATACGTTTTTCGTTACACCGTTGATTTATCAGCCTCTATAGTATGTTAATAATGAATTAACGGAAGACCAAATTTGAAAAGAAATTCTATGACCCGTCACATTAAAGAACAACATTACATAAAGTATCCAACCCCCCCCCCCCCCCACAACTTTACATAAAGTATTAAACGTCTGAACAAGGCTGCATTTCAGAGGGTTGAATAGTGTAGAAGTGAAGTGTAGAAATGGTAAACTTTCTATTACTAGAATGTAGATTACAACAATATATTTTGTATATAGTGTTTTGAATAAGCTTATATTGTATGTTTTCTTATTTTTAACTCTTATTACTAGAGTGAATACCAACTCCAGTTATTTAGAAAAGGAGTAAAACGATCAAATCAGGACAAAAGAATGTTGTGGGTGAAGACATTAACTAGTGTCTTGTCTGTCAACGAAGACTCCTTTGAGGTGTTTTAAGATTTGCGTTCATTTATACTTTTTTATTTATATTATTTTCATTCTTGATAAAGTTGTGATGGCAAAGTTTGGTTGCTCTCCTCTTACTTCGCGATTCGACCAAAAATGTTGACTAAGGCCTTCATCATGCATCGACGCAACATATCGGTGGTTATATGCTCTGGGTAGTTTGTAATATTATTGAGGTATTTAACAGGCTACAGACCTTATATAAATCAATGGCTCGGGAGAGGAAACGTCCTTACCTGAGAAAAACTATACTTGAGGGAGAAGTTATGTGACAGAACACACCTCAGTTCTGCACATGACGCAGGATAAGAACAAGCATCACTATCATCTGTTAACAAATGTGTGCTTGGGACATTTTTAGTCATAGTCTAAGCACTTTAGCGAACCCTTTCACTCCTGGGGCTGGGAAAATTTCATTTCGTTCTGTTTGTCTGTCTGCACGATATCTCGAAAACAAACTGACTTGAAATTGTGCATGAAACTTCAACACTGAATTCAATGATGGTGCATGTCATTACATAGGATTTGGAGAAGCTTTAAGGAATGTTACATGGGATTTGAGGGTAACCATTATAGCAACGAGAAAATTGCTCCACCAGCACAACTCCCCAGAAATAAATTTTGAACTATAATAAAATTCAATTTAAGAGTTGTTTTGTCTGCAAGATTATTCAAGAATAATCTAAAACTTTGGAAAAACAGATTATAGCTATGTTATACAAATCATATTGAAATCATTAAATAAACCCCTTTCTCATGACGTGTTCTTTGATATGCTCATGATACGCATTTTATTTAGAAGTTTATCACTTTCCAATAGTAGTTGAAATGTGTCACTCGCTTAATCTGCCTGTCAACGTTGTTTACATCGTATCTATAATGTGAAAATTGAATTACTTTTATTTGGATCTTTCTGAGGAAATGAAGAAAAGTTTGTCGAGGGAAATAATCGAATATTTTGGTTTCTATACTATTATTTATAAAATCCTACAATTATTAGCAAAATTTCAAGCCCTTTATTGAAGGAGGAGTTGATAATATGTCTCCTACGGTTTTAAACTCTTTGAAGACCTGCTACTATCCATATCATAAACATTCCCCTGTAGTACGTGCTACAATTTTGGAAACTTAATAAATAAGTATACAATTTCCCATTTCTCAACTTGTTCTCCAGAAAGGTGTAATTGCGACAGGTTAGAAAGTCCCACTAAGAATAATTATCAAATATTAAAAAGCAATCGGTTTTCGAGAAGTGAGAAAGGGAGAGTAGATGATAAATTCTATTATCTTTGGCCGTCGTAGGGTTTTGAAATTTTGTGACCTTTAGAGATCCTATCAAATTGCAGATTCGGGATTAGAGAATATTGTGCACATGTTTAGAACAGCAACCACTTATATTACTATTAAACATATCGGAGCCATGAAGGCCACATACAACTAATATATTACAAAACTGAACATTACATTTTTACGGTAAAAGTCGGTGTTCTCAAACACCCTGTAGGCAAGTGACTAATATTGGAAGAAATACTTAATAATTGTACTGTTTTATATCTCGCTTGAAAATAATAAACTTTATCCTTGGCTTATAAAAAGAAACCATTTATAAGCATATATATGTAAAGTGAGTAATCCTTAGTGCCCCTGGTGTAGTAATGGATTTGTGATTAAAGAGCATTTCTGCATTCGAGTCTTCCTCTATGCTCCAAGGTTTACCTATAACACGGAGTTTACCTACAACCATAACACATTACATTAATTTATTTCTGATCCACCTTGACTTATGTATATACATATCTCAGTATAAATTTTATAAACGAAATCATTCTGCTTGTGTGGAATTTAGTGTTTGACATCTGTCGCTAGGGTTGACAAACTCTAGGCAATGAGTAGTTAAATTGTATGTATATGTGTAGTTATGCTAATGACTGAGTTAGAGAAAATAATAGTAATACATATATTATCAATATTTTACCATCCTAATAAAAAATGTTCTGATCATGCAAACAGAAAAATAACTAAAATTTGTTTTTAATGAAGGAATTTGTGTTTTAGTACAACTATCGAGGTGACAGGAAAACCTGATAGTTTGATACCTTTCTGTATCAATAGCTTAAGGATAAATTATTTGTATTTGTTCTTTGCAAATAAAATTAATTCTTGAATCATCCCTGATTCTAGTGTAGTATGCGGCAGTTACATAACGTTTGTAACGTCTGCACAAGGTCGTAGTTCAGAGTGTTAAAAATACAGGTATAGCAATAGTGAAATGTATGGTACTCAGAAACCCCGTGTCCGATTTAATTGGTTTCATATATCGTGAATAATCGAGAAGGAAGAGGAGTTTGGAGTATTCTTTTGGGTAACTCTATTCTGGGTTTCTTTTTGCTTTTCATAGAGTGCCTTCTATATTCTGGACCAAGATATAATATTAATCAAGGAAAACCATCTTAATCCATCAAGATTGCTGATGAGGATATACCATTCTATGATATAAACAGTAAATTCCGCGTAAAAGTACAAGTAAATTTAAGTTAAATCAATAAAACGTGTAAAATACTATCTTATTTTCTAGGAAATGAAAGGTTTTACATTACTTTCAATATAGCAAATCAATGTCTCTTGTATTCTTAAAGTGGGTGTAACAACAACTGCATGAGTGAAAAAAATGAATAGGAAAACCCTTTGTATGACTAGCTTTGGCCTAGTGGTTGTCCTAAGGGAAAATGGTTTAATTAACAATTTCGAGGTTAGAGGGTTAGGAATGATAAAGAATATTTAGATTTAACGTTGTGTTTCTAGAGAACCTCCTCTCGAAGACAATGAGTATTCCGTCCCTAATCAGCGCGGAAAAGAGATCAGTGTTTCTTAAAAAGTCAATAACTTACATAGGAAAAGCTAAGGAAAATATCTCACTTCACAATTTCCTGTAAATTATATCCTCTTGGATAGTTGACTTCTCACGTATATCACCGAGATTCACATGAAATATCAAATTATTTTATAAAATCCCTTGGATGAATCACAAAATTCATAGAATAAATATTTACTTCTACAGAAAATAATGAAGAAATTTGATATTAATGCTTTTACTGTGCAACTATTTTCTCAACAATCTTACGATAAATCTTTATTAATTTTTGAATATATACATCAGATTCATTTTGCTACAGGTTCAGTCTAAGAAAAGAACCATCTGACTTCAACGTGTATAAATCAGGACTATATTTGATTTTAATTAAAGGCAATTCAGTAGCAAAACGTAAAATCGAAATATTCGTTAGCTTGCAACATATAAGTAACGGAGATTAGAAGAAAACCCCATTCATCCACTCTACCCTATCTTGTTACCTCAAGGCGCAATGGGATGCGTGATAATGTTACCCATAGATAATAGGGATGTAACATGGTTCTGTCAAATTTAGAGCGAAATTGTTTGTAAAGTTTAGAATAAAATTGGCGAGCAGAAGAAAGAACCACTCTCCCAGCAGTGTTAATTATCATTCAGACTAAACTTGATATTATTTACGAGGTCATCTGTAAGCATAACATAATCAACAAACCTTTCCTAACTTTAAAAATTAAAAAAAATATCTCTTCTATACATAATTTCAGGTATAAGTTTAAGGGAGAAACAAGTAATAGCTCTCTACGTTATGAAGATATGTCCTTGGCTGTGAAAACGTAACTTTAAAAGTAAAATTGTCCTCAGTATCGCTGTTGTAAGTAACGGAATAAAAATATAACTCCACGATACACCGAATATTTTCTTACAAGGGAACTTTAATTCAAACATCATTACTTCAATTCCATATTACATTACATCATCAAAATATGGATTATACTTACCAATTACTTTTGAGCAATATTTTAATATAATTTTCAATATTTTATTTATTACAATGATATGCTTATCGCTGAACAGATAATAAGTAACACAGGGTTTTAGTCCCCGTCTTAGAATAACACCAAAACTCCAACTCCTGAGGTGTTGTTTCAATATTTTAAAATATTCAAACTTACTGAGTAACATAAAAATGAAAAATTGCATTCTTAAATTTCTCAGATGGCCTACAAAACGTTATATAATACCACATATCTGTACAGCAAATAATGAAGCTTTATTTATCCCATTATAACTCGTTTCTCAATAATGTAAGAGGATTATTTCATTTCTCTGTTACGGTTTTAGATGATAAATAATACACATAAACACGTTTGATTTATAATTCTACTTGGAATCTGTATAAATACGTATACAATTTCTCAAATCTCAACTCGTTCTGAAGATAATTTTTCGAGAAGACTGATTGATTTTTGAAAATATATGCATAGATAAATATACTTACCAAATCTATGATAAATGTTCTAACGTTTTCCGAGAGGGTAAAGGAACTTTAAATTTATAGAATACATTTACAAACAATATTTTTTTCTAAACAATATTCTACCGTTCTATGCCTTTGTGGCGTTTATGCTACAAACTGCTTATATTCGATGCAAAAAGCTTAAAACCTAAACATAAAAAACTAAAACATACATTTGTAGTAAAAGGTGAAGAGTTACCTAACACCCTGTAGGCAAGTGAGTAACTTTGGAAGAACATAATATACTTCATCCTTGGCTTATAAAAATAAACCATTCAGAATATATATATATATATATATATATATATATATATATATATATGTATATATATATATATATATATGTATATATATATATATATATACATATACCTATATATACATATACCTATATACATATACCTACTCATTGTCTAAGGTTTGTTACCACTAGTGAAAAATATCATAAACTAAATTTATAAATTATATAACAATTTTATTAGAAATAAGAGCCTTAATTAATTTAAACACATTTTATTGATTTATCTTACATGCACACAAAGTTTTTACATAAAATATGCAGTTTGCACCTTGGATTTGTCGTGTCCGTCAACCATCATAATGACAGGATTCCGTTGATTGCCATCGAATTCATGTCCTCTTCAATCGCATACACCTCGGTCTTGAATATACGAGGCAGCACTTCATCAACATTAAGACAAAAATGTAGAATACAGTCAGCCATAACCAAGACTTGTAACCCTCCTTCATCCTCATCCTTCCCAAGAATAATTTTGTTGCGTTCATATTTGAATTCTAAAAAATTATGTGTCCAATATGTGTCTTTAATTGTTTTAAAACAGGTTATATATATATATATATATATACCTATATATATAACCTGTTTTAAAACAATTAAAGACACATATTGGACACATAATTTTTATATATTGGACAGGTTAAAATGTGTTAAATTAATTAAGGCTCTTATTTCTAATAAAATTGTTATATAATTTATAAATTTAGTTTATGATATTTTTCACTAGTGGTAACAAACCTTAGACAATGAGTAGGTACATTGTATGTAAATGTATAAAGTATGTAATTATTTGTGTTACATGAAGTAATAGAAATACGTATATTTTCAATATTTTACCATCCTAATGAAAAATATTCCGAACCAAGAAATATAAAATAACTACAATTTGTTTGAAAGAAAAAATGAGTGGATCAGTAGTAGAACTATCGAGGTGACATGATAAACTTGTGACTAGCACTGCTGTTTGACCAGATCTGAGGGGAAAAAGTTTTAAATAACTTTCCAAGAGTAAAGGGTTAGGAATGCTATGGAAAATATCGCTTTTAAGTTTTTTTTCTGGACGACATCCACTTGGATGCCACATGTTTTCTATCCTGAAACAACACGATAGGACGAGGTTTTCTTCCAAACTGTGTAAATCACCTACGGAAAAACTATAGAAAATATAGCAGTTTATGGTTTTCCTGTGCAGGACATGTATAGTTAAACTCTAACATGTATGTCACTGAGTTACATAAAAATGGCCAATTATTTTCTAATGTTTCTCAAATATCTTTAAAAAAACTTGGAATACAGCATATTTGTACAGCAAATATAGAAGTTTCTCATTAATACTTAGGAAATAGTTGTATGTAAAAATTCCAACTGTATTATTGTATTGTTACAATATTGTTTTAAAAGCACACACTTCTATAATACGTTTTGTACCTAAAAATGTTAACAAGGGATTATTTAGAATTTAAAAATATGTTAGCCAGAGCTAGATTCAATTTTAAAATTGAAACAAATATTTTGACCAGTACATGAACAGAGAGGAAGTGACTCATGGTAGATGTAATATTACAAGCGGAGTTTAATAATTAAGGAACCGTTGTAGCTTGTCACAGCCTGAGCAGCCAAACTAGAAGCATCTTCCTCATTTAGTTAGTACTTTAATTATTATTATTATATGTTAGGCAACTTGTTTAGGTTATGGTTATTAGAAGTGGGGTGTATATTTAGGATGGGCTGTTCGAATATCCATTTCGTTCTATTTAATATATACATAATGTTTCATTACACCCTTGTGATGACGTTCTCCCTTCAATGCAGTGTGTGTACATAATTAACATTATCTAAGTTAGAGATGAAATTCTATTACTTGCTTACATTAAAAATAAATTTTCAATTTAAATATAGGAGACATGAATTTTTCCACTCTACGCAAATATTTTGATGACCTAAATTCTTTATACAAATTTGATGATTTATTGATTTCAGAAATATATATCGATTGATTGCTAACGTTTGTCTTCCAGAAATCAGATTAAACTGTTTGTTAAGATACAGGTAATAACGAAAAGGATGGGTTTTGGAATAATCCTATAAGCTCTAAAAACGATAGCTTCATTGAACCTTTATAGAAAATCTTAAAGTGGTTATTTATAAGTCTGGATAAGCTCAACATCAAACCCCTATAAATTTTTAAGAGTTATGAACTCGTGAAATACGCTTCCCATTATTTAGATAAAAGAAAAAAGTAAGTAATTTGTAAAAACCAGTTTATTTTCCCAAAACAAACCATGGATTTTAAAAACTTTTCAAACAATAATTTAAACTTAAGAAACAAGTTTTGGCCATTTTTGCCTAATACTCCAAAACACTTGTTTACCTTTGACCCAGGGGTTTTCAAGCTTTCAGGCTTTGTGCCTCCTTAGTCCATTATAGTAGTAAAATTCCATTTTTCAGGTCAGATTGTAGATCAGTTTTGCACGTTTTAAAATGAAATATATGATACCTTTTTTAAAACGTTAAATATGACCTCAAATACCTTTTTAAACAGATAGATCCTCCCTATACATAATGCGGCAAGTAAGATTTTTTAATAAATCAATTAAACAGAACTAAAAAGATATAATTCAAAAATCTATTAAAGGTAGTGAATGACACCATTATATCATATGAAACTTTTTTCTATTTGGTTTTAACTGTGACAAAGCATATCGCAGGCCAGTCTTGCTTGAAATGATGACTTTAGATTAGCCAGTGTTGAAAATCAGACTCACAGATGTGGACGAATATTGCACGAACAACTTTGCAGCTTCCAAAGCAACTTGCGGGTAAACAGCAAGATAACTCAACCAAAAGGCGACAACGTCCAGGTTTTGAAATTCCGTCAATACGTGAGAATCACATTTAATGTTGATGTCCTGTTCCTGAATGTCGTGAGGAAGTACGCCCCGATTGATTTTGAGTGGACTTCTTATCAATTTGATTTGGCAGCACTTTGCGCTAACATCTTGAAAATACAGTCAAATGAAATTGTAAATTATACCAAATGCTGTGATCAAATGCATTCAAATTCGTTGATTAACTGCAGTAGTTGTATCTTCAACAAATTTCTTAAATAAGATTTCGAAATAATGTAAGTGAATCCATAACTAGTATAATCACGTATACAGTTTTTATTTTACGGTGATTTAGTCATTTTTAGGCCTATTACACAACACACAACTTGTCTGTTCCACTTGATCTGTTTACTGGTCCCTTAAACTGCAGTACACTACTAACAAACCTTGCAAGCGTAAAGAATAACACTATAAAACAAACTGACTCAGGAATTACCAAAGCCGCTTGCAAGTATTGTTCCCTAACATGTTCTTATAATTCTAATACATTTAATCTTGCTTCAAAAATATTGTTTCTATGGAGTTTTTTTATGTACGCGGATGACACAGCACTCGTGGTGGCTCACAATGGCTATTATCTGACAGAATACCTTATTTATTCAGACTGCAGTATAATGCTTAGATGAGCGCACGACAATACCCTATAAATCCTTAATAGTATTAAAAAGTACTCTATTATTAATAATAAACTCTATAAAACCCTCGTAATAAGGTTTAGTTTTTGACATGATCCTCATTATCTACCTCCATTAGTTGAGTCATGACTAATGAGTCAGCAAGTTGGCCGTGGAAACAAATTATATTAGTTTGGACACAATGCGGACATTGAAAACTAAATTACATATAAACCTTTTGGTTAAAAGATTAAAAGCTAGATCTGGAAAACTCTATTACTTAAGAAATGACCTTCCCCCTTCAGCATTCACTACAACACCTTCAATACAGACTGGTGGAGCGACCATTTTACTCAATGGATGAATACTTTGAATAAATATGATTGTCATTGAAAATACAACAGTAGAATTTTATAATCTTTTGTAATGCATGTATATGTTTCACGATTGTATTAAAAAATAGTAATAAAAGAAATTTTGATTTGATTTAGCTGTTTTTTTTTAAATTGTAGAAAAGGAGTAAAATATTTTAAAGGGAACTTATAAGAAAATTGATAATTTTTATAACATCCAATAAAATTTTGTTTTATGTGTAAATAAAATTAACTACTCCATTTTGAAATAATTATACAGCATTTTAATTTTTTTAATATTCAGTTGTTTAATATTAAAAAATTAGATGGTAAACCTTTTTATGTTATAGCAAGCGGTTTAATATCCAGTACACATACAGATATTTAAAAATAAACGCGACGTATTTATAATTAAATCTTAATCTCAAAATAATGTCCAGTTTATAGTTTTGACAAATTTCATTCCTAGGAGTGTTTACTTCCAGCCACCAGTAGGTTCTACACCTTTGCTACCTTTAACAATATATGTTTCAATTAAAAAAACCTCAAGAAGAAAGGTTCACTTTTTGCTGGTTTATATCTTCAAGTAGATAATAAACTGGCTACAGCATTACCGGTGTTTAACTTGTATCTGGACAAACCTATGGATATTAAGGAAGCGTCCCTTAGTCCTCAAATCAAGTCAAATCATTTTTATTTTGCCAGAACATTACAAAAAATGTATAGCAATAGTTATGTTTTCTATAATTTGGAACAATCACTCTACATTGAGACCAGTCAAACATACAGAAATTTCAGTCGCACCACATTCACTCATGCCATTTTCAAACGCTGGTTGTCAGTGTTCCAAGTGTGCGGTCACCCAGTCGAATGCCATAAACTCGTCAGCACTATAGAATGCTTGAGACGCTAAAAAGCGATTTAAACGAGCTTTTAACGCTTTGGGCGTTGGGGAATATTTGATTGAATTTGGCAACCTATTGAGAAAACGAACTCCTGCCTGCGAAGGCAAGTGTACGTAAACCCCCGTCCTGTGACTTCCAGTTCGGTAGGTATCTCTGCCTCTTGTCACATACGAATGTATGTCTCGGCCACGTGTCATGGCACACTTAGACATACAAAAAAAGATTGTCCCTAGGATGTAGAGACACGGCAGAGTCAACAGTTGCAGTTTTTTTAAGTTTCTCTGAACCTTAACTGTGCGATTATGCGAATCGCTTGCTTCTGCAATTTGAACGCTCTGAAAAATTGATAGTTTGCGCTAGCTCCCCACAGCACCAAACCGTAGGTGAGGTGGGGGTAGATCAAGCCATAATAAGCCGTCTTCAGTACCTGAATGGGGCAGTATTTGGCTAAAGACCTCAACACATAGATGCCCGAGGCCAGTTTTGAGCAAACATGATCAATGTGATAATTCCAAGTCAATCCCCGATCCAGGAATATTCGGAGGATTTTTGAACAGTCGACTTCCTCCAGGAAAGAGTCATCCAATAAAACCTCTCCCTTATTCCTAGGTGACATTAGTGAAATAAGGGGTACCCGCTTTCCCTTCCCCTAGGATCTCGACAGGAGGTGGCCCCTACCCAATACCTTAACCATCCTGGGAATCCTGTTTCTCCAGAAGCAATTGAAAAGGTCCTTTTAAAACTATGAGTAATGTTTTTCAGGTTTTGAATCCTAACTGCGAGTCTACATGATGATACTCACTATCCCGCCCGTCGCTGAACTGGTAATAAGTCATACAGGAGTTCTCGTCCCCGTCTTAGGGTGGTGCCAAAACTCCGACAATGCAAAACTGTAACTCCTGAGCATTTTGCTAGAATTTTTAAAACCTGCTGTTAATGAAGTATAAAATTTGATATAGAGCTGCGATTATCAGCAATGTAATACCCTTGTAAGAGGATTTAATAATTTCTCTCCTACGGTTTTGGAGGAAGGAGCATCCAAGTACTCTCTTCAACGACCTTCTGCTGTTCATAATGAGCATTATAGTTTAATTTTTAATTCAACTCGGAATTTGTATAAGTAAGTATGCAATTTCTCATTTATCAACTCGTTTTGAAGCTAATTTTGCCAGAAAAAGAAATGTTTATCAGATTTTACTCTATTACTTAAAATATATCTTTCTCTCTTCATTACTGTATCAAAATTATAAAGTCTACGTTTGAATCGCTGATGCGTTACAGATGTGGTGAACAGCTTCCAAATCGATCAAAACGATTTTGGATATTTTGCAAACAACTCTTTTAATTGAAATGATAGGTTTGCCTTAGATGTAACTCAGTTTCCAATTATCTGAGATATTTTTGCTATATAAGGTACAATACATTAAATTCCAAACAAATTTTTTAACTAAAACTCTGTAAAAAATAATTTGTTTCCGATTCCTTAAAAACAGCACACAAAAACTTACTATATATGTTGAAAATTAGAAATATATCAAAATCTAAGGTTTTATAATAGTTTTGAGGAAAATTCGCTGAGTGCATCATTCCAAAACTATTTATTCTGATCCTTAAGGAACTGCAAATAGTTATTTGCTGCTTGATATGCGAAATAATAGGCAAATAATTGGGAACTTAAATCGGAGCTTAAATAATTTATCCTTGTGAATATTTAAGACGAAATAGATGTTCCAAGTATTATTTTTAGTGGTTCTATTCTGGGGGTTTCTTCCTACTTTTATGGAGTGACAAGAGTTAATGACATCAAGGAAAATCGTCCTAATCCATCAAGATTGCTGACGAGCACTTTAATGTCTAGGCGCAAACTGTAAATCTCATTAAAAAAATTTGTGTAAACTTGTGTTAAATCACAAAATATGTTAACATAATTTATTTGTATTGAAAATAAACAATGTTACATAACTTACAGTATAGCCAATTATTGTATCTAATTTTACACAGCCGGCAAATATCCCTGCGTGAGTAGGATAGTAATGAGTAGGTAAATTGTGTGTATTTGTGTACTATGTATGTTAATTTTTGCGTTACAAGGACAACTAATAATACTCCATATACCTACATCCTTCTAATGCAAAATAATATAAAATGTAATATAACACAAAAATAACTATAACTGGTTTTCACTTAAGAAATGTGTCTCCTTTAAAATTTGTGAACAATTAGATTTTAAGTTGTATTACTGGAGAACCTGGAGGCAAGATGTATTCAGTCTGCCCTGAAACAGCACGGAAAGAAATCAGGCTTCTTCCACAGCTTAAGGAACACATCACAGTTCGTGATTCCCCTGTAGTTTCTATGCTCTTGGACAACAGTGTATAGTTGGCCTCTCATGTATATAAGTAAGACTAAGAGAAGGAAATTATTTTATAAAATCCCTTAGATGACTAAACTATTCATATAATACAGTATATCTGAACAGCAGCATATTGTACCTCTATGATTCCAATTTTTTACCATTAAAATATTTCCTGAATAATTATTAATTTGAATAGCTAAGTAATTATTGAATTCGTATATTTTAAGTATTAGTTTATTGTTTCTGCAGATTCAGTAAAAATCAAAACATTTTCTGCTTTGGGATGGCCTATAGTTGATTTTAATTCAGTTACAGAACGTATAAACGGAAATATTCCTTACTTCCCACCTGTAAGTGTAGGAGATAAGAAAGAAACCCAATCCCATTCCTGCACTTCAAGACGGAATAAACATCACCACGAGAATAAACTGCGAAACTGACCCTAAAGTCTCGAATACAATTGGCGAGCAGAAGAAAGAACCACATTCTCTGCAGTGTCTCTAAAGTTTCGAATACAATTGGCGAGCAGAACGAAGAACCACATTCTCTGCAGTGTCTCTAAAGTTTCGAATACAATTGGCGAGCAGAAGAAAGAACCACATTCTCTGCAGTGTACAATTATCACATTGTCTAAATTCAGACTAAACATAACCTAAATTACTTGGTCATCCGTAAACATAACATAACCAGCAAACGTTTATTAACATTAAAAAATGACTGAGTTATCATGTGGGATCATACATAAAAACCAACTTACTACTTTACTCGTATATAGTTTCTCCAGAACAAATTTTAGTTAAAATTGTCCGAACCTTTACCACTTATGGAAGGTCACACACAAATAAACCATAAACGTGAATCGATCATGATTTAAGGTAAACATTTTAAGAGAGAACCAAATTAAACCTCTCTATTTTATGATGGAATATTCTTTGCTTTGTAAATAAGATCGTTTTATAAACATTACTTTGAAAGTATTGTCCTCAGTATCCCTGTAGTAAGTAACTGGATTAAAATAAAACTCCTCTTTACACCGTATTCTCTCTTACAAAAGAAAATTAATTAAAACATTAACTTTTCACTTTATACCTTCAAGATGGATTGCACTTTTCTATTACGTTTGAACAACATTTGAAGGAGAGCAGACCATTTTGATAAACCTTATAATTGTACATGTCAACCTAGGGACACTATTCGTTGGAACCGCTTGGCTTAGAGAGGTAATATTTGTTTAATAACTCTTTTAGTCAACATAAAACTCTATAAATTAGTAATAGTTTGCTCCAAACATTTGCTAAGACCTTTTATAATACAAGATGTTACCTAAAAACTGTAGACTTATGTAAACCATAATACAACTTAATTATTTGCTTTTAGTTAAGCGAGACATGAAGGTACGGAGGTATGAAGACATGTCCAACTGTGTAAAGGGTGAGTTCAGGAAATGTGCAGAGTTTGAGTCATGCGGATCCTGAGAAAAATGTACCTAAGTATGAAAAAATATGACTTTCTGAAAGTAGTAAAAACATCCAAATTAATAGTGTCTTTATTTAATTATGTAATGTAACAAATTTCAGAATTTAAATTTATTTGAATCAGGTAGTATTACAAAATTTAAATATAATGTCACAGAACTGTTGTTACAAATTGGAGTCCAAGGATCCGAGACTTTCATTCACTCAGACTGGGAACCAACCTGACCTTGACCCCTCCTCATCCTCCGGCACTCGTCATATCACAGGCTTGTGTATGTGGTATTAATTCTACCGATGGTTTTGTCTAATACGACAGTATTATCTCTTATCTCATCACACAACTACTTAAATTTTATGCCTTAAATCACACCGACACGTAACAGTAACACTTTTTTCGACATCTAGATAAAATAAACTTTTTAGTACGACTCTAGCCTACGCACAGGCTGCTTGCCCATGTAGGCTAATTTCCATTGTAGAATATATGTTAATATGTAATAAATAGTTTACTTAAATTATATAAATAATATTTATCCAACTACTGTACTTAAAATTGAATTGTTTTATTTTATCGCCACTTAGTAAGTATAGTAAAAGGGTAATTTACTATTTATCAAATGTAAATAAATATAATATCTTGGTGTATATGTTTTTGGAAAAAAAAAAATTCAAACTCATCTTATATCCTCCTTCTTTTTTGGGTTACTTGTTGAATATATTTCTGTAAAGTTATTGTATTGCTTTGTCTGCTTTTTTTTATTCTACAAACATAAAACATTTTTATTACGGACACAGTTTTCCCCAACAGGCGGACTCAATTAGTTTGAACATCAGGCACTTCGTGATATTTCCCTCATTGTAGCCTCCTATTACATCAAATACATCAACTGTAGAGTACATAGTCTAAGAAACATTTTTTGGAGATTCTGTTTGATATAAAATATTTATAACTATATCGATTCGCCATGAGTACACTTTTCAAGTAAGATTGGATTGGCTAGGTTCTGAAAGATCGGTTTTATTTCTAGCAGTTCTGAGGGAGGAAGTGGATTATGCTCTGAATGTTTTTACTCAGTCCCCTCTATTATTTATGTTTTATACTTACACCAAATATTGCTGTCTTTATTGTACAACTCATGTTCAGGTTTCTCATCGGACGAACCTAAATGAAAATATTCCGCCCATATTGCATCAACTCCTATTGTAACATTTTCCCTGATGGTTGGGGCAATGAAGATTCGGATCTTATCGATGGCATGCTCAGTTAAACAGCCTTTGCTACCTTTTGTCCTTTTGAGACAACTTTCTTAGAGTTTTTATTTTGTAAATTCTCACCAAAAACATGCTATGTCATACAATACCACAGAGACTATTAATCAGCTGGTATTCAGTTTTACTGTAATATATAGTTCATCATGTACTATATTGTTATAAAATATACTATGAACACTACTTGGACGAAAATCCCAATCCTGCGAGTTCCAGACGGCAAACGCTGACTGCAGACTAAAAATAATTGTTTTTCAAAATCAAAGTAGTTTTTAAACGAATTGTATCATATATAATTTTAAATAGGACATTTCGTGCTATTCAAAATCATCAATAACCGGAAAGCAATAAATAAAAAAATCAATTTAAAACTGGTATGCTTCCATTTAAATAGCAACAGCTCTATAGCACTCTAAAGTAGGGGACTTTAAAAGAACCTCCAATAAGACTCATTTATACACATACATACAGCTCACCCACAACAAGTTTTATCGTCTGTGTATGTTTTTACTCAAACAGCGAACAAGTCCCGACCTCATATTATATAAAATTAGGATTTTAAGTGTAAAGAGATTTTATGATGTTACGTACCATTTATGGACATTCCTAGCTTCATAAATAACATCATTGAGAAACATAAATTTAAATTTCAATCGTTCTTATAATTCCTACGGCAAGTGTTAAATATTAAAAGAAAATCCCACAATATACTGAACCAATTCTAGCCAACAAAAATAGGTATGAAAAATATCATCTATGTTGAACATCTTATATCGATGCTTTACGACTACGACATACTATACTTCGCAAGTAATAGAGTCATAAAAGTCATAATATATAAAATGTAATAACTTGCCTGACAGATAACTTGATCTTCACACTCTATTCTGTAACAGCCCTTTCAAAAAGATTTCGATTTGTCCCAGAACGAGACGGTATCCGGCAACATAAGGTTCTTCCACTTTTTTAACCCACACAACTATGCTTAAGTTATATATGGTTTTTCCATAATGATTAGATCTATTTCGAAGATATGACACAACTTATTAAGGTTTAAGATTACAACTATCTTTGTTTTTTGAATGCTAAAAAATGTTATTCTTTCAAACCCTCTTGAATACTTTTTAAATTGTATAACTTATACGAGTACTTAATACAATGTTTTCTTTAATGCCACAGCGTCTAAAAATATGATATTCCTGAAATTCAAGAGCATATTTGGATTCAAGACGAAATTATTTTTAAATTGCATACCCGACTCGACTATGCAGGGCTTTAGCCCAAACTCTTAATATGTTTAGTTTTCACCTTCAGAACTACAGTTTGTATCTATCAAATGCAAACTGAAGCCTTAGATATCCGCAGTTCTTTTAGTTGTTTTCATATCGACGAGCTCCTGTTATGTACATTTACAAAACTGAAGTCAATTTGTATATCGTGCGTTTGTGTATTTCACTCAGATATCGTGCGTTTTTAAGGTCGAGATACTTTTCATAGTTTGGAATATCATATTTCCAATATATATATATATCTCAATGACACATGCTGCATTTTGCCTTTCTCAGTTTTATGGACATTTGAAAATGTCTTAATTTATTTCTTGTATAGAAATTGTGGTATTATTTAAAACTTAACCCATAATTAAAGGCAATTAGAGGTTAGTTTTAACAGCACCATTTATCCTGTTAAGTGCACCCTGAACTACACCAACGTACTTAATGTCTACGTGGAATGTCTAAGTCTGTTTCACTTCTGGAAGTAATTAATGTTTTATATTAATAGAGCAGTGAATACTTGTGTCGGCCAGTAAGTAAGATTGGTTATTAATTTAAATTTAATAATAAAAAGTAAATAATGATAATGAAAACTGAAAATAAACGCCAGCTTAAATAACAGTAGTGTTTACATTTTTGTATCTATAATATAATCCATGGTACTTGTTACTGTGAGTTTTAGTCGCTTTAAATGTAAACACCAGAGTTTGTCTCAGAGGACCGGCAGAGAGTATGATAGACAGGGCAATAATATAACAATTTAACGTTCATAACAAAGAAATAAGTAAAAGAGTAAGCCTTTTTAAGGAAACTTGTTTTGCTTCTTGACCGAGCAGCCAAGCAGAAGCATCCTCCTTTTGTAGCCCTTTGATAAACGTGACTTCTCAGTGGAAAATATTTAATTTGATAAAATTGTAACTTTAAAATGTAACGAATACTGACTTGTGTACAATTTAAAGCATAAAGATCTTTAAAATTTTACTAGGAAATTCAGGTTAGTTTTTATTAGATGTTTAATTTTAGGATGGGATCTCTCTATTTTTTCTTTCTATTTTTTCTCTATTCGTTTCTTCCTATTAATGAATAAAATAAATAAATACGTTTTTCGTTACATCGACGTGATGATTTGAAAACCTCTATGGTGTATTAAGAATGAATTAACGGAAGACAAAATTTGAAAAGAAATTCTATGACACATCACATTAAAAAAGTACCTTAGTGTCCAACTTTACATAAAGTATGTAACGTCTGAACAAGGCTGCATTTCAGAGGGTTCAAATACGTAGAAAAGTTTTTAAATAGTAAAATTTCTATTACTAGAATGCAGGTTAGAAATATATATTTTGTATATAATGTTTTAA
Source organism: Homalodisca vitripennis (assembly GCF_021130785.1). Taxonomy (NCBI): domain Eukaryota; kingdom Metazoa; phylum Arthropoda; class Insecta; order Hemiptera; family Cicadellidae; genus Homalodisca; species Homalodisca vitripennis. The sequence continues at coordinate 144,352,048 of NC_060215.1, forward strand.
ATAAGTTAATATTATATGTTTTTCTTGTGATTTTCACTTTTATTACTAGAGTGAATACCAACTCCAGTTATTTAGCAAGTTAACGATCAAATCAGGACAAAAGAATGTTGTGGGTGAAGACATTAACTAGTGTCTTGTCTGTCAACGAAGACTCCTTTGAGGTGTTTTAAGATTTGCGTTCATTTATACTTTTTTATTTATATTATTTTCATTCTTGATAAAGTTGTGATGGCAAAGTTTGGTTGCTCTCCTCTTACTTCGCGATTTGACCAAAAATGTTGACTCAGGCCTTCATCATGCATCGACCCAACATATCTGTGGTTATGCGCTCTGTGTAGTTTTTAATATTCTTGATATACAAGCTGATTTAACAAGCTACAGTCCTTATATAAATCAATAGCTCGGAAGAGGAAACGTCCTTACCTGAGAAAAACTACACTTGAGGGAGAAGTTATTCGACAGAACACACCTCTGTTCTGCACATGACGCAGGATAAGAATAAGTATCACTATCTCCTGTGGACAAATGTGTGCTTGGGACATGTTTAGTCATAGTCTAAGCACTTTAGCGAACCCTTTCACTCCTGGGGCTGGAAAAATTTCATTTCGTTCTGCCAGTCTGTCTGCACGATATCTCGAAAACAAACTGACTTGAAATTTTGCAAGATGCTTCAACTCTGAATTCAATGATAGTACATGTCATAGGATTTGGAGAAGCGTTAAGGAATACTTTTACATTAGTTTTAAGGGTAAACATTATAGCAACGAGAAAATTGCTCCACCTCACCAGAAATAAATTTTGAACTATAATAAAAATTAAACTTAAGAATTGTCTTGTCTGCAAGATTATTCCAGAATAATCTAAAACTTTGGAAAAACAGATTATAGCTATGTTTTACAAATCATTAAATAAAACCCTTTCTCAAGACGTGCTCTTTGATATGCTTACGATACGCATTTTATTTAGAAATTTATCACTTTCCAATAGTAGTTGAAATGTGTCACTCGCTTAAGCTACATTAATTATAGATTTTTTATTTTATTTTAAAGCTAAGATTCATGTAAAGTATAAGGTTAATTAATATATTTATGGTTAGTTATACATGTATAAGTTTGTTCGTTTAATTTTTTACGAGGTTAAATGGTAGAGAGGACTTTATAGTCCTAACTTCGCCTCCAATAAAGACATTTTTCATTTCATTTCATTTTATGTATATGGAAACCAACTTCTTCTTAATAAAAGTATGTTTTGATTTTCTGATTATTTATATGTTTCCATCCAATTTGGATACCAAAATTATTTTTCCGTGGCCTCATTTAGACTTTGTCATGTGCAGCTATTTTCATTGTGGTTAAATAAAAAATACAGTCATGACTTAAGAGTCATTGTCAGACTAAATCAGGGATTCTGCCAGATAATAGTCCTTGTAACTCACCACGAGTGCTGTGTCATCTGCGTTATGTACGCCCATTAAATTTTGAATTTAAAGACTTTTGTAATAATTGGAGACTGTAAACTATAGTCATTGGCTATTTTAACAGACAATCGAACAGACGAACTAGTTTAAAACGTATGATTTAATTCCAATATTGTTTAATTCATCCAATAGTATATAATGGTGAAGATTTACGGAATGCTTTTTATTAATCGTCAAAAATACCCAAAACTAGCTTTCTGAAATGAAATTGATAATTTATACTACTTGTAAAAATAAGTAAACAAAATTTTCGTACCTACTTTCTTTGGAAACGATGCTAGTTTTTACAAATAGTTTTTTTTTTTCTTTCACGTGTTAATTTGAATAATGTATATAGCATTTTTCTAATATCTTATCCATAACCAATAAAACTGCTACAGACCGATAGTTTTATATTAAGCTTTTAGTTCCTCCAGACTTAAACATTGGTTTCATAATGTCATTTATAAGACTGTCTGCAAAGAATCCCCATTTAATCGATACACTTATGAAGTTGAATATTTCTCAAATCCTTTCTGCACTATTCCAATGTAATTTACTTTTATTTCATAAATTCCCAGAAATATTTTCTTGCAAAAGGATTGAATAATTTTATAGATTAATAAAGAATACTTGGCTTAGGTATGTAATAGTATTGAGTGGGTCGAACAGAGCAATTGAATGAGTTAGCTTTGAAGAACAAACATGATTGAGATCCTTAACACTTCTTTCAAAACAATTTGCAAATTTGTTTGTATACCATCCGAAGTATCAACGTTCCATAAAGCTGTCATTTTTTTTATAATTATACGCCGCCAAACCCCATCCTCTTCTTGATTCTCTGTATCTAAACCTACAGTTATAATCCGATATTTATAATATATTAGTTGGCAATGAATTGATATATATTTCAGAAATTATTAAAACAGCGAGGTTACATGTGAAAACCCTTAGGTCGTCAAAATATTTCTGCATAGACCGCAAACTTATGTGCATTAATGTTTGCTATTTCTTAAAATTAAACCTAATTAATGTTATAAATATGGGAGTTTCATCTGAAACTTAGTTTTACCTTACTTATTTGAGGTGGGCAAATCAACAAATGAGTGTAATGAAAAGTTACGTACATATTGAATAGAATAAAGTAGATATTCGAACAGCCCATCCTAAATATACAAGTTGCATCTAATAAACATAACTTAAATAAGATCCCTAATATAATTTAAAGATAAATATTCATTCCTAGGCACAATTCCTTAAAGGGCAAGATATTTAAGTATCCATCGTCAGTCACGTCAGTCCTGAACAAATATTTCAGAATCTTTAGAATTATCACTTACCCATATTTAAAATTGTGCAGTAATGTTACAATTTTGGCACATTAAGTGTGTTTTTGACAGAGAAGTTTTTATCAAAAGGTTAAAGAAGGGAAATACTTCTAGTTTGGCTGCTCGGGCAAAGACAAGCTACACCGGTCCCTTAGTTTTTAAACTTTACTTAACATATTAGATTTTCCACGAGTCATTTCCTCTGTATTTGTATATATTTAAAATGTATATTTAATTCTTAATATTTAATCTAGCTGAAGTGAACGGTTTTTTAAAATTCAATATGCTCCCTTATTAACATTGTTTTGATTACAAAAATTACTATATATTTATATGTTAGCAACATATAATATATTACAAGAATACACTATTACATTTTGAATGTTAGTATATTTATACTATTATTTACTAAATATATTCTTTAATTATTATTGAGAAACTTGTTGGAATGGGGATATAAAGCTTCATATTTGCCGTACACATATGTGATACTCTATAATGTTTTGTAACAAATTGAGAAATACTTTAAAATAATTTGCCATGTTATGCAACTCAGTGGCATACATGTTTGAACTCAACTATAGACGTCATCCACAGGAAAACTATAAACTGCGATATTTTCTTTAGTTTCAGAAGATAAAAAGCATTATCGTTATCGTGCTGCTTCAGGATGGAGTACATGTTGCCCTCAAGATGAGGTCATTCAGAAACAAAACTTAAAACTGAATTGTTCTTTAGCATTTCGAACTCTCTACCCTTGGAAAGTTATTTAAAAACTGTTTCCCTCAGGCCCAGTCAATATCAGTGCTAATCAAACGTTTTTCCTGTCACCTAGACAGTTCTACTAGGACAAACATTTCTTCATTCCAAACTGATTGTAGTTATTTCTTTTTTTCTAAGTTCACATTATTTTGTATCAGCTTGCAAGCAATTCTCGTAATTCCTACGTATAAATTTGTTTTTTGTGTTTTTCTTGACGCTTGCATGGTTTTTTAGTAGTGTACGGTTTTTGGGACCGGTAAACATAAAAATTGGAACAGACAAGTTGTATGTTGTTGTAGTGGACTAAAAAATTATTTATTTACATTAGGATGGTAAAATATTGAAAATATATGTATTATTTATTATTTCCTATAACATGAACACTAACATACTAACTTTACATATACACACAATGCACGTACACATTGTCTAGAGTATGTTACCCCTAACAAAAAAATACCATAAACTTAATCTCTATAAATTAAGTAACATTTTTTAAGAAAAATAATAAGACACCTGGTTAATTTAACACATTTTATTTATTTATCTTAAATCCACACAAAAACCTTGTTATATAAAATATACCGTTTGCACCTTGAATTTGTTGTGTCCGCCAGCCATCTTGATGGCAGGATTACGTTGATTATCATCTAATTCATTACCTCCTCAATTATACCTCGGTTTGGAATACACGAGGCACTCCATCGGCATCAGGAAGAACATCCAGAATAGTATCACCCAGAACCAAATGCTAGAATCCTCCCCCATCATAAGTGTTCACCAAGATAATTTTGCATAGTTAAACTCGATGCTGGAGGTAAAGTATTGTACGTATTGAAACAGAGATGTTAGACGAATGCAGGCATGCTTTTTTCTCCCAATATCCCTCACTTACACTAGAGATGCTAAGCAATATCACACTATCTATCTATCTATATATATATATATTTAAATAGTTTACAAAATGTTGTAAGCCAAGGATAATTTATTCTGTAAAGTCGAGATAAAATGCAGCACAGATATTGAGCGTTTCTTCCAATGCTAGTCACTTTTCTTCAGAGTGTTTAGGGAACACTCCATCTTTTACTGTAGATGTGCTGTTTAGTTGTTTAAAATGCTTGTCGTATGATGCCTTCATGGAGACTTATATGTATAATGTGCCAGATAATAGCCACCACGAGTTCTGTGTCATCCTCGTACATAAAAAAACTCCATGGAAATGTTGTTTTGAAAGACTGTTATTTAATACTGTATAATTGTGGCCAAAACACTATCTTATAGGACACCATCATTGGAGACTCTGTAAGAACTAAAACTGTTAGAACTGTTGGCTATTTTACAGAAAGTGGTATGTTTTTAAGTAATTCCCTAAAACTACCTTCAGGATGTTTGGGATCACTTCGCTTTTTACTGTAGATGTATTGTGTATGGTGTTCTACTCTGTTGAAGAGTTTATGATGAGCCGCTGTGATCAAATTTGAAGTTACTTGAAATTAATTGGTTCTGTATCCTTCAGTTCTGTTCTACAGGGTGTCAATTAATTAAGTCTGGAACCTCTTTTTTAATTTCTAAACCACAATATAAAAAAATACCAAAGTTCACACGTGCTTACTGGTGATAGTAACGCATACACCTGCCCAATTACCGACCGGATAATCCCTTTGGGGGACGGTCCACAAGGAGTCAGACAAAATTCTTAAAATAGCAGCATTAAATGGTGACTCGTATCGTCTAGCAATGCTCCAAAATGAGATAATTCCTGCACTACAAGCTGCTCTCGGTCGACAATTTCAAAGAATTTATTTCCAACAAGATGGCGCGCCACCACACTTTGCTCTCCTTGTTAGAGAATACTTGGATACAATATTCCCTCACAGATGGATTGGAAGACGTAGTGCAGTAGAGTGGCCTGCTCGTTCCCCTGATTTATCTCCGTTGGATTTTTTTCTTTGGGGATACCTCAAAGATAAAGTTTATCGTACTAAGCCTCGAGATTTGGCGCACCTAAGAAATCTTATAGTCCAAGAAGCTCAAGTTATTCCTCGTGACTACCTTCAAAATGCAGTGGATGGCTTTTACAACCGCCTAGGACATTGCCAGATGATGGGATGGGAACACTTTGATCACAGGTACTTAAAAATAGGTTTTTACTTGTAATACTTAATAATTTAACAATTGTTCAATAGTTTTAAAATTCAAACCGCTATAACTACTGAATAAATTCACCTTTTGAAATCCGGTTTGCGGAATTGTACTCTGCTAAGTGAGACCTTTAATTTCATACCAAACTTGACCTATGCTGTTATTTAAGAATTTTATCTGACTCCTTGTGGACCGTCCCCCAAAGGGATTATCCGGTCGGTAATTGGGCAGATATGTGCGTTACTATCACCAGTAAGCACGTGTGAACTTTGGTATTTTTTTATATTGTGGTTTAAAAATTAAAAAAGAGGTTTCAGACTTAATTGACACCCTGTATATTGTAATCAGCATAGATAAACACTTGTTTAAATAAGTGAAATGACGTGCATTTAAATTGATTTATACAGCTCAATTTATTTTACTGCATGTATATTGACGATTGTATACAATTTTCTTAAATTTTGAACGCAATAAAGATTTATTATTATTATTGTTTAGTTGTTTAATATGCGATTTTTATGTGGGCCTCATGGGACGTATATCATTGATATGATGTAATATTTTAAGCATTTGGGATCGAATATAATCGGTTACTGGTCGAATATAACACCATGATCATGATGTATTTATTATGGACTCATCCCAGATCTGGGATCAAGTTCTCATAGGGTCTCTAAAGGTGGAAAAATGTCAAAAAACATACAACGGTCAAAGGTTTGAAGTAATGTAGTACTATTTATCTATCGATATCTCTTCTTCAATCACTCAGTCACCATGAAGAATTGCAGACAAACGAACTATAGAACGAGTTTAGAAACGAGAACTTATCTACACACTTTTCAAGTATAGTACAAATTACACGAGAATGTGTATTATGAATAGCGGTTCTTGAAGAGAGTTCTGGGTGCCCCTCACTCCCAAAGCCGTGGGAGAAATGATGAAATTCTCTTATAAGGGTACTGCGTTCCTAATAATCTTAGCACTTTATTAAATTCTAAATTTCATGAACTGCAAATTTTAAGCATTCAAAATAAACCTCATGAGTTATTTATTTACATTGCTGGGGTTTTGGCCCCATCCTATGACGGGGACTAAAAACCCTGTGTGACTTATTAACGGTTCAGCGACGGGCGAGATAGTGCGTATTATTATAAGACTTAGAAATATGACCTGAAAAACATTACTTACAGTCCAAAAAGGACTTTTGTGCTTGCTTCTGGAGTACACGACGTTCAGAATCGGCAAGGTTGTGTGAATAGGAGTCCCGTACACCGGTCGAAATCCCAAGATTACGGATAGCGGGCACCATTTATGTTACCTTCGAAGAAGGTGAGGCTAGAGTATTTTAATGTATTTACTTATACATATAATGTTACTGCAGCTTATAATCATCATACGTGTGAAATATATAAACCCTTTTTTATAAGTTTGCTTTAAAGTATTTTTGCCCCTTTTCCAAGTGCAACTAAATCCAAAACATTTTCTTTATTAAGGTTTCTATAAAAAATATACATTTTTCAAAAGTTAAAAACAGTTTATTCCAAACTTTTTTAAAGTTCTAGTTTTGCATTACAATAACAATCATCTTGATTCAAAGTATTTAGTATTACTCCATCGTCTTTAAGGTGTCGTTTCCATTGTTGGTTTTTGCATGCTTTCAGATTCTGTAGAAGCGAGTTGAGAGTCTTCACCCACTCTAAGAGGGTTTTTGTAATATTGTGTGTTGGAAAAAGGTAGTCCGCTGCTATCCATGTGTTGTAGGAATGGATATTTTCCTCTCTTGTGTGCTAATTTTGTCTGTATAGACAACTACTGTGTAAATGTAAAGCACAACGACAATCATAATTCTCAGTGATTTTAAAGACCTCTCTATAACTCTCTGTTGCATTGAGGTTAGCCAGTGGCCTGGAAAATCAGTAGTTTATCAACTTCTATCAGTATCCTGTCAGGTCCTGCTGTGATGTTCTTCCCCATACAGCCAGGCTATATCTTTTCTGTGATTCCACTAGGACATGATGTGATGTTCTTCCTCATACAACCAGAGTTGCATCTTATCTGTGATTCCACTAGGACATGATGTGATCTTCTCCCTCATACAACCAGAGTTGCATCTTATCTGTGATTCCACTAGGACATGATGTGATCTTCTCCCTCATACAACCAGAGTTATATCTTATCTATGATTCCACTAGGGCATGATGTACAGCCTCTTGTCCAGCTATCCATTTAATCTTTCTCACTGCAGAAATTCCAGATCCAAGTGTTAAGTTAAAGCATTAACATGTTCAGTCAAAGAGATTATTATGGTATTACAATATTATGCCAAGTAATTTTGGCATACCCAAACATAGTTTGGAACTCAAACTATTCAGATATACCAAAGTTGTAATACCATCAAATTAAAAGAGCTCAAAACGATATCCAACTACTTTAACATAACATTGTTATTCTTCTATCTGGAAAAAATTGTGATAATTTACTCTATCAAATATTTTAATCTAGTTAAAATAATAAACAACCCTCTTTCAAGTACAAAATATTTATTAAAATTTTAATTCAATACATTTCACAACTGACCCTTTCGAAATAATGTGTTGCTTGTTTTTTAAATTCCAATATACTTAAATTTTTGCTATATACAATTTTGAATGGGATAGCGTAAAAGTATATTTAATTACTAGTTTAAGCGAGAATGAATTAATAAAGTTGTAATGTCAATTATTAGGGTTTATTATTTCAACATTTGAAGTTTTCCCCCAACCACAATAACAAAATCGAAAAATGACTCCAAAAGGCATTATCTTGGCTTAGGTAGATAATAATTTAGTTCATCGATTAAACGATTTAAGATAAATAAGAATAATTTGAGTTATATAAAACTGTAATCTTCAATCGTCCACCATTTTGAATAGAGACAGTATAAACTATTTTGTAACTGGCGTTCGATTTATTTTCTTGTTCTGTTTAATGCATTGGATTACGCAGAGGCTACACATTTGAAAATTTTGGCACAACCATTTTAAACACAGGACAAAATATTAAAAAAATTGTTAAGAATTTAATAAAGATTTCATAATAAAGGTATTCAAAAATATTGTTAATCGAATTTATCTTTCATTACTAATAAGCAATTAATTTAATACCGGGTCGTTAATGTCATATAACCCTTTATAACGAGGAGTTATACAAGGACTTTAGCATTTTGAAAAATTTTAAAAACTTTGGCACGACCATTTTAAACACAGGACAAAACAAAAAGAATTTTTAAGAAGTTAGTAAAGATTTCATAATAAAGCTGTTCAAAAATATTGTTTTTTTTATTTATCTTTCATTATTAATAAGTAATTAATTTAATACCGGGTGGTTAATTTTATATAATCCTTTATAACGAGTTATATAAGACGTGAGATATTCGGCAAGAGTTTGGTGTCGGTGCTTCCCTTCTGAAAACAGGCAACGGAAATGAAACAAGATAACTCATATGTGGCAACAGTTCCATTTCTGGGCGTCTCACCACCTCAGTCTCGTTATTGTGCGACTCAGGTCCCACATCGTCTTTACGGCATGGTTGAAATACGTCATGAACAAAGTTCAGTTGTAATCACTCAGGGTGCCAGTGGACGTGTTTTGTTTTTATCCTTTTTATCAACCGATGGCATGGATCAAAAGTTATACTACGGTATTTTACCTGCAAACGATCAGCCTAAACTAAAACCCTCTGATCCATTTTAGGAAAAATAGGAATCGAAATGCCAACCGGTATGCAAAAGCCAATTAGCTATTAACTTAAAATTGCCGCAGCGAAACGATTTTTGGTTGGGAAAAGATTATTTTTTATTCTTAACCCTTGAAGATAGAAACACACACTTTCCTGAAGGCAGAACAATCAAAAGAATCTTTGATCACTCCAAACCGAGTTATAGATATTAAGATTAGGAAATTTAGGCAATTATGTAATCAGTTTCAAATTAAAATTGCTGGAGGTAAAATGGGAAATGTTTACATTATGTACATAGGATACAGCGTCATGGTATGGCTTTTTATTTATTTACGACTTCAGGGAATTTTTTTTTATTAAGTACAATTTAAGAACATGACATTTTTATCATTTATATTGTTTTATAAATAAATAAATGAACATGTCACTACCTCCTTATCTTATCTTTCATGAACGTACTGTGGAAATCTTAAACCTTCAACATGTTTTTTCTTTCAATTGATTGTAAAATGTTCCAAAACCAGACTTCAAAATTGTACTTCAAAAGCACTCCACCAACCACTCTTCGTAAAATAATCAATTGTATCTTTCTTACTGTCTTCAGATATTATATTTAATAGGGCAGTTATCAAAATGTTCTTTCAGAATTCAAAAATTCGATCCAAAACCAACTCCCAACCGTTACAACATGACAGCTGAAGGTCTACTTGAGATATATCGCGGTTATAATGGTAATTAGTAAATCAGTTTGATGTTATAAAACCAAACACAAATTTTTGGAGAATGTTACACCATTAGAAGCATATTATTCTAAACAACCTATTCATTAGTAAATTAATTTGAACTGCTGAACATGTCACGATAATGCATCCTTATCGATTCCAACTATCGTATCCATAATCTAAGTTAAAATTTAAAAATCTCACAAAATTGTGCACTTCATACAATAAAGCGTACTTGAACTATTTAGTATTTAATTGTTAAGATAGAAAAGGAGTCGCCTTACGCACACAGTGCCTAATGTTTCTTTACAATAGAGAATATATTGCATGTCTCCAATCATCAGGTTATCAGAGCCACGCGCACCTCTAAAGACCTGCTTAGAGTGGTCAATATTTTTTTGAATATTCAAATAGATGTATTAAATTTTAGTAAAAAGTAATTTAACGTATTTCAGAGTGTCAGGAATACAACATGTTTTATACAAATGTGTATTACTATAACTGTTCTGTGCCTCTAATTCTCATACAGCCAGAATGTTTAAGATTTGTAACAGGTCTAGCTTTGTTCGATATATCTTCTCATTGAATAATTCATAAAGGTGTCAGGAAGTTTCTTACAAAAACAGTGCCCCTCAGGGAGCAAACTTCCGTAGGCTTACTTCTAAGAGTTCTTAAGCTTATCGTTTGCAGAAGAAGAACGTGTGGGTGGCGTCATTGTGCTTGCTCTTCATTCCCATTCGCTTCACCCATTCTCTTAGGTCTCTTAAACAGCCTGGCCGTCCAACGTCCTCTGCTCTCTAGCCGCCATCGCTCCTGCCAGTCCCTCGTGGTGTGTACTCGACTCACGGTATGTGTTACCGCTCCACCAATTCTCTCAGGTCTCTAAACAGCCTGGCCATCCAACGTCCTCTGCTCTCTAGCCGCCATCGTTCCTGCCAGTCCCTCGTGGTGTGTTACCGCTTCACCCATTCTCTCGGGTCTCTAAACAGCCTGGCCGTCCAACGTCCTCTGCTCTCTAGCCGCCATCGTTCCTGCCAGTCCCTCGTGGTGTGTTACCGCTTCACCCATTCTCTCGGGTCTCTAAACAGCCTGGCCGTCCAACGTCCTCTGCTCTCTAGCAGCCATCGCTCCTGCCAGTCCCTCGTGGTGTGTATTAGTTACGGTATATTGTTAACGCCAGAATAACGAAACTTAAGTCATTTCCTGGAAGTGTGCTGACCGCTGAGTATGAGACGCGGCGATTTGAACTTCATACTCAGCATAGTGCTGAGCTCAGTGGTGGAATGATTGTCTGATATTGTGAGCGATAATTCAATGCCCTTATTGTGCAAGTTACCAACCACTGCTGGCTTCATTTACTACGTTAAGTTGCCTCGCAATATATGCCACCCCTTTTCTCTCACGGCAACCCCTCGGAATTCGTTGCAGGGAGGGTTGCGTAATATCTATCCCCTAAATTACTAGAATTAGTAAATAAAATCATTACTAATCTTACAAGATAGCATGTATTAGCAGACCAAGCACGATGTCTTGTACTATAATATTTGATGGATTTGAAACAAATCTGTTTTGAATTATGGACATTTATGTACCAGAACCATAACAATGTAAACTTTCAAAAACTGCGTTAATAGTTTAAACTAAGAAAGTCATAGTTACTCGGTTACTTATTGGTAGTGTCATCTGAAATACTCGCCCCGAAATTGTAGAAATCTAGTAATAGTATAAATTCACACATGTAGCGAATATTTATTCAGTTCGAAGCATAAATAAGGGTGAGCTATAACAGTTTATTACTTCTGTGTTTATGTACTTGTTGAAACTGTATGCACACTCCTACAGTTAGTTTTAAAATATTATTGTAACCTCTACAAAAATGTAGCAACCAAACAAGTAGTCCGAATGTTGCTTTTATTTCATTAAAACTAATAGTCTTGTTCCAGCTTAAAGACAACACAGCTTTTAACAGTCTTTATTGTTACAAGAACGTTTATACATAGCATTGCTATAGAAACAGGTAACATTTTCAGAATATAACGTAATAATGATATGCTATATCTATGCTGTATATATGCTAGCATATGAAGAGGTCAAGCTAGTATAACAAACTTGATTTAAACTATGCAAAAATACAATTTTAAAATTCAGGATCCATCAATACTGTAATAGTTTTTTCTTACAAAAAATCTGTTAGTTTGCTTTTAAATGATTTTGAATTGATTAAATGTTTAGATTTTAGAAGTAACTTATTGTATAGTTTTTTGCCGTGTATACTGGATTTTTTTTCTACAAGGCGCAGACGCCGTATGAGATATTGAAAATTGGCTTTAAATCTTGTATTGTAATTATGATAGAATTTTTCACTTGATAAGCTTTCAAAGTTTGATTGTAGTGTTAGTAAGGTTTTCAGAATGTATAAATTTGGAAGTGATAATATTTTTAATTTTTAAACAGAGGTTTGCAAGAATAACCCATCACTATCCAACACATCAGGAAAATTGATAACAGATTTCTTAAGTCCAGGCTCGGGTTTAACTACATGCCAAGCAGCTTTATTTTTATTTTCACAATCTTTTAGAAATTATAATTATACATCTACTTGGATTTATTACAGACATTTTTGAATTTTCTTATAACTTTTTTCATAATTTATAAAATTTAGATTGTTTGACTGTTTTTCCAGCTTACTAAGCTCCCTCTTTTTAATGCTTGTAATTTGAATTCCTTTTGTTATCCATCTTTTATTTTTGGTTTGTTTGGTTTTGTTAGCAGAGAAGTTAATGGAAACGATTCTTCAAATATATTTTGAAAACAATTAAAGAAATTTGAACAGTTGTCACGAAAAAATAAAATCATTTGAATCATTCCACTTACTGTCTTTAATCTACTGCTAAATCTAAAAAGAGCTTTTTTAGAAAAAAATCCGTCTTTTTTACTAATGTAATTTCCAATTATAGTTCCGATCAACTTTGGCTTCTTTAAAAATAGGCCAAACATTATTAAATTTTAAATTTTGATTTACCTTTTTTGTGATATAGCAGTAAAATGTATTACAAACTAAACAGAAGTTATCTAAATCTAGGTGTTCTTTATATTTTTGTTTGGAGGTTCGTTTTTTAAGTCTATCGCACCATCCTCTTTCTCATCTACTGGAGTCTGGGTCGAAGTAGGGGGACTGTCCACAGGAACTGATACATCTTGACACTCCATATCCTGTCCACCAGCAGATGAAAGGTTACAGATGCCATCCTCAATCGACTCTTTCAGCTTCAACATAAACTCCTGATGTGAAAGTCCACGCCTTAATTCTCTTTGTGATACCTGGTCCACAGCACACAATACATACTGAAGCACCAGTTTCTTGATGGAATATCACTATGTTCTTAGCGAAGTTTTCAGGCGGAATCATATCTCTCACACAGCCCATGGGGGAGCAGAACAATTTTTTAAGCCCTTTGGCCTTGAAGTCCTGGGTCAGTTGGGCAAATGCATCATTGTAGTCCTAAATTGTGGGTTTTGCATTACACGCCGCTTTGGTAATTAGGCTGTATATGCAGGCTCCTCCATGGCTTACCTTTTGAAACGTAAGTTTGTCTGAGTTGAGGTCTGAAAGCTGTGGCCTACTAATCTTTTCCTGAATACAACAACACCAGCTGTCATATTCCTATCATGGCCAAGGACACCAGATAGCACGGGCGAAACCCACAGATGAGTCATCCATGTAATTATAAATTACAAGGTCCATGTCCTGCTCAATTACACGCATTCCCTGCTCCTCAGTCACAGGAGACAAACCCGAAGTGCGATTGGTAGGTTGTTCTTTTTTTGAGAGCATTTTCACAATCAACTCCGCAGTTTTCACTTTTTCTTTGTTAGTATACTGCATGAGTTGTGTAGTAATGCCGCAGCAAGATATGAAGTGGTAGAATTTGAAATTGATCTGTCTTAGCCTCTTTTTCAAGTTTTGAATTTATAAATGAAATCTTCAGATCCAATTTGGGATTATCATGCCTCATAGGCAATGTCTCAAGTATTAAATTTGTGTGAGAGGAGTCCCGAATCAGCCCATGTACATCTTCCATCAATCGATTCACACTTGTACTTTCTACATTGTTAGTACCTGCTATCACCAAAAGATAATAATTAGTCGGTAACTAGCTGTTGGACCTCCCCAATGACTTTTTTAACATTTACACCTGCCAAACAAACAAACAGACATTTACAGTAGCTCGTTGGTGAATTAAATCACTCAAGTTTTTCCCATGACTATCGGCCAATATAGTAAGTTTAGATTGGTTGATTTTACTCGATACAAAGCAAATTCAAATTCAAATGTATAGGCCTGTTGTCTTTAGTACCATTTATGTTCTTAGGTAAGCCTAAGTTTTTCTTGTGTACTGATGTCTGTCGAGTGTCTTCAACAAGTTTGTCGCACTCCAAAATGTCTGTAGAGAAAATGTCAAAATAATTTTCACAAGATATATTAATATTCTGGGGTATTGTAGCTTTCCTTGAATTATGACTAACAATTTTCCAGGGTTCATTTTGCATTTTTGTTGACAGTATAGTGGAAGTTGTTGTAATATCCCTGAGAGGAGGAAAACAGTGTAAGTAAGAGGACTGTTTTAATAAAGTTTTGTTTAAATTATCTTGATAAAATAACATCAAAAGACGTATCATTAGTTTCATTACATTCATAAACGTTTGTATTACAACTTCCAAACTGTACTCTGATTTCCATTTATTATGCACAAAACTTAATGTATTTCTAAGGGCGTCACCGCCTGCATTTTACCACTAAAAGGCGAGAGATCGTATTTTTTTTTTTTTAACAACCTAGAATTTTGTGAGAGTATCGAGTAATAATGAGTAAATATAAATCAATATATTATTATAGATTACTCTAAAATGGTTAAAAAGTGTTGTTTATTGCAAATAAAAAACAAGGCATAATAATACGATGTTTTGGCGTATTACGGGGTTATTTTGAAACTCCTATTGAAATATAAATATTTAGCATAGCGAGCGAACTGAAGGTTCTAATTTCATTTTTTAAATCAAATTTAAGGCTTTTTCAAGAGTTTCACAATTAATTATCACATAAAATTGTTTCTGTATCACATCTATAAAGCTTATGTTATAGAACTGTTGGGGAGAAGAGAGAGGTTTTAGATCTCATCAATATGTTTTTAATTCCCTCATGAACCTGGATAATCGTGCAAAAAATGAAACAAGTCTGTTTTAAATGTTGTATTTCAAATACAAGAAATTTTAACACATGTTAAATGAAAGTATGTCGTTAATTTGTTTTGGAACGAATGTCCATTTTTATAAACAGCTTTACGCTTCATACATATTTTTAATGCGTAGTTTATTACAATTTTATTTATAGTAAAGTAAAGATTTCTTATTTTACCAGGCGAAGTTAGGGGTAAGAAGCACACTTAACCCCTAACTTTAGGGGGGGTTGAACACTTAACCTGAGGACCAACGGCTTAAAGGTGACTCCCGAACCACAATCAATGGCCGGGCAGGCGGACTGCTTGCAAGGACAGGATCGCTCAGCGGTCACGCATCCAAGCAGCAGCCACGCTCGACGTTGTTTGATCTGGTTATCTTGCGATAACCGTTGTACCCGCTACACTGCGCCATTGGAAATTTATAGTGTAGGATTAATAGGAGCTTTCATAAGTATAAACATCTTTTTCTATTGCGAAACATACTATTTATTTATCTTATATCAGTTATTCATAACCGCCTATACAATTTTACATGCGAGGCCAGGACTCCGGATTTGTGTATTATATTCCCTGTATTACAATTTACAAGACTAATTCAGTGGAAGGGCGAATCATTTGTTTAATATATACATAAATATTACTGTGCACTATTTATATGGTTGTGTAATAGTTTTAAAGTTTATTAATAGTTAATGTATGTTGCTTGCTGATGTATACTGACCAATATCAATGTAATTGCAGTTCACTCATTGATACAGCTGCATAAGAAGATGGCATTTAAACTGCCTTCGCTCACTGAACATTGAAGACCGAACTGGAAGTTTGAATAGTTGTGTTTCACGCACCCTGCCTTGTACAGTATATTTGTTCCGTTGATGTCGGTCTGACAGCTATTGGCTGTTTGACTCCCACCCCCAGTATTTACTAATCCTCACTAAACACTCCTGTGTATTATTGCCACTTCACCGTCGTAAACTGGCTTATACCATCGCTCATTTACTATTACATACTGTAAACATGTCAGAACAATGGATACCTCCTATTAATTCTATTGTTGAATATTCTGAGTTTGATATTTTAGAGACACTAATAGAACAGTATGATAATTTCATCATTAGTAGATGAAGTGAGGCTTCATGTATACAGTAAATGTACTGTATACATGTAAGTTTTATTTAATTTTTGGCTTATAGGTCAAGCGCCTTTATTAGGTGTAGTAAAATATAGGTCCTATAATCCTTTTAATTATCTTATTTATCTCGATTTTTTGGAAAGGAAACATGTTTTACAGTAACTCTGTTGTGTGAAAGCTTATTTTGAGATCTATATATTGTCTACATCCAACATAACTTTAGGATGTCACGTTTAGTAAAACGGTTTCAATTTTCAGCGAAGTGGTAAGAAATTGTGCCTTTTTGGAGTAGTTGGTGTTGTGTTATCAAGAGCTTTAGTTTATATTATCTGATGGATCATCTCTTGTAAAATACCTCGCCCTCACTTTGGAGAGGGAACAATTCAAATCCATCAGAACGGTCCTCAGGGAATGTCATTATACAAGGATTTGAAAATTCTCGGCCGTCCATAAGTTAAGAAGAAATTTGGACGCCTTCCATATACTGTGGAAAACTTGCGTTAAAAGCCCATATCTGCAAAGTTATGTGGCGTGCAAAATAAACTCTTTACACAGTTCTGAACATGACAGCCTACTCATGTTAATGTAGGCTACTATGTCAACTGGAATGTGCTATACCGAGAACTGGGAACAGCCGTAAATGGGGTGGCCTGACGCACTTTACCTTTGTGTAGTCTGTTGTTTGACATGGGGTTGACAAACAGCCTGTGGCGACATGTTCACTACCCCCCCCCCCCCCCACCACCAACACCATCTCATCACGCGGTGTATTATTACCTATCAAACAAACAGTGGCAAAGTACAAAGGATCAGGCCGGTCCAGCGGTCCAGGTTAGAAACTTATGCATTTATTTCTAGTTATTTTTTTACTACTGGATTTATTTTTGGTTAGCGCAAATGTACTTACATCCTCTAATTACTAAACACATTAATTGGGTTGGCAGGCCTGGGTCTATCTTGTTAACACGCCGCGCGCCGTCTGTAAAGCTCCTCAGTTTAAATTAATTTTAAGTGATTTATAAACTTTTGACCAGCTACAAGTTTTGAAATGCATGTTTTAATTTATAGAGAACATATTGATTCAACGCATTAATAGTGTACTGAAAGTAATACTTTTTCGTGAGTACTAAATGAATAGCTAACCTCCAACTAACAAGGTTAGACTTGCAACTCAACAAGACATTTTTGACGTAACTATGGAAGCCGCGCTTTATAGACCTATAATTAACTACTATCTATAACTAACGTAGTGGCAGAAACGATAGCGCTTGATGCTCTCACGTCAAGGTTCATAGGTGCGGTAACTCTCTGCCGGAGTATATTTTTGCAGTGGAGAATTACTATTTTTGTTGTGACAAATTCTTTTATTTAAAATCGTAAACTATTTAATATTGTTCTTTGTTGTTTGTTATTTTGTTATTAAGTTATTTTATCTGTTACTGTTCTGTTTTGTAGAAAGTTTGTCATTTATTTATTAATTATTATAATCAAAATCACTATTTAATTATATTATATTATATTTATCTAACTTTTAACCTTTTTAACTCTGCAACTTATATATATATATATTTTTTTTTAACTTTTATTGCTTTGGTACCTGTCAAATGTAGATTTCATTTGTTTAATTGACATTATGACACTTATTTATTAATTATTATAATCAAAATCACTATTTATTATATTTATATAATTTTTAATCTTTTTAATTCTGCAACTTTTATATATATTTTAAAATTTTATTGCTTTGTTACCTGTCAACTGTAGAATTTTAATTGTTTATTTAAAACTATGACACTATTAGTTGATCAATCAAAGAATGGTAAACCACTCATCTTGTACAATAAATACAAATTCAGAGAGAGCCATTGTCTGAAGAATGGTGACAGAGCTTGGCGATGCTGGGGGGAAAGTGTGGAGCTACGGTGAGGACTGATGCTCATGCAACGCTAATTGTATCATCTAGCGGTAAACACCATGGTCCCCACCCTGTTACCATGAGAACTTTGGCTGTTTTCTCCATCTAAGTGTGCTACAGTCGGATCTAGGCTCTCATCAGGGGCTTCAACATCGTTTGGTCAATCCAATGTGTCACCATCACCGCCGGTGAATGATGTTGGGTCACCCACATCTATCGCTTGCGCGCCGACACAGGTTGTCCCGATGACGCCTCCTGCCGTGTCACCCGTGTCGCGAGTCGGTACTTCAACTCCACTAGCTGATTCCGAGGATTGGACAACAGTTGAAAAGAGTGGCCGACCTGCTTGCCGAAAATAGCAAGTTAAAAGACAGTATACAGCAACTCAATGAACGTTATAAACATGTACTAGACCACTCAATTGAGTCAGATACTCGATTGATGCAGTTTACTGACCAGGTCTTCGTAGCAAGCACGATGCGGCGTGCCTCCGCGGCTGACTGCGGCGTGCAGTGCGATTCGCCTTCTCGCGCCTCCGCGGCTGACTGCGGCGTGCAGTGCGATTCGCCTTCTCGCGCCTCCGCGGCTGACTGCGGCGTGCAGTGCGATTCGCCTTCTCGCGCCCTCCGCGGCGACTGCGGCGTGCAGTGCGACCTGCCCTCCGAATGCAGAGACCAGCGGTGTGCTGATATCAGGGACCTCGTGGCCAGCCTGAGGACCACCATTGAAGTTCTTGAAGCCGAAATTCAATGCTTGAAAGAGGAGGGGAAGAAAAGTGCGAGCGAAAGAGAGCAGAAAGAACTATGGGAGGTGCATTGCAATAAAAAAAGACTTCCGAAAACCCCCAAAAACAAAAAACAATGTTCACCGAAAGTCTCCGCTACAGTCGCTCATCACAGTGGTGAACCGAGAAAGAAGAGAAGAGGCAATAATAAGCAAAGAATCTCTCTACCCTTCTCATCAATTATTATTGAAGGAGATAGCCATACACGTGGTTTTGACAGGTATTTTGCGTCGGATGGTGACCTGCGAGACCATGGTTGGAGGTGTCTGCAAAACCTGGAGCCAAGTTAATGGAGAAGCAACATCTGACGATTCACCCCCGGCCGGTGGCTGCTACGTCATCGTGGCTGGCACCAACGACGTTGCTTCGGGTCAGCAGTACAATATATACAGACATCTCGAGCGCCGCATCACGAGTAAACTGAGAACCTCAAGAGTTGTTGTCTCCACCCTGCCTCACAGACACGATCTGCCAGCCAGTCACAAAATCAACCAAGAGACTGTGCTGATTAACAACTACATCGAAGAATTGTGTGAAAGGCATCGTGGGGCAGAGGTTCTACAATTCAATAACATCGGGAGAGGCGCTTTTACACAACATGGGATGCATCTAAAGAGGAACACGAAGCATCTGCTGGCCCAGGAATTAATAGAGTGCCTGAGGAAAATGGACTCTACCGCTTCTCGAGAAGACGTCCCAAACCACCCGTCACAGCCAGAGGAGTTCAAAATAATGGGCGGAAGGACAGATCAAGCCCTTGAGTCTCCAACTGCACCACTATCGACTGCCTTGCAGCCACCAGCCGCATCTGAGCCCCGCACACTCTTGTATGAATCCTTTGCGGGAAGCAGTAAAATGCCGCTCACCGGTGCGACAAGTCGGCCCATCAAGCACCATCACACAGACACAACGGAGCAAAAAAACTGCTTTCCTCTAAAGTGTCAAAAAAAACAAAATAAAAATAACAGAATTGAGGTACAATAAGTTTCAGAAAACCAGACAAAAAACGACAAGCAAAACAAAATCAAATTCACAAAATTCCAAATTTAACTCGTGCAGTTTTCCGTCGTGCATCAAAATGCGCAGTCTGCCACCAATAAAGTTGATGAGCTAATGCTAATGGCAGAAGAGCTGCACCCCGACATATTTGTTGTTTCTGAACATGGCTTCACGGCTGAGACCGTTTCTATGTTCAGAATTGACAATTATGAATTGGCTTACAATTTTTCACCGAACAAATTTTAAAGGAGGTGGTGTGGCAATTTTTGTCAAATCACGATTGAAATTTCAACCCTTTAGGATGGATTACTGCTGTGATCTAGACTTTGAGGTGGGGGGAATTAAAATTGATACAAATTCCGCGGACAAAATTATAGTTGATTGGCTTTATATAAATCCCCAAATGGATGTAACGAAAAACTTTTTTGAAAAGTTTGAAACTTTACTAAATTTTCTCAATTCAAAATCGTTGAAGTTCATCATTACCGGTGACTTCAACATCGATGTGTTAGACCACACCAACCCTCTGACCCAGCGACTACGGGATATTCTCAGTTCTTTCGGCTTAATTTGGTCCGTGAACTCGCCAACTCGAGTGACCGCTTCGTCGAGTACAGCCATCGACAACGTCATTTACTAAACGTAATAGACTGTTCTGTTTCTGTCATAGATTGCGGCCATCTCAGACCACTAAGCACAGGAAGCCGTAATATTACACCATAACCCAAAATTTGAAACTCCGTCAATAAAAGAAAACGGGATCTAAAGCCGGCAAACATAGAGCTTTTTAAGAAGTTTCTAATGAAAACATCATGGGAATTTCTGGATCGCTTTGAGCGGGTGGAGGATGCCTTTAACGCGTTTTTCGACTGTTTAAACTCACTGCCTAAATTTGACTTGTCCATTCAAAAATTTTAAAGAACGTAATAAGAAAAAGAGTAATACCTGGATTACTCAGGGTATACTCGATTCAAGAGAAAGAATAAAATTTTATCATTCAATATATGTTAAATCTGAAAATGAGGATTTCAAACGCTTTTTTTTCGAAATTTCAAAAAGGATTACCGCAAAGCCATAAGAAACGCCAAGGCACGAGACGTTGAAAACCAACTAAAACAATCCGATAATCTTTCAAAAAGCGCCTGGAATATAATTAACCTAAACACAAAACAACAAAACACTTCAAAATTTTCAATTCCGAAACTTAAAAATTAATAATAAAATTATTGATGATCCATTAAAAGTGGCAATTGCGTTTAATGATTTCTTTTCAACTGTTGCTGGAACAGACAGTTCTTTGAATCAGAATATACCCTGCGGAGGGTTATTGACTAGATCGGCCTCGTCCATGTTTCCTTCGTCCTGTGAGTGAGGTGGAGGTGGCCCGTATCATGCAGGATCTCAAAACCTAAGAGGTCTTGTGACATTAATGGAATGTCTGTGTGGTTAATCAAAAAGTGCTTTAAGCATATTTTGACACCACTCACAAAATTAATCAATCTCTCGTTTTGCACAGGGTGTCTTTCCGTCCGTACTGAAGATATCCACTGTGACTCCAGTTTACAAAAAAGATGATCCTTGCTCCTCTAGCAACTATCGTCCAATTTCTATCCTCCCAGTTCTTAGCAAAGTTTTTGAGAAAGCTTTCCTCAATCAGCTTGAAAAATTCCATGACCGCTTCGAAATTCTCTGTCCTGAACAGTTCGGGTTTAGCAAAGACAAATCGACCATCGATGTCGTAACTGAACTTATTCATAATGTTGTCGATGGCCTGGAGAAAAGAGAACGTGTTATGAGCATATTTCTCGACCTCTCCAAAGCCTTTGACTGTGTGCATCATGCGACACTGCTGCACCAGTTATGGACTAGTGGTATTAGGGGTTTGCCGTACGATTGGCTCTCGTCGTATCTTAAAGATAGAGAACAATGCGTACGGATTGCGAATGCTCTGTCTAATAGGATCAAAATGCCCTATGGTGTCCCTCAGGGATCAATATTAGGGCCAGTTCTCTTCCTTATTTATGTCAACAAGTTGAATACATCAATCCAGAATGGAAAGGTGATTCAATATGCTGATGACACGACTCTCTGTATTAAATCGAAATATAAAACTGATCTTGAAGTGAAATCATTTATCGATTTAAATTCATGCATCGAACATTTCTCAAGACTCAATCTGAAAACAAACAGCTCAAAATCAAACTCAATAAATTTTTTGCCTTTGGCATCGACAAGAACAGGAGTATCGTCCCGCAGTAATGATGGACGATGTTCTCTTGGAAGAGGCCGAATCCGTTAAGTTCCTTGGAATGTACCTTGATCGAGGACTGACATGGGACTTTCACATTGACAGCATCTGCTCCAAGGGTTGCTTCTGGCATTTATGTTTTGCGTAACCTTGCAAAATTCTGTTCTATTGATGTATTAAAAAACTGCCTACTTTGGCCTGATACATCCATATTTGTCTTACGGCTTAAGATTGTGGGGCAGCTGTTCTAAATACAAATTCGAAAGAGTATTTAGAGCTCAAAGAAAGCTATCAGAATTATTTACAAATTGAATTTCAGAGAGTCGTGCAAAGATGCCTTCAGAGAGCTTGGATTGTTAACTTTACCCTGTCTCTATATTCTCGACGTCGTTCTATACTGTCGACTTAAAAAATGCGAGTTGATCCAAGGCAGTGACGTCCACCAATACGAGACAAGAGGCAGGGACAACTTTCGGATTGTTCAACATAGAACGAGTGCATTTGAACACTTGGCCGTCCCAAGTTGGTGTGAAACTGATAAACAAGCTGCCTGAGGGAATAAAACATCTCATTGATTCTAAACTATTCAAATCTCGATTAAAACACCTCCTGGTGTCAAAGACGTTTTACTCCGTTGAAGAGTTCATGTTGAGTTTGCTGGGATTAAAATTATTGAAAACTATTGGAAAACACGAATAAAAAATAAACCCCCAGTTCTGTTATACAATTAAATAGCAATAACTTGCAATGGAACTGTATATTATTATGAATGTACTTGACGCATGCATGCAATGTAATAATTGTTTGACGCAATAAAGGTTATTATTATTATTATTATTATTAATTAACCCACGAAAAAAATGTATATTTATGTATCAGTAACATATTACATTCTATTTCATATTAACTATACGAACAACTTAAACATTACTTTTTTTAATGTACAGGGTGAATCAGCTAAATCGTCCGGGACGTACATTAGGAGACCTGTTACAGCAATAACAAAGCTCTAAAATTCAAAATAATTCCGTCGAATTAAGTCCTAGGACATCTTGAGACCTATTTCCTGAAAGAAGAGGATTTAGCAAATGTTGCAGAATTGTAGAAAAAGTTCATATTTTAATATGTAGAAAAGTGTTTGGGATTGTGTATGATATTTATTACTGTACTATGTAAGATATTTACTGCATAAGAAATTATTACCGTACCTTAATAACTCATCCGCAAAAAAAAACAAATAAAAAATCAACACCCTCATTCAATTAACACTGGTATGCCCCAGAGAAATTGATATCATGAGTCAAATAGAACATTCGCCCATCTAGTTCTACTTGGATTGCTTCTGGGTATCAATCTAGTTCTACTTGGATTGCTTCTGGGTATCAATCTAGTTCTACTTGGATTGCTTCTGGGTATCAATCTAGTTCTACTTGGATTGCTTCTGGGTATCAATCTAGTTCTACTTGGATTGCTTCTGGGTATCAATCTAGTTCTACTTGGATTGCTTCTGGGTATCAATTAGTTACCAGAAGAGCTTTACTGTAAGCTAGGTGTCTCTGATGTTGAAACGGTGCAAACTTTAGTTAGTTCAGACAGTTCGCTCTTATACCTCTAGAGCGAAGACTCTGCTTTTAGTAGCAGCTACGTACAATGCCAGGGACAAGCAATGAATTGTCTTGAACAAATCATTCCAGAAGAAGAACGAGCTGCAAACATATTCATTTTGACACCAAATTAATTTTGACCATTTGTTATAACAATAAAATGACAGAATGGGGCAATAATTTAGGTGAAGTGCAGTTAGCAGTAGATGCAAGTATAGGTGAAGCCACTAAACCTAAACTGTTAATTGTGTTGGTGTACGAATGAAATTTGAACAGTAAATTAAATTATAAAAAAACAAGGAAATATGCAGATGTTCTGTTTAATTTAAAGAACAAAGCAAACCATAATGCAAAGCGAAATTTTTATAATATATGGATTTAGAAAAAACTAGATATTAAATATGATGGGCATTATAAAATTATTGCAATCATTCCTGGTGTGAACTTTGTTATACAAAGTTTGACAATAAGACTGTTTTAAAACAGGCCCTTTTCTGATTTAAAACCAGCAACAACATGAAATTAAATTTACAATCCAATATTGAATAAGTATTAATGGTTGTAATGTATAACATTTAAGTTTGGTTGCAGAGTGTCCACTACTCTGCTAATTGCAGAGTGTCATGGCCTTCTTTGTAGAGAACTTAAGATGAAAATACATCTTACAATATCGTACTTTGCCAATAAATATTTACAAGGATACGGACTGTAAAAAAAAGTTGCAAACACGTCCTTAAGGTTGAATGGAGGGATAGAGGGCAATAGTGATAAGGGGAGACGAACTTTTGGCCAGACACTTGTCTATGTGGAAGTAGTGGATGGGAAAAAATGAACTTTATAATAGATTTTCCTATAAAAACCACACACTGACTGGACTAAGTGTTCACAGTAACCATCTTGCCTGGCTAGCCCTCATTTAACCAAGGGTAGTCCGATCTATGCCTTTTTTATACCCTGCTCAATACATTGAGTGTACAGTGAGTTATCAAAAGCACCCTCTATATCCAAGAATGCACAAAGACCTATTTCCTCATCTTCCAATGACTTCCTCAGCCTTGGAGAGTGGATTATCGATTGATAGGTATTCTTTTCTGCATGTAAAGGTGAGATGGCAAAACCGTTGCCTCTCAACAATCTTTTCGGTAGTTTTTATGGAACTATTTAAGCACATGGGGTGAAATGATTAAGGCTCAGGGTTTAGATCGTGTTCCAGACTTAGGAATCGCTCCCATCCCTTTTGAGGGCTTTCTACAGAAGTCCCTCCACGTCTATTTAGGCTTACAGATTTTTTTTATTAGATATTGAGTCAAAGCATTTCTACATTAATCTCACTCACCCAGCCTCTTGGCTGGATTAAAGAACGTTATAACTTTTGTTTTCAAAGCCTTGTGCTTTACTGTGTTAAGGTATAATTCCCTTTGCCATTTGTTGCTTCAGAGGGCACCTTCTATTAGAGGCTTTCAGGATATCACTATGAAGGCTATCAACCCTTTGTTCAAGATGGTCTGTAGCCCAAATACCCAAATCCTGATGTCCGTAACTTGTCTATATAGCTTGATAGTACAACACCCAATCGGTAAAGTTGTGGAATTCTACTCACCATCACACTAGGCTCTCTCGTTTCAATGAAATCAGAGATTCTTTATCGATAATCTTTAAGATTACAAGTAGTGCCAATTAAAATAAGATGCACATAGTTATTAGTTAAGTCTTATTATAAAAAGTATGAGTGGTCTTGATTGAGTTGCCTCCAAGAGTAGAATTCCTCTATTGTATAGATGGTTCTCTGCAGTAGCCAGTTCTTCATTACTGTCTTCATTTTCTTGAGATTATCTTGATTTCTTCTGGCAGAGCATTAAAGAGTTTCTTCCCAGCGTAGGTAGGTTTTTCTCAAATAAGGCTGTTTTGTGAAGAGGTAGTGGGAAGTCTTGACCATGTCTTGTATTATGCTCATGGAGGTCACCATTTCGAGGAAGGTCTCTTGTTAGGCAATACAATATTGTTTCTATTATGTAAAGGGATGTTACCGTAAGTATTTTCAATTATTTAAACGTTGCCTTACAACTTTCTCTAGGTCCTAGGTTGTCCATTAAACGTATTGATTTTTATTTATTTTAAGGACTTTTGAAAGTCTTTGAATTTTTTTGTGCTTCCCCATGCTGCTATTCCATACCTAAGATGACTTTCAAATAGCGCATAGTACGCTATTTTAGTGGATTCAAGGTTCCTAGTTGCATGGGTTCGTTGTAAGGCATATAGAGATGAATTTATTTTTAGGCATAAATTGTCAATGTGATTTGTCCAAGTTAAATTATTATTTATTGTTATTCCTAAATAATTCATGTCTTCTGCTTCTTGGAGGTCAGGGAGTTCGGACTCATAGTTTTTATTAGTTCCTATAGTGATTTGCTTAGTCTTGGAGCTGTTTAATACTAGATCATTGTATCTGCAATATTGTTGGGCCATATTAAATGAGATATAGGAGTTTATTTCCAGCTGTTCAACATTCTTTTGGGCAGATAGCAGAACAGTATCGTCTGCATATATAACAGAATTTGTGTAGTTTTCCATGAAAGTTTGCAAGTCATTTGTGAATGAAATATATAGGATTGGCCCTAAGACAGAGCCTTGGGGAACATCTCGAGTCACTGGTAGCCTTCCAGACAATTGTTTCTCCATTTCTTCTCTGTTTGACCTCCATAACTTGGTATCTTTCACTCAAGTAACTCTCAAACCATTCCAGAGCTGACTGTTGAATGCCAAGAGATTGTAGTTTGGCTAGGATTAGGTTTTGGCCAAAACACTTGAAGGCTTTACTCAGGTCTAGAAAGATACTGGTGATGGTGTTGCTTTCTTCTAGGTTGTCTATAATAAATTCAACAAGGTCCATTATTGCAGATAATGTAAATCTTCCTTTTATGAAACCATGTTGTTTATTTGACAGGAGATTATTGGCTTGCAGGTGAGTGAGAAGTCTAGATAGAAATTTCTATTACTTTAGTACAGCTGGTAGTAGTGAGATGGGACGGTAGTTTGTGTCTTCGTCTTTATTTCCTTGTTTATATTTAGGATATATTTCAGCCAGTTTAAGGTTTTTCGGGAATCTGCCTTGCATAAAGGATAGGTTAGTGTTCAAGTGTAAGAGTTCAGCCTCGCTAAATGTTATGATTTTGGAAGACATTTCGTCCAACCCAGAGGAGGTTTTACTTGCTAGTGAGTGGATTGTTTGTTTAATCTCCTTCACTGTGGTAGGAGTCATCTCTGTTATTATGGTTTCTATGTTGCAAAGTGTAAAGTCAAACAGTACATGATTGTGATCAGAAAAATATGTCTCTCAATATGCATCCCATTTGTGAATCAGGTTGTTAAAGGGGCTGGAGTAAAGTCTGAACTTCCTCCCGAGTTGCATTTTGAGAGGCTGCATTGCTCTTATCAGCTAGCTTGATGTTTTTATATATTTGTAAATATATTCTTCCCTATGGTTGATGTACAAACCATGCAAAGAAATCACATCCGATAAGGTAAGGTTTCTCAGTCACCTCATAGTATTGAATGAGATTGCTTGCCTTAACAGGAGGCGCTTCATAACCTGGAAGATAGGTTGAGATTCAAGATTTCCCTCTGGTATCTGCAGTCCTAGAAGGACTCCAGGCAGATTTTTAGACTTGACAGCTGAAATAGACAAGAAACTGGAGCTGTTAGGTAGCAGCATTCATGCGCTAGGGTTTAGCCTACTGTCTACTGTACTATATATCCCTACAGGCTCACAGATCCTGGAGGAAAGCCACTGACAAAGAACTTCAAACAATACTCTAGCACATAATAATCAAGACAGCTTTGGAATGCAGGAGGATTTCCTGAATAAGTCAGTAGAGGAACTTTGGATTTTCCCTCTACTTTTTGGGCCCTCTGGTTCTATGTGGACAGTTTGTGCGCCAGTCAGTCTAGCTCACAATGATTGTGTCCAGGGAAGCCAGGCACTGAACCAGCTTGCCTTCCTCTTCCCGCCTTCTGGATTCCCCCTCTACAGGCCACAGAAACAGTGATGGTGACAGAAGGATGGATCAGAGGGAAGTAGGAGGGCAGAAGGTAGTAAACAAGGCAACAAAGCATCATCTACAGATTTCTCATGAGATGGGTTGTCATTGAAATTTGAGGGGACTGTGGAAGGCGATGAGACACTCTTCCCCTCTGGGGTTGTGTGATACGATATTTGATGGGGATATGTTTCCATCACTGAGTCAGAGACGCAAGACATGCATTTTCTGCCTCTGTTGCCTCAAAGATTTTGTAAGTAGAAAGATCAGTAGATGCCCTGTAAGCTTTCTCAAACAGAGACGGAGGTGGTGAAACACACTCGGCAGTTGATGTTTTCAGAAAAACACAACTCTTTAGGTTATACTTGTTAAATTCCATGAGAGTCTCACAAAGAGCTAGGAAATTATATGCCGCCCGAATCAGAGCTCCGCTTGTTGCAGAACGGATATTTTAGAATTGGAAGTCGCCTAAAAGCCAGAGTATGCATATTTGTGATAATGTATACCCCCTTGATTATTCAGCCTTTGGTATATACTGTTCCACCAATAATATAACTTTTTTAATAGAATAGAACTGGATAAGAAAAAACAAGCCAATCTGTCCAGCTCAGTCTGACCAAAATTTTATTGAAGATACCAGGCAGTTGCACGAAGATCCCCACACTGTTCAACCAAAAAGACATAATACAACAATGCATGTGAAAGCATGCAAGGAATTTTCGTGCGATTGTGATGTTTATGGCTAAAATTAATTGTTTATTTTATTATGTGTTGTGTGTTGTTTATGTCCCATCTGAGTAACCGTTGCAATTGTTATCAGTACCATTGATCTTGTACTGTGCCAACTCTCCTCCTTATTCTATTTCATAAGATCCTCTCACAGACCAGTGGCTCACGAGGATTAAGAGGATTGGCCTCTCCTTAAAAATATGCGGACAAGTATGTGTGCCTACGCTACATTCACACCAGCACAGGGCCAAACAGCAACATTGCTCCTTTCAAACTTTAAGTAGTTCAATAGATTCATAGTAAATATTAGTGAAAAATATAAAAAATAGTCATTTATTAATCTTGATGTTATGTACCAGGAATTGTTATGCTCAGCCCAGAATTGGATATTCAGACTGAGTTATTACGTTATTCCAGAATGTTCCCAACATTTGCATAGAGTTACTACAGCTCCTAGACATCTATTGGGTTCCCTGATGTAAGTGATGTCAGTCTTCTTTTACTGTGTTAGGCTCTACTAACAGGACAGGTGTTTATATACATCTACACATATATAAACACTTCTGAAAATCTGAAAATATTTACTACATAAAGTATACGAAAAACACTTTTTAAAATACTAATTCGAATTAAGATTTTGTTTCAAGGCCATCTATGTATTATTTAATGTAAGAATTATTTTATTTTGTTCCGTACAATTATAGTATGAAGTAAAAATAAACACAAAATTACATTTTTATCATACTGCACACATAATAGCATTTGATATTTAAGTTGGTCCACAAAGTGATTATTTTTCTTATTACCTTAAAACAAAGATTTAAAAAACCAACTGGTGCACCGTTCAATTTCTTCAGTGCACTCACGTCAAGCTTTGTTATTGTTTCAGTAGAAGTAGTAGACGCAAAAAACATGTCTTTTACGCATAAACTTGACAGCATTACTACATAGAGTTATTGGGTAATAAAAATTAAATAAAATGTAAGTTTTCATTTTGATTCTTGTATGATAAACCATTGTTCACCACATGGAGCAAAAGTGTTCTCGGCTTTGCCTTGTGTGTAAAACACAATTGGGCATCAAAAACAACCACTTTATTTTGTCATAAAAACTTCTATTTTAGGTTTTTTTAAATGTCAGGATGGAATAATAACTTTTCTAAAAATGCCAAACACTAATATTTACATATAAAAAAGTGTAAAAAGTTACATTATGTACACTACTTGAAGCTGTTACAGACTTGAATCCTGGAATCTGAAGTCCACGTCCATCTGAAGAGATCCAAAAAAGTCAGTGACGAAGAAGTTCAAAACAAACTCTTAGCACCATTTCGATAACAGAGACACCTAGACTGCAAAATCAAGTGCAATCTAGGTGAAGAGGCATTCTCATTATCTCATCAGGTGCACGTTATGTGTGGATGTACACAAGTGTTATCAGAAAGTTCCCGGACTAGGTCTGCTAATTTTTGTTTTCTTACCTGGGCTATTATTGCTTGTATCCCCTTTGAAATAATCTCCATTTCATTATACAACAAACCCAGAGTATTACCCATGGCTGAAAAGTGCCAAAAAACAGCTTTTCTGAAAAGCTGTCGAGAACATCCTGCTTTTTTAGTACATCTTCAACACTGTAAAAATGGTGACCTTTCATATGCATTTTCATTTTTGAGGAGAGAAAAGTCACAAGAACTAAATCTGAAAAATACCCAGCAGGGATCACTTCTGGCTGGTTTATACCTACCAGTTGAATCTACCCCTAGGCACAGCAAAAACCAACATGTCACTTAAATCTGGACAACCTTATGGATGTCCAGAAGCGGCACATCACTAACCGCAAATGTCGAGATTCTGGGGTTCATGGGCAATTCGATAGGTCTAGTCTACTGTGGAAGATGACTGTTGGAGTTGGTGGGGTTTGTTCCCTTACCTCAGAGGCTCTTGTTAACCTCAACAAGGGTGTGCCACCCCCCGCCTACTTTGACTGGAGAGGCTGGTTCAGAGCTGGCCTCCCCTTCTTCCGGGATGACTTTGAGATGTAGTGCCCTAATTCTTCCTCATGGATCTCGATAGGAGGCGGCCCCTACTACCTAACCTTACCCATCCTGAATATCCTATCACTCCGGAAGCAGCGCAAAGGTTCTTACAGGACTAAGTGCAATCTATAAGCTTCTTGTCCTAAGAGAACAAAAAAAAATAAAAAATCTGACAAATAGGCAGGATGTGGAACGGTAGCTAAGTTGTTTTTGGCCAAAAACTGAGTTGTTTCCATGGAAGCGTAAGCAGGAGCATTGTCATGATGCAACAGCCAGTTTTTTACTTTCCACAAATCAGGCCTTTTTTGGTACACATTTTCCCTGAAACGCCTCAAAAGTCACAATAAGAATCACTGTTACAGTTCACTGTAACACCAGGTGGCACCAACTCACAATGGACAGTGCCTTTAATGTCAAAAAAACCACAAATGCACTTCTCACTTGTCTTGCTTTATTTTGGTGTAGGTGATTGTAGACTTTTCCACACTGATGACTGCTGTTTTGTTTCTGGATCATAACAGTAAAACCGACATTCATCACCAGTTATGATCCGGTTTGTATGTGGGGTCACTTTCAGATGTCTCTGAGTTCACTGCATATATCAAAACGTGGTTTCTGATACAGTCAAAAGACAAGCCACAAGTTTTGTGGCAACTCAATGCATGCCTAGATTTTCAGTTAAAAGTTTGTACAGCTTCCATAGCCAAATCCAACGCTACTAAAAAAAATAAAAATTACCAAACAAATTAAGTGCCTATGGCAGGTTAGGAATGGAAAAGTACGTGCCATTGCATTATCGCCGGTTGGTCCTCAACTGTTCTACTTTAGCGTTGAATAACAAAGCCTGTTCCTGAAAGGGTTAATCGCTCATAAAAATACAACTGGAATAGCTTTGCAATCAAAAACCATTTTAGTTGGGTGACAAGTTTACTTAATAATCTGACAAGTGACATGGTTAAGTTGCTCCTTGCAAAAGATAATTTTAATAGATAAGTTTAAAGGATCACCTGTTCACTGCTGAATTTATATTTTATTATCTGTCAGCCATTTAGGACTGTATGGTTTCACAAGAAGATCTCTATATGTCTATCTGCTAAGTGTCATTACATCAGATATAACAATATTTTGCAGGACTGACCACGTACAGAGCCCCAAAGAATTTGGTTTTCCGACTTCAATTGATTGTATTGGTAATTATAGTAGTATTAATTTTAAATCTTAAATCTAATACACAATTTTTTGCTGCGTTCAGGAAAAATCCAACAATACAGGTTTCATGAAGTAAATTTGACTTCCTGTTGTAAAGACAAGTTCCTGAGATCATAATGTTTCTTTAGCTTGATCATCCAAAAACAAGATTATTTTACCATAGATATGGTTATAAAAGTTAATTTTCAATCAATCGTATCTTACGAATAAAATAGATAATATTAAATAATAACAAACAGGGGGTAAGAAATAAAACACTATATATTAAGTACATATTACAATACAAGTTAAACAAAAAACTTAATCAGGCTTACTAAACCTAGAGGTTAAGGGGTGGGGGGCGTACAGGTCCTATATTGCCCAATTTAAAAAGCCGAAATTTACACTTTACACCAACTGAAAAAAAACTGATGTAACAAATCTCGTCAAAGTTCCAAAGATAAGGGATAAAAGAAATACATCACCAACACGATCAAGGTGGGAACGTAGAAAAAGGGACATGTTACTCCAGCATAAAATTTGTGTGTTAAAAGCCCGATGAGGTTGGTACAGCCATCTACATTTACAAAGTGTTGAGCACAAACCATTGTACCCCAACTTAAAATAAAAGCCATGAAACAAATCTCGTCAGAGTTCCAAAGACGAGAGATAAAAAAAAATACATCACCAAAACGATCAAGGAGAGAACGTAGAAAAAGGAAATCTCTGTAGAATTCCAAAGTTGTATTTAATATAGAGAGACAATGTAGTCCTCCTTGATTGGCTAAAAAGTTGTCATTTGCTAAAAAAAAGGCAATGTTGAAAGAACTACACCCTAATACTACTGTCTTCAGCAAGGCCACGTCCATCATGTACTCAGATCAGACGCCTGATCAATCAATCAATCAATCAAATAAATTTATTTTCAAAAACAAATTTCCAACATAACACACACTTTTTCACAAACATTTAAAAAATGTTTACAAGCCTGACTAATATTTATTTAACCTGTATTGTAGTATTAGTTTTTTATTGTATACTATATAATACAAAAAATCTTATTTACATCTGATGTTATTGTCAATTCACATAAACATTAAATTATAAAATATACAAACTGGCACTGATGACTAGAACGGAAGACCGATGATGGTGGCTCATGGCTCCCTGGCCTTCACTCTCTGTGGCTCCAGGTATATTGGGGTTATGTTGTTGGGTTTGTACTTTCTGTAACCAGAAAAATAAGATAATTAACTGTAAATCAATAAGTAAAGGCAAAAATATATATCGTTTTAATGATTGATAAAGGGTGACTATTTAACAAACATAAATTACAAGTCATTCTAAGAATCCGATGAGATGTAATTAACACCATAGAAAAAGAAAAAGGTAACTTGAAAATTCCAAAACATCACTTTCTCATCATTTATTACCGAGCTAGTGTGGCTTAGTCATCATTTTATTACTCCAAACAATACCAGGTTTTTGGCGTGGTTGCAATGCCAGGTTTAACTTTATAATCATGCAGCATTTCTGTATTTAATATATCTTTATATTGGTAGTTTCACACTAATAAGAATAATAATAATAATATAGATGTAAGTAGATATAAATATGGGGTTTCTAGACCACTTTTGGGTGCAGCAGAAATTCTATGTAAAAT
Source organism: Homalodisca vitripennis (assembly GCF_021130785.1). Classification (NCBI taxonomy): domain Eukaryota; kingdom Metazoa; phylum Arthropoda; class Insecta; order Hemiptera; family Cicadellidae; genus Homalodisca; species Homalodisca vitripennis. The sequence goes on from NC_060215.1 coordinate 144,385,750, forward strand.
ACTGTTCAATGTACCATAAATGAATCTGTAAATCAATAGCTGTTTGCTTCTAATTTCTTCAGCTGTTTTAATGAAAGTCTTCGAAAGCTTAATGAAAATCTTTATTCTACAAAGTTAATTGTAACACATTCTTTATCTTTTATTGTCTTCTTTCCAGTAACAATAAAGTGTAATTTATCATTTTTATTCAATTCTTTAATCTTTTTTTCATCTAAGTGATTTAAAAATCAATTAGGCAAATGTACTTTGAATTCTTCCAATTCTGCAATGATTGTAAACCTGAATTTATCTTTAATTTTCTCCAATTTCAAAATTCTATATTTCTTATTTTCTTCCAATTCCATTAATTTCTTATATTCTTTGAACTTTAAATCACCAACCTCATTTAATTCCTTTAGTAGCTCCATTTATAAATTAAAAATTTCTTAACTAAGAATATGAAAAGTATCTTTATTTAGTAAAATATCTTTTTATAAGAAACATTATCAACTTCTAAGCTAAAACTCAACATTCTACTTCAAAAAAAAAAACGTGTTTTGGGGGGCAAAATCACGGTTTTTTTAATGTACAGTTCTAGTACTACCGTTTTTTTTTTTTTTTTTTTTTTTTTTTATCCTGAAAAATCTACTGAATTATCTCTAATTATTGTGAATTTTTAGCTTAAAAGATGATAATTTTTCTTAAATAAAAAGATATTTTACTAAATAGAGATACTTTTCAAATTCTTAGTTAAGAAATTCTTCCTTTATAAATGGAGTGAAGTAAAATAACATGTCCATACTGCAAAAAAGAAATTTTCAAACAACACTATACAAGACATAATAATTCGAAAAATCATCTAAAAAACAAAAAAATTTATGAGAAAGAACTGAATTTTTTAAGACAATGAATGGACTATAGAGAATCAAATTGATGATCACCAAAACATGTATAACATAGAAAAATTACGAAGAATTAAAGAGAAATTTCAAGTTGAAAAGAAAATTTTGGATCTATTTAATGATTAAAAATTCATTCAATCGCTGAAAAACTATCCATTGAAACAAACGATAAAACTAAGTCTGAAATGATCGAAGAAATAGGCGAAACTCTTAACGAAAAACCTGAAAATATTATTGATGTTGAAGTTTTATCCTCTATACATGGTCTATTTAAGCAATACATTTTAACAAATTTGAACGATAATTTCATGCCAATTTAAAAATATCTATCAATTATGAGGCCCGAAATTAAAGGTTTAATCGAAAAATTTCACGAAAATGTTAAAAATATGAAAGGTTATTTACCTTTAGAATGTGAATACGAAAGAACTTTAGTGAACGGTGAAACACAAACATGTCCTATGTATTTTACTATAAAAGCTGACGAAATCTTTGACGTAAACGATTTTATTGCTAAACAATTTAATCAATTATCACATCGAGAACAAACGAATCATCCAAATAGAGGTTCTGGATGGACATTTAAAAGTTGTAAACAATTAGTTTTGAGCCTTAACAAACACGAAATGATGAATGCTGGATCATATATCGATTTACCACAAGAGATAAAGGTAAAAAAAACTTGTGTAAATATTAAAAATAAAGATGACTTTTGCTTTATTTACTCTATCCGATGTGCTATTGAAAAACTCGAGACTCATATTGACAGAGCAAAACAATATGAAAAATTTGTAAATGACGAGATATTTTCGGGCTTTGAGTATCCAATGTCTTTAAAAGATATACAACTATTTGAAAAACAAAGCCACAATTCCAAGTACAAATATCCAAAAATGTCTATAAATATCTATACTTATGACGAGAAACTACATATTGTTCCATTACAAATTTCCGAAGTTTATGATGCCAAGTTAGAAATCGATTTATTGTATGTTGAACAAGATGAAAAATCTCATTATGTTTTGATAACAGATTTAAATAGATTAGTTAGTTCTCAGTTATCTAAACATAAAGAAAGAAAATTTTTGTGTAGAAGATGTTTAAGCCATTTCTACAAATGGGGAGATTTAACAGATCATTTAGAAATTTGTAAGAATCATGAGGTTTGCAAACCAGTTATGCCGTTTCCTGGTCAAACAACATCATTTACTAATTATCAAAAGAAGTTTAGCCATCCGTACGTTATTTATATGGATTTTGAAAGCATATTAGAAAAAATTCCGACATGCAAGAACAATCCGCAAAGATCAACTACAACCAAGATTCAGAAACACATTCCTTATGGTTTTACTCTATATTTAGTGTCGAATGTGACCAATCGCATGTACAAACCGATATGTTATCGAGCCAAAAATGAAGATTTGCCAAATTTTCCAACAAAATTGTTTGAAGAGCTCAATAAATTATCGAAGTACATAGCTAAAAAATATAATTCAAAGAACATGAAGCCTATGAAATTAACTGAAGAACAAGAAATTTCATATAAAAATTCCAACATATGCCATATTTGTGAAACGGAAGGTTTCGATGATGAAAAAAGATTAAAAGTAAGAGATCACTGTCATTTAACAGGAAAATTTAGAGGAGCAGCTCATTCATCTTGCAATTTAAATTTGAAATTTCCTCAAAATATTCCAGTTTTCTGTCACAATATGTCAAATTACGATACTCATTTTTACATAAAAGTCTTGGCTAAACAATATGGAAATGTTGATTTGATCGCAAACACCGATGAACGATATATAAATTATTCAGTAAATTCAAGATATGGATATGAATTCGAAGGTGATAAACCAAGAAAATTTATAAAATTCTCTTTTTCGGATACGTTCAGATTCATGGCGTCATCTATTGAAAAATTAGCTAAAAATTTAAAGAAAGAAGGAAGACTTCAAGCATCAAATCATTTTATACAGGATGGAAGAATATTGAATGAAATTATAGAAAGACAGCCAAATGACGAAGACGAGATTTTTAAAATATTGTCTGGAAAAGGCATATTTCATTATGAATTTATCGATAGTATTGAAAAACTTAATTACACAGAAGAGCTGAAAATTGAAGATTTCTATTCACTTTTGACAGATGAGAGCATACAGTATCTGTGAAAGATTATCAATATTACTTGAACGTTTGGAAGACATTAAAACAAAAAAATCTACGAAATTACTCTGATTTATATAACATCCAAGATGTTTTATTGCTCGCTGATATATTTGAAAATTTCAGAAATATTTGCTTAAATTGCTATAAACTTGATCCGGCACATTATCTGGCTGCTCCAAGTCTCGCATGGGACGCTATGCTAATATTAACAAAAATCGAGCTTCAACTAATACACGATTATAATATGTATTTGATGATTGAAAAAGGCATTCGTGGAGGCATTTCTCAATGTATTACACGATATGTGAAAGCATATAACAAATATTTGAAAGACTTCGATAAGACAAAGCCCGAAAACTATCTGTTGTACGTCAATGCCAATAATCTTTATGGTTGGGCATTATCACAAAATTTACCATATTGCGATATTAAGTGGATGGATCCGAAAACATACACAAAAGAACAATGGCAAGAAACAATTTTAGAACTCACTGGAGAAGAAGATTATGGCTATATTCTCGAAGTTGATCTAGGATATCCAACGAATTTACATGAAAATCACAAGGATTTTGCCTCTTGCTCCTGAACATTTTAACAAGAAACTTTGCACAACTTTACTGGATAAAACTGAATACGTTGTTCATTCAAGAAATTTGAAATTCTATCTAGAACAAGGTATGGTGTTAAAACATGTGAATAGAGTTATTGCATTTGATCAGAAGCCTTTTATGAAAGAATACACTGATTTAAATACAAATATGCGAACTAAAGCTACAAGTGACTTTGAGAAGGACTTTTACAAGCTGATGAACAACTCAGTTTTTGGAAAAAGTATGGAAAATGTACGAAATAGATGCGATATTAAACTTGGAAATGAAGAATTTTCAATGAAACAAGCTAAGAAAACAAATTTCAAATGCTTTAATATCTTTGACGACAACTGTATAACGAGTCATATGTACAAATAGAAAGAAAAAAAATTTAACAAACCGATCTACGTAGGTTTTTCAGTTTCTTGTACTCTTGCATGCCTACACCATCTAGCGGCAAAGCAGTGAACTATGTACTATTATTTATTTTGCCGTTTTTGATGCTAGGCGAATCGTTACCCATCACAGATCAAAATTAAACTTGACATTGTTGCTTGATGGATCAACATGTCAATATGTTGCTTTTTTAGCCAGTGAGGTATTAACCCAGCAAAAGCTGTTAAGGGGTTAAAAATAGTTCTTCAGAATTTTCAAATTGTCTAAATTACAACTCGAAACTGGCAAACATCAAATCAATAATTTTTTTCAAAATTATTTGTTGTATGTTATCTAAAGCCCCTATCATACTCACTGAACCACTAAACATAAAAGTTAAACCATAAGCTGCTATAAAAACTCGCCAAACCCATTGCACAACATTGTTTGTTGACTGTACAAAATGAACATTGACCATTGAGGTTAAGTGGTAGAGAGGACGTCACCTCTCAATAAGATAATTTTGCAGTTCATTTCACGATATTTTGATTATAGTTCCATAGCTGGCCAATAGAGTGCAGTGCTCAAACAGTTCTACGATGGAGTTCTTGTCCAAGGAACACTGACAACATCACTAGATCACCAGCTTACAGCTTTCAAGCATTAACAATTATAAACATATTAACAGAAATGAGTCAGATAACATTAATAAGAGTTCACTGATGGCCATGACAGCTAAAATGTCCTATATCCATGACTCACTAAGTGGATGTAAATAATATAAAATTCTTCAATAAATCTTTGAGGGACAAATGGAGAAAATATTAGACCTTATTAATATTAATTTTACCCCATATTAAAACAAAATTGTTTTCATTCAATACAGAAAAATTAAAAAGAAGTAAAAAGTCCATGGACAAGAAGATGCCTCAGCCAAAGAGCCATCCAAAAGCACCTAAAGAACAGGCATGTAGTTGGAGCATGTATTTATTTATTTGTGTTGTATTGTAATCTTAATCTTGACAACCTGTACAACTTTTAATAAATTTGACATGATTTGACAATGTGCAGCGCTCCCAAAACCAGTTGAAAACCAAAACTCAAAAAAATTTAATTGAAGACGGAAAGGTATGTAACCTTAGGGGAGACCTTAGAACTACTTCTGGAGACACACTTCCCGGGGGGTCACCTAACTCGAAATTGAGGATACATATTCTCCAATCAGGGGGGGATCCAGTCGGGAGGTGGCAAAAGCCAGACAGCAGTCTAACTGACTATTCACACATGAAAGAATTAAATGGGCTATAAGATCGTTTAAGCCATTTAAATCTCCTGGGGCGGATGGAGTTTTTCCAGCCCTTCTTCAAGAGGGGCTGGATATACTATTAAATACTCTTAGCATTCTGTTTAGAAGCAGTTTCGCCTTAGGTTACATACCAAAGAACTGGAGGATAGCACTAGTGGTGTTTTTGCGGAAGAACGACAGGGATCCAACAAAACCCAGTTCGTACAGACCCATAACCCTAACCTCCTTCATGGTGAAAACTATGGAAAAAAATAATAAATAGACACATAAGGGACGTCATATTACTGGAACACCCACTTAGTCCCACACAACACGCCTACATAGAAGGAAAATCAACCACCACTGCTCTCCACAGTTTAGTGAGAGAGGTGGAGAATACCTTCGAAAAAAAGGAAGCCCTAGTCAGCGTCTTTATGTACATTGAAGGAGCTTTCGACCGAGTAGCATATCAATCCATGGAGACTGCGATGGAACGTTTTGGAGTTTTCCCAGATGCAGTCAAATGGATAATAGCCCTCCTAAAAAGCAGACAGGTGAAAGCTAAGTACGGAGACGAAATCTGCCGCGATCACGGCCCAAAGAGGCTGCCCCCAGGGGGAGTCTTGTCTCCTCTCCTGTGGGCGATGGTAGTGGATGATCTCCTAAGCAAAGCAGAGAAGAAGGGAATAAGGCTACTATGTTATGCGGACGACCTAGTGCTTGTGATTAAAGGGAAAAACAAAGGCAGGCTGGAACGCCTAATACAAACAGAACTTAACTTCATAAGTAAATGGTGTCATGGGGAAGGTCTGCGGACCAAACCCATCAAAAACAAATATGATTACCTTTACCAGGAAAAAGAAAATTCCAGCTAGCACAACCTGTCCTGGAGGGAATCAGCATTAACCAAACAAAGAAAGTGAAGTACCTGGGTTTAATACTGGGATGAAAAAGCTCACTTGGAACCCCCATATTAGAAAACAGGATATCCAAAGCAATATTGGCCCTTGGGGCCTGTAAGAGACTTTATGGATTTAAATGGGGACTTAAACCCAAAATGATATATTGGATTTACGAAACCATAATAAAACCAATGGTCACATATGCTGCCTTAGTGTGGTGGCCCGAAGGTAGAACAAACAACAGCTGCAAAAAGGCTACAGAGTTCTTCAAGGTTAGCTTGCTTAAGCATCACGGGAGCGATGAGCTCCTGCCCAACACTAGCACTGAAAACTCATCTTTGAACCAACCGATACCAGAGATTTACGGCCATATTCACATACCTCACCTACAAGAAACTTGAACTAACATAACAGAATGGAGATATACTACTCCTGAATACCCACAAGTACCCAATATGCAAGTAACATGATTAATGGTTTCTGTTGTTTTCGGATTAGTCTAAAATATTAATTATCCAGAAGGGATTCTTTTAACCTCCGTGAGACTGGCCACACAGTTGTCAAAGACGGCGCGAAATAACTTCAACATAAGTAGTCCTCGCCACTCGCCTGGCCCGCGTCACTGCCCACGCCAGTCCTTGCGTTAGCTCGATATTTATCATTGCGGCCACTTCCCACCAACTCGGAATTGTTTTTTACAGCAACCTTTAATGTTGACATAGGGCATTTAAACTTTAAATAACACAAAACCAATTACATTTTAACATGTGTTTTATTGATATGAATGCAAACATAATAAAATGAAGTAAAATATACATTTGGTTGTTTCATTTAGTTTAGATTATATACTTATTTAATATTTAAAGAAAATTTAAAGTTTGTAACCACTATCTTGTGCCCATTTAAATTCACAAAATTTTGTATCGCCCTCACACCACTCTTTCCATTCTTCATCCACCCCTACTATATCTCTATTTTGTGTCCTCACCAACATTATCGTCTTCAAAAATTTTGCCCCTCCTAATGGAAGAATTTCATCATATTCGTCTTCTATATTGTTCTATATCATAATGTTCTAAGTCATCGCAATAATTAGATCGCACGTCACTATCATGATGTGAGTCAATATCACTAGATTCATCAAAGATTATTTTTTCGTAATCTTCATGACTTACAAGGTTATCCATGTTAACAGGATTTTATAAACTGTTGGATAACTAACACCATTACAAACAAACTTACAACAAATCTGCAGGTAGCCATATCCTTACTTTCACCAGGTGACAAATTTTACTCGTTATTTTCAAGACAGTTTATGGTTCACCACTACGTTTTCTTAAAACTCTAGAACTAATTACACAAATCACAAATAAAACCCATATTAAAATCACGACTTAAAACAATTTGATAAATAAACATAAACAAAACAATGTGCAGACAACTACGTCAATCAGAGCAAACAGTGCTGATGGAACCGGCAACACAGCTGTGAATTTATATATTTTGTTTCCAAGGCTGAAGGCGGTAAAATGTGATGAGAGGCATTTTTCTTTTAGTTCAATAATTTCTCAGTAGATTTCAGCACTTCACAGAACTACTAGCACATGGTAAATATTTCTAAAAGCAAAATGTTTAACTGGCCAGTGACACAGGCCAACCGAGCGTAAAAGGAAATCTATATTGGGCAGTCTCATGGGCCAGGCGATCGCTGTGGACAACTCTAATGAAAAAAATGTTTTTGTCGTTGCGCAAATGGCTGTGGCCCGTGAGACTGGCCAGGCGATCGCAGAGGACAACTCTAATGAAAAAAATGTTTTTGTCGTTGTGCAAATGGCTGTGGCCCGTGAGACTGGCCAGGCGATCGCTGAGGACAACTCTAATGAAAAAAATGTTTTTGTCGTTGCGCAAATGGCTGTGGCCCGTGAGACTGGCCAGGCGATCGCTGTGGACAACTCTAATGAAAAAAATGTTTTTGTTGTTGCGCAAATGGCTGTGGCCCGTGAGACTGGCCAGGCGATCGCTGAGGACAACTCTAATGAAAAAAATGTTTTTGTCGTTGCGCAAATGGCTGTGGCCCGTGAGACTGGCCAGGCGATCGCTGAGGACAACTCTAATGAAAAAAATGTTTTTGTCGTTGCGCAAATGGCTGTGGCCCGTGAGACTGGCCAGGCGATCGCTGAGGACAACTCTAATGAAAAAAATGTTTTTGTCGTTGCGCAAATGGCTGTAGCCCGTGAGACTGGCCATGCGATCGCAGAGGACAAACTATAAATACCGTACCCGACCGCAATGGGTTAAGGAATAATGGCCAGGTGTTGGTGACTGTGTGAGGGTGGATGCTGTTCATTTCTACTGTTCAAGCTGTAAGTAAACAGACACTAATGTGCCTAATACTATTTGCGCTTACAATAATTTAGTAGAAAAGACAGTTTTTTAAGGAAAAACTCAATTTTTATTCCTACGCGTGATAGCGTTAAATGGAGTTTGCATACATGGTATATTTATGCACACTATTAAAACTACATTCTTGTGAATGAGAAACTTACGAGTATTCCGAGTTGGGTACACCTATGACGAGCAACTCACTACCCTTGAGTCGCATACGCCACATGCTCTTGTGATAGCCACGCGCATCCAGATCCCATATCTTGAAACACTAAACACAACAACAGTACACTTTAAAAATGTTTATGTAGCTAGAAATTATATTTCTTCTGGATATCCTTACTATAGACAAAATACAACTCTCTGTCACCACAAAATCTAAATAAACACAGACCAGATTTAGGTCAAATTTTGCATGCATATTTATATTACTGCTTGGGCAAGTAAGGCGCGGGCAGGTCTGGTTGATTTGAATTACAAACCTTGGTTTCCTGATAAAAATCACATTTGTTCTTTGTGTAACCGGAATGAGTATGAGACGGTCTTTCACTTTGTGAGTATTTGTCCTATTCTGGCAACGATTCGGAGAAAATGGTTTGGGAGTAACATGCTAAGCGAAAAAGAATTTTTCAACTACCTTGATGGAAATGGAAAATTTATGAGAGATGCAGGGAAAATGCAATGGGATTTAGTCTATGAATTTAATTTTTAAATATTAAATATGAATGAAAAACTTTTAGACAATAGTTGTAAAAAGCCCAAAATAAAATTTTAACAAATATTATGTATATTATTGTGTGTGTGAGTGCGCGTGTGCGTGCATGCGTGCGTTCATGTGTGTCTGGTATATATCTATTGGACTTACGAATATTACATTTTCCTTTTATATTCCTTCTGATATTTTGAATCTTATTTGAATTTCCAAACTTAAAATGACTATAGTTTTTGTTAATTACATTTTTTGAATTAATTGTAGTTATAAGAAGTGTACAGAAGTGCCAACCAGACAGACGGTTGAAATTACCATTGTATTTAGTGCTAATATTTGTTCCTTACTTTGGATAAATAAATACTAATTTACTTTTAGAAAGCTAGAAGCTAGTTACTATTAAGGTTAGTGAGGGTAATATTTTGTTTTTGTTTATTGTATAAATAAAGCACTTTTTCTTCTATATTACTGCTTAGGAGTAGTTGGGTTTCATCTGACAATGCACCTCTTCTGTTACATATGATAGTGTAATTTATGAATGTTAACACGTGGTATTATCTGTGTCTAACAGATTTAATGTCCTTCAACAAAACAAAAATGGAAACAAATACAAGGATAATTTAGAAAAAACCTAAAACAAATCAATCAAAAGCTAGGAATACAAGAGGGACAAACAGGGCTTCTCTCAAACATCATTGGTGTGAACAAGTTAAGATTGAACTTATTGCTGATAGCCAAGGAAGGGGGCTCCCAGAACTTGTGGGCTCATGTAGTAACATAATTGTGTCTGTCGATGGATTAGTCAGAGCTGGTGCTGATACTAAATATGTTTATAGTCAAGCTACAAAATCGCATAATAAGCCTCTCATTCTACTTGCTGGTTGCTGGAACTAATGACTGTCTAAAAAAATCTCCTCAATTCATTTACCAAAAACAGAAGGTGAGTTGAAAGTTCTAAGTTGTTCAAGGCCAGTCTGAGTCACAACGATTCCGCCCCACTATGACATTAGTCCTGACGATGCAGTACATACATTATGACATTGCTCTAGTTAACAATTATATTAGAGAAATTTCCTCTAGAATAAACAACGTTGACATCATTGACCTAGAATTATTTGAAAGAAAACATTTTACAAACCATGGGATGCATTTAAACTACAGAGGAAAAAAGAGACTTGCACATATTATTGTAGACTCTGTGAAGAAGATATTTGGGCCGTTACAAGGGAGCAGTGATATGGCCTCAAAAACAGAAATATTGTCATAAGTAGCTGACAGCCCTATCAATATAATTGAGACACACATGGTAGATGTAATCAAACTACGCAAACATGACAAGAAAGTAGGTTTTGTTCACAGCATCTCAGGTGATTTCAATAGTCCTCATCAAATGAATGCTGGTGTAGCAATCGTGTTTAGAAATCATTTTTAGAGGCCCAACATGTCAGTGCCTCACCAACCACTTAGCCTTACAAGAGAATATAAACGGTGCATCTGTGTTTAGTTTGGGTACCAAAGACAGCTATTTTGGTAAACCAACCAAAAAAATTATAACACTGCTTTCAAGCACTTGACCGAGATCTTCAAAAAAAGAAAACTACAGCACCTTATTTGTTCTCCAATTGGCTGTGTGCATGACAGGGTCAAATTGGGCCATTTTATAAACAATATCACTGAATTTCAGCACAGTACTAATGCTAGAATAACTATTGTAATATACTCGTATACCCAAAGACCTAATCAAAAGCTTAAAAATGGAATTACTCATGAAGATCTCGTTACACGGTTGAAGCACCTAATCTGCACAAGATCTGGGACAAGTTATTCACCCTATTGTGATGGTAGTGTTCCTTTGGTCAACAGCAACCTGATGGCAGCGCAGACGGACATGGAGGAAGCAGAGGCCAATCCATCTACAACTGAGATGCTACCAGTCGCTGACCAACTGCCGACGGGCTCTGAGTTATCAAGCGTGTATGATGGGATTAAAGTTGTACCGGGCGTCCTCATGTTCAGTGAGGCGCTAAAGCAGAGTAACTGTGCCAGTGATCTAAGTGCTCTTTCATATTCCAATAAAGTAAATAGTGCTAAAGTAGACTCCTCCTCAATAGAAAACGGATCCATGAACAGTTGTTATTTGATCAACAACAAGGAGTTAAATTTAAATCATTATATTGACACAAGTGTCGCTAACATAGATAACACGGAAATTGACAACCAAGAGTTTCTTTATCACAGCATTGGGGAATCAAGTTTTTAGAACTAAAGGAAAACACAACAAAAATTACATCGAATCTCAAAAAAATAGTCCATATTATACATATCAGCATATCAGCATGAGAATAATCTAAAAGTATTCTTTCTTAATATTCAAGGCTTTATTACTATAAAAAAATAATAAAATAACAATTTTAGAAACTGTTTTACACAATTTAAATAACTTTAAATTGGTTTGCATCACGGAGCATTGTTTATCTTTCCATCTGGATATCATTGTGCTAGTGCATACAGTAGAAATACTCATATTAGGGGGGGGGGGGGGCTCACTCATGTTTCTTCACAACTCATTAGTCAAGAGCCTGTGATATCATTCGTTTCTGCTCTGAATTCCATTTTGAAGTGTCCGCTAACTTCATAGATGAATTAAGCATCATATTGGTGTCTAATCATCACTCAACATTGGGCGATCCCAAAATTTTTCTTAAATCTGTAGAAGATTTATTGAACTACTTTACAAATTGGAGCAACTACACTATAGTGATGGGAGGCGATCTAAACACAAATTTGATGTAACAACCGATAGTGAAACTGCTCTTGCTCTCCAAAATCTGTTAAGACAATACAATTATTACTACCTGAATCGCAGCCCTACAAGAAGTTTTAATTGCCTGGACAATGTCTTTACAAATAACAGAATTTGTTTAGGTTATCCTAACTGCCAAATTATAGATTTTCTCTTCTCAGATCACAATGGTATTCTTGTGAATCTGGGGAGTATCACCAATTTCAAAAACCAAGAAAGTCAGTTAGATATGACTATTAGCCTGAAAACTGTTCTTCCAAAATGCTCACTGAATGATCTTAGCACAAAATTGGCCTCTTATGCCTGGGATAATGCAATTTACCAAAACAACCATAGTTCACACCTACTTTTTAACAAAATTTGGACTGTGCTACAACACTACATTATATTTTAAAAGACTGACAAAATCTGACTCAAAAAAGTCAAAGAAAATGTTAAACATGAATGGTATAACCACGATTTGGCTAAAATAAAGGCAAATCTTTTGTATTAACACAGTATATCAAAAAGTGATGTTAAGTTAAGGCAGCACTTTTTAGCACTGAAAAACAAGTACAGATAAGCTATTGCTTCAGCTAAGCACCAATATAATGAAAATTATATAAATCAAAGCAATAATAAGTGTAAAGCTGCGTGGAAAATTATCAACAGCAACACTCGTCTTTCAGGTGGCAATTGCAATAGTATCAACATTACCCCTGATATTTTTAATAATTTGTTCATTAACTCTGTCTCAGAAACTAAAGACGCTTTGGGAAATTCCTCTTGTGCTGCAAAAGAATGCTTACAAAAATCTAACATTAGACTACCACCAGAACCTTTAAATGGACAGATATCAGACCTGAGGATATTATCGAATCTTTAAAAACCTAGGCAACTCTGACAATAGTGACATATACAACCTGTCCAATAATGACTTAAAAAAAATTATTCCAGGTATTGTTGTCCCTCTTAAAATATGTCTTAATCTCTGTTTAAATGAGAGCTATTTTCCTGAAGAACTTAACATTTCAAGAGTTTGTCCAATGTTTAAGATGGGTTCAAAAAATAAACCTCAAAGTTATTAGTTTCTATAGTTCCAGTTGTTGGTAAACTACTTGCGAAATCCTGGTTTATAAGCAAATTTCAAATTCTTTTGAAACAAACAACCTTCTAAATTTTATGCAATTCGGTTTTAGGAAAAATAAATCTACCTTTCAAGCCCTAGACAAATTAGTTAGAGATGTCTCGCAAGCCCCTGAAGAAAAGGCAATGCTCAGGCCACTTTATGTGACCTGAGCAGGGCTTTTGACTGTGTTGATATCAACAACCTTACCATGAAATTATCATACTATGGGTTGAGCAGGGTAACTCTCTCATTTCTAAAATCCTATTAAAGCAATAGAAAGCAAAAGGTTTATAATAATGGTAACTGGTCTCAGGAAGTAAATGTCACGTATGGCGTCCCCCAGGGATCCATATTAGGTTCTTTGTTATGCTTGGTCTGTATTAATGACTTGCCGTCGTCAGTCTCTGCCACAACAATCTTGTATGTAGATGACGCAACATTTTTAAATACAGGCAATAGCATTGAGGAACTGAACATTCTAACACAAAATACTTTATTAGAAGCTTCAAGCCGGTTAAAAAAAACATAGGTTTCCATCTAAATGTATCCAAAACTCAAAATGTCATGTTCAGTTTATGAAAATCTGTAAACTCTCAAAGCAATCTATCTAATCATGCTAAATTCTTGGGAATCATTATTGACAGAAATTTAAATTGGGATGTCCGTATTAATTATCTTTCAACTAAGTTATCTAGAGTAATTTATCTTCTCTCAGACGGCTTAAATTCTATGTAAATACAAATTATGTGAGAACGGTTTATTTTGCCTTTTTTCAATCCATTATAAGGTATGGACTAGTAGTGTGGGGCAATGCAAGTAAAATTAATAACATTCTTATCCTTCAAAAATTATTTATAAGAATTATTACGAACTCACAGCCACTTGAACATTGTAAACCTCCTTTTACTATTTGTAAAATTCATACCTGTACCTTTTTGATGTTATGAAATATATCTTTCAAAATCCTCAATTAGTAAACCCTAGCAGTATAAAACACTCCCACAATACCAGGAATAAAAATGTTGCATCTATTAATTTTAATAGATTGAGCAAAACTCTTGAAAGCCATTCTGTTATTGCACTGAGGGATGTACAACCATTTGTTACCCTTAGTCCTAAAGTATAATAAAAAAATGTTTTTGAATAAATATTACTTATAGCTGTTAGATAACCCATTTTATGCACTGGACGAATTCTTCCGATTAAAATACATTTTATTTTAAATTCCCCAATGCCACTGGTTGTATTTGAGTATTGTGGTTTATGTTTGCGTAACATAAGATATAATTAATATAAGATTTATAACTGACTTGGCTATATTTATAATGAAAGCTGTAATGAGACTTTGTCAATGATCTTTATTTTATGGCAATAAAAAATGTTGATCGATTGATTGATGTATATTTTACCTTACCTTAGCAACTTGAAGCCAAGTTCGGAAATCCTTTGAGTCTTCCATTTTGATAAACATAAGGAATACTTCATTCTGAAACAATAATAATTTATTTTCATTAATCATAATAAAATACATGCTGGCGGTCAGCACACTAGCACACGTTTGGACACTCTGAGATCACACCTATTGGTTAAAATTTGACATACCACAATTGCTGGTATAAAAAAGTTTAAATTTATTTCTGGGTGTTCCCTACTAAACAAGATCTTTTAACTATAACAAACCTAATTCTCTATTCACAAAACATCCAGAGTAGGGATGACGTCATACATAAATAACAATATTTATATGAGTTAAAGTCGTAATCGTTTTACTCTTTCATGTTGTGAATACTATTACAGTAAGCAGAAAGGTCAGTGTGGTAGCCAGTCGTTGAGCTTACTCTTGAGCATCTTTCCTCAGACGTTTCTTATTTCAGCTGGTAATGGTTTAACTGCAAGAAAATATTCTAGCGAAAAGAAAAAAAATTATTCAGCAAAAAATTTAGCTCCTATGAATTGTTGCAGCAACTTTAGTGATCCATGCAATTCTCAAATTTATAACAAGCATTACTGAAAAAGGTAATTCGGACAGCAATGACATAATTAAACAGTAGTATAAAACTATAATAAACAACATAGCGGATCCACTGACAACTTATTAAAATTGATATTTAAGGGATTAGTTTTACCTAAATCAATTGAAAAACTTGTCTCTCTTATTCATAAAAAGGGTGGCGAGGTCAAACCACTAAACTATCATGCTATATCAATGATTCGAATTTTATTGAAATGATTTCAAAACTGAGATTTTATGAGATTAGTTCCCTTTTTTATGTAAATAATTTTATTAGCTCCTCACAGTTCGGTTTCAGAAATGGTAAATCAACACACGCTGGCTAATATGATACCATTAAGTATAAAAATGTGTTACTAATTGAATAAAGGAATATTAAATTATTGAATTGAGCAATGGGAGAAAAACTCTTAAGACAAATCAAAACAAGCTTTTGGAAATAAATGTTGTGCTTGTGCCACTTTCTGTGACCTGAGTAAGGCTTTTCATTGTGTCAACCACAAAATAATTGATTTCTTGTCAGAAATACTAAAAATGATTTATCTCTTTTTGTATAATCTTAAAGTGTCAATTTCTTCTGGAGAGTAATACGACAATGTGTCACATCACTCTCACGGACTCTCACATCAAATATGTAAATCACAGACACTCAAGAGTAACATTTCTTCTGAAACGTCTACTGCTCTGTTTAAGTACAAATAAAATTATACTAGAGTAGTATTTTTTCATACTTTCAGTCTATTTTTAGGTATAGTTTAGTATTTTGCCTAAATACTATAACCCGAAAGCAATCCTTATTACTGACATATCAGAAACATCATTAGATTGTATATATACAAATATTCCTGAAAATATAAAATAGTTCAGCACTATGATGAGTGCCAGTTCATATGCATCCTAGAGTTTTAAAATTGAAATCATTTCGATTTGGTTTTGTAAGATTTGTTGAGGGAAAGGATTTTCACATATCAAACACAGCTTTCTCTACACAACCGAGGTAGGTATAGTCTTGAAAATATTGTATGTATATATATATATATATATATATATATATATGTGTGTGTGTGTGTGTGTGTATTTGTAAAAGCATGCCACGTATTCCTCTAAGAAGTTTCATAAACTAGTCAGGCTTTTGCTCATTTTTACCAGTATATACTTGGATATTTATTAAATTTTCCAAAGCTTTTTCTTCTATCTTATAGAGCTATGTTACAATCTCCTGTCAGCTATGAAATTAAGGTCAATATCGTTAATTTAGAAGACTTTGATATAGTTGCTCTCCTGAACAGCAGGTATGGACACGTTTTATGTAAAATATGCAGTGGTATTATAGACTTAATATAAAAATATTTATATAACTAGTTGCTCTCCTGAACAGCAGGTATGGACATGTTTTATGTAAAATATGCAGTGGTATTATAGACTTAATATAATAATATTTATATAACTAGTTGCTCTCCTGAACAGCAGGTATGGACACGTTTTATGTAAAATATGCAGTGGGTATTATAGACTTATATAAAAATATTTATATAACTAGTTGCTCTCCTGAACAGCGGGTATGGACATGTTTTATGTAAAATATGCAGTGGTATTATAGACTTAATATAAAAATATTTATATAACTAGTTGCTCTCCTGAACAGCGGGTATGGACACGTTTTATGTAAAATATGCAGTGGTATTATAGACTTAATATAAAAATATTTATATAACTAGTTGCTCTCTCCTGAACAGCGGGTATGGACACGTTTTATGTAAAATATGCAGTGGTATTATAGACTTAATATAAAAATATTTATATAACTAGTTGCTCTCCTGAACAGCGGGTATGGACACGTTTTATGTAAAATATGCAGTGGTATTATAGACTTAATATAAAAATATTTATATAACTAGTTGCTCTCCTGAACAGCAGGTATGGACATGTTTTATGTAAAATATGCAGTGGTATTATAGACTTAATATAAAAATATTTATATAACTAGTTGCTCTCCTGAACAGCGGGTATGGACACGTTTTATGTAAAATATGCAGTGGTATTATAGACTTAATATAAAAATATTTATATAACTAGTTGCTCTCCTGAACAGCAGGTATGGACAACGTTTTATGTAAAATATGCAGTGGTATTATAGACTTAATATAAAAATATTTATATAACTAGTTGCTCTCCTGAACAGCAGGTATGGACATGTTTTATGTAAAATATGCAGTGGTATTATAGACTTAATATAAAAATATTTATATAACTAGTTGCTCTCCTGAACAGCGGGTATGGACACGTTTTATGTAAAATATGCAGTGGTATTATAGACTTAATATAAAAATATTTATATAACTATCTTAAATTTGGGCCTAGAGAAATTATTGTTTTAGCAAAACTTAGGCCTTTTCACATTTTCAAATCACCAGGTACCGATGGCATTTGGTGCGGACTTGGTGATACCTCTGCTCCTACGACTGTTTAGAACTAGCGTAGCGACAGGAGGACCCTCATCATGGTGGACCTCCAGGGTTATTTTTATCCCGAAGCTAGGTAAACCCTCCTATGAGGTTAGAAAGGCTTATAGACCAATAAGACTAACATCCTTCCTCCTCAAGGGCATGGAGAAGGTTCTGGATAGGCATTTAAGGGACACAGTCCTCATCAACTCTCCCTTACATCCAAATCAACATGCTTATCAGAAAGGTCCAACAGATGACTGCCGTAAAAAACCTGTCAAAGGTACAGCGTTTGGCGTGCTTGGCGACAACGGGCGCCATGAGAGGCACAGCAACCGCTGCCATGGAAGTAGTGCTAAACCTCCCACCCCTTAACATACTTGTCAAAGGAGGGACCAGGATGGCTGCCTACAGACTGCAATGCAATTGAAACTGGCATCATCACCAGGCTAGCAAGCACTCCAAGATCTCTGAAATTCTAAAACTGGACATTCCAGAGATAATGTTTGACAGAATGTCAAAGGTTACGGACTAGGAAATACCATCTCAAGTCAACATTGTGGAAAAGAGAGGAATGGTCAAACGGTGAGCCTGCCTACATGAAGAATGCTCTAAGCTGTTACATGGACAGGTCAAAAACTCTGAAGGGTACTGGGACAGGGGTCTGGGGAGCCAGACCTAGAGCTAGCTTAAGTTTTAACCTAGGCAAACTGGCAACTTCTTTCAGGCTGAAGTTATAGCCCTTGCAGAATGCTTGAGAATTAATGTGGAAAGAGGCTACAAAGGCAAAAACCATCTATATTAACTCCGACAGCAGGGCTGCTCTGCAGGCCTTGGCCAACCATGGCTATATTTCAAAGACAGTATGGGAATGCCATAAGGTCATGAAATTGCTGGCAAAAACAAATAAAATTATTCTAACATGGGTGCTTGGACATAGAGGAATCACAGGTAATGAAGGGGCAGACAGTTGTGCTAACTAAGGAGCCAACTATCCTCTTACTGGTCCTGAACCAACATGTGGGATTTCACATAACTTAGCATGTAGATCAGTTGCTCAGTGGATGTTTAACAAACACCAACAACATTGGAGACAAACTGAGGGGAGCGTACAAGCAAAGCGGATGCTCAATGGACCATCAAGGAACATTGCAGCAGATGCCCTTTGAATGAGTAAAACGGAGATCCGTAAGATGACTGGTTTTATTACAGGTCATTGGATATTCTGAAACCACCTGAGCAGAATAGGTATTCCGGTTCAGGAAACACTGTGCAGGAAATGTGGCGAGGCTGAAGAAACAGCTGAGCAAATCATATTTGAATGTCCGGCATTACAGAACAAACGCTCAAGGTCCCTAGGTTTTCTTAGGCATACGGAAGAGGGGTTGGAACAGGTAAGCATTGTCAGAAGATCTCGTGGTTTTGTAAAGGCCTGGGATTTGATACAGCTTAAACCTGGAAGAGGGTGCACGATAAGCCGGATGGCTGAGAGGCAACTACCAGGCCTAGGAAACCCAGCCCTCTGTTAAAAAAAGAACTGCTTTTATATATTTTTGGAGTGCCACGGTTAAAAATTGAGAAACATCTCTGAGTCAAACTCTGTGTCTGTCAGACAGGAGGACATTTTGGCAACACAGCATAACTCTGGTTAGGTGGGGTCAAGTGGCGGGCCATAGGAACCACACCCTCCACTGCCTTCTATGCTGCACTCTCGTTTAAGAAATATCCAAATTTTACAATTACACAGAACAAACAGTACCTGTAATTCTTCAATTAAGTTCTACACTTGTATAAGATGATAATGCTGTAATACCTTCTTGTCCGGTACAAAGTCGTCTTCACAGGGAGATTTGCTGTGGTCCAGCACTGTTCCGTGGGTAATCAGTCTTAGTATTTGTTCTTCGTAGTTGTCTCGTAGCACACTGCCAAACATCAATAACAAAAACTTCACAACTTACCATATAAAGCAAAAACAACACATGAATAACAATAAACTATCAATTACTACAACTTAGAGATGGGTCGATTCCAATACTTAATATCTCAACTCTTAACAGTATTGAGGTATCAACGATTCCCTATATCACGGCTCTTTCCAAATGATTTGTATTTTATTAGCTTGAATATTTACAACTATCACTACTAGTGTGTCGAAGCTGAATAATCAAACCACCGAACTTCAAATAAGTCTATTCACGAATAAAAGCTGAACAATAGTACGCAAATTAATGATCGCTAAAAAGTGTTACTGTCAGTTTCTGTATGAAGAAACCTAGATAGAAAAAATAATTTCTGTAGTTTTAGAAATAATTTTTGGCTTTGAGTTTGTATTTTCTATACGTCTTATTTTCACACATGGCCGCAAGTCTGTTGCATCTATTCTCGGAAAACAATTGATCAGCAGTACGCAAATCAACAAATTGCTAAAACGTGTTTTTGTCATATTCAGTATACAAAACACATAGGTAGATAACCAAATTAACAAATTATCATAGTTTTGTAAATAATATTTAGCTTACAGTTCCTTTTTCCTAAGTTGTGCAACAGCGTGCGTTTGTTGCATCTTTGCACGGACATTCACTTTTCAGCAGTAACAAACAGAAATTTTCTAATTTTTGTCTATCTCAAAATTTGTGTATTTGTATGAATATATCCTATATAAAAATACATATATATTTATATCTTAAATCTTTTATCATGACTAAGGGTGGTTTGAAATTATTGGTAGGCCACTCCTACTGGCCGGATTTGCTTCAGTGGTAACAAGACATAACCATTTAGCACATTATATTCTTATTTAATATTTATAGTCAAAAAAGGCAAAAGGCCATGTTTAAACAGTGTGTTCTTTTTAATGTCTCTAAGACAAAGAAGAAGACTATCCTCCCAGTTCTGTGAAGGTAAGCCTGCACTTCCTATCCTATTTAAACTATTTGGTTACTATGTAATTGTTAGCTATCAATAATATTTAGCTATTAATATTAGTTATTATTTATAGAGGAGACCGTATTTAATTCTGAACTAAGACCAGATTTTTGTAACAATATCAGAACCAGAACTGAATTTTTTGTATCGGCCCATCCCTAATAAAACGGTGATACAATTTTTTAGAATGGGCTATATTCTTATTTCTTAGTTACAAATAACAGAAATCAGAATCGAATTTGTAATCAAGACTACAACTTTGGTATCAGTATAACATTTTTTCTGTACCGGCCCATCACTAGAATTATCCTTCAAAACTATTACCAATAAACAGCTAGTGAACACAGAACACTAGTGATCAGTAACATATGAGGTAGGCTATAAAAATAAACATGCAAATTAAAATAATAAAATGAACCTTATGAATAACAAGTACAAAACATGTATCAAAGAAGTAATAAATTTAACACAATCAGTTATTAATATTTCTGGATTTGTAACTATATATTGGTATGCAAAAACATTATAAGATTATATACATCTGTTGTGTTACACAAAAGAAAATAATAATTCTAAACACATATTGATATACAACAGTTTAGTATCGACAGCCAACATACATTCAGATAACAAAAAGTACATCTATTGGCTTGTAAAATCTTCCAAGAATAATAAATAAATATTAATTAATTCGTGTTACAACGAAAATCAATTCAATAATGTATTAACTGAAACGCTTTTAAGTGCATGGCAGTAGGCCGCCCCAAGGGGAAAAACTGAAACGTTTTTAAGTGCATGGCAGTAGGCCGCCTCAAGGGGAAAAAACTGAAACGTTTTTAAGTGCATGGCAGTAGGCCGCCTCAAGGGGAAAAAACTGAAACGTTTTTAAGTGCATGGCAGTAGGCCGCCCCAAGGGGAAAAAAACTGAAACGTTTCTAGTGATTAGATTATGATTAAATAAGTCCATGATTAGTATTATTTTTTTTATAAACACTATATAAGACAAAAGCAATAAATAATCTCACCTTTCAATATTAACAAAATTTACATTTGGTTGAGTGTTAAAAGAATGAGTCTTGAAGTAAGTATCTTGGAAGTAGGAGTTCATGTTTAGGCCGGAGGAGCCAAAGTGGTAAGTCCTGGAGACCTCGGGCACAATACACTCTCGACCCTTGCGTACCTCAGCCATCCGCATCCACATGTCCCAGTCCCACATCTGTTAAAGCATACCCACCACCATCACTAAACTAGCCAAATCGTTGATTTCTAGAGAATTCAAGCACAATACACGCTTAGCCTCATTGTATATAAATGATTATCAACTAAGTAACAGGCATTAATCAAGTGATTCTCTATTCCAATGTGGTTTCTATATATATATACCGTTTGCACAATTTTTTTTCCCTAGTTAAGGCACTTAACATGTCTGACTATATTGTTACTGTATAAAGCAGCCCTTACAGTCAATGAAGAAGTTAGAAAGCTGCGAGATGAGGTGACAAACTTGACAACTGTAGTTACTGAGCTAGATGGTAGGTTGGTGGAAAGGACGACCTAAACAATATCAGCGGCGCGACAACCTGCGGATCTTCATTACGCGGAGACTGTTGGTGAGGACACGGACAAGTTGGTGGAGGATTTGTGTCGGGACAAGTTGGGGGTTGAGCTGCAACCGGATTCTATAAGTAGAAGCCATCTTATTGGTCAGCAACCCCGTCCAGAAGCTGACACAGTGAAACGGCACCCTCTATCATTGTGCGATTCACCAGCTATCATCAGCATTAAAGAGTATTCTCGGCCAAGAAGAACCTAAAAGGCTCCGGTATCTCCATCTGAGAAGACCTGACTGCACGCCGGATGGAGGTATACAAGGCAGCAGTCACCTGGCATGGACCAAGAAGCACCTGGACCCTGGACGGACGAATTTTGTGAGTCAACCGACACAGAAACAAAGGCTGGCGCTCTCCCCCTCTAACAAAATAACTGCCGATTACTTTCTCCCTACGAACATTTTCTAAAGGTAGCTTCACGTTAATGCTCAATCGCTCTTTTGCCATATTGACAATTTTAGAACAATATTTTGCTCTTAACAGTTTGATTTAATTCTAGTTTCTGAGACTTGGCTCAAACCTTCTTTGAGTGATAGGGATGTCGAGTTAATGGGATACTCCTTGTACAGGAATGACCGTCTACATAAGGGTGGTGGAGGTGTCGTCGTTTATATCAAGTCTCACCTTCCCGTTTCTATTCTTCTATACTCTGACACATCAAGAGCAGGCCGGCCAGAATACATGTTTCTGGATGTCAGTGTTAACAGATCACACATCTTAGTTGCCGTTTGCTACAGAGCTCCTAACCTTGGTTATCTTGGTGAATTCGAACATGGACTTCTTAACCTCTTGGCTCGCTACAGTCAAATCATTGTAATGGGAGACTTAAAACACTCCTATATTTCCTGGCATGAAATACAAATTTCTGACAACATGAACGATACGGTTTTTCAATTGAATTCCCTAATACTTCAATTGTTTGATAAACATGCACCAATAGTCTTCAAACGTATAACAAAAAAAACCTGCTCCCTGGATTACTGACTTTATTCGTCATATGCAAAAACAGAGAGACAACCGCTTTCCGTAAGGCTAAGTGAACAAAGAATCAGCATGATTGGAGTTTATATAAAAGACTGAGATATTAGAAACAGCAACAAAATATAAATTCCAAAATTAGATTTGACTACAATTCTCTCTCTCTCAGAAACAATCAACTAAAACCTTGTGGACGAAACTGAAGGAGCTGGGAATGGGAAAATCTGATAGTGACCAACAAACCCATTTAAATCCTAATATAATCACTAAATGTTTTGCTAATGTTCCTATCGATCTGTCTCGTGCTTGTGATTATGTCATAGAGCTAGAGGCTGCTCCGCTTGACGGTCTTGCCCATCAGTTTTCTTTCACTCCGGTGACTGAGGCTGAGGTGTTCAGGGCGGTGATGAGGATGTCTAGCAATGCAGTCGGAGCCGACAACATTCCAATTAAATTCATAAAGAGCACTCTGCCAGTCACCCTTCCAGTTATTACCGCAATATTTAATAAATCTTTAATGTCCTCCACCTTTCCAGATATATGGAAGCGTACTCAAATTCGTCCCCTTAGCAATTGTTCTTCCCCCAAATCTCCATTTGATTTAAGACCTATTAGTATACTACCTGCATTATCCAAGTGTTTAAAAAGAACAGTCCACCAACAATTCTTCAGTTTTATTGAAAGTGGCAATACTTTGTAATATTCCAATCTGGGTTTTGTCCTTACCACAGTACTGCCACAGCCCTTATAAAATTACAGAAGATATAGGACTTGCTATGGATAAACAACAAGCAACAATTTTGACTTTATTTATTTTTCCAAGGCCTTCGACTGCGTGTTTCACCCTCTTTAGCTGATCAAATTGAAGAAGTATGATTTCTCCGATGGTTGTGTCAAGTGGGTAGGGTCATATCTCTGAAAGGTAGCAGTGTGTCATGAACAACAGGGATTGTCCGAGAGAAGACCTGTCACCCGAGGGGTGCCCCAGGTTTCTGTAGTTGGACCACTTCTTTTTTCACTCTACATTGATGACATAACTGCTAACATCCGACGTTCAAAAGTTCCATCTGTACTCTGACGATTTACAAATTTACCACTATTTTTTACCTAATGAGATAGATACTTGTGTACAACTAATGAACTCTGATATTGACTCAATAGCTAACTGGACTTGCTTGCAGACATGGACTTAAACTAAATTAAACTAAAACTAACTGTATATTAATATGCTATCAAAGGCTTATTAATAAAATCGACATCAATACTGTTCCAAAAACTGATACTGAACAACAAAGAACTAGTTTACAACGAAAAAGTAAAAAACGTATGAATATCAACAAAAACCTGGGATGAGTTGAGCAGGTGTCACTAATGTGTAACAAGGTTTTTGCTTGTATACATGGCCTCAAGCGGTTTGCTAAATACTTGCTGTTGGATGTCGGAGTGATGCTGGTGAAAACTCTAGTTTTGCCTCACTCCAATTACTGTGACGTGGTGATCAATGACATGACTGTTGAGCTTTCTAATAAAATTCAGCGTGCACAGAATTATTGTATTCAGTTCATTTTCAATTTAAGATGTGATGATCATGTATCTCCTTATTTTGAGCAATTATCCCTATTAAAATCCAAAGAACTTAGAGATCTTCATTTACTTAGTCTGTTGCACGCAATAATCCATAATGGTTTTCCAAGTTATTTGGGCCAAAATTTTGTTTGTATGTCTGATATTAGTGTTCGTAGAACTCGTAGGGGTGCATCTTTATTATCAATTCCAATTCATCGGACAGCCTTATATAATAAATCTTTCATTCTTTCATGTCGATTGTGGAACGCTGTCCTAGATAATATCAGAATTATTGATGAGCGCGATCGCTTTGGGGCTGAGGTTAGGGACTTTCTGCTGCGGACTCGGTGGGAGTGACGATTGGTCGTTCTTGTGGTCACACTTGGGGTAACTGCATGTAAGCTGAGTGAATGGAGAATGAAAGCTGATAAGGATGTCATAATTCTATTAGTTGATTATTGTATTAAAGATAGTTTTGTTATAGTCCAAACAATATACTCAATTTGTAATTTTTAAATGCAAAATTTTTGTTGTATCGTAATTAATTATTAAATGTAATTTAGTTTTACATTCCAGTTATGATATTGTGATAAGAATGACTTTATTTTATTTTATTTATTTGTGTTTAGAGGTTAAGTGGAAGAGAGAACTTTTTAATCCTAACTCCCCCTGTATAAATAAAGGCATTTTTCATTTCATTATAAAAAGTGTAAACCAACTTAGCTGCTAAATCTGTTCTGGTAAAAGAAGGACATCATACTTCATGTTCTTACTTAATCATGCTTAAAACTATTCATATATTCTAATGTAGTCAGGCAATGTTTACCAGGAATATAGTTATGTTTTTATTTTAAGAACACAAAAAAGAATTATTTTAGTTATTTTTTTCCCGTGCAGTAAATTAAACATTTTTGACAAACTGTTTAGCGAAACTTAAAATAAATTTTTAAATTCTTTTATAACCTAACAGGAAAAATATTGATTTAAATTCAATATTTACTTGTACTTCAAAAATTATGCAGAACAAAGAAAAACAAATAACAAAGATAAAACTTTAAACTGAACGCAATGCACAAAAATTTATTAAAAATAAACATTATTCGTTTTCAAATATTGGATCATTATTGAGTCAAACCAAACATAAGGAGAAAAGTCCTAATCATTTAATTAATTATACAATCTAACATGTTGATTTTGAAACATATTTTGTGTAACTTACTTTCTCGGGGGAGGGCCAATTGGGTTCGAGTTCACTCTTGTACAAGGAGCGTTTGAGTAGCCACCCAAGACCAGGCATCGTCTCTACACGATAAAGCATACTGAGGTTACTGCTCGAATGTTCGTAGCCTTGGTCATTCCAAGCAGAGATGCAGTACAGTGTCGAGTCCTTCTCTAACAATTCCACAGTCTGGCTGAAAAAGCTGAAGAAATCTTCAGACACGTCCAAATCCTCCTCGAGAACGATCGCATACTGAGCGGTGGGGAAGATGTTGAATGTGGCGGTGAGAGATGCCTTGTAGTGCTGCGATATTCGGGCGTTCTTGGTGCCGATTGGTGTGTGTTGGATCCCTCTCAGACCGAACAACTTGGTCACCTCTAGAGGTTCTTCAAAGTAACCATCGATGAACACTGTGATCATCTCTTTGTTGGCACCCCTCGCTGACAGTAGTGACCGAAGCATCCTGGAATACAATATCAAACTACAGAAATCTCTCTCATGCCGAACAACTTGGTCATATCTAGAGGTTCCTAAAAGTACCCATCGATGAATTTGCAACCCTTGCTGACAGTAGTGACCAAAGCATCCCGGAATAAGAATAAGAATACGTTTATTGTCATAAAGTTTACACAAGCATCGATAGAAGTCATGTATAAAATATGAAAACTAGCATAAGTCCAGAAAAGGAAAATTTAGTTCCCAAAACATGAAGTTGTCAAAATAGTTACGCCACAATTTAAATATTATTTTAAAATTTAAATAAATAAATAACTAATTAAAACAGGTATATAACAAATAAATAACTTAAGAAAATAAATATAGTTTAAGAATAAAAACGCTCAGTCTCATTTCTGACATTGCACACACAATAGATAAGGCATTCCAGTACTGCCTCCTTAATGACTTAGCAATAAACCCATTGAGGATAACAGAAATCAATTTCATTTGCAAGCATGAAAAAATACAACAAATTCCCTAACATATCTACAAAACAGCAACCTACATTTCTAGGCTTAACAATAGATGCTGATCTTTGCTGGACCCTTCATGTTGACGTGCCTAGCAAGAAACCTAACTCTGTAGTCCATGTGGTTCATAGAATGAAATGGATAGGAAGTCTGGTGGCACCAAAGAACACGCATATGCCTTGGTGGAATCCCACATCAGATATGGTCTGATTGTGTGGGGAGGAACCTCTGAACATAACCTCAAAAGAATACTTATCCTTCGGAAAAGATCCATTAGGGCAATTAAGAGCAATTAATTTAAGAGCAATTGCCAGCCTCGCCACAATCGAAAGCTGTAGAGAGGCTTACAAAACTTTCAAAATCTTAACAATCACGGATCTGCATATTCATGCAGTGTTTATGCATATTGATCAACTGGAATTGCAAAGAGGTGAGGACATCTATGCCTACAACAATCAAAGAGCTGGTGACTATCAACTTTCTCCTCATTATACTACTGAATGTACCATAAAACCATCTTATGCAGGATGGAAAACTACAACTAACAGAGAAAACCATACAAATGGCTTGTGGAACAAACAGTCTACACGATTCAAGATTGCTTTGCATTGACATTGTAAATCAAGATTACAAACTATTTTATTGTAATTGTATTTCATTGATACCATTAAATTTCTTGAAGATTAAGTAATAAAATTAGGCAAATTTATTTTTACTCTGCAAATAAAAATACTATTAAAACAGATCAACCTACAACTTAAATTACATATTACTTGGTTCATTTAAAAGCAAATAATAAATAACCAATCAATAAAGTTTCAAACTTAAAATTTTTTAAATTATTTGAGAATTTCATTTAATCTCTGTCATTTAAAGAGCAGAAAGACAAATACTCCCACTTAAATCCGAGTAAAAGTGATGTACATGGTTACGCAAGTGCAGAGTGGTGACACAGAACAAAGAAGGTGACATCCGAACTGAACAAGAGATAAGTTTTGGCCACATCAGAGAGGCAGATCACAAAAAGTTAAATATTTTGTTTACAGAAATTTAAATATTTCATTTATAAGTGTAGAAGTACTTCAGTTTCTGTTTCGTAATAAAATAAACCTTAAGACGTAAGATTTACATCATAATAAACTATTTTACTAAAAAGCTGCAGTTATACTTTATATTACTAACATAATATTCATCATCACAACCCAATTTACTAAGTTTGTGATTTAGTATGAACCCTACTTATTGTATTCGATTGATAGCCCCTGCAAAGCCCATCTTGATAAAAATTTTCTTTCATTTGTTGGTTTTAACTCTACATGAATTTTTAAAACTAGTTCATTGTTTTGTTATTTAGTGTATGTTTTCTTTGCACGTAAAATAATTTGATACTACTATAATATGAATAATCACAATATTCACATTTATACCTGAGCATTCATACGTAAGTATTTGTCATCTACACAAATTATCGCAGGACAAATAACCTTGCTGTCTGTTATAACCGATCACGGCCAAGAAATCAGTCATTTCCGACTTTTGGTACTTTTACTATGAACTTGAATATCAGTTTTAAGAACTAGACTTGGGCTTTAAAATAAATTAGAGATAAAATAAAATGTTGTGTATGACAAGTACACAGACCTGTAGAGATAGTGGGGTCTGTTGCTGGCAATAATAGCCACCGGCACGTTGGACACTCTGCTGTCTTCTATCTGTAACAAAACACATCAAATCAAATAACAACTAGAATTTTCTCATCACATGTAGTCTGTAGTTGGTTTTGAGCTCTATCACATTATTATATTGGCTGCTGAATATCTACGTCAGCAGTCAAGAATCGCATAAGTGCTGACAGCGTATACATACTTTTCGTGCTTTCCCGGAAAAAACGAAAATCATATTGTTGTGTTTGACATATGACGTAAATCTGACATCTTTGTCTATTGGCCTTGTGCCAACAATCCCTTTGTTATTGGTATCCCTTTGTTTCTTTGTTTGAAGTTTGTTTTGACGATGGAAGGATTGTGAAAGAAACCGGATTTTTCTGGACATTTTCCATCGTTCAGTGATAAAAAAAATTATTGAAACTACGTTTCGAGATCTGCAATCTGATCTCTTCTTCGGGTAAATAACTAACCTAACACATAATTACAAACTAGGTTAAAATAATATTTAAATATTTAAATTATCAATCAAACCATCAAAAATCTGTCAAAGAAGGAGTGGCCTACTCGTTATTTGATAGAGCAAAGAGCTTATGCTCAGATAGAGATGTATTAAAAGAGGAATTTAAGAAAGTTGAATCGGATCTTTCAAGGTGTTTCTAGTTTTATAATTGAGTTTGCCCTGTTTCACAGATCAAGAAAATATATATACATAAACAGGTCTGAGAAGTCTACTTCGGTCAAAAAGCGTCTTCTTCTTCTAAAGGGTAGCCTAGTGCAATGCACATAAGCCTCAAGGGCCTTTCGCTTATCCCAGAAGTATACCATGATGTGCCCTCAGGGGCGGTCTTACTTTCAAGGCCGTACGGGTAGTGGCGACCCCGAGGTACCCTAGCTAATGCTCCAGATCCCTTCTCTTCTTGTTCTGGAGGCCTATGGCTGGCACACTTCTCTATGTGTCAGCCTATCTCTCTTCTTCACTCTCTTCTATCTGAGGTAAAGTTCCTCAACTCTTCGATCTAGTTTCCCTTTCATTTCTCCCACTAGGGGCCAAGCCACGGTGGAACAGCGTAGGCCAGGGCTGAATGGCTGGTGGCAAACCAGTCTATACTATGCGGACTCTGGACACCGGCGACCCTCCAGTTTAAAAGCAGCTTACCCAGGTATGCGGGGCTCTGTCTGGGCGGACCTTCCATTCCCTAGCTTCTCGTGGGAACAACATGGAAAGAAACAAAAACAAAAAACAAAACAAACCAACCCTTGAAACAGTTCCTGAAGCTGTTTCTAACCTACCTCTTCCTGCTGAGGTAGCTCCTGAAGCTACCTCGCACATACCACCACCTGGCAACACAACTCAAGAGGTTGTTATGCCAACATCCCTACCTTCTCCTCAACAAAGTGCCTTAGGAACACAGGAGGTTCCATTGCACACTGAAGCTCCCATACATGGCAAGGGCTTTTATCTGAGGAAGGCAGTACAAGCGCTGAGGAAGCAAAATCCCTTCAAGATATAGAAGATCAGCTCCTCAACAGCCCAAGCACTCCCATGTCTACAGGTACGCTGGATGATGCCACAGAGCAACTCGGCAACCTCAGAATGAAGAGGCCCAATCTCACCACTGCTCAAAGAAGAGAAGCACTAAAGGCTAAACTTCTTGAAAAGGGTGAAGCTTTTGACCCTTCCAAGTGGAGGAGGGGGAAAAAGAAGAAGAAAAAGAATCCAGAACGGCAGGAGGTCTCAACTCCGGGCCCAACTGCGGGTACCAAGGCGGGGGTGGGGTCGGCCAAACGCCCCAGAGGCACCTTGGTCACCCCGCCCTCCGCTGAGGGACCCACAAAGAAGGCTAGGAGGGAAACCCAAAAGCCCGAAGCCCACGATCCCGAGGCCTCTGGTAGCACACCCAAGGCTACCTACAGAGAGGTCGCAGCGATTAAAATGGCCATAGCCCTCGAAGGCTACCCGGAAGCGAAGCTTTAGTGCAGAGCAAGGAGAAGCCATCGAGGACGCAATTATGGAAGAAATCCAAACCCCTGGAGGATGGTTTCCGTTCCATCGTTTGCGGGCACCTACCTAGAGAAAGGTGTTTTAATTGCTTCCTGCATCAACGAGCACACCAAACGTTGGCTGGAAGAAGTTATCCAAAGAATAAAACCTCTGGGAGATGATATCTCTCTGAGAGTGGGTCTGCGTAAGGGACATCTTGAGGTCCACTAGGGTGTTTTTCAGAGCTCACCCGAAGCTTCTGAAGAAGACACCTGAAAAAGGTACTTGAGATGTTCAATAAGCAGAACCCCAACCTGAAATGTAAAACGAGTGGAAAAATCCTTCCATCCAAGCCAGACCCGAAAGGTTACGGATTCGTCTGCTTCCTGGACGAGGTCTGCTACAAGGCTGTAAAGGCTTCCAACTGTAGAGCCAACTTAGGACTCTGGCAGGTCTCAATTGTCTCCTCGACAGTCAAGGACAATGCCACGAGTTCTACAAATCAAACCTCCAGCACAGTAGGGCTGCCTCGGCAGCCTTCTGCCAGTTCTTCCTCCAGGAGGGATTTGATCTGGCACTGATTCAAGAACCATGGCTTCACCAAGGGAGAGTGGCGGGCCTAAATGAAACCAAAGGTAAGTTAATTTACTGTACCTCTCTAAGGAATGTCAGAACCTGCATCCTGTTGAGGAGAGGCTTGGATTTTCTAACCCTCAACGAATTCTGCTCCAGAGATCTCACTGTGGGCACACTGACCTGGAAGAATGGAGGTATAGTGCAGAGCACAATTTATTGTAGGCTCCGTATACTTGCCATATGATGCCAGGGAACTCTCCCTCCATCAAGAGACCTAGAGCTCCTGGTGGAAGAAGCACAAGCCAGACGTCAACAACTTCTTCTAGGTTGTGACGCCAACGCCCATCACTCTGCTGGATGGGGCAGCAACCAACACTAACCCTAGAGGTGAGGCACTTTTACAATTTCTTCTAAGTAGGGACCTATTTATATGTAATAAAGGTAACCGCCCTACGTTCGCAACACGAATTAGACAAGAAGTTATTGACATAACAATCTGCACACAAGGAATACTTGGAATGGTTGATAAGTGGCACGTAAGCGAAGAGGCCTCATTATCGGATCACAGGTATATCCTCTTTAACTTGCAAGATGAGGCTGCAGAGGTCCTCTATCGTAATCCCAGGAGGACTGACTGGTTGGGATATAAGTCTGACCTTCAGTCACAGTTGGGATCGGTAGGCGGAAGGGTGCGATGCTTCACAGACATAGATCAGATAGCTTCTGACCTGCAGAATGCTATAATCAATAGCTTCCATGACAATTGCCCATTGCGACGGGGGAAGAGTCGAACCAATAGTAAGTGGTGGACTGCAGACCTCGCTCGCAAAAGGGCTAATGTCAGGAAGCTGTACAATCAATGCAAAAGGAGCCGTATCTGGGAGTCCTATCATAGAGCTCTAACAGAATACAGCCTAGCAATTAAAAAAGCAAAACAAAGTTCCTGGAGGCAGTTTACACAGAAGGTAAATGAGTTAAGCGCGGCAGCTAGACTGCAACGCTTGCTAGCCTCAAGTCCAACCGGTCACTTGGGATCTTTAAGGTCCCAGGGAGGTCAACACACTTCCGGGTCTAGTGATAGCCTCAAACTTCTCCTTGAGACTCACTTCCCTGATTGTATCTTTGAGAATGACGACACTGGAACGTCTGGTAATCACGAGGCAGGCTCACGGCCAAGAGCTTGTCGTGGTAGCTGGGCCATTGCCAGAAGGATTGTCACTCTCTCTAAAGCCAAATGGGCAATTTCTAAATTTGCCCCTTTCAAATCTGCAGGAGGGGATGGAATCTTTCCGGCCCTGCTTCAACAAGGGCCGGAGAATCTCCTTACCCTTCTATGTGAACTATTCAGGGCGAGCCTAGCCTATGGGTACATACCACAAGTCTGGTGTCTCAACAGGGTGGTCTTCATCCCTAAAAAAGGGAGAGCGGACTACTCTGTCCCTAAATCTTTTCGTCCCATCAGTTTATCTTCGTTTCTACCGAAAACATTAGAAAGACTGGTGGAGAGGCACCTGAGAAAGGGAGTTTCTCTCAGACACTCCCCTTCATCGCAACCAACATGCATACCAGCAAGGCAAATCCTGTGAATCAGCACTGCACCAATTAGTCAGTAGGATTGAGGATAGCCTGTCCGCCAAGGAATTGGCATTGTGCACCTTCATAGACATTGAAGGAGCTTTCGACAATGCCAAATTCACTGCAATGGTAAGTGGAGCACAGCGACGTGGCCTCGAGCTAGCTCTGTGCCGGTGGCTTAGGGCCATGCTGTGCTCCAGACGGATCAGGGCCGATCTCAATGAAGTATCGCTTGTGATCGCACCCACAAGGGGATGTCCTCAAGGAGGCATCCTGTCACCTCTACTGTGGAATCTAGTAGTAGATGGTCTACTTGAGGACCTTACTAACAAACGGAATCTATGTCCAAGGATATGCAGACGACATAGTCCTTATGGTACAGGGAAAATACACAAATGTTGTTGTTGATATCATGAATACCAACCTTCAACATGTACACAACTGGTGTCAGGGAGAGGGACTGAAAGTAAATCCCTCTAAGTCAGTAGTTGTACCATTCACTAGAAAAAAGAACCTAGAGTCTCTTTCTAGGCTGAAAACTCGCATCCACTCAGCTGGAGTGGTCAAAGACAGTCAAATATTTAGGACTGACTCTAGACCATAAGCTTACGTGGAATGATCATCTTAATAATATCCTGCACAAAGCAAAGTGGGCGCTCATGACGTCCAGGAGACTTGCAGGAATCTCATGGGGCGTAAAACCCCATATAGCACTATGGCTTTACAAAGCAGTTGTAAGGCCTCAAATCACTTATGGTTCATTAGTCTGGTGGACAAAGGTGAATCAGGTAACTGCCAAAGCCAAGCTTGAAAGCTTACAAAGGCTTGGCACAATCTTTGTAACCGGAGCATTCAGGAGCAGTCCCTCAGCGACCCTCGAGGTGGCTTTAGGACTTCTACCTCTTGATGTTCATATAAAAGCTGAAGCGCGTAAGTCAGCTTATCGGCTGATGGTTGCTGGCTTGTGGAGGAATGGCGCGTCTAACGCGAGCCATGGCGCCATCACTGAAGCTGTAAACCCAAGCGCTATTCTCGAAATGGTCTCCGACACAATGAGAACGGAGTTCGTATTCAATAAGCCATTCTCTGTTGACTTCTACTCCAGAGATGAGTGGAAATCGCAAGATAACATCCCAACAATAAGAAAGAGCTTTGTCTGGTACACGGATGGCTCGCTTATTAAGGGTAGAACTGGATATGGAGTGTTTAGTCAATCCCCTAGAACTGCCCTTAGCGGCAGTTTGGGTCGGAACTGCTCCATATTTCAAGCCGAAATCTATGGTATCCTAGCCTGTGCCAACCTAGGCCTCACCAGAAGGTACCAGGAAATGAACATCTGTATAATGTCAGACAGTCAGGCAGCTCTTAAAGCTCTTGACTCCAACAGCATTTCATCCAAGCTTGTGTGGGAGTGCTTTAACACTCTCTGCAAGCTTGGATCACGCAACTGTGTGCGTCTTGGTTGGGTACCGGGCCACACAGGCATAGGTGGCAACGAATGCGCCGACAGGCTTGCCAAAAGCGGAGCAAGCATGCCATACACCGGTCCAGAACCGAGTTGTGGTATAAGCAAGTCAGCCGCTTATCAAAGTATAAACAAATGGTCCAGGAAGACACACCGCTTGCGGTGGCAGAGTCACCAAGGACAAGCACTCGGCAAAAGACTGCTTGCCGATTCTAGCTCCGGATTCACCAGATGGCTGATGGGGCTGGGGAGGGATCGGGTTAAGCAAGTGATTGCCTTGATCACTGGACACGGCCACTTCAGGAAACACCTAAACACTCTAGGTTTACGAAATGAGGACTCGGAGTGTAGACTCTGCAATAAGTCTGAAGAGACTGCAAAACACATAATACTGGACTGTGAGAGACTGGGAGCAAGGAGAAGGGCTCTTTTCGGTGATAAACAACCAGGCGACAAACCAGATGCTAGTATAGGGGAAAAGCTTCTTAGCCTAATTAAGGGCACGAAGATAGGCTTACCCCTCTAACATCAAAGGGGCACACAATAAGCTCAGGTTGACGTGTGAGGATCTAGGAATCCACCCCAATATCCCAAAGGAAAAAAAAAAAATACCATGATGTGAACCAGTCTACTACGGTTTCAGCAGTTCTTCAAAACCACCGGAAAATAACCGATCAGGTCCTCTTGGGGAAATTCACCACTTTTGTCAAGACTACCAAAGATCGTGCTCCAATAGTGCTCCCTTGCTATTGCAGGGCAATCAAAGAGCAGGTGTTCAGAAGGTTCCTCCTGCCTATCAGACAATCTACAGAGTGGATCCACCTGGAAAATGCCGAATCTGTGTAGCTGCTTCCTCAGGTGGATCATGTCTCATAATTAGACCCACAACCTGAGAAGACATCAGTCTACTTAAGGCGAGAAGGTCAGAAGCCACCTTAAGGGAAGGAACCATTCTGCTCATCCTCAGACCCGGATGCAATCTGCACCTTCTCTCATGTTCAACATGAACCCACTACGAGATAGCCCCAAAAGATTTACACCTAGAAATACCACATAACAAATGAGAACCCGTCATAATGGACGCTGAGCCCAATCGGCCAGAGCATCAGCCCTTTCATTCCTAAAGACCCCCTCATGAATCAGGGACCCAACAAACAGTCACATTGTTGATTCTACCATGGGAAGAAATGACTTGATAGCAATCCTACACAAGTTTGGAGTTGAACACACAAAAGTCCAATGCCTTTAATGCTACCTAGCTATCTGTGAAAATGTTAATCGCCTTACTCTTATACCGCAGATGAAGAATGGCACATACCGTAATGGCTGTAAATTCTACCTGGAAAACTGTGCGATAAGGACTCATAGAGACCACTAGCTCATTACATGGTCTCATTCCCACAATCATAAAATCATTTATTCATCATTCAACAATTTACAAAATACAGAACAATTTTTGTCAGAACAGTACATACAGTTATCACGTAGGCCTATTTAACCTATGTTAAAATTACATGAAAGGTACTCATTTAAATTATGAAATGGGTTTTTTGGGTAACAAGTGTCTTAAATTGGTAACAAAATTTGCAAATGGCATTCCCCTTAATGACACAGGTAACTTATTAAAAAGTGTAATGCCAAGTGAAGAGTGATAGCTCGCAGTTTTGGTAAGCCTACATCGAACCAGATCAAGTTTATCCACATTCCTAGTCTCATATTGGTGTATATCACCTC
This sequence comes from Homalodisca vitripennis, assembly GCF_021130785.1. Taxonomy (NCBI): domain Eukaryota; kingdom Metazoa; phylum Arthropoda; class Insecta; order Hemiptera; family Cicadellidae; genus Homalodisca; species Homalodisca vitripennis. The sequence goes on from NC_060215.1 coordinate 144,421,673, forward strand.
TTGATCTATACGAAACAATATTTTTCTTTACTAAAACGAAAACTTCAAATATGTACGAATTAATTACTGTAAGGATATCAGCTTCAACAAAAAGAGGTTTACAATGGGCTGGAGATTCAGAATAAGTAAGTATTCTCAGAGCTCTCTTCTGTAAAATCAAAACTTTTTCTATACCAGTTCCATTTCCCCAGATAACAAACCCCAGCACCTGTGCCACTTTTTGTTTAAAGGCATCCATAAACCATTAAATCTCTGCTGGTGAAAGAGGTTTCTTTCCCTCCAACAAAGCCTCCCTCAAAGGTATAACAACTCTAAAGGGTTTGTCGAAGGAAAATCTTTGAGGCATCTGATCAGAAATCATGTGCAAAGCATTCCCCTGAATCAGGATGCTAATTCTACAGTGCCCACTGTTGCAGCCTGAAGTCAACCAAAAGCCCCACCTCCCGAAAACAGTAGGCATTCCTCCTGGTCATAGTCCGAATGACAATGTCAGGTGGATGAGGTTGAGATAACAGTCTAGAGCCATGCTTGGCCCACTTGGAAAGGCCCCAGTGACAGCAAGGCAAGTCATCCTTTGGATGCTATTACATTGCCAAACATTAGTGCAAATCTAACCACGGAGACATAAAGCCAATACAGACACCTCGGTTTAAGTCCCCAAGACCCATCTATCACACGTCTGAATTGCATCAAAGACCAAAGAACCTTTTTAGGGCCCCCAGTTCAGGACCGTAACAAGGTACCAGGTACTTGGCCTCTGACAATCTCAATGGAAAAGTCTTTCAATAAGAATGGACCAATACCCTCCAACTGACACCTTCTTGTAAAGGCAACCACGGTGGTCTTGGTGGGGTTCACCCTAAGGCCCATCCTACCACACCAGTTTTCCACCATTGCAACAGAGCAGCATTGGTCAGTTCTGTGATTATTGGGTTGAACTTGCCACTCATAAGAATCACAATGTCATCTGCATACTCCTGTGCAAAGACACCACTACTGTTCAAAAGACAAGCAATTCGTCCGCAGCTAGGTTCCACAGAAGGGGAAAAAGGATGCCAACCCGGGGACAACCCCAAGTAGTCCTTCCACTGATGATCACTCCCATAAGAGTGGTAATAACCACACTATTCATGAGCAGAGGCCTTATCCAGTCATACATCTGACCATCAGTACTACGTCTCGAGACTGCATTGACAATCGCCTCAGTGCCTGTGTAGTCAAAAGCTCCTTCGATGTCTAACAAAATACTTCTTTCGCTGCTAGCGTCTTCTCAATATGCATACCAATTTGATGGAGGGCTGAGTTGCATTTTGCGGAATATTTAACTACAATACTGCAAACACCACAGAAGTGTTTAGATTGATTTTTGTTGATTTGAGACATTCTGCTATAGCTGTTTTTGTTCATTTATTTTGTGAGATTCAGTTATTTTATAAATTGACTGTGTTAGAATTTATTCTTTAGTTAACATAAACAATTTTTCTGGGTCCATGTTTGTTAAAATAAAATTTTTTTGTGGTAAGTGTTCTTAAAGTGTTGTACAAAGCTGCCTAAGGACAGCAACAACTAAAGCTTTTAAATAGTGCTTATACTGTGTTTTCAAAACGTGCTTGTTAGATTTTTAATGTGAATAGACTTACAATACTTCAGGTAATGCATTGATCAGAGGTTACTTTTTTAACTAAACTTAAAACCATCACAAATTCAATGTTTAAGACCACTTTCTCTGAGACTGTAACCAATCAGGCATTTTTTTTAGTTTTTAAAGCTTCTTGCCCTAGGGAACCAAAAAAATCATGTTTGCTTCTTAGGAATTTTTAGAATGTCAATAACATTTTCTTTCTTTGTTGCCCCTTACAAACATACCTGTATTCCATAGGATGGACGTAAATGTTCAATGGATCCAATTATTTATTCGGTTGTGTTGGCGCTGTGAGCACTTGGCCAATTCTGTGGCGCTATGAGCCAGTCTCTACTTGGTGGTATCGCATAGCACCACAACCTCCTATTGGTTCAAATTTATTATTAAATAAGAATCTTGGAAGGGGACACTTGATGGAAGGGAAATATTGTTAAAAAAATGTTTATGTGAGTGGTCAAACGAAGAATTATGTTGTGACTATAGATGGGCTAAATCAGTACATACGCATAACCGTTACTTCTGATACCGTTACCCGGCGATACTGAGTACAAATACTGGTTACACATACTGGATACTTGAAATCAGTATTTCTGCACTGGTAAAGTTTTAAACACTAGATACTCTAAATCAGTATTTCATATTTGTAACACTTGAAATACTGAGTATTTTCCCTAATAAACATACAGTTTTGTAAATGCTTTGATATAATTAATAGTATTCAAAAGTACAACACAATTATGTAAAAAAATCTATAAACATAATTTATTATTATTATAAAGTTTATACTTTTTCAGATGTAATTAATGAATCGTACGATAACTTGAACCTCTGCTTCTTTGAATAGAGTCCAATGGGCTGTTACATTGGGTATTCTATTTTATAAGTAATTTTAATTTTCTTTGGTGCATTTTTGGTACATTCACACATTTCTGTATTATGAAAAATTAAATAAGCTCTCATTTGAAGTAAAAACATAAAATATGTAATCATAGTTTACATAGTTAAACACTTTTAGCTCAATGTATTATATAAACTGTTTATTTAAAAACAAAGAAAAAGAAGTTACACAGGTTCAACGACGAAAGACCTTTCAGACCATTACCTGGCCCTGCAGTTGAAGATTTTAAACTTTGTCTACAGAATATTGACTGGGGTGTAACTCTTAGAGGATTAAGTGCTGAAGAAATGTATAACAAGTTTCACAATGTGTTTATAGGCTGGATGAATATTTATTTGCCAACGAGGAACTCAAGAACAAATAACTTCAAGAATTACCATAAACCTAGAGGTCTGCGCAACTGGTTTACTCCTCAGTTGGCAAAAATGAAAGAAATGGTTGTCACTTTTTAATATTTCACAAATGACTGAAGATCCCAGGAAACGCAAAAAAAATTATAAATTAGCCAAGATCAATTACAAGGGTGCTCTAAAACAAGCTAAATTTCATGCTAACCAAGAAATTATTCAGTCCTCAAGCAACACTTGCAAAGCTACATGGCAAATTATAAAACATGAGACTCAACTGAAACAACATACATGCTACTCCGGATGCTGATTCTTTCAACGAATACTTCATTTCGGTAGTGGATGAAATCCAAGAGAAAAATCCCCGCAGCAAATACAAAGCCAGATGAGCTCCTAGAGGTTCAACACTTACCCTCACATCACCCCTCTCGCCTGGCAGCCTATAGAGTATAGTGATATTGTGAAAGTAATTTTAAAGTTAAAAAGTTCTAAAAGCTGTGATATTTATAATGTTTCAAATAATTTAGTTAAATTGGTGTGCAGTGAAGTAAATGTTCCCCTCACCATGTGTCTAAATGTAATGTTTAAAGAGGAAATCTTTCCTAGTAGTGTGTCAAAGGTTGTGTCAATCTTTAAGAAGGGTGGTCATAGAAGTGTTAAATTGTATAGGCCTATCTCTCTGGTATAAGTTTTTTCTAAAGTCTTTGAAGCCATCATTAAAACCCAGGTTAACTTAAATTTTGAAAACAAACAATCTCTTTAGTCATAGTCAGTTTGGTTTTATAGCCGGGATGTCGACAACCGATGCAGTTGGGGGACTTGTTTCAGGCGTCTTGGCTGGTTTTGATGCAGGCTTTGACACCTGCGCAGTTCTATGCAACCTCTCCAAAACCTTCGACTGTGTCGATCACAACATCCTGTTGAGATAACTTGAATTCTATGGTGTAACAGGCCTTAAGAAAGAAATTATTAAAAAAGATAAAATAATAAAAACTTTTAGACAAAATACAGAAAACATGAACAATGAATACAACAAAAGTGAAGACTTTTATATGATGCCTAAAACTTTGGTAAATAATGGTACTCAAACAAAGTGGATAGATCATTTTGATGTTGTCTCAAGCAATGAAAGGATAAAGACATTAGAGGAAGAGCTAAGTGAAAAGGAAATAGCAATCATAAAACTTAAGGAGGAAATTAATTCTTTACAAATGGCAAAGAATACTGTCGATGTAGGTGTTAATACACCTGCTGAACTTGATTTGACTGTACAACTGAATACTGTTAGTGATGGATGCATAGAGTTTGAACAAACCCTGTTAGAAGTTAGTAGCACACCAAAAATCGATTTAACTAATGTTACGGACAAACACCATTATCGACTTTTGCACTTTCACCGCACACTTTTAGAAAAATAAGTTCATTTCATTTTTAAAAGTTTTGCAACCATCCATTGCTAGCTCGGAAGTTCTTGTGTCCCAGCTCAAAGGCAAACTGTTGGGCTTTTCCTTGAAGTATAGGTCCACTTATTGCAACATTTTTTTGTCTCTGCACTGCTTCAACCATTTAAGCACACACTCCTCTACGTCCTTCAGCTCAAACGACTTTATCTTTCTGGTTTTAGAACACAGTACACTTCCGTCATCGAACTTCTCTTTCTTTTTTAAATTGTAGCCAAAGTGCTGGGAGGAATGCCAAATTTTTCCGCGATGTCCAATCTTTTTCGTCTTCAACGCATTTGATAATTTATCGTTTACACTCTACGCTTATAGCGCGCCGTTTCTTTTTGTTATTGGCGTCCATCGTCACTAAACTACTGTAACTTAATTCCGAAGCGCCGCACAAAAAATTCGTTATATCAAGGTTGTGAGTATGCTTTATTCGTTATGTAGAAGTGAAATTTGCATTGATTCTTATGGAGACTTCTAGGGGATTTAAAAAAATTTGTTATATAAAGGAATTTGTTATATTGAGGTTCGTTATATTGAGGTTTGACTGTATATTCCATTGTGTACAATTAGGCCCACAACTAAGAATTCTAGATCGAGAAGCATAAGAACACACATAAGAAAAGATATATCCAGTACCAGATAATTGTCTTTATCAAAATAGAAATACTAAAAACATACCGTAATAATATCCAATCAAAATAGAAATACTAAAAACATACCGTAATAATATCCAAAGTGTTTATTAATGTAATAGTTATAATTGGTTTTCTAATCGGGTACCTTACGATTTATTAGTTAAGACAAAGATATGTATAAGACATGTTATATAGCATATGGCTCTCACTCAATTTTATAACTACCATCTAAGCAACAATTTGTTACAATAAAATATTCAAGCCACATTATATCAAAACAAATATTTTTTGAGCTATGTATTTTCCAAGGACAAATATACAAAGAGGGAAAACCAAGCAAGATATGATCATAAATAATATAATATATCCACAATATTTGTAATCTAAGAAATTATGTAGAGAGGAGTTTCAAGACAATCTGTGTATAATATTTTTATGAAATTGAAATATTGACAGTTGAAAATCTGACTGTTAAATTTCCTTATACTATATCTAAATAGCCCCACACACGTAGATTTAATCGTCTGACCCAGTTTACTTACAACTTACTAAGGTCAGTTCAGTAACAGCATGATGCTAATACTGAGCGTGAGTCAGCTGGTAACATGTTACCACTGTAATTAAGTTACTGTAACGTAACACGAAGTAACCACGTTATTTTGGTAATAGGTTATTGACAAAGAACAGTATTTTCCATCTCTAGTCACTAACATAAACAATTTTTTGTTTTAAAAGATATTTCCCCTGCATCAAGTGTCCCCTCCAAGGTTCTTATTTAATAAATTTGAACCAATAGGAGGTTGTGGTGCTATGCGATACCACCAAGTAGAGACTGGCGCGTAGCGCCACAGAATTGGCCGAGTGCTCACAGCGCCAACACAACCAAATAAACAATCGCATCAACACTCACAGCGCCTACAGATTGCTGTGGCGCTGTGAGCTGTGGCACTGTGAGGCAGCACCCGGTGTACAGTTTTTACAATGACTGTGCGTCATGGTCAGAAACGTCTGTGACAATGAAGTTCTCCACCCCTAATATGTTTGTAATAACATTATCAAGTGCAATAGCAGAGATTGCAGTAAACTGATAATGACTCAAGGGTTTGGGTATGAAAGTAACCTTGACAGACTGCACAACAGGTAGGTTATATACATTTAATGTCTATTAACCTTTTGGGATCACCATTAAATTCGTATGATTGGCCTCTCATATTACCTGGCCACAACTTTCGGATGTCTGTTCTCTGCCTCAGATCAGTCAGGTCATTGATTTATGACCACATCCTGTCCCTCAGCTTGGTGGGTCACACCTAGTGGCCGTTCAGTTCCTCAGGCCACTAAATGTGGCCCACTATATTAATATTAAGTAACTAAATTATTATTTCTCTATTTGCAGCACATGCCATAGTAAACATCGTTCAGAATTATTTTTTATCGGACTGTCAGTGTCACTGTAGCTGATACAGTATATACTAGCTATTTAATAAAATATTAGTGCATTTGGTGGAGACGAAGCTCAAAATGTGGAAACAAGTTTTATATTCTGTTGATACTAGAGATCTAATTGAGACTGATTGTATTTTTATTTGCAGAATCAAAATACTTTCAAAACTGGTCAATCTATAACATAAATTACACATCACTTTGTTAATTTAAAAGCAAATAATAAATAACCAAATGACAAAAGTTTCAACTTTGCAGCTAATAAGCTTTGTAAATTGTTTGTGCTGAGAGGACAACCACCTGAGACTAAATCCGAAGTGAGCGAGATATAAGATGTTGCCACACAGTGGCTTCCCGATCCCAAAGGGTTAAAACCAATTCTGGGCAATTTCTCACTGCAAAGTGAGTAAATTACGAGAACCAGAGGTTTGTAGCTTACTGACAATGAATGTTAGGTTACACAGATGGTAATTATGAAATTAATGGCTGAAGTGGCAAAATACGAGTTTTGCATTATTAACTTATTGGAATTGTCCTACTGAACAAAACAATAAAGGGTTCAGGAGGTGGAAATGAGAAATAACGAAGTTGTAGAACATAAAATATGGAACAACTGTTATATATTTGTGTTCAGGAGGATGAGCTGAAAATGTTAATAATGTCAAATTCGTAATTTGCCGGGTCGGCCTTTAACCTCATAGATACCTAACGAAGATGTAGAACATGAAAATTGGATACAATTTTTACGCAAAGAGCAGTATTTCCTTGTATATCCGCACAGGGCTTCAAGTGATCTTGTTTTTCCTCATAAATTTCTACAACCCTCAAAGGACCACCAGTTTTTCTAAATGATGCAGTAATATGGTGGATATAAACTTTGTGGCATAACGAATACCAGCCTACCACTGAATGTGCTGACACCCCGAACTCCAATGAAATGTCTCTTTGTCGCGGCGGCTATAAATGCAACAAAGTGGTCACCGGATTAAAAAACGTTTTTAACGTCAGCCATGTCCTTTCAGATAACTATCCATCATAGGTAGAAAATATTACAGCATTTAAAACGTTTAAAAACAACAAAAACCCATACAATAAGCTCACACTAATTTTTAAAACACCATGTTCAATTAATAAAGCAATGATTTTACTTCGGCTAAAACATAAACTTTGCACATGTCCGATAAAACACTCAAACAAACATAATTCGTTTGGATTAAAATTTTTAGAACTAGCACATGATTGATCCATAATATTAAACACACATGCACTCGCTCTGAACTACAGCCTATGATAGTTAATACAGCACTGGACCACAGCCATGGAGCCCTCAGATAAGAGATATGCTATCAGCCATTGTCATAGATAAGATAGTGTTTAACTTACATTAGGGAATCGTCCTACTGAACAAAACAATATAGGGTTTTACGGGATGAAAATGAGAAATAACGAAGTTGTAGAACATAAAAAATGGAACAACTGTTCACGCGCAGAGCAATATTTCTATGTTGTACATCATGTGACCTTTTGTCACCGTGATTTCAACCTCATGATGACGTCATCGGATGTGTCACCATCTTTGGAATCATGAATGAAAAATAATACTGAAATGAGCAGAATTTTGACCCTGATGAACAATGTTTTTCTTAATTCTGAGCAACAAATTAATTAGTTGTTATCGGGTGGAGACGAATGCCTCCGGCCATCAGCGTGGGCTGCGGCAGCATATTTGGTGCTATCCCAGACTGATGTCAACGAAAAAAACATCCCTTGAGATAGTACCTATCAGTAAAATATTAAATTCTAGAGAGGCTGATCAGAAATATAAATTGAAAATTAACGCAAAGAAATGTATGTAAAGTGTAAGAAACATAATAAATCACGTAAAAACCCAATATTAATATAAAAATGAACAGTAATAAGGAACACTAACCATTACTGAAATAATCTTGTTTCGGTCAAAACGTTAACTCCAAACATGCCCGACAAAACACTCCGACAATAATTCACTACGATTTGTCGAACTAGTGGATGGTTGATTGATAATTGACAAGCCCTCACTCGATCCGAATTACAGTATACGTTATCTTGTGAAGCACTGGACCACAGCCCCGGGGCGCTCAGATAACAGATACAATATCAGTCCCAGCCGCAGATAGCATTATACACGGATATCGAGACACACAGCACACAAACAGAACATTAAAATATTAAAAATAACTATTTATGTATATACCTCCTAAAACCATGTTATTTTTCATTTGCACCCCTTAAAACTATATATATTTTTGTTCAGGAGGATGAGCAGAGTACGTTAATAACCTCAAATTTGTGATTTGCCGGGACGGCCTTTAACTCATAGGTAACCACACAGATCTATACAACAAATAACTCACAGGCTGAGGGTCAAATGTGAGGAGAGCTGGCTCGGAGCAGCTACAGACACTGCCATAACCCTCTATGTGGTTGCAAAACTCTTGTCGGCGTACATTCTCTTCTGTCTGCTCCCACTCACATTCACTCTCTGTAACAAAGGTCAACACACTGATAGTCGGCAACGTACCAGCATTTTACATCTATCAACCTGTTTTATATTTTCACTAAACATAAGCCCGATCTCTAAAAAAATTCTTTTTGTTGCAGTAATTATATTTTTAATTAAATACTTTAAAAAATGTTTTAAGTAAAAATCCCCAGTGTAATATAAAGGGTGATTTTTTTATTGGTGCGGTTTTTAAAACTAAATAAAACAATGAAAAACAACCTGCATTGACATAAACATGCATTTATTTGAACTACAGTGTCATTACATTAACGTTTAAAAATGATTTCTGGCATATGGGCTCCATTTCGTTTGCGTAGAAAGCCCAATCGAGAAGTCCCAATTTTCGAATACTCTTTCCAGCAGCTGTGGTTGGATTCCGCCAATAACTCGACGAATGTTAGCTTCCAAGTCATTTAAAGTTTGTGGCTTGTCAGCGTATACTTGAGACTTAACATATCCCCACAGAAAGTAGTCTGTTGGCGTGATATCACACGACCGTGGGGGCCAGTTGACACTACCTCTAAATGAGATGATACGTTCACAGCAACCCAAATGTTTCTGCCAAGAGGCCAACTGTGTCGTTTGCCGTGTGGCACGTCGCGCCGTCTTGTTGGAACCAGACATTTTCTAAATCCACTTCAAGTTCGTTTAGCTGAGGAAAGAAAAAGTCCCGTAACATTGCCCGATAGCGTTGACCATTTACCGTAACAGTCTGGCCAGCATTGTCTTTAAAAAAATAATGGCCAATAACACCACCTGCCCAAATGGCGCACCAAACGGTAAGTTTTTGTGGATGAAGGGGCATACCAACAAATTCTTTTGGGTTTTCATCACTCCAAATCCGACAATTCTGTTTGTTGACAAAGCCGCATAACCAGAAATGAGCCTTATCACTAAAAAAATCTTTCCTGCGAAAGCTGGGTCACGTGTTATCTAATGTTGAGCCCATTCAACGAAATCAAGACGCTTGCGATAGTCTAATCGTTTCAGTTCTTGCACCAACTGAATCTTGTATGGATATAGGCGTAGATCCTTCCGTAAAATATTCCATAGAGTTGAGTAGCAGATCGCTAATTGCTGCGCACGATGACGAATCGACACACTTGGATCCTCTTCAACACTATGAGCAACAGCATCAACAGCCTCTTCGGTCCTTACTGTGCAGCTTCTCTGCCGATGCTTGTCAACAAGAGTGTGGGTATTACGAAAACGATTAACCAAAGCTCGAATACCTGACTCTGATGGACGATTATGAGGTCCGTAAATCGGACGAAGAGCTCGGTAAGTTGCCCGAACTGAACTGCGGTTTTCAAAATAAATTTGCACTATTCGCAAACGCTCTTCTTTTGTAAGTCTGTTCATGGTTACTATACAATAATACGCACTAGACAATACAAATATCGAAATGACATAAGGTAATAAACAAAGATCAGCTGTTTTATTCAAATTTAATTGTTGTGTTTAATAGTGGTGCCAACTTAAAAACCACACCAATAAAAAAATCACCCTTTATTTTGAAGTAGTTGATGCATCAAATCATATTTATTTTGTTATTATATGTTGTGTATGTTTATTAACTTATTTCATTTGTTCGATAACCTTTTTTTCTACTTTAATTAATTGAAAAAAATAAAATTTTGCTTCTGTAAAATAAATTAGAAAATAAGAAAACAAGGTAATTTGAGTGATAAACTATAAAACAGGCAATGCCTCTTTAAATCGACTCTTTATTTTATTTCCAGACAACAGATGATATAAAAAGTTTTAGATTATTTCAGACACTGTGGGTGCCTACCTTTAGCAGGTTCTGAAGTATTGTGTAACCAAAATGTATGTTTTAATATAAAAGCAAGGCCTAAAACTGGCTACATTATTTAGTTGCACTTTACATATTAACAATACACATAATATTAGGGCAATGCCTGGATTTCATCCACTAACAGAATTATAGCAGAACAGGTAAGGTTTTATTTGTCCGGAGAGGATTATATTAAAGGTAGTGGTATTGCCAATTTATATGAAATTAAGATTATGACACTCTGATAACAAGCCGGCTGTCAATATTGATCTCTTTCTCTTTAACATCTGCATTTCTTATACACGTTTAGTTCACTAACAAGTATAGTATGTATTCAGTAGCCTATAGAGATTACTTTCAATCTTCGAAGTTAAAATAAGAGCACATTTAATACACATTAATGAATTTGCACAGTCATGCTGTCATAGTCATACTTAAAAATTGAGTAAAAATGGTGGACACGTATGTGAACTCAAAATGTGGCTATTGCAATAAAAATGTAACCAAAAGCTCGGGCGGAATAAAATGTAGTGGTGAATGTAGCTACTGGTTTCAGTTTAAATGTGCAGATATATCCAATAAAGATTTTGGTAAGCAAGAAGATACGTCGTCTTGGCAATGTAATAAATGTTCCCGGTCTAACCTAGACGATACTAATGAAGCTGACTAAATAATGCAACCCGCACTAGTGAGGTTAAGCCGCGTTTACACACCGAAGTTTCAAACAAAAATTGCAAACTTTTATTGCAAAGAGCAGTTGCAAACAGTAGTTTCAAATAAAAGTTTGCAATTTTGATTTCATGGTTTTATTTCCATGTTTCATGAAAATGTTTGAAACACTTTCGACCTTGATTATGACTCGCCTATGTTCTGGTTACTGGAATCAGTCCTTCCCAGGATGTCAAGTGTGGAGGATGTCATTTTAGCCGCAGCGGCGTATGTCGTGTTGTCAAAGCAACGTAGGCCGAGACGATACTGGGTGAGGCCGTCTCTGCATTCCAGAGCTACGTACAATAGAAACGACCTGTTGGACGATTTAAATAGAGATAATGTTGACCCTCTATCAGGTGAACTGAGAACGGATGGAAATTTTAAAAACTTTGTAAGAATGACCAGTGAGGATTTTGATTATCTAACTTTAATGATTGGTCACAAAATTTCGAAAATGGATACGAATTACCAAAAGGCTATTTCTGTAACGGAAAAAGTAGCCATTACCTTGCGCTTTTTAGCTACCGGAGATTCATACACAAGCTTGAGTTACCTGTTCAAGATATCAAAACCATATCTTTGTTTGTACCTGAGGTGTGCGAGGAAATGACACTTGAGTCGAGACAGGGTGGTGCGAGTGATAACGTGAATGAGAGTGGAGGTGGCAGCGTAGGGGATGGCGAGGAAATGTTTCTGTTTCATGTTTCAACGGCACATAGTGACCGAAAACAGTGTTGCAAACTAAAGTTTGCAACTCCTTTTGATCTTTACCGACTTCAGGTGGAAACAAAAATTTCAGTTGCAAACACTGAAAAACTGTTTGCAACAGCGAAATTTTTCGTCTAAAAATGCGCGTTTTTAGAGATGTTTGCAATTTCTGTTTCAACTCGTGTTTTAAACTCCGGTGTAAACGCGGCTTTATAAGCGGTAATACTCTTTTTAGTGACTGTTGTAGATGTTTTCATCACATTACAATTTTAACAGATCAAATTTTTGAACTTACTAAGAACCAACGTGAAATCAGGATACAACTCAGTAACTATTCTTGATAATGAGCTCCTCTTTGGCCATCCACATGACCGGGCCGATCAGAAACCTCGGGGAGAAAGAGAGAGAATGGACTGGAGGGGCCACTCCTGCCAACTAGCTACAGACATTCCGCGTATTGGAATAGTGGAATGAGCCGTCCCAAGCGTTCTAGCTCCATACTCTTTTGAATTTAACTTAGTTCAGTAACAACAAACATATTAAAATGTACCACTGTGTTTTCAGCTTATACTCTGAGTTAAACACCTTTCAATAGTTAGGTACAGCATTTGTATATTTAAATTACATTTTCAAGCTGGATGTTGCAGGATGCAGCACAATTACATTGATTTCATTACACTTTGATCTTACAACGTAATTAATGACAGGCACACTTTTCTCCATTATCTTAAAGAAAGAGTTGATTTCGCCAGATGGACTTTTATACACAGCCACAAAGAATAGGTTATGATCTATCAGTTCCATGCAAGCAAGTTTACAGTCAAGTTCTACAGATAAGTTATTTAAATCATACATTACCTTCACTTTAGTTGAAAAGAGTTTAGTATAAACGGCAACACCCCCGTGAGTCTTATTTTCACAGCAGAAGTAAGATACAAGTTGTAGGCTATTAATTAAAGCATATTCCTTAATTTTCACCAGCTGACAGCCAATGTTCAGTCAAGCACAGAACATCCAAGTCTAAGTTACTAGAAACCTTATCCAAAATCCCAGTTTTATTAGACAGACTTTTGTACATTTTGGTGGTAGAAGTTAACAGATATTACTGCACTTGTGGATCCATTGTTGCACGACTTTCTTCCGGGTTGTGAACTAACCCGAGTAACTTCCATCTAAGCCTATTTAGTCGAGACTAGGGGTTCTCCACTGACCCTGATCCTGCTTCCAGATTGTGAACTAACCCGAGTAACTTCCATCTAAGCCTATTTAGTCGAGACTAGGGGTTCTCCACTGACTCTGATCCTGCTTCCAGGTTGTGAACTAACCCGAGTAACTTCCATCGAAACCAATTTAGTTTGAGACTAGTAATTTAGTAAAAGATGCCTACCTTCCACGGAGACTAGAGGCACCTGTGCTCTCAACAGCACTGATGCTCCCCATGTATTGAAGTCAGTGCTCTTGCTGAAAGATTCCCCATACATCCTGACAGCCTTCTGCGCGACCATCGCCCACATGTCACGCCAGGAGATGAGTTTGTGCGCGGCGCGATCCCAGTCGGTGTAGTAGCTCACGTGCTGGTTGCTTCATTTGAAACGTTCCCTCATCCTGAAACAGTCAAACCCTAATTAATTAACAACCCCTCTGCGTGAATTACTTTGACGATTTTTACAGATTGTTCAGGGTGGCCACTCTAAACCTTTTTACCAATCCTGGTCGAAACATTTCCAATCCTCAAGTTCATTTTCAAACCAAGTATAAAACACTGCAATATAGTATTATAACTCCGAGTGCCATGATGGTTTTTTGTCACCAACTGTATTTACTTGCTGCTGTGATCTAGCACAATTTGTCGCTAGCGAAATATGCAAAAAATGTTGTGAAGGTTCATTGCTGCTAGCTATTTTAAGCTTATTTGTTTATATCTCTGTGTCTTTCATTATATATACATATATATATATATATATATAATATATATATATAAATTAAATTATATATACCTATTAATTTTCCCTGTGGCGATGTTTGGAAAATATATTTATGCAATTCAGGAAAAATAAAGAGAACATAAATTAATTACCAACACAACTCTACTGTAAGACGGGCTGCAGTATAGCACTGCGGTGCACACATTTTCGGTAGAAAACCATGATTTTTGCTGGTACACAAACATATATATATATATATGTGTGTGAGTAGATATGAATATGAGGGTTCTAGCGCACTTTTGGGACAGACAGAAAATCAATGTAAAATACTGTCCATTGAACAATAAACAAATCTAAGAAATCTAACAGGAAAGCACGAATGTTAAATAACCGAATCTTTAGCTGTTTTACTGTTCAATGTTTGCTTCTACATTTATAAGCTGTTTTAATGAAAAAATCCAGAAATCTTAATAAAAAATCTATAAACGGAAATAATGAAATTTGCTAACAATCACTCGAGAAGTCGGGGAGAATGTGAGTAAAACCGCATTCTTTTCACGAGGTTCTTCATTTACTTTCTCCAAATGTACTATAAAATCATCAAAGATTTCAGGTTTAAAATCGTAGTCAAATTCAATGTCCAAATAGTGAAAGATTATAGGTAAAATCTTCTCATAATAAACGTGTGTATTTAAACCTACAAACCTAATGTATTCTTTGAAAAGGAAAATAATTTTGTCAACGGTTCCAAGAGATAAGTAAAAATTTTTGTTCTGTTTTCTAAATTCTGTAACAAAATGTGTTTGCTTCTTGTCTCCATATTGTAATTTTCTAAGCAGGTTATTCAAATATGTTAATTTATTTTGAAATTTCTTAGGCTTAGGTCTTTCGTACAAAATTAAATTACAATCTCTACAAACTAATCTTTTATCAATAATTTCTCCTCTACTATAACACTTGTAACAGTTGGCATTATACTCTTCCATTTTTACAAAAAGAATAAATGGAAGCTATGGAACTAAGTCTGCCGAGATATAAATTTTTCAGCGCAAATGTTTATGTTTATATTTCAACTACCGAGATAAAAAGAAATAATTTCATTCTATTGTACAACTATTTAGGATATTTTGTTTATGATTACAAAGATTATTCCGGAAGAAATCGAGATTTTTCATCAGCGAAAGAGTATATTTTTGAAGTTTTAGAAGGAATGAAAGAGAACAATATGAACATCATTAACTACTGAATTTCTTTAATATCGTTCTTAATCACATCATAGGCTAAAAATTTCTCAGAAACCACAACCACATAACAAATCGCGTTTGTAACAGCATTTTGAAAATCCATATTGATAATTATATCGTTCTTTGAACTAGAAATATTTGTCAAACTCTTTGTTGTATCAATGACATAAATGGGTCTATTTGCTATAAATTCTTTGGGGTTGTAATACATTTCCATATTTTTGTAGTAAACTTTCTTAAAATCTTGATACATCTGATACATGATTCTGAAAAGACCACCGGAAATGTTTAAATTTTGTAATTCATCTGGATAATAAGAACCGTTCAATTTTACTCTGATATTTTTTACATCCAAACTATCAAACTTTGAAGGATTTTTTTCTTGATTATTCTGTCTATCTGTTTGAAAACCAATGATAACGAACTTGGGATTGAAGATATTTCTATAAATATTTGTAATATCGAACGAATAAGTTGTTCCGGAAATACCTTTTTGTTCAATACATTGCCAATCTAGAAAATTAAACATAATGTTTTGAGATTTTATAATTTCATCAATCAACTGAATTTTACTCGTGGTTTTGTAATCAATCATCGGAACTCTAATGAAAAACTCGTTAATTGTAATTTTGCCATCAACAGGCATAACATTTCCAGTTGCAGTCTTCAGAATCACATCATCGTCTTCTGCTCTTATAAAACTTAGATAAAATCCTCCTTTATAGATCGGAATAGTAACATTTTCAAAGAATCCTAAGCCGAAATGTGCTAAATCACCGACCGCTTCAAATTGTCCAAATTTAAAAGTTGATTCAAAACTGTTTGAAAATACATCACTTTTGGAATAACAAATAGTTCCTTTAATTGTGCTTAATTGGCCACAGTTTTCGACTTCTTCTATCAATTTATTGTGTTTTCTTACTTCAATCTTAGAAAATAAAAACGGTATAAATTATCGATTAATCTAACATTATCAGTTCCAAGATATGCTTGACCATCTTGTTTTGTTAAAGTTCCAGAAATATAAAACTGGAAGTTAGACGAGCAAAAATTATCTCCAAAATCAATATTAAACTCAGTTCTTTTATTCGGTTCATTCAAATGTTGTTTACTAATTGGATAGAAATTTTTTAAACTCCGCCCTTTCAATATCACCTGAATACTTTTTGTAGTCCACCATTTAATAAGAGAAAATTTAGAAATTTTAAACATCATGTATAAGTCGATAAGAAAAGATTTTAGTCATTTTTTAATGATCTACTTCGTCATATTCAGGATTCTGTTCCTTAAATTTTGCGATCTCGGTCACATATTTCAATAAAATCTGCACAGGATAGTAACCGCTATCTATAATATTGTTCCAATCAACTGTATCTTTATTTTCATCCAAAAATTTTATACTCAAGTGTTGATAGAGGCAAAGAACAGACATATGATCTTTTAATTGATAATGTATATTTTCTTGAATGAACTCTGGGGACAGATTTTGATATTTAGCAATGTTATACCAATTCAATTTGTTTACGTATAATCTCATCATATCTTCGGATAATTCATATTTTTGAGAAATATCATCCCAATGTTCTTTTTTCAAATCTCTTTCGTGTTGCATTATAAAAAGATCGAAAGCACTGTAATGTCCCGCCATCTCTATTTATTAAGAAAAAATTTTCAAGTTTTTATAAATTGGCTCTTTTTAGTGTTACATTCAGCACATTTTCCAGAAACTCTTTTAACTCCATTGATATTTGCATAGTATTTTATATCATTTGTTGCAGTTTTTTCTTTACATCTCACACAATATATGAGCGCCATTTATTTAGGGAAAATTAGTCATCTTAGCCGCCTAATCTATTAAATCTGTTATCAATATTTTCCAAAATTATATTAAGATTTTCCTCGAACTTATTAATTTTTTCTTCTAATTTTTGAAATTTGACAGCATTAGAATCATTGTATTCAACAAATTTATGACCAATATTCTCAAAAGTTTTCGTAGCATCTAAACTAAAACTTATCAAAAGACTCTTTAAAATTAGTAAGTTTTTCATTAATTTCACCAACATCGTCTACTGATCTTCTATTTCTGGCTTCTAACTTGTCATAGACTTCTGTTGTAAAAATCTTTAACATGCTGTTTATGATTCTCATAATTTTGTTTTAGTTCATTAAACATTTTAATAGGATCTTCTAATTGAATCATTACAACAACATCAAATGGATTAATTCCTTTACTAACACCGCTAATTCTTTTTCCTTTAAAATCTAAGGCATTTTTAACATTCGGATCATGTAAATCAACAATATCGATGTTTTCTGATAATTTTAGAGGTTTTAAAATTTGTTCTTTAACAACAACATCATGTTTGTCAATACCAGGTCGAACACCGACAATTCTTTTTTTATTAGCCAAACTAACATAATTCTTTTCAACTTTGATCGCTTCAGTAATTTTATCAGCTTTTTCGATATGAGACATTAAATTGGTAAATATTTTTTTTTGCACCATCTTCAAATTCTTTTTTCAATGTTTTTATTTTATCAGCAACTTCATTTGAACTCATGAAATTTGCAAGTTTGTTATCATATTCTGCTTTAAAATCTTCAATCTCGACAGCAAACATATCTGAATCTGGAAGGTTTTGTAATAAATTTTCTAACTTGTTATCAAACTCATTTCTCAAACTATCAAAATTCAAACTATTATCTACATTTTGAATAATTTGTGTTCCAAATACGTCAAAAATATTTTGTGAATCCATATTTATTAAGCAATAATTTGTTAACAACTTCTTTAAAATCTTTACCATTACTCAGTTCATTCAAAACAAAAACACATAAATGACCACAAATTGGGGGATCTTTATAGTCTTGAATCTGAGAGTCATTGTAGTAGAACGCTTGATTTTTTCAAATATTTAATCAATTCTATAGGTGGTTTGTCCTCAATTCTTCCATACGAATCAAAATAACATGCATTCTTATCATTTTTATAATAACAAATCCAATGCGTTCCACTTCCCATAATCGAGTCTAAATTCACAATTCCACATTCGAATTTCTTAACTTTTTCGGGTAATGTATCTCTCATGAAAATTCCTCTAAAATGTTTAATATTTTTGCAGATTTCTTCCAATTCCCCGAATGTTAATGGTTTGATTTCAAATTTTTTTTAATGTTTGATTTCACATAATTCAAAGTTTTTTCATCTAATCCAGATCCTGTAACATCTTCCAACTCTTTATCTAACCAATTTAAAATGTTTCGAACAATAGGAATCACATCTTTTTTAACGATTGGAGCAGCTTTACGAACATAAGGAACAACATTTTTAACAACTGGAATATTTTCTTCCAAAATCTAATAAATCTTTCAAAAGTCCACCATTTTTAAGTTCTTTCAACTGATTATAAGAAAATTCTATTCTGGTTCCTTTATTGTTTTTCTTATGTTTTTCGAGTTTATTGTATTGTCTATTTGTTAAAAATATCTTATCTTCGCCATTTTTTAGTTGATCTATTTTAAATTGAATACTAACGGGTATTTTCTTCTTAAAAGCGGATTTTATTTTTTCTTTCTGATTTTTGCTGAAGTTTACGTTTACCTCCATTTATATAGTTAAAATTTCAAGTTCTCTTCGATTCCCATTCCTAGTTTTCTCTTCAAAAACATTGCTCCAGCTGTTGGAAGCGCAACAAATCTTTCACCTAAACTAGCATCTTTTGATAAAAATCTATCCATTGCTTTATCTTGCAAAACTTTATCTGCTATATGTCTGGAATTTGTGTCTCTATGTTTTGCATAAAAAATATCGTGTTCCATAGCAGCTTGATCTAATTTATTTATACCAGGATCTCCTCTTTTTAGTCTTTTTTTCGAGTTTTGTGCCAGGCCCCAGATACTGATAAGTTGGTACGTGTAATTCAAAAGGTAAATTGTTGATAAAATCATTCAAAAGTCCGCTACCTTCAATCATAGATGAACTTATTGCCGGCAAAATTCGTTTTAAATATTTAATTCCATCAGGTTTTTCAATCATTTCGTCAAGTTTGTTCGAAATAAAATCTTTAATTGCTTTCTTTTCATTCAAAAAATTGTTATTTCCAGCCTTCTCTTGAGCATAAATATAATTTATAATTCCATCGAGTTTTGTCAAATCGTCGATATATCTGTACTCAATCTTATTATCATTGTATTTTCTTACACCTGATCCTTCGATTCGTTTTTTCCCAAATTGGTTTAATCAAATTGAGATATTTTTTACCTTTACTTGACTTTGGTTTCTTAGTTGATGGATCATTATTTTTGTAAATTGAATCAGATTTCCATAAAATTTCAGTATACTTTTTCAAGTCTTCTTCAGAATATAAACCGTCTTTTGGAACATCAGTGCCTGTTAATAATCTCCATAAACCCTGAGTACCTTCGTACATTTTTTCATTAATAACTATGTCATTATGTTCAAAATTTACGGGCAAATTTCCAATCATAAAACTTTTCTTTTTTCTATCCCAATACAAACCAAATTTATCATCCTTCGCTCTAGGAAGGAATTTTCTACCAATTTCAACAATTATTATATCCGTTGTTCCAGGACTTATTGGTTCAACTATGGTAGATTCTTCAATGATTCTAGGTCTAAATGGTGTCGACGATGGTAATTTTGGCAATTCAAACTCAGATTCTGGAATCGAAATATCGGCAAATTGTCGTACAACTGGAACCAAATTCATTAAATTTTGATTATCGCTTAAAACATTTTCAATTTTGCCCTCAACATTTTTTATTGCAGATGTTACAGGTTGATTAATTTTTTGAATAAATTCTTGTTCTTTTTCATCAATTCGAATCTGTTCTTTAAATTCTTTGATTAATTTCTTTTCTATTTGATCAAGTTTTTTTGCTTCTTCTGAAGTTTACGTTCGCCATTTTATTTAGGAAAATTTTGAAACGTAAACGTGGAACGTGGAAACGTGAACACGAAACGTGAACGTGAACACGGAACGTAAAACGTGAACGTGGACCGTGAAACACGAACGTGAAACGTAAACACGAACGTAAAACATGAACGTGAAACGTAAACACGAACGTAAAAACATGAACGTGAAACGTAAACACGAACTTGAAAACGTGAACGTGGAACGTGAACAGATTTACCGTTTTTCTGTTATTTTCATAATGTAAATAAAAATTAAAGATAATATAAAAATAATTGTAACAAATATTTTATCAAGTAGATTTGTCAGACCACTGAGCAGCATTTATAATAGAAAATTTATTCAGATATTTACCATTTTTAGGCTTCAAAGTTAGATTAATAGTTAAAAATCCGTAGTCTTCCTTCCAAATTTTATCACATAACTCAATAAAGTGGTTAAAACTCATATCAGATCCCACATAATTGTTATAAATCTTTCTCGAATAGTGATCATCTTGCTTAAAAATACACAACATATTCAGGTTATTTCTTATAACTTGTTTATCAACCTTTGAAAAGCATTGGGAAAGATAGATACAAGATATGTTTTTGTGACGAGACATTACGAAATATTCCTTAATAACGTCCTGATTTTCCAAAATACAATCATCAAAAACGATTAACGAATTGGGTTTACATTTGCTTAACGGAACTAATGTCCTCAGAAGCATTATAAAAATGTGATATTTTTTTGTTTAAGTTTTTCTCAATATTTTCAAATCTTTCTTGTAATTTTTTATAGGCGTCTTGTTCTAAAGATTTACTAAAAACATACAAATTGGAATAAGGAATCAACCTATTGTAGATAAAATTCAATAATAAAGTTGTTTTTCCACATCCACTTGAACCAACAATTAACAATCTAATAGGTTGATCTTTCTTGTTTTCTTCAAACGTTTGAAGTTTTATCTAATCTTTTTTGCTTTAAAAATTTCTCCATTTAAATAGCGAAAATGAAGCTGTTCAAGTTGACTTCAGAAAGCTCTCAATTATTTTTAAACTTGGAACATCCTATACACTTAGAGGAAGAATCAAATTATTTTATCGGTTTAAGCGGTTTTTATTCTGACAATTTTGTAATAAATATTAGTGAAAGTTCTCCTTATTGTATAGGATTTAGTGAGAAGAACATAACAAAATATTATGGTTTAAACAAAGGATATTATACCTTCGATCAAATAAAAAATTCCTTTAAAAATTATCTGAAAACATTCAAACAATCAGATAAATCTTTAAACTTTGACGAAAACAAGTTTGAAATGCAAAAAAAATTATCTCTCTAATAAAATTCAAATAAAATCACCAGTAAGAATAATGTTTTCAGCAATTATTGTAGATTTATTAGGGTTTGTTCAAGAAACTATTGAGCCAAATCAGGTATATTTAGGAAATAAAACGCCAAAATTTAGACCGTTTGATGTAATTGAAGTACATTGTAATCTCGTTGAAACCTAGTTTTGAAAATCATAACCGAACATCTTCACAAAGAATCGGAAATTTTGTACACTTTCTTTCCAAATGTTGCTTATGGATCAAAAATTAGTGAAAAACCGAATGAAATAGACTATATTCCAATTAGAAAAAATATTAAAAGAATTCAAAAAATCGTTCTAACTATACAAGACTCTGAGGGAAATTTATTAAATAATGAGAGTAAAACAACAATATATTTAAGATTGTCGAAAGAATGATGAATCAAGGGGGGAACGAATCGTTTCTTACCTTCAAACTTTAAAAAAAACACCGTTTTTATCAATGAATCTGGCCTTTATTCTCGAAATAAAAATGTTTCTATCTAAATGGAGACAATTGTAGATCTAATAAATAATCAACTCAAATTCAATAATACAGAAATTTTTACGATTGTTGACGAAAATAACAAAATTTGGTTCAAAGCAAAAGATGTTGCAGAAATTTTAGAATATGAAAACACGAGGCAAGCTATCATAAATAATGTCGATAATGATGATAAAAACAACTTTTGTATGTATAAATTACAGGAGTCTATCCCATAGACCCCGAGAAACAAGGGGCTATTCGAATGGCCCCTTAACAATCTTCATCCTGACACTGTTTTTATCAATGAATCTGGACTTTACGATGAAAATGTTTCTAAATTTTATTAAACTCTAGAATTATGATATTTTGTCTGTAAATGTTTTTGAAGATAAGGTAACCATTGAATGATTCGTCCACACGCGCAAAGAGTCGGTTTCTTTTGACTTTCTCGTTGAATTCTTATATTACAATCTTTACAATATGCTTGTTTTTTATCTCTACTATAATGCCAGTCGTAAAATTTGGAAATATCCTTAATTTCTTTACAAACGCAACATTTTTTCTCTTCTAACGTTAATTTTATCGTATAATTCTCTCTCATATTTACTACGACAAACTTTACAATAATAGTATAATCCACCTTTGCTTCTTTTATCTTGAGAAAACTTCGACAAATCTTTAAAATTTCTTGACACTTTATACATTTCTTTTGAGCCTCCATTTATATACAAAAAATTATAGCTTTGACTTTCTCAATTCATATTCGTAAAAACTTCCAGTTATTTCTTCATTATTTAAATCTTTTATACTATAAGTTACAGGATCTGTGTTATTAATTTGATAAATCACAAAGATTTCTCTTGACCAATTGTTCTTATATTTGTTCGAAAATGTTGTTTTTTTACTAACAATTCTTACATGATCATTGACTTTAAATTTAGTTTTCGTGTGAATTTCTGGTGGAAGAAAACGGTCCCCTCTAATAACTCCTTTTCTGCATCTTTATCTACGACTTTGGGCTTCATTTTGATTGTGCTGTGAACTGTATCGTTATAATTGTTTACGATTTTTTGAAGAATATCGATCCATTTAAAGTTTTTATTAATCTCAAAAATTACTTTCATTCTCTCATTTTGAGTTGTGTTATATCTATCTACAATACTTGATTTCTCTTCGTTTTCAGTATGATAAATCTTAATGTTGTATTTTCTCAAAACATCATTAAATTCTTTATTTTTAAACTCTAAACCCTTATCTGTATGAAGTAGGTTAGGAGGTTTGTGATTGATCCTTATGGCATCTTTTACTATATCTTCGAAAGCTTTTGAAACATCCTTGCCGTTTTTTCTTTTGATAGCTCTTGACCAAGCATATTTTAAGAAAGTATCAATAACATTTAACATATACTTAAATCCATCATTTTGATCTGAATAGTTAGACATTATAACTAAATCTGCTGCCCATAAATCGTCAATTCCTAAAGTTATAATTTTTCACTTTTTAAACTTTTTTCGTACTGGTGCATGAATTTCTCTAGCTTCAATTTCTATATCTTCTTTATTCTTCAATTCTTTCTTTACTTGTTTTTTCATAAGGATTCTTTATAAATTTACTCTTATTTGTCTTACATTTTGAACATTTTGCTGCAATTCTATACAACCCGTTTTGAGTTTGAACGATTTTAGAATCTATATTTTTCGTTTTTTTCTTGCATTTGTGGCAGTGAATCAAATCATCTTCCATTTACATGTCAAAGTTTCCAAGTTTATTTAACTCATCTAATATATCAGATTTTGCTTCATTTTTATAGCCATAAGGTACTGTATCGATCTTATTTTCTAGAACGATTCTCTTATCATCTTTAGCGTTCAGTGCCAGCTTGTTTATGGTAACTGTGTACAATTCATGTTTATAGCTTTTTATTACAGTCATCTCCCTAAATTCTTCTTTATCTTCGAACAAACATCTCTTCAAGTTTTCGATATTTATTGTTTTATTTACAACGCTTCTCTTAATTCCTTTACACCTAACTGGATTTTTGTCTAGATATTTGTACGAGTACATCTTTGATCTTAAACCACAAAATTCTTCTAATATCTCGCCGTTCAATTCGTCTTTGAATTTTCCAATAACTTTCTTGTTTTTAGTAGCGAAACAGTCGTGATCTTTTGGATAATCGCTCGTATCAAAGTCCTCTATATTTTCTTTAATAATTTTAAAAGGATCTCGTTTCAATTCTAGAAAATAACTGTCTGTATCCATGTAACACAGATTCAAATCTGGATCAAACTTCTTTAATTTGTTGTAATAAAACTCGTACATTAGCAATTTTGAGAGGTCGAGAACTGAAAATCCTATGTAAATCGGTTTGTTAAATTTAACCTTTTGTTTGTACATGTGACTCGCTATACAGTTGTGTCGTCAAAGATATTGAAACATTTGAAATTCGTTTTCTTAGCTTGTTTTCATTGAAAATTCTTCATTTCCTAGTCTAATATCACATCTGTTTCTCACATTTTCCATCGATTTTCCAAAAACCGAGTTGTTCATAAGCTTATAAAAGTCCTTCTCAAAGTCACTTATAGCCTTGGTTCTCATACTAGTATTAAAATCGATATATTCTTTCATGAAAGGTTTCTGATCAAACGCAATAACCCTATTCACATGTTTTAAAATCATACCTTGTTCTAGATAGAATTTCAAATTTCTAGAATGAACAACATATTCTGTTTTGTTTAAAAGAGTTGTGCAAAGTTTGTTGTTATAATGTTCTGGAGCAAGAGGTAAATCTTTGTGATGTTCATGCAAATTTGTTGGATATTCAAGATCAACTTCTAAAATATATCCATAATCTTCGTCGCCAGTGAGTTCCAAAATTGTTTCTTTCCATTCTGCTGTTGTATACGTTTTAGGATCCATCCACTTGATTTCGTTATATGGTAAATTTTGCATAAGTCCATACCCATAAAGGTTGTTTGCATCGAGATAGAGTAAATAGTTTTCGGGCTTTGTCTTATCAAAATCTTTTAAATATTTGTTATTTGCTTTCACATATCGTTTAATACACTGAGAAATGCCCCCGCGAATGCCTTTTTCAATCATCAAATACATATTATAATCGTTAATTAGCTGAAGCTCAATTTTCGTTAATTTTAACATAGCATCCCATGCAAGACTGGGAGCTGTTAGATAGTGTGCCGGATCGAGTTTTATAACAATTAAGGCAAATGTTTCTGAAATTTTCGAATATATCAGCAAGCAATAAAACATCTTGAATGTTGTACAAATCAGAGTAATTTCCAAGATTTTTCTGTTTTAATTTGTTCCAAACGCTCAAATAGTGTTGATAATCTTTCTCAGATATGCTCTCGTCTGTCAAAAGTGAATAGAAATCTTGAATTCTCAATTCTTCTGTGTAATCAAGTTTTTCAATACTGTCGATAAATTCGTAAGGAAATATGCCTTTTCCAGATAGAATTTTAAAGATTTCTTCTTCGTCATTTGGTTGTCTTTTTAGAATTTCATTCAATATTCTTCCATCCTGTATAAAATGATTTGTATGTTTGAAGTCTTCTCTCTTTAGATTTTTAGCTAACTTTTCTATAGACGATGCCATAAATCTGAACGTATCTACGAAAGAAAACTTGATGAACTTTCTTGGTTTATCATCTTCAAACTCATATCCATATCCAGAATTTACAGAATAATTTATATATTTCTCATCGGTGTTTGCGATCAAATCAACGTTTCCATATTGTTTAGCCAATTCTTTTATGTACAAATGAGAATCGTAGTTACTCATATTGTGACAGAAAACTGGAATATTTTGAGGAAACTTGAGATTCAGATTGCAAACTCTATGAGCTGCTCCTCGAAATTTGCCAGTTAAATGACAATGATCTCTACATTTCTTGTATGTATCATCGTACCAATCATCTGGCATAAAACCTAAAGTTTTTTCTGTATCTTGATACGATATTTCTTCACAAATGTGGCAAAGATTTGAATTTTGATATGAAATTTCTTCATCTTCAGTTAATTTCATAGGTATTTTATTCTTAGAATTATACTTTTTAGCTATGTATTTCGATAATTTATTAAGTTCTTTCAAACAATTTTGCAGGAACATTTGGCAAATCTTCTTCATTTTTTGCTCGATAACATATCGGCTTGTACATACGATTGGTCACATTAGACACTAAATATAGAGTAAAACCATAAGGAATGTGCTTCTGAATCTTGGTTGTAGTCGACTTTTGCGGATTGTTTTTGCATGTGGGAATCTTCTCTAATATGCTTTCAAAATCCATATAAATAACGTAAGGATGAGAAAATTTCTTTTGATAATTAGTAAATGTTGTTGTTTGACCTGGAAACGGCATAATTGGCTTACAAACTTCGTGTTGCTTGCAAATTTCTAAATGATCTGTTAAATCTCCAGATTTGTAGAAATGGCTTAAACATCTTCTACAAAGAAATTTTTTATTTTTACACTTAGATAACTGAGAAAATACAAGTTTGTTTAAATTTGTTATCAAAACATAATGAGATTTTTCATCTTGTTTTACATACAATAAATTGATTTCTAATTTGGCGTCATAAACTTCTGAAATTTGCAACGGAACAATATTGAGTTTTTCATCAAAACTATAGACATTTACAGACATTTTCGGATAATTATACTTTGCTTTACTGCTTCGTTTTTCAAATAATTGTATATCTTTTAAAGACATAGGATAGTCGAACCCAGAAAATATCTCGTCATTTACAAATTTTTCATATTGTTTTGATCTTTCGCAGTCTCTTTCGGGTTTTTCAATAGCACATCGGATAGAATAAATAAAGCAATAATCATCTTTATTTTTGATATTTATACAAGCTTTCTTATCTTTGATTTTCTTTGGCAAATCGATATATGATCCTGCGTTCATAAATTCATGTTTATTAAGGCTCAAAACTAATTGTTTTACAGCGTTTTAATGTCCATCCAGAACCTCGATTTGGATGATTTGTTTGTTCTCGATGTGTTAATTTATTAAATTGCTTAGTAATAAAGTCGTTTATGTCAAAGATCTCGTCTGCTTTTATAGTAAAGTACATTGGACAAGTTTGTGTTTCACCGTTCACTAAAGTTCGTTCGTATTCGCATTCTAAAGAGAGATATCCTTTACTATTTTTCACAGTTTCTTGAAATTTTTCGATTAAACTTTTAATTTCTGACCGCATAATTGATAGATATTTGTAAATTGACATGGAATTATCGTTTAAATTTGTTAAAATGTATTGCTTGAAAAGACCGTGTATTGATGATAAAACTTCTACATCAATGATATTTTCAGGTTTCTCATTAAGAGTTTTGTCAATTTCTTCGATCATTTCTGACTTAGTTTTATCGTTTGTTTCAATGGACAATTTCTCAGCGATTGATTGAATTTTTTCATCTTTAAATAGATTGAGATCTTTTTTACTTTCCTTAAAATTTTTCTTTAGTTCACGCAATTTTTCTATATTATACATGTTTTGGTGATCGGCAATTTGATTTTCTTTAACCCAAGTCCTCAAATAATTTAGTTCTTTTTCATAAATATCTTTATTTTTTAGATGATTTTTCGACTTATAATGACGAGTATAGTGATGTTCGAAAATGTCTTTTTTGCAGTACGGGCACTCTATCTTTTTTCCGCTCCATATTTAAAGAGCAAAAATTTGAATCTGCCAAGTTTTACTATTTAGTAAAAATATCTTTTTATTAAGCTGAAAAATAGCAATAATTCAGTAGATTTCTAAGGATTTTTATCAAAATTTGATAAAAATTAGCACAATTTATGTAGAAACAGCGTTAAATGTTTCTATTTATATAGGAAAAAATTTAAAGATTTTGATACAAATCAGCAGAATTTATGATTTAACAGCGTTAGATTCTTCTATTTATATAGGGAAAATTTGTATAACTCAGACTTTGAAAAGTGGAGAATTTTACTAGAATTTGACACAAATCAGCACAATTGTGGTGAAACAGTGATAGATTCTTCTATTTATTATAGAAAAATCTGTAAACTAAGACTTAAAATTTTTGAAAAAATAGTATAATTATAGGACAAAATAGTACTATATTGGTTTGTAGGGGGCAATTTAAATTCTTTATACTATTTTTTCAATATTTTTTTCTTTAAACTTTTCCAAGATTTTTTATTAAGATTTTAATATATTTACAACAGAATTTTCGTAGATTCGAAGCAGATATGAGATTGATTCGAAGCATATTTCACTAAGTTTCAGCTTAAGAAAGTAGAATCAAACAGCTATAGATTCGTTTATTTTTTCGTGCTTTCATGATTTATAGATTCGTTTATGGTTCAATGAAACAGTATTTTACATTGATTTTCTGTCTGTCCCAAAAGTGCGCTAGAACCCTCATATTCATATCTACTTGTGTGTGTGTGTGGTGTGTGTGTGTGTGTGTGTGTGTGTGTGTGTGTGTGTGTGTGTTTGTGATATATATATATATATATATAATATTTATTTCATTAGAATCCTCGTTAAAACAATTTTATACCGATACATTTAGTACATTTCAATGTGTCCACCACCGATAGCTCTGCAGACATCTAATCTATGGTCGATCTCGGCCCATACACTGTGCAGCATGTCTCTTGTAACCGATGATACTGCCTCATAAATCCTTTCCTTTAAATGAGCTAAATCACGGATCTTCTGAGAATAAACAATGTTTTTCACGTATCCCCACAAAAAAAAATCGCATGGAGTCAAATCCGGGCTTCTAGAAGGCCATGCTATTGGGCCACCTCGACCTATCCATCTTTGTCCAAACTTGTCATTCAAAGCATCACGAACAAAGTCCTTATAATGGGGTGGCACACCATCTTATTGAAAATACACCATATTGACATTATAAAACTCGTCAATTTGAGGAAAACAAAAATTCTCTAGCATGTCTAAAAGCCCTTTGCACTAAAACAGAAGACCTTAATTCACTAAACAATAGCACACACTTGGCTTTTTCTTGATCAGAAAA
The DNA here is from genome assembly GCF_021130785.1 of Homalodisca vitripennis. Lineage (NCBI taxonomy): Eukaryota > Metazoa > Arthropoda > Insecta > Hemiptera > Cicadellidae > Homalodisca > Homalodisca vitripennis. The sequence goes on from NC_060215.1 coordinate 144,450,810, forward strand.
CATGTTTCTAGATCAGAATCAAATGTTTGAAGTTATTGCACAATTTAACCAACAACAATGAAACAGCTGTTTTCTAACACAGAGCAATAAAACTAATTGAGCTGAAGAATTCAGAGGTGCCAACCATATTTTTCTACCTTGCATAGCAAATTGTTTATAAGCATTCAAAATTGCACCATTCATTTATGAAAACCCTGTATATATATATATCACATATATCGATAAGTTTCATGATATTATTTTGCTTAATATATTTTGTAAAGTACATTTAATAAGAAGTAAAACAAAACAAAAGATTTCGCTTTATAACTTAAAAATAACCTAGTTATGAATTGTTTACAAAAATACTTTATAAAGAATTTTTGGAAAACACATTTTTGGTGTTTCAAACAATTTGACACCCACATACATACATATAGACAGACAGGCATTTCACTTTTTTTACTTCAGTGGTGTGAGGGAGAAAGAAAAATTGTTCACTCCCTGGATGGCACTTGTGTATTAGACCTACCTTGATAGCAAAAGATGATAATCCTGCCATCGGACACCATATTGAGGAAGAGAGCCATGGCCTCGTCTTCATGCGGAGAATACGTATCGAAGATCCGTTGGGCCATGACACTACCAGTCGCCTGGTTCAGCACTAGCACATGAATCCCCCGTCCTTCACTCTTCTCCGCATCTTCTAAAATCTGCACACAATATTACACAATCAATACTTGTAGAGGAGGCTCATATTTCATTTTCAAACAATACCCTTTTATGTGTTCATAGTATTAATTTCATAAAATCTTAATCAAAATATAAATAACTAAATATATATATAACATAAAATGATTTGTTACACATATTTTTTAAACCACAGGCGTATCTAAATGGGTTTATGCGTATGGAAAAAATTGAAAAATTTTCCATGCCTCCAAGTTAAGCTGTGGCACGTCCCCAGAATATGTTAACAAATTATTAACTCTCTGAACTCACATGTCCTGACCATGAATGCCTTTTATGTAGTAGTTTAAATGCTACAATGTTCAAAATCGTACATTTGACAGCCTTCTAAGAGTATATTAATCTTATTTATGCCTGTTGTATTAATCTTAGATTACCTGAATGAACAATTGTATTTAATGTGCAACAACTTTAATGTTGAATTTATTGACCTGTATAATTTTATATGTAGGTACCATCTTGCAAAAGATGGAAGACATCTAAATGGGAGTGGTAAATTTTAAATTGGGACGCATTATGCTATCAACGTTACTAAAACCTATTCCACAATCCTAACATTCTGATACAGTGGAATCCTGCCCCTCAAATGACACCTTGCACCCTGAGGCGGCTGTTCCTGTCATGTCCTTCTGTGGGCCCTCCCCTGCACTTTCCCATGCGTTCCGAAGCTTCTTCGGGAAACGGGACGCTGGGGGTGCAAATGGCGGCCACCTAAACTCTCTTAGGCTGGTGCATCAGAACGTGCAGGGTGTTGTGCCTAAATTGTGTCAGGTGGAGGTTATGGTGGATTTGCTTTCGCCCCGGATTTTATGTTTCTCAGAACATTTTCTAAAAGAGTGTGAGATGAATGTTTTTGTGTTGTCTGGGTTTGAGGTTGTGTCCGGTTACTGTAGGCCCGCAAAGGGACGAGGTGGAGTGTGCATCCTGGCTCACGAGAGTCTAAAAAAATGTGCTGTTGAGGTTTTGAGATTTTGCATTGAGGGCACTTGTGAACTTGCTTGTATTACAGTGGAGCTAGGTGGTTCCCAGTGTTTGGTGCTTTCTGTTTACAGACCCCCACTTTCTGATCTTGGCAATATTGAACAGATTTTTAATTCTTTGACTGAATGTCTTGAATCTGTTCTGAAACCCAGTTTTAGAGTTATTATAGCGGGCGATTTCAATATTGATATATCAACTGAAAACTTAGCTGCCAAACGACTGTCTCATCTCATGTCTTCATTTGGGCTTAGAGACACTATAAAATCCCATACCAGGGAGTTTAATGGGTCTATGACACGAATTGATAACATCTTTACGAACATCAGTCCATGTGAACTGGACACTCAAGTAGTCATAACGGCAGTCTCTGAACACCATGCTCAGGTTGCAGATTTAAAGGTTAACATGTCTTCCGTGATAAATGTCCCAAGATCTCAACTCAAACGTCGGATCACAAGGAGCAGCATCCATCTATTAAGATTCGTATTGGCTAAGGAAATGTGGGATGATGTTTTTTTGTGCACAGGATGTTAATTCAAAGTTCTCGCTCTTTCTTTCTACTTTGTCCTATTATTTGAATCTTGTTGCTCCTATAAAGAGAACAAAATATCACACGACCAAATCCATTACTAAGATAGCTCTCAATAAAGATTTACTTGAGCTTCATGAGAAGGTCCTTGCTATGTACTCCCTGACTAAACATCTTGGTTCTGAACACCCCTTGTGCAAATCTTACCGAGATCTTAAGAGACAGTTTCGGACCAGCATTCACTCTACCAAGTCTGGATTGGTTTTCAATCACATCACAAAGGCCCAGAATAAAAACAAGGCCGTTTGGGAAATCATTAGAGACATTCAGCCTAACAAAAAATGTAAGTCTTTTACGAATTTCTCCATAAAGAATGAGCCTGGAAATTTCATGTCAGTTTAATTCCTTTTTCTCTGGAATAGGCGACCGTCTTAGAGGTAGTTCTTTGGAGCCACGCGGCATGAGCCATGTGATGCGAACAGTTGTACCATCGTTATTTCTGAAACCAACAAGTGTCCAGGAAGTGACCTCAGTAATAAGATCCTTAAAGCCTGGCCATTCCGTAGGATCTGATGGTATTTCTTCTAATCTTCTTAAAGACGTTGCTGAGCAATTGACTTTGCCCTTGGCGCACATAGCGAACACTACCTTCGAAAATGGTATTTTTCCCATGCATTCTAAAGCAAGCAGAGTTAAACCATTACTAAAAAAAGGAAGCCCGCATGACATGGAAAACTACAGGCCAATATCTGTCTTATCAACTTTTTCCAAAGTCTTAGAGAAGTTGTACCTCATTCGTTTACTATCTTTTTTGTCCCAAAACAATGTAACTTTTGAAAAACAATTTGGCTTCAGAAAGGGTTTCTCAACACTTGATGCCGTGTTTGACTTCATTAATCGTGTTTCCGTCTTTGGATAAGCGTCAGCATACCTTTGGCATTTTCTTGGACCTTCACAAAGCGTTCAATGTTGTTAATCATAAGCTCTTATTGTGTAAACATTACAACCTTGGAATAAGGGGAGGCTCATTTGACTGGGTCTCTTCATTTTTGTTGGGCCGAAGCCAGGTGGTTGAAATTCCATTTGTTAACGATTCTGGTTGCTTGAGTTATCGATTATCCTATGTAGAAACAGTAAAATCAGGCGTGCCCCAAAGCTCTGTCCTTGGCCCCATCCTATTTCTGTTATTTGTCAATGACATCTCGTCTAGTGTAGGTATAGGTAATTTGTGTCTCTTTGCGGACGATACGTCAGTCAATATGTCACACGAAGTTAGAGAAAACCTGGAGTGTGATATGTTCGTACAGGGTAGTTGTCTGCTTCAATGGCTGGAGGATAATCATCTTACTGTGAACACTGCAAAAAACAACTTTTCTCGATTTTCATATTAGAGCTCCTACGAGCTGTGATAGTGGTTTCGTCCATTATTATTGGGAATTCTGTTATTGAATCGTCAGAGTACACAAATTTTCTGGGCTTGAATTTAGATTCTAGCCTGAAATTTTGTCTTCATATTGACAGTATATGTAGCAAATTGGGCAGCGGAATCTTTGTATTGCGTCGACTGTCCCATTTTGCTAATAGAGATATTCTTTTGGCTGGATATTATGGATGTATTTACCCACACCTTACCTACGGACTGCCTATTTGGGGGTCTGAAAATACCAGGACACAATACATTTTTCGGCTTCAAAAGAAATCTCTCAGGATTGTGTTGGGGTTAGCTAGAAACCAATCATGTAGGGGGTACTTCCGAACCAACAAAGTACTTACATTCCCATGCCTATACATCCTTGAGACCTTAACCATCCTAAGGAAAAACATGCATATTTTTACCTCTGATCTATCTAAATATTACAACTTAAGAAAATCTTTCCGTTTACCAACTCCAAAGCACCGTACATCATTTTTTGAAAGACAGTTGTATTACTCTTCGGTTAAATTATTTAAACCATCTCCCGTTAGAATTGAGATCCGAAGAAGTAGTACCTAAATTCAGATCTAAACCTAAGTGTTTTTTTAATTGATAGAGAGTATTACTCTGTTAGAGATTATTTGATGCCCCATTAATATTAAATAATTAAGATACATTGTTGTTCTTTTTATTAAATGTATATTGACCTTTGTCATGCAATGTATTTTATTGTTGATTGACAAATAAACGCTTTGACTTTGTCATAATAAACCCCAAACATATAAAGATAAGGAAACAACTCTAATACCATATATTGTTCTTTATTGTTTTGTTACAATTTAAGACAAACTATTTCAGATGTCAACCTAAGATCTGACACAGGAGGCACAGCATTGATACAATTTTTGATAAAATCTTTCACATAACAAATTATTAACTCTCCAATCTTGCATGTCTGACCATGAATGCCTTTTATTTAGTAGTTCTTAAGTAACAAGCATGCTGAACCTAAAAAATTAAAGTACCAAATTTTATTACAAAAACAAATAAAACTTTCAAAAAATATTGCAACTAGAATTTTTGAATAGTGTTTTCAATGAAACAGATGTTAAAAACATTTCAATATGGAGTTCCCTTTAATTCACAAAAAAATATCAGTTTATAACAGCTAAACATTTTAAAACCATAAAATTATAAATAACAGACAAGAACTTCGAGATACTTATATTTTTAAGATTATTGGCCCACCAGAATTGAAGAAATTATTGTAAATTAAATAACTTTGAATATAAAAACTTATTGCTAGAGTAAAATCCGACCATTCCAGGGACTTGATTTGTTGCCAATCGCAACCCTTATGGGAATTACTTTATCGATAACAACTCTGGTACAGACCGTAGCACCGTGCTTGGCGCGTAGGGAGGGAAGCGAGCGAGAGAGACCTCAGTACTTCTTCTCCCTCTACATTTCCCCTCGCGTGCCGTCGCGGTAAGACGTACAGTCCACTCTGTTCTTTGCCGTTCCAAACTCCTTATAGTCAAGCTTACGCATGTATTCTGATAGCAGCGATAATTTAATATAATTTTACGTATACTTTTGTTTATTCCACATACTATTAGATACGGGTTTTTACTGGCATAATTCTTTTTAGCCTACCGGTTTTCATTAGCAAACTCTTGTAATGATTTAAACTTTTAACCATGTATTTTACAGCACATTCTTACTAATTAAATGCGATATTTAAAAACATCAAACAAAAACTTATAAAAGTGTAAATTAAGCGTTTTACTTAATCGCTTACATTTACAGTTATTTACAGTTTTCCTCCACTTGCAGCCCATTAGTCGCAAGATGCGGCTTACACTGCTTTTAGATCCTGTAAAATTAATGTCTAATCGCATTTTTTCTTGTATACCTTTTAGAGTAGGAAGTTGTTTTTCAATGAGGTAAAAATTATCCACAATACGCCTGACAACACCAAAATTAAAGTCGTCTAACCCCGTCACTCTTTTAGGTAAGATTCTATTTTTATTTGGCGTTTCGAAAGATGTGCCAGATTCTTCTACTTTTTTCCTCTCGCTTTTAATCCTTGTCACTGTCCTTTCTGAAACTTCAGTGGCAGCACTTACTCTCGCATTAACTTTCTTAACGTCAATCAAAAACCTGTCAGAATCGGCTTCGGCTTTCATAACTTTTGCCACATTAGATACTATTTCTCAAGTTTGGCTCTTTTTAACTTTATTCACTAATTTTGAACTAAATAGTTCGTTGCATTGATCAGCCATCACTAATTGCTAAAATAATACAACGTACTGTCGCACATAAACAAAACAATCACAATTGTCAGACACTACTAAACAGAACGAAAAGCAGCAGAAGACAGACTGAACGAAACGAATGCGACCTGTGACTGTAGTGCACCACGTGGCCGGGCGAAGAGGGGGATAGGCTTCTCTGCGCATGCGTCAGCCGCACGCCATTCACCAAGCGGCTATCTGTACATTAAAATCTAAATCCTCTTCTTATCTGTACATTAAAATCTAAATCCTCTTCTTCCAACAAACAGGCCAGTCTGTTCAATCTAAGTTTGTAAAATTTCCATTACTAATTAATACATTTCATTCAATTTCCTTTTACACTAATTTTGCAACTATGATGCAAAGACTTCAATAAATTATGTTCAGAATTGAAATGTTAAAAATTAAATGTTCTCCAAAAATGCAAAACATTCCAAATAAATTAAATGAAGAAATTCTTTATATTTACAGGCAAAGTTAGGGCCGCATGGCCCTTTCTTACACTTAACCTGTTAATAAAAGCAATAACGTTTTATGCTACCGCAGAAAATATTACAAAACTAATGTTTATGTTTGGCGTTGTTGAAAAATGATGATGACCTTATTACACTTTAAAAATCAGAAAAGATGTCTCATTCCGAGGGTGTATTACAAATTCAAGGAAACAATGCAACACTCAAAGAAAACCTTACAAGGGAGTAATATATAGTACTTATTTTTTATAGTATAATGAATTTTAAACTGAAACAATTAATTGACATTTGAAGAAACTTTTATTATGACACTTTTATGAAACTTCTTTATGATTGAAAGGAGTAATTATTAGCTACTTAAACTAAATAAAACTCTAATTATTAATACTTGAGGTTAACTGTTCACTTAATACAAACTGATATTTTGTTATAATTTTAAATCTGATGGAGCTCAGAAAACAGTTTTACTTTACAGACTAGGGAGAGAATATCTTCATTTTCAACCTCTAAAAAGATGTGTAAAAGCAGATATAAAAACTATTGATACAGCATAGTATAATGAAAATCAAACATTGTTAACAACAATAGGGAATAAATCATTATTTGTAATGGCAAAAAAATGTATTACACTTATGGTTGTGCTATCAGTACATCTGATATTTGATAAAAGCAAACGTTAGTTGTATCTTGACCATAAAATGTGACTTCCACGTAGATTCTACTCTACTAGTAGTAACCACCCATTAAAATTTTAATTTTGTTCTGGGCGGGCTAAGTTATTAATTAGAATTAGCTCTTTTTTATTCACTTCAGTTACTGTTAAGTCTAGACAGTAGATTATTATTTTTATTCAGTTCACCCAATGTCTGTTGTTAGATAGTTATTGGTTTGGAATTTTAGATTGTTTTGGAATTTCTTCAAATTTGCTCTCATAATTTTCGAACTAGGAGATCAATTAATTGGAGAGGAAAAGGATTTAAGGGCTATAGCTACAGGTGCACAATCAGACAGATCAGTTAGTATAGACCAGTGGATGGATGCCAAAGTCAGACTGTAGATTGATAGATCGATAGCCGACCATATGCTGGTTTTTCAGCCACATGCGAGTTGAAAATACGTCATTGAGAATGACTCTGCATTTCATCCCACAATCCCATTAGCATGTTACCCCTCTAACTGAAATGACTCAATCCCCAGGAGCAATGGTGACCATTGAAATCACCAACCAAAAGGAGGTGGGAGCTGGTTAAGAAGATCCTGCAGACCGTCACGAGCCAGAAGAAAAGGCAGAATTGGAAATATATATTATTTTCGTGTTTTGGACGGAAACACCTATGTATAATTCAAATTCTGTTTGTAAAAGCAAAGGGTCCTCAACGATGAGGTATTCAGGTAGAGGACACTTAAGAAGACCTGGATGAGGATGGATTTGTGTTCCTTACAGGCACCTTGAACCAATTATCTACTTTTGTCTGGATTGTCTTCTTAAATTTGTCAGCGAGTTTCTTCCTTTCCTCTACTGACAGAGCATGTTTTTGCTGATCTAGATTTTGGTGGACTTTATCTCTGTAACATAATGCAACTGGAGTTCTTACCTGAGACTGTATTTACCTTCATACATGGAGACTGGATCTCTGTAAGAGAATCCCCAGTTAACATCAAGAGATGTCTGTTCCCTGTGGCGAGTTATTGTACCAGAGCAGCCACCTGTTCCATCAAAGCTTGCATCATACCTTCCAAGGTTGCATGAGGAGCGTTGTACAGATTGGAGAGGCACTATCAAGGATTAACAGTAGGGTATTCCATTTTCTAGAGTTGGAGTTATTCTCCTCTGTACTCTTTACAAGCCTCGTTGAAAGAAATCTGTATTCATTATTTTTAGTATTATTCCTTCAGATAAATCTTACAATCTCTTGAAGATGTACCGTATGGCGATAACACATGGGGGTGGTGACTTCTGAGGTCGTAGTAATAAATACTCGAATTGCAAAGTTTACTCATAAGTTCAATTTAATTTATTAAAACTTACAAGCACCACTTTTAGATGGTAAATGAAATGTATGTATTGCCACGTTGCTGCCAATTAGAATATAAGAACTAAAAATGTATATCTTCTATGTGGGCCTAAAATATCCAATGTTCTCTGAAATTATGCCTACAATGTTTTACTTTATAAGACATTAAGATTTTACTTCCCTTCGCAATGCGTTAGACTCACAAACCCGGGGGTGTCGGCGTCTTGGCAAGAGACAATGGCGCTGTAGTCTAAGAAGGGTTCAATTCAATTCAATTCAATTCTTTTTATTGCATAAGGTACACAGAAGTACATCGCAATCGTCAATATAGTATAAATCTAAACTTAAATATAAAAGTGCTATCAACAAAATCACATTGAATAGTAGTCAAAAGAAAGAAATAAGTACACAAAAACAATTATTTAAATTAAAATTTAAAAAGCCACTGTCAGAGAGGAATTCATTTACACTATAAAATTCCTTTACTATTAAGTATCTCCTCAGGTTTCTTTTAAAAATTGTCAGTTCACAAACCTCCTTCAAAGTTTGAGAGAGAGCATTATAAAAAATTACACCCGCGTGCATCACTCTAGTCTCGTGCAGGGACAATCGATGTGAGGGAGTACGAAGCAAAGTGCCGTGCCTCGTCGGGTAGGCATGAGTGCTTCCCACTGACGGAATCTGACACAGATGCTTCCTCACATACATGACAACTCTAAAAATGTAAAGGGATGTCATTGTTAGAATGTTGAGATTCCTAAATAAACCACGGCATGAATGAAGATTTGGGACCCTGCATATGATCCGTACAGCTCTCTTTTGGACCAAAAATGCATGTTCTGCAGGAGAGGCTCCACCCCAGACCTCAATCCCATACGCCAACAACGAAGCGAAACACCCGTGGTAAGCAGTCACCAACCCATCTCTGTCCATAAAAAGTACTCAGAGTTCGTAATGCAAAACACACTTGACTCAGTTTACCACACAACCCAGATACATGAGAAGACCACTGCAATCTACTATCAATGGTTACACCCAGGAAACACGTAGATTTAGATGGTTCTAATGAAGTTTCATTTATGTTAATCAATAAATCAGAGTGTTGCTTATTTTTTGTTAGAAACTGAATAAATGTGGTTTTCTTAGCATTCAACATTAGGTTATTTTTCGAGAGCCAACTGTCAATATTTACGAGGGAAGAAGATGCTCGTAGGTCCACATCACTATCCGAGCCACCGAGAAGAACCGTAGCATCATCCGCGTAGAGTACCAAATTTGCGTCCCCCCTGCACACATGAATATCGTTAATGTAGAGGATAAAAAGTAATGGGCCTAGAATGGAACCCTGCGGCACCCCATACTTGTTCTCAATCAAACCTGATTTCGAAAACCCAACCTGAACGAACTGCTGCCTGTGAGTCAAATACGATTGTAGCCATGAAAGAGCTACGCCTCTAACTCCATAACCTTCCAGCTTAGAACACAATATGCTTATGGTCTACACGATCGAACGCCTTTGAAAGGTCGCAAAAGATTCCTAAGGCTGCCTGGCGTTTTTTCTAGGTGGTCAATAATTTGGTCAACAAGAGAAATCACTGCGTCAGCTGTTGAATGATTCTGTCTAAATCCAAACTGATTTGGGACCAGTACATTGTGGCGCTGTAAAAAGGCAGTCAAACGAGAACAAACGAGTCTCTCTAGCACCTTAGATAAAGTAGGCAAGAGAGGACACCGGTCTGTAGTTGTCCGCACATTCCCGATCACCTTTCTTAAAAACTGGTACAACTTTAGCTATTTTGAAACAATTTGGGAAAAACACCACCTGCAATTGATTCATTGAACAGAATTACACATTTGATTTAGAAAACAACCGTAACATTGCTTCAACAACCAAGCGGACATTTCATCAACCCCCGAAAGACTTTTTGGTTTTCATTGATATGATGCTTTTTTTCTATCTCATCCGGTGTGATTGGCATAATAAAGAAAGATTGAGGGATAACTCTTCCACGTGAACATGCTCCACTATCCAAAACGCAAGCCATCAATTGGTTGCACACCACAGAAGACTGAATTAAACATGCTAGCAACTTCCCCAGGTGAATCAAACCACAACTCCTCCATTCAACAAAAGCAATATTTTCATGCGGTTTCGTGTCTCTAGTTTCACGTTTGATAATTTCCCAAACTGTCTTTTGTTTGTTGTCGCTATCGGAAATTGCTCTAGATGTTAGTAAACGTTTACGGCAGTTTACAAGATTCCTCAGAATAGTACGACGCCGATTGAGCAGGCGTTTTCAAATCCGGATCACCAAAATCCCTAACCAAAATTGATAGATCTCTGTTTTTGGACGCCATCTCCTTAATTTTGTAAATCAAACTCAAAAAGTTGCATTGTATTTTTGTTTAGGCCTCGACTCTTTAAACGGGAAGGAGACTGAAAAAGCTTTATTAATTAAATTCATGAATGCTTCAAACTTTGAATTCACATCCTTTAATGTTGATAAAAATGGACCAATCCGTTGAAGCCAGTATGGACTTGAAATTTTGAATCTGGTTCTTGGAGAACACTCGTTTTAAAATAGAGACCCTTTCTACCCTCAGGACACTTGGTGAGATAAATAATTTGAGGAATGATGATCGGACAATCCATTAAATGTCACCTCACATCGGATGTTACTTTGAACATCTGTAAAAACATTATCCAGAAGAGATGCACCGGTTGCAGTTAATCTTGTTGGTTGAATTTAAAATTTCCCTCATGTTAAAGGAGAAAAATACTTGTCGTAAATAATGTAAACATGAGAATCGTTACTTGCTAAAAAGTTCAAGTTAAAGTCCCCACATATTATAGTTCGTTGATTTCGCCTTAATAGGCCAGTCAACAGCTGCTCCCATTTTTAGCAAAAAATCGCTTTTGTTTTTACAAGGTGGACGATAGACACAAACCAAATTTAATTACTGAAGTGTCTCCAAGAAAGACTGATCACCAACTTTAAACTCTAATTTTACAATTGCGCATTCAAAGCAATCTTCATTTGAAAATTCAATTTCCAGCTCGGCTAGCCGTGTTACAGAGAAATCAATATATTGACTCATTGTGTCTAAAGATGGCCACCCCACCGCCAGCGGAATTTTTCCGACAGAAAGATGTTACACGATGAATACTGTGGGGATTACCACCAACTCCCCCATCGCCCAACCAGTGTTCTGTGAGGCAGATTATATCAGGGGCCCGAGCCCACGACAAGCAGAGCTAAGCTCCGAAACCTTGTGTCTAACGCTCCTTATATTTTGATGGTATATGCTGAATTCATCCCCATTTCTGCTACCAGCTGTTTCTTACTAAGGTAGAAAAATTATCAAACTCCTCTAATTTCGATGAATTCCCCTCTGGCCAGTTTTCACTAAAAAATCTGAATCATCATTTACGGATAAAGGCAAATGCGGAAAAACTATTCAAGTCCGATAAACTTAAGTCCATCCTTGATCATTAATGTCGGAAGCGCTGCTGGATCCCCGGTCGATGATGCTGTCGGTCTGTCCTCCACCGGTGCACGGCCGCAGTCTCCAGTTGCCACAGGATGTGTTTGCCGTCACGTCTACGTTTCTGGCACCTCTCACACGTTCAGCTCAGTTGCAGAGATTTGCTGTGTGTTTCTGGAGCCAGCTGCAATGTGTTCTCTGTCGAAGATGAAGCGATCTCATGGGTAGGAACGCAGTCTTGACGATTCACATTTTTCAAGGACTTCAGCATTTCTCCGCATAGTATGTTTTTGCCAAGGCCATTCAGGTGTTGGCCATGCCGGAGTGAATAATTTTCTACTGAAAGTACTAACGTCCACAATAGGTACCCTTTTCTTGTTTTAATATGTTTAAATTTTCGTTAATTCTTTTAATTTCTCTATTAATTAGTCCGTTAGGAGGGAGATCATGTCGGTGAAATAAATTTACCACTACAAAATTTGTATGTCTATTCGTCTTAACAAACTGAGTGAGTTGTTCCACCACGGAGTTCCCCGGCGACCTGCTATCCTCGTTAATGGTGCTGACATCATTAGAACCCGCCATTATGAAAACAGCATCCTTATCTCCACGCGTTGATGCCAACTCTTCACAGTTTTTTAGTACGTAATGAAGAGGAGCGCCAGCGTTTGCACAAACAAACACACCCGAATGTCTGTTCAGATGTTTACACAATTTGTCTGTCAAATTTTTTGCATGGCTATCTCCATATACATCTACAAGTTCAATAGGATTTTTCTCCGTTGAACTGTATGACCTGGACTCGTGTCTTATTGGACCACTACCGAGACCGACTGATCTTTGTATTGTGTTTTTACGAGAATAGTTTCTTTCCTTTTCTTGTTCCCCTCTGTAAGTTTGATTGGGAATAGCTCACTCTCTTCTTTCCTCGGACAAAACTGTAAATCTGTTATTAATTTCCAACAAACTCAGGGATATTGTGAATTTTCCTTAGCTGCTAGAACTCCTTCCTCCATTGTTCGGATAGTGGAAATCATTTTTTTCTGCTTCCTCTTGTAGTATTTTGCATTGAACACAATTCTCTTCGTTTTCTGTCTGTAGTGATTTATCTGAGGATTTTAATTTCTGTTTGGATGGACGAGTCACATGTAAAGACATTAGTCTTCGCCAATGCTTGAACATTCACAACTCTGTGCCTGTTTAACTCAACTTTCGCTTCTTCAAGCTGTCTAGTCAACTCCTGTATTTTATCCACCAAACCAGCTTGTCTACTAGTTAGTTCACTAATCCGACCACTAACTAACTCATCCTTAGTTTTCAGATGCATGTCTTCAGTCTGGCACTCGACGCTTATGTACTTCTTTTTAGCACATATTAATTGCGATATTAGTGGGGAGGATGGCAGGGCACTATATTGACTGGCATCTGTCGTTAAGATATTACCAGGAGATGTTATTGACGGGCTAGGTGACAAAGTCCTCATCGTAACCGGCGTGATCGCCCAGAATGTTTCTCGTTGCAGATAGCTATTAGTGTTGTTTTTGTTTGAATCCGTTCTCAAACGATGCTCCACAGGTACGGCCAAGACAAACTCCCAGTTTATATCACCATTAGCATATTCTCTCCTTTCCCTATATTTATGATTCTTAAAAAACAATACAATCTTTACCACTTTTTGTTTGTTCAAGAGTAAAGTCCATGTTACGTACTATGCTCACTGTAATCGATTAATAATAGGGTATTATCTACACACGCTCCAAAAAGTTACAATATGTGAACCTTCAACTTATCTGAAGACTTCCTCAACATAGTTTATATAGTGCAGGGATAGTATCTTCTAGATTGCAGGCGAATCAATCTGACTGTGCGTGGGTTCCAATTATCTTTTACTTAATAGTTAGTTTCCGCCGCGGGCGATCATAGATAGCGGAAGCCGTTCACTCCAGATACGATGATATCAGAGCGCGCGTGCGCCAATCTCAATGAGTGGCAACAGGACCTCGTGGTACGATTTCCAATTTATTAAAACGACCTTTAGAGGTTATCTCATTAATATTGTTACGATGATATTATGTACTTACGGTGAAGGATAGTTTAAGCGATTGCACTATTTCACGCACGATACGATAACGACCGTTCAGAGTTCCGTTTTTATAGACGATTATATTTAAAAACTGGATAAAAATATTAAATTTGTCAAGACTCAATTATAACTCAGCTGGTTTACCCCCACTCCCGTTAAGGCAATGCCAAGGTTTATGTCTAGTCGGTGGTTACTAGACGATGAGTAGAAGTTAATAAAACTGGTTAGCCATCTACTCAAATAATATGTGCCCTGTGAGCCGTGAGACACGTAAACTCACGGACAAAGCGCGCGAGGTCTGCTCGGTCACATAGTTGGGCTGCTACAAAGGGTTAGAAGAAAATGTTCATCCGCGTGCCAATTAGGTAGTTACTCCGCCGATAATTTAGTTCCGGAACATTGGATAAAAATAATATTAAATTATACTGGCTGACTAGGTTGCGAAATTTACATTATATGAAATTTAATTAACTAATTTACGGTACAAAGAGAAGTGATGCTTTTCCTTTGCAATTTACACACCGGACATCATTTATCATTTCCATCACCGTTCTGGGTTCTTACAAAACCTTACTGGAATGCCTGAATCTTTAGCAGAGGAAAGCATCACTGTGGAGTTCTAAAATAGGGACAACACCTTACTGGAATGCCTGAATCTTTAGCAGAGGAAGCGTCACTGTGGGTTCTAAAATAGGGACCCCACCTTACTGGAATTGCCTGAATCTTTAGCAGGAGGAAGCGTCACTGTGGAGTTCTAAAATAGTACAAACGGACAGAAATCACTTTGATAAAATCAGGGAGCTGGGACCATGAAAATATATCAGACCCAGAATTGGAACTTTTACCCAGTTTGTGGTCCAAACTATCTGAACCATATCTGCGATCATTGAGAATTTAAATTCTTCTTTCAATCTTGTCCTCACTGTAATCCAGCTAGTTTCGACAATACACGATTCCTTATAGGAGTTGAGTGAGGCATGGGATTGGACTGCAATTTTAACCTGGTCAAAAAAGCTCTTCATTTTCAGGATTTTTTGTTTGAATACACTACACAGCCTGTACCAAGATTCCGTTTCTCAACGTCCGTTTCAATTTTGGCTGATCTACAGAAGTTAGAAAAGCTTTGTTAATGACAAACAGGCTCACCTTACTTAATGATTTGTTTTTCTTCTCTGTGACATCACATGGAACATAGGCATAAAGAGTCAAATCGTCTTCAATAGGCAGACTATGGTAATTTCTTGGTTATGCTTCTACTTTGCTTCCGAATCATCCACCCCCCCCCCCCCCCACCCCCCCCCCCCCCCACCCCCCCCCCCCCCCACCCCCCCCCCCCCCCACCCCCCCCCCCCCCCACCCCCCCCCCCCCCCAAAAAAATTTTTTTTTTTTAAATTTTTTTTAAAATTTTTTTTTTTCAAAAAATTTTAACTCTTAATTTTAATAAATTTTTTTAAAAAAATAAAAAAAAATTTTATGAATTTTTTTTTTTTCTTTTTATTTTTTTTTATAAAATTAAAATTTTAAAATAAAAAAAAATTTACTTTAATTTAATAAAAATTTAAAAATATATAAAACTAATTTTTTTAAATTTTTTTTTTTATTTATTTGGATATAATATATTTTATTAAATTAAAAAAAAAGGGGGATTTAAAATTTAAATTTAAAATTTTAAAAAATTTATATGAAATTTTTTTTTTTAATTATTTTTTTTATTTTTTTTAAAATTATTTTTTTTTTAAAAATAAAAAAAATTAAATTTTTTTTTAAATAATATTTTTTAAAAAATATTAAAAAAGAATTTTTTTTTGATTATTTTTTTTTATTTTTTTTATTTATTTTTATTTTTTTAAAAAAAAAAAAGGGGGTTTAAACTTTAACTAAAAAATTTAAAAAAATTTAAAAAATATACCCTTTTTTTACGATTATTTTTTTTTATTTTTTTTTTTAATATTAATTTTTTTAAAAAAAAATTTTTTAAAAAATTTTAAAAAACCCCTTTTAAAAAAAAATTTAAATTTAAACTTTTTTTATTATTTTTTTAAAATTTTATTTTAAAATATAATTTTTTTAAAAAAAAAAAAAATTTTTTTTTATTTTTTTTTTAATTTAAAAAATATTAAAATTTTTTAATTTTTTTTAATTATTTTTTTTATTTTTTTATTTTTTATTTTTAATTTTATTTTTTTTAAAAAAAAAGGGGGGGAGTTTAATTTTAAAATTTTTATTTTAAAAAAAAAAAAATAAATAAAATTTTTTTTCAATTTTTGGGGTTTTTTTTATTTTGTGATATAATATTATATTTATTTCGAGAATTATAACAAAAACAGAGTGGGAGCTCTTAACTTTACACCTAAAGATACCCATTTCAAATATTATAATGAGACATACTGCAATCGTTTGTTTTACGATTATGTTGGCTGTCTCTTTTAGCGTTTATTTTGGTATATAATATATATTATTCAGAATATAACAAAAAAATCAGAGTGGGAGCTCTTATAAACTTTACACTAAGAATTACCCATTGTTCGAAAAATTACTATGGGAGACATTTTTTTACTGCAATCGTTTTGTTTTACGATTTATTTGGCTGTCCTTTTAAGCGTTTATTTGGTATAATAACTAATATATTATTTCAGACCATATAACAAAAACAGAGTGGGGCGAGCTCTTAACTTTACACTAATGATAACCCATTTAAAAATACCTAATGAGACCATAACTTGCAATCGTTTTTGGTTTACGATTTTTTTTGGCTGTCCTTTAGCGTTTATTTGAGTATAATAAATATATATTATTTCAGAATATAAACCAAAAACAGAGTGGGAGCTCTTCAACTTTACACTAAGATAACCCATTTAAAAAAATTACTATGAGACATACTGCAATCGTTTTTTTGTTTACGATTATTTGGCTGTCTTTAGCGTTTTATATTTTGTATATATATACATTATTAATTCAGAATATAACAATAAACAAGAGTGGGGTAGCTCTTAAACTTTACACTAAGATACCCATTTAAAAAAAATACTTATGTGAGACATTACTGCACTCGTTTGTTTACGATTATTATGGGCTCGTCTTTAGCGTTTATTTTGTATATAATACCATATTATTCCAAATATACCAAAACAGATGGGAGCTCTTAACTTTACACTAAGATACCATTTTAAAAAATACTATTGACATACTGCAATCGTTTGTTTACGATTATTGCTGTCTTTTAGCGTGTATTTTGTTATATAATATATATTATTCAGAATTAAATTAACAAACAACAGAGTGGGAGCTCTTAACTTTACACTAAGGAGAATACCCATTTCAAAAATACTATGAGACATTACTGCAAATCGTTTGTTTACGATTATTTGGCTGTTTTTAGCGTTTATTTGGTATATAATATATATTATTCAGGATTTAATAACTAAAACAGAGTGGGAGCTTCTTAACTTTACATCTAAAGATACCCTATGTTCAAAAAATACTATGAGACATTACTGCAATCGTTTTTTGTTTATGATTATTTGGTCTATCCCTTTAGCGTTTATTTGGTATATAATATATATTATTCAGGGATATAAACACAAAACAAGAGTGGGAAGTCTCTTAACTTTACACTAATATACCCATTTAAGAAATACAATGGGACCATACTGCAAATCGTTTGTTACGATTATTGGCTATCTTTATCGTTTATATTTTGGGCGCGTATAATAATATATATTTTCAGGATATAAACTAAAAACAAGTGGGAGCTCTTGACTTGACACTAAGATACCCATTTAACGAAATACTATGAGACATTACTGCAATCGTTTGTTTACGATTATTTCGGCTATTCTTTAGCGTTTATTTGGTATATAATATATATTATTCAGGATTATAACAAAAACAGAGTGGGATGCTCTTATACTTTACACTAAGAATACCCATTTAAGAAATACTATTGATGACATACTGCAATCGTTTGGTTCTTACGATTATATTGGCTATCTTTAGCGTTTAATTTGGTATATTAATATATATTATTCAGGATATAACAAAAAACAGAGTGGAGAGAGCCTCTTAACTTTACACTAAGATAACCCATTTTAAAAAATACGATGAGGACATGACTGCAATCCGTTTGTTTTCGGATTATTTGGCTGTCCTTTAGCGTTTTATTTGGTATATAATATATATTATTCAGGATATAACAAAAACAGAGTGGAGGTAGCTCTTAACTTTACAACTAAGATACCCATGTTAAAAAAATACTTATGAGACATACTGCAATCGTTTGTTTACGATTTATTTGGCCTGTCCTTTATGCGTTTATTTTTGTATGATAATAACGATATTATTCAGAATATTAACAAAAACACAGATGTGGGATGCTCTTTTTAACTTTACACTAAGATACCCATTTAAAAAAATCAACTATGTGACCATTTAACTGCATATCGTTTGTTTACGATTATTTGGCTGTCGTTTAGGCGATTTATTTTGTTATATAATATATATTATTCAGGAATATAACAAAAGAGTGGGAGCTCTTAACTTTACACTAAAGATAACCATTTAGAAAATATCAATGTGACTTTACTGATTCGTTCGTGTTTACGATTATTTGGCTGTTTTTGCGTTTTTTTTGTATTTAATATATATTATTCAGGTATATAACAAATAAACAGTAGTGGGTGCTCTTAACTTTAAACTAAGTTACCCATTTCAAAATTACTTTTGAGACATCTGCAATCGTTTGTTTACGATTATTTGGCTGTTTTTTAGTCGTTTATTTGGTTTTAATATATATTATTCAAGGTATATAACTAAAAACAGAGGGCGGTAGCTCTTAACGTTACACTAAGATACCCATTTCAAAAAAAATACTATGAGGACATACTGCAATCAGTTTGTTATGATTATTTGGCTATCTTTAGCGTTTATTTGGTTAACTATAATATATATATTCAGGATTTAACAAAACAACAGAGTGGGAAGCTCTTACTTTTACACTAATATACCCATTTAGAAAATACTATGGAGACATATGCAAATCGTTTGTGTTACGATTATTTGGCTATACTTCTAGCGTTTTATTGGTATATAATATATATTATTCAGGATTTTAACAAATACAGAGTGGGAAGCTCTAACTTTACACTAAGATACCCATTCAAAAATTACTATGAGACATACTGCAATCGTGTGTTTACGATTTATTGGCTGTTTTTAAGCGTTTATTTGGTATATATATTATTATTCAGGATATAACTAAAAAACAGAGTGGGAGCTCTTAACTTTACACTAAGATTACCATTTTTCAAAAATACTATGAGACATACTGCAATCGTTTGTTTATGATTATTTGGCTATCTTTAGCGGTTATTTGGTATATAATATATTTATTCAGGATATAACAATAAACAGAGTGGGAGCTCTTACTTTACCACTAATATTACCCTATTTAAAGAAATACTATGAGAACATCACTGCAATCGTTTGTTACGAGTATTTGGCTATCTTTAAGCGTTTATTTGTATATAATATTTATTATTCAGGGTTTATAACAAAAAACAGAGTGGGAGCTCTTAATACTTTTACACTAAGATTACCCTCATTTCATCTAGAAAATACATATGAGGACATCTGCAATCGTTTGTTTACGATTATTTTGGCTGAATTATTAAGCGTTTATTTGGTATATAATATATATTATTATTATTCAGAAATAACTAAAACAGATGGGAGCGTCATTACTTTACACTAAGATACCCATTTCAAAATACTATGAGACAACAGCAAGTCGTTTGTTTATGATTATTTGGCTATCTTTAGCGTTTATTTGGTTATAATAATATAATTATTCAGGATATAACAAAAAGCAAGTGGCAGCTCTAACTTTACACTACATATACCCAGTTAAGAAATACTACGAAGACCATACTGCAAATCGTTTAGTATTAAATTTATTTTATTATTGTTATACGATTATTTGGCAATCTTTACGCTTTATTTGGTATAAATATATACATTCAGTCTATAACAAAAACAGAGTGGGAGCACATAACTTTACAACTAAGATATCCCATTTAAAGAAATACTATAACATAACTGCCCAAATCGTTTGTTTCACGATTATTTGGCTATCTTTAGCGTTTATTATGGTATAATAATATATATTATTCAGGAATATAACAAACATAACACAGAGTGGGAGCTCTTAACTTTACACTAAGATACCCATTTAAAAAATACGATGAGAGTCTTACTTGCAATCGTTTGGTTTACAGATTATTTGGCTATCTTTTAGCGTTTATATCTTGGTATATAATATATTATTTATTCAAGGAATATAACAAAATAACAGAGATTATGGGAAGCTCCTTAACTTTACCACTAAGATAACTCCAGTTTTAAAAAAATACTATGAGGACATACTGCTAATCGTTTTCTTTAACGTTTGTTTGTCAATAGTTTTTACTATTGCAAATAGGTTTCAAAAGTATTTTTTGTTAACATTTATTTCAAAATCAAGCAGCTAAAAAATATCCATAACAAACGATTGCAATATCCTTTGCAAAACAATTAATGTTTTAAATTGATGGCGACGGTTGTCAAAACTGGCGGCACTCATACACCTAACTAATCAAACACAACAACACTACCGTATCACATATCACCATCACAATGATACTACACTCCTCGCTTCGGCGGACTCTTGAGACACAAAAAATTTCATATTACTTAAATTAAAACTAAGAATTAGGCATTACACATCCTACCGATTAACATTATGTAATTTTTTTCATTTCATTGATTTATCTCATTTACATATAACACAAATACAGGATTTAAGTGATAATAATATACACGAGAAAGGTACCCACAAGGCAAAAAGCCTCGTGTGTGAGAACCAGAGTTCTATCTTCACGAGAGTTTGCAATCACAATAATACTAATATACAATTTTAGAACAAAATTAAAATTGTATGATTTAAAGATAACTAAAAATAAACTAATAGTAAACATACACTGTTTGGATGTATATGAACTAAATTCAAGCAGTGTTAAAAAGTAATAATTTAATCAATTATGATAATGAAACTACATGAAAAAGATGCAACAAATTCTATTATATAAAGTTATATGGCTATAAGATGTAAGACGACATACGGGATGAGCTTAAAGAGTGCGCAAGAAACATTGCAAGAAAACAATTGTGAGCGTTAGAAAATATTTGGTATTCCAAATTGTCTGTTATAAATGTTTAAGGTACAGTAATGCTATTGTTATCTAGCTAAGTATTTACTGATATTATTTCATTCAATTTTTCCACCCCTCTTTATTTACGCGCTTACTGCGCCCCCCCCCAAAGATCACTGGCGCCCTGGGCAATTGCACGATATGCACCCCCGGTATCGCCGCGCCGCCCCTGACTAAACCATCCATCTTTGTTATTGGTACTCAAAAACTGTGATGATTTTACCACATCAACGTGGTAAATAAATCTCAATTACTGTACGAAATTAAGTAATGAAATATTTGAATTGGCGTCGCCTTTAATTAATTGCGTGGCTTTTGAATAACTTTAGTTTTCTCAGATTACAAATTATATTTTACTTTTTCGGTTTCTTAGTTTTATTGCTAAAATTTCTAAATATTTCTGAAGTCATTTTACGTTTATTTTAGAATAAAAACGTATTATTACAGTATATGTTTTTCGTAGAAGATCATGCTATTTCCATAAAGTCGTAATTCGTTATACATACTCTAGATATCGATTTTGTCCTTATCTCCTGATCCTTACGCGATGGTTGCAAAATTGCCCTAAATATCTAAACTAAAGACCTACAACTCCTCGAGGATTTACAGTTCTCGAATATATATCATATTCGATTAAAGTCAAAATATGTTGCATTCAGAATCAAAAAATACCAAAATATAAATACACGAAAATAAATGTTTTAGCCGATTCTTGCGTTTTGAATCTTAATATAACCTAATCTTTCTTCTTGAACGACATGCACTTTTGAAAAAATTTAATTTTTTTTAATACACTTACTAACTTCGTGTGGAATTGAATCATTTCACGAATTATACATAGCTTTATACATTGGATTGATTCATTGTCACAGTAATTGAATCTGCAGTTTTAGCCAGTGAGTTAAACTAATTCACTGACTGACAAACTCACTGGAATTGCATTTTCGCGGTAAACAATTTAAAACCATGCCCCAAACAAACCACAAAAACACTCTCCATTTTTATTTTCATGTTTATGCAGGGTGTCCAAAAATTACTCCATTCACACTTTATTATTTGATTGGTCAGATTAAAATGAGTTAAGAAACTTCATATAAAGTATAGTTCACCTTGCTAATTTGTCATTTGTCTGTTTGGGGAGGGGATATATCTTTAAATTGAAAACCGGTGTTAAAACTCAAACTTTGTAAAATTTAGACAGGTTTTTAATAATTTTCAAAAATATAATTTTAGGTTTTACAATGGTGAACACACAAAAATTTCTAACTATAATAAATGAACAACAGGAGAATTTATAGCGTTTTTTTAAGAATATTGGAATATGGGTTAATTTTAGTTGAATATTGGTTATGAGAATTTTAAAAGATACAAACTATTTTGAAATTTCTATTAAAAATTCCACCGGTACTTTTTTTCATCGAAATCCGTCACCGCATAAGCGAACACGACCACTTTAAAGTTACGCTTGCACAAGCCGGGAGCAACAAACCATGTCATAGTCGAGAGTGACCGGTTGTTTGTTGTATCGTCCTCACTTAGCTCTTGAACTAAACGAATTTTGTACGGGTTATAACCACTGTCATGTAAATCTTTACAAACTGATGTTTGAGATACCGTATACCTAATATTTTGGAAACATTTCTTGATGAGACACAAGGATCTTCTACAACAGACTAAAACGCCAAGTTACAATGCTTTGTTTGTAGCCAATTTTGGTCGTCCAAGTTTGGGGCGGTTTTAACGCTGCCTGTTTCCTGGAAATGTTGGATTATTTTTTGAACTCCTGATTTAGATACAGGGTTTCAATTGGGATAATTGTCGTTAAATAAATTCCTTACTTCATTGAAGATGTCATCCGGTATACGTAGCCTCGCATTATCAGGATTATAATACGCTATTGTTCACTTAAACACTCCATTTCAACGTAGAATATCAGAAAACACGTCCTTAACTTTGTTAATTATAACCAGAATACTGAACACGATACTGGACTTCCTCAAAACCGATAAGATTAAGGGAGGCCTGCCCTGCAGCAGGTAATAAACTGTAAAATAGGTTTAGGTTTGTAAAGAAAGTTGTTGTCTATTGAAGTTATTTACCTTTTGAATGTACTCAGGAACATGTAGGCCATAGTATGGAGATTACTCCACCCCATTTGGAAGGTCTTGAGAAGAACAGTGGAAACTAGAGCTTTCTATCTCAACCCAGTACACAAAATGTCAGCTCATTGAAATTAATAAAAAAATTAATTTAGGCAAAACATGAACATTCAGAAGGTAAATAACTTTAATTGACAACCACTTTCCTTACACACTCAAAAACTGTTTTACAGTTATTACCTGCTGCAGGGCAGGACTCCCTTATCTTATCAGTTTTGAGTAAGTCCAGTATCTGTTCAGTTTCTGGTTAGAAATTAACAAAGTTAAGACGTATTTTCTGATATTTTTATGTTGAAATGGAGTGTTTAAGTGAACAATAAACGTATTATAATCCTGATGATGCGAGGCTGCGTATACCGGGTGACATCTTTAATGAAGTAAGGAATTTATTTAACGACACTTATCCCAATCGAAACCCTGTATCTAAATCAGGAGTTCAAAAAACAATCCGTTTCCAGGAAACAGGCAGTGTTAAAGACCGCCCCAGACCTGGACGACCTAAATCGGCTACAAACGAAGCATTGTTGTCTTGACATTTTACTGTATGATGTAGAAGGTTCCTCATGGCCCTCAATAAGAAATGTTTCTCAAATATTAGGTACATCTAAAACATCAGTTTGTAAAGTTTTTACGCGACAGTGGTTATAAAGCGTACAAAATTCGTTTAGTTTCAAGAGCTAAGTGAGGACGATTTTGATTGACTTTTGTGAAATAATGATGCGGAACATTAATAATAATGCAATTAGATTGAACAAACATTGTTTTCTCAGATGAAGAAACTTTCATGTTAAACGGTAACGTTAACAGACTTAATGCTCGTTATTGGGCTGATGTTTACCCTTCATTGGATGAGGGAGCAACATACCCAGCACCCTGAAAAGATAAACGTTTGGCTTGGCATTGTGAGGGATCAGTTTGTTGGAACCTTTTGTATTGAATGGAACCTTAATGCCGAGGTATGCCAGGAAATGTTACAACATAAGATTTATCCAGCTATCCAAGTAGGAACTGTAATGAAGTTTGGTTCCAGCAGGATGGAGCACCTCCTCACTATGGCCTGCACGTCCACGAGTATTAAAACAAATGTTTTTTTCAAATCGCTGGATAGGCAGAAGAGGAAGTATCGAGTGGGCCACCAAGATCGCCAGATCTATCTCCACTTGACTAATTTGTGTGGGGTCACATTAAAAGCAACATCTATAAAACGAAAACCCCAATGTACTAATGACATTGGGGACAGAATAGTTGCGGAAATAACAAAAATCCCGCGTGAATTCATACAGTTTTCAGATTTCTACAATAGACCTGGACATCGCCAACCTGTCCTTGGGGACAGCAGTTTTAATAGCTATCGGATTATCGGATTAATAGCTATATACAAAACGTTGTGCTTATGTTGACATAAGAACTAATAAAATGGCAATATTTTATTTTATAATTCAGGGTGTTCAGGAAACGGTGTCACATCCTTCTGTGGCCGATGGTACTCATAATTTAAAAACGTAAACAAGTCCTGTAAACCATAGGTCGAGAAATGTGTCAAAAAAAACTGATACCTCTGAACTGACAAATATTTATTCTCTGTTTTGTGCAAGCAAACCTTTTAAGTGATCGTGATCGGTCGTATGTTCAAAAACCTTCTACAAAATTCTTACTGAAACTTGTACAATATATTAGATCAGTTTAATCAGTTAACTTCGGAATAAATTTCATCTAGAAGTAAAAGGCACTTCCATCGGAAACAATGGCACTCCCTGCTTTTCCAATTTATTCATGAGTTCATTGGAAGACAAATTTCTAAATTTACATACTCACCTTACTTTAATTTGGTTTCGGTGTATATACTATGTGTTTATGTATTTTAATAATGGGGAAACCCGCCTTCAAGAATTTTCTACATTGCATCGAACACTTTTACAACACTCTAATTCACTTGGAAACATTCACAAGAAGTTCTTTATTCTTGGAGGTATGATGCATTGAGATCTTTTTTTATTGATTAATAAAATTGGATGAATAAATAATTTTATTGGTTAATTAAATAAACTAAATTGTGGTTTCAGAAAATTAGGACATCCTGACAAAGCTATGAAGTAAAATTTAATTGAAAAAAAAAATCATTAATTCTATAATTCATAAAACATTTTAATTTACAGAATCAACATAATCATGAGAACAGCATTTATATTTACTCAAACATTCTCAAGAAACTAAATATTTAATATTTATTTTCCAAATCTCTAAGAATTGTATTTAAAAAGCCAACCAATTTTAAACAGATTTTGGCCTATATTGGTTTTATAAAAAGAGCCGGTCGTAAAGCTTGTCTAATATTTCAATTTAAAACAGTATGTCAGCCAAACATCGAATCCCTTACGCATAAGAGTAACTGGCCACCGATTTGACATTGTCCAAAGTAACATAGAAAAACATTTAGCCAGTCACGCTATCAATGTGTCACAATATCAAAATCATTTAGAAAATCGTTACACTATCAAAGGTATCGATAAGATCAATTAAGGATTAAATAGACGGACTCAGCAAATTAAAATAGAAAACAGTGAAATTGGTAAACCAACTAGTTTTTTCAAACAAGACATTTAAAGATGTCTTAATTCAAGATACATTACATGTTTTCTACTTACTTCCAAATGTCAACTTCATGAACCATTTGCTGTCCTATGTCATTCATTTATTGTTTTTTTTTGTTGCTTGAATCCTCACTTTATTTTTAATTCATATATTATTGTAAACACTTATACCGTTTATATTCATCTAAAGAAGTCAAAACAGATACACAAACAATTTACAAAATGTTTCGAATCATTATGCAATAGCTGTTTTTTTAGAGAATTAAGATGTTTCTCATGCATATATATATATTATATATATATATATATATATATATATATATATATATACACTGAGGTGCAAAAAAAGTGGGACGCACTGTTTTTCTTAAATGCCTTTAGCTTAAATCAACTTGTTGGGCATGAATCGTGTTTACGTAAATAAATATAGTGTATGAGTTTCCAGTTCTAAGTGAAAACCGCTAATCGGCCCTGTAAAAATTTGACAAATCTGTTCATTAGTCTCATTCTGCATTGTCTGGTTATTGTTAATAATGTACTTGTCTATTCTTATCAAGCCAAATCTTGACCTTTGTACATCACTGTTGGCCACCATATCCTCATTCCTGTTTCTGATTGTAACTAATACAGTTGTAGTTGTTAAGTTTTGCAGTTCAATTTTTTACTTTTAAAATGCCTCTTTTACCAGTGAATGCGGCTAGAGTGGTGGCATTAGTTGAAAAATGGCAATAGCGTGCGTCAGGTGGCTGAGATAACAGGATTTTCACGTTCAAGCATAAATAGAGCTGTTATTCGATTCAGGTAGTTATGGTAGAAGGCCTGGATCCGGTCGTAGCTGAGCAACTAGTGCTAGGGATGATCGGTTTATTTTTTCATTGAGTCTACGAAATCGGTTTTTCAACTTCTGTTGAACTGGCAAATGAACTTCGGAGGGTTCGGGAAGTGAATATTAGCAGATGGACTGTAAGAAGAAGGTTGCAGGAAAGACAATTAAATGCTTGTCGGCCTGCCACTGGCCCAAGACTGACCGCACGTCATCGGCAAGTTCGTTTGCGATTTGCAAGAAACCACTTAAACTGGACTATTGACCAGTGGAGTCGAGTATTATTCTCTGACGAGTCCAGATTCTCTCTCAGATCACCTGATGGTCGGCCAAAGGGTGTGGAGAAGGCGAGGTGAGCGATATGCGCAATGTAACATATCACTCAGGGACAGTTTCATTGGTGGCTCTATCATGGTGTGGGGCGGAATATCAAGGGAAGCTCGAACGGACTTAGTTGTTTTTGATAGAGGAACTTTAAATGGTCAGAGGTATGTCGAAGAGGTTCTAGCAGAACATGTTACAGTTTATGCAGGATTTGTTGGGCCAGATTTTGTTTTCATGCATGAAAATGCTCGACCCCATACCGCTAGAGTGGTGCAAGACTACCTTCAGGATGTGCAAATTAGTACGATGGAGTCGCCAGCACGTAGCCCAGATCTAAATCCAATAGAAAAATATCTGGGACCAGAATGGGAGAGCAATTAGAAGTCAAACGTGGCGAGCTGCTAACTTTGGATCAACTTCAACAGGCCGTACAGGCAGAATGGAACCAATATTGGTCAACAGAACTTACAGAACGTGATTGACAACATGCCTGGGGCGGCTGGAAGCTGTAATCAGATCTCGGGGAGGAAATACGAGGTTACTGAACTTTCTGAAATGGAAAACATAAAAACCCACCAAGTGTTTTAAAAGAACTCCTTGAAAAGAAACACTATTACTCAATTGTATTGGATTTTTTGTTGGGTATGAAAACATTTTTTTTTTTTAATTAAAACATAATACATTTTAAGTAAACTGATTTGATTTTTTTGTGTTTTTAGGCTGTTTCTTGAGAGTAAATATTGTGTTCAAGTTGGTTTAAACTAAGAAAATAAAAAAGATATTAAACGAAAATAGAGTGACCCACTTTTTTTGCACCTCAGTGTATATATATAAAATCTTCAAAATAAGAAGCTATTAATAGACAAGTTCTAAGTCCCGTCCTCAGAAAATTAAACAAGATAATTAGGAAATAGAGCCTATAAGAGCAATATATAACACAAACATTAATACAGAAAAAAATCAAAATAAAGAACTAGTGAGGTAGAATTATTAACATATAACTTGATTTTATAAATTAACTTTGTTGAATAAGTCATCTTAAATTCAATACGCGTGGAAATGTTTATTTGGTGAC
The DNA here is from genome assembly GCF_021130785.1 of Homalodisca vitripennis. Lineage (NCBI taxonomy): Eukaryota > Metazoa > Arthropoda > Insecta > Hemiptera > Cicadellidae > Homalodisca > Homalodisca vitripennis. The sequence continues at coordinate 144,479,034 of NC_060215.1, forward strand.
AAGCTGATGGACTTGTTCCATGATTCTTAAGTTGCTTGATCTTAAATTTTGTGATATTATTCTTATCGGTTTATTGAATACACTTCTTCGAAGTTTTAAAATACACATCAAGCATGTGCCACTACAGATTGCTCAGTTCTTTTTATGATTTTATGATTAGCTGTGCCAAGTATGATAAACACATATGACACTCCTGCTAGACAACAAACTACAAAGTAAACAGTATTTAAATAATAGTAACAATTCGTAACATAATACTAGCATCCATTCTTCGTATTTGCACAGTAATATTCAATAATTAATACAGCTGAGAGATATCACACTTTATTAGAGCACGTATACAATAACGCTAGGTGTAGGCGGTGGTATGTAACTAGATTATGATTCAGTGTATGATTCATGTTTATATTCTACTAAAGTGGTAATACCCAATTTATCAAGTTTTACCGATTATATGTACATTGTCAAGCATCATTAGAGCACGTATACAATAACGTTAGGTTTGGGCGGTGGTATGTAACTAGGTTATGATTCAGTGTATAATTCATGTTTATATTCTACTAAAGTGGTAATACCCAATTTATCAAGTTTTACCGATTATATGTACTTTGTCAAGCATCATTAGAGCACGGTATACAATAACGCTAGGTGTAGGCGGTTGGTATGTAACTAGTTATGATTCAGTGTATGATTCATGTTTATAGTCTACTTAAAGTGGTAATACTCAATTAGTCAAGTTTTACCGATTATATGTACTTTGTCAAGCATCATTAGAGCACGTATACAATAACGTTAGGTGTAGGGCGGTGGTACGTAACTAGTTATGATTCAGTGTATGATTCATGTTTATAGTCTACTTAAAGTGGTAATACTCAATTAGTCAAGTTTTACCGATTATATGTACTTTGTCAAGCATCATTAGAGCACGTACACAATAACTTTAGTTGTAGGCGGTGGTATGTAACTAGGTTATGATTCAGTGTATATTTGATATTTATAGTGTACTTAAAGTGGTAATACCCAATTTATCAACTTTTAAACCGATTATATGTACATTGCCAAGCATCATTAGAGCACGTATACAATAACGCTAGGCGTAGGCGGTGGTATGTAACTAGGTTATGATTCAGTGTATGATTCTTTTTTATAGTCTACTTAAAGTGGTAATACCCAAATAATCAAGTTGTTCGTAGATACTCAGCAGTTTGTTCGTATTTACCGTGAATATCATGTGATACTCATAGATTTTAGCGTAGTCGTCAGCTTTAAGTTTTACAATTGTATACTATATTTCATTGCTGAATTGTAATAACAGGGAGCAAAGTTAGTTTGGTTTGAGAACAAATATAATAAAAATATTTGTTATGTTTTTGCTTCTTCAGTAGGCTGCAATTACTTAAGATTGTCGTACTTGATTAATTATTTTATTTTAGTAGTGTTTTCTGGAATTTTCTTGATGAGTTTGGAGTACGGTGTTTACTTTTGTACAAGTCTTTAAGTACAACGCGTGAATAACTGTTAAGTATCAAACGCTAATGCTTTATGTCTAAAATATATTCCATTATAGTTTCCAATTTCCATTCTATTCATTACAATTTCAGATCTTTTTTACATCGGTATAGTCACTTTTTGCAGCTGTAGACCATCCGTATTAAAAGTGCTACTCACCTATTCTGAAGGATTATTGAATTAATAGCTACATAAAATGTTGTTTTATGTTGACATAACAACTAATAAAATGGCAATATTTTATTTTATATTCAGGGTGTTCAGGAAACGGTATCACATCCTTCTGTGGCCGATGGTACTCACAATTTAAAACGTAACAAGTCCTGTAAACCATAGGTCGAGAAATGTGTCAAAAGAAGTGATACCTCTGAACTGACAAAAATTGGTTGCTCTTTATTAGTGCAAGAAACATTTAAAGTGGTCGTGGTCACTTAAGTGTTAATGGATTGCATAGAAGAAATTACCATCAGAATTGTAAAATAATTGTAATCTTGTACATTTGTTATAGCAACGTTGGTTTGTTTTTATTATTTGACGTTAAAAAAAAACATTTTCAACATATGTGGTGTTAATATTGAAGCAAATCAAACAATTACTCTTAGGTTTAGTATTTTTTATCTATATGCAAAGTTTGGTATCTGTAGCTTTACTAATTCAAAGTAAGGTACAACATTTCTTTAGTAAAAAATACGAAATGGCTGATAGCGGCAAAAAAAATATACTTCTTCTCGACCTATGTTTACTGGAATTGTTTTGTTTTAAATAATTGTTTTAAAAGTACTGTCAGCCACAGAAGTTTTTAATACACTTTTGTTAACACTTGTGCATCTCTCTCTCTCTCTCTCTCCTCTCTCTCTCTCATCTCTCTCTCTCTCTCTCCCTCCCCCTCTCTCTCTCAGTCGCTCTAAAACTTGTATAATATATTTGATCAATTAACTGTTTTAAAACTTCGGAATAAATTTGTCAAGAATAAAAGGCACTGCAATAGGAAAATGCCACTCCTTTTTTGAAAATGTATTCAAGGGTGTATGGGAAGAAAATTTTTTAAATTTACAGACCCGCCTGCCATGATTTGGTTTCGTTTTATATATTATGTGTATATGTATTGAATAATGGTGAAAATCTCCTTCAAGAATTTCTACAACGCATCTAACACTTTTACAACACTCGAATTCACTTGGAAACATTCCCACGAAGTTCTTACTTTCTTGAAAGTATGAAACAATGAGATCGTTGTTATTGACTACATCTATAAACTAAACTGTGGTTTTAGGACAGTTTAGGACATTCTAACAAAGTTATCAAGCAAAATTAAATTGAAAAAAGCTATAATCTTTTCTGAAACGGTCCATAATCCATAACAAAACTGGCCTTCTACTACAAAATCAGTAGAATCAATCAAGAGAACATCATTATATTTACTTAAACATTCTCTAAAAAATTAAAATTAAAACTTAAAATTTATTTTCCAATTCTCCGAGAGTTGTATTTAAAAAGCCAACCAATATTAAACGGATGTTGGCCTATACTGGTTTTATAAAAAAGTAGATAACGAATCGTAGCCTTTAGTTGTAAAACCTCGTCTAACATTTCTATAAAAACAGTATGTCGGCCAAACATTGCATCCCTTACGCATAAGAGTAACTGGCCATCGATTGTACATTGTCCATAGTGACATAGAAAAACGTTAGCCAGCCATACTATAAATGTGCACAATCAAAATCATTTGAAAATTGTGACACTATCAAATATATCGGTAAGATCAATGAAGATATAAATAAAAAAAATCAACAAATTAAAATAGAAAACAGTAAAATTGTAAACCAACTATTTTTTCAAACAAGACGTTCCAGATGTCTTAATTCAAGGTAAATGTTATGTTTTCTACTTATTTCCAAATGTCAACTTCATGGACCATCAGCTTCTGATCTATTGTATACACGGTATGTATGTTTGTTTTTGTTGCTTGAATCCTCACTTTATTTTTCTTTCATATTTATTGTAAACACTTATACCGTTAATATTCATCTAAAGAAGTGATCCAGATACAAGAACATGTATAAATAGTTCAATCATTATACAATGGCTTTTTTGAGAAAATTAACCTGTTTTTGCGTGTATATATATATATATATATATACATACATCTTCAAAATAAGAAAGAAGAAGTTATTTTAAGACAAGTTCTATTTACCGTCTTTAAAAAAATTGAACAAAATATTAGAAATAGGGTAGAACAATATAAACATAAACATCAATACAGAAAATAAAAAAAAATTAATGAGGTATAATTGTTAACATATAATTTGATTTCATAAATTCACTTGGTTGTCTAAGTCATCTTAAATTCAATCCGCGTGGAAATGTTTATTTGGTGACAAGCTGAGGACTTGTTCCATGATTCTTAAGTTGCTTGAACTTAAATTTTGTAATATTATTCTTATCGGTTTATTGAATACATTTCTTCGAAGTTTAAAATACACATAATCAAGCATGTGCCACTACAGATTACTCTGTGTTTTTATGATTTTATGGATAGCTGTGCCATATATGATAAGCACATATGACACTCCTGATAGACAACAAATTACAAAGAAAACAGTATTTAAATAATAGTAACAATTCGTAACATAATACTAGCATCCATTCTTCGTATTTGCACAGTAATATTCAATAAATTAATACAGCTGAGAGATATCACACTTTATTAGAGCACGTATACAATAACGTTAGGTGTAGGTGGTGGTATGTAACTAGGTTATGATTCAGTGTATAATTCATGTTTATATTCTACTAAAGTGGTAATACCCAATTTATCAAGTTTTACCGATTATATGTACTTTGTCAAGCATCATTAGAGCACATATACAATAACGTTAGGTTTGGGCGGTGGTATGTAACTAGATTATGATTCAGTGTATAATTCATGTTTATATTCTACTAAAGTGGTAATAACCCAATTTATCAAGTTTTACCGATTATATGTACTTTGTCAAGCATCATTAGAGCACGTATACAATAAACGCTAGGTTTGGGCGGTGGTATGTAAACTAGATTATGATTCAGTGTATGATTCATGTTTATATTCTACTTAAAGTGGTAATACCCAATATTAATCAAGTTTTGCCGATTATATGTACTTTGTCAAGCATCATTAGAGCACTGTACACAATAACTTTAGTTGTAGGCGGTGGTATGTAACTAGGTTATGATTCAGTGTATATTTGATATATTTATAGTGTACTTAAAGTGGTAATACCCAATTTATCAACTTTTACCGATTATATGTACATTGCCAAGCATCATTAGAGCACGTATACAATAACGCTAGGCGTAGGCGGTGGTATGTAACTAGATTATGATTCAGTGTATGATTCATGTTTACATTCTACTTAAAGTGGTAATACCCAATTAATCAAGTTTTGCCGATTATATGTACTTTGTCAAGCATCATTAGAGCACGTACACAATAACTTTAGTTGTAGGCGGTGGTATGTAACTAGGTTATGATTCAGTGTATATTTGATATTTATAGTGTACTTAAAGTGGTAATACCCAATTTATCAACTTTTACCGATTATATGTACATTGCCAAGCATCATTAGAGCACGTATACAATAACGCTAGGCGTAGGCGGTGGTATGTAACTAGGTTATGATTCAGTGTATGATTCATGTTTATAATCTACTTAAAGTGGTAATACCCAATTAATCAAGTTTTAACCGATTATATGTACATTGCCAAGCATCATTAGAGCACTTATACAATAACGCTAGGCGTAGGCGGTGGTATGTAACTAGGTTTATGATTCAGTGTATGATTCATGTTTATAATCTACTTAAAGTGGTAATACCCAATTAATCAAGTTTTACCGATTATATGTACATTGCCAAGCATCATTAGAGCACGTATACAATAACGCTAGGCGTAGGCGGTTGGTGGTATGTAACTAGGTTATGATTCAGTGTATGATTCATGTTTACATTCTACTTTAAAGTGGTAATACCCAATTAATCAAGTTTTGCCAATTATATGTACTTTGTCAAGCATCATTAGAGGCACGTACACAATAACTTTAGTTGGTAGGCTGGTGGTATGTAACTAGGTTTATGATTCAGTGTATATTTGATATTTATAGTGTACTTAAAGTGGTAATACCCAATTTATCAACTTTTACCGATTATATGTACATTGCCAAGCATCATTAGATCACGTATACAATAACGCTAGGCGTTGGCGGTGGTATGTAACTAGGTTATGATTCAGTGTATGATTCATGTTTATATAATCTACTTAAAGTGGTAATACCCAATTAATCAAGTTTTACCGATTATATGTACCATTGCCAAGCATCATTAGAGCACGTATACAATAACGCTAGGCGTAGGCGGTGGTATGTAACTAGGTTATGATTCAGTGTATGATTCATGTTTATAATCTACTTAAAGTGGTAATACCCAATTAATCAAGTTTTACCGATTATATGTACATTGCCAAGCATCATTAGAGCACGTATACAATAACGCTAGGCGTAGGCGGGTGGTATGTAACTAGGTTATGATTCAGTGTATGATTCATGTTTATATTCTACTTAAGTGGTAAATACCCAATTTATCAAGTTTTACCGATTATGCGTACTTTGTCAAGCATCATCAGAGTACGTTTACAATAACGTTAAGTGTAGGCGGTGATATGTAACTAGGTTATGATTCAGTGTATGATTCATTTTTATAGTCTACTTAAAGTGGTAATACCCAATTAATCAAGTTGTTCGTAGATACTCAGCAGTTTGTTCGTATTTACCGTGAATATCATGTGATACTCATAGATTTTAGCGTAGTCGTCAGCTTTAAGTTGTACAATTGTATACTATATTTCATTGCTGAATTGTAATAACAGGGAGCAAAGTTAGTTTGGTTGAGAACAAAATATAATAAAATATTTGTTATGTTTTTGCTTCTTCAGTAGGCTGCAATTACTTAAGATTGTCGTACTTGATTAATTATTTATTTTAGTAGTGTTTTCTGGAATTTTCTTGATGAGTTTGGAGTACGGTGTTTACTTTTGTACAAGTCTTTAAGTACAACGCGTGAATAACTGTTAAGTATCAAACGCTAATGCTTTAAGTGACTAAAAATATATTCCATTATAGTTTTCCAATTTTTCCATTCTATTCATTAATTTCAGATCTTTTTTACATCGGTATAGTCACTTTTTGCAGCTGTAGACCATCCGTATTAAAAGTGCTACTCACCTATTCTGAAGGATTATTGAATTAATAGCTACATAAAATGTTGTTTTTATGTTGACATAACAACTAATAAAATGGCAATATTTTATTTTATATTCAGGGTGTTCAGGAAACGGTATCACATCCTTCTGTGGCCGATGGTACTCACAATTTAAAACGTAACAAGTCCTGTAAACCATAGGTCGAGAAATGTGTCAAAAGAAGTGATACCTCTGAACTGACAAAAATTGGTTGCTCTTTATTAGTGCAAGAAACATTTAAAGTGGTCGTGGTCACTTAAGTGTTAATGGATTGCATAGAAGAAATTACCATCAGAATTGTAAAATAATTGTAATCTTGTACATTTGTTATAGCAACGTTGGTTTTGTTTATTATTATTGACGTTTAAACATTTTCAACATATGTGGTGTTAATATTGAAGCAAATCAAACAATTACTCTTAGGTTTAGTATTTTTTATCTATATGCAAAGTTTGGTATCTGTAGCTTTACTAATTCAAAGTAAGGTACAACATTTCTTTAGTAAAAATACGAAATGGCTGATAGCGGCAAAAAAAATATACTTCTTCTCGACCTATGTTTACTGGAATTGTTTTGTTTTAAATAATTGTTTTAAAAGTACTGTCAGCCACAGAAGTTTTTAATACACTTTTGTTAACACTTTGCATCTCTCTCTCTCTCTCTCTCTCTCTCTCTCTCTCTCTCTCTCTCTCTCTCTCTCTCTCTCTCTCTCTCTCTCTCTCTCTTTCCCTCCCCCTCTCTCTCTCAGTCACTCTAAAACTTGTATAATATATTTGATCAATTAACTGTTTTAAACTTCGGAATAAATTTGTCAAGAATAAAAGGCACTGCAATAGGAAAATGCCACTCCTTTTTTGAAAATGTATTCAAGGGAGTATGGGAAGAAAATTTTTTAAATTTACAGACCCGCCTGCCATGATTTGGTTTCGTTTTATATATTATGTGTATATGTATTGAATAATGGTGAAAATCTCCTTCAAGAATTTCTACACGCATCTAACACTTTTACAACACTCGAATTCACTTGGAAACATTCCCACGAAGTTCTTACTTTCTTGAAAGTATGAAACAATGAGATCGTTGTTATTGACTACATCTATAAACTAAACTGTGGTTTTAGACAGTTAGGACATTCTAACAAAGTTATCAAGCAAAATTAAATTGAAAAAAAGCTATAATCTTTTCTGAAACGGTCCATAATCCATAACAAACTGGCCTTCTACAAAATCAGTAGAATCAAGAGAACATCATTATATTTACTTAAACATTCTCTAAAAATTAAAATTAAAACTTAAAATTTATTTTCCAATTCTCCGAGAGTTGTATTTAAAAAGCCAACCAATATTAAACGGATGTTGGCCTATACTGGTTTTATAAAAAAGTAGATAACGAATCGTAGCCCTTTGGTTGTAAACCTCGTCTAACATTTCTATAAAAACAGTATGTCGGCCAAACATTGCATCCCTTACGCATAAGAGTAACTGGCCATCGATTGTACATTGTCCATAGTGACATAGAAAAACGTTAGCCAGCCATACTATAAATGTGCACAATCAAAATCATTTTGAAAATTGTGACACTATCAAATATATCGGTAAGATCAATGAAGATATAAATAAAAAAATCAACAAATTAAAATAGAAAACAGTAAAATTGTAAACCAACTATTTTTTCAAACAAGACGTTCCAGATGTCTTAATTCAAGGTAAATGTTATGTTTTCTACTTATTTCCAAATGTCAACTTCATGGACCATCAGCTTCTGATCTATTGTATACACGGTATGTATGTTTGTTTTTGTTGCTTGAATCCTCACTTTATTTTTTCTTTCATATTTATTGTAAACACTTATACCGTTAATATTCATCTAAAGAAGTGATCCAGATACAAGAACATGTATAAATAGTTTCAATCATTATACAATGGCTTTTTTGAGAAAATTAACCTGTTTTTGCGTGTATTATATATATATATATAATATATATATATATATATATATATATATATATATATATATATATATATATATACATACATCTTCAAAATAAGAAAGAAGAAGTTATTTTAAGACAAGTTCTATTTACCGTCTTTAAAAAATTGAACAAAATATTAGAAATAGGGTAGAACAATATAAACATAAACATCAATACAGAAAATAAAAAAAAAATTAATGAGGTATAATTGTTAACATATAATTTGATTTCATAAATTCACTTGGTTGTCTAAGTCATCTTAAATTCAATCCGCGTGGAAATGTTTATTTGGTGACAAGCTGAGGACTTGTTCCATGATTCTTAAGTTTGCTTGAACTTAAATTTTGTAATATTATTCTTATCGGTTTATTGAATACATTTCTTCGAAGTTTAAAATACACATCAAGCATGTGCCCACTACAGATTGCTCTGTGTTTTTATGATTTTATGGATAGCTGTGCCATATATGATAAGCACATATGACACTCCTGATAGACAACAAATACAAAGAAAACAGTATTTAAATAATAGTAACAATTCGTAACATAATACTAGCATCCATTCTTCGTATTTGCACAGTAATATTCAATAATTAATACAGCTGAGAGATATCACACTTTATTAGAGCACGTATACAATAACGTTAGGTGTAGGTGGTGGTATGTAACTAGGTTATGATTCAGTGTATAATTCATGTTTATATTCTACTAAAGTGGTAATACCCAATTTATCAAGTTTTACCGATTATATGTACTTTGTCAAGCATCATTAGAGCACGTATACAATAACGTTAGGTGTAGGCGGTGGTACGTAACTAGTTATGATTCAGTGTATGATTCATGTTTATATTCTACTTAAAGTGGTAATACTCAATTAATCAAGTTTTGCCGATTATATGTACTTTGTCAAGCATCATTAGAGCACGTATACAATAACGTTAGGTGTAGGTGGTGGTATGTAACTAGGTTATGATTCAGTGTATAATTCATGTTTATATTCTACTAAAGTGGTAATACCCAATTTATCAAGTTTTACCGATTATATGTACTTTGTCAAGCATCATTAGAGCACGTATACAATAACGCTAGGTGTAGGCGGTGGTACGTAACTAGGTTATGATTCAGTGTATGATTCATGTTTATATTCTACTTAAAGTGGTAATACTCAATTATTCAAGTTTTACCGATTATATGTACTTTGTCAAGCATCATTAGAGCACGTATACAATAACGTTAGGTTTGGGCGGTGGTATGTAACTAGATTATGATTCAGTGTATGATTCATGTTTACATTCTACTTAAAGTAGTAATACCCAATTAATCAAGTTTTGCCGATTATATGTACTTTGTCAAGCATCATTAGAGCACGTATACAATAACTTTAGTTGTAGGCGGTGGTATGTAACTAGGTTATGATTCAGTGTATATTTGATATTTATAGTGTACTTAAAGTGGTAATAACCCAATTTATCAAGTTTTACCGATTATATGTACATTGCCAAGCATCATTAGAGCACGTATACAATAACGTTAGGCGTAGGCGGTGGTATGTAACTAGGTTATGATTCAGTGTATGATTAATGTTTATAATCTACTTAAAGTGGTAATACCCAATTTATCAACTTTTACCGATTATATGTACATTGCCAAGCATCATTAGAGCACGTATACAATAACGCTAGGCGTAGGCGGTGGTATGTAACTAGGTTATGATTCAGTGTATGATTCATGTTTATAATCTACTTAAAGTGGTAATACCCAATTAATCAAATTTTACCGATTATATGTACATTGCCAAGCATCATTAGAGCACGTATACAATAACGCTAGGCGTAGGCGGTGGTATGTAACTAGGTTATGATTCAGTGTATGATTCATGTTTATAATCTACTTAAAGTGGTAATACCCAATTAATCAAGTTTTACCGATTATATCTACATTGCCAAGCATCATTAGAGCACGTATACAATAACGCTAGGCGTAGGCGGTGGTATGTAACTAGGTTATGATTCAGTGTATGATTCATTTTTATAGTCTACTTAAAGTGGTAATACCCAATTAATCAAGTTGTTCGTAGATACTCAGCAGTTTGTTCGTATTTACCTTGAATATCATGTGATACTCATAGATTTTAGCGTAGTCGTCAGCTTTAAGTTTTACAATTGTATACTATATTTCATTGCTGAATTGTAATAACAGGGAGCAAAGTTAGTTTGGTTGAGAACAAATATAATAAAATATTTGTTATGTTTTTGCTTCTTCAGTAGGCTGCAATTACTTAAGATTGTCGTACTTGATTAATTATTTATTTTAGTAGTGTTTTCTGGAATTTTCTTGATGAGTTTGGAGTACGGTGTTTACTTTTGTACAAGTCTTTAAGTACAACGCGTGAATATCTGTTAAGTATCAAACGCTAATGCTTTATGTCTAAAATATATTCCATTATAGTTTCCAATTTCCATTCTATTCATTACAATTTCAGATCTTTTTTACATCGGTATAGTCACTTTTTGCAGCTGTAGACCATCCGTATTAAAAGTGCTACTCACCTATTCTGAAGGATTATTGAATTAATAGCTACATAAAATGTTGTTTTATGTTGACATAACAACTAATAAAATGGCAATATTTTATTTTATATTCAGGGTGTTCAGGAAACGGTATCACATCCTTCTGTGGCCGATGGTACTCACAATTTTAAAAACGTAACAAGTCCTGTAAACCATAGGTCGAGAAATGTGTCAAAAGAAGTGATACCTCTGAACTGACAAAAATTGGTTGCTCTTTATTAGTGCAAGAAACATTTAAAGTGGTCGTGGTCACTTAAGTGTTAATGGATTGCATAGAAGAAATTACCATCAGAATTGTAAAATAATTGTAATCTTGTACATTTGTTATAGCAACGTTGGTTTGTTTATTATTTGACGTTAAACATTTTCAACATATGTGGTGTTAATATTGAAGCAAATCAAACAATTACTCTTAGGTTTAGTATTTTTTTATCTATATGCAAAGTTTGGTATCTGTAGAACTAGGTTATGTATTTCAAAGTAAGGTACAACATTTCTTTAGTAAAAATACGAAATGGCTGATAGCGGCAAAAAAATATACTTCTTCTCGACCTATGTTTTACTGGAATTGTTTTGTTTTAAATAATTGTTTTAAAAGTACTGTCAGCCACAGAAGTTTGTAAATACACTTTTGTTAACACTTTGCATCTCTCTCTCTCTCTCTCTCTCTCTCTCACTCTCTCTCTCTCTCTCTCTCTCTCTCTCTCTCTCTCTCTCTCTCTCTCTCCTCTCTCTCTCTCTCTCTCTCTCTCTCTCTCCTCTCCTCTCCCCCCCCCCTCTCTCTCCCTCCTCCCCCCCTCTCACTCTCCCTCCCCCTCTCTCTCTCAGTCACTCTAAAACTTGTATAATATATTTGATCAATTAACTGTTTTAAACTTCGGAATAAATTTGTCAAGAATAAAAGGCACTGCAATAGGAAAATGCCACTCCTTTTTTGAAAATGTATTCAAGGGTGTATGGGAAGAAAATTTTTTAAATTTACAGACCCGCCTGCCATGATTTGGTTTCGTTTTATATATTATGTGTATATGTATTGAATAATGGTGAAAATCTCCTTCAAGAATTTCTACACGCATCTAACACTTTTACAACACTCGAATTCACTTGGAAACATTCCCACGAAGTTCTTACTTTCTTGAAAGTATGAAACAATGAGATCGTTGTTATTGACTACATCTATAAACTAAACTGTGGTTTTAGACAGTTAGGACATTCTAACAAAGTTATCAAGCAAAATTAAATTGAAAAAAGCTATAATCTTTTCTGAAACGGTCCATAATCCATAACAAACTGGCCTTCTACAAAATCAGTAGAATCAAGAGAACATCATTATATTTACTTAAACATTCTCTAAAAACTAAAATTAAAACTTAAAATTTATTTTCCAATTCTCCGAGAGTTGTATTTAAAAAGCCAACCAATATTAAACGGATGTTGGCCTATACTGGTTTTATAAAAAAGTAGATAACGAATCGTAGCCCTTTGGTTGTAAACCTCGTCTAACATTTCTATAAAAACAGTATGTCGGCCAAACATTGCATCCCTTACGCATAAGAGTAACTGGCCATCGATTGTACATTGTCCATAGTGACATAGAAAAACGTTAGCCAGCCATACTATAAATGTGCACAATCAAAATCATTTTGAAAATTGTGACACTATCAAATATATCGGTAAGATCAATGAAGATATAAATAAAAAAATCAACAAATTAAAATAGAAAACAGTAAAATTGTAAACCAACTATTTTTTCAAACAAGACGTTCCAGATGTCTTAATTCAAGGTAAATGTTATGTTTTCTACTTATTTCCAAATGTCAACTTCATGGACCATCAGCTTCTGATCTATTGTATACACGGTATGTATGTTTGTTTTTGTTGCTTGAATCCTCACTTTATTTTTCTTTCATATTTATTGTAAACACTTATACCGTTAATATTCATCTAAAGAAGTGATTCAGATAGAAGAACATTTATAAATAGTTCAATCATTATACAATGGCTTTTTTGAGAAAATAACCCTGTTTTTGCGTGTATATATATATATATATATATATATATATATATATATATATACATACATCTTCAAAATAAGAAAGAAGAAGTTATTTTAAGACAAGTTCTATTTACCGTCTTTAAAAAATTGAACAAAATATTAGAAATAGGGTAGAACAATATAAACATAAACATCAATACAGAAAATAAAAAAAAAATTAATGAGGTATAATTGTTAACATATAATTTGATTTCATAAATTCACTTGGTTGTCTAAGTCATCTTAAATTCAATCCGCGTTGAAATGTTTATTTGGTGACAAGCTGAGGACTTGTTCCATGATTCTTAAGTTGCTTGAACTTAAATTTTGTAATATTATTCTTATCGGTTTATTGAATACATTTCTTCGAAGTTTAAAATACACATCAAGCATGTGCCACTACAGATTGCTCTGTGTTTTTTATGATTTTATGGATAGCTGTGCCATATATGATAAGCACATATGACACTCCTGATAGACAACAAATTACAAAGAAAACAGTATTTAAATAATAGTAACAATTCGTAACATAATACTAGCATCCATTCTTCGTATTTGCACAGTAATATTCAATAATTAATACAGCTGAGAGATATCACACTTTATTAGAGCACGTATACAATAACGTTAGGTGTAGGTGGTGGTATGTAACGAGGTTATGATTCAGTGTATAATTCATGTTTATATTCTACTAAAGTGGTAATACCCAATTTATCAAGTTTTACCGATTATATGTACTTTGTCAAGCATCATTAGAGCACGTATACAATAACGCTAGGTGTAGGCGGTGGTATGTAACTAGGTTATGATTCAGTGTATGATTCATGTTTATAGTCTACTTAAAGTGGTAATACTCAATTAGTCAAGTTTTACCGATTATATGTACTTTGTCAAGCATCATTAGAGCACGTATACAATAACGTTAGGTTTGGGCGGTGGTATGTAACTAGATTATGATTCAGTGTATGATTCATGTTTACATTCTACTTAAAGTGGTAATACCCAATTAATCAAGTTTTGCCAATTATATGTACTTTGTCAAGCATCATTAGAGCACGTACACAATAACTTTAGTTGTAGGCGGTGGTATGTAACTAGGTTATGATTCAGTGTATATTTGATATTTATAGTGTACTTAAAGTGGTAATACCCAATTTATCAACTTTTACCGATTATATGTACATTGCCAAGCATCATTAGAGCACGTATACAATAACGCTAGGCGTAGGCGGTGGTATGTAACTAGGTTATGATTCAGTGTATGATTCATGTTTATAATCTACTTAAAGTGGTAATACCCAATTAATCAAGTTTTACCGATTATATGTACATTGCCAAGCATCATTAGAGCACGTATACAATAACGCTAGGCGTAGGCGGTGGTATGTAACTAGGTTATGATTCAGTGTATGATTCATGTTTATAATCTACTTAAAGTGGTAATACCCAATTAATCAAGTTTTACCGATTATATGTACATTGCCAAGCATCATTAGAGCACGTATACAATAACGCTAGGCGTAGGCGGTGGTATGTAACTAGGTTATGATTCAGTGTATGATTCATGTTTATATTCTACTTAAGTGGTAATACCCAATTTATCAAGTTTTACCGATTATGCGTACTTTGTCAAGCATCATCAGAGTACGTTTACAATAACGTTAAGTGTAGGCGGTGATATGTAACTAGGTTATGATTCAGTGTATGATTCATTTTTATAGTCTACTTAAAGTGGTAATACCCAATTAATCAAGTTGTTCGTAGATATCAGCAGTTTGTTCGTATTTACCGTGAATATCATGTGATACTCATAGATTTTAGCGTAGTCGTCAGCTTTAAGTTTTACAATTGTATACTATATTTCATTGCTGAATTGGTAATAACAGGGAGCAAAGTTAGTTTGGTTGAGAACAAATATAATAAAATATTTGTTATGTTTTTGCTTCTTCAGTAGGCTGCAATTACTTAAGATTGTCGTACTTGATTAATTATTTATTTTAGTAGTGTTTTCTGGAATTTTCTTGATGAGTTTGGAGTACGGTGTTTACTTTTTGTACAAGTCTTTAAGTACAACGCGTGAATAACTGTTAAGTATCAAACGCTAATGCTTTATGTCTAAAATATATTCCATTATAGTTTCCAATTTCCATTCTATTCATTACAATTTCAGATCTTTTTTATATCGGTATAGTCACTTTTTGCAGCTGTAGACCATCCGTATTAAAAGTGCTACTCACCTATTCTGAAGGATTATTGAATTAATAGCTACATAAAATGTTGTTTTATGTTGACATAACAACTAATAAAATGGCAATATTTTATTTTATATTCAGGGTGTTCAGGAAACGGTATCACATCCTTCTGTGGCCGATGGTACTCACAATTTAAAACGTAACAAGTTCCTGTAAACCATAGGTCGAGAAATGTGTCAAAAGAAGTGATACACTCTGAACTGACAAAAATTGGTTGCTCTTTATTAGTGCAAGAAACATTTAAAGTGGTCGTGGTCACTTAAGTGTTAATGGATTGCATAGAAGAAAATTACCATCAGAATTGTAAAATAATTGTAATCTTGTACATTTGTTATAGCAACGTTGGTTTGTTTATTATTTGACGTTAAACATTTTCAACATATGTGGTGTTAATATTGAAGCAAATCAAACAATTACTCTTAGGTTTTAGTATTTTTTATCTATATGCAAGTTGGTATCTGTAGCTTTACTAATTCAAAGTAAGGTACAACATTTCTTTAGTAAAAATACGAAATGGCTGATAGCGGCAAAAAAAATATACTTCTTCTCGACCTATGTTTACTGAATTGTTTTGTTTTAAATAATTGTTTTAAATAGTACTGTCAGCCACAGAAGTTTGTAATACACTTTTGTTAACACTTTGCATCTCTCTCTCTCTCTCTCTCTCTCTCTCTCTCTCTCTCTCTCTACTCTCTCTCTCTCTCTCTCTCCTCTCCTCTCTCTCTCTCTCTCTCTCTCTCTCTCCTCTCTCTCCCCCTCCCCCTCTCTCTCTCCCTCCCCCCTCTCTCTCTCCCTCCCCCTCTCTCTCTCAGTCACTCTAAAAACTTGTATAATATATTTGATCAATTAACTGTTTTAAACTTCGGAATAAAATTTGTCAAGAATAAAAGGCACTGCAATAGGAAAATGCCATCCTTTTTTTGAAAATTGTTATTCAAGGGTGTATGAGAAGAAATGAGGTAGAATTGTTTAACATATAATTTGATTTCATAAATTCACTTGGTTGTCTAAGTCATCTTAAATTCAATCCGCGTGGAAATGTTAATTTGGTGACAAGCTGAGGACTTGTTCCATGATTCTTAAGTTGCTTGAACTTAATTTTGTAATATTATCTTATCGGTTTATTGAATACATTTCTTCGAAGTTTAAAATACACATCAAGCATGTGCCACTACAGATTGCTCTGTGTTTTTATGATTTTATGGATAGCTGTGCCATATATGATAAGCACATATGAACACTCCTGATAGACAACAAATTACAAGAAAACAGTATTTAAATAATAGTAACAATTCGTAACATAATACTTGCATCCATTCTTCGTATTTGCACAGTAATATTCAATAATTAATACAGCTGAGAGATATCACACTTTATTAGAGCACGTATACAATAACGTTAGGTGTAGGTGGTGGTATGTAACTAGGTTATGATTCAGTGTATGATTCATGTTTATATTCTACTAAAGTGGTAATACCCAATTTATCAAGTTTTACCGATTATATGTACTTTGTCAAGCATCATTAGAGCACGTATACAATAACGTTAGGTGTAGGTGGTGGTATGTAACGAGGTTATGATTCAGTGTATAATTCATGTTTATATTCTACTTAAAGTGGTAATACCCAATTTATCAAGTTTTACCGATTATATGTACTTTGTCAAGCATCATTAGAGCACGTATACAATAACGCTAGGTGTAGGCGGTGGTATGTAACTAGGTTATGATTCAGTGTATGATTCATGTTTATATTCTACTTAAAGTGGTAATACTCAATTAGTCAAGTTTTACCGATTATATGTACTTTGTCAAGCATCATTAGAGCACGTATACAATAACGTTAGGTTTGGGCGGTGGTATGTAACTAGATTATGATTCAGTGTATGATTCATGTTTATATTCTACTTAAGTGGTAATACCCAATTTATCAAGTTTTACCGATTATGCGTACTTTGTCAAGCATCATCAGAGTACGTTTACAATAACGTTAAGTGTAGGCGGTGATATGTAACTAGGTTATGATTAAATGTATGATTGGTTCATGTTTGTAGTCTATTTGACCTTATGTACTTTGTGTGCAAGTGATTATGTTAGTAAATGTTATATAAAAAAGTATCACTTAGTGGCAAGAGGGGGCCGTCCTTTAATTACGTAAAATATCATAAAATCAGATTTTAAAGACCCCTCCAGTTGTAATGGACTTTTACCGGTAAGACTAACCCCCCTCAATAATTACGTAACGCTACCACAAATATCTCCAAAGTAAAACGTCCTTTATTAATGAAAATCTAGCATTACCCAACTGTAGAACATAGCTTTGAACTGTTTGCTGTTTCTTCTCGGTTTGTGCATTTTTGTAATTTCAGATCAATTTTTGAAACCGCGTTGTTATCAAGCACTGTCAATGTTTGGCTCAAACGTTAAAATCTCATACTCGGTAAAAAAAAAAAAACGCATGATGCGGAGATTTCATTACATAGATGAGTCAGACTTCTTTCCGTTTGCTTCTACGGGAGGAAAATATGATACTAACTTAAAAATATTTGGGAGGAACTAGGCAAATTTTGTGAAGTAATTCAAGCAATTAATAGTTGAATTGTAATTTTTACTTAATGCCCTTGATTATGAATCCTTCCTCAGATGAATGTGTGTGTGTGTGTGTGTGTGTGTGTTCACAGTTCACAGCCATCTTTATTAAAAAAAATGTAAAAATTTCACAATGTATTTTCCCAATGCACCATGCAAGGTGCGCGCGGGAACATCTTAATCTATATTATTGTTCATTACTGTTTGATGCTGGCAGTCCTCATGCAGCAGTCCATTCTATATTACAAGTATAAATTAGTTGATTTTTTCCAGACAGAAATTTTAATTTTTTACTGTAAGAATTGAGGTATATACTGTTTAATCCATCGTGTTATGCATTAACAACGCTAAACATTCAACAAAGACACATCGAAATTACACATGAAATGATGAATCAATTACCCTGCACTGAGTCCGCACAATTACCCTATACAATAACAACAATTCATTAATTGTAACAATGTATAACAATAAATAAGCAACATATGAATCCATAAATACATAACAAATGAATAGTAACAATATAATAAATGTATGAATACAATGTTTAACAATAAATAATTAACATTATGATAAATCTATAGTTATCATCGAGATAAATCTATAGATATTATAACAAATAAATAATAACAACGATATAAAACTATAAATTTATAACAAGTACAGTAAAAGTGAATTAGTATAGAACACGTATGCTTTATTCAATAATAAATACAAAAGTATATGATAGAAAAGATAATGAATAACTAAATAAATAAATGGGGTGATTTAAGCAACTCTGCTCTCAATCTGGCACGCTTTCAGTGACATAAGTTAATGCTTTCATTTTTACTTTAGGCTTTTTCTCAAAAAATAATTCATTGCCATAATAGGCTATGAACTTGTTAAAAAGTGTTGGGCCCATGTAGCAGAACAGGCATCTAGAGGAAACTGAACCAAAAAGAGGCAATTCAAGTTGATAAAACCTGAAACTGCGTGTTGTTCTATTTACGGCTTTGATTTTATGGTGATCTAAATATTTATGTACATGCATTAACAAGCAAAACTTATACAGCTGGTCAAAATTAAATATATTATGTTCTTTAAAAATATTGCTAATTCGGTTTGTTCTTTGTAAACCAAACATTATGCGTAATGCGTGTCTTTGCGTCATTATTATTGGATTTAGAATTGTTTTAAATGTTCCACCGTAGTGTATTAATCCAAATCTTAATATACTCTCAAACCAAGAAAAATACAGTTGCTTCATGTGTTTATCTTTAAGGTGCTGCTTAAGATGGTATAAAGAGTAATTTACTTTCCTTAGCCGTTTCGATAGAAAGTTGATGTGGTGGTCCCATTTCAAATACCTATCAACATATAAGCCCAGATACTACTTGTGTGTGTGTGTGTGTGTGTGTGTGTGTGTGTGTGTGTGTGTGTGTGTGTGTGTGTGTGTGTGTGGTGTGTGTGTGCGTGTGTGTGTGCGTGTGTGTGTGTGTGTGTGTGTGTGTGTGTGTGTGTGTGTGTGTGTGTGTGTGTGGTGTGTGTGTGTGTGTGTGTGTGTGTGTGTGTGTGTGTGTGTGTGTGAATTACGACTTAAATAATGGCAGGTTTTATAATGCAATATTACTTAAGAAACTGCATATTTTTGGTAAAATCTTGTATTGAATTAAACCTTGTATTTCAAATACGCAATCATAATTTTACATAAATCGGAAGAGGCATATCAACGTGTTACTCCACTGTTAGTTGCTACCTTTTCTTGCATAAAATCTGGTATTTCACCAAACGCAACCATAATTTAACATAAATGGGATGAGTGTCTATCTACGTGTTACTCCAATGTTAGTTGCTACATTGTTCTTGAATAAAATCTGGTATTTTACCAAAAGGCAACCATAATTTAACATAAATGGGAAGAGTGTCTATCTACGTTTTACTCCACTGTTAGTTGCTACCTTTTCTTGAATAAAATCTGGTATTTCACAAACGCAACCATAATTTAACATAAATGGGAAGAGTGTCTATCTATGTGTTACTCCAATGTTAGTTGCCTACCTTTTCTTGAATAAAATCTGGTATTTCACAAACGCAACCATAATTTAACATAAATGGGAAGAGTGTCTATCTATGTGTTACTCCACTGTTAGTTGCTACCTTTTCTTGAATAAAATCTGGTATTTCACAAACGCAACCATAATTTAACATAAATGGGAAGAGTGTCTATCTATGTGTTACTCCAATGTTAGTTGCTACCTTTTCTTGAATAAAATCTGGTATTTCACAAACGCAACCATAATTTAACATAAATGGGAAGAGTGTCTATCTACGTGTTACTCCACTGTTAGCTGCTACCTTTTCTTGAATAAAATCTGGTATTTCACAAACGCAACCATAATTTAACATAAATGGGAAGAGTGTCTATCTATGTGTTACTCCACTGTTAGTTGCTACCTTTTCTTGAATAAAATCTGGTATTTCACAAACGCAACCATAATTTAACATAAACGGGAAGAGTGTCTATCTACGTGTTACTCCACTGTTAGTTGCTACCTTTTCTTGAATAAAATCTGGTATTTCACAAACGCAACCATAATTTAACATAAATGGGAAGAGTGTCTATCTACGTGTTACTCCACTGTTAGTTGCTACCTTTTCTTGAATAAAATCTGGTATTTCACAAACGCAACCATAATTTAACATAAATGGGAAGAGTGTCTATCTACGTTTTACTCCACTGTTAGTTGCTACCTTTTCTTGAATATAATCTGTCTTTAGCCGTTGAACTTGATATTCCGTATAGCCATAGAACTAATCTGTCGTATCGCCAATATTCAAGGGACTAAAATAAAAGTTTTACTTTAACAGAAACTGGAACCGGAGAATAGATTGTTGGAACGGGAGAACTGATATTGCAACGAATTAATGTACTATTTTTGATTGTGTATGCACCATAATATCCGTAACTGTTTTAGTTAAGGCGTATCCGTGTGGACGCGTTAAGTCTAACTGTAATCGAAGTTGATATAAGTTCACCATTCTCGTATGATAATACCCAGTGACATTTTTGAATTGTCATTCATTATATAAATGGTTACACATTGCTGGTAAAACCGTTTACAGAATCATTCGATGAAATTGTTAGTGGTTTCGAATTCCGATACCGTTATATAAATTATGATATCCTTATTTTATCAATAGATGAAAATGAACCCTGTCCACATCATTGCAACCTTTCCCAAAGATTGGTTCAATATTGGATTCTCATATACATTTCAATGTGAACTGTTTGATGTTTCTTGTCTATGAAGTAGAGTCCGTGACCAAGTGGGTTTCATCCTTTAAGGGATTTTCTTATTTTAACAGCGGCACAAGTGCCATCTTAAATACATTGACATGCTAAGTTTCTGCCGAAGGTTTCTTCCTTTTTTAATTTTTCCAAGTTTCTTCCATTCGTCACACACGATTAGGCCTTTAGCATTGCACGATGTATTCGTTAATCTCAAACGGGTATTTTTGGCTCCTTATTTTATACAACTCTTTGAGTCATTTAAAAAGGGCCTTGTAAGACTGCAACTTTTCGATCATCCTGTTCCACGCGCTCTTTTAGTTTTCCGAACTTTCCACGGAAGTGAGTGATAGCCTACTTTAAAAGGTGACTCATCAATGATAGTTTATATCAATGGATAAATTATTCTATAAAACTGCTTGTATTTTTCTTCCTAATGTAACGATCCGAAACAAGAGATATGGTTTACTCACTACTGGGAAGGTCTAGCTTATCCGTGCATGGGTCATCATTTTCGACATTTTCTTGTGACTGATCTTTGCACCACGTGTTTGTATCACAAATATTTCACTTTTCGCTTTTCCCACAGAAACAAACTATCTCCTACTACAGTAGTTTCCATTCAAATTTACAAGTATTCAACATAGTATTCTGATTCACCGAACATTGTCCCTGATGTGTTATCTCGAGTATATGTGTCAATGTAAGATGTTAATTTCGAATCACTATGGTAAGACTAGGCGATCATGTGGCCAAACACCACTCGCTATCTTCTTCACGTCATGCCTCAACATAAACTTCTACTTTGAAGACCTCACTATTAGCAATAACGTTGTCACTAATAGCAGATGGGTTGGAACTCATTACAAAAACCACAATCCAGCTCTCATTCCATGATCCATCCGCGTGAATACATAGATTAGTACTTAATCATTGGGGAGATGAAGCGTTGTTGTTCACTAGATTTATAAACAGACACAAAGGTTAGTAAAGACGAAAGAAGAGGAAGTTATAAAACTAGACAGACAGTAGAAGAAGAGGGTAGAGAAAGAATTCCTGAAAAGAAAAAACTGAGGAAAAGATTAAACATAGATGGCCTTTTACTGGATTAGTTCTCTCTCCCTCAAAAAGCAGAACGAAGACATAGTCGTAATCTTGAGAAGTAAAGGATAATGGTAGAAAATTGAGATGCCACTAGCAGGAAGTTATTCAAAGGAGTTGAAGAAACGGATGATGATGCAGTTGGAAGGTTCGCTTTGGGGCGATGCCTCTCTCGAGAAAATGAGTTAATCGTTAAGTCCCTAAGGGTATAAACAAAGCAGCTAACTGTCCAAAACATATAGAACATTATTTGACATTATTCATTGTTCTTACCATCCGCGAGAACGAAAAAATATGTTCATTTCAGCGTTTGACCTGTTAAACCTACACATACAAAAATACCATATGATCTTAATTCTTATGTGGCTGAAGGTTATAAGAGCTTCTCTGCCTAGTAGATCCTCAAGTTCTAATGTACCTTGTTAACTGCATGGTCGCAGAGTCCGTATTCTTCTAAATGAAACTTTCAATCCTGAAAGTTGTAGGCTATTCACTGTGGCAGTAAAATAATTTGAAAACATTTGATTCCTCTGTTTTTATAAGGCACTAAATAGTGATTTTTCGTGATTCTAAATTGTTGAATATAATACAGTCTTGTGTATTATAGTGGCCTTCTTCCTATTGGGTTAAGCTAACCTTATTGTACCCATAAGATATATGACATGAGAGCATGCCACTAAAGGATAATGGATTGAAGGAGGACGTCTACAACAGGGTCATAGCGGGAAGTAATACTGGAGAAGTGTCAGTTCGATATTTCCACAAGTACAAGGATGTGAGAGGAAGGAGATGAACGGGTCAAGGGGACCACATTGTTTTCGCGAGCTTGTACTGGTAAGGAGTGAGTTGGGAAGTAGATATATGGTATTTGTTGAGTGACAGAATTACGTGGGCCATAGCCAGATGATACGAGTCTCAAAGGTATGGTCATGTCGTTAAGCTTTGTGGCCGCCAGGAGCCAAGTTGCGCTTTTTGTGCAGGGGAATACGAGTTTAAGGAATGTCCCAAAAAGGAAAGGCATGAGAATGCAGCTTGTATTAACTGTAAAAGAGAATCGCGAGTGGACGACCGGCATGGCGCTGGCTGTAGAGACTGTCCAGTGTACGAGTGAGATGTGCTTGTAGAATTGCTCAGTCGAACTCTAGAGTGTAAAGACTGCGGAGGATGAAGCTGCATGGAGGTGCTTCAGAAGTCGGTCTGATACAAAGGTCTTCGCTCTACTTCCGGAACAAAATACCAGATGAACAACTTATCCGTAACAGGAGTGTCAGAGAGGACACAATAGAATGCAGAATTGGTGTTGGAAGAACGATGTGAGATGTGCCAGTTGATGCTAAGGAAACAAAAGCAGCGTCTTCAGTGAGAAATTAGACAGAGGAATCGTTTCACTTAAAGTTGTCTCCAGGCCTGCAAAACCGAGTGATGGATAAATATCCATTCAAATTACGTAGATAACTGGTAATTTGGAAAGAAGGAAAATATCAACGTAAAGTGTGCTGGAGATGTTAATGTGAAATTAGGATTGCAGTGTTGACAGGTTCAAATGTTGCAGTGATATCGGTAGTGTGAGTTTTTGCAGTTGGTGAATTAACCTAGCTGTTAAGTGGTACATTTGAGAGTTCTCTAGGATGAAGATAAAATATTCTTGACTACCTCCACTAGGTAAATTGAATAAGTAACTGGTTGGTGAAATCAGATACATTGAACTACAATTGGTCAAGAGGATGGGAGGATTTAAGTGAGGAGTGGAAGAAGACAATTGTAACGGATTTTCTCTAAAGAACTAAGACCAAAAAAATGGAATACATTGAGATTTTATAGACTTGTCATTCAGTTCCTAATGTTAAGACATATAAGAGAAAGAAATAGTACGAATAATTCTAGTGTGGCTAGATAAGTAAGGTCCTGTGAACAATAACCTGGACCACCCGAGTATGTTTTTGCAAAATAATGTATGCATACTGTTATGAATAGGCAGTTTGTAGATAATGAAGTGGATGTGAGTGGATATGTTAATATCATTTGAAATTGTGTTGGGCGGAAATGCTACTGAGAGATTGAGATTGCAATAAGAAGTTTTACTGTCTAACAAGGCAGTATGATGCCATGAGATGAGTGATGCTGCAGGTGGGATACGGATAAGTAAAGCAAAGTAAAGATGTCTTATTTTACCAGGCGAAGTTATGGCTAAGAAGCCCTCTCTAACACTTAACCTGAGGACCAATGGCTTAAAGGTGACTTCTGAACTACCACCAATGGTCGGGCAGGCGGGCTGCTTGCAAGGACGGGATCGCTCAGCGGTCACCCATCCAAGCAGCAGCCACGCTCGACGTTGATTGATCCGGTTATCTTGCGATAACCGTTGTACCCGCTACACTGCGCCATTGGCAATAAGCGAGGAAGACAATACATAAAGGTTGCTTTAAGCATCACTGGTCTCATCCTTATTGTGGAATATCCAATCCGAACCATTTTAAGTTGTGGCACGAAAATAGTTTTATGGTGCAAATTATAGACTATTGCAACACAAGATCTCAGCTAAAGTAAAGCTAAGGCTTAGAAATCGTATTGTGATTAGGAAGAGAGAAATGTGACATATCCCAGAGAGAAATCTTGATGATGTATGATAATGAAGATGATGGTATAAGTAGTATGTGACAGTAGGGGGAGATACGAAGGATTGGGGATCAAACGAGACACGAAATGAGTCACTCTGAATGACTGGGGATGTGAAAGGTTACACATGCCACGTTGAAGTGGCAGGCTAAAGCACTATGAAATAAGGTGATCTAACTTAGGAAGATTGTACGTAGGCATCCTTAGGAATGGCTGTAGTCGTAGAGTGCAGCTGTATTAGAAAACATGGACAGGTCGAGGCTCATCAGTTTGCAGAAAGAAGTTTTAGAAAGAGAAATAAAAGGTGCTGCACATATCGTCGACCTTGAGATAGTGTGTGTGATAGCGGGATTTATTCAACTGTCCGATTGTATAAAAGGGTACAAGAAGACGAGAAGATAAAGAAAGGGTGTTGTTAAGACAAACACCGAGACTCAAGAAGGGGCAGAGAAAAAAGATAATCTGTTTTTTAATGGATAGGAGAAGCCAACTCCTTTTTAGCATTATTCTGCCCGTTTTATGGTCACTAGCATACACGTGGATCTTATAAAACCGAATAAAGAGTAGAATCAATGTAGTACAAAGTCCACAGTACTGATAAAACAGTGCAACGGCCAAGGACAGGATTTGAAACTGCGCTACCACTAATTCAGACCCTAAGAGCGAGCCCTAGACTGTAAGGCACTGCCTATCCCAACCGTACATATGACTACGTTTCAAGCGTGGGGAAGCGGAAGGAAAGTGAAAGACTGACCACCATAAAAGAATTCAACTTTATGGATAACTCTTGTAAACATTCGAGGGGAAGAAGAAATCAATGATGCTCAACCCTGGTCGAGAAGGCTCAATAAATATCTTCATGTTCCACAGAATATAACATTTATTTGCATGGATTCTATGAACCTTCCGACCGGTGATGTCATAAAGATTCTTTTAACTACAGTTTGGAAACTCAGACCACGTTCCTTAAAGCCTAATATACTCAAGGTTATCTTGATTTTCATGAAGGAAACATGATTTTTCCGGACATGTACCGCCGTTAAGCGACCCAAAAAATCATTAACATTACGTTTCGAGATCTGCAATCTGATCTCTTCTTCGAGTAAATAACTAACTTAACACATAATTACAAACTAGGTAAAAATAAACAAATCATACCAGAGCGTTGTGACACGCGTATGTCAGTAATCATAACCATAGTGATGTGTGGCAACTCCACTAACAACTCTAAAACACGCACTTAATAAAAACCAAACACAACACTAATTATTAAAACTGAACTACAGAATACAGGTAACAATAAGTCTGGATTCACCGACCAACCACGTATGACTGACAAAATGTTTGGAAAATCCTGTTTCCTTCACAATCCTTCCATCGTAAAAAAAACAGTCTTCAAACAAAGAATTGATTTTCATCCCGTAACTTCGTTTGATGATCCATGATTTTTATACAGCTTGGAAACTCATACCACGTTTCTAAAAGAGCAGAATAAATTCCAGGTTAACTTGATTTTCATCCCGTAACTTCATTTGATGATCCATGCTTTTTGTTACTTCACACCATTTAGCTCAATAATTTCGGTTTGTTATTGACATAAAACAATTATGTAATGTGCTGCAGAGCTTATGGTTATTATTAGTATAGTATTGTTAACTCACAGAGATAACATATGAGAATTTTGTGTGGGATAATGTGAAAATTGTGCTCATAGAACATATTGTTTATTATCAAAGCCGGGGTTTTGGATAGTTTTGGCGTTATGAAATCAAGCTCACGCGTATATTTTAAAGAAATAAATGTGCTTTTATTAATGTAACAATAGAGTGTCGATGGCCGAGTGGTCTAAGACATTGAACTTTGAGTCTGAGTTAGAGATAGCGTAGGTTCAAATCCTGCCTGTGACCGTAGCACTTTTTATCAGTACCATCGACCTTGTACTGTATCGACTCTCCCTCTTATTCTATTTGATAAGATCCTCGCACAGGCCAGTGGCCCATGAGGAGGGACAGAATAAGGCTAAAAAGGGGATCGGCCTCTGCTAAAAAAGTTCTGTATGAAATGTGGAATTTTGTTCGTTATATTTATGTTTTCGGACACATATTGGAAACGGAGGAATGCCGAAACAAAATTGCTACGTTAACTGCCATGGGTAAAAACGCGGTTGGAGAAACTAGTTCTAACTGTACAAAAATAAACTAAAAGAAACTGCCTTTAGAACACATGTAAAACAGATTTTCTGAAGGTATCGATGTTATTAAACTTTGAAGTTTATGAACAAAATGTACAAGTATGAACCAAATGTAACTTGTATGATTCTATTATGCTCTATTGTTCTTCGAGAATAAGTTATTCAGATTGCTCTGTAGTTTCTATGAATTTTATTTTTCCTCAAAATCACTCGCGGAAAAAATTTAAGAAATACGGCGCACTGCAATTAACTTTACTCACGAAAATAACCAAAAGAAGGGCGAAAATTATGAGCGGGCGCTTAAATACTTCCCTTTCCAACCAACTTTTCTGGATATCCGCGGTGTTCTCTCATTGGTCCAGCTGTATCAAACAAGGAGAACAATACTCGCAACAAGACAAGTTCTAATCAATTCAAGGCAGTCAACCTGCCTTCCTAACAATTTAAAACTACCAGTACTAACTTGCCAAAGGATTACATGTTCGTTTTTACCCTGACTTTTCAAAATCTAATCTAAAATTAAATCCCAATATTTCGATCCCAAAATTTTCATTTAATTTAAAGTTTTAATTAAAAAAATAAATCAATGTAGCTTTAAAAACAATATGTCAATAAACAACTCAACTGTATTTGGAAAACGTGAAGTTTTTTAGCAGTACCGATATATTTTATCGCAGGACACTAAAAGTGTGTATTTACATTATTCAAATGTTTCGATTAACAAAGTGTGTTTATAAAAAGAGCTGGAAATAAAATGTTAAGGTTTGTGCGTTATACTGACAAAAAGCATTGTGCGGTACGAAAATTAAAAAAAAAAAAAATCACTTAGTATTTTGTAAGTGAAGTGAAAAAATTTTATATTTTCCACTACGGTAAAATGTTTATAATTGTTATACAAATTTTTTAAACAACTAAAATGATTTGGGTGGAAATAATATTGTTATTTATAGTATTTTTATCAATTATATATATACTGCAATTATATAGATACTTGCGGCCCGCACGCTATTCTCTGCGATAAACCGTATGGGTTTAGATTTTGGTTTAGTTGTACAAAATACAAATTGACCAAGGTATTCAGGCTACCGAAGAAAGCGTTGAGAATTACTGTG
Organism: Homalodisca vitripennis; assembly: GCF_021130785.1. Classification (NCBI taxonomy): domain Eukaryota; kingdom Metazoa; phylum Arthropoda; class Insecta; order Hemiptera; family Cicadellidae; genus Homalodisca; species Homalodisca vitripennis. The sequence continues at coordinate 144,507,520 of NC_060215.1, forward strand.
CGTCTCGAAGCGAGGGGGTCGTGCCAACTTGCTTTTTTTTGGGCTTGGATTACTGACTACCCTGCATCCTACATACTTGAGGTTGCCCTGTACCGCAGATTCAAATGCGATTTAAGTCAGGGAAGGGACATATGTATGAAAACTAGAGACAGGAGCAGTTGTCGGGTGCAGCGACAGAACTGTCGCATTTGAAACCTTCCTGCTCAAGTCGGATCAAGCTAATCAACCATCTTCCCGAAGATGTAGAGAGTTTGGTGGACCGAAAAAAGCTGAAAAATGAATCCTGAAAACTTTGTATGGCCAAGGCATTTAACTCAGTTTGCGAGTGTATGGTAAATCCCCTTGTAAGAATAAATTTAATACTTCCAAAAAATTAAAGTACAACTTTCCAGGTCGGATGTAAGGACGTATGAATGTGGTTGGAGTGAAAGTGAGCAAGATCGTGATTAACACTGAACATTTATATTTATATAAGGCGATTTAGATGCCAAGTTTTTATGCAATAAATCTGTTGTGTTGCTCATCATAGGTAATCCTTACATCATATACCAAGAGTTCATGCGATATACAGTTGTTATTGAAATATATTCTTATCTTTGGAAACAATATCCGGACTGTTGCTTGTTCTATCGTTGGGTGTATTCGTATATGCCAGTGTGGATCTAGAGTTGACGGCGACGGCCTCGGGACTTTATGTCTGGTTCCAAGAACGCGTAACAAAATAAGCTTGTTGCGCTCGTTTGATGGCAAGAATGCCATGGATGGTGAGGTCAATCCGATGTCGTGTACATACTAGCATGCAAAATTTGACTCACATTCCTGCGTATACGACCGTAGAAATCGCTGAACACCGTTCTATTTATAGCAGCATGTAAGATGTTTAACTGGTTTTTTATTTGACATCTTATCGTGTAGTGTTATGTGACATCAGTTTTAAAACGGAAGAGTTTCCAGAGTAATGAAAAAGGCACACTAGTTAACTGCCGGTCTCTTATCTGAGGTTCTGCTCTTAACCTAAAGAGTACCAGAATAATTAAGGGCGCGTATACATCAGAAGCAAGCTTGGGCAAGCTTGCTTGTAGAAACTAAATTTAAAGGGAAATGTTGAAAACGTGGCAAATTTTCGGTTTTAGTTACAGTACTCGTCAGTCGCAAGTGCACGCTTTCACAAGCTTGTCTACTTCCGACCAGAAAACAAATACGTTTGTTTTTACCGACAAGTTTCCCACTGTTCAGTTGGTATTGAAGTAGTGACAGTGCAAAACCTGCGTTGTAAATGTGTAAACAAATATAACATAACCTAATCCATTTTACATAGTTTTTCTGACCAACCGAATTACCTCAAAGTAATCATAGATCTTTTCCGTAAGTCTGTACACATTTACTGAAGTTTGAATGCCTCCTTTTTGAAGCTATTGTTTCCAGATGTGATAGAATGTGTCTGCCATCATCCTAAAGTAATTATAAAACTTATCTGTTGCTGGAATAGGTTTAGAAATTTTGGTCCACAAAATATTAATTCACCCGCTCTTCTCTAATTTCCTCGCATCCAACGGGAAAACCTTACAAAATGCGATAATCTAAAAACTTTAAAATGCCATTTTCAAGCACGATATCCACATCCTCATACAGCTTCATTTTGACTGACATTTCATTGGGAGTGATCACCTACATCTGCTTGCTTCTAGTGTAACCGCAACACTGATTAGGCAAGCTTGCCCAAGCGTGCTTCTAATGTATGCACGCTCTAAAAGGGCACGCCAGTTTACCCGCCGGTCGCGCATCTGAGGCTCCGCTTTTAACATTTTTTTTTTAAGGAGAGGCCGATCCCCTTTTATGCCTTATTCCGGCCGTCCTCATGGACCACTGGCCTGTGCGAGAATCTTATAAACTAGAATAAGGGAGAGAGTCGATACAGTACGAGGTCGATGGTACTGATAAAAAGTGCAAGGGTCACAGACAGGATTTGAACCTGTGCTTTCTCTAACTCAGACCCAAAGTCCAACGTCGTAGACCGTTCGGCCATCGGCACTCCCCATATAGGGATAAAGTTTAAAACAATGTTGTAAGTATGAACTCGTCTTGAAAATAGGATTATCTATTAATAATAATGGTTTATAATCAATAGTTTCTTATAGGAAAATTCAATTCAAAATAATCAAAATAGTTTCTTATAGGAAAATCTACACTAAATGTAATACATACATAAAATCGTATTTTTAACAGTTCATTCGCAGTGAGAAATTCTATATTTTCAAGTGAATTTTTTATTGGTTTGAGACAGATTTCTATTTATAACACGGTTTAAACTTTAGCCCCGAGTTAAAAGCGAAGCCTCAGTTGCGCGGCAGCTCACCAGCGTTAAGTTTTACAAGAATCCGTTGTTAAACAAAAGTGTAATAAAGATTCTTTTAAATGTTCATACAAAAATAATATAGTTTTTTACATTTAATTTGAGGTTTTGACCTGTTACACTTGCTGAACTACTTGTAAAGATGGAAAAGAGCTTTAATAGTGCAAGTTGTTTAGTTTTGTACAGCCTTTAATTTGACATGGCATACATCACTTACCATTTGACATTTTTCTGTTGTGGGCATTCTTCTTTTCTTTTCAGAAAATGAAATTTTTGACGGTATTATTTGAAAGTTCGTGTCATGGAGTGTCGAAACAATGTTTAGTTTGGTGTGGGTTCATATCACAAAACTGATAATAAAAAACACTATTATTAATACACTTCAAGCCGCCATTGTGGAACATATAACGTAGCTATAGTGGAAAGGAAGGGTTGATTCACTGCGAATGTCGAGTTTAGCTTCAGTTCACAGATTTGACTCCTAGAATCCGGATTCATGTCCGTCCGAAGATATAAAATCCGTCCACGACGAAGAAGCTCAAAACGTAATCTTTGCATCGTTTTGATTTCAGAGACAACTATACTAGAAAATATAGTGTAATATAGATGACGTGGTGTTCTCATTGTCTCATCAGGTGCACAGTGAGTTTTCATTACGATTCTTTTTAAGTTCAACATTCGCATTGAATCAACCCTTCCTACCATAGCTACGTTATGTCTAGAAACTAGGTTGTTCCGCCGTGCTTTGGGATTGTAACTAAAAATCAGGAACGGAGCAACAGAAAAAACGTATTTTTGAATTAGTTACCCTCTAATATTTGGTCATTAATAATTTCGTTCTGTATTTTGATTGGAATTGACTGAAATTGATTGTTCAGATTTATTTCAAGTACAATCACTACCGTAATAGTATTTAAGGTACATTTTAAAACAAGTTTTCAATCAGACGCCTCAGGTTTTTGCAACTCGAATGACTTCGTACAGACCCACCTGTAGTATATTCTAATGAAGAGTTTTGAGGTCCTTATTTTGAATACTAATAAATATGTTGTGAAAGAATTTCAGCTTTACTCGATCAATAAGTATTCATTTAGTTAACAAATAGCTCTTTTCGGCTTGTAGTGTTGATTGATTGATTCAACGGGCAAGCGCTACAAAATAATAATTGAAATCCTGACTGAATGTTTGATAAGTATAATTGACGTTTTCAAAGCAAGTTGAAAATGTCCATGGGTTATTTTTCAATCTCACGTTCAGGTAATAAAATTACGAAACTGAATAGCTCTCATTTTGAAATCGAAATATTTGTTTTTCTGTTCTGTTTTGAGGTTACCGATTATAAACAAAAATTACTTAAATGTTGAGAAAGAGAATTCATGTCTTTGTAGAATTTTTTAAAGGTTTTACTACGGCCATTAGTAGATCTGTATGATATGATGACAAATACTTTTCACACGAGAATTTTCAGTAATTTTGATATTTTCAATCTGCAAGTTTAGACTTGACACTGTGCCCCTTGAATTTTTTTGGACAAAAAGTTTAACCATTTTGCAATTTTTAATTTGGAAGATATTTATTGTTTCTAGTTGAAATTGTTTAGAGTTAGAGTTGCTCTGAGACTAGAACAAACCAAGTTTAGGCTCCATTGCTCATCATCACCAGTTTATCAATTTCGTTTGTTACAATATTTAGGTTTTTGTGAAGGAATGTAACTGATATTTTATGAATTCAGTTTTTTCAAAATGTATTTTTTAAATGGAACAAAAATACCTTTGCACTTTAGAAAAAGAAATAACGGATTGAGAGAAACGCTATAAATTGCTCATCATTATAGATCCAAAGATCATCACAATGATGAATAGGCACGAACTTATTTTTATCTTTATTTCCAATTGCGAACCATTTTCAATTTCAATACAATATAGCTGTAATATAACCGATAAATACATACAAATACATTTCATCACATATGATGAAAGTAGACTGGAGAATAGCAGTCAACACTAATGCATTAACCCAAACAACAAATAAATAAATAGGTCACGAACAGGAAATTTGATCTAGTTTAGAAAAATTACGCACACATAAATTTGTAGCTCCAATCACAAGAACAGCATGCAAGATTTGCACTAACAAAGTAATAATAAAAGTACAGTGAATAGTATGAAGCAATGTGATCAAGTCCGGAAGTAGATAAACAAGTAGTAGATGTGCACTTGTTTGTATTAATGAGTGGCCCTCTTGAATATTTCAGTAATTTTAGCAAAGAAATCCACTGAAGCAGTCACATCATTCCCATGTCTTAGGATACGTGCCATGACACTATTTTGAAGACGAGATTTGCTAGGAGTACGTCTGGAAAACAGTTCTACCGACCGAGTACCACGACCAGTTCTTAGACGAATTAACTGAAGAAGTTCAGGCAATCAAATTCAGGATTCAGAAACTTGTACTGATTGCACACATTGCTTAGATGCTTGATCTCCCATCTCTGGAAAACCGAAGAACAGACCAGTGCCTGATCTTTGTGATTAATTTCAGGATTTGGAAATTTGATCATAACAAGCAGACACTGGCCTGATCTTCGGTCTGCCAGAGATGGGAGATCAAGCATCTAAGCAATGTGTGTGATCAGTACATCTCTGTGTAGATGGATGGCTAAGACGAATCACAACAGACGTAAAAACCTTGAATATCTTCGGAGACTTGGGTGTGTGAATTTTTTTCACAAATACTGTATACAAATACTGCACAGTACTCAAATACACCTCTATGAGAGTGCAGTAGAGGCTTATATGTAGCTGAATCCGTAAAGCCTTTGGTGGTCCTGATGATAAATCCCAGTTCTCTGTTAGCTTTACTGCAGTTAATAATAACATACTACATGGAAAACCTCTCTTCTAAGGAGATTAATCGAGGCTTCATACATTAAATTAGAGGACTAACAACGCATTCAGCAGTCGTGCTAATACTAAAAATCGAACTAAAAGAGAAATCGATGCCTATGGTCGAGCGAACTTTTTATCGAGTTAAAGATTCTGTTCTCTCCCTCTTATTCTGTTTGATAAGATCCTCGCACAGGCCAGTGGCCCATATGGACGGGCAGAAGAAATATTAAAATTGGGATCGGCCTCTTCTTAAAAATAAAAAAAGATCAAACATAATAGAGAGTTCTAATTAACCAATGCGGTGGAACAATGTACTCTTAAGAAGCAGGTCTGTAAAAAACTAAGAATAAATTAAAGACAGCCCCTATATTCCGATGTCCGCAATCTTGTTTCTGCCACGACATTAACAATGTATTATTAGCCTCTGGTCAGTTATCTGTGAGTATTCGTGGCGATCACAAGTATTGTGACCTGTGTTCTTTAATTAAGTCTATTAAGAGTTAGTTTTATTAAGTGAATGTCTTAGAGATAGTGTGTGTGAAGTTGAAACTCAACGTGCATGATTTTTTTAAATTCTGAGTACACACGTTTTGTTCACTTTAACCTGGTGTAAGTGAACATGGTACGTTAGACAGTTATTCATCCGAGGTAGGCATCAAATTTCAGATCCGTTATTAAAAACTTATTTGTAAATAAATCTTGCTACTCATTATGCGAGTTCATGATGCTAACTTCACAGGCATGTCATTCAATCGTTGCTAGACCGGAGGTTTGGTTATTTGCTTGTTTAGTTTTGGCTTTAGTATACGTTGAAACGACCAAATGAATGGGCTTATTTTATGGTATGTTTGTTAAACTTAGCCTATTACGTGTTTGTTTGATGGCTAAATACATCTCTTAATGTACGATCTCCAAATCTAGTAACACTGTTTTAGCTGTCAGTAAAAATCTCAAAAATTCTCCATCGTCCAAAACAAACTTTAAGCAATGAATTCCATATTGAAAAAATATTAAAAAATGTTATGCGTCATTTTATAGAAAACCTGTGGTATAGTGGTACCTCTCATTTTTATAATATCTGTAAAAATTAAAAGAATTGCAAAATACATTTATATTTTTCCTAGTAATAAAATAATAATAATTAAACCTGCCGTATTTATGTTAAAACTCTATTTTTAAACAGCATTAAAGTTATAAAAACCAATAATATAATTTTTATTTTTTTTATTTTTTATGATTACGATTATTGTAGTCCCTCTGTAGATAAACGGGTCCTGAGTAAACCTTACACATTTGGTAGCTGTAAACTTTAAGGCTTCTGATATGCAAAGATAAATGGATACAAATAAATTATGACAGACAAATAAACACTTATGAAGAAGATGGCTGTATTTATTATTGTTAGAAAACTCACTTTAAAAAAGAACCATATAGTTTCTACTGCGTGTACCAGAAACCCTTAGGTAGTATTGCTGTAATAAGTAATCAATACTCTCTATTACAAACATTGCATACAACGTGAAGCTTGTCATTCCGGGGTTAATGAAATACATATAATTAAAATTGACCATGAATAACTTTATTTTTGTATTTGTAAAGGAGAGGCCGATCCCCTTTTAAGCCTCTGTCCGTCCTCATGGGCCACTGGCCTGTGCGAGAACCTTATCAAACAGATTAAGGGGAATATCAATACAGTACAAGATCGAGGGTACTGATACAAAATGCTTCAGTCACAGACAGGATTTGAACCTGCGCTCTCTAACTCAGACCCAAAGTCTAACGTCTTAGACCGTTCGGCCACCAGCACTCTCAATAATATAAATAATAATAATTATGAATAATATAAATAATTAATAATAATAATACAATAACAATAATATTAATAGTTATGTAAATATTATTATTTATTCTGATGCATTAAGAGTTCAGTTACGATCACATCTGTAGTAATCGTAAACAAAGAAATGAAAAGAATATACTGGGAACATAAACACAAAGAAATCGTTAATATAAGTCAGTAGCTGCAGTAACTGACCAATAACAGAAAATTATTAAATAACAATTAATTTGTAACACGAAATAAGAACAGATTGATAATAAATTAATCAATTAAAAATATTTAAAACGTGCGAGCTTAACAAATACATAACACAGAATAAAAACAATAAATCAATATACAATAAATTGATTTCGTTCAAAATAGACTAAATAGGTAATATGCTGTGTATGCTATCGACTTTCCGCAATACTGCAAGTTCGGCTATGGTCCGTATCATTCACCTCATTCATGTAAGATTTTACGCAACGGTAACGTAACATTATTTCCCTTTATAGTTTTGTGCCTGCTTGTGCACAGTATTTGGGAGAGTACCTTTTTGGAAAATATTTTCCCGTGTGCGTTAAATTGCATAAAGAATTGCATGTATCCAAGTTGTCTCATAGTAATTTCGATTCAGTACAAAATATAAGTACCACCATATGTACCCAAAATGTTTCTCAAGTTAAACATTCCAAACCTAGAGAATCCAGGAGGAATGAATTGTGTGCACACAATCTGTGTTTCTTTAAGTCGATACAAGATTTTTTATATAAAAACAAAATTGATCATCAGTCGTGCTAACTTTGGCGGAGGTCAAAATATGAGGGTACCAGACGGGTTTAAAATAGGAAATGACATTTTTTTCTCAGATCACATGTTTCTTAGCTTGACACACATACTACCAACCGTTAGATATGTAAGTAAATGTTTGCCAAGGTAGGAAAGATATAATGAGAGAAAAATTATCGTTTCCCTACAACACGCACTTGGAACCAAACCGTCCACAGTCTAACACGTGACCTCTTGGCGGCTTTTTTATGACCCCCCCAGCGATCCGGAAGGCTTATTGCGATTCCAAGTAGTTTGTCTTAGATATTCCATGTTCAAAATACTTCAAAATACCAATGCAGGCTGAAAGGTTTATATACAAACCATATAAATTAAAAGTATTAGCATTTCTGGTATGAATAAATTGTGCCAAAAAATATAAAGAACTTTTCATATAATATAAAGCAGGGGCTGTATTTCGACGTACCCACATCATTACCCCAATATGTTTAAACACGATTAGTACATATCCAGACGCGTTTTTTTACTTTTATTTAGACAACAAATCTATACATGTTGAATATTCAAACAATGAATACAACACACTTTTGAGATTCTTTTAATAACCTATAAAAATATCGAAAAAATCAAAAGTTTGGGTACGTGTTAACTATTATCTTTAAATGAGACATCTCGTGCCCTTATTTATAACAATATAGAACAATTTATAGATAATTTGGATACTTAATGATGATATCTTTGAACGAGACGTCTTGTGACGTTATTTATAACAACATTGAAAAGAATAAAAACAGTCTGGATACGTATTAACTATATATTTAAATAGAAAATTTGGTGCTGTTATTTACAATTTTCATCCATCGGTACAACCTTTTCAGATTTTCAAGATTTTTCAAGTCCACAATTCTAGGACTGGAAATTAAGTCGTAAAAGTGAGTTAGGGTTAACATTGATCTTACGTCGCTAAAATCGAGATGGCCAGCACTAAACCCGGGTTTACCAGACAGTGTCAGGTAAAAGTTCCATTTTACTTGAGCTTACAGCATTGGCAAAACAAACTTCACAGATTTACTTCTATGAGTTGTATGTACACGCGGGGTACAGCTCGGCTTGCCAAACGACTGCATCGTTTCACCAGTCCGCACTATTCCCCAATTAACGAGACAAACGATGACGACCGAAGAAGGTGCTGATTTAACGTAGAAACAGCGAGAACAAACACTTGGATCAATAAATAGAGCGCTGCTTAATTGATTAAAAGTGGAACCACTGCGGAGATGAGCCGATAACAGATTGTTAGATGGACGCGGGTGCCACTGTGGCGATAGGGTCAATAAAAATGTCGGCCCGAAGTCAATTAATAAGAGAACTGACTGACAGGACAGAGGAAAGACGCCCCTGCACATGTGCTAGATCTGAGACAGGGCCGTATCCAGGCGGATTTATCGCCGGGCTCTCGGTCCGATGTATCGGCACATCCGAGCGGTTATTTTCAGAAATTGTCAAAGTTCCAGTCCTGAAACAGTCGGCACCCTCATGGTAATTGCGTTTCCATCTGTATGCATATTTTACTACTTCACAATTTGTAGTGTCATCATCAAACAAACAGTTCGAATTTGGAGACTACCGTATACATTTCTATTTGATTTTATGTCAATAACCTGTGTAAACTATAGACAGTTCTTTTCCTTAAAGGACAACTGTACGTTCTCCCCCTAGCAAAAAGAACAAATTATGAAATAGTGAGCTCACCCTACTTTCTCAAATTTTTACAAACCATTTTATTTTTTTAATATAAAGTCTACTAACCCATCTTGGTAAGGGCCCATTGATCGGCCAAGTACTAATCTCAGGTCAAGAACATCTTAGTGGGAATACTCCTACCTCCTCCTGACTACGGGACTCCCCTTCACTAGCGTGGCGTTAACGCTTTCTTCCGCTTCAGGTGCTGAGCCAGAAGAACAAAAGACCGAATACGAGGATCTACGTTCAAAATTACAAAGATATTTGTACGAGGGTGTTACCACTCAAAACCTTATGAGTTTAATTCAAAATTTTTCATAGTCACTAATTCTTAGGTTATACTTACCGGTCGGTGGTAAGAAGTACGGCTTGAGCCAAAGGGCACTGTATCATAACGCCATGTTTTTTTTAATCCACCAAAGAAACTGATCTACCTATTACAACGCCTTGTTATCATCCATAAAATTAATAGTTATTAATATAATTTATTCAGACTTGTTTTTGAATTAGTAATTTGCTTAATTTAGGGTCCAAAATTCGTGAGTTATGCAGTTAAATACGTCAATTGGCGATCGGTCCCTTCAGGGGCGTTCTGTAGATTTAGATTTTCTGAACGATGAGTATGTATGAAAAAAATATGTTAGGAATTTGTATCTGCACATATATGACATTTCCTACTCTTAGAGTGTTACGTATATGTTGTATACATAAAACATAATCATCCAGTGCTTTGTTTTACAATATTTTATATACTAGTATTGCAAAGTGAGGGCATGAGTTCATTAATAAATCTTATTCCCTCTTGTGCTATTTTTTTATATTTTAAACAAATTATCTGTTTCAGTAGGCTACAGTCAACTAAAGACACCAGTTCATTATATTCTAAGAATTATTAATCCTACAGCTACTTCATTTTAGTTACAAAGGAGAACATAAGCGTTTACATAATATAAATATCAGAAATACAAAGTTAATCAGTAAAAGAATCACTCTTCAAGTTTGCCCCGGGTGCATCAAAACCGTGCTACACTACTGGCTGCACGGGTGGCCAACATAACAACACTAATTGACAAATAGGTGTGCGCCCGTGCTACGAGCCGAATAGACCCGAGGGTAGCCGACCCCACCCGAAGTAGCGCGTGCGATTCCGCCCGACCTCACCCGAAGACGCGTGCTGCCTTTGTGTGGTCCTGTCGGCGGAAATTACCGAACGCATGTATCAGCTGGGTGGGCCGAACATACACGAGGGCTCCCGAAGGCTTCCGAAGACGTTTATTGCATGTTCCGACCTCCGCATGTCTTGTTCGGTGCCCGAAGTCCCGTCACTGTGTCGTTCGCGTTTTTTGGTGGGAGTTTGTGTACTATCTTGTGTTTTCTTTATACGCTCTTATTCTTTATTGTGTATTTGTAATACTTTTATTGTAGGCACCTTTTACACTCAGTATTAACTATCTCAGCGAGTGATAACCTTAGCTGAACGCCTTTACAAAGTGGTGTAGTTTATGAACTGAAACTGTCAAGATTGTTTCTTCACAACCATCGTACTACAAACTACTTTTAAAATCCTACGTAAAAGTAGTAGTACGCCAAAAGTGGACGGGCCTAGCATTTATACACAAACATCTAGTAAAGTTACTTTTGTTGTTTAAGTATCTTTCGTCGTCATCAGGTGAGACATGAGAACATGAGAACACATGAGAACACCCCTTTATCTAGATTACATCAGATGGTTGCTGGGTGAACCGGACAATGTTCTTTAGAAGCTTAGGTGTGTCTGATGTCGAAACAATGTTACACGAAAACAACGAAGAACTCCTTGTATTGTAGAAAGTGCGTTTGAACCTCTTCTTCACCGACTGGCTACATTAGCTGTCAACGATTGGTTAACCCTATCTTACTATCCTGGTGATGCTGGTGCGTTAAAGGACACAAAATCACGACAAGTACTAAGTAGTATTGCCAAAGCACTCTACTATATAGGTATTGTTGGGTCTCCTCAGAAGAACATGTCTCCGAATTCCAGGAGTCAAGTCTGTGACAGAGTCAGATTTCAGACGGTGCACTAAGAGGAAAGTGAACAGAAGCTAAACTTAGTATTCACATTAAATCAACCCTTCCCACCATAGCTAAGTTTCTCGGATTGTTATGTTAGTTACTCTTAATGAAGTCGATGTGAAAAGGAGTAACTCAACATTTACATTTAATAAAACGTCTTTCACAGAGCTGTGTTGTATGTAGTTAATCGCATTGTTTTGGTACATGTTGTGGATGTATAACTATTAATCTTTACTTCCAATTAATTAATAATGTTGGTAACTAATTCAATAATAACAGGTGTATTTATTTCTTAAGAATATGATGATCTTATCGAGCTGAATTAAGGAGCATCAAAACAGTGAAAGACGAACTGGAGAAAAAAGTGCTTCGGTCACAAACAGAAATTAACCCGCACCGTCTTTAACTCAGAAGAGGAGCCTGGGTGTGATAACTGACCTTCCCTTAGTTGGGTTCTGCAAATTTAAGGTGCTAATATTACAATCCAGTATGTATAAGGTATCAAAAAAGTTCTTCAAATTCTAGTTTTATTTGTTCCGTAATACCTGGGAAAGGTTCCCCATTAATACATTTAACCACAATCTGATCGTGCACTAGTGTTGTAACTATAATCCTCAAGTGTTTTGTTTTAGCCCGTATCGGAATTGATGAGTTAAAACAAGTGTTTTACCTAAGCTATGGGATTTTATTCCCATTAAACGTCTATCAGACGATCCGACAATATTTTATATATATATATATATATATATATATATATATATATATATATATATATATATATAATATCTTGAAAGTTACCCTAAAAATCTAGAATGGTCACTTCACGTAAATCCATGTGTGGTTCCAATATAAATTGTGTCATTTAAAATGTTTCCTTTTTCTGTTTAGTCCAACATTATTTACTGTTGGAATTGTGACCATCAAGTTTGGAACATTTTTAAATTCAACCTAAAATTAAGGTTTATTTAGATTGATTACATACTTTGAGACCAAAAACATCTAACAAGTTTCGCTGATAAGCGAAAAAACGCTTCAGATAAAATTGTACAATGTCTATACGATCGAATAATATACAGGGCGTAAAAAAGGCCCGCACAGGCTAGATAACTTCCCAACTTTTACAGGTAAAGCAAAAAACTTGGTACATCACTACTGTACCTATAAATGAAGTAACTACCGTATTTTTGTCTTTTCAGGGGGATGTCCCACAAGGAGTCAGAAGGAAATCTTAAATGAGAGCATAGGTCGAGTAGTAAATCAAATTAAAGGTCTTTATTAGTAGAGTATAATGCCACAAATTCAACCTCAACGAATTCACTATTTAAAAAACTACGGTGGTTTTAAATTTGAAACATTTACAATGTAGATCCTATTCTAGATAGTTTAATATTCCTGTCTTGGCTCAAGTTGTGAAAGTTAAACTTAGTAAATAAATACTGGACCTAAAACATAGTTTTTAAGGTTCTAGACATACAATGGAGAATGGTCTACAAGGAGTTTTTACCGTAAGATGTACATAATTATAAAGGGGTTGTTTAGCAGAGATGAATGCTAAAGGGAAAAACCTGGTATTAGTTATTATAATAGAGAATTCTTATTTTTAGGTTGGGCTTTAGCCTTCACTTGATGTACATCTTACACTACACTTTAAAAAAATTACATCTTGGAGCTATGCTTACGTTAAATCTTTTTGCTAAACTCCTGGTAGACCATTCTCCATTGTATGTCTAAAACCTTAAAAACTATTTTTTAAGTCCAGTATTCATTTACTAAGTTCAACTTTCACAACTTGAACCGAGAGAAGAATATGAAACCACCTACAACACGATATGTATTTTAAATGTGAACTCTTTGAGGTTAGATTTGCGACATTGTACTCTACTAATAAAGACATTTAATTTCATGTACTACTCGACATATGCTCTCATTTAAGATTTTCTTCTGACTCATTGCGGGCAAAAACCCCCTGACATGACCAGAAAATGGTAGTTACATTAAAAAGTAGATTTATATGTGTAGTAATGATGTACCAAGTTTTAATGCTTTACCTATAGTCGTTAGGGAGTTACCAAGCCAGTATGGGACTTTTTTAAACCCTGTATTTCAGGCCACAGGCTTACATAACACCTGGTGGGCAGGTCCGCCTTTTTCAAAACGATGACAGGCCATTTGCTGTGACATTAAAATCCAAGGAATTAGTGAACATATAGTGATAAATTTGGTTCCTATAAGTAGACGTTCTTGATTTTTGTGTCCAATAAAACATTTTTTTTAAATTTCAACTGATACTATAGTACAGAAACTTTATAAACCATTCAGAATAATAGTGCTTTATCAGTTGCGCTGAAATTGTTCTATGTAGTATACTATTTTACAAGATCAGAATAAATGTGTTCTATTTGGTTTACTTTGTAAATCAAACTGCTATTTTATCTGGTAATATACACTTATACTAGCTAAAGACAACTGGTTGGTTGAAGAAGTGTCTAAATAATTAAAACACCAAGCCTTGGAAGTTGACTACTCACTGGATAATCAGAATTCTTCCATAGACTGAAATCTAAGCATTTTACGCCAGTGCAGTTATTCTTTAACGAGAAACACTGTCGTATTAGCAGGGTACAAAATATATCACCATCACCCGCACTTTTCCACTTACTTGATAGTCTGATATGAAATCATGGCAAATATCATAAGAATACGAAAATAAGTATAGTAAACAAAAATTGCAGCGCCACCAAGCACATGTAAAGTTTGGTCGTTCAAAGACCCCTGGAGAAAGTAGTGGCCCCAAATCAACTCTTTCATTATTTTCATTAATTAGTAACAAATAAATTTGTATGTTTTTATTGAAATGATGGTGTGATCTGGGTGGTTTCAGTGCCATGAAACCACAAAGTAGGACCAACTGTCTTTGTAATGAAATTTGTTTCTTTTCCGAAACTTACATCCACATGTATGGTGGTTATGGAACTTGTTGGCAAGATTAGTCTTAGTATAGATTAATTCTAAGCCTTGAAAATCGTACAAACGGATCAATACACCAAACCCTGAAACTGCAGCAAATAGGGCATGGTTCATTAATTGGTGAACTAGTATGTTACATGGAAGAACTTATATATCACGTTCGCTACCAACCGGCACATATATGTGCCGGTAGGGTCCATTAAAATAGACCACCATTGTATGAGTTGGGCACTTCTCACAGACCAGCTCAAAGTAGTGTGGTCATTACCGTAGCCCAAGAGTACAACTTTGTTCAAATCAATTTATATATCATTTTTGTAGCCTTAGGCAAAACGTTTAATTTCATTCCACATCCTTTTTTTTACGTTGTATACATTTTGGCTAGTGGCACATATATGTGCCGGTCGGTCAGTAGCAAAAAATTAGGCTTAGGCTTGACCTCAAATATAATCATTTTCTAGTTGAAAATCAAGTAAAAACTGCCATAACTGTGTTAGGACACATTGGGAAAATAATAAAAACGAGTATTGACATGGTAGTTATGTGTATTGTACAAACTAAAACAAGATCTTTGGATAAACACTTTGGAAATAGCAGAATATGTTATAAAAAACACACACACACACACAAATGTCTCTTATTTATAAACTTCATTTAGGTGAGCTACATTTTTATCTTTGACATAAAACAGTTAGGAAATAAAAATGTCTTAGGTAACACACTTTTTGTTTTAGTTTTTCACTTGAGCCATTCACTGAAACACTCTGGCATGCAAAGTCCGAATTTATTGCCCTTTTCATCTGTGCAGCTGGAACATGTGAAGAAAGTTGTTTTCCGCTTCTTCTATCTTATTCTACAAACATGACACCATAGCCTCTTGTTCAATTTGACTGGGTCATGGCTTTTTTGACCTGAGACCTTGAACTGCACCAAGGAAGAAATTGTGAACATACCGAGAGACCAAGCGGCACAAATATGTGCCAGACATCCCTGTAGACCGATATGAAAGAATGAAGACGAAAGAATAGACCGATCGTTACCACAGCCCCTTTATTTAATAAGACTACACTGGCACAAATATGTGCCGTCGGTCCACTGGAACTGTACCAAGCGGCACAAATATGTGCCATCGGTCTATGAGAATCAACTAGCCGGCACATATGTGTGCCAGCCGGTCCATATTAACGAAAAAGTTTTTACATTTCGGTAGCGAACGTGATATACGTAGTTTACATACTTTTGACTATGTTTATAGTATAAATAAAAGACAATTAAACGTTAGTATGAAATAACACAGAGAAAACACGAGAAAGGGGTTATCAGAAAAGAAAAAGATTGCACATGATTTTTGGTTCGAGGACTATCGTATTAATTGGGATGGAGCCAATATAATATGTCGGAAACCTCATATCTTTAAAAGGGAATTACTCGCGAGTTTCATACATTAAATTAGCAGACTAACTGATCAGTCAACCATAAGAAATTAGACCGCTTTGATTCCCAATTCTGAAAAATGAACTAACAAGGAAACCTAAAGTATTAGAAAGATTAGAGATTTACAATAAACCAATGTGAAGTCAGAATATGGTTTTGAGAAGTTCATTTAGTATAAACCAATAATAAAAATGTGATACTTCTGTTTCCTTTTTTTCCCGCTATCTTTTTTAGCGTGACGATCGTCATTTACTATTATCCTTTCCAGGTTAATTTCCAGGTAAAAATCTTATAGAGGGCTTTTTAGCCCTAACTTCGCCTGGTAAAATAAGACATCTTTACTTTTACTTTACTTGAACCTTTGGGCAGTTTTATGTGGTTGGTCGGTCATTACAGGCCTATTGTGACTTGTGTCTTTAGTTCACTTAAAAAAAATATTAATAGAATGTTTTACAGATAGTGTGTATGGAGTTGACACACGACGTGGTTCGCCCAGCAGAGCCAATGTAAAAACAACACTTCCCCTGTACGTAGGTCTTATTTTCCTTGGCAGAGGAAAATCAAATTCACACTGACAAGCTCTACACGATTTTAATTGACTTTTTATAAGACTATATATAGCTGGTGACCCCCATTGTGACGAGTTTCCTATGGATCAATTACCCTGATTAAAATGGTATGATTGGAAAATGGTATCTAAATCTGTAAGCTGCACAAACTTTTGTCATCATACTCATGCCAAAAACATTGGAACCCTTGATTCAGTAAAGAACTCTGAATGCATCGAAAATTGGAAAGCCCAGAATGCAAACACTCCTTTGTATGCTTTCACTCAAAAATCAAATACCCATAAAGAATACTTCTATAATTAATGTGTCATGAACTTCCTTATAATGTATATGGTACATACGCTTCATAAGATAGATGTGGCAATAGCAGAATGAAAGAGGTTGCATCCTGCGAAAGCTCCAGTTGTTGTTAAACGTCGCTGGAAAATAATTGCAGTGGGCGTTTCCTAGCTAGTGTCATGCCAAGATTGTATTCATAGTGTGCTCTGCACATAGGGGTGATCATAAATATGTGCTTCGGGAAATGGTTTAAACGGCAGAGGACTGACTAGTGTTCTTTCAGATGCCAGTAAAACTACAATTGACATGACAGATTGAAGTTTACATCGGCACATGTAGAGAATAAACTTTACGTCTTCATCGTGACTCTGGTTACTTTGCGTTACTGAAAAAATTCGATCTTCCAGCGATAACAGAAACATTAGGGAAACTTTAGATGACATTGGGGCGAGTTAAATCGGTAGTAAGAAAGACCAACCTCAACAAATCACGTACATGGATGCTTCAAGTGAATTGCAATATCTACATTAATGTTGTTAATACCCCGTTCCATTTATTCGTGCATAATATGGAACACGTAATATCATTAAAACTTGCACTTACGATCGTAACTACTACTACTCCACTACTATCGATGTTTACTTGTCGAAATGATCATGATCTTGCTGAAAGTTTTCGTGGCCATTTAACAGCTCAGTGACAAAGAGGTGCACTTATTAGTTGCAGATGATCAACATCACGAGCAAAAGGATAGTGGCTCACTGGGAATTCTCGACAGTGAGGCTGCCCTAATAAAGGGGATGGTAGCCAGTTCAATATTACCACAACTGGTAGTCAAGTTTGAGAAGAACCTGTTTCCAAGTGAAAAACAAATAAGAAGGTAATGTGACATCTCGAAAACAGTACACTGTGATGTAGTAATTGTTATAGGCATGCGGATCATCTAATGGCAGTTTTCATTTAAACTAGCTGGGCAACGCACTCAATGAAAATATCTTCTTATGAAATTAGTTCCCCAAGAAGATGCAGTACGAGTATTGAGATGTCTCAGAAATCGTTACTTGCCAGTAGAAGAAATACGTTACCCATCATCTTGTCTCAATTAATTCTGCTATACATGGTTAAATTCATTAAAAGAATGATCAGTATTCATTGCTTTAATGAGAAAATCCAAAGTCTGAAGAGAAAATAAAATTTCCGCCGGGACCCAAATGTATTTTGGAATTTGCATGTAGCATTCCAGTTCCGAGAACGTAAAGACAAGCCTTATCATGCCTTAGTGCATTTTAGCAATGTTAGTGCTATGTTCGCAGTACTATAATATTAGTAATTTTGATATTAAATTTCTAAACTGTATAATTTGTACAGTTATGATCATGATGTACATTTCCATATATCGGCCACTGTCATACCTGGAAGGCTTGGCCTCCCAGAATGTCTAAACATAGCGAACGCAGAATCCAAGCGAGTCACTCCATAACACAATCTCCTCTTGTATTCTAGAAAAGGCATATTTCATGTGGAATGCACTTGAGTTTTGGTGTATATGAGATTTTAGCTTGCTTTGATATATGAAACATAGCTACATATAAAGTTTTAATAGAGCTGGACATCGCTCCTGAAGTAAACTGTATTGGTATCCAGAAACAAAACTGAATAGCAATATTCACAAAGGATCAGAAATTTGTAGACGAAATGGAGAGGAACTACCGGGGAAGGCCTACTTTAGTGAATAGGCGATTGAAAGATAAGTAGAAGACAGAGGAAGGCCCAAACGATCCAACATATAGGGCTGGAATGCACTAAGGTAGGTTTATGTTTTTGTATTAGTCTAGAAATTATCTTAACTTACGATTTTCTGAAGGTTTGCATTTTTACTGCTCAAGTATATTTTTCTCAGAAACCACTAGATAAATCTTAAAATTTGTATCTGCAAGAGAGGTTGATCCCAAGATTTTGGAAACAATCTAAACTTTTTTGTAGCAGCTTAACTAATATTTTTGGTAATTTTGAAAATATTTCTAAGCCATCTAATTAAAAATAAATAAATAAGAACCTCGGGTCAAAGTCTTGATATAATGTGTAAAAACGAATCATATTGATTTCTTAATTGTTTCTGAGAAAAGGTACATATTAATAAACACTAACTTTGTCAAGATAGAGCCATCTGACTCCCCTCAAAGGGCTAAGGGCTATGGCCTCTGGGAGTGTACCACTGGAGGCACTGGAATTAAATTCAATGTAAGTTGAATTTGAAAATTTGTAGAACAATGTTAACAATCAATTTTAAAATGAACTAAATACACATCCCTGCATGTCTCTAATAAATTGTCAAGCAATAAAACGACAAATCAAAAATTTCAGCCAGCATTTTTCCAGTGAAGCCTTTATTACACGTTAACGAGTATAAACAACCATAAATAAATTGGAACTGATATTAAATTGGTTAGTGGATGTTGTAATCAATCAGTTAATGTTTAATTGGTTAGTGGAGGTTGTCATCAAACAGTTGTATTAAATTGTTTAGTAGATGTTGTAGTCAATCAACTGGTATTAAGTTGGTTTTTGCATTGATAATAACTGCTAAACAACACATATATGCATTAGTAATCAGCTGTTTTAAAATAATATATAAAACTTTAATAAGATTACCACTGGAAGTTTTGAAGCCCATTGGAGAGCCCTATAGTCGGATGTACTTCAAATCCACAAAAAGCACACACAGAGTGTAAGAGCTTTTTAATGATACCTAATGTGTAAATGAAATAAAAGTTATATATATATATATATATATATATATATATATATATATATATACTGTATATACACAAATTAGTAAAAAATAGTAAAAATAAAAACAATATCAAGAAATCACAAGGTGTTTGGTAGACATCCTGCTATTGCGGAAAACTATTGGAATAATACTTCGTGCATGGGATGAGTATCAAATACGTGTAACGTCATCAGATTTGTTCTGTTACAGCAGAACATTGGCCTCCATTACAATTGTTTTGGAAAACGGCTGCAACACGTAACATGGAATCGGGAAAACCTGCTCTCCCTTAATTTGTCGTACAAAAAATATCGTACACCAAAGAGGTTGTTTGTATCTGCAAGTGATCCCTATGACCAGATTTTCCTGAATCGACCCCACCAAAATTCTTTCATGGTTATGCCTTTACCATCACCCACTATGTACCTGAACTACCATCTCTGAGATTAATGTTTTGAAGGAATTATTTCTGGATTTTCAGACAAAGGCTGAAAATTGATGTTTATGATTGCGTTATAATGTTTTCACTAAGAATATTGTACAGTTCTTGTACTAATTTGATTTTACTGGTTAAATACAATCATAAGGGGACACTTCTTTGGCAATTATTATTCCGACATTTTTTTACATCAGTCATAAACGGGAAACAGTACATATAAAAATGCTAATTACTACCATACAGACAATTTGCAAGTTTGTAAACAAGTGTACATTTCAGACATTCAGTTTTATATTGCTAAGTGGTTTACGATGCGTGACAGTGTTTTATGGTGTGTTAAATATTATTGTAAAAGAGTAATTATTGCTGTTTGTGATAACGGTGATGAACACGCTTTTGTTGACATTATACACGGTGGTGACAAAAACATAATAAAACAATCCGAAACTAATTGAAACAGTTTCTACGAACTTTTTTTCGTAATACTACCAAACTTTTCATTTTCAGTCACCGAATTTTTAAATAAACAACTCATAGTTAAATAATGTCTTATGTATTTCCTGTCACAATCTCAAAAAGGAATCTTAATTAGGCCTTTTGACATCAAACAAATCTTTTCGATAAATTGTTTGATGGTTATAGTCAAGAACGTAGATAAAAATGATCGTAAACGTCAATTAACAGAATTAAAGTTATTGTTAAACTTGTTAGATAGTACAATTATTTAGATATTTTATTTAATGCCTACAAACTAAATTTTATATATAATATTTATGAATGCCCAAAATGCAGAAAAAACATCCTTGCCAGCCAAAAGTCCAAAATCTGTAAAAATTAAACGTTGGTGAAAACGATGTTTTTATATTTTATGCAATCAATTTTTACAAAAGGACCCAATTTTACACCAATCCTAGACCCTTATAAGTTGGAAATATCGTAAAAGGAAGCATCTATAATGCTGCATAATTTTAAAATTCTTAATTAGTGGGAGTGCCGATGGCCGAGCAGTCTAAGATGTTGGATTTTGAGTCCGAGTTAGAGAAAGCGCAGCTTCGAATCCTGTATGGTACCTTTGAACTTTTTATCAGTATCATCGACCTTGTACTGTAACGACTCTCCCCCTAATTCTGTTTGATAAGATCCTCGCACAGGCCAGTGGCCCATGAGGACGGGCAGAATAAGGCTTAAAAGGGCTTCTCCTTAAAAAAATGTAAAAGCGTGACAATGAAATGAAAATGTACTAGTAGTAAACAAGATTAAATGTTGCCGTTTGATAAATGTTGCTGTTTGATACGCTTTACAAAATGCAATAGTGGTCAATTTTCCACGTGAAACACATGATCTTAAAATAATTCAATAACCCCTTTGTTTGAAAAATTACTAAGGTGTAATTCAAATTAAGGAAAGCTGAAAATTACCTTTACCTTACATTATTGTATTCTGGGTATTTCTTTCTACCTCCTTGAGATAGACTACCGATAAATGAATCAGAGTACTTAATGTATTTATTTGTCACCTCATTGAAATAAGGAATGAGTTATCGAACTTCGACGAATAAACACGTAACTGCTAGCCTGTACCTATAGTATAAAAAGTATTTATCTGGTCCCACAGTAAAGAGAAAATGAATGAATAGTTCCACAAGTTACACTTTTCTTCTAAACTACACTTAAATTTAGAGCGTTTGTACATAATGATTACATTTAAATCCCGAATTAACTGCAATTAAATATGTATCTTTAATCAAAGGATCTGAAATACATAAGGAAAAAATTAAATAATGCTTTTATAAATGTCAGAAGGAATACCTCTGCCCTATTCACCGAAAAGGGCCAAGAGGGTAAACATTGTTTCTTATACGAATACATCAATGACCATATAGTCGTAAAAGAAAAACTTACTTTTAATAACCAAGGAAAGTACCAACAATTAGCCTATGCAAATACGTAGTATAATGACTGTCAGGAGTTTGCTAGGAAAGAGAGTGGACACCAATGTATAAGAATTGACAGTGAAGATGTAACAAAGTTATGTAGGAATGTCTAAGAACAGGGGTGGTTTTTGTAATGGGATGTAAAATTAATTTTTTTTAAGTTAAATTTTTGACAAAACAAGATAACGTACAACCAAACCATGCTGTTTATTAAATCAAACATTGGAAAATAATAGTAATGTTTTAACTTGTATGCACCTTGATGTTCGAAGTATAAGGTATAAATAAAAAAAGAATAGAAGAATAAACTAATAGCCTACATAAAAAATAAAAGTACTTGGTTTTAGAGAGGTTTGAGTAAAAAATAAAGGTTTACATTTTACCTAGGTATACAGTATATGACCAATGTAACGAGAACACCCAGCAGGGATCACATCTGGCTGGTTTATACCTTCCAGTTGAACCTACCACTGGGCACTGCAAAAACTGATGTGTCATTTAAATCTGGGCAAACTTATGAATGCCCAGGAGCGGGGCATCACTAATCGCAAATGTCGAGATTCTGGGAGTGCAAGGGTAGTTCGATAGGTCTAGTCTACTGTGTGGAGATGATTGTTGGTACTGGTGGGGTTCGTTCCTTAATTATCAGAGGTTCTTGTTAGCCTCAACAAGGGTGTACCACCTCCTGCCTGCTTTGACTGGAGAAGCTGGTTTAGAGCTGGCCTCCCCTTCTTCAGGGGGAACATGACTTTGAGATTAGTGGCCCAATTCTTCCTCATGGATCTCGATAGGAGGTGCCCCCTATCCCCTAACCTTACCCATCCTGAATACCCTGTCACTCCGGAAGCAGCGCTAAGGTTCTTATAGGACTAAGTGCAATTTATAAGCTTCTTGTCCCAAGAGAACAAGAACAAGAATGTAACGAGAATCATGCTGCAAGGGAATTATGATTTTCTTTGATTTCATACCATCAAAAGGATTTAGCTTTTTATATAGATCACGGGGATATCTAAACCCCAGATTTATATCATGATACTGGCTCGTTCAATATAAAAGTTTATAATATCAAATTGTCTGATCAATATCTAATCACTAAAATTAAACAACTTAAACTATTTCCTAGCATTGGTTATCAAAGAAACCATTAAAATGATAAATTTTGAATTTTTAAATAATTACATTAAAGAAACGAATTGGGACGAAATGAATTATTGTTGTCCCAAGAGATTATTGACTGTATGTTACTGTTATTGCGTTTGTGATGTGTTGTAGAGTAAAAGATTTGGTAATATTTAAACAAAAACAAAAATAGAATACCTCGCACTCCAATAAGCCAAAAATACTCCGTGGTATTGACATATCATGGGGAAGTCCTTGATTTTGTTCATAACATCAGTAAAAGACTAGGAATAATTGTAGCCTACAGATAAAATTAGCCCAAGCTAAATGCTCCAACCGAAACACTAACCTAAACTGCTAGATGTGTATGGAGTTACACGATAAAACGCAGGTTGCCCAAAGTGTTACATGTATCAGAGGACGCAGGTTTAGCACAGATTAAGATAAAGATTAAAGATCACCTCACTAGTTTTTCAGCCAATTATTAACCAAAATCATAAATTGAGACATATAAAGGAAGATATGGAAATTATACACAAAGGCCCTAAAGCAGAAGTTAAAATATAAAAGAGCAATATGAAATTTATAAATCCGTAAAACCTTCACACTCATTAGTTCTGGATAAACAAAACAATTTCCAGAACTATATTACCTATTATACTTTAATTCAATTAGATAACAGGCAAAAAATAACATGATAAGTTTGTTTACAAGGAGAATAAAACGTACTCCTTAGCGAATAGGAATTATGCATGCATTCCTGATATAGTTCGCCAACCATTGAGTATACAATTTAACATTTTTACGTGATTTTATGTTTGTGTATGTGTGTATTTTATTTAAACTCTATTTTATAAAACTCTCTGAGACTCGGCAGAGTAAATCAATACTTAAATACTTCTGCAACCTGACTGGCGATAATGTTTCGACATCGAAACCGGTTTCGAGCGTAAACAGATAAGATAAGGTAAAACAAGGATTGTCAAGGTAAGTTACCTTTTTTATATTATTGAAACAATCCAGAAGCTAATAAACATAAATAATAAAGAGTCTATCCAATACTTTCGTTAGTGGAAAAGTCATTGGATTAGTACGGTATTGTGAGTTGTTATTTATAAGTTTTGTGATGTGCTATAGACGTAAGGGATGATGAAGTCACATCAAAACATGTCCTAAACAAATGTATTTTAAGTGAGCTGAATTATGCTAAAAAATATTTTTAATAAATAAGGACAAGCTATTCCCCTTTTAAGCTTTATTCAGCCCGTCCTCATGGGCCACTGGCCTGTGCGAGGATCTTATCAAACAGAATAAGGGGGAGAGTCGATACAGTACAAGGTCGATGGTACTGATAAAATGTGCTAGGTCACAGATAAGATCGTCTCTGCAGTATCTCTAGCACAGATCTAAAGTCGGACTGTAGACCGATCGGCCATCTGCACTACCAAAAGGAATTAATTACATCCTTGGTTGGATTAATGAGAAAATAATAAGAGTAAATTTGATGTAAGAAATAAATTGTATTGCAGGAAGTAAAGGAGAATATATGATCATAATTTTCAAATATATTTAACGAATTCTACTATTTCAAATAATATTTTCGGCACGACAAAGAATAATTTTTATAACACACTTCTTGCTTCAAGAAATAAAAATATAAGAGTATAGTGAGGATGGTAAACAATGTCCATGTCAGTAAGGGGGTTAAAATTTTCTACAGAAAAAACTTTATTTAAATGAGTTTATAATATGCCATATCTATCTCAGGCATTGGTTATCAGACTCTCTAGACGTGTGTCATGATTGGAACTCTCTCAAAGAATGTTTTCCGTTCGCTGCTATCAGTGCGGGGCAACTCTGAAGATTCTGCCGCCGCCCGCTCTGATGCCCAGAGGCATTAATGTCAGACCGTCCGGAAACTAGAAATACTGTCTAATATTGTTTGAAGAATCATAAAGAATTTATCTCTTGGCTTTGCATTACTATTTTAGTACTTAAAGTATCAAAAACAGGTTTTTGTCCGCAGCTCATGGAATTTAACGGTAAGAGGAAACCCTATTTCGGTAGGTTGACGATAGGTCAATTTATCTCAGTGGAACTGAAGATTGTGATGGGATAAACAGTTATTCGGTCAAGATAATGAGCAGATAATTGATAACGACGATAGTGGACCTGCGAGAGCCAGGAGGCCGGGACTTTATCCCTCAGATCCTTGTTCGCTCTTTTTGCGTCCGTTATTGACAAAATATCTATAAAGTTAGCGGTAGTAAAAATGTGGTTCTGAGGTTATTGCTGTTTCCAAAAAAACATAATTAATGTAAGTATTTCGAAAGGATGTTTTCATACTATATTTAAAAATATATAGTAATTCCATTGCCTAAAACATTGAACTGATGTCGAACTAGACCATCAGAGACCAGTTAACCTGTTTTAAAAAGATTATTGAAAAGGCGATGGAACCCCAGCGGTAACAGTACTTAAATAAGAAGCATATTTTTGAAAGGGGTCAGTTTGGATTTACAAAAGTCAGAAGCACAAAAGGATAAGCTGATGGTATTTTTAGAAAAACTTACAATAATATAAATATTGAAAATACAGTTTCTGCGGTTTTGTGGATTTTCGTAAAGCATAAAGGTTATGAGAAATTACTCTGCAATATAGATAATATAGGGATTAATATTTAGGTTTATAATGGTTTAAGCAGTTTTTTTTACATAACTGGAACAGGTAGTTCAAAAACAATGGTAAAAGGCGACCTACGAGGAACCGTTTCATCAGCAATTTAAAAAAATTTTACTCCCGATTTATAATAAAAGACTTTTCACGGTACGGTTTGTTTAAGGGTTAAAAATAGACAACAGTTTTGGAATGGTATAAATGCATAAAACGTGTCAAATATACTAGCTATATTAAAATAATTGTGTTGATAACAAATTATGTGTAAATATGGTTACATCCAAACTCTTAAACTTAGGATTTAGTAATTTAAATTAAAAATCGTAATTATTAAGTTCCATTACGTTAATTAATTATAAATTGTAGCGTATATTTATTAAGTAATTAAAAATTATCGTGGTTTCAATTACTTCGGTATTACAGGGAAATAAAACTATCTTGCAATGACCATATTACACAATTGGTAAATTATTTACAAATTTGTGAAAGGAAATCTTATTATTTGATAAATATAGGTGTTAAAATGCAATCAATTATGTCTTGATTTGTTCTAGACTCCAATTATACGCTGATGGTGGAATTTAAAAATAGCAAAAATAGTGTTTTTAAAGCATTTTATAAGAATTGTTTTGTTTAAAAAAAACGAGGAAAAATTTTAATTTTTACAATTTTTTGTAGGTTTTACCGGTACAGAATGTTGTATATTTAAACCTCTGAAAATTGTTCTTTAATAGTGATAATTATACAACAATATATTACGTCACAATACGCACGTAGTTAAGCTGCTAGTCTACTTATAAAAACCTAAAAGCAAACTAAAATTATGATTACGTTTACAACGAACTGAAGGATATTGTAGCGTGTTGGAGGGATAATGATATAATCCGTTTCTTGTTTATATACATTATGTTAATTGCATCTAAACACATATTATTCATATATTATGTACCATGCATTTTGTATGGAGTAATTTAAGTATATCCTAAAAAAGTAAGAAGTAGTTCTATTGTACATTCTTACAAAGACAGAACATTAGCAGGACATGAAAGAATATACAGTTTTTTGAGATTACATTTTTATGTATTTATTTAATGTTGGACATGGTTATGTAGTAGACCAGAACTAAGTAAAGTTTATGCATAAAGCTGATGACAGAGGCACGTGTTTAAGGCAGATTTATAATTAGCATGTAGCTTGCCATCACAACTAGACCCAAAAATGGTTGGTCATTTTCCAAACACATTATGTTACATCTAATTTTAAGGAAATAAATTCCTATTTCATTTCACCTGCGGATATTTAGTAATACGCATACCACTCAGTTGTGTGGGTACGCTAAACGTTGTAATGTGCATTATAAAATCAATTTAGTAGTAATATATCATATCATATGTTGCTGTTTTATACGTAAAAATCTAAAATAAATTCAGTGTACTTAAGGACAGGGAGTAACCCATATTCCACTAATTCTCATGTTTTATAGTTATGTTTTTGTATTTTGTTTATTTGCGACAAGAAGGTGAGGAAACCCCTCATTGCACCCAGTCCTAAAAGGACATTTACGCTTGCTTCTGAAGTGACAGGGTATTCAGGGTGGTAATGTTCGGGGTTGGGGCCGCCTCCTCTCGAGATCCTATGAGGAGGGAGAGTTGGCTATATATTTCAGTGATTGAAGATGGAGGGGGAGGGGTGGGTTCTGTACCAGCCTCTTCCAGTCAAAACGAATAGGGGACAGTACTCCTTCACGTTTATGTCAGCAACAGTATCCTAATGGAACTCCAACCACTTTTTAATTTTCAACTTCATTTAGAAGGTTCGCCTGAGTCTGGATGAACCGTGAATGAAACATGAAAAATTCATCTAAAAATAACTAGGAACATAATTTGAGAATAATTTTTTTATTGCATATACCGAAAAATTAAATTTAGTGATCAATGGATGATGATGATCTACTAAGGGGAATTAACACCTTTAGAATTTAATATTTTATGTAACATGTATGCAATAGCGATTCAGAATGCTTTATGTGTGTGTTTTTTATGATGTGATAGCACTATAGAGAGATATATTTATTGCTTGGATTGCTGTTGATAGATGCATAGCTAATAATTGTTGTGTTGCATATTCTTTAATACTTATTTATTACATTTTTGGATTTTATTGGCATGTATTTATTGTTGGATATGTATTGGCTATTAGATATTTATGTTTGTTGGCTATTTATTTAGTTATTTATTTTATTGACCATTATAAAATTTGTATTATAAATGTATTTATTTATTGTCACGTTGATATCTTTATAGTTATTTGTTGTCATGTTGTATTATACTTATTTATTATTAGTAATTGATTTATTTATTATGCTGTTTGTTACTGTACTTTATAGAGGTATAGATATATTGCCATCCTGTACTCATATGAATGTGTAGGTGAAAGTTTATGTCTGTCTTGTACACAAGTCATACATTAAAGACAGAAAGTAAACCCACAGCCAGCTAAAGGACTCTGATATAAATATAAATGTGAGTATAATTACGTTTTTTTCGAACGTGCCATGTTAGCATATCAAATGTAATAACACATGTACATTTTTAAATAAATAAAGATTTTTTGAACTTGAACTATACTCAAAGTATTGATGAGGAGAGAGGGGAAAATTGTGTGAATCAAGAGTGGAAGGTCTTTGCCACTCTTGAGAGAATTGTCGTAAAATTTCTCCCTCAGGGTGACACAGTCATACTTTCCTTCCTAAGTATACAATAAATCAATCTATCTTTTCATAAGGTGTTTTCCTGACATCAAAGGTCACCTTTAGTGGGTAGGTAAGGTGCAAGATTCGAGAAAGGTGATACACGAAGGAGTGCTAATCACTGGTTAGAGGTAACGAGTACTTCTTGTGGAGTACAGCTTACCTGGAAAAGTGATATGAGCCGTAACTTATCAGGAAGCGACACATTTCCTTGTTTGCTCATGCCATTGTATTCGAGTGTTCTTATGAGATGTATGAACTCGAAGTCAAAATTGTCAGTCACCAAGGGATTACTAAGTTTTCACACATCATAGTTCTTTGCTTAACATTTTTATCCACGATGGGTAATTTAAAAGGATCAAACCGATATTTGCATCGTTATAAGTTACAAAAAATATAAAACTATATGCCCAGGATTGAAATATATCTTTTTTGTGTATCGAATAAACTTAAGATGTCTCCGTGTTACCGTTTAGTGTATTAAAACATCGGGATTCTTTATGTATTAAGATTTTTGACGCCTGAATAAGGTGATAGATTTCAATCCTCGAAACGTATATATTTTTGTAACATAACAATGGCAAATGACTTTCTGCTATACGTTCTAATTATACTCTCACACTCAAACTTACTGACAAATATATATTATTTTGGTTATCCTTTAACTATTTTTTAAGAATTTTTTGCTAGGGGTTATTGTTTGCGTGATGTAAGTATAACTCCTTCCCCAAGTGCCACAACCCGGTCCCTATATCTCAGGTGATCTTTGTGACAATGACCCAACCCTAATTTTATCCGTATCATCGGACATAGATCATGCCGACTACCACAGCATTGGTGAGTAAGAAAGTTATAGAAGGTATCATGTTTTAAAAGTATATGATTTCTCCTAGTTGGTTTAAAATAACATACTTGAGCCAATTAAAAGGTACTTATTTATAACTTAAGTATTTATTAGAATAATTAAAAATAAACTGAAAGTTTCAATTCTATTGACTTACACGAGCTCAACAAAAAATAAAAAACGGAGATAAAACCATCTTTCTGTAAAGAACACGCCTACCCAATATGCTGATATAAACTGCTCCAAAATGTTCAATGGGCTGTATCAAGGATGTTTTTGTTAACCCCGATTCAAAATTATCTTCAACATATAAAGTTTGGATCAGAGTACAATAAAGGAAAAACACTTGGATTGTGTTTGAATCTGTAATAAATGACTTGACCTACATCTATCTGGTTATAAGTATGAGATAGTCTAACTAAGTACAGGGGAACTTACAACAATAATGAAATCTTAGCCCCTATAGCCTTACATAGAAAAACATAGTCGTAACCTGACAACTTCCTGTGTGCTGTCGTACACTGTTCCAG
This sequence comes from Homalodisca vitripennis, assembly GCF_021130785.1. NCBI lineage: Eukaryota > Metazoa > Arthropoda > Insecta > Hemiptera > Cicadellidae > Homalodisca > Homalodisca vitripennis. The sequence continues at coordinate 144,537,479 of NC_060215.1, forward strand.
TAATTTCCCAAAAAATCTATTTCCCATTAACTGGACGATTGCCATCGTACGGATCATTGAGCGTCCTATGCGACTTGAAATGTTGGCTCCACGAAGAGATCTTGACCTCGAATTTGGCTCCACGAAAGGAATTGACCCGATACCATAACCCCATGAAAGGTGCTGACCAAAAAGCAGCCTTAAACAATCCCAAACTAATTTAAGCCGAGGCATTAATTCATTAAATAAAAACTGCTTCACTAGAAGGATTACGTAAGAGCAAACATTAACTACTGGTCTTAATCGTAACAGATAAACAGGTAGGAGCTAGGTATATTTTATAATTGATTGTACAATAGATAACAGCTTTACTTAAAATAATTTATCGCCTTGGTAACTATTACAATACGCAAAATTATCACTTTCATCCTCAACAGTTTACGTTAATCTACAGCAAGTGTATCTACCTTGACCAGCCTTGGATCTGAGATTATTAAATACTTACGGACAGAGATCGCGGAATTTTGTTTTCGAGGCTGAGAGCGGCCAATTTGTTCCACAGAATTCACCATACTTATATCATAAATGGGTGTTCAATTCAGCCACATATAAAAGTATAGGAAGTGTTCCATTACTTGTTTAACACCATTCCCTTTCAGTTGTTGTTGTTTGGTACAATTCCATATTTATTACAATCGGTATAGTGGATGTTTCTACTTCCATGGCTGAGAACCTCTTTTGTTAGAGGCAATGTTGACCTGCGTACATCGTAAGTTATGGAAATACCACTCTGGGAGGGTTCATTTTTGTCTGGTTTATACCTTCGAGTTGAACCTACATTGGGTGCAACAAAAACCGATGTCACTTAAATCTGGGCGACCTTATGGATGTCCAGGAGCGGCACATCACTAACCGCAAATGTCGAGACTCTGGGGTGCAAGGGTAGATCGATATGCCTAGCCTACTGCGGGGAATGACTGTTGGAGTTGGTGGAGCTCTTTCAGTGTTAAGGGCTGTCGCTAGTCTAGACATAGAGCGTGCCACCTCTGCCTGTTTGACTGGAGATGCTGGTGGCTTCCTCTTTTTCATGGCAACTTAACTAAGATTAATGCCCAAATACGTCCTCATGGATCTTGACAGGAGGCGGCCCCTAACCCCAACCTTACCCATCCAGAATATCCTGTCACTCCGGAAGTAGCGCAAAGGTCCTTTTAGGACTAAGTGCAATTTCTCAGTTTCTCGTCCTAAGAGTAAAAAAGTATGGAAATGTTTCACAGTTTTAAGGTCTTTTAGCAAAAGTAAGTCTTATATCGGCCAGTGGTATATTCGTAATATGACTTGTGGGGTTTGCAAACTCATCATCATTTCATCTACGAAAAAGAAAGGATTCTTTGGTATATTTTATTTTTTGAGCACTATATACAGGGGGCAAGTTACAGACTGTTAAGAATATTTTCACCAAAACCTCGAGAAATGGTTCACTGCATTGGATTGTTTAATCTAATGTTTTCCACCTCGTATACGTAGCATAAAACGTACAATGTTTCTTCCGAATCAGCGTATTTGTTTGTATTTGAGTTGAAAAGATGGAGAACCGTGAAATGTAATACTAATGTTATCGCAATATTATATTATATAGTAGTATATTACGAACCTCCCTCTTCCTCTGATGATATAACCCTCACTGTATATTATAACCCTCATAATATCTTGAAAATGGAGCATCTTCCGTATATTGTCATAAGTGATATAAAATTGGTAAAGAGGAAGTAATCCAAGTTTCCAGAGTGGTCAAGCAGTTTAAAAAGACACGGCCTTCCGCAAACTTGGTAGAATTTTGGTGCCAGAAGCCTAGTTTTTCCCCGAGCCACCGATGTGTAGTGACAGCAGAAAACTAAAATAATATTTTTCGATTTTCTTCAACGATGGCAGAGATGGTATGCTGACTTTTCTCACATATGATTCTGTGTTTATCAATGGAGACAACATCGAGGTAATTAAGGGTAACTTAAATAACAGTCCAAGAAAACGTAGCTATGTTCGGAAGGATTGATTCAATATGAATGTTGAGTTTAGCTTCTGCTCACCTTCCTTCGTCGCTGTGCCTGGAATCTGACGCTGTCACAGACTTGACTCTTGGAATCTGGCGTCACGTTCGTCTGAAGAGATCTAAAGAAAGTCGGTGATGAAGAAGCTCAAAATGGATTATTTACTTCTTTTCGACTCCAGACACGCCTAGTGATACAGTGTAATCGGTGAAGAGGTAGTCTCATTTTCTCATCAGGTGCACAATCAAATGCACTACGCTGTTTTGACACGTTCTTTAATTTAACATTCAACACGGAGCTAAACCCAACAATCACATTGAATCAACCCTCCCCACCATAGCGACGTTATGTGTAGATAACTCGATTACTCCACCGAGCTCAGAGACCCCTCTCCACTTTAATTATAATATATTTTGTAGTCTAGGTGTCTCTCTACCGAAACGATTGATCATTTTGAAACCTCTTCGTCGCCGACTCTTTTTGGATCTCTTCAAACGAACATGACTCCAGGTTCCAGGAGTCAAGTCTGCGGCAGCATCAGTCTCCAGACGTACGAAGAGGAAGGTGAACTGGAGCTAAACTCCTACATTCACAAATCCGATAAAAGTGTAAAATCCACCACTTAACTTCACGTTTCACCTAAGGGTTCCCAGAAAGTGTAAGATATTCAGGGGAATTGCCTTTAGTGCAATGTATTATATTGTGTAGCTCCCAAAAACACGAGCTTTGCACAGATTAAATATGCTTATTCCAGGAATGAATTTACCTGTCGTCTTCAAACCTTCGTTACCGACATCCGATATATCGGACGTCCCGGTTTTCTTATACTGCCGAAGCAACGTCCGATAGATCATCGTTCGCGTACGATGTTTTTTAAATTTTTTTCCGTACGATAAACACCCTTGTTTACCACACGTAGTAAAATCGTGTGACTTTTGATGAAGACACTTCGACTTCTTCTCGTTCTCGTTCGTAAAACACGCTTGTGCACCAAAAGCCATCACTTTTGCTCCGAGAGATGAAAAATGCTATTAAAATAGCTAGTTTGGATATATACATAAAGTAAACAGAAAAGTTGCAAAATGTGTAATTCTACCAACAATATATATTATGAGCTATAGAGAACATTTTATTTCTAAGGTAATAACATTTTAAATTTATTGTCTGTCAAAATCTTTTATTCGACCTTCGAAATTGGGGTCCCTTGCACAGCCCAGTAATTTTGGGATTTAATGGAAACCGTTCTTCTACCATCTAACGATTTTGAATGAGCTAATTGAACTTCCAGTAAAATGATCCTTAAAATTTAAGGGTTCGTTGAAAGTAGGTAGCTGTTTTATATGTTGTACGTATTGATGACCACAAAATCTGTTCAATGCAAAGCGTGTTAATTTCTGTAAGACGGCAAAGGTGGGGAGGTAGAACGAAGAAATCACCTGTAGATTATCGGTTACTAACTTGAAATCCAGATAAAATGTAATCTTTCAATGGGAAAATTGTCACCTCTCACACTTTACCGAGTAACAACACTTCATACCGACAAGTGGCTCTACACACCTCAATGATTTTTACACATGTAAGGTGATAAAAGTTTACACGATAACCTGCACTCTACGCCCTCAACAGAAGTACTATTCCATTATATGTATTCAAAAAGCAGATGTTTGGTGGATTTCAACTATTTGATAATATCTAAATAATTGGCTGAGTGTTAGCGAAGTATATAGAAAATCTTATATACTTCTCTGCTTGTTTGTCCGCTCGAAAACGAAATAATGTGAAATGACTTGAAATTATATGTGAATCTTCATTTCTGTATAAGAAACACTGAGCTCGATGATGGTCATTGTCACTCTATAGGATTTGGCTGAGCGTGAGCGAATATTTTCGTATTGGTTTCATGGATAAATATCAATAGCTGAATAAATACATGTGTGAAAAAAACTGAGTAGAATCATATAAGATTTTGACATGTGACATTTTTATTCATATAGTAAAAATAAAGTAATAGAGTGCAAAGTCAACGTTAAAAGTCGATTTGATTTCTAAACACTCTTGTGTTATAGTACCCTTTATAGCGCACCGGAACTTTTATTATTTGGATACGGCTAAGAACCCATTTTTCATTAACGAAAATGTGAATGTATCAGGTGGCAAGACAATCCCGAGAAAGAGTTCATCCTAGGCTTTAAATTTTGCCTGAAACTTTATTTATACATAATCAAGAATGAGTTCTATGATGGTGCATGTCCAACCATAAAAAAACACACTATTAATTTCAACTTGCGACTATTAATTTCAAAGAAAATGAAAATTTACCATTGGTAATAGAGAACGAATCTCTTATAGAGAAAGTCGACTCTACTACAGTTCTAGCAATGCACCTCGATAGAGGGCTGACTTAGAGTGATCACATCGACGTGCTATGTTCCAAAGTTGCCAATGGTATGTTTGCTCTCTGGAACCTAGCAAAATATTGTACTGAAAAATTATAAAACTGGCCTATTATGAGCTAGTATACCCAGTCTTTTCTTATGGAATAAGATTGTGGGGTGGCTGTGCAAAATACAAAATTTGAAAAAGTCTTTCGGCAACAAAACGATGGCAGTCAGAATCATTACAAATTTAATGTTTAGAGAGTCGTGTAGAGATGCCTTCAGGAGTTTGGGATTACTGACGTTACCCTGCCTCTATATCCTGGAGGTGGCCCTGTATTGTAGATACAAATGTGATTTGACACATGGTAGTGACGTCCACGGATATAATACGAGGGGAAGGGACAACTTCAGGATTCAGTCTCACAGAACGATGGCTTATGAACAACTTCCATCTCAGGTTGGTGTTAAAGTGATCAACAGACCCCCGGAGTGCATCAAAGAATTGGCAACAAAGAAACGTTTCAAATCTCAACTAAGAGATCTTTAGTGTTGAATGTATTTATTACATTGATGAGTTCATGACAATTCGCTGGGAACAATAAAACTATTGTTAATTTAACTATAGATTTAACTATATTGTTAATTCTGTTGGCGAAATGAATGAAATTCTGGTGTTGACGACTGTAAAAAAATTTAATTAATGTAAAATTGGTCAAAATTGATCTTTTAAACTTTTATTATAATAATTGTATTGGAATAAGTTATATTACCGACGCATGTAATACAATTGTAAAAAATTGTCTATTGCAATAAAGAAAATTTGAATTTGAACCATGGAATTTGGCTGAGCTTCAAATTTTGTGTGAATTTAATTTCTGTTTGGTTTTCTGTCTGACTGTCTGTCTGTATGACATTCCGAGAATAGAATTAGCTCAATATTTTTAATTTTGCATGCAAAATACATTCAGCGAAGCCTGTTACCAGACACGTGGTGTGGCGTAACTTCTTTGTTTCATACCCACAACTAAGAATGTCTAATTTGCTTAAAATAGCTTCTTTGAGAGAAAGCTTCTCGTTTATTCATAAATACGTTATACTGAAAATATAATGAACACAATTGACATATAATATATAGCTATAACGTATAGTTGTACTTATGGACACTAAACCCAATTAGAAGTTGAATCTGCACCCTTTGTCAACTCCTAGGGTCCCTTCCGCATTTTCTAATAAGATTTTTAAATACAATTTCACGTACATTTAGACGTATGAACGTAATAATCATCATACACTGTCTCTCGTCGTCTCTGGTAGGTATGTGTTGTTTACTGAGCTTTATTTGAGCAATGACTGTTATTGCTGTACGTCAAGTGTAATGCTTCATTTCTTTTGACGGACAACCTGTTGCTATTGTTAACCATGACTTGAGTGAGATCATTGTTACATTTTATTCGTTGTTTTTTTGCATGCTTAACCTTGTGCTTAAGTGAATTTAGCACTTGAGGAAGAAAGCACGTTCCAATAATCGAACGCAGTGGTCTATTTTTGTAATGGAAAATTATGGAAAATGTTCGAAAACCATCAAATCATCCAACGTCAACGATAAAATTCGAACACAAAACCAAATTGTGTTTCAGAAATCATTATTGTAAGTAATAGCCTATAATACTTTAAACTGATAAAGAAAAAATTATCACATACAATGCATATTTTTTAGTTTGAACTAGCCTAATTGGTACCAAAGAAATTAGTACATTTTAAAAATATTTATCACACCGGGAGGGGATTTAAAAAAAATCCAAATATGTGTAAAGCTGATGATTTGTACGCATTTTCTTGACGATTGGACGCGTATAACATAATTTTGAAACATAGTGCCGCACTTTACTGGCATATTGAATAATTGAAATCTCGAATTCGGAGAATCGCTTGCTGAGCTATGGCATTACTTTTGATACAATTTTACAGTTTGTATGATTACAAATTGTACAGGCATACAATTTTTGATTGATTAGAAACATTGTGTCTCACAAGAATGTTTCTCACATACTGCTTAGGTTGCTATTTCCACTCTGCCATAGTGAAGTAACTTACTTTTTTTTGACAATTTTATTTACAATCTGTTCAGACATTCTTAGAACAATAAGTAAATTAGATAAAATAATAAATTAACACGAGTTAGACTCTATCCAGCGATAGAGCTAACACAAATAAACAAGAAAGTTTGAAATTAGAACCTAAGAGGTAAGTCCAGGATTGAGTGTCTCTTCAGACGTGTAACTGACGCACTATTATCCAACAGGTTCATCGCAAGGTAGTTCGGATGAGAATACAGCTTGTCTTGGTACTTCTTGCTGTAGCGAGTTATTTCCTCTTTTACTGTGGGAATTTTGGTGTCTTGATGTATTAATTGATTAGATATATACCACGGAGCTTCCAGGATGTTCCGAAGGACTTTAGACTGAAAACGTTGGAGAATTTCGATGTTGGAGTTACTGGCTGTACCCCAAAGCTGTATACCATAAGTCCAAACAGGTTTCAAAATCACCTTGTATACTAACAACTTATTTCTTAATGATAATTTCGACCTCTTGTTTAAAAGCCAGGATATTTTTTTGAATTTTGAGTTTAGAAATAATCTTTAGTGCCAGATATGAGAACGCCAGTCTTCGGTCTAGATGCATACCCAGATATTTCACTTCTTCACTATAACTTTTCGTTTTTGATATCGCCGTCTTAGATAAAAAGGAGTATTTAAGCCGAAAATGTACATTTGTTGAGGGCTAATAGTCTTATTGATAATTATGTTACATGTGCCTAGCAACTAAAAAATGTGGAACGTTTTATTATTAAAACATTTTATTGCTGTGCTAACAGTACAGTTTGTATTTGAGACGTTAATAAAGTTCATTAAGGAAGAAATGAACATGCACTGCTATTAGTAATCTAAATTTAATATTTTTGTCGTAATAATTTTTAAGCACAATAACACAATACACAATTTTGATGTACACAATTTCTTATTGCAATACGTACATCGTCACATCTAATCTCCACAACGTATAACGTCACAGTAATCTCCATAACGTACATCGCCAAAGCCAATCTTCACAACATACATTGCCACAGAAAATCTCCACAACGTACATCGTCACAGATAAACTTCACAACGTACGTCATCCCAGCTAATATTCAAAACTTACATCGTCACAGATAATCTTCACAACGTACATCGTCACAGGTAATCTTCACAATGTACGTCATCCCAGCTAATATTCAAAACTTACATAGTCACAGATAATCTTTACAACGTACATCGTCACAGATAATCTTCGCAACGTACGTCATCCCAGCTAATATTCAAAACTTACATAGTCACAGGTAATCTTTACAACATGCATCGTCACAGATAATCTTCACAATGTACGTCATCCCAGCTAATATTCAAAACTTACATAGTCACAGATAATCTTTACAACGTACATCGTCACAGATAATCTTCGCAACGTACGTCATCCCAGCTAATATTCAAAACTTACATAGTCACAGATAATCTTCACAACGTACAATCGTCACAGATAATCTTTACAACGTACATCGTCACAGATAATCTTCACAACATACGTCATCCCAGCTAATATTCAAAACTTACATAGTCACAGATAATCTTTACAACGTACATCGTCACAGATAATCTTCACAACGTACGTCATCCCAGCTAATATTCAAAACTTACTTAGTCACAGATAATCTTCACAACGTAAATCGTCACAGATAATCTTCACAACGTACAGCGTCACAGATAATCTTCACAACGTACGTCATCCCAGCTAATAATACATAGTCACAATCATATAACCTTTCAACGTACATCGTCACAGATAATCTTCACAAACGTACGTCATCCCAGCTAATATTCAAAACTTACTTAGTCACAGATAATCTTCACAACGTAAATCGTCACAGATAATCTTCACAACGTACATCGTCACAGATAATCTTCACAACGTACGTCATCCCAGCTAATATTCAAAACTTACATAGTCACAGGTAATCTTTACAACATGCATCGTCACAGATAATCTTCACAATGTACGTCATCCCAGCTAATATTCAAAACTTATATAGTCACAGATAATCTTTACAACGTACATCGTCACAGATAATCTTCACAACGTACGTCATCCCAGCTAATATTCAAAACTTACATAGTCACAGATAATCTTCACAACGTACGTCATCCCAGCTAATATTCAAAGCTTACATAGTCACAGATAATCTTTACAGCGTGCATAGTCACAGAAAATCTTCGCAACGTACATCGTCACAGATAATCTTCACAACGTACGTCATCCCAGCTAATATTCCAAACTTACATAGTCACAGATAATTTTTACAACATGCACCGTCGCAGATAATCTTCACAACGTACGTCATCCCAGCTAATATTCAAAACTTACATAGTCACAGATAATGTTCACAACGTACATCGTCACAGATAATCTTCACAACGTACGTCATCCCAGCTAATATTCAAAACTTACTTAGTCACAGATAATCTTCACAACGTAAATCGTCACAGATAATCTTCACAACGTACGTCATCCCAGCTAATATTCAAAACTTACATAGTCACAGATAATCTTCACCACGTACGTCATCCCAGCTAATATTCAAAGCTTACATAGTCACATATAATCTTTACAACGTGCATAGTCACAGATAATCTTCGCAACGTACATCGTCACAGATAATCTTCACAACGTACGTCATCCCAGCTAATATTCCAAACTTACATAGTCACAGGTAATCTTTACAACATGCATCGTCACAGATAATCTTCACAATGTACGTCATCCCAGCTAATATTCAAAACTTATATAGTCACAGACAATCTTTACAACGTACATCGTCACAGATAATCTTCACAACGTACGTCATCCCAGCTAATATTCAAAACTTACATAGTCACAGATAATCTTTACAACGTACATCGTCACAGATAATCTTCGCAACGTACGTCATCCCAGCTAATATTCAAAACTTACATAGTCACAGATAATCTTCACCACGTACATCATCCCAGCTAATATTCAAAGCTTACATAGTCACAGATAATCTTTACAACGTGCATAGTCACAGATAATCTTCTCAACGTACATCGTCACAGATAATCTTCACAACGTACGTCATCCCAGCTAATATTCAAAACTTACATAGTCACAGATAATCTTTACAACATGCATCGTCGCAGATAATCTTCACAACGTACGTCATCCCAGCTAATAATCAAAACTTACATAGTCACAGATAATCTTTACAACATGCATCGTCACAGCTAATATTCAAAGCTTACATAGTCACAGATAATCTTTACAACATGCATCGTCACAGATAATCTTCACAACGTACATCGTCACAGATAATCTTCACAACGTACCCCATCCCAGCTAATAATCAAAACTTACATAGTCACAGATAATCTTTACAACGTTCATCGTCACAGATAATCTTCACAACGTACGTCATCCCAGCTAATATTCAAAGCTTACATAGTCACAGATAATCTTTATAACGTGCATAGTCACAGATAATCTTCACAACGTACATCGTCACAGATAATCTTCACGAGTATATAGAGAACGTTATTTTGTAGTAGAGCAGAATAATATTTTTAGGTGTTGCAATTAAATGTGCAGCATTCCAGAAACCTAGTACAATCCGTAATATATTGCAATGCATACTTATGTTTCTTAGGAAATACTACTTGCATGAATTATTTTTTACGACTTATAACTACCTGTAAGAAAATTTAATCTGAAATTTAACATATTGACCGTTTAGTAATTAGGTATGCCCCTTCCGCAAATAATAAATTAGTTCAGATAAGGTGAGTCCAGTGCGGTGAGTATCCAACGTACAGAAACTTAATTATTTGCTCTTATAAGATTCTTTCACACGGTTAATTCACGTGGTATCATAACATGAACTGATGAAAAAAGGAGGCATTTCCTTGTTATAATCTGTGGTAAATTCATATTTTAAGTTAATGGAACTAATTGGTTTAATAATTCACATTTAATAAATACACAAAAACATACTTTGTAAACCATTACGAAAGCTTCTTTGTACCGTACTGGGTACAGTGTTCTGAGCGCAAAATTAATATTACTAAGTGTAACATGAAGTCTGGAAACAATTAACAATTGAATTACACTACAGTCTAATGTTCATATTCCTTCCTATATACTGTACAGGATGTTTATTACTGATTCCATAGGTTGAAAAATAGATACCCGAAGAGAATGTTTGTTTCCACAATATTTATTCCTTGTGTACGATATCTCTTGATAGAAATGTCCTTGAGACTTGTAACTTGGTAGCCATACGTAGCTACTTCGAGGTCCGAAGAATATCCTTATTGATTTTAAGGTCAGAAGGTCAAAGAGCAGTCTGTCTGTCTTTTCATCTGTGCAGTGAATGGATAAACTTTTGATTTACAAGGCAAAGTTTGGACATAGTCCTTTCTTATACTTCACCTTAAATAAATTATGGCTGCAACTACAATAACACTGTAGAAATTTCTAGATACTTGAAATTAGGACATGGCTTCCTCTTGATCCAAGGTAGAACCATATTGATTTTGGGTGCAAAAGGCCAAAGAGGATCTGGCCATATGTTTGTCCGTCTGTGCAAAACTCTTGATCCTATAGAATTGAAACTTGGTAAATAAATTCCTATTGGTAAAGGGAAGGACTGTCCGTCCTTCTTTTCTTTTTTATCTTTCGTTGCGTCCTGTCAGGTCCTCCAATACTACGTTGTATCGTAATGACTGTTGTGAAGTATTTCTAGATTCTGAACTGTCTGACAATAATACCACCAGCAGCGCGAGGCAATACCGGAAAAAAACCGTCCCTCGACATGGTAAATATTACGAAACAGAATGAAATTCTACAAAGTCTGATCTCAAATCCTGGAAAAAGTCGGAGTTCCAAACCCGGTTGGCCAGTGGTAAGTCCGTTATCTTCGCCGCGATAAGACGTTTGACTCTGATAGTTTAACTGATAATGCAGTAAATTGTTTCTGAGAATTTGTTGACAGTATATAGTACGCACAACGTAGCCATGGTGGGAAGAGTTGATTTAATATGAATGTTGGAATTTAGCTTCAGTTCACCTTCACCTTAGTGCAGCGTCTGGAATCTGACGCTGTCATAGGCTACAAAATATAGTGAAACAATGGTTCCGTAACAGCATCAGATTCCAGATGATACATTAAGAGGAAGGTGAACTTGAGCTACATTCAAAATTCATATTAAACTACCCTTCACACCATGGTTACGTTGTGTGCAGAAAACCCAGTTGCTCCACCGTGCTTAGAGATCGTGTCAGTAACATCGTAGTGCAATGATGAGGCAATGAGATTCCCAGATCATCTAGCTTACACTATGTTTTTATTCTAGATGTCTCTGATGGCGAAACGATGTTGTCCATTGTCCATTGAAATTGTCCATTATGAACTTAGTCGTCGATTTTTTTTTAATCGCTACAGATAAACATGACTCCAGATTCCAGGAATCAAATCTATAACAGCATCAGATTACAGATGATGCATTAAGAGGAAGGAGAACTTGAGCTGAATTCAACATTCATATTAAATCAACCCTGGTCAGTTGTGTAGAAAATTCGGTTGCTCCACCGTGTTAGAGATTGTGTCAGTAACATCGTAGTGCAATGATGAGACAATGAGATTCCCAGTTCATCTAGCTTACACTATATTTTTAGTCTAGGTGTGTCTGATGTCGAAATTTCTGATGTAAATTGTTGGTTTTGAACTTCTTCGTCGTCGACTTTCATTAATCTCTTCAGACGAACAAGGCTGCAAATTCCAGGAATCAAGTCTGTGACAGCATCAGATTCCAGGTGATGCATCAAGAGGAAAGCGAACTGGAGCTAAATTTAACATTCATAGTATACAATTATTGTTAAAATGCTTTAGCGTTCAACAGCCGCATATAGAATAGTTTAAGGGCTTTGAGGGCAGCTGTTAAAGACATAATTGTTATGATGAGCCATTTTGTTAGCCCAATAGACATAGGAATAGTTTCGTTGATAAATATTCATAAATAGTTACATTATTGTGTATGAAAATTTGTACAATTGCACGTGGACTTGCTTACCTCACATTTCCACGAAAAAATCTTGGAGTAATTGGATTTGAAAGCATTGTCAACAACTCGACTTCGAAGGTGATAAGCATGAACCAAATGGCCATAAAATGAATCTAAAACCAGTAAAACGGCACGAAATCGTTATAACGAAGCACATACGTATACGTTATCTAGCCATGACTATTAATTGCATGTTAGAATTCCTCGTTTCTTTACAGGCTATTGTACCTGGAAGAACAATCAATTCGTTATTCGTATTTAATCGCATGTTTTGACAGAAACCTATTGTTTTGGCATGTACCAGCTGTAATTTCAGTATTAGCCAGGTTAGTTACTTCGATAAGCTTGTCGAGTTTGACTCACTGGCATTGCTGTATAGGTAACAGATGACGCAGCCGGAATAGAGGAATGAGGGATTCGCCCAGATAGCCTCGAATTTAGAGTTATCGAGTGTACCAATCAATTCATTTAAAAGAAATTGATAGTAAATCTTAAACAGTACAGAGCATAAATCTTAATAATATTAAACCCAAAAATGTTTTTTTTCACATGTAAATTAATAATAAATAATTCCGCAAATACTTGAGAATGTAGCCCCGAACCGAATTCTTACTAACCTTTGAACTAATTTAATTTATAAATAGTATTAGTCTTTATATAGTAGTTCTTAAATAGTATTTATGAAGAGTTTGGGGATATCAAATATAGAAAACAAGAAATATTCTGAATTTGCTGAACCGTGAAAAATAACACAGTTACAATCTCTTCTGCTGTTTAATACGTTTTAATTTAATAATTCATTCCTTTTCAGCACTATAAGGGAAATCGATTAGTTCAAAATTCTACTTGATCGAACAGACAAATTCTTAAGTGGTGAATATGAACCTAAAATCTGTACTTTTATCTTAATAATAAAAAATAAGTATATAGTCAATATATCGACCAATAAATAGTCGATGGCCAAAGAGTAAGTACCGATAAAAATACACTGATATAATTTTAGTCATGAACGATGATTTAAGGTCCTTCATTCTGGCTAGCTTTTAGTTTCGAAAAGTTACAAAGCTTTCAGTTTAGGCTGAACAATCCACGAAATATCAACTTTAAACTAACAGCTTTCAGAAGGGTTATTTAAACGACATAAATGGCTTTTCTAAAGGGCCTATGTGGCAATAGTTTCTGTTGGAATATTCAAAATCGTTATGAAATTTGGACATACATAATTCCATAAGTACGTAAAAACATCATAAAATACATTATTTCAATCGATTTATTTATTTTATGTTATGTATTTGTGTGTATGCATATACTGTGTGTTTTATTAATTTGAGCTCGAGTTTGACAATGCCGTTATCGTGGTGAACGCGACACACACGAATACATTGGCTTGCTCGAGGTGGTGAATACATAATATAAGTTTTTACCAGGAATCCCAGAACCAGATCGAAATAAATATGATTAGGCTTACAGTTTGCGGCTAATACTACATAACTGGGAGTCTTTAAAGCGTCGCGTACAATTAGTACTAAATATGTACCTTAATTTATACTAATGACGAATATCAATGATTTGCAATTAATTATCTATCTGTTTTCTTACTAAAAACCGACTTTGATAGCTCCATGTTACGACTGAGATATGTCCGATTGCCTAGAAAGGCCTCCCCCCCCCCCCCACATGAGAAGCATGGAATAATACAAATTCAAAGGTTTAAATATGACTAAAGGTTTATCTTAGTTTGAGGTGCTTCCTGTATCTTAGGCTGGAACTCAACGCTTGTGGTTAACAGTTTTAAAAGAAAAACTTTTCAGATTGTCTGTGGAAAGATTACAGGTAACATACTCACATGAGAATCATTCGGCAATACAACTCTATGATTAAGACTACAGAATATCTTTGTTTGATATATTTTCAGTCTTACAGGCTAGAACTCACCACTTGGTACTTACTTATATATCTAAAAGATTTTTTCCAATTAGCTTGAAAGTTACAGGTAAAATACTCACATGAGAATTATTCGGTAATACAACTCTATGATTAAGACTAAAGAATATCTTTGTTTGAGATATTTTCAGTCTAAGGCTAGAACTCACCACTTGGTACTTACTTATATATCTAAAAGATTTTTCCAATTAGCTTGAAAGTTACAGGTAAAATACTCACATGAGAATTATTCGGTAATACAACTCTATGATTAAGACTAAAGAATATCTTTGTTTGAGATATTTTCAGTCTAAGGCTAGAACTCACCACTTGGTACTTACTTATATATCTAAAAGATTTTTCCAATTAGCTTGAAAGTTACAGGTAAAATACTCACATGAGAATTATTCGGTAATACAACTCTATGATTAAGACTAAAGAATATCTTTGTTTGAGATATTTTCAGTCTAAGGCTAGAACTCACCACTTGGTACTTACTTATATATCTAAAAGATTTTTCCAATTAGCTTGAAAGTTACAGGTAAAATACTCACATGAGAATTATTCGGTAATACATCTCTATGATTAAGACTAAAGAATATCTTTGTTTGAGATATTTTCAGTCTTACAGGCTAGAACTCACCACTTGGTACTTACTTATAATATCTAAAAGATTTTTCCAATTAGCTGGAAAGTTACAGGTAAAATACCCACGTGATAACATAAGTAACACAAATTCAATTGCTTAACCAAGACTCTTTGAGATATTTTCAGTCTTTCAGGCTAGAAATCAACACTTGTTACTTATAGACCCAACAGATTTTTCGAATTACTGTAGCTGGAAAGTTTACAGGTAAAATACCTACGTGGTAACATAAGTAATAGAACTTCAATTGTTTAACCAAGACTAAATAAGTATCTTTGTTTGAGATATTTTCAGTCTCTCAGGCTAGAACTCAACACTTGTTACTTATAGATCCAAAATAAGATTTCCCACTTAGCTGGAAAGGTTACGAGTAAAATACCCACTTGATAACATAAGTAATACATCATCAATTGTTTAAACAAGACTAAATGAATGTCTTTTTGAGATATTTTCAGTCTTACAGGCTAGAAGTGACCACTTGGTATTTATAGACCCAACAGATTTTTCGAATTACTGTAGCTGGAAAGTTTACAGGTAAAATACCTACTTGGTAACATAAGTAATAGAACTTCAATTCGTTTAACCAAGACTAAATAAGTATCTTTGTTTGAGATATTTTCAGTCTCTCAGGCTAGAACTCAACACTTGTTACTTATAGATCCAAAAGAAGATTTTCCACTTAGCTGGAAAGGTTACGAGTAAAATACCCACTTGATAACATAAGTAATACATCATCAATTGTTTAAACAAGACTAAATGAATGTCTTTTTGAGATATTTTCAGTCTTACAGGCTAGAAGTGACCACTTGGTATTTATAGATCCAAAAGATTTTTCGAATTAGCTGGAAAGTTGACAGGTAAAATACCTACGTGATACCATAAGTAATAGAACTTCAATCGTTTAACCAAGACTAAATGAGTATCTTTCTTTAGGTATTTTTTGTAAATAAGACTTTTAGATCGTAAAAAAATATATTTTGTTTCCTCGCACAATTAGTGGCCCACGAGGATTAGCCTCTCTATTTTAAATAAAGTGAAATTGGGTGGAAACATTACAGGTAAAATAATTACAAGAGAATAATTTTGTAATACAACTTACGACATAAAGTATTATATTCAAATGATTCTCCGTAAATATTGGGTAGTGGGGCTTGAAAACCAGAACATATTGAACATTGGTCCTCCAATCCTCATTAATGTACAATATTGAACCTTGTTTTAAGTTAAAGGATTGAACAGCAATCGTGAAATTCATGTTACTTCGTAAGCGGTAATAAGAAAAAAAAATGGTATATAAATTCAGGATTTTCATACAATTAGCTGTTAATTTAGGCCTTAAATTTTGTAAAGCGTTATCAAATTAGGAAGAATGGTATTGGTTCAATAACGTATCTGAGAAATTTCTATAGTGGTGTTATAAAAAGAACAAGAATTGCCTCCAATGCCACGGTTAGGCTGAGTGCCGCGGGTAACATCTAGAACAAATTTAGTTTTGCTTCAGTTATCAATATTGACGTGTGAAGGTGGTGGAGTTTAATTCAGACAGCTTCACTGTCAGCATGATTTATAACTGATAAGACGGAGGACCGAGTGATAGCGGGCAATATTGATAAACGGGAGGACAAAATATCCGGGGGCTTACGTAAACTACGATGACGTCGTAAACTTTTATTGGGACAACTGTTTGCTTTGGTTCGGAACACGGACTTTTAGAGTCGAAATGGCGCGATCTACAAAGTCATATGTCGGCTGTACCTGAAAACTAACCGTACCCCCCCCCCCCACCATAATCTTTAAACGGTTGACGATTTCCAAGTTCAATGTAGGGATTTGCTGAGAGCGTGTTTGGTGGAATTTTAAATTGACCCAAAACTGTTTTTTTTTTTTTTTTGTGGGGGGGTGATAATAAATAATTTTTTGTTGAGAAGTCAGGTCTTTGTCAGGAACAGGGTTACTAATAAATAAGTGTGACTCCAAACAGGGCATTTGTACATGTGTGTAACTAAAATATTTTACGACCCCCACTCACAAATATGCTTTATATTTGAGGTCACTTACCTATTAGTTCAGTGTCTCACAGACTTGATTCCTGGAATTTGGAGTCATCTTAGTCTGAAGAGAAGAGGTCTGAAAAGGTCGGCGACGACCATTCTCGTGTCTCATGTGTATTCTCATTGTCTCATCAGGTCCACCATTTACCCAGATTATGTTCCTTAAAAGCTTCAACCAGAGCTGGAATGACTTGATCATGAACTAATACAACATCGGAACTTCCTTGTATGTCCTTGTTGTAATCTTGTTGAGATCAAATCTGTCTCTTAAATTTCATCCGTAGTTGCAATTTATTATATAAACTAACACATGTAACACATAATAACATAATTAACTGGCCATGTACATGTTACATTTAACACTGCCAAGAACATATATGGCATGATTACTCATATACAGTATACGTGAACTGTAGACATACGGAATACTGTTACAACATGTTATGATGGCCGAGAACAATATCATCAATTGTTAAATAAAGAAACAGTTTTACTTGTTAACTACGGTGGAAGTAGCTAGTGTAGTTCAGGAGTAGTCTAGGTAGTGTAGTGTAGTCTAGTTAAAGAACATACATGGCATGATTACTCATATACAGTATACGTGAACTGTAGACGTACGGAATACTGTTACAACATGTTATGATGGCCGAGAACAATATCATAAGTTGTTAAATAAAGAAACAGTTTTAATTGCTAACTACGGTGGGAGTAGCTAATGTAGTCCAGGTGTAGTCTAGGCAGTGTAGTGTAGTCTAGTTGAAGAACATACATGGCATGATTACTCATATACAGTATACGTGAACTGTAGACATACGGAATACTGTTACAACATGTTATGATGGCCGAGAACAATATCATCAGTTGTTAAATAAAGAAACAGTTTTACTTGCTAACTACGGTGGGAGTAGCTAGTGTAGTCCAGGAGTAGTCTAGGTAGTGTAGTGTAGTCTAGTTGAAGAACATACATGGCATGATTACTCATATACAGTATACGTGAACTTTAGACATACGGAATACTGTTACAACATGTTGTGATGGCCGAGAACAATATCATCAGTTGTTAAATAAAGAAACAGTTTTACTTGCTAACTACGGTGGGAGTAGCTAGTGTAGTCCAGGAGTAGTCTAGGTAGTGTAGTGTAGTCTAGTTGAAGAACATACATGGCATGATTACCCATATACAGTATACGTGAACTGTAGACATACGGAATACTGTTACAACATGTTATGATGGCCAAGAACAATATCATCAGTTGTTAAATAAAGAAACAGTTTTACTTGATAATTACGGTGGGAGTAGCTAATGTAGTCCAGGTGTAGTCTAGGCAGTGTAGTGTAGTCTAGTTGAAGAACATACATGGCATGATGGTAATATACAGTGTACGTGAACTGTAGACGTACGGAATACTGTACAACATGTTATGATGGCCTAGAACGATATCATCAATTGTTAAATAAAGAAACAGTTTTACTTGATAATTACGGTGTAAGTAGCTAATGTAGTACAGGTGTAGTCTAGGCAGTGTAGTGTAGTCTAGTTAAAGAACATACAATGGCATGATTACTTATATACAGTATACGTGAACTGTAGACGTACGGAATACTGTACAACATGTTATGATGGCCGAGAACAATATCATCAGTTGTTAAATAAAGAAACAGTTTTACTTGATAATTACGGTGGAAGTAGCTAATGTAGTCCAGGTGTAGTCTAGGCAGTGTAGTATAGTCTAGTTAAAGAACATACATGGCATGATTACTTATATACAGTATACGTGAACTGTAGACATACGGAATACTGTTACAACATGTTGTGATGGCCGAGAACAATATCATCAGTTGTTAAATAAAGAAACAGTTTTACTTGCTAACTACGGTGGAAGTAGCTAATGTAGTCCAGGTGTAGTCTAGGCAGTGTAGTGTAGTCTAGTTAAAGAACATACATGGCATGATTACTTATATACAGTATACGTGAACTGTAGACATACGGAATACTGTTACAACATGTTGTGATGGCCGAGAACAATATCATCAGTTGTTAAATAAAGAAACAGTTTTACTTGCTAACTGCAGTGGGAGTAGCTAATGTGGTCCAGACAGAGAGGCTGACGGAACACAGGAGGTCGAGTTAATGCGTAATAAAAACACGAGCTTTTAATTAGTTCCGTTACATAATGTTTTTCGGCTGCCTTTTGAACGATATAATCGGCACAGAATCGCTGAGCGTGCAAAAACCTCTGCGGCGGAACCAGACACCATAAAACAATTATTGCAACTTAATTGGCTACGGTATGTTTGTGTTTATGAGTATTATGGTGATTTTATGGGCCTTATTGGCAGCGTATTGTTTCACCAGAGGCGTTTTTGCGTCTCTTATTGTATTATGTTTTAGTGCCACGATAAACTTAATGTTTATTTATATTACTTCTCATTTATTACTATGAGTAACTTCTACTTTTTCATATCGTCAATCTCAATTGTGTCATACAAAGGATCTATACACTCGCAGACTTGCATGATTATAGTTCGCCGATTTAACTTATCAACATAGGACATAGACGCTACTTTTTACACAGACTTGGGGGGGGGCGTTTCTTGAGAAATTGAATAACCTCAGATGTTTCAAGCTTCAGTGAAATATGTACCATATATATTAATTTCGATCAAAATGCAATAAAGTTTTCAAAAAACGAAGACAACATTGTTGTTGTTGTGATAAAAAAAATATGTGTATGTAATACCAAATTCCACAAACCACAATAAAAATTTTGGATAGTACAAAAATAGTTGTCACGCGCGAAGGTACCAGAAAAATAATTTACGACTTTTTTGGAGACGTGTCGTTGGGGGTAAAAAGTAATTTGGTTAAATCTTATTTTGACATACCATTTCTAGCCCTCTTTGTACTAAAAAAAACGAGTACAACATGTTTTACATCGCTATTTTTGTAGTGTTAATAATAAGTATTGATTATTGCTAGTAAAAAAGTTAACCTTACGAAACATTATTTGTACCATTAAAAAGTTTTATATTTTATGGTTGTTCTTATATTTATATAGTTTTATATCTTGTTTGTTTTACAGATAAAGTCCAACGAAATGGAAAAATGAATGAATCCTAAGAACAAAACAAATGGGGTATAATGGGGTTTAAGACTTGTTTGTCAAATAAACACACTATTCGGGTATCTGGCGTAATCGAGCACATACCTCCATTATCACACATGGATCTATATGTCTTTGAACATGTTGTAGTAAACATGTTGCATTCTGGGTTAGGTTAGGTATTTTATTTCAGTCATTCAGTCATACTCCTTTAAGACAACATCTCTGAAGACAGAAGAATGTTAATTTTTATCACTCCACCAGTGTTTATAGGAATTTAAATTGGTAATTATGTAATTTCATTTCATTTTCATTTATATTTCTCATTTACATATAATACAAATATAGTGATAATAATAAACACGAGAAGGTACCCACATGGGCAAAAGCGTGTGTGTGAGAACCGAGTCCATCTTCACTCGAGTTTGCAATCACAAATAGTACTAATATACAATGTAAAGTTTTAAATAAAATTAGAATGGTATTAAAATTAAGTTTAATAAGTTACTAAAAAGACTTAAAATAAGAATGTGATGTTTTGCAATATATATGCCAGGTATGAATTGAGGGAAATGTTATGATTCACTTTTGAAGGATATACATTTTAATGAAATAGAATTAACGCAAGTTATATGGTTTTAATAAAATATTACCTTGGAAAATTACATTGGTATAAATAAAAGACGTATTTGAATGTATATACATAGATACTGTAAACATTTCATGTCCTTATCTCCAGCTGCTTCTAAAGTCAAGTTAAACTACTACATTTGAAAACCAAGATTATGTAATGAAGGTCTCTCTAAAAATCTAATACGGATAACTCATTCATACACACATTCATTAGTACTCCATCCGTCCACTTTCGTGTCCGTCTGAAGCCATCCAGCAATACTACTAGTACTTGCCATTATTTCAATAGCCTTGAACGCAGTGGCATCACCAGGATACTGGGATAGTGGGCCAACCATGGTTGACAACCAACCTAGCCAGTCAGTGATGAAGACGTTCAACCCGCACTCACGGCAATATAATCAACCATTACCAATACCAGTGCAGTTCTTAGTTGTTTTCGTGTAGAATTATTATCCATGAAATCTTCTACTAATTCCTTATTGTTATTGTATTGAAATTCGTTTTCATTTGCTGGAGAAGGAATGGAAAGCTGTTCTAGACATAACGTAACTATGGTGTGAAAGGTTTATTCAATGAGTCAGATCCATTTCACCTTTCGCTCGGTGCAGCGTCTGGAATCTGACACGCTCCTGGACTCCTGGAATCTGGAGATCACGTCCGTCTGAAGATACCCAAAGAAGTCAACGACGAAGACGTTCAATATGTCCTAGATGAAGAGTTCTCATTGCCAGGTGCACAATTGAGTTCACTGCGCCATACAGACATTATACGCATTTTGCACTGCGATGTTTTAAACTCGATCCTAAAGCACGGCGCGGCGGAGCAACCGAGTTTTGTACACTCAACGCAGCAGCCGTGGTTGGGTGGGTTGATTCAACGTGAGTGTTGAGTCTAGCTCCACTAACTCTCCGCTTAGTGCAGCATCTGAAATCTGACACTCGCGCAGAATATCTCTTGGTGGATAACCACCCAAAACACAATTGAAATATAGATTAAAATAAATATTTCAAACCTGTTTCCCTCACAATTACATCGTTTCCATCACTTCGTCAAAAACAAATTAAAAAGACGTTTATATTGAATTTTGATATTTTAAGCAAAGAGCTCAATTTGATACGTTGGGAAGTGAGAGAAAAACGCTGTGGTAAACTGGATAATGTTGAGACAACATTAATAACTACTCAGAAATTTATATTAAAATTTCAACTTCCCATTTAAAATTTTAAAATCAAATTCAAACGAAGTAAACAAATTTCTCGACATCGCTGAACAAATCTTTAAGTGATCTTTGAATCCAGTGTTCTTAACAATGCCGTTTCTATAATAAAAATGAAAGTATTTTCTGTTTAAAAACCTGAGTAGAAATAAAATATATTTCATTTTCCAGTAGTTGGAACTAACGTGTATTGTCACGTACCAAAATAAATCTGAACAGTGCAACATTGCGTCTTCAACACAAATTGTGACTTGTTTACCTTACAACCAACACTCCGAGGTGGAATATTTACGAAATATTAATGAATCTTCCTGATGTCGTTGAACCTAATGGACAACGTACATAATTGTAAACAATAAATTAATACTATGAATACATGTTACAAACGATATAAAGGGTTACACACAGTGTACAAAGTATATACAGTGCTACACACATCTTACAAACGATATAAAGGGTTACACAAATCTATATAAAGTGTTACACACATCGTACAAACTATATAAAGTGTTACACACATCTTACAAACTATATAAAGTGTTACATACATCTTACAAACGATATAAAGTGTTACACGCATCGTACAAACTATATAAAGTGTTAAACACATCTTACAAACGATATAAAGGGTTACACACATCTTACAAAGTATATACAGTGTTACACACATCTTACAAACGATATAAAGGGTTACACAAATCTGTATAAAGTGTTACACACATCGTACAAACTATATAAAGTGTTACACACATCTTACAAACTATATAAAGTGTTACACACATCTTACAAACGATATAAAGTGTTACACGCATCGTACAAACTATATAAAGTGTTAAACACATCTTACAAACGATATAAAGTGTTCCACAGAGCGAGCGAAAGTTGTAGGACACCGGACTATGGGTGCACTCTGAATTTACGACTCTCTTGAAGATACTGTCGAGGTCTAAGGTGACGTAACAAGTTTATTCTAACACCTGTACAGTATATTGAAGTACAGCACATACACGGAGAAATTGGTATGTCAACACATCTAGGTGGGTCGTTATAAAAACTAACAATTACGTTACGTTTTGTGACAATTATCATTTAAAATTTTGTATTTATTACTACTGAGTAGTAAAATATTACTCCTTAAAATAATTGTGCTCAGTGACGTAACTAGTGCTTGGCTTTGGGGGTGACGAATCTGTTTGAAGGACACACCACAGCAGGGGTATGGAATAAATATGAATGAATTTAAACTTAAATCGGTATAATCAAAAGTAAAATGTTTAAATACTGTATTAAAAATATATTAGATTGCTGTAATACGTATATTTTAAAACGTTAGTGTTTTTGGAAGGGGATACTACCCCCCTCATCTCCCCATAGTTAGTCACTGGGGTCATACCTGACCCTCTCACATACAAATTTAAATTTTGTTTAACATAAACGGAATTTTCAAGAATGTCATTTGAAATATTAATTACATGTTACATGTGGTTATTATAGATATTGTAAGTGTATTATTCCCTTTGCGTTACATTTTTAGCAAAATAAAGTATGTAAAACCGGGTTGATCTTCGATTTAACAAGTAAGTGTTTCTTCCTCATATTTTAATACTAATTCAGATCTGCTACTGTTTTTTAATTTTTTACACATCATCCGGCAATAACCTGATTTGAGTAATCTTAATAATATGAAAAACAATTTGGGACAGATATAGTACTCTTATTTGGCTCTTTTTATTCTATTCTTCAGAAATGAAAAAAATATAAAGAAACTGTGTGATATAAATAATGTACCTAGTGTTGACCTTGTGCACACTCTTAAGAACCTAGCTCAAAGTCGGCACAGCAAATTGATGTTGGATTTTTTTTAGGATAATTTTTGTTTCTGAAGAACAATTAAATTATCGAACCAGATAATTACAATTCTGGTTATTTACCAAACAAAGAAGTTTGTTTGTTTAATTTTTAAAGTTATCTCGTTACCTAGTTCAGTGGGAGCTAATTTTATTTCTGATTAAATAAGCACTTTTCCTCCTCACATGCTATGTGCATGGAGGATCCATACTAAGCAATTATTGTAAAATTTCAATATTGTGCTTTTGTGATAGTGAATAATTTTATTTTTTTTACGTAGCTAAACACAGTTTTAAAATATTTAAAAACCTGTATTTGTTTTTTTCCGGTATATGTGTTTGCATACAGTTTTTAAACGTGTTGCAGATATTTCGTATGGTGAACAAAATATTGCATATTTCGAGGCATTTATTAAACAGCTATATCGAATCATCAGTCTTAACTGTTATGCTATGCAATGCTTATATTCAAAATTATCCCTCCCCGACGATATATAATAGCGTTAGTTACGTCTATAACAACAGCTCATCTATTTATGATGTGTTGCAAACGGATCCTAATTTGACGCTCTGATATGTCGCTTATTTTGCGTTGGAGTTAAGATAATTGCGATGGCCAATAGACAAAAACATATATTAGTGCCGTATTTGATGAAACCGTTTCATATAACCGATAAGAGAGGAATATAGCAGAGATGAACTAGGAATCTAGAATATAGCATCTAGAATATGAGAGAGCAGAGGCTTCCTAGGAATAATATCGCATTAGAGGCGCGATTTATATCATAGTACAATCAGGAGAGTCGGCAGACAGTATTATCTATTTTGCTAAATGAAAGGAATTATCATATTTATAACTGACGAGTCACTGGAGATTCGTAAGATTTATTTATAGAGTTCTTGATGTCCGAGACAACCCTGAACTGTGAAAGATGAAGCAGTCATTGGACGTCAACAAACACAAGTCAATATTGACTGGACTCTGATATCGGCCGCTTCATCTCTATTAATCGTCCCTATTACTAGTACATTATTAATACCACTATCACGACTAACACTTAATCATCAATTATTATTGATAGCAGAACATTATTATTGACCTATATGTTCCGTTAGTTCTATAAGATTACACGATTTTTTTCTAAATTAAGGCAAGTTTTCAAAAGTTTGGTGAGGCAACTTATCGAAGAAATTTGCCGGCCTGAGTAAATTATTTATAGCCTTACCGTCTAATAAAATATGTTTCGTTTTTAGAACATTCTAAAATGCATTTAGTAATGTTGTAAAACTAATGAGCGTGGTTTGAGTGGGGGGGGGGGGGGAGGCAGTGACTAGCTGGCAATTTTGTGAAATCGCCTAATTTAAGTTGCTACCTTAATAAAATTTCAGAGCTAATTTTACTATTTCAACAATTTTATCACATGAATCGATAAAAATATTTACAGAAATATACACCTTAGTCGAGATAATACTACCTTATAAGATGGAAAAATATGTAACTATTTAGTAAACCAAACTACAATCACAAAGTTTTAAGTTATGATAAGACAAGGATTTGAGTATTTCCCACATTTTTGTAATTTATGAAATCATTCAGAAATACAATCGTTTGTGATACAAAAACATTGTGCAAAAAAGTTATCTCGTAACGTATTATAAATTTTACCTAGAAACTTCGCTACTGACATAACAGAACTCAGAAGGTTGGACATTTTCATATAAGTTTGGGAATTCAACTTTGTCCCTATGGTATTATATTTATACAAAAATAAATTAGTTAAATTATTTATACAGAGGATACTAATAAACTAGTTCTTCACGTATAGTTATAATTATACATAACATTATATCTGTGTCACTTTTTATCAGTACCATCGACCTTGTACTGTATCGACTCTCCCACTAATACTAATATTCTGTTTGATAAGATCCTCGCACAGGCCAGTGGCCCATGAGGACGGGCAAGAGCTAGAGAAGCAATATATCTAACCATTATAACTTGTGAAAAAGTGAACAAATTATTCCTGGTTTTCATTAAATATGATTGTAAGTACACTAAATGTTGTCAAAGTCGATACGTTCGTATGTTAAATGCATTGGATGTGTGGAATGTCGTTTCCCAAAACCACCTTTTTGACCCAATCGGTCCGGATATCTCAACTGAAAATTAAAATTCAACATTTTTAAACGCAACAATACTTTCTCATGAGCTTGCAGTGTACAATGGAATAAAATTAAAATAACAGTAAAAAAAAAAAAAAAACAAACAAACACAAGTTCTACCAATAAATGATAAATATACACTGCGTTTCAATATCTGTGATCTGATCTCTTCTGCAGGTTAATACAGATCCTGTCACGTAACTACAGTCTCGGTTAAAATAAAGAAATCACACCAGAGCGCTGTGACCCCGCATAAGCCAGGTGCCACAGCAAACAAGACTCGCCATTGTGTCAGTTTGCCGTTTGTTGTTGTTGTTTTATGGGTTTTGACCCATAAAAGTCGACGCGAGTTGCTGTGGTTTCCCGGGATAATTTATGACAATATTTCATAGCTAATTTCTCAGGCGAACAATAGTCCACGTTTAAGACGACATCAATCAAAATTGCAGCGAATCATTGTCATTTTAAATCACATCATTTTAATTTGTACTTACCAACTACCTGCTGAGTGAAATTGGAGAAGTATACAATCGCGTCTAACATATATGATTTATTCACTCGTGTTCCCTACTTGTCTTTATGTCACTGGCTGACAACTAAATAAAGAAATACTCGTACAAAACCCCGGACTTTCTTCTTCAACTACCACTTTGTTTTATTCTTTGCCTTCTGGCTTCCATTGACATCTCTGGTACTTGGTTCTATTTCAGAACTATTATTATCGTCTACACTGTTCAAAGATCCATAGAATTTACCAAGTGCACACCCGGTTCGTTAAATTAAGTGAAAAATCAATTTATTGTACTTTGATAACTGTGCTTAGACAACCAAGAAACACATTTAGAGAGAAAAAATTCTTTAAAAAGAAGGTAGAGATTTTTAATTTGAGGAAACCTAATGTCAGCAACGAGTTGATGATGATATTTTGAGCTGTAGTTACTTTAAAATTAGAACACCTTTATTAGTAAACGAAATAGGTTGCAGAAAACTGCATTAAAAATAGTTAAAAAATACATTTTTTATGTTGGAATGGTAGTTATTTGGAACTATAATAAAATATTCTTCGTTAAAAGTTTGTTATTGACGATAGCATGTTTGAAAAGAAAACAGGATTTCGGACATTAGCCATCATTATATGTTACAAAAAGTATAACTCTAATTTTCGAGGGTTGGAATCTACCGTCTTTTTAAGGTTTAAAAAACATGTACATAAAAAATAAAAAGTGCATTAATTGACTGCCACTCAAAGGTATAGTTAATTGATAAAATATAATAACATAATCTATGTAATATTTATTTATTATCTATACAATTAAGGCTATAATGATCAAGGAAATTTTATTTACCTGGAAAATTGAATATCCAAATATCCACACAAAACTTGGAAGAATTCCGTGACTCTTAATGGTATAAAACATTAAAATTAGCTAGCCTATGGTCAAATTCGTGTGTACAAAAAATTTACAATTGAAGATGACTTTTTTATATACAGAATTTCTAGAACACAAATACAGCTACAGTAAGTATGCTGTACAAAACTGTTGGAGGATGCCCAGTAATACTGCAATGGAGTTTAATCTTTCGTTAACACTTATTTGAACTGTACATGATGTTGAACCCAGCAACTTTATCGATTATTACATACATGCATAGGAATGGGTAATAACCGATAAAACTAACGAGCCATATAACAGGCCGTAGCATCACGATCATTCGCCCTGGTCATATTACCAACCGTTGACTTATTTGTCAGATTTCAAGGACGTAGCCAGCGAGGATATCTAAGGGGTCCGGACCCCCCAATTTCAATTTCACAATTACCTTTTTAGTAAACGTTTATTATTATTTAAATAATTCAATATTACTTACATGTACGGCTGAAAGTTCGTCCTCAACAAAGAAACAGACCAAGGACTTTTTAAGGTACAAAATAGGGCCTTACTCTCTCTCCACTACGGGAAAATATCATTTGTCTGGACCCCACCCCCCCAAATGTTTTCCTGGCTACGTTCTCGTCAGATTTATTTTTTTCAACTTCTCAGTTTTCTTTCAAAATTAAATTAATAGACTTTTTATACATATTATAGTACAATAAACGTTATTACTAATCACCATTAATAATTTTGTACGAATATGATATAGCTGTGTCAACCAAGATTGATTTATAAAATACAACACGAAGGACTTGAAAAACAACTGAGCATGCCCTCAGTACTGTATTATTATTTAAATAACCGCATTCAATTCAATATTTATCAACAAGTTATTTTTACCAGTCGTGTAATGTATATTTATAGATACTTAACAATTCATATCCTTATCTTCAGGGCATTTTCTGTATGTCTGGTTTCAAGGTGGCCGGCCACAATCACCACAATAAATGGCCGTATAAAAACCCCAACGGAAAATGATTTCATCGCCTCAACTGCCGCAGTGACAAACTTCACCAAGATCCACGGGTAAAATGGACAAGTGATGACATTTCTACATCATATCTTATTGCTTAATTGATTTTATTTTCCTTTATACCACTCTGAGCACAAATAACCCGAATATCATCTCAATTGTACGGTGAGAGTAGAAAAATTAACAAGAGAAATGAAATTACTTCAATTTTGAGTTTAGCTACAGTTCATCCTCCTTGTGTTACAGCGTCTGGTACCTGACGCTGTGTCAGACTTGACTCCTGGAATCTGCAGTCATGTTCGTCTGGCCAGACGAAGAAGCTCAAAACGAAACCTTAACATCGTTTCAGCATCAGAGACACCTATAATTTGGTGAAGTGGTAGTCTCATTGTCTCATCAGGTACACAATTGAGTGCACTACGATGTGATAGACACGATCTCTAACCACGGTGGAGCAACTGAGTTTTCTACACACAACGTAGCTATGGTAGGAAGGGATGATTCAATTGAATTATGAGTTTAGCTTTATTTCACCTTCCTTTTATTGCAGCGTCTGGTATCTGACGCTGTCTCAGAGTTCAGATACCAGACGCTGCAATACAAGGAAGGTGAACTGCTTGAACTGCTACGTTATGAATAGAAATAGTGGTATTTCATATATACCATCTTATGTATAGAGTCTGGTATGTTTAAATCCTGATACGAGGCAAGCCATTTCACTGCATTTTCCTTACGCGGGCCTTTCCAGCGAATGACGGTTTCACCCTAAAGAACACGACAGGCTTGTTTGTACTTAGGATCATTAATAAACGCGTTTAATTAAAATTAAAAGTTAATAAAGCTTGGAATTCCGAACCATTATTTTCAATATTTCCTCTTGGTATTACTCGAAGTCAGTGACAACCCATTGTATATGGAACTGCTTGTAGTGCCGATAGCCGAGTGGTTTAATTAATCGGACTTAGGATCTGAGTTAGAGATAGCGCAGGTTCGAATCCTGTATGTGACGGTAGCTCATTTTATCAGTACTATAGACCTTGTACTGTATCGACTCTCTCCCTTATTCTGTTTGATAAGATCCTCGCACAGGCCAGTGGCCCATGAGGATGGGCAGAATAAGACTTAAAGGGGGATCGTCCTAACCTTAAGATAATTAGTTAAGACCGACCTCGACAAATTAAGTATTATTGTTTTATGGTATTTGTTTCTGTATAAACCTCGACACATACCAGTAAGTAAATTGCTATCTTTATAAAATGCTAGTAGCTGTTAATATTAATTGTGACTCCATAATGCCATAAAATACATTTTATAGTGTCTACGAATTGCTTGTACAAGCATTTGTGAAAGTTTAATAGCAAACGTTCTTGCGTTCTACTACTTACGTAAATCCATAATAGAGTCACCTGGTTTCAAAATCAGATAGATTTTTTCGATTTTCGGGTTAAACATTTTCTGTTTTAGGTATGACAATCTACACGTTTTAAAACTATAACATTTAAAACGTGGTATATTTCATCTATTTAAATTGTATGAAAAGTAGAGGTTCGATGAAAACCCAGATAGGTATAGATCAGTTTCAAAACCAGATAGATCATGGTAGCAGGTATTTCTTGTAGTTCTAATTGTGCAGTAATACACATGCAACCGTAATTCCATTATCAGAAAATAGCTACACTTGGATAGAATCCGAAAAGAAGTACTTCCAAACACATTAAAGCACTTCTTCGAGGGATAAAATAGCCCTAACTCCGCCTTTATAAATATGGTTATTTTCCGTTTCTATTCTAGTGTAAACTCGCATTACTTCACAATTTGAATTAATGGTAAAATTTTGTTTGTATTCTTATTATAATAAATATTATGATTTACTTGAATTTTTTCCTTTATTTCCCGTTTTCAGTTCGTATTGATGTCAAACCAGCTTCATAGTAAATTATTTGCAAAACATAGCTTATGAAAAAAAAACTGTTCAAACGTATAAATACACAATATACTGCAATGTGAGATGAATTTGGCCTTGATGAAAAATTCTACACATCACAAAGCTTCGTTACAAAACTAGTAGATCGATCGAAAATAAAAAACGCATTTTCTTAAAAAATGTTACACAAAGAGTTGAATCTTAGCCGAATTATGTTATGTACCATATGATCTAGAACATAATTTTTTCCATCATACTGAGGACGGACTAAAAGGAGTTAAAAGAAAATGTTAAATTTAAGCATAGGTTGATATGTCCATCAAATCAAAGGCCTTTATTAGTCGCAAATTCGACCTCACACGGACAACCGAACCGGAAATGGCATCACTCCAAAGATGGCTTGGTTAGTTGGATCCCCATTTTACATATGGCAAGCCATAAACGAAGGGGTAATATGGAATGAACTGCTGTGAGACGTGATCGGAACAAAGGAAACAGTGACTAATCTCCAGGTGTTCGGCACAAACTGGGATTTGAGTGCTTATATTTACCAATTATTCTTATCTCGACTGGTACGATGTTTGCAAAGCAACCTCGCACAAACCATAACAAAGAATTTCTTATCGAACACATTCTCTTGATAATGCACAAGAAGCTGATAAGGCTCGACGCGTTCCAGATAATACCGAGTGTTTGTTATCAGAGCGAAATAATAGCAAGTTATTGCTAAGTACGTTGCTATTACCGTGTCATTTAGATTTCCTCTTACTCTGTTGTTACTAAAAACGGAGATAGCTGTATGAATAGTATCACAATCAAAACAGTACTTAGTTTATACAAAATGATTACTCTCGGATATAACAATAGATTATGTTTGCATATACAATTGTTTGCTTATTATATTCTTTCCAATTATGAGATATTTAATATAGTGGAACATTCAGTCAGAGCATCATGAAGTGATTACAGGGCTTTTTCAAATATGTGGTTAATAAACGTAATTTTTACGGATTTTAAATGAGCTATAGACCCTAAATTGGTAAGTTGAACAGCACTGGTCCAAAAACAATATTTACTTTTTTGAAAGCGTGTCATGTAACGTAAAAATCTTATGGAATATTCCACGATAATTTAAAAAGGCGAGGAGTATCTAAACAAAAAAAAAAAAAAAAAAAAAAAAAAAAAAAAAAAAAAACTAAGACTTGGTTTTTATTAATCTAAAAATAAATCTAAATAAGAATCTTACGGGAATCACAATCAAAAAAAGTTATTCCCAAAAAATTTGAAAAAAATGAAAAATGTTTTTTTTGTCGGGGTAGACATTTCGAAAAAATTTAAATTTGTTTCACAATACTACCTGGATGAGAATTTTTACAGAAATCCAGATCTACCTATATGCGGCCATATATTACAGACGTTGTATAAGGTAAAAAATCGTTTAATGCTTCATAAAATAGTGGGTAGGTGGTTCATTTTGTTAAATTAGTTTCCGTTTTTTGTACCTCGTTTTCTTAGTTTCGTTTGTCAGTTAATTTCCAAACAGATTATGTAATAGCTTCGTTTAGTTTATGCCGAGCGACAAGTGGGGTTTAACCACTTATTCCTGGTAAGCACAATAATTCACGTAACCTCCGCCTCTTAAACATTGGTCAAAGATGTGTCACGTTCCTCTCTAGTGTCACGTGATCGGTCACGTAATCACTTTTTGCTAGCGTTATGTAAGAGTTTTTGAATTCTCTCAAGAACCCGCACATGTGCGTTATCGCTATTCATTCATTCTATCTCTTCATTTTCAATCGCACCTCAAGTGGATGAAAATCCCATTATAACTAGACATAAATAAACTTTGTGTCATCATTGGAAAGGATATGTAAAATAGGTCAAACATTCGATTTGAAATAAGATTCCTCAAACGCCTTTGACCGAGTAGTCGACGATTTAACGATCAGGAGTTGACCTATTTTTATTCGAATAGTGATTGGATATTTGATTGTAAAATTATCTCCACACTATAAAAAAGTAAATAATTCGAATGACTAAGTAAACTGAAAAACGTACTTCAGTCAACAGTATTCTAAAATATTCACTGATTCTCGTCCTGAAAAATATAACCCACCTGAAGAAAATTGCAACAGTTTATATAATGGCTGACTAAGTGACACGTGAACAAATAGTTTTATTATACAGTTTGGGTATGTAAATTTAAAATGAAATATATTTTCCATTTTTCATTTGTCTTTCAAAAGTAACAAATGAAACCACGTTTTACTCATTGTGTAATTTCTTGCAAACTTATCAACACAGGGTCAACGTTGTCTTACGTCTTTTCAGACATTTTGAATTATTTTGTTACTCGTAACAGTATAACGAATTGTAAGATTCCTTTTTAATAATCTAGTAAAGTATTGCAAATGTTCTTAACATTTTATATTGCGGTCATCTAATAGTCGAGGCCAAATGCAAAGACATTGACTCTCAGAAGTGAAACATTACAATCGGTTCTTCCGATTATCAGTCCAACGCGCTATAAACAAAATTCTAACGCAGCAGGTAAGATTGGTCGGGCGGTCCGTCTGTTATCAGTCCAATGCGCTATAAACAAAATTCCAATGCAGCAGGTAAGATTGGTCGGGCGGTCCGTCTGTTATCAGTCCAATACGCTATAAACAAAATTCCAATGCAACAGGTAAGATTGGTCGGGCGGTCCGTCTGTTATCAGTCCAATGCGCTATAAACAAAAATTCTAACGCAGCAGGTAAGATTGGTCGGGCGGTCCGTCTGTTATCAGTCCAATGCGCTATAAACAAAATTCCATTGCAGCAGGTAAGATTGGTCGGGCGGTCCGTCTGTTATCAGTCCAATGCGCTATAAACAAAATTCCAATGCAGCAGGTAAGATTGGTCGGGCGGTCCGTCTGTTATCAGTCCAATGCGCTATAAACAAAATTCCAACGCAGCAGGTAAGATTGGTCGGGCGGTCCGTCTGTTATCAGTCCAATGCGCTATAAACAAAATTCCAATGCAGCAGGTAAGATTGGTCGGGCGGTCCGTCTGTTATCAGTCCAATGCGCTATAAACAAAATTCCAACGCAGCAGGTAAGATTGGTCGGGCGGTCCGTCTGTTATCAGTCCAATGCGCTATAAACAAAATTCCAACGCAGCAGGTAAGATTGGTCGGGCGGTCCGTCTGTTATATCAGTCCAAAGCGCTATAAACAAAATTCCAACGCAGCAGGTAAGATTGGTCGGGCGGTCCGTCTGTTATCAGTCCAAAGCGCTATAAACAAAATTCCAATGCAGCAGGTAAGATTGGTCGGGCGGTCCGTCTGTTATCAGTCCAATGCGCTATAAACAAAATTCCAATGCAGCAGGTAAGATTGGTCGGGCGGTCCGTCTGTTATCAGTCCAATGCGCTATAAACAAAATTCCAATGCAGCAGGTAAGATTGGTCGGGCGGTCCGTCTGTTATCAGTCCAATGCGCTATAAACAAAATTCTAACGCAGCAGGTAAGATTGGTCGGGCGGTCCGTCTGTTATCAGTCCAATGCGCTATAAACAAAATTCCAACGCAGCAGGTAAGATTGGTCGGGCGGTCCGTCTGTTATCAGTCCAATGCGCTATAAACAAAATTCCAATGCAGCAGGTAAGATTGGTCGGGCGGTCCGTCTGTTATCAGTCCAATGCGCTATAAACAAAATTCCAACGCAGCAGGTAAGATTGGTCGGGCGGTCCGTCTGTTATCAGTCCAAAGCGCTATAAACAAAATTCCAATGCAGCAGGTAAGATTGGTCGGGCGGTCCGTCTGTTATCAGTAAAACGCGCTATAAGCACAGGCAAATAGACCAAGTGAACCTGGTCGAGCGATCGATCATTAGTTATCAATCCAGCACGCTATATCTACAGTCCAACGCAACAGGTGAGACCGATCAGGCGACCATACATTTTCACTCCAAAACGCTATAAGCACTGGCTAACCCAGCAGGTAAGACATATCGGGTAGATCTTCGGTTATCTGTCCAATACGCTACTAGCAAAAGGCCAACGCAGCAGGTAGGACCGGTCGGGCGGTTTTTCGGTTATCAGTCCAACACGCTATAACCACTAGCCGACTGATCTGTGGAAACCGATCTAACGGTTCTTCGATTATCAGTCGAACACCGTTTAAGCAATGGCCAACCCAACTGATAAGGCTTTTTTGCGATATTTCGGTAATTAGTAGACACGATATACAGTAAGCACTACTTAGCTGCGTTTACACTGGCAAGTTAAGTTGCAAGAGAACTTGCACAAGTTCTGTCGCAAGTACTTGCTGTCGCTGACTGTTGCGACTCAACACTGTTCTCCAATTCTCGTGTCCGACTCTGGTCTAGAGCATTGGGATCTGTTTAGAAATTAACAGTTTTTAGTCCGACTCTGCTCCCAAGTTTTCACAAGCTCTTTTGTCCGTATAGACTAACATTTTTAACAGTCGGACACAAAACTGGCACAACTTCTTGCCAATATATGCGTAACTGTATAACAGCTGTTATGGATCTGGTGGCACTGCTGGTTAAGATACTTTTAATACTCATTATTAAAGCGTTATGTCACTTAGATCTGGGCAGCCCCAAGGAGTGGCATATCATTAAACGCAATATCGGGATACAAGGGAAGTAGATAGATAGGTCTTATCTACTATGAAGGATGACAGAGTGGGTTGGGCTCCGTCAGTGTTAGATGCTGTTAGCCTAAACCTGAAGAAGTACCTTCCCCTGACCGCTTTGACTGGTGGTGGCTGAAAACAGAGCTGGTCCCCCCCTTCCAAAGTGACATGACTGAGACATAGTGTCCACCATCCCTCCTCATGGCATCCCGACAGGAGGCTGCCCCCACCACCAGCCTTACCCATCCTGAAAATCCTATCCCTCCGAAAGCAAGCGCAAAGGTTCTTTTAGGTACAAAAGGGCTTCTTGGGAGGGGGAGTCGTCAGCTTACGTGAATAAGTTGTGATGAAGTTTGTGAAACTTCCAATCCGTGGAACTGAGTGCCTCTTTTACACTATTGGTTGGTTTTTACATACGAATCTCCTTCATGCCTTGTCTTATATTCGTGTTAATCTACGGTGTAGCTGTAGATTTTCCGGATCAAGTGTATCCATACAATATAAAAGTGGAACACTGCAAATTCAAACTTTTAAATAACGCTCCACTGGATGTTTTTAGTTTTGATAAAATTATGATTGAAAAAGTCTGTTTACTGTAACTTTGTGTTTTTACCGTCGCTGGTAGATTTTTAACTTCGTAGTACATTACGGAATAGGCATATGCTTAATAATCGATTACTCTAGTTCTATGGTAACATTTAAAACAAGACGTTTTTGTACTTCTCAAATATAACATCAAATTTAAATTTCGGTAAATTCCAAGAAGCGCAAAAATTATGGACGATGTCTAATAATACAGCTTTTCTTTTAAGAAAAATGTGCACTTTTTCCATAAAGGTTTTTATTTGTATTCTTCGCGTTTTCTGGTTCCGAATACATATAGTTATGAAGATATTTTTTCATTATTGAATTAGTAAAATAATTAATTTGAATTAATTAAGACGATGTCTCAGCCACTCGCGTGCTGTGAACAACAATTTTACTGAATATCCATTTTTTTGATATGGATTGGCAGCACTGGTTTTCTCTCACTCTGTTGTAACCCCCAGCTGTTGAATTTGTTTACAAAAACAGTATTACAGGATATCATTTCAGTTGACTCTAATGCAAGCGTTAAGTACTGTATCTGAAAAAGGTCCAAGAACTGATATTGTGATCCTTACAATCTATAATTTGGTGTTACTGATCCTATATTATCCGTCGATGAGATAAATTGATTTCCTGGAACCCAGGATTTTGATCAAGGTCATAGTTGAAGGACCAGACAGCATCGATATGCTGCCAAAGGGTGCCGGGAACAAAGAAGAAGAGAAGGAGGAAGAAGAAAATAAAGAAGTTGAGGACAATAATGAATTAAAAAGGTGCACTTCAAACTTTTACGTCTTACAGTAACGCTTCTTAAATATGTTGTTACATTTCGTTTTATCTGAAATCGTGGACTTTTCTGAAAAAAAAAAGAAAAAAAACCGGTATGAATAGTTTATTGAAATATTTTATACTTCAGTATAACAACTGTACACAAACGGTTTGCCTTTTAGTTTTATTTTTATTTTCTAAATAACGAAATAATAAAAACTGTAATATGAAGAGGCTCGTTATTTGTTTGTAATTCTTAATACAAAAATATTACCATTTCATTTATATTTTATATGTATACACTATTCATAAAAAATATTCTGAGGCAGTGTTAAGTTTATTGTCCGACGGTTTAGTGGCATATAAGAAACATTACAAGAACGAGGTTTCTCGTTTAAACATGAAGAACGATACGCCCGTTAATTTTCACATTCAAAGTATTTTGACCGATCTTAATTAATGAGGGTCCGTACCACAGCCACAGGTACGACATTTAAATAGATCACAATGGAAGGATAATTTTGTTTCCGACTTTCTCGAGTCAATCCTTACATTGGCTAACAAGGTTAGGCTGCCTAGGCTTTCTTCTCGGACAAAGCCGTTGGCGTGTTAATTGGGGAACAAAATTCTAACTTTTTTCCCAGAAAAACAGGAGTCCCGAGTCGTTGTTACAAATCCGTTATTGTTACAGCAATTCGGGGAACCCGGACAATGGTCTGATTTTCCACCTTTCAGATCTCCTGACTTTCTTTATGAATCAGGAATAGGGCAATCTTAAACGCATTTAGTTGTTTATTTTATCACCCGTGGCTTTATTTTCACAGCAAAAATTAAACTAAATGAATTAAACAGCATACTCGAATTTTTTCTTCACGTCCAAATTTTCAAAGTAATTCAGATATGCCGACAGAAAAAAATTTGGAATTATTTGTTAATAATAATTACAAAATATAATAATCACAGTTACAAATTTGTGTTATTCAAGGAACCAGTGTGTGAGCCTAAAATTAGTGCATTTACAACAAAATAACGTAACACGTAACGTAGTGTATTTAATATGATACATAATAAATTATTACGCATATTATTCTTACCAAATTCGACAGTATTAGTTAAAATTACGATTTATATTTAAACTATTAATAATTATTGGATAAGTCGGAGAATACATAAATGTTAATTAATATGGACAACATATTTGAATTTTTCGTAATCAATTTTCTCCAATTCCAAATTTTGAAAATTATTGAGATACGCCGATAGAAAACCATTGAAAATTATTTGTTAATGATAACAATCTATAGTAATCACCGTTACGATTAGTGTTATTCAAGGAATCAGTGTGTGAGCCTAAAAGTAGTGTATGTACTATAAATTTATGCAACACGTAATGTACTGTATTGAATAGGCTACATATTAAACGATTACGCATATTCACGTTAGGCAATATCAGTTTAAAAGTACGATTTATATTCCAACCATTAATTAATATTAAATAAATAGGAGAATACATAAGTGTTAATTAATATTGTGATTTTGAAATGTTGAATCAGGGATATTATATTTGTATACTTATATTTATGTATAACTAGTTTTGCATAATTTGTAAAATAAATCCTAATACTGAGGTTACAAATTAAAGATGACAACTAAAATTCAGGAATTGACGCGAGCGCTGCGGTTTGTTAGATACAAAATTGCAACTCGTCACAACTGATAAGGTGGTTAACGATGACGCCACTCAACTCGTCACCTAAAAATAGCCGACCAACACTAGTAGTGTGGACTGATAAGATAAGGGGTGTGGAGGGGGTGCTAGCCCCGGCAGAGGAGGTAGCGGGAGGGGGGGCCGGTGGCGGTGGGGGCAGGGGCTCACAAGCTCCCAGTCCGTCACTTTACCCTGTGCGCGCCACAACAGTAGTTTCGAGCCCAGAGGTCATCCTCTGGTACCATGGTATGATGAGATGTCGCGTCCTCTCTTCGTGCTGGTGATTCTGATGATGGTAGTCGGGGGTGCTGAGGTCGGGGCTTGTGGTCCCGGCAGGGGTAACAGTCGCCGCAGACCCCCCAAGAAACTGACCCCTCTCGTGTTCAAACAACATGTGCCCAACGTCTCCGAGAACACTCTAGGTGCCAGTGGTCTCACCGAGGGACGTATCACCCGCAATGACTCCAGGTTCAAGGACTTAGTACCCAATTACAACGGCGACATTGTGTTCAAAGACGAAGAAGGAACAGGAGCCGACCGCCTCATGACTCAGGTATGTCGCGCTTTCAATGATAGTTATTCTAAGCGCTGTCATCCTAATTGTAAATCCTGTCAAAGTAGGGATGGACTAAATGTTTACAAAACAATCTACATTTATTTGTCTATGATCGCTGAAACGAGCTTGTAGTTGTAGTTTTGTATATCTGCGTTAAATTTAAAAGTAATGCAAATGCAATGTTAAAATGTCAAAACAATGTCTTGCAAATATTTACACTACTCTTTCCGCTGTCGCTAAATAAATATCTTACGGTATTAAAAGCATATCAGGGTTTTGTCTACTCATTAAAGAAATAGAAAATGTTGACATGGCCTACATTATACGCGTTTCTTAAGAGTATGACATTCAAATGAAAACTAACCGGAACATAGACGTATTCTCAAAGTGTATTTTCTAAATATGACAGTTTCAATTGAACCACCTAAATTTGTCTTTATAGTAGAAATAGTTGGACAATTTGTAAGTTTGTAATTACAGTGTTCTATTTTTCAACAAATATGTTCTATTCACATTTCTATAATTTTGTCAAACGCACTTTTATACCGTTTTTACTGATCCGATAAGTTTTTATTTCCAAATATGCTTTTCTTTAATTTTAAATAACGTTCAAAGCACAAGTTCGCATTCAAATAATTGTTTTAACCTAACGCGAAAACTAAAAGAACGTTCTGGACTCATAGCTGCCGACTAATACCAATGAATTGATCGGGAATTTAGTTTTTGATGTTATTATTTATTTGATATTATTATTTTATTGATATGCCATAATTTACAACGTGGGGATAAGGAAATATGTTAGATAGAAGAATAAATCCATGATTTATCACAATGACATAATGTAACTGCGTCGTAATACTAAGGAAGGTTCGATAACTTAGGCGATAAAAAAGGGTTTCAAACTTTAATTTCGATGATATTCAAGGTCTTATAAAATGTGATTGACGCTATTTAGATCGAAGACAACTTGGGTAATAATATAAGTAAGATCCCTTTGGTTCATAACAGTGTATTTTGGGGGCAAAAACAAGCCCATTCTTTTTTTATCAAAGTTGTGAGTTTTAACAAAACTCTTAAGAATGGGCTGGCTGTGCTTAGTGTCAGTGTTAGATTGATTTTCTGCATGTTCAACAAATAACGCGTAGATTGCTATATGTTAATGTTAAGCGCTTTGCTTCAACCGTTTGTAACAAGATCACTGTGGTGGCACTCTGACGAAATGACTTTACTTCTATGACGTCAGAGGCTACAATTACAGTTCGGGGTAATTTTAACTGTTTTGGAATCCCAGCGTTGTTCGAGCCTGGATTTTTGGGTTGCAAGTGTCAGGTAATCCGGTGTAGATTGTAGGCCACAAGTCCGTGGCTATGCGGAAGCACAGTCATTAGCAATAGCGTCATTCAAGGGGAAGCAATGAAAGTGTCGATGCCGTGTGGATAAGAGAATACTATTGTATCAATAATGGGCTGATAACAGCAACATTTCAGATAGTGGCATGTTGAGTAGGCAATATATTAGACGCTTCACGTGTTGTGTTGCATACACACGCTACTCTTATCACCTACTTAAAGAAATCTGGAGGCAATTGTCAATCTCAGTAGGTTATAATTACAAGTAAACATGGGATAGGCACAGTAAGCGAGGTACACGTTAGAGCAGTAGTGATACATAAATATTCTATTGTATAGCTGTAATTGTAGATTTTTATTGGCAAAATAGGACTGTATCGCTCTCGTACTAAATGATGGAACGAGAAGCGGCAAATGTCATAAATAAATGTAAACGTCTGGGTAAACTAGGGGATACTAAGATTCAAATGAACAAGTCTTAACATAATTAGTTATCGTATTCTATATTATATCATTGATAACAATATGACCGAACCACTATCAACAATCTCCTTTCAGTTTATATTTTGATTCCCGACAGTACGCTCATATTGGTTTAAGTAGTGAGACGGAATTTTGTTGGAAAAATATTTTTATTTTGCATCCATAGCATTTGAGATCACCTAACTTAAGACATAAAAGTCATTCAGAGAGTGATTTAACTTGTAACTTTTGGAAATACCACTTTTTTACTCAAATAGAAATTAAGAATGTACAGTAAAATGGTTTTTCAATAATTTTGGTGGAAATTATTTTTGTATAAATAACAAATACGTCTTTTCCTCCAGTCATATTTTATGAGTTTTATGTGAAAGATTAATATCCTCATCTTTAGCAATTTTAGGACATGTTTTTAAATGGTAATAATACTGCCCTAAATTCCGATTCAAATGTTATATTATATCTCGTATAGTTGTAAAAACTGTTTTTAAATTTTTCCTACCAGGAATGGTATCTTTAAGAGCTCTGATCTAAATTTTCTTAAAAATAAAGCAATCTATTGAAAACCAATTTCACCATCTTAAATATTCCGAATTAATTTGCATCTTAAGATTGTAGTTCCACGTGATTGTTATGAAAACGATAATCTTACAACGTGTTTATTTTTAATTTGCTACATTATAGTAGTAAAAATACCGTTTTCAAAATTAAGTTATGATCAACATAACCTAATGTGTAATTAATTCCTGGTATTTTTTTCGCAAATTTCAACATTTTATCTAAAACGCGGGATTGTAATACAGGTGCCCGTTAAATACGATATTTATTTGCTACATATATTTATATACAACACTGATGTCAACGTTTACTGATGAATTAATTCTGATATAACATAGAAACGTTTCTAAGCTCATTTGTTTTAATAACTATTCACACAGTAATCTAATGTTAGTTGATTCTAAATGCTAGGATGCAAATAAATGTATTCCAAGGTAGACATTTTACAATTAACATTAAGTGGTCGATGTGTATCCGTACAAAGTTCGCAGTTGAAAGTAATGTTAACATAATAACTGAAGTTTATGTGATAATAGTTTAAACAATAAACAACAAGAACAGTCTAGGCAGAATAAGAGAACACATTATGACATCCTTCTATAACAGTTATAACTTCTTGATTGTGGTTTTTAACACATTTCTGAACAATATATAATATGTTACAACGGTATAAAGCTTGGTACCCCTTTAATGCAGTTTTTTTGCGTACACTTGCCGGTAATTGGTTACCTCGGTGTAAGAGTAAACCGGTTGAATCTAGTAAGATCTGGATACATCTTCTAATTCAGTTTCCAAAACTATAAAAATCCACAGTTTATTCGCGTGCAGAGAATTCACGATCGCACTACTGTAATTTAGCTCAGATAAAAACTTAAAACACCTGTTGTCAAATTGGGAGGCGTAAGTGTGAGATATTTCACATTGTGGAAAAGGTACCTGTCTCTTCTCAGTATGTTGCAAACTTGCGAATGCCTTTCCTGGAATCTTAAAATAGACCTATGTTCCCAACAACATTCACGCTATCGTAGTAGTAACTGTTGACGGAAGAAACGGTGAGAAAACATTTATAATAACTGATTCAGTAATAGAATAGAGTCATAAGGAAGAATGAACCATTAACACTAAATAAGAACTTAACGGAAGAGTACATAAACTCAGCGTCAGTAATTTTTCCGATGACGCAGCACAAACGCTCAGTCACAAATGCTCAGTCGTTTCCTCGAGTCGGTTCTTGGTAATCGCAAGAGATAAACAATGATGGTACGACATAAGTTAT
Source organism: Homalodisca vitripennis (assembly GCF_021130785.1). Lineage (NCBI taxonomy): Eukaryota > Metazoa > Arthropoda > Insecta > Hemiptera > Cicadellidae > Homalodisca > Homalodisca vitripennis. The sequence goes on from NC_060215.1 coordinate 144,579,893, forward strand.
GACGTTGTAATCGATTTTAGGTTCGTAAAAGTGTTTGTGTGTAAATCCATGTCTCCTACAGATAACTTTCCTGAATAAAAAAAGTTGTTGTTGATAGCGTTGTAAAGTAGGGTATTTTGGATATCAGGCCAAAATAAAAATGTTCATCCCATTGTGAATATGAAGTTTTTACCGCATGTACACAATATATAGCTACAAGGTGTGCATATTATTATCCATACAACAATTTCTTTAAGAAAAACAATGTAATTTTTAATGTATTTAATTAAAAAGTATAATTTTATCAAGTAATACATTTATTAAAAAAACATGTCACTTCCTTAAGGTACAACATGTACGTACTGTATAAATTTTAAATTTTTATTTTCAGCAGTTTTTACTAGAGCCTGATAACAGTCCTAAATTTTTAAATTCCTGTAATTCTACGTGGGCTGATCCCAAACGAGAAGGCACATTAAAAATTCTGCGGCGGTTTTGAAGAGGACGCAAAAGGGCTTCCTTTATTCAGATCAGTTCATTGTAGAATTCTTTTTTTTTCATTGGGTGCGTCGTGTAGAAATAAAAAATAAGATTTTGCCTAAAAAGGATTAATCCCAGTGTCCTTACGGCGTGTTAAGTTGAATTCCCTAAAGTAGAAGTACAATACTGATTAAGTCCCCGTTATAATTCAAAGAGACCATGAAGCGTAACGCATTCTAGTCGCCCAAGAGGAGGCCTACTTACGGTGACTTTAATAAGTACAAATACTGTATTAGTTTTTTTTACTTGGAAGGAATCTCCATTCACGAAGGAAATTTATAAAGATGGGATTATAATAAAATAATCTCCACCGGAATAAATTTGCAATTAATGTAATCGAAAAAAATACTAGCAACCCACAGATTCAATTTACAACTATTACTATTATAGTTTTATTACATTCTGGTTCATTCATATAGCGTTTTAGATATTAAAATTTAACCTCAAATTTTCTATTGAGACGCAGAAATGAGCTAAAGTTGGATAGAATTTGATTGCATGGGTCTGGATGGATATTTAGGTGTGACTTCTGTGTACAGTATTTTATACCCTTAACGAAGTGTCTGACGCGATAACAAAACATTATTATTATATAGGCACATTATTGTTTATTTGAATATTTATACATTTTATTATGTATTATCGACGATAAAAGAACTAGTTATGGGACATCTATATGTACTGATGGATTCCGCTTTACGTATATGTGTTAAATGAAATGCAAAATCAGATTCTGAGAAATCTGAAGTCAGTGGACTTACATGCTCTGGTCTGCCCCCGTCTGTATTCTTCCCAGTGTGTGCGTGTGTGTCTGTGTGTGCTAGCGCGTGCGTGTGTCGGGATGATATCAAAGCGCGCGACACATCTAATCAGTGATAGCATCACATTGTGCCCGTATTTAAATAACCTATGAATAAAACATGTCCTTGTGCTGTTTACGGGGCCAATTTGTGCTCCCAGAGGCAGACCCAGCCTCCCAGTCGCTCGCGGGCCTCGCGCTTTCTAAATTCATAAATAAATTCTTTCTATCCGAAAATAATTTTGGTGCCACATTTCGATTACATTCGAACTTTTTGATCTTGGCGCTCTCAAGTGGAACTGAGTGGCGCTCTCGAGGTTGTGAACTACTGTCGCGGGTTGTGAAGGTAGGTAGACGTTATACCAAATATATCACCACAACCACTGAAATTGAAAATCAGACCACCCCTTACACCAAAATGTCAAATACCAATACCGACCATGTAAGGATTCAAGTATCGACTTCAAGTGCGCGTTGATTTAGAACGTTTAATCTTTTATTGACTTCAGTTCAATAGAACTCAGATTAGCCTACACTCCTTGAGAAACACGCGTGTTTACGTTTGATATTTATAAGTCACCAGAATTGTTAGGAAAGTTTTTGAATGGTGAGATTTATCTCCTTGTGCCTACTACAGTTGTACGAAGATATCTCCTAAAATAAGGTAAAATTCGCCGACGTTATCTCCCATTCTTTGTGTTAATTAGTATGAAAGGTTATAAATGATAATAGGATTTCAGAAATTTGCTATCGTTACGTGTTACAAAATGTATAACTCAACGTTTCGAGAATTGAAATTTATCATCTTCATCAGGGGCGAATACAATTAGTACATGAATATCTTTCTTTTTTCATGTACTAATTATATTCGGATACATAGGATTTCGGACATTTTCTATCGTTATATCTTGCAAAATGTATAAAACAACGTTTCGGGGATTGAAATTTATCATCTTCGTCAGGAGCGAATACAATTATTACATAAAAATGTTTCTTTTCCCGTGTACTAATTATATTCGCAACTGACAAAGAGGATAGATGGCAATGCTCGAAACGTTGTGTCATACATCTTGTAACTTATAACATATTGATAGCAAATGTTCGGAATCCTATTATCCTTATATCCCATACTATACAGGACCCCGGTCAGCAGTGGTACAGTTACAGTGTACGTCTTGTCTGCTAGAACCGCTGAAGATCGGTAGTGGTGTAGTGAAAGTGAAGTGTTGCATCATTTTGCTAACCGACTCCGAGGAAGCCCCCAGTTGGCTGTAAGTCGCTCGACGATGATAACTGTGATAGCGCTCTGCCACGGCCTTTGGCCTGTTTGTTGTACAACAATAATATTGTCCGAGTCCCACCATTTGTTTACTATGGCTCATGCCTTCTAGTTAACATTTTTACGGGTTCTGTGGTGTAGCCTCGACCGTGTTTGCTCTAGTACGGTATTCTTTCACACCTGAACGTAGGCACTCCTTTCTCAGTGCAGTCTGACGATAAGTGTCTGTTTTACACTAAATAGATCAATTGTGAAAACAATTAGTGATAATGAAAATTGTAGCCATACCTTCTTAGTAATTAATAGTATTTATGCACGAGTAAAATTTACACATTAGAGTAGTTATCGCAGATTTCCTTATAATATCAATTAGATAGTTAAGTTTTACTTTGAATGGTTTTATGTGTGGAGAATCCAACCAAACCACATTTTGTAATTTAGTAAATTTAATGCATTATATTGTTCGGGATTATCTGGTTCTGTATATTACAAACTGTACTTAACAAAAGTTGCACCAAAAGGTAATTGCAAATTTGCCTTTTTATCACTAAACCGATTTAAAATTATAATATATTATCCAAAATCTCTTTACATGGACAATTTTAAAAGAAACAAAAATGAAAGGTTCTTTTCATTCGTTCTGTCAGTCAAATATATTACAGGGGATCTTCTTTTAGTGTATGAAGTTATGCTTCTTTCCTGCATGAGCAGTGGTACACAAATCAATAATTTTGTATATTACTAGTAGTCATAATGTATTGTATTTTTAACAAGCTACCTACGGACATAAACAGTTGTTCGATTTTGAAACCTACTTTAAGTTAACATAGTTTCAAGTTATCTCAGTGCTGGTTGCTTATTTTAACACGTGAAATACTACGTAGAAATTGTAATTTTTACTAATTATTACTGGTCATTAACATAACACATAATATTAAACCTGCAGTGTATTATAATAGTTTATCACTATGAATTCAAAGTTTGAATTGTTTTTTTAGACAATTTTCCAATTGGTATTTGTTTTCAATTACTCTATTAGAGGACAGATGGTGTGAATGTTCCTCAGAGCGGAGGGCACGGAATATGGAGCAGCTCTTATCAGCAATAATTAAACAGCTGGAATCAACAGTTTGTTGATGTTTAGTCTTCTATAGCGCCACAGTTTTGTATACAAGGCACAGCGGCTGTTTAATTCGTTTTCACATGCGTTTTTCTTGTGAAATAATATCATATTTCATTATTTCTTATCGCAAACATAAATGAAAGAAAGAATACGCGGCCGTCACTTCATCTGAAGTGAATTTCCTTTAGCAATGCTGGAATGCCTGAAAGAAAAAATTGGGCTAGTCATAAATTCTTGCAGAATTGGTAGTATATAATTGAAAACAGAGGTCCCTCTACAGCTGCGATTTAGACATTACCAGAGGCTTTCGCTGTGTTCACTCCTGAATAGCCGGCTGTGATTTTATTAATAGAGCCGTAGTCTTGAGGGGTTCTTGAAGGGGGCACATCTATAGAGGGGTTTCCATTTGTTCTCCACCTGGTCCTCTTCTCGTTAGATTACACATATACACAAGCATTCTGTATGTAAATGTTTCTATTCTGATAGTTCTTGTTCTATCGTTTTGACTCAACAAAACAAAGGTTATTGACAAAATATTGCTGTTTTACAATGTTAATGTAAATAACGTTTCTGAATAAAAACCATCACTGACTTATACTGCGATCACACACAAGGTTAGAATTATAAACTGTAATAGTTGAACCTTGTTTAGTGACGTTGGAGTCCAATGTGTCCCTGATATTTAATTTCTGCCTTGGGCACCGGGCATAGAATTGTGCCTGGAACCCGCTCAACAAACAGTTTAAGAGGAAGTGTAGATCTGATAAAGAATGCTAATGCCCTGGCAGATTTTGAGTTAATGTTGTCACGTGGTTATAAAACATGTACCCACTAGGTAAACCGTACCTTAGGGAACTTACTTTACAAGTATGTTTGTTACAGAACACCCCGTACAGTAATCGTACTATGGTGTTAGTATGCTTGTAAAATAATTAACTTCTGGACTTTTGTGCGGTGGATGTCATGGTTTTTGTATCCACCACTCACCGTGAAGTACATCTGGATTTGGAGTTTCGCGGTAACCAGATCAGAAGAATCACGTTGATGAGGGAGGGGGGTTGCCGGCCCTGGGCCCCCTATTCGCTAGTTACGGCCCTGCTGCCTAGGCAGCCATAAATGTGTACGCAGTCGCAGTTTCATTAGGAGGAACAAGGCATGGTTATAAACTTGGGCTCTCCTCAGGCATCGGACAAACGAAGCCAACAAAAGGAGGCCTAAGGTGCGATCCCCGTGGAGGCTCCGGTCATTGTCTCAACGATAATATCCAATAATATACCCCCGAGCCCGGCCGGCGAGCTCAGCGCTCGGTGACTCATTGCAATGTGGATCCAACCGTGGGCTGTATAAGGTTCAAAAATACCTTATCGAAAAGTAACGGTCCTCTGACACAACTCTGATAAGGATCCTGGACCGGCCGATAGAGGGAGTGAGCAACCGCTCTGTCAGTTTGAACTCACATGATAGAGTCACTCCAGGCGTAGCGTATTTGTGTTCGGACATATGGAGCGAGATCGGTGGCAGTAGGCATAAATGCACGTGGTCAAAGTTTGGACCTTGTCGTCTATGAAGCATTAGCGAAAAACGGTTAAAATATTTTTGTTCATTTATTAGTACTTATTGAACTATACAGTTGAATGTCTCAACACTCTGTACAATAATATTTAATAGAGGTATTATTGACTCAAGCTTTATGCTATCGAAAATTTCAGAGGATCACATCTCAACAAACTCAACTTGTCGGCACTAAGTGATGTGATGTGCAATCACACAGACCTGTCATTTTGATGCAACGCATTGGAAACATCGGTTTTATATTAATAATGTGATTAGTCAGCCGATTTACTAGAAGTCGAAATTGCTAGATTCTCCGAAAAAGCCATCACATAGATCTGTCATTTTGATGCAACGCATTGGAAACTCGAGTGATAACTGAATAATGTAATCAGTCAGCCAATCTGGTGTCACATCAGAATTATGAGTCGTGATTGTGATGAAAGATCTAGAGGCCTAGTTCCACCATCATCGCTATCTGCTTATTTAGTAGTGTTGTGTGTGCCAATTATTGATGAGTCTTTACCAATGATGTTCCCAGTGACTAAAATGTCCCTAAATCCTAAAATCGCTTACTTTAACCAGTTCCGTGGAAAATTGTAAGACCTAGTATAGTTCTGTAACCGCCGGTCCACTCGGAGTCCGAACCGCGGTATGATTCAGTCGCTTTTCCCGTGTTGCGCGTTAATTGATCAATTGGGCCCGATGATTAACACTTGGTAATGAGTTTGTACATTTGTTCTGCCGCCTTCCCTGCTCTGAGCAACGTGTCGTCGAAACTCAGCTTCGAACGTTGTCCGTATCAATTAGCAGAACTACTCAAAACCAACAGAACGATGTCGATGGGAAACCTGTTTACCTACTAAACTTTCATTTCGAAAATATATGTCTCTGCAAAGGGTGGAGAACAGCAAAACCTAAGAGCACTATCATTGAGTAGAATAAATATTAGCTATGCAATTACTTAGTAATTTTACGAATCTGGAGACCGTCTGAAGAGATCCAAAAGAAGTCGACGATGAAGGCCTTCAAAACGAGCCCTTTGCATCGTTTCGACATCAGAGACCCCTAAGCTGCAAAAGAGCTCAGTCTGCTTCACCCAGCAGTCATCTAGTGTCATCTAGATGAAGAGGTGTTCTCATAGTCTCATCAGGTACATAGTTTTATTGCGTGCTTGTGCGGTACTTCTTCAAGATCAAACAATCAAGGGGGGCACAACTTTTTTCACACTCCTTCCCGCAGGAATAAATAAATCAGACTTCAAATTGTATCAGATACTCATGTTATCGCCAAAGACACGGGTTTCAACATTATTATAAAGCAGCTTTTTAGAATATGTGCTTATCTGAATGGAAGCGATGCATTTACACTGCTTAAGTTAGTTTATTATTTGGAAGTTTACTAAAACGATTGAAAACGTTTCAACACTGTTTGTAAATTCAGGGTATAAATCTGTTATAAGAAGGATCGTCATGCTATACAATAATTAAAACATATTCGCAGGCTAAATCTTCTGTACATTGAATGTAAATGAGTTTGGAACTGCCCTTTTTGTACTTAACAAAAAATAACGAATCTTTGACGAGACTGATATATTTTAATAATAATAATTTCGCGGAAGGTGATTTGGTTGAAAAGCGAGTGTATACTACTAATACCACTCAAATAGTAAATTTGTAGAGGGAGACCTAGAGGAGCATTTAAAGTAGAACCTGAGATGGCTCAAAACAAAATTCTGAAAATGTAGTTTTCAATTTGATTCAATCCATTATGCTCGTATATGTAATTTGAAATTTTGAAACGCGGGAGGAAGCCATGTTAACTTATTATATGTCCTAAATACATATTGTTATATTACAAGAACAAAACTTCAGCTTTTGTCATAGAAAAAATTGTACGAAAACGTATAAATATTATTTCAGACTTTCTTTGCACTTTCTTTTAGTATAATATTTTATTTGTAGTTTAAAATATTAAAAGGCCTCAAATCATAGTTGTATCCACATATTGTAGGTTAATCACTAAAACACGCCAATACAATGCTGGACAACTTATTCAATTCAAACACAAATACATACACTTGCATTTTACGGGAAATGTGGTTATGGTTTCTAATATAAACTAGCTCTTTTTTATGACGGTCACTTGGTTATGGACAAATAACTGGTAAAATAATATTTTATAACACCCAAAGCCTCGAAAGTTTCCCACATCATATGCAGTCATTGCCACCAAGTCCAGTGCACGAGCTATTCATGAGCAGTATCTCACATCACATGGTGATTTAGATAAGTAAACGGCTAGTTGGACTGAAGCGGGGCGTCACTAACACCGATTACAACACTAGCACAGTGTTCGTAGTACACTGTCGAGTCCACGAGGTGTTCATGAGCAGTATCTCACATCACATGGTGATTTAGATAAGTAAACGGCTAGTTGGACTGAAGCGGGGCGTCACTAACACCGATTACAACACTAGCACAGTGTTCGTAGTACACTGTCGAGTCCACGAGGTGTTCATGAGCAGTATCTCACATCACATGGTGATTTAGATAAGTAAACGGCTAGTTGGACTGAAGCGGGGCGTCACTAACACCGATTACAACACTAGCACAGTGTTCGTAGTACACTGTCGAGTCCACGAGGTGTTCATGAGCAGTATCTCACATCACATGGTGATTTAGATAAGTAAACGGCTAGTTGGACTGAAGCGGGGCGTCACTAACACCGATTACAACACTAGCACAGTGTTCGTAGTACACTGTCGAGTCCACGAGGTGTTCATGAGCAGTATCTCACATCACATGGTGATTTAGATAAGTAAACGGCTAGTTGGACTGAAGCGGGGCGTCACTACCACCGATTACAACACTGCTACGGTCCATCGGTTGACCCTTCTGGTGACGACAGTCTACGCTTTCTACACTATCATATAAATGATCATTTTTTTAACATAAGCAGTTATATGACTCAAGCTATGACATGCTTCAACTTAGATATTTGTTCTTGACCCGTTATCGTACATCCCCACAAATAAATTCGATTATTCATATTTAAATACATCCTCACAATCAGGTACTAGTCTCATGTGTAAATTCATTATTACAGCAAAGTTTGATTTATAATCTTAAATCATTTTTCCTTTCTTGGTTCTATTGTACATCCTGAAATGCACTTCTGTACCTCAGACCAGACTATGAATATAAACTTTAGACTAAATTAGATTGTTCATCCACAAATGCATCTTAGTACCTCAAGATACAACAGGGGTTTATTAGTGTACACATAATCAATCTAGACAAAATCTTTCAGCCCATCCTCAGAAAGACAGACACTCAACTTAACTTGATTCACTGTCCATACACACTTGACTGTCCCGCTTTTCGCCGTCCTATCGATTTGTCGCAATCACAAGCCCTCTGAGTCACCGCTATGTTTGTAAACAGATGAAGATGGGCTCGAGGGCTCTAATTCGCGAAGTGGTTTGTGATCAACAAAACGATCACGATCATTATGATCAAAAATCACGACCATTGACCTTCGATCACAGTCACGGTCGGCGTGAGAGCTATAGACGTGCTTTGTTCTGGCCGACCCAGCCAACTAGTACGGCGTACGACTTTGTTTTATCTCGATTAGCTTCATTTCGTGCCCTTAAATAGTGTACCTGAGAAAAGAAGATTTCACATGGATAAATTACAAACCTAAAACACAATTTGCATTTTAACAACCATTTGTTTTGTTAACAACACTGAATATTATTGCTGTATGCAAATACGTTTGGAGATATTTTATATTGTCTTTCTTAAATGTTTGTATGATATGTACACAGAAAAAATTTCATGTCCATAAACCTTTCACGGTGAATTTTCAGAGAGTGGCTGACATCATCAACACATGCATATATTTCGCATGAAAATAGTTGTTAAAAAGTGACCTTCGAGTGTCCTTCAAGAAACCATTCAACTCTTTGTAAAAACGTATTTTCATTAAAGTGTGCCGGGTAGGTTCACAAGAAAAACTTGTAACTAAAAGACTAACGGGACGGAATATTTAAAATTAATTTACAAAGTTACCACATTATACTTCAACTATATTGATTTCATTCACTCATTTAATGCTAGTATTCCTTAAAGTCCTACTTAGTCTTGATACGGTTATCCCTAATGTTCATCTTGAGTTCGTGCTTTACCTTTATAGTGTCATCCATACCCATACCCAATATTGAATTCACGCTTTGGTCTTGATATTGTTATCCCTAATGTTCATATTTAATTCGTGCTTTTCCTGTATAGTGTTATCCCTAATGTTCATACTCAATCGTGAATTCGCCCTTTTTCTTGATATTGTTATCTCTAATTTTCATCTTGAATTCATGCTTTGCCTTGATATTGTTGCCCGTAACGTTATCTTGAATTCGTGCTTTTCTTTGATACTGATAAGCCAAATGACCTTATTAAAGTCATCCCTTGGCTTGATACTGTTATCGTTACGGTCCACCTTGATCTCGTGTTTTGACTTGACACTAGTATTCCTGTTGTCCACATTATGACTTTGCTTGAACACATCCATGTCCTTGAACCCAGTTTTTGATTTGACACCGTTGGAATGACTTCGATCACTGGCTTGACACTTTTCCCTTTGATTATTTGTCCCGATGCTACTACTACTTTATTCCCTCACTCCTTTGTTTACTGTCCACCTTAATCTCTTATAGTAAGAACCCTTTCAGCGTTGTCTAGAGGAGAGAAACACAGCGATCATTGATATCCCTTGGATGGGTGATAGCTCCAAGGGACGAGCCATATTTAAGCCATTGATCGCCATGCAGTGATAAAAAACTCACAACGAACTCACAGGAAAGATATTATTTAGACGTCAGAAGAATCCTTCACTAACGATCCAGGAATTCCAAACCATGAATCCATCTCGTTGAAATCATCGAACACCGTTGTAGGCATAAAATATATGTGACGTGTGTTTAACTGTATGAAAGAGGGATTTGGATTCTAAATCTAAGCTTGGGATATGTGTATGCTCAATTTACTATTTAAGGTCCTTCCTCGATAATAAGTTTAGACATGTTATCGCCTCGTACCTTATGACTCTCACAAACTCCTCTAACCAGTTCACATTTGGAAATTCTTCTTTTACTCGTGGTACTACCGATCAACCTATGAATCATCTGGAGACTGTGTCCTGTTACATTTCCACTGTAGTCGCTATATGCGGCGCGCGCTGCCTTGTCACATGGCCTAGGACACTGCGGACTGGGTCTAGTGTAAACACCTCGGCGGTGCGGCGCGGCCCAGTGAAAGTGTCGAGGCGTTTATACCCGTGATAAGGCACGCGCCGCTATCTTATCAGCGGCAACTCCGCTACAACAGTGGACCAGTCAACAAGTCCTGTACAGGACATCAGGTCCCCTCACACCTTTCACACCGTGTCCTCTTTACGCCGTCGACTTACAGAAATCTGCAAGAAGCGGCAGTCTCCAACATCCTGAGCTCAACATTACTTCCAGAATTACTTAGAGTACACGTTTTCTATTCACTCCAACCTACTCCCTGTCTTTGTCTTCATCCTATGTTTCAGCCGAAATCTTCAAGCTCATCCTGTTCTCTTCTGCTTAGTAGCACACGCTGCCTGTAGTGTGAGCGTGGAAACGTAACATTGCAACGTGCGAAATGAAACTGAGAGAACTTTCAACACGTAGAAACTACAACTTGCCCTCTTCTAAGAGGTTGCATTCGCTGCTACTGCAACCTTTATTGAGGTACAATTCTGGTAGGTCAACTTCAGGGGAAAAGATTTAATAACTTAGGCGACCCACTTAAACTGTCGAACTGTGCAGTACCAGGGTCGAAATTGGGCAAAATTGATCTACATACTTAAGTAATTAAGTTAAAGTTTAAACTTTTACTGATTTTTGTCTAGGTTCGTATGACGGATTCAATGAACGCTTTGGTTCTATTTTATTGCTTAAGTCTTCACGGGTCCTACTTTAATTTTATGCGCTCCGATAACCGCCTTTTCCTAATACTGAACTGAAGTGTAAAAAACCTGTACCGAATCGCCATGCAACGTCCCTATCTCGTTACGAACGGGTTAAAATGCTCCCAACGTACCGTTTCGCCTATGCCTTATCTCGTCATCAGGTAAACGCTGCTATTTAGCCTTGTCCCTGTTAATTAGGAGCGGCCGGGAAGCGAATTGGGCGATTGAAAAAGTGGCATCGGACCTTAATGGGTGATTAATGCGCGTGGTAGAACATCTGGGACAGTGTTGCGCCTAATTAGCACTTACACACGCGCAAACACGCGCCGTCTCACGGCTCCGATACTGGCTTTGTTCGCACTGCCTGTCAAAACAGGCACAATGAACGTCTGGTAACTACCTTTTTGCCCAATTACGGTTTGGCAAAACTCATTTGACCTCATGTAAGAAACAATTTTTGGGCTCTGCGCTCTTAGAACGATTACCACAAGCTTTCTCTAGGCCATATTTTTCCAAATAGCCAAGATATGATTTCATATTTATTTTATTATATATAATGACAATTCCTTCTTGTTCGGCCCTATGAATTTTAAAGTGTACCACGTGGTACTGATTTCTAGCGCTCGTGAATGTTCTGATTCCCTAGGTGGATAATTCCAATCACGACTCTATGTATTGGATAGTGTCAAGAGAAATGTGAATCTGATAACCAAGAGTACGGTTTTTACAAAACTAGATTGAAAAAATCTGTGGAGAGCCATCCGGAAAGGTGCTAGCGTACATTTATAGCACCATGATTCGTCTAAAACAGCCCAGAACTATTCAAAAATCTCGAAAGTAATCTCAGTCTAATCATAACTCAACCTCAAGGTGAAACCTTAAAACGAGAATCGAGGAAGACACTATAAACTCGTGAAACCGACACAACGTTTCGAAATGAAACCTCCGATCGGCATCAGTGGAAGGTGGCACAGCCAATAAGAAGCGGCCGCATTGAGCCGCCATCTTGTTCTGATCAATTATGTAAGTGTGATCGGGCACGGCAGCGGCTCGGGAATCCACATTGTCCCATCTAATGACGCTTTTTCCTCGCGGTATCGTCGCGCCATGCCGTCGACGGCAAACCGTACACTGCCGCACCGCCGCCGCTGGTGAATTATTACTTTTTTGCCGCTCGACGGAACCACCGATAGGTGTGGTTCGATCGTGGCTTGTTCTTATAATGAACTGGTTTTTATTACGCGACGCCGGCAGGAGTAATATCTCCGAAACGCCGGCCGAAATGCCGCGCGTCGCCGCACGAGGGATAAAATGCAATTAGAGCCGCTAGCCACGGCATCCGTACAGTTTAACTGTGATGAAAAATGCGCCTACTAGGGAGAAATAAATGAAGAAATATTGGCTTTCAGAAATACCAGTGAAAAGCTTTATGTGTGTTTCTTTGAAAACGATTTCTGAGTAGGTGTATTCGAAGCCTTTGGAATGTTGGCAATGAAACTGAAAACAGAAAAAACAAATGTATTTTCCGTTGTTTTAAACGTGTTCATAATGTATTTCAAAGAGGTTTTCCTCATGCAACCGAAAATCCTTTTTTGACACACAGTGACGTGGTTTTCATACGTTTCTAAAAGTTATTATAATTAAAACCGACTTTAAACCACACAATGAATTCGATTTGCTTACAACAGAAAGTGTATTAGTGGGCTTGACGGATGTGTGTATTACACTCAGAGGTGTTATTCAGTGAGTTCGGACCTGCCGCGGTAACCGAACCCTGGTGACATCCAAGACGTTCACTCTTCCGCACCGGGGCTCGTCGCGCGTCAAGTCTCGCGTCACAGACATGCGTCACCGTCACGAGTTGCGTCACATGTAACAGTGTCACCTCTCATCCAGGTCCTCGATTTTGGCAACGCCACCCACACAATATGTCCTTTCTAGGTATCCACCAGCATACAGTGTACCGCTCGCTGGGATCGCGAGGCAATATAATAGATACGTTATTTACTTACAGCACTGGTATTTGCCATAGTCGGGATTTCACACCAGAAGAAGGGGGTAGAAGTCATTTCTCGAAACGTTACTAGCCTGAATTGTAACACATAACTATTGCTAAGTCCCTCACTGATCATGTCACTCTTATAGCTTGACCAAACGTCTTGAAAAAAGGGTTTTTAACTTCTGATAAGAGAACACTGCAAGCACTGCAATATGCTGTTGCTATTTTATTATCGCGAATAAGAAATATACAGCGTCACAAATTTCTATGAAATAAAAAGCAAACTTGAATTTCGCAAACTGTTATGAAAGAAATCATAAATATATAACCACAGTTCACTTTTACGTTTTAGAATGTTTAAATCGCGTTCTTGTGAAACATCACACAAACTCCTGGGTTTTCTGGTCACCCAAATTCGTGACCCGGACTCTCTTCACATAATATATGTAGCTAATAGTTACATTAAATGATGCATTAAAGTATATAATGGCTTTTGTTTATACTTTTCATCCAATTATCTTTTTCGGTCAATTACCGCTATCCATGGCAGTGCTAAAAACTGATTACGTGACGATTTAGAAACTCCCGATTCTGTGAATTAAACGATAGCTCATTAATTGTGTTCACTCGTAAAACAGAGTTCCGACGGTTTTCAATCGTGAGGAAAACGTACTACTAAACGGGGTGTCTCGGAACATCTGGAAGAATTGTTTAACTTTTTGTCAAATCTACTTAAAAACGATGTTGTACTAAAAAATGGCATAATTAAAATAAATTCTTGCACTGGGCAATCCAAATGTAAATTTCATCGTACCTCACGGATTACATTGTGTCTGGAATTAGCAACTGGTTTTCCTTGTGTAGTTAGTCCTGTGACAACAGAACACGCTAGGCCTGGTGCGGGATTCTCGGTGGGCCACGGCCAGGAGGTGGAGTTATGATCGACAGTAGAAATTGCTATGTATGAGCCTGCCTACCTCTTGTCAGTCCGAACATGACACCATTGATGTGCCTTGATTAATGGCAGATCTCCCCTCGCCCCCTCCTCTTGTCGAGGAATACATGATAGATTGCGTGTTCTAATTTGTGAACGGTCCGAGCACTGAATCGTATTTCCCTGCCGGCCCGATCGGTCTCCTGGTTCGGAACCCCGAACGGCGACTGCGGTGGAACGAGAGGAAAAGAAAGCGGACGATTAGGAGCATCGCGTCTCCCTGTCGATACATCATAGTGGCATGAGAAAAACGGAAAGTGGACAGAGCAAAACGAGGAGCGTTGTTCCTCAAAGCCGCTGAGAGACAAAAAGGACACATTACAAGTGCAGCTAAGTACTGAAGGTGTTTTGTCGCCCTCGCAGAAATTTATGGTGCAAAAGGAACAATGAGCAAGAAACAAGAGTCCATTGTAGTCTGATAACCGGGATTGTGAGATGCTCGGTTGGCCGCTCCGCCGCACCGCTGCCTCCACTTCTCCTTTTGTGCTTGCTGTAGTCCATGTGAATTCTCTTCAAGTAGCGAGTGTTTGACACCTCGTTCGATTTCTAGAGAACACCAATCTCTGTTCTCGAGTATTTGTCTAGTTCGGTTGGAGCTTTCTGTTTCTGAGCGATAGCAGCCACTATAAGAAAACCCCATGAAACCAAGAAAAGCCCATGAAACCGTCGTTTCAACCAATAGCGTTTAAAAAGGAATTTTAAGTATTCGAGAGGTTTAATTGTAAAATAAAAGTGTGTTTTAGAATTATGTCTACCGTACATGCTCTCCAATTCGCTAATGTGTAACTGATGATGAATTTTTGTCAATTCAACGACGAAATCAATAATATATCTATAATACATATATCGGGTACGATTGAATTTAATTATTTTATAATAATGAGGCCTAGGAAAAAGAGGATTGAGATATCTCATTTTGAGGTGTATTTTGAGGAGCAACCGATGAGAATTGGTTGCAAATATAAAAAGTATAACAGAGAGATATAATGAATTTCAAGGTACGTCGTGAGCAAATGTTTATTCTTCGTGCATTCCCGAATAGTCATACGCAAGGAACATACTAGAATTTCTAGAACCGAAATCTTATAATTTATGTAAGTCGAGATAACAACTGAATTGACCTTAATTGACCCAATTAAGTGTTTAGCTGGTGACAGAAAAGCCTTTCCTCAAGTGGTCGGTGTCCTCGTGCTGGAAGCCGGACTTGGGCTATGTCCACTCCCGGACCCGGATTCAGACCGCGGCCGCCGTACCCGACCCCTGACTGGTATGTCTGTCTGTAAGTGTCATTCGGAACCCACGCCGTCGGTGACGGTGACTCATCCATGAATTAGCATCCTGTCATTTCCGGCCAGCTATTGACAGAAGGTCGTTAATGGCCTTATCAGGGTCTCCGAGGATGATATTAGAGATTTTGGGAAACCATTACTACGGATGTTCCACTAAGAACGCATTCGCAAACTCATACCGTTGTACAGTGTCAACAAGAAAACCGGTGATTACTCTGATAATGTAAATCGATTCATTAATGTACATTACTACTCATGTAGTTCATAATGTAGGATCATCCTGCTACTCACGAAATTCTGCCCATGCTTTCCTAGTGCTAATGGGAAATACGTAAGAGCATGAAATGTTAATCACGGTCCCAAAACAGTTTATTCTTCCATGTAGCTTTTCAGTGATTCACGATGCTTGGTTTCTACCCACCAGAGTCCCTAATATACCTGACTTGAACTGACAGGTATAATTTTTTTTGCTTTAATTTAAAAAAGGGCTTTTAAAAAGGGTTACTATGAAACTGAGACCCACAAGTTGCGAATATTTACATTGAATAAGGTAAATAAATATCACCATCAATAGGATTGTCACCAATAACTTGCCGAGAGTCAGCGAGCGGACTCATAGTGGATATTTGGGCCCTTACCGCGTTGTAGAAGATAGTTTCGCACTCAGGGTAGAAAGTCCACTCTTAAGTACTCCACGTTCATAGTACTACAACTTCGCCCGCTGTTACTGATGAACATATCTAAGTAGTTTTATGTTTTTGCATATTAACAAATTTCTGAAAAGGGAACAAAACCGAACCGTTTTAGCAGCAACACGAGACTCTCTCCTTCAGTTGTTTTCTAAATGTCGAGATCAAAATTTCAGTGATAAATCAGTCGTATTTAATCATTTGCTTTTTTGTGTTTTCGACTCCGTGAAAGTCAAATTTTGGTAAATCTTTTTGAAGTTAACGATTGTTCACGGAGAAGCTTGTCTTGTATTTTTGCCTTATGGACTTATGGTTTTGGTATGTGTCCAATTGAAAGTGTGATTTTGAATATAAAGAAAACCTAATAAATATATTGAGTTGGAAGCAAGTTCTCCCTTCAGGGGTTATCCTGTGAAAATTCCCAGCTGGGCTAATTCCTAAAGTTTAATTTTCTGTTATCCATCGTTCTAATATTAGTCAGAGGGAATATTTTTATCTTCCTGTTTAAAACATTATGACTAAGGAGTTTATGATTTCTATAGTTTACATTACAGTTAGTTGGATTTAAATTTGTACTTTCGTCAAATTAAGAATTAAAGGTACACTACTAACACGAATGTTGCAACATACAAATTTCTTTTGCGCGGGGACTTCAACGGCTGGTAAGACAGAAGGCGTAACTTTTCGGCCAACTAACACGGTCGCGTTAATAATAGATATTTTCGTTGTGCTATGACAGTAATTTTTACAACACATTATTATTTTTTCATTCCTTATTATTGACGTGTAATAGGTAGGATTTAGATTCCTAAGTTATATCTGAATAGAATTAGAAACGAGAATAGAGGTTTAATTTCGGTTTTATTGTGGCTGCAGCCTACGCTCTTCGTGATCTAATTCTATACTATGTGTATATATATATATATATATATATATATATATATATATATATATATTCTTATTATTTGGTTGTCAATTAAAGGCAAAATTAATTATAAATGAAACGTATGTAGTAGTAATATAATTGTAGATTTTTAGTTTTATGCGTAAAATATTACTTAATTGTATCAGTCGTCAGTTATATTACAGTTGTATCGATTACATTAAATACGCGAAGACAAATCTTTGAATTTTAAGAAAACCCATTGAAAATTTTCGAGAACAGTCTTTCTTCAAAATTGAAAAAAGTACAAGCCATCATATGTTTTGATGATCACCGACCACGATTAGACCGATCTATACAATTAGTAGACTATAACAGTGTTATCGCATTTAAGGGTAAAAGTCGACTCCTCTTCGACCCGGAGTGAACGCAAATAACAATAGACGTTAAATTTAAAATGTGAAATTTAATATAAAAAAGAGTGGACTCGCTGAGGTGTAGACGTAGTTAGCGGGTGTCGGACATGGCCCGTAGCTCGGCGAGGGCTGTAGCAACACCTCCTGCATTAATCAACCTGGAAGGGATAATTGCACGCAGGCGCCATGTTGTGACGTCAGGCGGCGAACAATGCCGGGTCACGGCTGTGCCGAAACCGCCTCCACCTCGTCTCACACTCCCGCTCGCAGACGATATCAGGAGGCTGAGGAAAGTACTGGTGGAAGTAGAGAGTTTCTCCACGTCCTGCCGGCCCGAGAAAAATCACGAGGAGAAGAATGCTCATGAGCATCATAGAAACGGAGGAGAACAACTCTTCGAATTCCACAAACGATTGTCCAAGACCATTAAATTTAGATACCAGTCCGTTCTAGATAAAAGTCCATGAAAACGTACAAGATCCAAGAGTGATATCTCCCAAAGCAATAGTTCTTTCAATCTTCAAAACTATTTGTACGACTTCTACATCAAAGTTAATCTTAAACTTATCGGAATCTTTGATGACACCAATATTTATCTTACACTAATCCGCTAAAACTGTGATAGCTGCAATTTTTCTTAGAGAAGAAGCTATTCAAATTCTTCAAGTTCAAGATTTTTACCATGGAGAAGGACTATTTCTCCATTAATACTTAATAATATAGGAGTATGGAGGAAAAAACACTATAATTTATAATTGTATCACTACAAATCCGCTTGTTACAATGAAATGTTCACTGAGTAACCACGACGCGGTGGTTAGGAGTTTCTTGGAATGAAAAACAGTTAAGAATTTCGTCCAAAATCACTCAGAATATTTTTCTTTTATCATGCTTTTGGAAATGGATGGAGAGTGTGCGCTAATTAATGAAACGTTTGTTAATGCTTACACTCTCCGCAGAAGTCTAGAGCGGAGATTCTCACGCCCCTTCCTCTTCCACACCAGAAAGTGATGAGATACGAAGTCGTGCCTTCACAGCATACCCACGTAGCTCATCGATCAGGCAAGTCTTTCAGAGGAAGCCTCAATGGGTTCAGGGCTCCCATTGGCCCAGAGCTGCCCGGAGTACATTGGACCGAACAAATAAGATGCAGTCGTGATTGCTCTGGTGTCTAGGAGGACCTCTTCGGCGGCGTTGTCGGTTCCTGTATCACAGCAAGGTTCTCACTATTTTTGTAGGACACTATTGTAGGAAATTGTATATCTCTCATTCTCTTTGAATTATGTAATATCTCACCGTACAATTTGTAAAACAAACTACTGTGTTTTAGAAAGCATTGAGAAAACTCGGCAGATATAGATAAAACAAATCAAAACACTGATACCTGGTTGAGGAAACCATTCACAAACGGATAATGAATAATGAATGAGGTTGTGATAAGATACATTCATGAGTAGGTAAAAGAATATAGTTTGATATTACAGGTAGTAAATACAAAGAAAATATACTATTAGATTATACTTGAAATTAGACTTTTTTTTATTGAATAGCATGTTGAGTACAAATCTTGAGAGATAAATTATTTAGTTTGGATATTTTCAATAAACTGCAGGATAAACAGCTTGCCAAGATTAGCCAAGGATTGATATTTACGAATAATTACTTTATGTTAGCGATTATTCGATTAATTTGATCATCAGTTTATTTATCGGTTAGAGATTTTATATTTAGCTGACAATGTGCTTGTAAACATTACCGAAAGAGTAATAAATACAGTAGTCACCAGTTTAAACAGTAGAAGATATTGCCTTTCTTACAGAGATAATTACTACATAGTACTCTTACTTCATTTAACCACAACACAATTAAAACAGCAGTTAAATATTACATTTACAATTTCAACTTCTCTTGCATAGAAATGGAAGTTTGCAGCCATTTTCAATGTACGAAGAATTAACGATGTTAGATGATATACATTATTAATGTTATTGCAGTGTATATATTGGCTCAAACCTTTGTGAATGTGTATTTTCGACTAATGTTTGAAACTCTAAACTATTGTGAATTGGGTTTGAAATCGATATAAACAAACAAACATGACTTAAGTGTTATAAACAGAATGAAATGCACCAACTAGACGTGATGATCGTTCAGTTACATATATGTGACGACGTGAGGCTTATTTATTACCTGATTAATCATCTTTATTACAAGTTTAATGGTTTTATCACCTAGCCCATCTCCGATAGTTTTATGGTACTTCGTTGAGTAGCTAGCCTATTCACCTGTCCCGTGTCTCTTCCACCCAAACAAAGGTTTGTGTGTTTGTAAATACAAACCTAGAACGGCCTATTATAAAATGACATTGTTAGTTTTTGTTGTCACGTTTATGATAATTTATTTGTGTATTGAAGTCAGTAAATGTCTAATCATTGTTTTATCCTTGTTCAAAATCTACAGCGGGGTTAAAATTTAAAATATTTAAAATTTAAAACTTTGTCTTGTTGAGAACTTTTTTGGTTTCATAGTATCTAAAATTGTACAGGATCAACCTGCAGCTATATTTTCCTTAAATTATGATTTTTGTTTAAAAAAAAAGTTCGACTTCATACTTTAGATTCATTATTAAAAACCCTTTTCTTTATAAAACCCGTAAATGTCTTCAAGTTTATACTACCCGAATTTGATAAATTTCTCTTGTTTGTATCCAATTACACATTTAAAAATTCAATAATGAGCATATTCCTAGAAATTCTCGACTACAATAATAAATATTGAATTTTAGTATTGGACAAAAGAAAACTATGACGTACACTCCACCGATGATCTACTTTAGATGGGATTACGCATGTAGACTAGGTATAATTTTTCGATATGTCAGCTGGATTTGTCCATTTTTACGTTTCTTTGGATTTTTAAACCTAATACGTGGGTTAATAAATAACCTAGCCTATATTACTAACATTTTAACCCAAAATTATGTTTTCTGGCATTAAACAAGATCTATAAATAGTATTTAATATCGTAAAAATGTATGGACGATTATAGAAATCTATCTTCAAAACAATTATTTTTACACAAAAATTATGTTTGATTACAATTTAATTAACCAAACTATACGTTTACTTAAAATTCTTAACTGTATTTAGATTTTTATAAAAATCTAATTGAAATTATTAGCTGGAATGTGGCTGAAATACAATGGTACACTTAATACTTTTACATATGTGAATTGGAAAAGCTGTAACATTTTCACACTATTCACTGTAATGATTAACGTTTCACAGCTGCTAGACCTACTAGCTTCATTTCACAAAACAATTGAAAATTATCGCGAAATGTCATTATTGGTATTCACTTTTTATTTATTTTTATTGTGTGTGAAATAATCAAGCTTAATGTAAATTTCAGTTGAGCCCCAAGTGCGTTAATTTTTATGGGGCACCTGGTTTATATTTTATAACCATTGTAAAAACTCACAATTTTTAAATCTTGCTCACGGTAATATTTTATGGGGGTAGTCTATGGGATGGATGGATTAATCTTTGACATAAAAGAACGATCATAGAAATTAAATTTGATTAAAACTGGTTCTTGAAATCTTCGACGTATTGATAATATATTGGTGGAACCTAATTTTTATAGTGTATGTGGGACATTAATTCGTCGTGTTCTTATTGTTGGGATAGGCGACAACAAGTAGAGAAAAAGATAAGAGAGATAGTGAGTGGAAGGTTCAACCGGATTTGACAACTGCAAAAGAATTAGGGTGTGTAAGAAGCATTCTATTTTGGAACTCCGAAAATAGAATGAGTTATTTTGTTTCACTAAGTAACTCATGGGGAGTTTTTAACTGCCTAAATTAAAACGATCCTTAAAGAAATGTAATGAAGATTAAATGACTGGACATAGCAGACTAATATAAATAGAGTCAGCACCTGAGAGAAACTAGTGAGTTCCGCGGCTCCGAACTGGAGGCTGGGGACAAAGCATCGGGCAGTAAACCAGTGGGGGCCGGGCCGGTACAAAATGGCGGCCTTGTTACTTTCGCTGAGCTCTGGTCTCGGTCTGTGGCTCCTTTCATCCTTCGCCTTCCCTGCGCACCCCTGTTATCTCCACGTGAAGAATGGTCCTTTTACGCAAATCCGCGGTTACGATTGAACTACGCGCAGTGAGGAATTTCCAACTGCAACCAAAAGATTAAATTTTCCTCTTGGTCATTTGTCTCTGTCTAAAAATGTAAGCACGTTGTTATGCATTTCCTTAAATTCCTCATTATTACTTGAAGTGCTGTAAGGCACAGAACAAAATGTTTTGATGTTAAGGCTGCATAAGAAATCCAACAGAGTATGTGTATACACTAATTATACTCAATTCATTGGGATTTTTAAAATGATTTAACTTAACCATTTTATTAAGCCATTCAAGACTACATAGCAATTAAATATGTTTGTTGAACGTTTAAATAAAATAAAAATCGCATTTAATATAATATACGACACAATAAATAAAGTAGATTAAAAACGTTCCGTTGGAACTATGACTCAAACTTTTTTTATTAAAATTTTGAAGCGCCATCACTAATATTAAATTACGTAGTAGATACGTTTAGGCTAAAAAATTGTTGTTTCTTTGTTTTGTGCTGATTTTTCACTTGATTGTATGATTTTTTGGAGGGAGGAAGTAAAGGGTGCAAACTCCGGCCGTCTCCTTGGGGTTATGTTGTGTCTGCGAGTATTGTACCAAGTACCACAAAACAACAAAAGGCGCTAGCCTATATAGAGTACACAATGTATAGTACCAGAGTTGTGTGACCTCATTTGGTCGATTGCATTTTAAACATCATACGCAACATTTATTTTCTCCGTTACTTGTTATCCGATCGCAACGGCTGAGTTACCGTCTCTTAACGTTTCTCTGTTGTTTTGTGTTTCGCGTAAATTTGAATTGAACATTTTACAAAGGCACCTTTTTGGACAATTAAAAAACATAAATAGTATAATTTTCTTAGTTTATAAAGTCACGAGTACGCTGTATGAATTTTCAGTACAACCGGTTAGCGGGTGAACAACGGAATAAGATTCGCTCTGGTTGCGTGATCATTTGTTTCCTCTTAGGAGTAATATTCCTTTGATCATAACCGGTAAGCTTTTGGAGTCTGGAAGAACTAGCTAAAGTGCAAAAAGAGGGTTGCAAAATGGTGATCTCCGTGGAGCGAGTGGCATCCTTGTCGGATATGGCGGCACGCGGCCGGAGGGCGGCTTTGGTACTGATAGGACAATTGGCCGCCATTGAGGCAGAGGCTAGGAGCGAGCGAACAAAGGAGGACAATAGGCGTGGAGAGGTGGAGAATCAATAAACTAGCAGAGCCAAAGCAAGGAGTACATCTCATTAATTATAGGTGCAAGCAGGTCCGATAAAACTAGACCTGGTCCCCGCCAGCGTCCTCCGGCGGCGGCCCTCTTATTTATATATATATATATATATATATATATATATATATAGAATCCTGGCGTATATCGCTCAGCATGTATCTGCACGTAATGTGCTTTCAATGCTACGTTGTACCTGCGTCACCATTATTTCTTTATAGCTCGAAATATTCTAAAATATAGACCTTTCATCCGTTGTTGACTTTTGTTAGCCTTCAGAAAGGTCATGACTTTAAAGGCTACATGCAAAACTGATGTTCATAAAAAGAAAAGTAACGTGTCATACAGATTATTCTAATTTACTTTTTTTATTATACGCGGAAAGTGAAACTTTTTCTGGACTTTTTCACCTCGTTTCAAAAAGGGGAATTTCTTAAAGTCTAAGAAACTAAATTTATGGCCATCAACTAAGATTCTCTTTGTGCCCACATGGATACGGCTCTTAGGTGATGTTGACATAAGCTTAAATGAAGTGGCTTATCATTTTAAGGTTAAAAAATTGTACACCTCCGATCTAAATGACTGTCATTTGAATTTAATGAGTACTAAATATGTCATATTCTTTGTGTATGTAATGAGTCCTGGCAAATAAATATACCTGAAAGTGGTTAATTACAGGTGAGGCTTCCCTTAACATTATATTTTTGCCTCCTATATAACCCCCCCCCCGTCCTCACAAAAAATATAATATGTAGAATATTTTTATTTACAACCCCATACTTGGGACCTTATTTTTGGTCTCTCTATCCTAGACGCATTTTAAGAGCCCTTTTTTTGGTAACTTACACATACAAAATTATTACCTAATTATTACTAAATGGTAAAGTTATCTGATGGTAGGTTAAGTAGCAAAATTAATTATCTGGGATTAACTCCACCTGCTATTATAAGTTATTTTTCATTTCATACCATTTAAAACTTTATTTGTATTTATCTGTTTGTGTGTCAAGAAAAGCTTTAGGATGATATACGATTTGACACATGTGTATATATTCCATACATTTCTCACGCCTCGCGTACCGAAAAGATAGAGAATCAGAATAAATTTTACCTGACGAGACATTCAAAAGTTGTGATGATGTCGATACTTTTAAATGTCCATGATGTATTTATTCATACTGAAACACATTTAATTTTTTTAGGAATGAAAAAAAAATTTAATTATTTACGATATATTTATTAGGCCCACCCAATTTGAAGTTAATTTTTAAGTATTTTTATTTTGTGAAATTCCTGAGGAGGCGCTTCGATAATTGAATGAAATTTTGTACATTTCATGCCCATTTAAGGTTTACTTTTTTATTTTGCTCCTCTCACGAAATAAGCCAGCTCGTTGGTGAGTAGCGTACAGTTTATAAATAGAAATCCCCGTTACAAAACTGACCCCAAAGCAGCTTACGGAAATGTATAATTCTGTTTAAATACATTTGTGATGATCATACATTTTGTACACCTCAATTTTGTATTTTAGAAATTACGACCACCTCTTTTATAAATGTAAATTCATTGATACATTAACTTAGCTATCGTTGTTTGAAGATAATTTCAATAAGCGTTTCAAAAAATTTAAATTATTATTTTGACGAAGGCTATTTGTTATTTATTACCAATTTACGGAATTCCGATTATTAGAAGAACGCAATTTTTGTTTATGGGCATGATAAAAGTTTAGTGGTCGGATTGTACACTTGAACTCTTAAATTTCTTGGTCTCAGTGGCCCCTACTTTGCAATTAGGATCACAATAACAATAAATGCTTAAAAACAAAGTTGAAGAATAAATAAACATGTTCTAATAGTTGTAATTTAATGTTATAAATAAATTGAGTAGTATAAAACCTATGGCACCAAAGTACGTATTCGACATAAAGATTTAAAGACCACTGTTTTCGTAGGTATCCATATTGCATTTGTATATTTTTAATATTAATCGACTCATTAAGGCTCTAGCATGAAAACTTTGTACGTTAAGACCATTTTAGGCAAATTGCCATACAGAGATTAAATTTTATAAGTTGATCTTTTTAAAAGTTACTACTTCGATCCGATACATTTTTAACAAGTGTATTAACCATCGCCCGAAAGGCTTTGATGTCATTGAGAGTTTACTGAATAAACAAGTTTCAACCATTGATATTACTGGAAATCACTGTACATATTAACCCTCCCCCTCCCCCATCCGGTCTCGGACGGTCCCACAAGTGGTTCGAGAAACGATTTGCCGAGCGGAAGTTATTAGTCTACAATAGCCTACCAATATGAGCGCACAATGGTCGCACATTAGACTTGACAAGTTGTGAGCGAGTGAGCGCCTGCGCGTGTGGGCGAGCCATATCAATCACTTCATTGTTGTGTGAGTTATGCGATTATGATTCAACAGCCGATGGACCATTGTTGTGTCTCTGCAGCAGCTTTGTTTCCTCGACAGATTGTTTGAACCATTCAGAGGATTGGTCAAGACAGGGAGACCGGCACTGACACTTCTGATCAAGAGGTACACTGGCTTACCTGCTGGGCGAACTTACCCTTCATTAACACTGATGATGTCACAATTAAGAGATATTACTACCAGAGAACACACCTCCCGTGTGTAACGCTGGACATTCTGGTGTATTGATAGAAAGTCTCCTACTCTTCGTTTCTAGTTCAGGAGAACTAACACTAGTCATCCTGAGCTATAGACAGGAAGTCTCCTACTCTTCGTTTCTAGTTCAGGAGAACTAACACTAGTCATCCTGAGCTATAGACAGGAAGTCTCCTACTCGTAGCTTGTAGTTCAGGAGAACTAACACTAGACTTCCTGAACTACTGGAAAGAGGTCTTCTACTGTTCGTTTGTAGTTCAGGATAAGTAACACTAGTCATTCTGAACTACTGGCAGGAGGTCTCCTACTCGTAGCTTGTAGTTCAGGAGAACTAACACTAGACTTCCTGAACTACTGGCAAGAGGTCTTCTACTGTTCGTTTGTAGTTCAGGATAAGTAACACTAGACTTCCTGAACTACTGGCAAGAGGTCTTCTACTGTTCGTTTATAGTTCAGGAAAAGTAACACTAGACTTCCTGAACTACTGGCAAGAGGTCTTCTACTGTTCGTTTGTAGTTCAGGATAAGTAACACTAGACTTCCTGGACTACTGGCAAGAGGTCTCCTACTCGTAGCTGGTAGTTCAGGAGAACTAATACTAGACTTCCTGAACTACTGGAAAGAGGTCTTCTACTGTTCGTTTGTAGTTCAGGATAAGTAACACTAGACTTCCTGGACTACTGGCAAGAGGTCTCCTACTCGTAGCTGGTAGTTCAGGAGAACTAACACTAGACTTCCTGAACTACTGGCAAGAGGTCTTCTACTGTTCGTTTGTAGTTCAGGAGAACTAACACTAGACTTCCTGAACTACTGGCAAGAGGTCTTCTACTGTTCGTTTGTAGTTCAGGATAAGTAACACTAGACTTCCTGAACTACTGGCAAGAGGTCTTCTACTGTTCGTTTGTAGTTCAGGATAAGTAACACTAGACTTCCTGAACTACTGGCAAGAGGCCTTCTACTGTTCGTTTGTAGTTCAGGATTAGTAACACTAGACTTCCTGAACTACTGGCAAGAGGTCTTCTACTGTTCGTTTGTAGTTCAGGATAAGTAACACTAGACTTCCTGAACTACTGGCAAGAGGTCTTCTACTGTTCGTTTGTAGTTCAGGATAAGTAACACTAGTCATCCTGAACTACTGGCAAGAGGTCTCCTACTCGTTAGCTTGTAGTTCAGGAGAACTAACACTAGACTTCCTGAACTACTGGCAAGAGGTCTTCTACTGTTCGTCTGTAGTTCAGGATAAGTAACACTAGACTTCCTGAACTACTGGCAAGAAGTCTTCTACTGTTCGTTTGTAGTTCAGGATAAGTAACACTAGACTTCCTGAACTACTGGCAGGAGGTCTTCTACTGTTCGTTTGTAGTTCAGGATAAGTAACACTAGACTTCCTGAACTACTGGCAAGAGGTCTTCTACTGTTCGTTTGTAGTTCAGGATAAGTAACACTAGACTTCCTGAACTACTGGCAAGAGGTCTTCTACTGTTCGTTTCTAGTTCAGGAGAACTAACACTAGTCATCCTGAGCTATAGACAGGAGGTCACCTACTCGTCGTTTGTGGTTCAGGATAAGTAACACTAGTCATCCTGACCTACTGGCAGGAGGTCTTCTACTGTTCGTTTGTAGTTCAGGATAAGTAACACTAGACTTCCTGAACTACTGGCAAGAGGTCTTCTACTGTTCGTTTGTAGTTCAGGATAAGTAACACTAGACTTCCTGAACTACTGGCAAGAGGTCTTCTACTGTTCGTTTGTAGTTCAGGATAAGTAACACTAGACTTCCTGAACTACTGGCAAGAGGTCTCCTACTCGTAGCTTGTAGTTCAGGATAAGTAACACTATACTTACTGAACTACTGGCAAGAGGTCTTCTACTGTTCGTTTGTAGTTCAGGATAAGTAACACTAGACTTCGTGAACTACTGGCAAGAGGTCTCCTACTGTTCGTTTGTAGTTCAGGAGAAGTAACACTAGACTTCGTGAACTACTGGCAAGAGGTCTTCTACTGTTCGTTTGTAGTTCAGGATAAGTAACACTAGACTTCCTGAACTACTGGCAAGAGGTCTTCTACTGTTCGTTTGTAGTTCAGGATTAGTAACACTAGACTTCCTGAACTACTGGCAAGAGGTCTTCTACTCGTCATTTGTAGTTTACGAGAACTAACACTTGTCATCCTGAACTACTGGCATCAGGTCTCTTCGTAATTTAAGTGGTAATAGAGTGTTCAAATACTGAATATGAAACATCCTAGGCTTAAGTTATTCGTATTCCTCCAATTATTACTTGGGGATAAGTACCATTAGACTTGGCAGATTCCCCCACGAGCTTGTCAAATCGGTTCCCCCGATTAGACGACCGAGGCGGCGGTTATCCTCAAAGAACTTACAGAAATACAAATCAACTTAAACGGTTCAGTACAGTGGACCTCGCTCCTGGAACGACTCCTATGTCGGCTCCGGCTAAAGAGATTGAC
This sequence comes from Homalodisca vitripennis, assembly GCF_021130785.1. NCBI lineage: Eukaryota > Metazoa > Arthropoda > Insecta > Hemiptera > Cicadellidae > Homalodisca > Homalodisca vitripennis. The sequence continues at coordinate 144,607,912 of NC_060215.1, forward strand.
AAACAATTAATTCAGTCCTGACGGAGCGGAGGCGGGCAAGGGTGACCGGTGCCACCGGTGTCGCCATCACTTTGTAGATCCGAACGACCGATACTAACAGCTGATTGTGCGTGTTTACAGAGCGATTATCACGATTAATCATGGGGTGACGGCTGGGGGCGCGAGACACCAGAGACTACTCAGTGTGGGCGAGAGACCCGTCACCCGTACCCACGACCTTTCCCACTGGACTCTGTCTCTAGTCTGCGAAAGTGGCCTCCGGGGTATAGAAGTTACAAAGAAATGAAAATTCCAAAATTAGTAACTGGTTGAATCCTGTTCTACCAATTCGAATTACTTAACGTAATGAGTTTACTTGCCTGGAGGGCGATCGTAATACCGATGTGGTTCCACAACTATTTAACACAAAGCAGTTATATTGTGTAAGGCTAATTCGAATAAAGCCTTTTTCAGGATTTAAAGTACATCATATACTGGAGGAAGGTTAGGAACAGTCTTCAGTGTATGTCTTCCGAATCTGGATATTTAACCGTTTCCACAGCCATAATCCTGTAAGGAACAGCGTACATTGTGATATTAAAATTGTTTCTAGTCTTAACGGGAAATGTGTTATGGTCTCAAATCAGAAAGGGTCACGGTTAAGGTTAACGAGTCGTCATCGATTCAACGACAGTCAGGTTCAAGGCCACTCTTACTTAGCCAAGCTTAACGTTAAGAAAGACCAACTTAACGATACTGCCTCGGTCGACCTTTACAGCGTCCCTATTTTAGGAACGGATAGAGTAAATAACTGTGTCTTTCATGTGATGAATAAAAACGGTTCGCACGACATACGTGATAATATTTTGAAGAACACAGCCCGTTGACAGTTGTGTAGAACGATTTAACGTCCACACGTTTGTCATTGCTATCAGTTTCATTAATCAGTGTGCAGTGGCCGGAGTCCACTCCCGTCCCATTTATTACACGCATCGTGTGTTTTTTGTTGTGTGTTTTAAACGGCCTGTTTTATAGTGAGTTCGTGCTGTCGGCAATGGGATGTGTTTGTCGCCGGCCGTTGCCGCCGTTTTGCCCGCCTGCTCTCTTGCCAATGACGCGTGAAATAAACTGAACCGTTGGATTTATTGCATACTCAGGCTGTTTAGCCGTGCGCGTCTCTCATGCCACGTCGTCTGACTTCTCCGCCCTTAGGTTCGCGATGGGGTGCGGCGAAGCCTGTCCATACGTGTCGCGTATCAAGCTTCGCTGATACTGCTGCATAACTTCAAGTCCATAGCACATTCCATACTCGAGATGTCCTGCGGGGAAAAGATCAATTGTGTCAACCTACTGAGTGGAGACTTCAAATTGCATAGTTGGACATGCGCCATCATACAACTCATTCTTGTCTCTGCAAAATTTAAATTCTACAGATGGACTCTTTTTATCCATACCAAAATATGTAAAAGTAATATTCGGTAACGCTCAGCCAAATCGGATGGAGAGATGTGCACCATAATCGAATTCCGTGTTGCTCGTATAGAAATTATTATTTATGCAAAATTGCAACTCAAGGTCACTTAGTTATCGAAATATAGTAAAAAAGTAAAGTAAAGATGTTTTGGTAGACTCTGAGAGCATTTGGAAAATTCTTAAAATATTACTAAATGTTAATGAAAACATTACTTTTCCAAATTGTTTATTTTTTGGACGAGGCCTTTCAAAACCAAAGGTTTCATCTTCAGGAGTTGCCTGAATATGAAGCCTTTGGTTTCAAAAGGCCTCGTCCAAAAATTAAACAATTAGGAAAAGTAATGTTTTCATTTACATTTTGTAATATTTTAAGGATGTCTTATTTTACCAGTCGAAGTTAGGGCTAAGAAGCCCTCTCTAACACTTAACCTGAGGACCAACGGCTTAAAGGTGACTTCCGAACCACCACCAATGGCCAGGCAGGCGGGGTGCTTGCAAGGACAGGATCTCTCAGCGGTCACACATCCAAGCAGCAGCCACGCTCGACGTTGCTTGATCTGGTTATCTTGCGATAACCGTTGTACCCGCTACATTACGCCATTGTTATGGACTGACAGATGAAATCTTCCCAGCCTCTAGAATAATAGGCTGAGCTACGCTCAGCCAACAAGCCATATGAGTCACGTTGATGAAGGTTTCGTCACCCAGATCCGACCAAACAAGAATATTACGAGGTGGTGCCACAGAAACATCCGGTGACGGCGAATGGTGAGGCGTGCCCAGAGCCGAGTCTGGTGGGCTGCCTTGCGAACATCTATTAAAGTCCAGTTCGGGTGTTTTCGGTGTTGTCCCCGGTCGCAGCTGGACACCGGCAATAAATCTCGCCCGTTACAGTTTGGGCAGAGAGACCAAAGAGGCTCAAAACGGCCGATTTTCTCACTTTCGATACGCCATAAATATTTGGAACTGTGGCAGGTGGGCTGTGACGACCACTGTACATGCTCCGATACTTTATCCTCGTATTCCTTGCTTACGTCATGCAGTTGCGAATACAGTGGAGTCCCCGACATTTTGCGATAGCAAAAATACTATAATTTCAATTATTATTAGAGCTTGTTTGGGTAACTGTCATGGAAATGGTAATCACGATTTTCAAAGATTTACGTGACACTTAAACGTTCGGTGGATGGAACCATTATTCCTATCCTAACAGGTCCAAATCGTGACTACGATATTGTATTGTATTGTATTGTATTGTATTGTGAGGCACCTATATGTCGATCTTCACGTGTTACAAGTCACAACAGTTAGTCTAGTAGCAGACTCTAACTTGTGCTTCAGAGTCAAACTTTGCGACCAATTACATGGCAAACGCAAAGCACAAAGGAAGAGTTGGGAATGATTTGTAGTAGAATACGCATTACCTAACACCACAGAACCACGATTCACGGGCGAATGTGACTAAGATTTTTACATTTGGATCTACTGAAATGATTGAAAGGAAAGATTATACATGAATATGGGCTTAATCATCAACGTTTTTATATTTAGATTTGCTGAAATGACTGAAGGAAAGATTATATATGAATATGGGCTTGATCATTAAGATTTTTATATTTGGATTTGGTGAAAGGATTGAAGAAAAGATTATATATGCATATGGGCTTGATTATCAAGATTTTTATATTTGGATTTGCTGACAGGATTGAAGAAAAGATTATATATATATGAATGTGGGCGTGATTAACAAGATTTTTATATTCGGATTTGCTGACATGAGTGCCACAAAGATTCAAGTACACAATACATGTATGAATCGAAGACCAATAATTACAACCAACTATAATTTTTAACCACAAGTGACTCTATGATTTAATATGTAGGCCTGAACGTGCATAACGCGTAAGCCACCAACGACACCAGAAGCCCCCGAAGCGATCCTCGTGCTGGGCGAGAATGCGGAATAGCGATGTCACCGAAGTGCCGAACATTTAGGGGAATCCGAACGAACGTTGATCGAATTACACGGCTATACAAACTGGGTCAGAAAAGTGGAGTCGATAGACACTGGGCCGTGGGCCACCCCAGACAAAGACCAAGTATCACTACAGAGGAGGTGTTGGTACCTGATACCTGATACTTCCGCTTGGCTGGGCAGTGAGCTCCACGCTACATCCTGTCCCAATTATTTAAAGACCACAACAAAGATGGAGATAAGACGTCAACTATCGGGACCTGTTGTCACTTAAGATCTCATCTCTCCACGGCATTCCTCCAGCTCGCCTTGCGCTCACTAATAGAGTGTTTCTTGATCCCAAAATAATTTGCATTCTTCCTGTCCGACTAATTCTCAGCCACCTTCCATCCTCGATCACCATCACACCGGGTTCGACTATTTCAACGGCTTCAAATGCCCCGGATTATATTTTTTACATTAAGTTCCCCATAGAATCTTCCGTTGTTCGACCATAGACTTTTGTAAGCAGTGAGAAATTCAAATACCCCTGTGCCTGTAATTCACATAGAATTTAGTAAGTCGCTACAATTGTTTTCCATTTTGTAATTTAATTGGGGATATCATAAGTTTATGGATTTATTTTTGTGGTTTGTAACGGGGAAATATCATGTACCTTGGAATTCATGGAAGTTGATGAAGTTTTACTGATAACAAACTATGAGATGGGAATCGCCCATTCATGTAGCAATTATAGATATTTTAAAATACCTTGGATACTCTATTTATGACTACGTCTGACAACTAAATATACATATATCGTTGTGGAAATATTTACTCATTAAGTAAACGTTTACAAATGTAAGGTAAATAGACAGAATTAAAACTACGAGGAAGGCTCATATTCTGATGAGAGAGGAACATCGATTTTCCAACGTCAGGTGAAGCAGCTTCCCTCTTAACGTCTGCTTAAAGAAGAGAATCATATCTCAACCATGTTGACCTGACTCTTACTTGCGGGCCGGCTGATATATATTCATACCACTGCTCGCCTCAACAAGTAGTGTGAAATGATGTAAATGTCGGCGTTGCGGTCTCTAGATTCTCAATGGTTCGTCATCGCGAGTCGGCGCACTGCTAGCGGCTGAGAGCGCTCTAAGCTAGCGGCTGAGAGCCCACAACACCACATCGAATCGTGGGAGAAGTGCCAGTAATTAACCAGAGTAGAAGAATTCCTTACAAAATGTTGACGTGTTTTAGTTTAGTGACAATGGCGGCGCGACCAATCGGGCCACAAAAACCGTGGGAAACCGAACCTGGAGCAGCAGTAAAACAGCCATTCAGCTTTGCGAGTTCTCCTGTCCCGCCAGACTGCTATCCAGCCGAGTCACACTTAACTCACCTGGCTTGACCCTCTCCGGCCTCCATCTTGATCGCGTGTTCAGCATCATATGCCCTGGGTTCTCAAATCCAGCCAGTTAGCCCAGTCACACTTAACTCAACTGGCTTGCCCCTCTCCGGCCTCCATCTTGATCGCGTGTTCAGCATCATATGCCCAGGGTTCTCAAATCCAGCCAGTTAGCCCACTCACACTTAACTCAACTGGCTTGCCCCTCTCCGGCCTCCATCTTGATCGCGTGTTCAGCATCATATGCCCTGGGTTCTCAAATCCAGCCAGTTAGCCCACTCACACTTAACTCACCTGGCTTGCCCCTCTCCGGCTTCCATCTTGATCGCGTGTTCAGCATCCTATGTCCAGGGTTCTCAAATCCAGGCAGTTAGCCCACTCACACTTAACTCAACTGGCTTGCCCCTCTCCGGCCTCCATCTTGATCGCGTGTTCAGCATCATATGCCCAGGGTTCTCAAATCCAGGCAGTTAGCCCACTCACACTTAACTCACCTGGCTTGCCCCTCTCCGGCCTCCATCTTGATCGCGTGTTCAGCATCATATGCCCAGGGTTCTCAAATCCAGCCAGTTAGCCCATTTACACTTAACTCACCTGGCTTGCCCCTCTCCGGCCTCCATCTTGATAGCGTGATCAGCATCATATGCCCTGGGTTCCCAAATCCAGCCAGTTAGCCCACCCACACTTAACTCACCTGGCTTGCCCCTCTCCGGCCTCCATCTTGATAGCGTGTTCAGCATCATATGCCCAGAGTTCTAAAATCCAGCCAGTTAGCCCACTCAAACTTAACTCACTTAGCTTGCACTTTTCTAACCTCCATCTTGATCGTGGCTTCGACTTAACGTGTTCAAAGATTCCATCCCTGTTTGGTGCTGACCCAAGACCAGCACGTGGAAGTCATAAAAAAATATGATTGCCAAAAGCAGCAATTTATTTAATGGCGAAAATGCAATAAAACATTTGACATGGAACATATAAATACGTCTTTCGTGGTTAATTAAACAGTCATTAAAACTTAAAACATTTCTTAATCCGTTGTTAAGATATAGTACTATTAAGTGGGAGTCCTTGAAGAGGAAAGATTACTTTTGTCTCTAAGAGCCACCTCTTGTGTCATGCACCCACCACTTCTGAATGAATGGAACCCACGTTACACTTCCATTCATTCTGGAGAGCTCCAATAAACGAAATGTGATGCGTACTCACGTTTCTCACGGGAACAAGGTGTTAAAAACAACACCGAGCCCTTTTTTCTTTCACCAACTTTCTAAAGGTGACAATAGACTCCGAAGACCACACGAGTCATTCATTTTACCTTGTAGAGTTTTTGAAAAGGTCGGTGCCTTTTTATTGGATTTGTTGATTTTCTAATGAATTCGGAATTGTTTAAAAGAATAAACTACCCTGTTTATATATAGTAATTCTGCTGCATTTTAATACATACAACAATAGTTATCAAGTGGATACACTGACTATCAGCCTTAAATTGAACGTGTATTACTTTCTCTATTTGACCGAAAATAGAAAAAAAAAAAAAAAAAAAAAAAAAAAAAAAAAAAAAAAAAAAAAAAAAAAAAAAAAAAAAAAAAACATAAAATATTTACACAGATAAAGTAAGGGAAACAGCCCATAGAAACATAATTTCAGTTTGTACTCATGTAGTAGTCTATGTAACGAACCAAATAATCAACAATTTTATCAGACTTTCTAGGAGGAAAACATATCTTTAGTATTTACAGACATACTGTTTTATATTTCCCTACACCATAATACTGAACTTTACAGTTGCTAAATTCGGTATCGTGTGCCGCGATGAAAACCTGCAAAACATTGCCCATTGCTTCAAACTCCCTTGTCTATAAAATAAATCATTTTTGTACTAAGCTTTTGCCCTATCGTAATTGTAAAATCCCTAGATGTGTTTTCTGTACGTCCTGAATATGATACAGCCCCTGTTGAATGCCTGCAGTATCGTTTGCATGAGTAGCATTTAAAAGTCGAGGGCCGTCGTTGGGTGTTTTTACGCTTGAAACGATCTGTAAAACACGCTTAATGTCAAGTAGTTTTCGTCGGGGCCGTACCGGGACTCGAACCACTCACCTACCTGGGAAGACACTTTTTCTCTTATCACAGTGATAAAGTGGACAAGGTCCCGGTCAGCAGGTGGCGGTGGTGCAGTGGTGCGGTGGTGGTGTCACCCCTAAATCAATGGATGCGGATGGCGCCACTGAATGAACTCAGGGTGTAGGGCGCGGTCCCTCAAAGCGTTCAGGGTGGGTGGGCTGCTCGCTGCGGTCACTACAAATATTGCCGCTAAGGGCGCTTTTATCGCATTGTTTGCCAACAGGGTGACAGGCAGCTTACACAGACCGCCCCCGCCCCCTCCCCTCACCATCCCCTCATCCCATCTCACCTTCCCTTTAATACAAACAATTTCTATTTCGCTATTCCCATTCTTCTTCTGATTGTGATCGATAATTTGTGAATGGAATCCTATGGAATTCCCGAAACCCACTAATATAAAGGTGTGAAATTTATAAAAGCAAATACACGAATTAAACTTATCGCACCAATAAACTTTGAGCTCTGTGCAAGCAGAGACTCGAGATCTGAACAGAGAAAAGATACCAGAAATCGGCTTTTGAAACCTTATTTTTGGGTAAAACATTATGGTGACCAATGTTTGTATACTTACAAATTATCTTACTTATAGGACTTTTAATCTTCAATAGCTCAGTTACAGCGAATGACATGCATAGAGCTCTTACAAAATCTGCAAATTAATGTTTTTACAGTATTACACTTTATACTATGTATTGACATACATACATATTGAGATTTCGAAACTTCCCTTATCTCGTTGGTTTTCAATAGAATTTTCGCCTTCCGTAATCGTATGCTCTGTTGTATATTCAATAACGTAAAATTTGTTAACAAGACTCGTTCTTGTGCTTTGACTAAATCCCTACAGATTATTCAGAATTAAGTAAGGACACGATTGTAAATGTAACGGCACGATGGAATTATAATACATTGAATCCATCCAAGGTTATTTAGAAAATACATATTATCACTGTTCTCTTTCTTGCAATCAAATGTGCTGTTATCGCACTGGTAAGTTATCGCTTATCACATGTTTAATAAATATGTAGTTAGTTTATATGTGCAATACATCTCTGTAATTATCTCATTCGATAGTCTGGCAACCGACACGACACGTAATACATCTTAAATTACAGTAAATCATGCAGAACTCATAAAATCACGCGTATTTCTCTCAATCTGGCTCAATATTTTGTAGATTGTAACACTATGTTCCACTGCCCTCATATATAATCAGAATCTACATTTATGCATCTATTTATTCCTAGCTAGTTCTCAATTATTTTAGAGAACCGCATATGCAACTTTAATAGTTTTTTAATAGTGAGTTGCACACAATAAGTATACTTAGTTTGCAACGTAGCGATGTTGACTTATTGGTTGCGAAAAGTGTTAAAATATAAATTAAAATAATTTTGGATCAGCTGATTTAAGTCAAACATGGCGGTGGCTGAACACAGAGTACTTCAGAACAGAAAACGCTTTCAATCACGTGTTTAGCTGACCTGTTTTTACTGGAGGACTCCACAGCAGGTTAAGCCCCACAATGCCACAGATAATTTCCTGAACCCCTACTAGGGCCTCGCCTGTTACCCGGCAGGAACTGTTCATGGCACGCTCGGTGTTAATGTCGAAGCCTCACCAGCCACCCAAAGTGCTTTTTACTCGCCTGTTACCCGGCAGGAACTGTTCATGGCACGCTCGGTGTTAATGTCGAAGCCTCACCAGCCACCCAAAGTGCTTTTTTACTCGCCTGTTACCCGGCAGGAACTGTTCATGGCACGCTCGGTGTTAATGTCGAAGCCTCACCAGCCACCCAAAGTGCTTTTTTACTCGCCTGTTACCCGGCAGGAACTGTTCATGGCACGCTCGGTGTTAATGTCGAAGCCTCACCAGCCACCCAAAGTGCTTTTTACTCGCCTGTTACCCGGCAGGAACTGTTCATGGCACGCTCGGTGTTAATGTCGAAGCCTCACCAGCCACCCAAAGTGCTTTTTACTCGCCTGTTACCCGGCAGGAACTGTTCATGGCACGCTCGGTGTTAATGTCGAAGCCTCACCAGCCACCCAAAGTGCTTTTTACTCGCCTGTTACCCGGCAGGAACTGTTCATGGCACGCTCGGTGTTAATGTCGAAGCCTCACCAGCCACCCAAATTGCTTTTCAGTATAGATGATAATTTTTCTGTCGATATCGGTGGCTTTTCCATTTCTGCCCGCGTCCTCGGGAATCGGCCACCCGCAAAATATTCCGGACAAATTTTGACGGAACGGGGAACGTGCGAGTATAACGTGGCAACACTCCGTTCTGTCGAGGAATCCGGTCGATGTCTGAGGAATTAACGGATTTTGGCAGAGATGGTCTGGCTCGGGTGTTGGTCGCCTAATGCGGCTGTCGGATCGCCTGAGTGTTGCTGCGCGGTGGAGCGCACATCGCGTTGTGACACCCATATAGATACAGCACTCGGTTACCATTAGCCGGGGCCTGTTGACTGCAGAGGGAGCAGCAAACAAACAACTGAGCCTGTCTGTCTGTGGCACACTACACGGGTTTAGTTAGATATCATTCAAATGTACAAACTGCATTATCACATGAGTTTTGCCGTCTAGGACCCAAAACTCGGATGCCCAAATTACTGCTAAGTAGGTAGCTGATAAGGCGAGGTATTTAACAACACTGGAAATGTAATCCATTAGTCGAATGAATATTAAAATGCGTTATCAGAGCTATAAAGTATATATTCATGAAGCGCGGAGCAGCTACATATTCAACGGAGCTATATTTTTGGGCCCTTTAACTCGGCGACGGTATCTTTAATCGCTTTAGTGTTTTACTAATATATTAAAACATGTGATGTTGTGAAGGAAACAGGATTTTTCTGGACATTTGCCATCGTTCAGTGATACAAAAAATCGGTAACACCACGTTTCGAGATCTGCAATCCGATCTCTTCTTCAGGTGAATAAGATTATTGAGATCAGATTGCGGATCTCGAAACGTAACGATCACTGAACGATGGCAAATGCCCGGAAAATTAATTCATGTTTCCTTCACAATCCCTACATCGTAAAGAACAAACTTCAAACAAATGTGATATTGGAATTTCGTACAATGTTAATCTTCTCCTGTAGGGTTTTCAAAGCTAGGATGAATACGTATAGACGCAACATTGTAATGTTTGTGCTATGTGATGGTACAATGTTCTGGTATAGAATGTGTAAAAAGAATTTATAACAAGATTTCATGACATGACAGACATCTTTAAGCTATTTTTAGATTTCCATAATGAGAATCATTTTTAATAATAATAGTGTTGAATCGTTTTTCACATGAGTGCTCTTAGAGGTATTTAGAAGATAAAAGATAGATTTTCGTAACACTGCCTTTGCTTTTGGACACTGGTTCTCCACTAGCGATGGACGATTTTTGAGGAATTTGTACATTACCCTGCCCCCCCCCCTTATCGCTGCGGTCTACCGCCGTGACCTTGGAGGGAGAAAGGCCTTGCGGCGACTGGACCTTGAGTCGAGTCGGTGCAAGTCCCAAGGTAGACCCGTCTGACGTCATCAAGTTTCGGGTTGCAGTCGCTTTGAACTCCGTGGTCTTTGACTTGGCAAACGTTACAACGATGTAAGTGCCGTTAAAATATACACCAGGCACTATGGGTTGCAAGAGCATCAAACAGTGTATTAGTTACTACAGTTGTAGCTGTATAAGTGCCGTTAAAATATACACCAGGCACTATGGGTTGCAAGCGCATTAAAATAGTGTTTAAGTTACTACAGTTGTAGCTGCATAAGTGCCGTTAAAAGTACATTGACAAATGTACTATCTGCTATAGTCAATCGTAATTACGTGGTGTTTGACTTAACAACTGTAGATAGCGTATTCATACAAGTTTAATATATTGCTCCTCCATTAAGAACTACCTAGAATCACTATATCAGCAGTAGCCATGGTGATAGAAGCAGTTCATATTTAAATCACTCAAGTCAAAATCGTACCACAATCATCATTTTTATAACCGGGTTTGGAACCGATTGTATCTACAACCGAATACGCGATGAGTCGTTTATTTCGATGAATAATCGTTTGTGCGCTAAATACTCACAAACATTTCGAATGTACCGACTATTGCTGAGTCATATTTTTAATATTCAGCAACTGTGTGAAATAAAAAAATCGATTGTGAATTGTTGAACTATGATCAGATTGTCCTTTCTTTGTTAAAAGTTTGTTATTGACTACGGAAGGATTGTGAAGGAAACAGTATTTTTCTGAACATATGCCATCGTTCAGCGATATAAAAAATCAGTAACACTACGTTTCTAATACTGCAATCTGATCTCTTCTTCAGGTAAATAACTAACCTTACACATAATTACAAACTAGGTTAAAATAGACAACTATACGCGTAAGTCCGGAATCACAACCACCATGTTGTGTGTCAACTTCACCAACTAAATCATGCACTTAATAAAAAACTAAACACAAAACTATATTTTCAAACTGTGCTACAGAATTCAGGTCACAATGGGTCTGCATTCGTCGACCAGCCACCTACGACGGATCTCGAATTGCAATGTTGCTGATTTTTTGTATCACTGAACGATGGAAAATGTCTGGACAAATCCTGTTTCCTTCACATCAGATCATCGTTGGAACTCGATGTTAGACCTTGGAGCAGTACCAGATGATCATACAAAGTGTCGAACAATGCACGGTGTATAGATCACTGATGTTCTTTGTACCGTTTAAAATTTGTTAGTGTATTGCTCTGTGAACCATTTAAACTTTATTTTCCCAGTTTTATTCACGGCAGTCGGCTTTGAAGCTTTAGTTCGAATCATTCAGGCCTTCCGCGTGCCATTTACCGTGGAAACGCGTATTTTTCTTTTCCCAGAAAACAACATGTGCCAATAATAACACTTGGGGCAAAAACCCAGCTACGATCCCGGATGAGTGGCAGACCATCCTAATCCTGTTTGGGGCGAATTGAGCGAACAACAAGACCGCGGAGGCGCGGCTAGCTTTAAAAAGGTTTGTTTAACCGATTTTCCAGCCGACTACCGTACCTCAAACCGGGGACCTCCGGCGAGATTGTATCTTGTTAGAGTGAAGGGCCTCCTCGTTGCCTTGCAGCTTCGGTGCCTTAGAAACGGTTATACCTCTTTGTTTGAGAAGGGTAACTCGAATTTCCTCGGATACATTTTAAAACAGTGGACCATTTTCATTTTGTGCAGCAGAAAACGACGATGACATTCTTTTGCAAAGGTATATGAACTTAAATAAGCAAAAAACGAGGTGATTCTAACCGGTTTGTGGGACTTGAAAGGATTGGTTTGTTGTCTGAATGGGCGACGGCTTTTAATGACTTTGGACGCATGGGCCCACTGGAATCCGTGACAAAACTCATAACACTACAACAGCACCTGGATCGCCACCACAGCAGTAACTGAATCACCACCACAGCAGCAACTGAATCACTTTTTACTAAATCAATGGTGATTAACTTTTGCGTTTATTGCTCTTATTGATGAGATTGCTATTTATTCTATATACTATTGAAGATTAATACACATTAGGGCCATCTCACAGATTGTGTTCAAAAGGTATTCAAGTATTACCATTGTGAAATTTACCTGAGATTTTATATGACATATATAATCGTATTATTGAGCCCAATTTTTAATGTTAGACGGATAAGAATAAATCAAAATGTATATTACATTATAGATAAACACTGGTTCGAGGTGATGGTCTTGAGGCACAGTAAGGCAATAACATTTTATAAAATAATATTTCTTTTTCATGATGGACTGTCGTCAAGAATGTCTGTACACATTGCATAATTACTCTAGCCTGAGAAGAAGTTCCTGAGGTTTCAAACACAGGTTATTAAGATAAAGGAGTCGCAGAGCACATTTCTGTGGGAAACTGAGAACTCCATACTTTCTTACGATTTGCATTATCGGACAAACGATAAACGATATTTCAAAGAAACGATATCCCCACGTGGGTGTACGATGGTGGGACGCTGGCTTAGCACCCCGTGGGCTCTGACGTCACGTCTGTGGATTGCTTATTCAGTGCATGGACATGGTTAAGCCGCTGAATTAGCACCCCTCAGTTTCAATATTTCCAAGTTATCTTATACATTCAAGACTTATGCATCGCTGTTCTTTCATTAAAGTGATAACAATAAAACGTTTTAGTTTTGTGATGGAAAATGTCCGAAAACCGGTTAATTTTTGTAACATCGGTGTTAAACACTTTAATTCCTCTATTGCAAGAGTAATGCATTAGTCTTAAATGCATGGAATAACTTGGAAATATTGAAACGGAGGGGTGCTAATTTAGCGCCTTAACCGTCTCCGTGCGCTGAATACCATTCCCTTGAAATCGGGGGGAGGGGGTGCTAATTCAGTACCTTAACCGTCTCCGTGCACTGTATATGCACTCCCATTAAATCGAGGGGGGGGGGGTGCTAATTTAGCGCATTAACCATGTCCGTGCACTGAATAAGCACCTCCCAGACGTGACGTCATATCCCAGAGGGTGCGTGTTCCAGGGGGTGGTGAGGCAGACCCCCTGATTTAGCCCCCCCTTTTGTGACATAAAATTTACGTCACTAGCGAGGGGTGCTATCTATAGGAGGTGCTATATCAGGTGCACCCATGGTGCCCCCCCCCCCCCCCCGAGATTGGCGACACTGAATCCAACCACGCTGCAGACAGCAGTGACTTGCATATACGCCTCTGTAAAGTTCACCGGTCTTTCTTTACGGCTGTAGTAGTTCTGACTTATTATGTCATTATACGACTCAATTACGCTAAATAACGTCTGCCTGACGACCATCCTTAAAATTATACCCTGACAAATAGATTCACTACCCAACACTTTGAGGCTGGCTGCGCGGGTGCTGGGTTACTTTCAGTCTTATGAGGACCCAACAATTTTTATTTTTAACAAGACATACGTACCACGTTACGCGATTTCGTTTATGTATTTAGTAGTTTATTTTAGAATAAATTTCCTCGTTTTTGTGTTGTTCGAAACAATTCGTTAAAATATCAACTTCAAAAGCGGCAAAAATAACGGGCAGCGAGTATGGGTCCTGAATCGGAAAAAAATTATTTTATAACAGTTTTTACACGAACGTTAGTGTGAAATATAGTTACCGTTGTTTTACCATGATGTTGCAATAAAAATACAAGTGTGTTGATTAGCATTGATATCCCAAAATAAATAACGGGACCACTTTACGTGTGCAACACTCGTACTTAATCTAATTTCCTTCCTCATTGTGTTTTCGCAAATTCCTAACTCACATAACGGGTAAATCCTTTTACAATAATTATGAGACAAGGGGAGTTAACCGAACTGAACTAAGGCTTACAGGGTTAACGAACCCGAAGCACACTTTCTTACGGAACAATGCCGTTGCCAGGTAGCCGTGTAGCTTTAACCCTATTACAAGGCAGGACAATAAGCAAATTATGACAAGGACAGTAGCCAGGTAAACGTGCTCCGTGTAAAAGAAGTATTGTCGCTTAATTACCTCTGTTATTCGGGACCCTTAATGCAATTTCTGTTCCGGGAACTGGGCAACAAAGGCGAGGCAGAAGACAGGAGAGGATGACATGTCCTGAGATAATTGGCGGTGTCACTCGCTTCTGTCCAGAGAGGATTTGGGCGTGACTCCATAATTGGCTGAGGTATAGACCTAACGAGTGCTGCCACAGGGTTTAGTTTGTTTTCCTCGTCAACGACAAATCTTAGACAAAGTTTGTTTTAGCACCTTTTATCCTACTTATCTCTGTCCGCTGATAGGTAGGAACAGATTTGAAGGTTTAAAATTTGTATATAATATACCGATTTAACATGATTCGTTCAGCAAATTTTATTCCTTTATACAGACTTGTACTCTTTCATTTTTAACTGTATTTAAGAACGATTAACATAATGTGGAGCCTGTGAAAAAAGAAGTGGTTTAAAAACTGACATTTATTTTGAAGAATTGATGAGTGGTCGTGATTTACAAATGAATGGTCCTACCCATTCATTACAATAAATTCAATTTTTTGAACTTTTTGTACACACCCCATCCCAATACCTGCTTAGACCTTCAATATTTTTTTTCACAAAGTAAGCTATAACGGTAATTCTCTTTGTTGCAGAGACTTTCGTTAACAGTGAGAGTTTCGCAATTCAGCCCTTTAATGATTAAAGTGTGGGTCTCATTGCAAACTTTTGCTGGATGAAAAAGCAGATCGTTAATGAATTCAATTCCTACATATGATATTAGGAACATCGCGTGAATTAATTAAGAATCTAGTTTATTATTCATGCCGATTAGCATAAAAACTTAATGCAATAAACACATTAGTAAGCAACATTACAGTGGTAACAACTAAGAACCGGCTGGCTGTGATCCAGGGTATTTTTTAAAACTGTTAACGAAACAACTTTCATATATTGTTTTTGATCACAGAGATTTGCGAGTATTTGCAAATTTTACAAAACTGGGTAACCGAAAAGAATATTAAAGAAAACTAAAATACATTTGACACAGAAAGCCATGGTTAAAAAACTAAATATTTTGCGGAATGCTACGATTGAGAATGAGATGAAAACGTTGTTTTATGTTTTAACATTTTTCTCGTGAGAAAACTCAAGTTGGCTTGAAACTCGTGACAGAGCCACAGTCAACACAAGAAGCTCCCACGGTGAGTTTAAAACATCCACGTTCGCTTTAGTCAACCTAAGTTATTTTAGGACTTCTAATGAGCTTAAGCCTTGTGGGAACCCTGTCTTTTCTTCTTTATTCAAGCTCCTGTCACGGCGAACGTATGCTGTCGCTTTTGTTTTCCTTGCTGAATAGAAACCTCAGTTGACCCTGTGCCCAAACCAAAAATTTAATCAGCCATAACTTTAAAAGAAAACTTTTCTGTGGCTGCAGTTAGATTAATTTCGTTAAGCACATGTATGGCTATTCCGATGAAAACTTCCGATTTTGAGAGACAAATTCAAATGATGAAAGCACAGCAATTGTAAACTGCGGTTACCATTTTGAATCTCCGAACAACTACTAGATTTCTTTCCCTCCCATCCCAGTAACGTGTCTTAGGCGCCCTTTTCTAAAAGCCCTTGGTGATTCCGGAGCTCCCGGGCCAGCTACAGATATAGTTAAACCCTCTCTTTACCATAATCTCTTTTGGGGTTCTTAACAAAAAACTGTTCGCTCGGAGACCACTACTAAATTTATTTCCCCCCCTTCCACCCATCCACAAACGCTTCTTTAGCGTTGTTTTCAGTAAACCCTGGATAATTCCGGGGCTCCAGGGTCAGCTACAGAAATAGTTTAACTCTTTCTAAAAAATCTGTTTGGAATTCTAAATAAAATATTTTGTTCCGAAGCAGCTATTGTGTATTCCTCCAATCCCTACTTCCAACAATGTTCGGAGGAATATTAAAAAAAATAGTTGTACATTTCGGGATATAGAAATGTTAAATGACGACCAAGAAAAACTCTTTTCGTTATGTCAGAAAACGACAAAATTTTGCCTCACTAATAGTTTTTTACGGCCGAGCATTTCACTCGGACATTGCCTAGGTGGAGGCCGGTAGTTTTACAGCCCTATCTTTTCTCCTTTCTTCGGCTTCCATCCACAAAGCTCGCCGGAAGGTTAACCACACCCTTATCGGCGTTATCGTTCGGCCTTGATTGATGCTGGGATTACCGCACAGACAGACGGACAGGCAGGCGGTTTAATGTCACTGATGAGTGATTGGAGGCTGAAGCTGTAGGTGCAACAATCTCTGTAAACACACGATTGATACAGGACCGAACAGTAACACTTGCCTTGAAATACCCGTCTAGGAATTACGCAATAGAACGTCTCGCTGGCAGTCAATCGTGTTCCGTAATCGTATCGTTCATTTACGTCTCGTGAGTTTTATCAGTTTTACTTAACGAGAGTGGTAACGAATTCCGGTTGAGCTTGGAAATAAAGTGAATGTTAAATCGTGACGAAAGTCGACACCTTTGAAATACCTTCATGGGATGCTTTTACGTATTTCCATTGTCTATACATTTTCCATTGTATTTTAATAAGTACATGTGTATGTTTATTTATTTATGTATAATATATAACATCGCTTCATGAACTTATCCTGATCCTTTTGGGTTCATATAACACACGTAGTTTATATTACGCGTTTTAGTTTGTTTAGGTTAGGAAGTAAAATCTTTTGGAAGTAAAATTGTCCTCCTGGTGTCAAGTCAGGTTGGCCAATAATCCATATCAGCCTTATTATCTTCAGTGCCTTGATCTTGAAGGCATAGTTGTAAAGTGATAATCTAGCAAAAAGGAATTCATCTTGCAACGTTTTATCTTAATGTATGTGCATATGGAAGTGGGGAAACTGAGGAAATCGCGAACAATCGAAGTAGGCTAATTAATGTAGCAAGGTCATTCTAATGTTCTGTAAGTAATTGAGAGAGGTTACACAGATGTTGAATTTATAGACATTTCTAGAATTTTCATTAACAAGACAATTTTACTTATTACTTATTCACTGCAATAAGCAGATCTCCGGGCATTGGTTTTGGCACCACATGCAACCAACTGAAGCAAACCTATTAGACATATTTGATTTTCTTACTATTTACTATCACTTAGTATTTCACTATATCAGGGCCTCTAGTACAGTACTAACGACTCGACCGTTCCATGACATTACAGTACGGGTCAAAATATTGTTTGCGAAATGTTTTATGACGCCAGAGAACGTGAAACAGCGCTTTACACGATGTACAGCCAAGAGCGCTTGAACTGTGATACAATAGAAAAGTAAAAATATGGTAATACATTCACTAGCAATTACTTTTATCTAATTGTCTGGATGTGGAGAAGCAAATACTTGTTTCGGTCCAGCATTGCGCTATATCCCTCGCCATGAAAATACTTTGAACGATAGATACTCATCGTACTTTACATCGTAGATCACACTCTGTACTTTATTAATAGCTAGCTGTAAATCGATTGGGAGTCATCCACAGCTCACTGACGTGTGCTTTATTTTGAGCTTAATGTTGTTTTTGTATTCCTTATTTATCATCAAACAATTTAATTTTAAAAACACACCCTTTAAGTTTGGTTTACAACAATATTATATGTACATCTGTTGCACATACTATAATTTATTTAGGTAAATTTAATACAATTTCGTTAGTTTAAAGTATGTTTATGGCAATTTAAGAGGTTGTTTATGATTGCATACATATCCTTTGCTTTGCTTTGTAAATACATTTTTGTTCATTTTTATTATTATTTCTCATAGTCATTTTTCTCATTCTCATAGCCTCATCATTTGAATTTATGATGAATTGTGAAAGTTATTCTTTCATGTTTTATCAACGGTCATGATTACGCTAGGTGCTGTGTAAAACAGCCATCTTTACAGAGTTCATCATGGATAACCGCCAACTATCTACAAGTTTCTCGGGGAAACCGCCAGCTTCTCGGAAAAGGACATCTATCTTGAGTTTCCCGAAAGATCGCTAGTCGTATAGAGTTTATCGGGAAACTGCCAGTTATCTAGAGCTTCTCGGAAAACCGCCAACTATCTACAAGTTCATCAGGGAAACTGCCATCTTCTCGGAAAACGACTTCTGCCTAGAGTTTCCCTAAAGATTCTAGTCTTATAGAGTTTATCTGGAAACTGTCAGATATGTAGAGCTCGGAAAACCGCCAGCAGTCTAAAGTTCCAAGGTAAAATAAAAGCCCCCTAGAGTTCCTCGAGAAACAGCTAGCCATCTAAAGCACATCATCATTCTATAGTTTCTCGGAAATCGCAACAATGTTCGTTGCAACGCTGGAAACGAAACGCAAAATCCAAGCTTTGGAACGCGAGCGGAAACCGACTGAGAGGCAATTTGTACCCCAATAAAATACAAGCTTACACAATAAAATTATCATAATCGTCTGTATCCCGTACACAATGGGCCTTCATATCTGAGATCTCCGCCGAGAGAAGAGAGAGAGAGAGTCGTGGGAGGAGGGGTGGGAGAGAGAGAGCAGACCAGAAAGAGAGAGAGGAGAGAGGCTGAGGGGAGATGCCGCCATCTTCCCACTGACCTACACCGAAGATCGGGGCTGGTGAACCTTGGTACTTCAGGTCACCATTTTAGCCACATCCACCGAATCTTTTGTTTTTGCTGGGACGCACTGCATATTTCTTTTTGCCAATTGCAGCAATCATGGTCATGTACGGGTTTTGATAGAGGGGGGGGGGTATGAAGCCATTGCGTTTCGCTATTATTATCCGAATAGGGAGTTACGTGTAATTTTACTGAATTCAATTGTACAAGGTATAGCATTTTGTCAACCCAACCGATTTGGTTCTTACCTTGAACATCGAATTTCCCTATTGTCTGTGTAAAGTTTTCCAGATATTTTCCATTCTTACAATTTTATACTATTAAAACTGCTTATCACCCTCCCCCCACCCCAACAACATGGACACTCATATGACGAGTGGGTCGCAAAAAGGGAACTTCTATCACGTTTTAGTAATTGTGGCACAATTTAAAAAAATGTTCAATGCCTTAAAAGTAAAGACAAATATTTTGATACTATGTTCAAAAGTTAAAATAGCAAAAATGTTAAACTGACATAAATACTTTAGAGTGTAATATTTATATATGATTTTGGCAGTAAATAAAACATGATAAATAAGTATGTTCTGTAACATTGAGTGTCATTGAAACCATGTTTGTGAAAAAATATACTTTTGTGTCTTGTTCTAGAGATGTTTATAACGGCATACCTGCAGTCATAGGTCTCTAAAAGTTAGTTGTCATTTGTTTTATTTCGCAAAAATCTTCGACGCTCAACTGAGAATGTGTCGTTTCGGGTGGATTTATATCTAAAGAACTTTGGAACTCATTAGTGTCCACCAGCCTATTACATTATTTTTTATATTCTTAGTGTAAAATTAACGAAGGCATCACAATGGCTTTACCTTTGTTCTAAATATGCCATAATAAATATTTCTTGCGAACTAATGAATTTTTTTTTAATCTTCTAAATTTAAAAGTAAATATTTTCACAAGTATCCTTTTAAAGAGATTATTAAAGGACACACTTGTAAAAGTGTTAATTTCAAAGAACATCACGCTTTCTAAGAAGAAAGCTAACTTTGACTTAATGTGAATGCGTGGTGTGCATTGAGGTGCGTGAGGTGCAATATACATACCTATGTGATAAGCATAGTGAGGTACACAAAGTACAGGATTTGTACATTTTTGTGAGATTTTCAGATATGCTGATTCTTCCATCGTAAATTGTTCAGTGTAATTTAAAATACTTAAGATCGTTGCAATAAAAGGAAGTTCTTTGAAGACACCCTTGTTATTCTTTTAGTGCAGTGTCGTAAATTTTGGATGTAAACTTTTTACGTATCTGGAGTTTTGAATGTAATTTTTATCTGCTCTGAAGCGCGAGTTATAATACATCTCATGTTTATCATCCATTTTTCGGTACCGTTTCCCTGAGGCGGACGGTGTCTTGGCCGAGGTCGAGATGTGCAGTTGCCGTGCCGCGGTCTCGGTCTGGTGGGGGAGGGGTTTCTCTGTGGTGGACCGCTCGTTTTTTTGTTTCTCGCCACACAGATAAAATAGCTCCGCCTCCTGTTCAAGATGAACACAGCCTCTCCTTGTGCGCTCTCTCCTTCTCTCTCACTCCTCAGGACCCGATCTCTCCCTCTCTCTCGCACCCATGGCGTTCGGTGCTGACCTTTCATCCAGTTGAAGTTTTATTGATTCAAATGAGTTTCAATTTGCAATTAACGCTGAGCTACGAGTCCGGGGCCCTTTTAAGGCGGTCATTCAATTTTGACTTACGCTCTCGCCCCGTTTATCGTTACATCGATTGCACCCGGCGCAACCTCCATTTCATTACGGGCCTTTGAGTCCTTCCTTCGCTCGGGCCGCGAGATCCTCTCACGCCCAGCGGATCGACTTCTCATTTAAATTGAATTTGTGATACTCGTATTTTAGTTAACTCACTTTATTGAAACGTATCGATTAGATCGGGTAATAATTTACAATTCTTGTCCGCCACTGTGAACACCCTGAGTTATGCCCGTGTCTTACTATCAAAAAGGATAAATCAGTGTAACTTATAAGTACATCGGTCGTAATTCACACAACGCGAGAAGCCGAGATTAATAAGGTAGGACTGTATACGGTAAGACTCCAGCTGGAACCATTACCACAAGGGTGAATGCTCTAAATGTCTCATGGTATGTACGATGTCACAATCAAGGAGACTTATACCACGCTAGTGTTTAAGCACCACTACCAATTGTACAGAATTCGGAGAACCCTATAAAGAACTATAAGAATACGTTGTTGTAAGCCACTCTCCACCAATTGGCCGTAAGTCTACTTTCTGGTACATGTAAGGTCCATACATCTTACTTCGGTTCTCAAACAATTACTAGCAGCAACATTAAAACAGAGCTCAAGTAAAGTTTGATCGAATTTGGAAATGAAGTTTGACTGGTATCATCCGAATTATGCAGAAATAACGTTGTCGAGTAAAACGTTTATTAAAAGTAAGGATCACAAAACACCATAGGCTCTGAAAGCTCGTGTGGAATTGCATTCTGCACAAAGAAGGCAATAGGCCAGTCTCAGGATCCCGGTACCCACTGTGTCAAAGCGGCCCAAAACTGTGTCAAACGAGGCTTTCAATCAGATGGCCCCATTGACTGGGAGTTTTCAAATTGGGTTTATTTGTGGGCACAATGGGCATTTTGACTGGTGGGGTCCAAACACACCCGCTTTGTCCCGAGGCCGCGACCGGGTATCGTTAGCAGCATCTGTCCCAGACTGCCTTGTCACGGGAATGGCGATCTGAGGCCGCGGTCTGAAGCCCGAGGGACTCCGCCGACTACACGTGCTATCCGCTCCGCGGGACACCGTGTCTTCTTCCAGAGGGCCCTTCACGTTACCGCGACTCCTCATTTCACCGGCATTGTTCGGTGTCACGCATTGAAGCGTTTCCGGTGGACGTCACAGAAGTAAATCCCGGTGACTTGTTTATTCCGCTTGTTTATTGTGAATACTTACACAAAGCTTCCTGCTCAGGATGTAAAACGTAATTTGAGTTAATCTCAAGGAACTTCCATTATAAAACTATACACTGTTAATAGAGTGAAACTTATAGGTCCACATAAGTGATAGTGCGATCTCTGTTGGTCACGAATTTCGTACCTCCTAATCAAGCGTCTGGGAAGGAACGGATGAAGATCATCATGACAGTGCAAAACACTAAGAGGACTACCATAGTACCTGTGCTACTTTAAGGGCACATTTAATAACTTACTTTTCTTTATTCTTAATTGATGCTTTCTATTAAGAAACCATGGATGATCACCATGGAAAGAAACGCGAAGGAAGATCATCACGACAGGAGTGCAAAACACCAAGAGAACAACTGTAGTACTTGTACTACTTTTAAGGTCATTATTTAATAACTTGCTTATCTTTATTCTTAATTAATGATATATACTAAGAAACCATGGTAAATTGTAGCCTACTACTACTGCTGCAGAGATGCGGTGCCGTTTCATCAGACGATCTCAAATGCTCGATGTCACAAAGTGACAGTGACCGTGTACTTTACACATTGCTGGTGTTGCAGCGGTGTCAAGAGAAGCTGAACACTTTGGCGATCTCCGTGATGAACCAGTGGCCTGGGGTGCGCCTGCGGGTGACCGAGGGTTGGGACGAGGAGGGTCACCACGCTACGGACAGCCTCCACTACGAGGGCAGAGCCGTGGACATCACCACGAGCGACAGGGACCGCTCCAAGTACGGCATGCTCGCCAGGCTCGCCGTCGAAGCAGGGTTCGATTGGGTCTACTATGAGAGCAGGGCACACATCCACTGCAGCGTCAGATCAGGTGAGACCATCAGACTTCCTCATGGTTCTGGGAGAAAGTTGGGAGAGGGAAATGTCGAGGGATAATGATAGATGATGGTTTCATGGATAACAACGGTTTTGGGATCTTCTATCCGTTTATTTTGAAGAAAATAAGGTAGTACATCGAATGCGGTATAGGAATTCAATTATCACCCACAGATACTTCATTTTCCTCCAAACACCTGAAGTAAGTCAGTATTGACTTCCTTGACTCTTAGTAGCCAATAAGGTCGTCGGATTGGTTGAATCAACAAATCTAAATTTTTGAAGTGCCTGATGATGGAATCATTGATTCCAAAAGACCTTGCGCAAAATGTTATATTGGAGCATGTTTTATTAATTTATACCAGTGATAGTAAAATAAACCTAAATCACTAAAATTTTCCAAAACTATACTACGAAAAATTTGAGTATTTGGCTCTACTTTGTCATTACATTATTGCCTATATGTATGTATGTATGAACCGACCGACAGTCGGTGAAACAGTTATGCTAAGAAAGCAAAATAACTTAGATCTGTATCTCAAGTGGAATTTTAGTCACAGTTGTTCTCATAATTGTACGATTTTAATAAAAATTGCATGCCACTTATGGCAAAATCAAAATAAATATAAGGTCCATTGTCATTTTTAAAATGATTTTTGCAGTAGGATGTAATGCCAAAATTCAAGTAATATAACTGAACGCTGTTTGCTGTTTTAAAAAAACAACTAGACCTATTCAATAAGGGATCTTATGCATTTAGAAAAGACAGCAACCTTTATACAAACATAAAGGTCCACCTACGTTTCCCTCAATATTTTGTTTCCTTTTTGGTAACTTTGAAACATAATAAATCAGCGGTTTAGAATGTAAACTAATTGGGATATGCAAAATACAAACGTTATTTTGCATGTAATTTTTGCAAGCCGAAAAGATAATGTGATTCTATCACGAGGGTTTTGGACATGTAAGTTATTTCAACGAGTTAGTCACAGAGCAAGGCTGTGGAAAAGGATTAACATTTCTAGGGTGTCGTTTCCTTGTTAGAAGAAGCAAAGACATGAATGGAGAAGGGCACATTTTTTTCTGGGGACTGAGGACAGGATCTGACTGAGGACAGGACGACCACGGCGGGCAGCGACACAAGCTCGTCCAGCTGGATAACTCTTCTGTCCCTCCGACCGCAGCCAACTATCCCACATCCTCACGGAAGTCCTTCCCAGTAGGGCTTCCTCACTCCAGACGTCTACCTAAC
Source organism: Homalodisca vitripennis (assembly GCF_021130785.1). Classification (NCBI taxonomy): domain Eukaryota; kingdom Metazoa; phylum Arthropoda; class Insecta; order Hemiptera; family Cicadellidae; genus Homalodisca; species Homalodisca vitripennis. Next base: position 144,632,062 of record NC_060215.1, read on the forward strand.
ATCCTTCGGTTCGAGGGAGACGGGACTTGTTAATTGATGGTTTAGAGGATGGGACTGGTCTATTCGATGGTACATTCACTCCTAGATGGTTTCCAGAATTTGCGAATTGTTCTTACATTTAAGCCTCGACTCCAAAATGTGTGCAAATACATCGGTCTGTTATAGTTGTTGGTTTGCAGCCGACACACATCATTTTTATACTTGTTCAGCTGTTGATCTGTGAGAGGATCTTGACGAATAGAATTAGGGAATGATCTAGGCGGAGACATATATCCTGTATGAAACAACTGGATCGCTAAACTGTAGCCCTTGCGTGAATGACTTCTGAATAAACTCTCCCTGTCAACATTCAGTCGTTTCCACTCAAAATATACTGTAATGGACATAAATAGAATATTCAGTGCAGTCAAACTTTTAATACTTTTTCAATAAACTATAAAACAAATTAAAAGACGAAAATAGCACTGTCTCAATATTCATAAACTTGGATTGTGTTATAGTTTTGAAGCAAGGTAATAAAATAATCAGATGTACTCTTTTAAATAAATAGTACCGTATGACGTCACGATTTTATCGGGTAAAGGTTAACCAGTTTAAATATTGAGCCTACTGTCTTAGACAAAGATTTGATGAAATTGTATTGTTGAGTTAAAACATAGTAATTAAAATTAATTTGCAAGAAGTTAAATATTTACCAAAAACTAACTGCTTTTTGTCTAGACACATAATATAGTGTATTCGAAGGGTAAAGATTATAATCTATCCTCAGATATAAAATTACAAAAAAGTATTACTTATTTTTTTGTAATTGATTTGTATACAGTGAGGTTAAATAAATCGTTTAAAGTACTTTGTGAAATATATTAAAGAATTAAAAATGTATAACACTAACTATAATGGAGACTTTATATTTTTAAAATAATTTGTTGTTGAATTTGTTCTAGAGATAGAAGTTACTTTGATAAACCAAAGCATAGTTGTACAGTCCAACCAACAAATTAAAAAAAGAAAAATAAACGAGGGGTGACAATTAAATAACGAGCTTGTTCTGAAAACATATTTTGTTCATCACTTCCTTGCAAAAGTAACTTTAATCCACTTGCACATATTGTCCTTCTGTTATGCACCACGGCAAGCGAATTTTCCAGAATTCAAACCTGTGATGAAGCCTCATCGCAGTCATCATGCAAAACTGTTTTGCCTTGTTTTCTTCTGCAGATTAAAAATATGTACTTTTAATGCGCTTTTCAATTTTTTGAGACACGTGGAAGGTCCGAGGGTGAGATCTGGTGGTGAGTAAGGTTGGTATATAAGTTCAGGAGAGCCCTTGTCAACTAAGCACTACTCCACACAAAGCGCGTTGTGGGCTGGCGCATTGTTTTGTTGCAGAATCTATGATTTACCGTTCCACAGATTTGTTCTGTTTGCCTTCACCTTTTCTCTCAGTTTGGCCAGGATCCTAGTGTAGAACTTTTGGTATGGTCCTGAAGTACCCACTCAATCGTAATGGTATCCTTAACATACAAACACTTTGAGCATGGCTTTCAATTTTAACTTGATCTATCAGGTTTTTCATCCTGGGAATTTTGGTGTCCTCAAATGTATGGATCAACGCTTTGTTTCTGGACTGTTCTGAAAACGCCATGTTTCATTAAACCTTTAATTTATGATGCAGTGAATCGCTCCACGGCTCCACGATGTCCGACCAGATATCTCCTGTTTCTTGTTGCTCACGAGATTTGTTGATACCATTCTGATGCAAACTTTCTTCGTTTGTAAATCTTCATGGAAATATTTGTCAACATCTTCATTCCAATGTCTTTCTGTCATTGCCATTAATATTTATGATGCCACAGAGCGACAGGAGCGTTCATCATCATCAACATCCTCTGACCATACAAATCTTAGTGCTGTTCAAAGATTAGGGTCCATCACAAACTGTCATCACAAAATGCTTCCTTTAACGATTGAAAACGTTTTGTTGGAATTTGAAATTTTTGCATTGCTCTAATTTTAAGCTTATGGTATTCCGATACAATAACGTCCTGTTCCACTCATGCAGTATTAAGAGCAAAGTAAACCAGATATAGAGCCGGAATATGGTGCCGTCCCTGGCTGAGAAGCTAACGGCTACGGAATTAACAGTTTCGTTGTCTAAATTTCGCACATTGTATACAATTGTGCTCGCCTGTAGAATTTTATACAATAAGTGATAGAACAAGGCACAAATTTATGGTAGTAGCGTCGCATCAGACAATTTTTATACCACGGAGCTAGCGAACCAGTTGTTAAATACAAATATCTCTGAGGGTTTAAATGATCCTCCACTAACAAACGACGCTCCCTTATGGAGTGTTCAGTTTGTCTGTCCTGGTACTAAAATAATAAACGCTTAAACACCCTAAAATGGGTTTGTATTTAATACAATATTGTTCCTGTATGTAGATATAATGATAGCCCTGCTAATGAAACCTCTTCATGAGGTTAAAGTCCACAAAACCCCCGATGTTCGGAATGCTTGAACTCGCAGGGTCTGGTTGGACGTTCCTGACCATTATATAACTCGAGGACGCCACTTTGCTTTCAGACCCCCCGTCCGGCGAAATTCAAAGATCTTATGAGGACGTAAGTTGGGACGAACAAGAAGAGACTATTACCATTCCCAAATCCCTCTGGAAGGAACTTCTCCGTGAACGAATGCCGTTTTCTTCAGGAACGCCCAGTGTTGTCCAGTCAAGAAATTCGCCTTAATTCGGGTTGGTGGCATGGTGTGCCAACGTGTGCAGTTTAGCATGGAGTGCGATTATCAGACATTATTTCGCATGCATTTTTATTATTTTTCTTACTTTCTCTTGTTTTATATGCTATAAGATTATTAAACCATCCTGTTTGCAGAATGGTATTGTGTTGTATTTGTAATACTATGTTTCAGCGCTAAATACTGCGAAGATGAGTGTGTTTAATTTCCATGTTGCAATGGGATGATTGACTGACTAGATTCCTTATACGATATTCTCACTTTCTGACACAGTTTTTAATAAAAGGCCTATTATAGAAATAAGTGTTTCATTATGCATACAGAATGTTTTCAGTTTTGAACAGTCTATTTCAATTTAACAAGCGAAGTTAACTCGTCAACGTAAACTGTCAATATAAAATGCATGATGTTTGGTTTCAGAAAAATTCTGGCAAATAAAACCTGTTTATAAATAGTTGAAGTATTCCGTGTACTTCTTATATATAATAAAGTGCATGGATTTTCGATATTCATAAAATATGAAGCTTAAGGTCGATATTTTACGAATTTTATATTGCGTGTACTTGGTATTCTGTACATTTTCTGAAATCTTATTAAACTTCAAATTTTTTACCCACTTTATTATTTTGTATAAAAATAAAAAACGCCATGGAATTTTCTTTATATATTTAGAAATGCACAAACAATAAAATGACTAGCTATTCATGTAGATTAAACCACCGTGTGGAAAACTTACTCATCGACTGTGTACAGAATTAGAAGCAAGAATATTAAATTACACATTACTAATGAAGGTTGAATAACGATTTATGTACAGGAAACTTAATTTCCAACTGTAAACGAAAATATAAGTCTAAAGATTAATATCACATATCATTGAAGACAATTAAACAACAATGTATGTAATGCGAACTTTAAAGAAGACAAATTAAAATTGTTAATCGCGATTAAACGTTTAAGAAGTCGGTTAGCAAGATACGCCGGACAGAAATAAGCTTCCGTAACACAACACTCACTTCTATTCACAACGACTAATGTGTCCTAGTTATGACGATTGCCACACCGTAATGTATGCTGTGAAGTCGGCCGACACAACACACGCCGGACAGAAATAAGCTTCCGTAACACAACACTCACTTCTATTCACAACGACTAATGTGTCCGAGTTATGACGATTGCCACACCGTAATATATGCTGTGAAGTCGGCCGACACAACACACGCCGGACAGAAATAAGCTTCCGTAACACAACACTCACTTCTATTCACAACGACTAATGTGTCCGAGTTATGACGATTGCCACACCGTAATGTATGCTGTGAAGTCGGCCGACACAACACACGCCGGACAGAAATAAGCTTCCGTAACACAACACTCACTTCTATTCACAACGACTAATGTGTTCGAGTTATGACGATTGCCACACCGTAATATAAGCTGTGAAGTCGGCCGACACAACACACGCCGGACAGAAATAAGCTTCCGTAACACAACACTCACTTCTATTCACAACGACTAATGTGTCCGAGTTATGACGATTGCCACACCGTAATATATGCTGTGAAGTCGGCCGACACAAAACACGCCGGACAGAAATAAGCTTCCGTAACACAACACTCACTTCTATTCACAACGACTAATGTGTCCTAGTTATGACGATTGCCACACCGTAATATATGCTGTGAAGTCGGCCGACACAACACACGCCGGACAGAAATAAGCTTCCGTAACACAACACTCACTTCTATTCACAACGACTAATGTGTCCGAGTTATGACGATTGCCACACCGTAATATATGCTGTGAAGTCGGCCGACACAACACACGCCGGACAGAAATAAGCTTCCGTAACACAACACTCACTTCTATTCACAACGACTAATGTGTCCGAGTTATGACGATTGCCACACCGTAATGTATGCTGTGAAGTCGGCCGACACAACACACGCCGGACAGAAATAAGCTTCCGTAACACAACACTCACTTCTATTCACAACGACTAATGTGTCCTAGTTATGACGATTGCCACACCGTAATGTATGCTGTGAAGTCGGCCGACACAACACACGCCGGACAGAAATAAGCTTCCGTAACACAACACTCACTTCTATTCACAACGACTAATCGGTCGGAGTTATGACAATTGCTTCACTGTAATATATGCTGTGGATAATTTGTACAACAATGGCGAAGGAGATAATAAATCACGAAGGCCGTGCATTAATCAGCTGATCTGTGGAGTGCACGCCTACGCTGAACCGCGCCATGCCGCAGTGTCAAGCCGCACCGAGTCGGGCAGACCGTTGTTGGTCATAGGTTACCTCTGGCCTCTCCGTGTCCCCCCACGAGATAACTCGTCTTCTCGCCATGAAATCTTGCAGTGGGGAATTGTTAGTTACTTTCCACCGAAAGTACGGAACTAAATCGATCGGATTTCTAATTTAACTCGGTTTTATCAACAAATTTTCGAATTTTAAAGAAATGTTTATACTTTGGCATAATCTACTTTACGTATATCGATAATCAACAGAACAGAGTGTATCACACAAACACCGATATAACATTTTCTAATTTAACTCGGTTTTATCAACAAATTTCCGAATTTTAAAGAAATGTTTATACTTTGGCATAATCTACTTTACGTATATCGATAATCAACAGAACAGAGTGTATCACACAAACACCGATATAACATTTTCTAATTTAACTCGGTTTTATCAACAAATTTCCGAATTTTAAAGAAATGTTTATACTTTGGCATAATCTACTTTACGTATATCGATAATCAACAGAACAGAGTGTATCACACAAACACCGATATAACATTTTTCTAATTTAACTCGGTTTTATCAACAAATTTCCGAATTTTAAAGAAATGTTTATACTTTGGCATAATCTACTTTACGTATATCGATAATCAACAGAACAGAGTGTATCACACAAACACCGATATAACATTTTCTAATTTAACTCGGTTTTATCAACAAATTTCCGAATTTTAAAGAAATGTTTATACTTTGGCATAATCTACTTTACGTATATCGATAATCAACAGAACAGAGTGTATCACACAAACACCGATATAACATTTTCTAATTTAACTCGGTTTTATCAACAAATTTCCGAATTTTAAAGAAATGTTTATACTTTGGCATAATCTACTTTACGTATATCGATAATCAACAGAACAGAGTGTATCACACAAACACCGATATAACATTTTCTAATTTAACTCGGTTTTATCAACAAATTTCCGAATTTTAAAGAAATGTTTATACTATGGCATAATCTACTTTACGTATATCGATAATCAACAGAACAGAGTGTATCACACAAACACCGATATAACATTTTCTAATTTAACTCGGTTTTATCAACAAATTTCCGAATTTTAAAGAAATGTTTATACTATGGCATAATCTACTTTACGTATATCGATAATCAACAGAACAGAGTGTATCACACAAACACCGATATAACATTTTCTAATTTAACTCGGTTTTATCAACAAATTTCCGAATTTTAAAGAAATGTTTATACTTTGGCATAATCTACTTTACGTATATCGATAATCAACAGAACAGAGTGTATCACACAAACACCGATATAACATTTTCTAATTTAACTCGGTTTTATCAACAAATTTCCGAATTTTAAAGAAATGTTTATACTTTGGCATAATCTACTTTACGTATATCGATAATCAACAGAACAGAGTGTATCACACAAACACAGATATAACATTTTCTAATTTAACTCGGTTTTATCAACAAATTTCCGAATTTTAAAGAAATGTTTATACTTTGGCATAATCTACTTTACGTATATCGATAATCAACAGAACAGAGTGTATCACACAAACACCGATATAACACGCGTGTTAATAGCTGATGTTGTGCTCAGATATCGCAGAAGTATGTTTGCAATGCGGACAACAACTGCTGTTTACAGTCTGTCCCTGTATTGATAGTTATATAGATGATATAACTTATAAGTTATATAGATGATAGCCAATCTCAACAATTTTAATTTCTTGTATTTTAGTAACATTTTTCAGTCCTCTGCAACTAGATATGTGCTAGACCAATTCGGCAGCATGATTCAATATGGTTATTTTTCGAATACGTACGTTTCTGTCGTCGGATCTAGTACCGAGTAAGGGGACCGATCCCAGCGATCGGACCGGTAAATCGGACGCCTTCAATATTTTAACTCGTCTTCTTCAAGAACCACCTCGGCCAATTTGTTTACGGATTATTACTGAAATGATAAATTCAGCGGCGGAACCACAAATCACGGCCGGTGGGTGTGTAGCGGGGGGTGGTGGGGAGGGGGGAGGGGGGTGTTGAGGTGTTCGGGCGGCGGAGACCGGCTCACGGCACGGGAACGTTGGTTGCCGCGGCGACAGGGACGCAGGAGAGTTATCGTCGGACTGCGGCGAGTTGACTTGATGAATGCGCCGTAGATTAGATCGACATGCCACCTAAATACAACCCAACCACCGCTCACCGACACTCACACTCACGCGCGCTCACATACGATTTATACCACAGAAAAACTATAAAAGGCTACCCTTGTAATAGACTACGGGGACAGTCGGGTATCTCGCGCCGGCGCAGCGCGGCCGTCCGCTTCCAGAGTCCAGACCCAGTCTCTTTTTAACGAAGTCCGACTCGGTACATTTGGTTTTTATGCACTGCTTGGACCCTATCTCACTTATGAACCGTTTACGGCAGCTGCCGCAGTAAAGAGCGACGCTCAGGACGGTCGCGGCCATTCCGTTATCGAGCGAGTCGGTTCCGAGCCCACCGGAAAATTAGATTTCTCCTTATATTGATTTATCTTTGAATGCTCGTTAAATGTTACACGCAGGGGAGCGATCGTAACTAATGTTCATTAGTAAAAGCTCGTAAGGTTTACGTGGAACTTATTTTATGCGTCACTTGAACGGTAAACACACGAAGTGAGAGTACAGCGTTTCCGACTATGCCCCAGTGTGGGGGGGGAGGGGGTGTTCTATGCCTTGGAGCATCGGAAGACAAATATCTGATATAGTTAACATGGTCCGGTAAGGTAAAAAATGTTTATACAAAAATCCACAAAGTTAGGAAAGGAAATTAAATTCAATTCTGGGCAAAGTAAGATTTGAACTTGTTCAAAAATGCTGCAGATAGGTCTGAACCATAAATTAACAAAGGAGACAGTTTAAGGACTAACAGTTTCTCTAATTTATGAAACCATTACAGTCTTAAGTACTTAAAATAAATGGTGAATAGATTTTGAACGAAGTTGTAAACGTATCCAAATTAAATTTTGAAATTAAACATCGGAAATGTTCTACCTCTGAGAATTAGTCTTGACATTTGTTCAACTGGTTCTCCCTACTTTCCTTTAATTGACATTAGTAGTAAAATACATTTTTCGGTCGGTCAGTAGAAATAAACCACTTCTTATAGACAATTATTGTTTTGTAAATATTGAAAACCTAGTAATTTTTCTATATAAAATTATTCTTAATGCATACTACCTTAGTTTCTTAAATTAACATCTATAATCTAAATACGATGTTAAATATGAAATTTTCCAACTAAGAACAGTTCAAAAGATTTAAAAAATAAAAATATTAAATGTTTATTTTGAATTAAATGTACGAATATTCGTGTTTGAGACATACTCATAGACTCTAGACATACTCATAGAACATGAGCAGTTAAATTAAATAAATGGATGGAATTTATTGATAACATCCACTTGTATTATATTTGATGAAAACTCTGATAAACGTTAACAGATTATGCAACAAGATTCCTTTTATATGCCAATGAAAATAATATTTTACCCAGTCGTCGTGCTCAAATACTAGAGTTTATATGAGCTTATATAAATTTGTATGGGTTATTCACCTACAATAAACATTAAATTTTATCAAAATGCCTGAGAATGGTTTTTCTGAAGTAACGCCAACTTGATGTTAGCCCCATGAGAACTATGTTAGCCTAATCACTTTCCGCACTTATTTTTAAATATCCAGACGCTTTTTATTTCCAGAATATTTTTATTAGTTGCTGAAATTCTCAAAATAAAATTGTTTCTTAAATATTCGATAAGCATTCGAATTTAACGAAAAACCCCAAAAAGAGTTTGCATGATCGTTATGTCTTTAAAACGAGACATGTCCCATATATGGGACTAGTATTGAATACAAGAATTTAGAAGTGTCTTAGAATCAGCATTATTCTTATAGGGGAAAACTGAAGATCGAATCACTACAACCGGTCCTTAAAAACCGAGTCAACTGGAGCAGAGAAAAGAGTGTGAGAATCAGCATTGTTCTTAAAGGGAAAACTGAAGATCGAATCACTACAACCGGTTCTTAAGCACCGAGTCAACTGGAGCAGAGGAAAGTGTCTGAGAATCAGTAGAAGAAAACTCGAGATCAAATCACTACAACCGGTCCTTAAAAACCGAGTCAACAGGAGCAGAGGAAAGTGTCTGAGAATCAGCATAGGGGAAAACTTAAGATCGAATCACTACAACCGGTCCTCAAAGGTCGAGTCAACTGGAGCAGAGGAAAGTGTCTGAGAATCAGCATTGTTCTGAGAATCAGCATTGTTCTGAGAATCAGCATAGGGGAAAACTTAAGATCGAATCACTACAACCGGTCCTCAAAGGCCGAGTCAGCTGCACCAGAGGCTGTGAGAGTGTGAGAGACGATGTGCGTGATCTGCAGGACCTCCGCCTCAGCACGCGTCGATCCGCTGATCCTGGAGATCCCAGAAGCTCGTTAGCCTCAGTAATTGTTTCCGGCGATATACGATAGCAAGTTCTCGGGCCTGGCCGATACGGACTCGGACCTTTATTTCGATTTGTTCCTGTCGGATGCACGAATCCATACGATATCGAAGGAGTCAATAAGATCTTTCTTAGACACAGTTAACAATTTCTCAAAACGGATTGAGCTCTGAAGAGTAAGTATAACATCTAACGAACATGGACAGGTTCGTGATATACCAAAATTGCATACACATTTTTTGAACTAGAATTTTTCCCTATAACAATGATAAAAAAGTACTATAAAGATTTATAAGAAGATAAAGCGCTATCGCATAATATAAATTATTGGATTTTTATAATATCCGTCGATAAGTCCCAATCATTACGTAACTCCTGAATCAGGACTGGTGTAGCACGGACTTTCAGATAAAGCCAACACACAAATCTACTCCAGTTGTAATCCGTCGATAAGTCCCAATCATTACGTAACTCCTGAATCAGGACTGGTGTAGCACGGACTTTCAGATAAAGCCAACACACAAATCTACTCCAGTTGTAATCCGTCGATAAGTCCTAACCATTACGTAACTCTTGAGTCAGGACCGGTGTAACACGGACTTCTAGATAAAGCAAATCTACTCGAGTTGTAATCCGTCGATAAGTCCCAATCGTTACGTAACTCTTGAGTCAGGACCTGTGTAGCACGGACTTCCAGATAAAGCAAATCTACTCGAGTTGTAATCCGTCGATAAGTCCTAATCATTACGTAACTCTTGAGTCAGGACCTGTGTAACACGGACTTCTAGATAAAGCAAATCTACTCGAGTTGGAATCCGTCGATAAGTCCTAATCATTACGTAACTCTTGAGTCAGGACCGGTGTAACACGGACTTCTAGATAAAGCAAATCTACTCGAGTTGTAATCCGTCGATAAGTCCCAATCATTACGTAACTCCTGAGTCAGGACCGGTGTAACACGGACTTCTAGATAAAGCAAATCTACTCGAGTTGTAATCCGTCGATAAGTCCTAATCATTACGTAACTCCTGAGTCAGGGACTGGTAAAGCACTGACTTGACTGCACAGAATCGAGTGGCAGAATGATACAACACCTTATTGACAACAGATAAAGCAAACCGGCGATAAAAACACTGAAAAGGAGAGTCTGTCCCTAACACAAACTGAAGTAGTTCAAAGTGCGTCCGACATATAGCAACAATGGGGAAGGAGTAAGCATGAATGGGCAGCAGCGTACAAACAAACACGCCGGGACAAAGGAGGCGTGTGTGCGCGTGCGAGTGTCGGCGGGTATACATGGGAAAGACAAACTTAGGACGGGCTGCACAAACATCGGCTCCTTCACAGGAATAATCAGCGCCCAACGCGGAGCGAGCGCGAGGACCTCTGGAAACTGCAGTGTTGGATGCTCCGTACCGACAGAGGCGCAATCAATTGGACATCCACGGCAAATCCAGGGTCTATTGAATCCCGCGAATGCAAACTGAACTGCTATTTTATTACTAGTTCGGTTAGATTTACGAAGCCTTATTGTCATGCTTAATCAGAACGAGATTGGACCTCGATCATATTCCCCGATATTTTTCCTTTAGCTGTAAAAAATATCCATGTTTTCATGTGAGTTACAGATTTGACAATGCGTTACGATCTATCCGGTTTGAAGTAAACTCACTGTTTTTTCTAATAACAGACGTTATACATTATAGAAAAAGACGTTTTTGAAATCCCAGAAGCACTCCTTATACGCGTTCTGGGTTTGTTAATTTTAAAGCTTCAGTAGGTGATCATATATCCTCTTCCTCTAATATTTAATTGGTACTTTAGAATAAAAGTTTCCGATTCCCAACAGTCAGTCCTGAGGAGATGTTAAACCGAAACTTCTGTTCACCAATGATAGCTCTCTACAGTGTAGCTGAAATATTTCAAGAATTTCTTAACGTTTCGACACTGTGTGAACCGGAAAACTTGGATGTGACTAGGTGGGAAAGTTTCTGAGACGACATACTTGAACAGAACGACACCTTCTGGATGGACCGACCGTTAAAGTCTCCCATTTACCTAGAGATCAAATCTCTTCTACCGTTAGTGAACTGAAATGCCATCCACAGCAAGTTGTTTTGGTGCTTACTCTTGGTGTCTGAAAAGACGTACCACCTCCTCGGAAAGGCGGAATCTTCGTTTTTGCTAAACGATAACGAACTGACATCTTGAAATCTGCGTGCACGGTTATAATCTTAAGCACCCGTTTTAAGAGCCTGGACGGTTTAGGTTTAAAAGTAGGCAACGGAATTAAAAAAGACACGTCTTCGTTAAAGTTGACTTCTCTCAGAGACGAGGGGTCCAGGCTTGTGTCGAACCGCACCTTTCCTAGTCCCAAGAGACTGCGAGATCTAGACTGACAGGCGGAACGTTTCCAAAACAGGAATATCGGCGCGGCGTGACGGTGTCGGTCAACAAACACCCCCCGCGGCCGTGCTTGGCCAGCGACCACCGTCAACCGTCAACCGACAAGACGGAGCAGAAGAGGACACGGCAGGCTTGACAAGAGGGCAAACATACCTCGTCTGTCCCCGGCAAATAGGCTTAGTGTAAACCTATCAGGGGCCCGGACACCCACAGAGACCAACCTAACCTCAGTGTCCACGGCGACTCTTCAACGACCGGAACCTTCTACAAAAACATTTATTGGCTGATGAAGTGTACATCCGTTTTAAACTTCATTCATTAAAAGATTACAACTGTTACAACCAATAAGCAAAAGCTATTTCTGGAAAAAAATTAAATTGACAATGGTGTTTATGCATTCATTATATGAGGATGTTTTCTGAAATGTAGAGTAAAAAAGGAAAGAGTGATAAATTAGGAATTGATGTCTTCGTACTATACTAACGCAACGTACAAGATTTTAATAGTGGTTTTTGGAATTGAGATTAAATACCTGAATATAAAACATATTTTGTATAGTTTAATTGAATTTTCGCAAGTTTTTATATTGACTTGTTCTTTTTACTTTGGTTTCTGATTCAATTTGGCTGAGGAACAAAAAATGTCAACAAAATTTGTATTAGTGTCCTAGGTTAAAAGAAATTCTAGGTACTGCTTAGCATTTTAAAATTGTTCAATTCGTTACAGTGTAACTTAGTAAGTGCCGTAAAACACTACTTTTTGCCACGGGTTTCTACAACCTCGACTCATTGGGGTTGGAGTCTTAAAATGTACAAATTATTGGACAAGTAGCAAACTATTTAAAGCTCCAGAAGACAAGCCCAATAAATTTATTACTACAAAACTAAATTTCGACAACATAAAGAGAAATGATCATCATTTATAGATGTTGAGCATGCAAATTGCTTACTTAAAAAATATAAAAAGTACTACCTCACTTGTATCGTAATGCGTCATCGCAATTATTTTAATTAATTTTCAGTACATATTTGGTGAGTTGTGATAATGTACGAAATCATGTGACATATTTACTGCATCGATTTCAAGACAATTTAATAATCGCCATTCCATTCGGAGTCGTAAAAATGTTATTTTTTCATGTTGTGTCAAGCTTGACCCATCTTAACTTTAAATCACCTTCTAGTCACACAACACCGAAAGTGGGGTTTGACATGAATTAGACCTTTACTTTTTATTTTAAACTATTACATTTAGACACTTCTTACTTACTATTGTAAACACAGTTTGCAATTCTTAACTTACATAATTCTTTACCAATATCAAATCTCCAGGGGTTTAAGTGTCTGAACTACACGGTTTAACTACATATGATCTAGATAAAGACAATCTATTTCGCTAATCAACCTCGATAGTTTGGATAAAAACTATTTTAGGGTTTTTTCAGTTGTTCTTTTTTGATTTATTGTTTTTCATTAAATCGTTGCTATCGACCAATATTGGTTTGAGGGTCAAATGAGATCACCAAGAGAGTGAGGACATTAAATTGATATTCTCAGTCCCTTTTCCATCCTACCTCAGACAATTAAATTGATATTCTCAGTCCCTTTTCCATCCTACGTCAGACCAGACCACTAAATTGATATTCTCAGCCCCTTTTCCATCCTACGCCAGACTATTAAATTGATATTCTCAGTCCCCTTTCCATCCTACGTCAGACCATTAAATTTATATTCTCAACCTCTTTTCCATCTTACATCAGACCATTAAATTGATATTCTCAGTCCTCTTTTGAAGAATTCTCTTAATTTGTGCAAGATCCAATAATTGACATCGTGAACTTAATTTAGAAAACACAATAAATACAATATTTGGTAAATATTTTGTTTTGTTTTGAAATGTAAATATAACTGTAATGATATGTTCTGTTGCAATCATAACAACCAGAACGACAAAACATTACAATGTCATTACGAGTAATTGCACATCATTTCCTAATTTTGTTGTCCATTTTTTAAATTTAGCGTGCTCTAAATACAAATAAGTGGATTGGAAAGGGTTGATGCCTTTTTCGTACATGGTCAGCTGCATACGATTATAAATAAATTACATGGAATACAATTTTCCTTCCTGCAATTTTATTATGATCTCGAATCTGCTCTCCACGCTCAAGGCGCTAATGATGTATTCATGAGTGTTATTTATAAAATCTTCACACTTACTCTTAACTTTGCCTTCTTCAATTACTTTTAATCGTATATTCAATTTGTGTTATGTGTGTTGTTTTTCTTTGTAATTTATTTTATTCGTTTGTCTTCTTTTTCTGTTGCAGAAAACTATCCTTCTTCTATTCTAGAAATCACTAAATTACTTTTTTCAGTTCAACTTGCTATTTCCCTGTCTAAACTTCGTGTTTATTGATCGTTGTTTTATTTTGGAGAATATTGTGACTTCGTTCATGTCATCTTCACTTTTTAACATCATAAACTAGGTATCTTTGTACGAGTGTCTCAAGAGGGACTTTGTCTGTTTCCAGAATCGTCCCAAGCGGCCAAGTCCGGCGGATGTTTCATGGAGAACGGGACCGTCGTGCTGGCAGACGGCACGCGGCGCAGGATGGCGGATCTGCGGGTCGGGGACTACGTCCTGTCCCTGGACAGAGGCAGCGGCAAGATGGTCTTCAGCGAAGTCATCCTATTCCTCGACAGGAACCCACTGGACAGCCGGAAGTTCCTCAGGATAAAGACGCGGGGAGGCAGCTCCGTCCTGCTGACTCCGTCCCACCTGGTGCTGCGGCTCTCGGAGAGTGAGGGGGTTGCCACTGAGCACGTGTTCGCGGCGGAGGTGGCCGTTGGAGACCACCTCCTGGTGGCGGTGGGCGGTGGGGTGTATGTGCGGGACACGGTGGTCGCGGTACAGGCGCAGTGGGTCCACCACGGTGGGGTCTACGCCCCACTCACACGGACAGGCACTATAGTGGTGGACGACATTCTGGTATCGTGTTATGCCCTCATAAACAGTCAGACTATCGCACATTTGGCGTTCGCCCCGTACAGGTTGTACTTCAACTTCAGAGAGAGCTTCGAGCGGGTCTGGACAGTTCTCACGAAGCCGGTGAGTGCATGGGAAGCCTCGTGGAGGAAATCCGAGGAACCTCCCACCGGAATCCACCCTTACGCTCGGTTCTTGTACGCCTTTGCAGATTATGTTGTTCCCAATTCTGTGTTTTTTGGGGGGACCCATGACACTCTAAGCTGAAGAGAGTTAGGATATCAATTCAAAACTAGTCTTGTTTAAACGAGTTCAGAATTTACAGCAATGCCTTGTCAATGGAAAATGTAACTCGTCTTTTTACAGTATTATAACTCAATGCAACTTTTGGAAAACCCTTACATGTTTTTTTTTCAAATTTTTACAAGCGAATTTATCTGTTATTTAAAAAATTTTGGTTTTTGAAAATTTTCGAATTTAAAATAAAAATATTGATTTTCTGTGCTTTCTATACACGAATTTTTAACATTAAGTATTACGAATCACAAAATTATATTTATCTATATCGCATTTATAACATGCAAGACACCTTTCCATCCATAAACGATTTCAATGAATGGTTGTTGCTTTAGATCCTGAACGTCAACAAAAATCAAAGTCTTAGCCAGAAATCTATTTATTATTCGTTTGGGTCATTTTCAGCCATTAAAAAGTGACTGAATTTTCCAACCTAGTATTTTAGTGATTAGTGAAAACGTGCCAACCTAAGACTCATCATAAAGTTAAATTATTGTGTATTATAGTTAGTGTATAAAACTTAGAAATGTTCGTGCTCTCCATTTGTATAAATACTGTAGACTTGTTCAACTGATTTGTATTATTAATTTATGGACTTTATTAAAAAAAAACATGTGATAAACATTTTTACAGCTTTAACTTTAGATTAGGGATATGTTTTATTTAAGAGAAGCCTAAACTAAGGGTTGTACAGTTTGTTGGAATAATGTATATATATCAAAACTAATGATATTTTTAATACACCTTGTTAGGCTCAAAGTTTTGCAATAAATTATAATTCTACTTACATGTATTATATAAAAACTACAATTGTTACTTTTAAGTGTCTAAAACTAGTATTAAGCACAATAAACAAATAACTAAATACATAAATATAACAAATAGTTTGAATATAAATACATGAAAAGTTACTCACAACAGGCTGTTAAAACGTTCTATATACCAAATTTGGATTTTTATTAATACAAATTAAAACATACCAAAATTCTAAAAAGTTAATAGAGTGATAACTATATCTTATGTATACCAGTTAGTTACATGCTAAATTAAATTGAAATAACAGGAATGTATAAAAAATTTCAAAAACTGTAACTCTCAAACATGAATAATCAGAGTTTTTGAATTTTGAAGTACACCACTAGGGGATAAAAAGAGGTAATTTTTGAAACTTATCAATAATTTATTAGAAGATTGGACCAGAATGTATACTTAAAAAGCATTGAGATTCACTTTAAGAGATTATTGTTTGTCAAAAATGTAGATAAAAACAGAATGTGAAAATTTATGGGAATGGATTAATAATTTTATAAAGGATCAAGTAACAAAAATGAAACCTTAAATTTGAACATGTGGTCTACTTGAGAAACAACTTTTTATGTTGTCAGTGAAATTTCACCTCTTGGAAGAATTTTGGGGCAATTCTAAATATATTTTTATTGTATGATTATTCTTATCAAGATCTTTAAAATTGTGTTGACCTTGGCTTCACTGGTCAGAAGACTAGAAGTCTTGATGACACAACAAGTAGGTTTGGTTCAATCTTGGTTAGGTCTTTCATTGATACATAGAAATTTATTTTTTGTACTAACCATTTTAAATTGCTGTACTTCAAACTTCCACCAAACTCATTGAGTAGGGGTTACAAATAGCACAAATCCAAAATATTTAGTATAGAACTCCAGACTGACCTTAACAATTAATTCCTAAAGGGAAAGGTGTGCTAAAGTGCTTTTCGCTGAAACGCAATCAATAAAAATGTAGCATAAAGTATTGCATGAAATATTGTTTGTCATTTGTAAACTGTAATTGAATTTTATCATAACTTTTAGTGTTTGTTAAGTATTAATTACTTGCATAAATATGTTGTAACTGCTGGCATGAATTTTAGTAGACTTCCATATTGATACTTATATATTAAATTAATCAGGCATGTTTTATTACTTCATTTGAACATTAAAATTAATATTTATATAAGAGTACTGATTTAAAAAAAATTTAAAGTTAAAAATTTTTAACTGGTTACCAGGTTTCTTCAATATCGTTAAAAATCGTAAAGATTCCAAATCAGTGCATTTAATCTTTTGTTGAGAAGAGCAGCCCGGATTATAAATAATACTTCAATGTTTTCATTTTGTCCTACAAAACGTTTTTAACATGTTAGTCAATAATCTATAGTAGTACTAGAACTATCATTTGCACCTTATGTTTAGTTAATCATCATTTTGTTGTCTAAATATGGACAATGTTAATCCCATAGTAGTGTTAAGTATTAGGAAAATGAGTATTATTCATTTTTTCTCATGTAAAACTGAAACTATATTGTACTTGGGAATACATTATTTATTTTTTATTTGTTGCTCATGTCTTTCAAATATAAACGTTTAATTTTTCACAATAATGATTGATTCTCAATAAACGATGTGTTGGAGTAGATCTAATTATTTGAACATCTTTTTAGATTTACTCCATAGCTCAGCCATGGTTGTATTGATTAGCTATTTATTTTTAACTCAATAAATCTTTTTGCAACTTTGCTGACGGACACAACAGCTTGTCCTATCAATAGTTATTAGTAAATTATTAAACATTTACATACGTTTAGCATACAGTGTCCAGGTCTTCCGTAAAGCTTGAGCCTAGTGACAGTTAGTTATACTGTTGTTGCCATTTATATTGTTGTAACTATTTATTAAATTTGTAGAAATCTATTGATTATATTTTATTGTAATAAATGAAAATTTAATTTATGTAAATATTTATAAATCAATTTAATTATAATTATTTACACATTACCATTTAGTCTTAATTGTTTAATTTAATTCTGAAAAATACATTGTAAATATTTTATAAACAACACAATACTTGATTTCTCCCTTTTTCTCCTTCGTTTAGACCACAACGATTCCAAGTAATTCTCTCTTGCAATTACTTGGTCTCTACCGAAATAAAACTACATATTATAGTTTTTCCCACCATTAATACGGCTGGTGAATTGTCAATTAAATACATAAGAAAAAATTATGAGATAATTTACATGTCAATTACAAATGACACAATAGCGTAATTGGTGAATAAACCATATTTTAGCATTTGTTAATCTGTTCAGTGGGAAAAAATCCATACACTGAATATAAGGACAAAGTACCTGACTTATTACAACAGCTGCAGTTTTGAATTAAGTCCTTTTTGATCCTTGGGAGTAGGAAAATCCCTTGGATGCAAACTGCTTTGCTTTTTGCTACCCCTTGAAATTAGTCTGAAGAAATATAGAAAAAGAAGTATAAGAAAAGTGATAACTGCATAAAAACCACCCTTTATCTCCAATATCTTATTGGTTGGACGGTTGGAGATATTATCATGAGTCGGTTGGCTATTCTGACATCATCGGAGCCTTTGCAAGGCAAAAATTCCCATTAAATCAAGAATCAATAATGTTTCAACACAATTCATGTGAATAACACAGCTATTGGCATATGTTGTAATTGAATTGTATTTTTGTACTGAACTATATTCACTGTAATACTACATTAACTTCAAGTATTGCATAGCACAATATACACAGTGTTTCATACTATGAGAACACATAATTAAAACGATTTTCCCATAACATCAACACGTAAAAACAGTTAAAAAACATATTTTCATTACTTTAGAACCTGTATGTGGAATGGTAAAATCCATAGATCTGAGGTTCAATTTTGAAGTTTTTAAAATATAAAACATATGTAATGTTATATTAATTTTAAAAGTGTTTATAAACCAAAAATTTAATGAACAAAATTTAATTACCACTTTTAATTTCAAAATCGTGCCAACTCATTGTTCTTTTCAGTTTACTTTCACAATAAAATCAGAGTTATTTTGGTATGCAACATGATCACCTTGAACTGAAAGCCCAAATTTTGAGCAAATTGAAATTATAGCTCTTTGGTAATTAATTAACAAAATCTCTTAAAAGACTGATGATTGTTCAAATAACGTTCTCAAATAATCATCTATTCAGGATATGTAAATAGTGCAGTTTTATGAATAGCTGATTTTGATTGAATATATGCTATTCAAAAAACATAAACTGAGATGGTAATTAGTTTATTTATACTGTTAAAAAATTTTGTATTGAAACAATACATTTATCCATAAATTAATGTAGGTAATAATTATTTTTCAAAAACTGTATTTTTATTTTGAAAACAATCTTGGTTGAATCAATAACATTTCATTTGAAATAAAAAAAAAACTTGTTGAAATTAAGCTTAAAAACACATATATTATTCAAATGAGAATGTTGATGGAGCTAGAACAAAAGATCAAGTACAAAGAATGGTTGGTTTGCATAGATATTCATAATTATGTGTATGGTGCCTTGTGTTATCACTTAACAATTTTTAGACTTGAGAATTTTAATTTTTCAAAATTTGGGTATGGATTTAGTTAGTAAAATGGATTTCTTTGAGAAAAATACCTTGTTGTATATTAAAAACCCCTGAATTTATTGTGTAAATGAATATGGGTAAAACATAATTTTATATTCACACCTGCAAATTATATGGAATAATACTTAAAATCTCACATGTCATAGTTTTTTTGGATTTTATTCTAAAGGGAAAAAAGACTTAAGTTTGGTTTTCACCAAGGTAGTACTTATAAATTGTATGAGCATTACATATGCTCACATATAAATACAGAAGAACACAATAAACTTCTGAACATTTACATCTTGTACTAAAAATATATATAACAATATTTAAAACTGTCCTAAAGGGTTGGTTTTATAGGGCATTCGGTTAGTTCACTATTCTAGGACAATCCATTCTTTCACAGGCATTTGAGATATCTTTTCAAATGACACACCCTGTATTTATAAACAACAGTACACAGAAACCAAGTACAAAGTAGACACTGATGGCCAAAGAAAAAAACAGCACTACACTGAACTGTATTAACCCTATATGTGGCAAGCACCGTCTGAGACGAATGCCTTATAGGGAACTTGCCACTTATAGGGTTAAAGTGTATCACAAACAAAAACATTCATAGTTAAAATATAAAATAAACATTTTAAAACAAAACCTTAACCAATTATATAATACTCACTGAACTAAAACTTAGGAGAAATAATATCACAGGACACAAAATCTTTTATACAGGAAAAATCACTATATTCTAACCAATTAAAAAAACTTTTTAAATGGTCTATGCCGTATGTTAACTGGAAAATCATTAAATAATTAAATGTTTTTATAAATTTAGGAGTAGCTATAACAAAAGAGAGTAGCTACCTCTTATTGTTTCTAATCTTATTGATACTCAAGAAAGATTCATTTTCCGAGTTAGTTATGAGTGTCTTACTAGTGGGAAGATTATTCAGAGATTTCCTGATATTGTTTAAATAGCAATACATTATTTGGAGATTTTTTATTTGAAATTGCGTACAAGTTAGCAAACAAGACTTTGTTTGATACATATAAGGAAATTTCACTTTATAATATTTTAACATAATTGCTCCACATAAAAATCCCAAACAAAAGGTATTTTAAAGGCAAGATTTCGTTCACTTATCAGTTTATCCAAATTGATATTACAACTAAGAAATCTTATTTAATTTGTGTACAGGACATATGGGCATACATTAACAGAATACTAAATAATAGAGCCAAGGAAATATCCATGAACAGAAACATATTAAAAGTCAGATTTTTTACTCTGTCATCCAAATGTAACACTAATAATTCAAGCTCCTTTCCCATAATGTTTTAGCGAAACAATATTTTTATAATTAAACATGCATGACAGAATACAATGAAAAAACTGTCTTCATTGATTGAAAAAGCAAATGGAAATAATTTATTTTCAGATTTAATAAATATTTTACTCCCCATATTTTATACTGCTCTTATATTTGCATAATGATCTCTTGCAAAGAATTAGTGAGAAATTTGTACAAGAGTAGGATGTTATGCCTGGTGGTTGATTATTATTGTTCTTACCAACAAAGGTATTTTGGAAAACCCTCCCTTGGCCAGCATTGTCTTAAGATCTCCTAAGATTCCCTGATGGTTTAAGACCCATTTTATTAGATGTGCACAAGATACGAGTTTGAACATGAAATGCTCACAATCTTTATATATTCAGAAGAGAATTGAATTGCTCTAACTTGCTCCGTTGTTTGAGAAGATGGAGTTACCAGTGTAACATTTTTCTATCCACAGTTGGACAGGGGTAAGAATTGTGCAAATATTTACCTAAAACATCATACTTAAATTTCCTAAATTTCCATGTAAATTGATTGTTCTTTGAAGTCTAATTGAAAAAAACCAAATCCTGATTTGACTCTTATTTGCGAGCTAAGATATCATTTGATTTTGAGATAACATGTGACTACTGTGTAGCCAGTTATCTCTCAGGTCAATGTGGACTGAGGCAGAACAATACTTTGTGCACATCAAGAATGTAGCCAGGAAAAAATGTTGAGGGGGGTCAAGGCAACTAATATTTTCCCATAATCTACAGAAAGTAAGGCCCCATTTTGTTCCTTAAAAAGTTCTTGACTGTTTCTATGTTGAGAACGATCTTACAGCAGTATATGTTAGTAATACTGAATTATAAAAATAATAAAAATAATAAAAATAATCATTTACTAAAAAAGTAATTAAACCATTGAAAATTTGGGGGGGATCCGGACCCCCTTGCTGACTACGTCCTTGGTTGACATGATGTCATCTGGCAAAAGGCGTTTGGGAATTTTCTCCAATAATGACACAGTGTTCTACCAACTGGGCATCATCATCAGTTTGTTATGTTGCCAGCCGTGCTTCTGTTTTAACCCTTTGGGTACCAGACCACAATGTTTCTTGTGTCCAAGAAATACGGGCGCAGCGACTTTTATCCAGGGATTACTGAAAATACCAGATTCTTTTTAAGCTGTTGTGTACTATTTTACATTTTGACCAGTAACTTTCTTAATTTTCGATAAAAATTAATGATTTCAAGAAAAAACTAGTAGTACATAAATAAATTTTGTAATAGTAAACTTTGCATATTTTTAATAAAGGAATGTAAAAATTAAAAGTAATAACAAAACATGTACTTACCAAAAATAGAAATATACTTAACTTTTTTAGTAAAATAAAATTCTTTAAAAAAATTCGGATGAAAAACGTTTTGTTTCACTAAACACTATGATAAAACTATACGCAAAAATATGTTTTTATTGGTTTTTTATGCATTTCTTCACATGTCCGAATATCCGGACTTTAGTACCCAACGGATTGAGGAAGATATTGAGGTGAAACAACTCAAGTAACACTTCCAGAACGTTGGAGGGCTTCATATAAAGGGCCACTGTGGTACTAATAGTTGATTTTGTAAAGATTTATTTGATGCTATTGCCTACCAGACCAGGGTACCATGTAGAATCTGCCTGAGATCTGATAACTGTCTCTTTTGAATGTCGAGTTTAGCTCCAGTTCATCTTCCTCTTAGTGCAGAATCTATAATCTGACACGGTCACAGGCTTGACTCCTAAAATCTGGAGTCATGTTCATCTGAAGAGATCCAAAAAAAGCTGGTGATGAAGAAGCTCAAAATAAACTTATTACATCATTTTGATATCAGAGACTGTCTCTTGTAGTCAGTAACAGATGTATGCTTCAAGCCCCATAGAGGCTCAAAAGATGGTTGAAGAGTCACAAATGACTATTTTTATCCACTGAGCTCATAGTCCAGCTGGACATTCATAGACAGTTTTTGACCTAGAGAAACTTTCAGATACTTAGATGAAGATGATGCATACATCACCAACGCTAAGAAGTTTGAGGTTGCTTACATTTTGAATAGAAATTTGTTTTCATGGGACTGCATGAGGTGCATCAAATACACCCTAAGAGTCTAGAAATGCTCTGTCATTTTCCTCCTTGCAGGAGAATCCCAGTCCAACTCACCACTTTCTGAAGAAATATCTTACACAACTTCTCTGGTTTGTAGGCGTATTTGTTTTGATGCAAAGGTGGAGCACCCCTTTATAAATGCGATTGTCCACAATTTCTCAAGTGTCTCAGGTAAAAACAATGAAAGCTGTTAGGACTTTATGATTTGGTGGTTGTAGAGTTACAACAACCACACTTAGGAATAAACACTACTCTATTGATTCTCTTGGACTGAGGTACAAAAGATGTAGACGGTATCAGTCCTCATTGAGGAGGGGACTTGAAAGATCCACCAAGAGATGTGAATGGGCTAAACTGTTTATTGCCCACTGAACTTTGGAGACAGTGACAGTATACAAGTTGGTATTTATTCCTTTAGGATTACCCTTGATTAAAGGCTTTCCCTGTAAATATTGGGGTTTCTGGTGGCAGTCGTTTCATCTACCACTTGTACCTGTAGTCATTTCTGTTGCATCCAAGTATCTTGAAGATAATATACAAATTTCTTTATTCACATATTCTTCAAGAATATGTAATATAGTCACCTATATTTAAAACATAACAGTTAAATATATTTAAATTAATATTGTTGACAATAAATGATGTCAGGATACGTCTTGGAATCTCCTTTCTTCCCTGCATGCTTCTAGGAATTTTTCAAGGGTGTAAAATGGCTGGTTTCCAAGGAAGTTGTGGAGTTTCCTCTTCAGAGCTTCTCCCTTAAGTCTTTTGATAGTGTCTGGTAGAATGTTCCACAGTTTTCGCCCAATGTAAGATGGCTTTTCTTTAAAAAGTGCTGTACAATGTAGAGGCAGAACAAAGTCGGCTGCGTGACGGGTGTTATGTGAGTGGAGGTCTTTCCCTGTTTGGAGATACAGCTGATGAGCATGCAAAATTACTCCTTGAATGTACAGCCCAGTAACAGTTATTATTCCCCTGGATTGGAAAGCATGTCTGCAGCTTTGTTGGGGTTCAAGATCAGCAAGGGTTCTTATGGCTTTTTTCTGTAGTATGAGTACCCAGTTGAGATTTCCAGCAGGGGATCCACCCCACACAATAAGCCCATACCTCATATGGGTTTCCACTAGTGAATGGTAAGCTGTCATTGCGGCTTCAAAATTCCCAATCCATTTTATCCGCCAGACAACATACGGAGTGCTGATTTTTTTACAGAGGCTGTCTATGTGCTCAGTCCAGGTGAGATTCCCATCCAGAGTGACACCAATGAATCTTACATGGTTTTCAGTTGTTACGTCAGATATGTTAGGAATGTGGTTTTTTACATTTACTTTTAATGTTTTTAATGGGTTAACAGCCAGGTCATTTCCTCTGCAATACATCAGAGCCTTATTTAGCGAATTAAATGCAGAAGCATACACTCCTTTAGCAGTGCTGTTTTTGATCAAGAGTGTTGTGTCATCTGTATACATCACAAAGGTGTTGTAGATGGAGCTTATATTGGTACTGATAACTTACTTACGTTAAAACATAAAACCAATATTTAATACTTTTATTATTTTGTGAGGCCTTTCGATATCAAGGATATCTTCTTCAGACACATCACAAAACTTTTGTATTAAAGTTTAAAATATTTTTTTATGTTTTAATGTAAGTAAGAAATCACAAAGGTGGCATTGTGGTCTGGAAGGTATGTTGAGAAATCATGGACAAAAAGCACAAAGAGGACTGAACCTAGGACGGATCCTTGAGGTACTCCTCTTGTAACAGGCATTGGGTGTGATTGATATGTGTTTTATAAGGCCAAGTGTAGTGCTCTGCACCTCAACTATTTGGGATTGCCCTGACAGATAACTTAGGAACCAGTTTTGACTGTACCTCTGATACCTAAAGATGATAGTTTCCTTGAGATCAAAGTCATGTTCTAGGTAGTCGATAGCTTTACTGTAGTCAAGGAACAGATGTCATTTTCTTTGCCAATTTGGTCAATGATATATTCAACAAGGCTAATAATGGCAAAAGTGGTAGATTTTCCTTTCAAGAGCCCATGTTGAGATTTGGTAATCAGATTTAATTGCTCTAGATGTTTCATAAGTCTGTTAAGAACTACTTTTTCCATTATTTTTGAAAAAGTAGAAACAAATTATATGGGTCGATAATTTTGTACTTCAGTTGTTGGTCTTTTTATGTGTTTTTGATACACTTTGGATATTTTCATTGCAGTGGTAAATTGACCAAGGGTAAATGATTAGTTTATAATGCTCACTAAAGGATTGTCAACCACTTCATTATTTGTTGCGATACGGATTTGAGATTGTAAATGTCATCCGTTTCTGTCACTGTTTACTACACTCCATAGGGCTTTGCTTTTGTTGTCAGCAGATTCAATAACGTGTGCATTTGCATAAGAAGATGCAGTCTCATCAATATCAGCTAAGATTACTCTATTACCAAAAATCCTAGCAGAACCTTTTCTCATAATCAGACCAGTTGGTTTTATGAGGATTTCTAAGGCTGTAATTCCTGCTGGGAGCGTAACTATCAACTTAAAACATTTTGAGGTCGTAATCAAAGAGATGGTATAGGGACCATTCAGAAAGTATCATATGTTTTGGAATTAAAAATTATAAACATAAGAAACTGTACTGTATTGTATAAATTAGAAAGCACATTATTAAGAAAACTTTATGTGTAGTCTTCAGCTAAATTGAGGCACTTACCATAGTCTTGAGTTAGATTCCCAATCCAGTCCAGCCTGCAGATTGGCATCATTCCTTGGAAGCACTGCATTGTGAGCGAGGTCTTCATCTGGGGATAAAGATGTTAATCACTTGGAGCAAGATATGAGCAGTGTTGGTAATGGTAATAAATATTTTACCTAAATCCATGCAGCACCTCATGAGTCTACTTTCCATGTGGACAGTTATTTTTGTACACAAATTGAAACCTTGAACCTCAACTTCTCCATTCGCTTGATGTGAATTTTTCTCCTGTTACAATTTCACAGTATCTTTCCAATGTTATCATTATACCTATTTCCAGGAAATGAGCTTATTTGCAGACAAAGTTTGTAAACATATTCTTAGTGTTTTTGGAGATTTTTGGTCCTCAGTCAATGAACTATCTTTTTCATTCACCCAAGTTTCACTCGCAGTCACAGCACAATCAGTAGAGTCACTATCTGGCAGGTATCTTGTGTAAATCAAGATTTCTGTCACAATTCCATGTATACTACCAGTAGAATTTTGTTGGTCCTGTGATCATGAAAAATCTGTTTTCTTGAATTTTCTCATCCATTCTTACAACCAATCCATCCAGTTCATCCATCCAAATGCTTGGTCAACCATTTTGGTCCTTGTCGTGAATGTCATATTGCATCCATTTTTGAACAAAATGCATAACTATTTTACTCATCCTGTCTCACCATACACTTTATAAGATTGTTGGTGACTGTATTTGCAGTTAATTACAAAGAAGTTTCCCCGTAGAAAGAAAATAATAGTCAGTCACACTAATTTTGGTTGAGGTTGGAATTGGAGGTTATCAAAAAGGTTAAAAGTGAAATCTTATTTTATTATAATCATACTTTTCTTCGCTGGAAACACTTAAAATAAACTGTCAGACTTGTAAATAAATGGTGAATCAGCGATGGCTAATCACAGACCCTTAAAGTTGTGACTTTTCTCTTGAGCTAGTTGCCTATTATTTACGTGTTTGATGTTCCGTTTTCAGTGTGTCCGGCTAAAAATAATACAGTCCTGGGCTGTAATGGTTGGATGGTTGGAGTACTACCCTGGTTTAGTAATTGCATATTGTGTGTTAAAAGAAATAATACAATGAACCATGACTCTGGGGCTGGTGTCACCAACATCTCACACTCTCTGATGTTGATGTTGGGACATTGGAGTTTTACCATAACAAAAACTCAAGATCTCTAGATGATGAAAGTTCTTGAGAACTGCATATGTGGTAGACAGAACCAAAGTTAAGTCTTCTATCTCAATATTATCATATTATCATGTTGTTTTGCACCTCAATTGTTACCTTGCTGAAATCGGAAAAACTACCAGAACATAGCTGAGGAGATGTAAGGGTGGTCTATGTGACCTACCAGTTTAACAAAGTTGGATGAAAATGGATGATTGGGAAAGGTAAAATTCTTTATAAAAAATCTCAACATGGAAAGAATAAAATCAGTCCCATGACAAGTCAAAATGGTTCCGAGGAATAGAAGTTGCCCGAAGGATGGGACTTTTCGAGCAGAACAATTTTTTTTGTAAAGTACAAAAATTACTTAGTTTAAAGTTAGAATTGCACATTCCCCCCAATTTTCGAATGGTATAAAATTATAGTCAAACTTATATTGCTTCTTTTACCTGTAATAAAAGAGTAATCAAACTTAACAGATCCAAAGTCATTAAGGAATTAATTAACTAATGGATTAAACAAATGTTTAAAATTAATATTTTAAGTCAATAAGCGATTAGCACATATTGGGTTTCCAAAGGGAAATTTTAAGTTGACCTAGTAGCTTAAAACAATGGATGTTTTATATATATATATATTTTCACAGAATTAATACACACACACAATTATATATCTCAATTCTGTGAAAATGTTGATAAGAAAACAGCATTACATGATTTTCCCTCTTTTCCGAATAACTTATTAAATGAGCAGAAATTCAATAGGAAGTTACTTCCAAGACAAAACGTAAAATATGACATCATTTATTGCACATTGACACAGTCGACTACATTTACAACTTATACACATAATAAATTACATCAGTGACTAGTATATTAGTTATTGTACATCAAAATATATGACTAGCATTACAATAAATCTGATTTATAGTCTTATTCATTACACTTTGTAACATAAATTCAATACAAAATAAACACAAAACACTAACACTAAAAAGCTAACTACGAATATAGCAGTTTACACTTTTGAGAAACTAAAATGAATGTATTCTTGTTTGTTGTTGACTTTACAAACACGTGACGAAGCGAAGGGAAGCGTTGCTCTGTGAAGGACGAGTGAGATCTGATGACTAGAGAAGTGGAGAGAATCAAGCTGACGTGGCATCGGTTGTGCTTGGAAAACCTGATATTCTCTCTGAAATATAAATTACCGTCAGTAAATCTTAGTAAGTAACTTGAGGGATCTGTACCTATAGTAAAAAAAAACCATACTATACTGATTATAATAAATTATAATATAAAACATTACGACAAAACAATCATAACTCCCATTATGTTTGATATGACTGAGTTAAACACCCACTTCCAGTAAAAGTGGTGGTATCCGTTAGATAAATTTGCCCATCTTAGCCATAAATAAACATTCCCGTGAGTTCAGTCCTAAAGTATTAATAATAGTTATTTAGCCAATCATTTCTTTCAAATATTAATCTTAACAAATAATCCAGTAAATAATATAAGTAATTCCAGTCTATAACTTTTTGTTTTTGATCATTCAAACCAGTATTGAAGTCGCATGTGGTGCACCTTCTGGTGAGGCAGTTTTTATTTTATTAAATATTGTTTCAGCTTAAAGCTAATATCTTGAGGGTTCGTGGTCAACTTTTCGTGGTTGTAATTTTTTATGGCAGTTTCTTCGTAGTCAAGATCATTTTGTAATTATCAGCACCCGTGGGGCCAAGAATTATCAGCTAAAGGGACGTATTTATATTACAAAAATTATTTAGGGAACTTTGAAATGTGAAGAAGAAAATGTTCAGGATCAGGGCTATTAACAGGGTGGCCACTCAAAATCTCTTTTCTAATTTCCGTTTTTTTTTTTTTTTGTAGAAAATATCCGATTCTCTAATACCTATTTTTAAACCAAATAAACAACTGTAATACTGTAACAAATGTATGTCGAATGCAACAGTGTATTTTCAGAAAATGCCACGAAGCTGTAGTGGTCTAGTGAATTTCATCGCTAATGATATGGGAGACTTTTGGTGACGATTCATCGCTACCACCTATTTCAAGCTCCCAAATTTTTATCTCTGTGTCATTCAATGTATCATCAGACATCACGTATATCTAATAATTTTCCTTTCTGTGATGTTTGGAAAAAACATGTATCCAATTTGGAAAGATAAAGAGAACAATCCAGTACCAACATAGTGCTATCACGGGGCAGGCTGCAGTCCAGCATTGAGGGTGAGAGGTCTGCACATTTCCAACTGTCCGACCGATCGTCGTGTGTGCAAAGAAGTCGTTCAGACGAATAGTTCAACGGAGAACTAATTTACATGTCCACCAGCCATCGTCCAGCTAATGTTGTTCCTGTTACGAAAACTGTTATGTGTGGTAGATTTTGCCTACTGGCTGTTAAGAAGAGTTTACAATGGCAAGTAAAGTTACGAGAGAATTTGCACAACTACTATCATATAATGTGAACAAGATAAGCAATTTTACTCGTGAGGACTGTCAAAAGTATTTGCTACAGCTGTTTACGCTGATTGTTGCGGAAATCAATACCATCAGTTCACACACTGCAACGTTTAAAATTGAAATTTCAATTGCCAACATGGCTCTCTAGTTCTTGCAAACAACTGTCAGACATTGGTTGTAAGCAGCACTCACGAGATCTATTGCACCAGTTAAGAATAGTGATTTTTACTCTCAGACACAAAACTTTTTGCCAGGAGCAATCTGTCATAGACCATAAAGGCCTTGGCTGTGATACGGGTGGGAGGTGAGCGATAGAGCAACGTCTTAAAGTTTATTGCTCATAAGAAGAACGCTCAACATTACCCATGGGTGAAAGACGTGAGCGGCAAGGTACCATGGAACCACACCATATGTGCCACTGATCCGCTGCTAACTCCAGACATTACATTTTTCTCCTGCCACTCAGTCTGTCTGCAGGAGAGTTCTACTGCAAAAAGTGTCTTATCTCTGGTGTCTGGTTAAAATTCAACTGAAATTCTGGTGTACTCAAGAGACTGGGTTCTATCTCTTATCAAACTGACAAACAGATAACAATATTCACCGAACTGAACTATAAGCCTGTTTATATGGTGAACAGTGTACATTTTAGGCCTGTGAAATCTATCTAACACACGTGTTTTCAAAATGCTATTTTCACTCAAGAATAAGAGTTGGTCAATTTTGTTGTCTGAAGGCCCCCTTTCAGTGAATAAAACTAAAACACAAAAAACCGCTTGTATCGTAGCCACTACCGCTCTGCTGCTTACAGTTTATCCTAGACCTAAGATGATCGGTCGGCCGACTTTAATTGTCCAGTGGATTAACACTACATAAGTAGAGTTAACTGGCATTAAATGGGGCTCGCGAACATATTTCGATCTTCAGACCACGGGCCACGTCGTGTAAAATACGTAAGTTTCAAGATTTATTACGTCCTGATTCAAGATGTCGTTTAAGTTCATAGAGACAGAGAAATTGTTTTTGAGATTTTCCCAGTTCTACAGCAAGACTCCGGTTTTTTTCTGGTCTGTTACATTCCCAACTTATTCCCGGTTTTCTGTTTGTGTGGCCACCTTGATTAAGACAAAATTTTCTAAATGACGCTGTGTCAGTCTATAATATTTGTCTTTGGAAAAGTGTGCATAAATTATTGTTATAATAAATGATTGTCAGCTCTGAAAGGCTGAGAGTATACACTCCCCTGCACTTCACTATAGTTTTAAAAGGATAAATAGCAAATTGTGTATACCACATCCAAGAAGATACATGGAACATTCTTTGCTCTGGCACTTCTCGGCAGGCCAAGGCATCAAGTGACTGGTGCACAAAATGTTTTTATTATTTGTTTTATTGAGTTTCTACTAGTCAGTGTTAAGTGCTTGAAAACCTGTTACTAAGTTACATTTAAGCTCTGACCTATATAATTTGACGTATGTTGGGGACATTATTATTTGGAAAGCGGCTATCCAGAGTTTTCGGTTATCCAAAAAGTACATTATAAGAACTAGATTTAGTGACAGGACATGGTCACCTGAGGAAGCATCTTCACAGAGTCGGTATCCTCGGGAGGATCGACTCTGTAGAATGTGTGATGAGCTGAAGGAAACTAGTGAATAACTGCTCTTTGACTGTCCTGCAATATCAAGAGAACGGTATGCCATCATTGGTAGTTTGAACAAGGGAGGCGAATATCCTCAGGAGGACCTGATCGGTTGTTTTCGGCGGTTTGCAGAACTGCTGAAACCGTAGACTGGTCGGCCTCATGGTGTGCTTTCGGGGTGCGAAAAAGGCCCTTGAGGCTTAAGTGCATGGCAATAGGCCACCCATAGAAGAAGAAGTGTTGTGTATACCATTATTGCGGTGGTGTTGTTGATAATTTCTGCGGTTGTTATCTGGTTGTAATCTTATTGTCAAACACTTGCTTTGTTGTAGCTATGAAGTATTTGTTTTTTTCTTATATTACGAGCATACAAAAGTTGCATTTCATGTTGTCATTACGTTGTTTTTCCATACGAAGATTTACATTACTTTTTATGTTGATGAGTACATATTCATGCTGCTGATCGCGTCTCGATCTCCACACACAGGATATGCCCATGTGGAGATCATTTCCTGTTTTTGCATGTATGTTGAGATCTTTGTAACTATGAGAGAGGAAATAAATAAATATTCATTATTACTTTGCTTTTCATAAACGAATAGGAAACATTCTAAGGTGAATAGAGAATGCGGACAATAGTTGTAAGAGTATACATGTGTGTGAGGCTTCTCAGTTTTCAGATATCAGTATCAACTAGGAGCTTCCAAATACATATCAAAAATATGCTTGGTTCATTTGAATGACCAATGACTCGAGTATTTTGAGTACATCCATGTTTGGGTTGTTATTTAAGGTATATCTACTAAAAAAATTTTCAAACTGTAATAAAAGGGACAGTAGATATTTACCTAATACATAACTTAATTTGTTTTATTTTAATTATAATATAGATTATTCTATATACAGCTAAGGGGCCAGTAACCCAATAATATACAAACATTTTGAAATGTAACATTAAATTTTATCCCAATTACATGTACTACCAGACCTGGGAGTTTTGGTGTATAGAAGTGACTAAATTGATGTACGACAGAAAGTTCCAGTTACAAAAATATCTTTGTAGCAATCAAGGTTTTGATGTATTTTAATGAATTTCACAGAATGATGCTATCTGGAAAAGATACGTTGTTTTGGATGGAGAATGCTTTAATAGCCTTTTTAAAAGGCATACAAAATGAAAAATTTTAAAACTAGGTAAAAATTATTGTATTTTAAAATTTCTCATCTCTGCTGATTTTTTATTAACTAGAAATTAGGAACTTGTAAGAATATTTTTTAAAATTAACATTTAAATAGTATTTATAAACTTTTACATTTTGATGTGTACTATGTTTATTTATGACGTCTAGTGTGATCATGTAAAGTTATATGATAAATTAATATCTGTCTCTGAATACGAACACAATCCTTTTAGAATTTTAATGATACAGGAGGAGAACTTAATTCACTACAAAATCATGCACTTAGAGATATTCTCTGCTACATCTTACCAAAGTCATTTAATGGTTAAAGGAAAGCACTCGGATTGGCCCGAGGGTCCTTCTGGTTGCGATAGCGAATGGTCAACCACACTCCAACAAACTGAAAATAGAGACAGTTGTAAGTGAAACCAACAATCTGAACAGTAAATTTTACAATAGTTTATACTGTTATAAATCATTTTGCTTTATGGTAATCACTGTTAGCTAATAGAGCAACAAACCCTCAAAACTCAGATCGTTGCTTTTTTCTTTTTTCGTGAAAGAGAGAGTAAAATAATAGCTCTTCCTAATACTTGAAGTGAACTGTCTAGAAACCCGACTTCTATTCTTAATTATGTGTTGAAGATACACAGTTTTTGTAAAATGTGAGCCAAAATTTCGAGAATTGTTTAATCAGATTTGAATAACCCTTTCCAGACGAAATTCGGTCACTACCCGGGTGGCATACTACACCATATTTCATTGACGTGTGAGATAGGTTTGGCAGCTTCCACTGGCCATGTGTTGTGCTGCTATCTTTTGGAAACAATTTGAATTATTTGAGACAATACTGCAACTGTTTTTATAAAGGTTTATTGACAAGCGACAAAAGGTTTAGTCTGCCGATGTATAGAAACTAATCCTGCTACTATCAACCGGTTTCTTTGATCTTTTGTTTTGGATTTTATTCAATTGTAAATATGTGGATAAATAATGTGATTAAATAATATAGTTAGTTTTGGGCCTCATTTTCATCCGGTGCAAAATTGAGACCGAGAGAACATCTCTTACAGATTACACTAGATTACGCTGCTGGGTAAACCAGACCGGCTTCTTTTGTTGTCTAGGTGTCCGATGTGGAAACGATGTAAGGCGCTTGCATAGAACATCTACGTCATCGACTTATTTTTGGATCTCTTCAGATCGACATGGACTCCAGGATTCCAGGAGTCAAGTCTGTGATAGTGTTTCACTAAGTGGATGGTGAAAAGCTTTCAAATCATCAGATCTTAATCACCAGTGAGTAGAGCACAATATTTCTTTAAAGTGCAACAAGTTGAACTAAATCCATATTGTAATGCTCTGGTTAAAAAGACTCCAAAAACATAGTGTTTCCCTTCAATACTTGGTACAGCACCATTTAAAATTAAGTTAAATTCTGGGCAAAGTGGTGAATATATTTATCGCATTTTCTGTATTCTGGATTGTACACATTTATAAACACCGACATATTTATCCCTCCATTGTGACCATTGAGACATTTCGATAATTTAGATCTTTCTCGTCTAGGCTTTTTAAGATTGCTTCGTGTAAACCTTCCCCAGTTTTCCCCAGATTGCTTGTCTAAAAGCTAATAAGCTTTCATTAATTTCAAGCTTTGTTGGCATTCCTGCATTACCTTCAGATTGAGTCACATATCTAACAATGTGACTTAGTTGGTCATCATACTTGCATAACAGATCAATAATTGACAAAAAGTTTCCGCTTCTTGCTTGACCTATTTTTTGTGTGTGACCACTAAAGACAATGTAATTTAACGATGCAAATGTTAAAGTTACATTTACAATGCGATCCAGAACCTTGACCCATATGTTTGTTTATTTTTTAAGCCTGAATGCCATTGATAATCAACAATCAACAGTTGTTGTTTTTTCATATATTAAACACTAATGCATGCATGCATTCAAATAAGTATTGCTAAGTTCATGTTTTATTAATTTGTTAAAAGGCCTTGTCAGTCTAAAACGCCCAAAATCCATGCTGAGGATGTACTTTTTTGTCTGCAAAAAGCCAAAGGGTCTCATAGTAGACTGAATCGTTTTTAAAGAACAGCGTAGCCACTTACGCTTTAATTTCAAATAAGATTTTGTGTTTTTTTAGAAGTACTTTACAGAAAATGGTTTGCTGTCTTTACATGAATCTTTAGGAAACTGACAATTTGGCTCATACGGACCATTTCTTGTAACAGTTTTATTTTTCATTTCATTGTGTAGCTCATTAGGAAAATTTGTTGAAGTCTGTACGATGCTTTTCTGAAATATCCAACATAAAAATTATGTTTGCTAGTGTTATTACTAACATCTAATGTCAGGTTTTCAAGTATAGTTTGACTCACGGACCGTGAAGGATCAGCTGACTTTGAACGTGTATGTATTCAATAAAGATGTGTTTGGCACTGAGTCATCAGTGCTGGTATCGCCTTCATTGAAATTACTGTTGGTAGACCTACTTATTAACTCATCACTATGATGGGCAGAACGACTATCACTACATTGACTGATTGAAGTTGAAGGTTGAAAAAAAGAATATATTTTAACTAACTTTGATTCGGCTGATTTGATTTAACTGAAATATCTTTTCAGAGCTCCACTCAAGTGGTTGTGTTGTGTTTTGAAAGATTTCACTGTGTAAAAACGAATTGTTTAATGCGTACAATGTATAAACAAATTAAGTATTTTTGCTGTAAAAACACAATAATCGATATACAAGAATTTCATTACTATATAAAAAATAAAACTAAACAAAAAATGTCAGTTAAGTATTTTTAGTCTAAAAATGAACTTAGTTAATGAATAATTTCCAGATTAGCAGAGTTAATTCTTCAGTATTTCTAAATAATTTTCTTGTCTCACATGGCACACAGGCTTCCCAACTACGGGCCCGGGTGTCGGGTTAAAGATATAATAACAATTCCTAAAGTAACGTATGCAAGATACATTAATAGGGCAGACAATATATTACGCTATATTTAAATCAACATCCAAACTAACAAAAATAAGGGATTTTAAAAAAATCATTAAATGTACGAGTCTAAACAAGTATTTTGCTAATGCTTTCATAGGATCGGCCCTCCGTGTCTTTTTTATGCTTGATAAGAATATTAGAATAAACTGGTTGTGAAAAAAGAAGAAGATGGATATGCCAGAAATGCATCCAATTAAAAGAGCAGAGTTTTGAATAAACATGCTGTGGATGGAAAATAATACGTCACGGCAACGATAGAGCTATGACGTGAGACTATAACATCGGACAGTATAATCAGAAGCTAACCTCAGTGAAGCTGAAGAACAGTCCGACGCCTCCACACAGCTTGAATCCGTAGTCGATGGCTGACTGAAGTTGTTTCATGCACGGCAGGCACCGGCAGTCCGAGAGAGAACAGCATGCACTCTGTCAACAAATCATTCCGACAATCATACACTGGAGATCGAGTCACGCTTCAATCAATATTGAGTTTAGCTTTCTGCGTAAAAACAGTGGAAAAGGTATTTATTTGAAAACTTTTTTAGTTTTGTTGAAAATAAATATACATATATTATTCTATGGTACTTAAATGTAATAATATGGTCATTAAGAGATTTGAAACCAAAAGTGTTTTATTAGTATCTAGTACAAAGCATGTACATGATTTATGAAGTGTGTACCGTTATTGATAGTCTTGAAAATAAAATTCTGTTGTGGTATAATAGTCAGATTTAATTAGAAATAAACAATGTATACGAAACAAATTTTATTTCTAGTTGTGATGAAAAAATACAAATAAAACAAACACATTTCGAACAGATGGTACTAAAATGTAGCATTCAACAAAGAGGTATCTCACGTGGTGTTGCAAACAAGGAAAACATTGTAAAGCAACATATGACGCTTCAAAAGTAATAAAGATTATTTTACATCAGGTTGACATTGACAAGGTATGGTCATGAATTTATTAAGTACTATGGAATATGGATAATATCTATGGAATGTATTTTTATGAATATGTTTTAGCTTACATGTAGTACTATTCCATATCATATACTTACAGAGCCAGTTAGTTGGTTTGTGTGTGATGTGAACCTTTAAAAGCAATTTCACAAATTGTTTCAACATTTCCTCATGTCATGTTTTTAATATCATTTACTTGTAAATTGCTTTCATCACACCTGCAACGAAATTAGTTGCTTTTTTTATCAACTGTGGATATTGAAAACTGCATGTTACTGGACTAGACCCAGAAAGATAGTCAGTATTTCCACAAATATTATAATATTATTTATTCTGATCCTAGTAGCACTGATGGTATACCGCTCATATCAGTAGTACTTATGCTTTTGAAATTAGTGTATCTTATTAATTTAGTTCTTTTTGTATTTTTAGGAAAAGAAGCTGAGAAATTCTTCTTCATCCTAAAAGGATATTAGTGCTGCTATTAGAGTGACAGGATATTCTGGATAGGTAGATTTGGGGGTAGGGGCTGCCTCCTGTCGAGATCCATGAGGAAGGATGTTGGTCACTAATCTCAGTCATGTCTCTTTTAAGAAGGAGAAGCCAGCTCTGTACCAGCCTCTCTAGTCAAAGCAGGCAGGGGGGTGGTACACCCTATGTCTAGACTAGCAACATACTTTAAAGTAAAAAGTACAGTAAAATAAACATGTCTTATTTTGCAAGGTGAAGTTAGGGCTAAGAAGCCTTCTCTAACTACCTGGGGACCCACGGCTTAAAGGTGACTTCCGAACCACCACCAACGGCCGGGCAGGCGGGCTGCTTGCAAGGACAGGATCGCTCAGCGGTCACCCATCCAAGCAGCAGCCACGATCGACGTTGCTTGATCCGGTTATCTTGCGATAACCGTTGTACCCGCTACACTGCACCATTAGCAAACTTTAACTTAGGGAGCCCTACCAACTCCAACAGTCATCTCCCGCAGTAGACTTGACATATAGGTCTACCCTTGTACCCTAATATCTCAAGATTTGTGATTAGTGATGTGCCGCTTCTTGACATACTAAGGTTGCACCGATTTAGGTGACACATTGGATTTTGCTGTGCCCAGTGGTCACTAACATCACTAACTGCAAATGTCGAGATTCTGGGGTTCATGGGCAATTCGATAGGTCTAGTCTACTTTGGGAGATGACTGCTGGAGTTGGTGGGGATTGTTCCCTAACCTCAGAGGTTCTCGCTAGCCTCAACAAGGGTGTGCCACTCCCTGCCTACTTTGACTGGAGCGGCTGGTTCAGAGCTGGCCTCCCCTTCTTCTGGGGAGACATGACTTTGAGATGTAGTGCCCTAATTCTTCCTCATGGATCTCGATAGGAGGCGGCCCCTACTCCCTAACCTTACCCATCCTGAATATCCTGTCACTCCGGAAGCAGTGCTAAGGTTCTTACAGGATTACGTGCAATTTATAAGCTTCTTGTCCTAAGAGAACAAAAAAAAGAAGATAATTATCTAGTGTTAAATGATTCAAACTTATTCTGTCTTCAACTTTATCAAAGAAGCTATATGTATACCTTCCAACCTCTGCTAGTTCCCATTCTCGTTGCCACTTTTCATAACCTCTCTTTTCACCTCCTGTGCTGATTCTAATCTTTTTCCTTTTTAACTTTCATCAAGTTTATTTTTTCCTTTACAATGACTTTTAGTGGAGGAGTACATAATGCTAATGTGGACATAGTTCTATAAGCCCCAGTTATTGCAATAAGAACAAAGCAACAACGAAGAACAGCGAAAAAAGATAGGATTTTTTAGAGTAACAGATGATAAAGTATCATTTGGTGATGGAATGTTGGCAATATGAAAAAGAAATAGTAAAAATAATTTGCAACATCACCATGATCAGTGACTAACCCAGTTTTGGTTTCTAAATTTACAGCTCTCTTCTTCTTTTTTTATGATGAAGTGATGATTACATAAATTCTTGAAACATTGTTTTTCAGTTACTTTTATTACAGTCAACCATGGAAAATTCCATAAAATACCTAAGGTTTTTTCCATTGCAAATTCTTTGTCAAAAATGAACTTTAAACAAGACTGGTGTGTTAAATATTATTAACCTCATCACATACATCTACATTCTACAGAGCCTTGTTTATATCAAAGAGAATCTGACCTTGTTTAGTTTCTTAAACTAAACAAGGTCAGATTCTCTTCACACACACCTTGGAAATTCTGTACACTCTCATAATACCAGATCTGCATATCTAATTGATGTGAGATACATTAGGTTAAACAAGTCCCAACATAGCTCTGTCTACATTGGTACAAATCTTTTTAACAAGTTACCTCATAATGCCAAAACAGTGTGCACTAAGAACTTTAAGTTTTGGTTAAGTGGCTCAAAATGAAAGCTTTTTATTCAGCTGAAGAGGTGTACCTAAATGATTTTAATGATAATGAATTTTACAGTAATTTTAAACTAGTTATAAGGAAATTTTTAACTAGTTATAAGGACATTCTAATTTAGTTCTAAGGAAATTATAAACTAGCTATAAAGAAATTTTAATTTAGTTATAAGAAACTAGTTATAATCAAATACGACAAACGATGTAGCCTAATTCATGCCAATCCTGTGACATTGTTAATGCTTGATGTGGGACAACAATAAACATTCTTGATGTGAACCCAAAAAATTGAAATAAATTCAAAATAATTGGGACATTACCACATGCTCACACTCGGGATGTCCCATGGGATCAGTCGCGTTGTGGATCTTGTCATCAAAACCACAGCAGTTGAAATCCTTCTGCACCTCTTTCTTCAGGTCCATGCTGACGGTGCGCCAACCCTATACATAAGTATAATTATTCCATCTTTCAAATAATTTCTACATTAGCTAAATTAATATTAGTAATGTATACAGTATATCATATAAATGAAGGCTAAAAGCAACTGGAGGATACAATTTATAAGAACCAATCAAAATAAAAGTAGCCATCAATATAAACTGTATAATTAATTTTTAAGAAATACAAATTTATTAGTAATTTAATAATTAATACATTCACTGCGGACTATTCACAGTTTTGGCAAGTTACATGATACTGTCCGGACAGTTGATCTACAAGCAGTTCTTTCGCCTTTTACATGCTACAATCTTACCGCAGATCTCTGAACATTTTCAAACTTGTTATCTATAAAATAACTTACTTTCTGGTAGCTCAGTTTGGCCTGAAAATGCAGAACTGTCTGGACAGTATCAGTGAACCACATAGACATAAGGCTCCTTACAATGTCCTTTGTAAATACAGGTGTTATTTTTCATAGTCCCCTCTAAGAATATTAAGATTAGTTCATTTCCTAAGGAATGGTGAAATGTAAAAATACTTTACCTCAATATTCAAGGTCTCAGTAATAAGGTAACTATTTTGGATAGTTTCCTATCTGATTTAAATGATGCTTATATTGTTTGTCTGACTGAGCATTGGCTATGTTATAGCGATATACTGTTTTCTTTTCCAACAGGGTACCATTGTGCTGGAGCTTTCAATAGGTCCAACCATATTAGAGGGGGTTCTGTGGTGTTTGTCCATAACTCTTTGCAGACTAGAGTTTGTGACATAAGTAGATATTGCTCGGAATTACACTTTGAGAGTTCTGCAACTTTTATTGATGAACTGAATATGATAGTAGTAGCTGTCTATCATTCACCAGCTTGGTGACTCCGATATCTTTTTGGATGCATTAGATAACTTACTACTTTTTCTTTCTAACTGGAGGGGATTACTCTGTGGTGGTCGGTGGTGATTTAAATTACAAATTTGACTTAACCACTAAAAATGGACCTGCCTCTGCACTACAAAAATCTTCTAAGACAGCACAACTTCCTTTATCTGAACCGTAATGCCACAAGGGGCAAAAATTGCCTGGATAACGTTTTTATAAATAACAAAAATATTTCGAGTCATGTCTCCTGCAAAATTATGGATTTTCCCTATTCTGATCATAATGGTATCCTAGTAGACATAAATAAATTCCTAAAATATAACAGTGGTCCTCATAACAGTGTCAATAATTTTAAAAACTATTTTGCCTAAAAAATCATTAGATAGTATTGTAATAACACTAGCCTCATATGACTGGGATAAATTCATGACCCAGCATAAACAATGTGATGCAGTTACATTTTTCAATAATTTTTTTTTCAACCATTATAAATGTATTATTTTATTTTAAAAAACTAAAAAAATCAAATCGAAAAAATTATAATATATCAGGAAATGAGTGGTATACCTCAGATTTGTCTGAAATGAAAAGTAAATCTTATATACCTTCATAAAGTTGCAAAAACATGATACCCAGTTATGGCAAAGTTTTTTAAAATCTAAAAAAAAATTACAGACAAGCTATTGCCTTAGCAAAGCAACGCCATAATGAACATTTTATAAATACAAGCAAAAATTAAAATGCAAGGCAGCCTGGAAAATTATTAATAGCAACAACTGTTTTTTCCAATGCCAGTGATGATAAGCCCTGGCATTAGTCCCTGAACATTTTCAAACCACTATTTCATAGACTCTGTTCTCAATATTAAAGCCAACTTAGACAATGCAACAATTTCTGCAAGTGATTTGTTAATAAAAAGTAATATCAATAAACCCTCTCAGTCTTTTCAGTGGGCTAAAATAACATCAGATCATATTCTAAATTCAGTTCAAAATATGAAAAAAAACTCTGACAGCTGTGACGTTTATTGTATGTCTAATAATATGATAAAGCAAATAACCCCTCACACATTTTATCTCCATTGACACATTGCTTTAACCTTTGTCTAAAAGATAGTTATTTCCCCGAGGAGCTGAAAATTTCAAGAGTTTGTCCGGTTTTATAAAAAAGGACTCAAAAATAAACCAGAGAGCTACCGCCCGATATCCATTATTCCAATTCTTGGCAAAAACTGTTGGAGGCTCTAGTGCATAAGCAAATTAGCAATTATCTCGAAACTAAACAATCTTCTTAGCTCCGTGCAATTTGGATTTAGGAAAAATTGTTCCACTTTTCAAGCTCTAGATAAATTGTTGCGGGATGTGTCTCTGGCTTTGGAGGATAAGGCCTTTGCTCAAGCCACTATGTGTGACTTGAGCAGGGCTTTTGATTGTGTAAACCATAATGATCTTATAAGGAAGTTGGCATATTACGGTTTTGGTCAAATGCCGATTTTATTTTTTTGAGTCTTACCTTAATAACAGAAAACAAAAAGTTTGCATTGAGGAAAGCTGGTCTCATGAAGTAATCGTGAAGTACGGAGTCCCACAAGGATCCATACTTGGACCTTTGCTGTTTTTTAATTTGTATAAATGATCTGCCTGCTTCAATTACAGCTTCAACCATCCTTTATGCAGACGGACACTACATTTTTTAAATATTAGCAAAGATTTAAGTGAACTTAGTTTAATTTCAAAAAAATTCTATTTCAGATGCTTCAAATTGGTTCACGAGCAATGGTTTCTTATTGAATGAATCAAAAACGCACAATATTATTTTCAGTACGAGGACAGTTGACAGTCGTAACTTAAACATTAGTCTCTCAGACAATGTAAAATTCCTAGGAGTATACATTGATAGAAACATGAACTGGGACTCTCATATTACGTATATTTCTTCTAAATTGTCAAGAGTAGTTTACCTCCTTAGGCGACTAACCTTTTTCTGTTAGCACCGACTATGTCAAAAACCGCCTACTTTGCATTTTTTTCAATCAATACTTAGATATGGGCCTGGTTGCATGGGGCAATGGTAGTAAGATCAATGACATACTGATCCTCCAAAAAAAAAGGCCATAAGAATTATATCCAAATCATCTAGCATAGAACACTGTAAACCGCTATTTAGATTACTAAACATTCAAACTGTCATAAACCTGTATCTATTTGATTTAATTCAATATATTTTCCAAAATCCAAATTTAATAAAGCCCATTGGTTGATACCCATTCCGCACAATACAAGATGCAAGAATTTATCAAAAATAAAATTTAATAGATTAAGTAAAACTTTAAAGAGTCATCAGGTACTTTCCCTGAAGGTATATAACCATTTGTCACATTTAATCCCAAAGTTTGACAAAAACACTTTTCTTAAAAAAATATTATTTAATGGCTTTTGGAGAACCCATTCTACTCTGTAGAGGAATTTTTCTCCAATAAGTCTGTTTTGTTTTAATAAGATTATGTTATGTTTTCAATACAGATCCATCGATGTAACTACAGTGGTACCATTGTTATTTACTGTATAGTTCTTTTGCATTGCCAAATAATGTAAATTATATTAAATTACATTAAGTGCATTAATGCTGATATTGTTGATGTAACTGTGTTGAAACTTTTAAACTTTTAACTTTTAACTATCTATGTTGGACTTGGCTACCAGAATGTGCTGTATTTATGACTTTGTCTATGATCATGAGATTTATACGACAATAAAGTGATTTTGATTTTTGTTTTTGATTTTGATTTTGATATTAAAATTACTCAAACAATATTTCTCTGGGTTGTTTCTGTGTAGAGTAAATATGCCATGCTGCGCTGTTGTATGCTATGTGTGTGATCACTGTTCCGACAATTACGTTGTTTAGAGATCTGTCACATTTCTGATCCTTTCGGATATCAGGTGTAACAACTGGTAAATAATTATAATTATAGTTCTACTTAAGAATTCATACATTTTATAAATACTACCTGCACTATTATTTTAGATGAATATTCTTCAAACTTGCTATAACTATTTGTTAGTAAAAAATTCAACACAGAATAAGGACATTTACAAAAAACTTATTTTATGGTTTAGTTTTAAATTTCTGCAAACTCGTATCATACTCATTCTGCGTGTATTTTGTTTCATACTTTTCTACCAATAAACATAGGCTCCTTTTTCAAATGATGTCATTCTGTGAACATGTAGAACAGGTAAAAAGAACTAAATCGAAGATGTTTATTGTTCATAGGTTAAATTGAAAGGATAAAGGTTGACAATAAAGCTGTGGCTTCAAACATGCTATGACTCTTAGAGAATTTATTTTAAAGAGTATTAACATTGTGAATGTGTGTGTAACAAATGCCTTTGTTCACTTGGATTTGTTTCAGTATATAAAACTACTGCAACTAATTTATTTTATTAATACAAATTTATAGAAGTACAAATATTTTATTTTGAATAAGTATTTATGAATATCCATTAATGAATTTTACCACTCTATGCTGAACCATTTTTATTTTCTTTTGTGTTTATGTAATTATTTTTACTGTATTATTTCTTCATTTAATATTAAGTGCAAAAATGGAATGCACCAAACCTGGTTCGTTCTACTTTTCTATGATCAAGTTTTCTTGACAACTTTTAACATTGCTAAATTATACACATTTTTAAATGATTTTGTTATGAGAAATATCACTGTGTAGAAACATTTATTTAAAATAAATTATCATGCATAGATATATCACAAACAGGTAAGATATACTACTATGTAAGTTTTATCTTATTGGTGTACTCAAATAAGTTGTACGAAAACAATTAAAATGTGAATACAACAACGTGGCATTGGTTTCTTGCTCTGTGACTTGACACAACAAATTATTTTCAAGATGAGATTAAAAAAATGCCAAAGCACTAAGGAAAAATTCGTTTATAAGTAAGAGATCGATTAGACGTAAAATTATCTCATATTAGGTTTTCTATTACAGCCAAGTACCTTCGAAAAAGGTACCTGGGTAAAAGAATTTCACAATTCAACAGTTTTTATTTCAAAGAGTTTTAATTTACCTGTCTAAATAGTGTGGTAAACTGTGCTTATTTGGGAATTCTTAATACGGTCGTCAATCAAATCAACAGCCTCACAACACTAGCACAAAGTATAAGAGGAAGAAACTGGCACGATGCTTGTTTAAAATGTTTATGTGCTAAGTGATGGTATCATTCCAGCTGGTTAAATAAATAATTGGCTCAGCTTTAGCGAAGCCTACCACTCTTGGGCCTTGAAAAATTTCCTTTCGGTCAATCTGCCTGTTCACAAGATATCTAGAAAAAGAACTGACCTATAGTCTTGAAA
This sequence comes from Homalodisca vitripennis, assembly GCF_021130785.1. Taxonomy (NCBI): domain Eukaryota; kingdom Metazoa; phylum Arthropoda; class Insecta; order Hemiptera; family Cicadellidae; genus Homalodisca; species Homalodisca vitripennis. The sequence continues at coordinate 144,676,500 of NC_060215.1, forward strand.
TTGTGCATGAAGCTTCATTCCTATACGAGCAACACTGAGTTCGGTGATGGTGCATGTCACTCCAAAGGATTTGGCTGTGTTAGTGAATATTTTTACATTGGTTTTATGGATAATAATGATGGCAATGAGAAAATAGCAGAATAAATATATTTGTAAACAAACGCCTATAATTAATTTAAAGATGAGATTCATTAACACATGTAGCCTAACTATCCCAACACATACATCATTTCATAGTGATTTGGTGTATAGACTTTTGTTATTTAAACACCGATATTAACCCAATTTAATGAACAAACAACTGAATGTGTTGTGTGGCAAGATGTGTTGAGAGAGATTTCATGTGTAGACATGGATTGAAACATTTGGCATGAATTTTCATTTGTACAAGATGCGTCATATAATGTGTCATTTTCGTGTCACCTTCTTTCTATCATGGTTGCCTGTTTGTCTGTGGGACATCTCGAGAATGGAAATGAGCTACAGATTAAGACAACTACGAGAGATTGAAAGTTACCATTTAAGAGTCTGTATATAATTTGTTGACGCTGATTTAACATATATTTACGTGTTTGACAGTTGGTTTTAAGTATGACAATCTGAGCAAAATATAATCTGGGAAAGAAATTATAATTTCATTCCAATTCATCTATTTTTCTGAATAGGTATACATTTTATACAATATATACATCTCAGATGTCAGAAATTAAAATCTTAATTTATAAATAAGGAACTAACAATAAATCGTTTGACTGACAGACTTACGAGCTACAGTGGTTAAAATTGATGTTCTACAGTCTCAGGTAGAAAGGAATTCACCAATACTTTAAAATTCATTTTTCAATAAATACTTTTTCAAAGCTCATTTAAAACAACTCTCTGAGAGTGCAAGACAGTGTGATGGAGTGCGGAGGTTACTTCATGTCTGATGGGGAATCTGTGAGTTTCTCGAACAGTATGAAGATCCTGAGTTTTTTCGGTCTAAAAAGTATTGTTCTATAAATGTAAAGAGAAGTAAAGGTTAAAATTCCACGTGAACGAAAGACTCCTTTGCAAGAATTTAAGAGTGGTTATCCATTAATAATTTGGTGGATTGCTCATTTTTTGTTCAAGTAAGCCTCTGGATCCATGGGGTAAGCTTCCCCATACTTCAATTCTGTAAAAAATAACAGAGGAAGAGTAACCATAATAAACCATTAGCAATGCATCCGAATGTAAAAGAGGATATAATTTTCTGAGGGCAAAACTGCTTCGACTCAATTTGTTGCAAAGCTGGAAAATGTGAAGCAACCATGTTAAGTTGTCATCGACTGCCAATCCCAAGAATTTAACTGAAGAGCTCTCTGTTATACCAAAGCCTTAGTGATATTATCATTGGATTTTTATTTCTAATCAAAAATTGAATAAATTAAGTATTATTTGCATTTAATAATGGATTATTATTCAACAACCATGTTTAAAATGATGAGATCAATTCAGAGACTCTGGATTACAAATCATGCTCTGTACCACCGAACAATAAGGTGGTGTCATCCGCAAACATTACGGATTTTGACAGGGGTAAACTCTGGCTTACGTCATTGATATACACAATGAAGAGCAGAGGCCCCAGAACACTGCCCTGGGGCACATGAAACATAGATTCTACAAACTCAGCTAGTTCCACATACTTCAACAAACTGATGACGTTTTGATAAATAGGATTTGAACCAGGAGAGTGGCAATCCATGCACACCAATTTTTAGAAGTTTATCGCATAGAATGCTGTGATCTGCCCAATCAAACGCCTTGCTGAGATCACAGAAGACTCTCAGAGCAGGCTCCACTATACTCAAGGTTGCAAACTATTTCCTGCAAAAAGTCAGTGATTACATGAATTGTTAATCGCCCGGTTCTGAAACCATATTGGTTTGGAACGAGGAAGTTGAACTTGGTTAAGGGGACTAGAAGTTTGTTATAAATGAGTTTTCCAAATACTTCAGATATGGTGTAGAGTATACATTTCGGGTGGTAATTATTTATGTCACATTTATCACCTTTTTTGGCACAACTTTTGGCAAACCTTGAAAACATTTGGAAGTATTCCCAAAGCTATTGAGTCATTGAAAAGAACTGTTAATGGTGTGAGAATAGTTTTGAAAAACCGCTTCAAGAGTGAGCTAGAAACTTCATCAATACCCGAAGAATTTTTTGATTTTAAAGAAGGTATTGCCCGTTCAACCTCCACAGCTGAGATAGGAGATAAATACGAGTTTACAGGAGAGTTATGTTTTGATTGTGATTGTATAGAAGACATGGAAGAATGTAGCTTGGAAGTACTTGAAAAATTACTGTTATAGATGTTTACGACTGGAACTGAATTAAGCAAGACTTCTTCATTTGACAACAGAGGAAGTGACGGATGATGATAAGAATCTTGTGTTTCCCTTTGTACAATATCCCACACAGCCATTTGTAAGCAGTCTATGTCTTGAATTTCATGATGCGTGTTTTTTTCTCCTCATTCATATTTTTAACCCTTTTCATAATATCTTATTTCAACCACCACCAAAACTAGTGCGGCTGATGACTGACTTCTTTCTTGGAAAACATTCCTCTATCGAATTCAAGAAAAACAAAGTTGTGTGCTTATACAGTGCAAATTTATTCTCGGCTCCTACACTAAACTTTTACTAGTATGTTTGTTTACTAGAGACTCCCTGAAGATGCTTTGGACAATGAAACATACGTTAGAAAGGACTATTATACTACAAAATTAATTTAGATAATAATCATGTAATATAATTATAATTATGTTTAAATTCATTATCATGAATCAAAAGAAGTCTTAACATTCTTACTACTGTTGTTGTATTCCACTGTTTGCAGGCATACAACTAATACTACCGGTTATATATGAGATACTGAGAATGTTATAGTAAGACACCAGTGGGTATACTCGTATACACAATTAGTTCTGGGGGGGGGGGGGTGATGTACTGGGTGGTATAAAATTAACATTAAATAATAGGGCTCAGAAATCTTTCCCTGAAAAATTGTTGACCTTTAAGACCTTACAAAACAAACTACTGTGTGAAATTTTAATGTTCGTTTCTCAGAATTTGGGGGGGAGCATTTGGCCCCCCTGAGCCCCCCTTATTTATAAGCCTGTGTTAGACATTACACTAGCTGTAGTGGATTATGGTAAAAACTCTCACAACTGGACAGTTCTTGTCTGCAAGTGTACAATTTCGTAATACTACCAGTTACATAAACGGTACAGATTGTTACAATCATATTTGATATAGCACGTATTTGTGTTATAAGCAATGAGAAATTGAGTGAGTTACATGGATACTGTACAAAGTATAAATTGGCCAAAGTACTGTGATTAGCCAGTCACAAAAATTAACTCTGTCTCGCAGAGCGTGATTTCATTATGGTAGAAAGTCTGTAAAGCCGTAACTTTGCCTCATATAAACAAAACTGTGTAATATTGTATCTGAAAGTATGGGTGTGTCTAATTAGTGGGCCTTTATAAGACTGATCGTAACTAGCGTTTTTAAGTAGCTACATAAACTTGCGAGTTGGTTGAATATAATGATTTCCAGAGTTGCAGGTGCACCTCACTTACCTCTTCGGCCAGCTGCTCCTGCTCTTGCTTGTCCACGGCAAGGCAGGCACAAGCCACACTGAACTGTACCAGGAATATGAGGAACAGGATGATCATGTACTGTAACTGGCTCAGGAAAACAGCTTGATCTCGTCAATAGGTTCTTACTACTACTGGTTAGTTACAATGATCTCCTCAATAGGTTCTTGCTACTACTCGTTAGTTACACTACCTCACTCACTGTAAAAATGCTGGTGGTAGAGGCCCTGGAAGATATATATACGTTACAGTGACACATAGAATATGGATTTTCTCACAAGTATCGCCTTATCTCTCTTACACAAATTCATTTTGCTTCCTCACCTGACAGTTATCATCGGAAAGATGTTGCTGCAGTAAGCTAATTCATCATTAAATAATTATGAACTAATTAACTCAAAATATCAATTAACTCAAAATATCAACACTGTCGTTCACCATTGACAATTCTCAGTTGACTACTGTTGTTCTACCTGATTAGGGACTTGTGTTTTGAACTCATATTACAATTCTTCCCTGCACTTCTGCTTGCAGGAAAGGAATAAACTCCTCAATTTACACTTGGTGGGAGAATCGATAGAGGCGGCCATGTTTATACGACTGCATCTCAGCCCCAACTGACTACTTGAACTCGGCAGTGACAAATGTTGTAGCGGGGAAGATGCGCGATTGACTACTGCACAAACCGCAGACCTCCACTTGTATCACTGCCATGGGGTGAGATCGGAGGTTGAAATAAACGAACCTCGTAATATCCAGCATTTACTCGCTTTCAGGAGGTGATACTGTGATCCAAACCTCAGAGTCCGCTTCATCCAAAAATGGAGACAGATTATCAATCTGGTACCTTGCCGGCAGGACTCTTTAGTCTATCATATTCAGACATAACTTGCCATATGTAATTTTTATTAAAATTTAGTGTTGAGTTTTAAAAAGAAAATAATAATTATTGAAAACATTTTTGACAAAGATACCTAACTAAAAATTTGAAATTGTTTTATTTTGACTAAAATGGCTGACATATGTTTGGAATATGCTATACCTTTTTATAAGCAGAAGTTTTGTAATTTATATTAATAGTTTGTAAAATAATTGAGATTCTATTACTATTATGCAGCTTACATACTAGTGCTGTTTTTTCACAAAAAACAGCACAAAAAAAGTTGTGGGAAACTTTTAAAAAGTGCTGTTAAACATACTTTATAAGCAAATTCGAGACAATATTTCGAGTAAATATTTCTGCATCATAATGTAATAATAAAAGAAGAATCACAACTTTTTGTATCAGAAATTTTAAAATTGTAACAAGTTGAAGTAATAAGTTAACCCATTTATATCAACATATACATAAGCTACAGAGATTTACTTGTTAGTAAAAAAAAGAATCCTATTTCAATAATATGTACAAAGTTGTTTTATTTGAATTTGTATAACACAACCTATAATTGAAATAACAGTTGTTAGATTTTCAAAGTTGCTGAACATCTAACAACTGTAAATTTTACAGTTACAAAAAATTCATACATTAGGTAGTGCAGTCTCTTCACAGTAAGGTTAGTATTATACCTTTTTCAACCAGACCTCTATTTTGACTCCTAATGGAGTAGGTAAATAGAAATATGTCTGATCTTTAGTGGTCTAGAAAATGTGAGTGAAAACCAATAGAATTACAAATCAGACTTCCCTTTGAAATAAGTATATGTTGTCCACCACACTGTCATACTCCTGTATTGCCCATCATTGTACAATTTGGCCAATCATCAAAACATCATATATACTGGTTTAGTTAATAGGAGATGCGTAAAGTAACAAAATAAAATAAAGTTAAACCAGTCAATTTATGGGCGTAAATTAAATTTATCTACTTGGCACTTAACTTATATTGTGACTTTCAATCTCTTACCTCTTACCAAGCGTTTGACTAATATATCTGTAAACAATACTTCCTTAACAAGTGTTGTTGAATGATTATGTCCGCTAAAACACATAACCAATTTTGTTGTTGTAAAGTTATTTCTGCCGTATATATATATATATATATATATATATATATATATATATATAGCAAAAGCACTATGTGTGTATATATATTTGTAATTTCATAATAGTGAGATGGCTACACAATGTATGACAAAAATACAATTCAGTGCTCGGATCGGTAATTTGCATAAAGCTGATCAGCTGTCACCGGCTAATAGATGTAGCAGATACTCGACGATGCTCAATCATAAATATAGAAAATAGCGATAATCTGTTATTGGGTTGATTGATATATCTCGGTAATCGGTAATCAGCTTACTGCCAATCAGCTGTTGTCTGCAAGTAGACATGCTCCAATGCACAGACATGACCATAGGAGAAAGGTTTTTGTAATCAAATACTGTTCATAACAATACAATACTTCCTTACTTTGACCACCTATCTCCCATGTTTCCATCTACCACTACTAGCCCAACGATGTTACTTTAATACAACAACTCATCTCAAATCCTTCATCTGATTTCCTCCTTCATTCTTTACCAGTATCGATCTACCACAAAACCCACTAGACGATGTAATACACAAGCTTATTTTCCAGTCACAATGATTTAACGTTTATTAGTTTAACAAAACGAAATTTTCATTTTCTGCTATGTCGCTGGAATGGAAGTGCTAGAACATGAACATGACTTTTGTGCAATAGTTAGTGACATGGGTAATCCGGCAGATTTTAGACTTTCTCTATCAATCCAAATATCCAAATCTTGGTTGCAGATTCGATGGATTCAAAATTTAGCTTTGACAAATTACTAATATACACAAAACTTATTTCAATAGCGAGCCTTTGACGAATGTATTCGTGAAGCTTTTACTGTAACAAAACTGTATAAACATATTTTATATATTAAGTGACAATAATTGACTCTAATTATAATATTCAAGTAAAATATAAAGCGAAATTACAAAAAACATCTTTCCACCCAACTGAAAATAAATGAAGAACGCTGAGTTTTCCTTCAATGCTTGAGAAGGATAAAACACTTCGGTTTGGCTAACCATTCATACTCAATATTTGTCCTATACTGGATAGGTATAAAACATTGTATCCTCTTGTTTTACTGAGTCATAGCATTTACTCAAAATCTCAACTTGTTTTAAATGCATCTAATGATCTTGGTTAACAAACATGTTTATTTCTTTTTTACAAAAAAGACAAAGTTAAAAAAATTAAAACACTAAATTTTGTAAAGTAGTGTGTTTTACAAACCCCTATACAGACATTTTTATGCATATAGCTCGTACCTTTAAAATAAAATGTATAGCCTATGGACACCTTGTAAAGTTCTGTGACCAAAAATAAATGAGTAACTGGTACATTTTTCTTATAGTACGATACTCAAAGACAGCCGGGTCTCAAATGCCAATGGTTTAACAATGATTTCTGGACCATCCGTGTCCGGTGAGTGAATTGCTGACAAAGAGAGGATTTTAACACGCCACTAACTATGTGGTAACTGCAGTACCCATTGAATCACATTGCCCTTTTACAGGGGAGGAGTGTATTCTAGGTTGAATCACATGTCACAAATACAATACACTTTTTCAAATCTGTAACAAATACATATCTCTAGCATAAAGGATACGAAGAAGAGCATGACTTGGTTGTGCTTCACTGCTCCAAACAGTCCCAAGATTGATACGAGGATGAGGAACACACCGCAGCCCAGGATGCCACTGACTATCGGAAGGTTGGTTACTTGTGCTGACGCTCGACCGTAGACTGCTGCCAGAATCAGGATGAAACCCACTGCCTGTTAAACAGGAAAAACAGACAAAACTGATAAAAATTTAGAATTATAAATTACATTTCATATGATAATGGAGAATTAAAAAATCAATAAAATTGTAATATCCCCTCTCGCAGATGATGTTTTATATATATATATATATAAAACATTTGATCATCATTAGTTTGGTAAAAAAGTTCTTCAATTGCTATTTAATTTTATGAAGAAATTATATAAAAGTTATGAATCTTTTGCAATTTCCAAACCAACGTCTCCATTATTGGATTGTATAACTACTTGTGCTAACTGTTCAACATTTATTGTTTGCTATTAACTATGCCTGCTGTATTCGTGACCACGCAGACATCTATTTCCTTTATGGTTAATGCCATGGCAATGCCTGTGTGGCTGCTAACATGTATCAGGAAAGGTATCTGAATACAGTATACACAGATTTCCGGTTACAGCGTTTTTATAAATGTTCATCAGGCTTTATTAGAAGGCAAAATACCTAGTGAACAACATGGAGAAGAAAGACATAATTTGGATAGCTCTAGTGTCTTGATGATGACCATCACTGCCAGAATGGGCTTGTCACGATCTGCAAGCTACAGGATATTACAGAGACAACAGTAGCCTACTATCCATACCATTTGCAGACTAAACTTACTTATGATTATGCTCCAAGGGAATATTTTTGTCTGAGGATGTTTGAAAAACATAGAGAAGATCACTTGGTTTTTGAACAAGATGCTTTATTGTCAGATGAAAGCACATATAGGAGAGATGACTTTGTAAACGTATACAACCTACATTATTGGGCAACTGAGAATCCTTATTTGACCACGGGAAGATTGATTTGTGGGCAGGTATTTTAGATGGCCAAATCATCAGACCTTATGAGTTTCAAGATAATGTCAGATGGTGGACTTAACTTGAATTTTACCTAAAATGATTTTCAAATTCTTTTGGCAACACTGCCCTAGACAGTCTGGCGGTTTATGCGTTCAATCAAGCAGGTACCGGTTGCGGTAAATATACAAAACCTGCTCAATTAAATTGATGTTAAAAATTGAACATTTTAAATAGTGGTTTACAAAATTACAGGTCTAAAATAATGACTTTAAGAGTTTAAAAACAAGACCAATGCTGTAGCCTATTTTTATTTACCAAACGGTCAAGGAGAAAGATAAAATGGTAAGTTATTAACAATTTTTTTATATAAAACTTAATTCTAAAATATGCTAATCGAGAACAGTAGACTACATTTGTAACTATCTCATATAAAAATGTAGTCTTTATCAGAAAATAAGTTTCTGAGTTATGAATGTTCAAAGCTGCAGTGTGGTTGAAATGTGCCATAAACTAGTACCTTTTTCATTGTCATTGACATAAAAAACTGTTATTGTTAGCAAATTATTTACTTTATTTGTCTAAACACAGAAATAACCAACCTAAATTTTAAAGTAACTCCCATTATTGGAGCTCTTCTAGTTAGTTTGTAGTTAGATTTCCAACTCAGGTATGTAAACTTTTTGATTCGAGAGTAGGCCTATTAATTATAATAAATTAATATTAGCTATTATTTCTCTTATAAACTTGCTAAGTGCTGATTGGCCATCCTAAATTTGGCTGGATAGTATTTACTTTATCCCTGTTACTTAAAATAATTTAAATCCACTTTTAACCATTTAGGTTAGTACCATACAGAATTTAATAACATATTTAAGGGTGTAATTTTGATTTGTTAATGAGAGGTACTATATCGAAGGTTTTTAATTCGTTGACATCCTTCAGCATGGAGCAACACCGATGCTGCTACTGCAAGCACATATTGTTGGCCTGAGGGATTACTATCAGAATGTTTTAATGACTAGTTTTTGTGAGGTCTCTTTTAAATATTTAGGGCTCCCCACACCTTAGTTATTGCTATTTATTTTTCTATTCAAGTTCCAAGTATTTTCCATTTAAAAAATAAAAAATTATGTGAAGTGGGTAAAGTGTATGTTTACCGTTTAGCTTGATAATTATTGTAGAAGTTAAATGATGGTATAGTTTCTGACTAACCAACATTTAATATATTTTACTCTGATACTAGTTTATAAGACACACTTCGCAAATTAGGTTATGTTTTGGATGATAAGTGTTTAATAAATGACTAAGATAGCAATATTAATTAAATGCAAGTGGGGAAAAGCCTAAAAACAAAACAATAACATTATCCTTAAAGGGAAAACTACTTCTTGTGTAGGATGGAATGCTCTCGGGTAGGGTGGTGGTTGGTCCTTGAAAATACTTAAAATGTGACTAGGATACTACTTATTTAAAAGTGAGGAAAGGTCGAAAAAGCTAAAAAAAATACATGCCCCCTTAAGGGAAGGATATCTCTCTTCATTAGGTTGTTAAGAGCTCAGGTAGGCTCGATAGTTTTCAAGTGTAAAGCGATAAACTCTCAGGTAGGGTGATAGGCTCTCGGGTAGGGTAGTAGGCTCTCAGGTAAGGTGGTAGGCTATCGGGTAGGGTAGTAGGCTCTCAGGTAAGGTGGTAGGCTATCGGGTAGGGTAGTAGGCTTTCAGGTAAGGTGGTAGGCTATCGGGTAGGGTAGTAGGCTTTCAGGTAGAGTGCTATGCCCTTGGGTAGGCAAGATAGTCTAGTAGTTAGGTTAGGTAAGCCTCTTGTTACCTTTATGAACAACACAATGTTTATTTACTGTTAAATTCTCACAAGCTTTTTCTGCAATAAGTATTTGTTAAAATATAAGTATTTTATGTCTAAATTAGGGAGATTAAAACATTCCCTACATTGAGGAATGACTACCTCGTGCAGAAATTTCTCTTATTAGGTCATTACTCACTTATTTATTTAATATTGATATCCTGACACTTCTCACTACTATCCATAAAAAATCAACAAATTACGCCAAGTTGGACTTGTAAACATATAAATTTACTCTATAACATGCCTCTAGGTTTACTTCTAATTTATAAAATGCTACTACTTACTATGTATAAAACATTAAGTGCTGTTAATGCATTCTTTGAACAGGTGAAACCTCCACACATTTTTCTTGATTAAAATGCTAACACCAAAATAATGAAAACTTATTATCGGTCTGACAAAGAAGTTAAGCCGGCTATGCTGATGAGCAGCACTTGATATTTTACAAAACAGAGTTCACTGACATTTATTTGATTTTTCACTTGTCTTTGATACCTTCTATACGAAAGATTAAAATAAACGTAAGAATTTATAGGGTTGTCAACAGGGCTCAATTAAAATTTAATAACAATAGAACTAAGAAATGCATAACAATCAACAAAGAATAAAATCATAAATTTGTTCAACCTAACTATACCTCCAACATACAATAATTTACACTCTGATAGATAAACTGACAGCGACGCCGACAAGTGACAGAAGATTCTAAACAGCCGACAGCTGTGCCACCAGACCAAACAAAAAAAATCAGCAAACTACAATCCGTTATAGAAGAAAAAAAAACAACTCACCCTTGGTAACTTTTACTCCTTCATTATCATACGAATTTTATATATACACTATATGAAAATTACATTTTCCAGCATAATTAAATAGAAGAACAATATCTAAAACAATGACATTACTAATAAAATTTACTTGTACAATTCACAAAAATTATATTCTTAGTGCTATGTATATTCCCTCTTTTGAAGTATTTAGAAAATTTAGATAAATTACAAAGAAGTTTCAAATGATATGATTTAAACAATATAATTATGACTCAACAGTCGCTAAACCTTTTTAGTCTTCCACTAGTATTATAACAATACATACCATCCTTTCGGTTTACATGCTATAATTTTAGTAGTAATCACGGAATCATTAGGCTCATTTTTGGTGGTGGGAACGTCATAGAGTGATTCAGTTCGTTAATTTTATTTTGAAATGTCTTGCATATTGAAATTGACTTAATCTCGTGCACTCATACAACCATGCGATTTGGCAACCGCATCTTTCGGGCCCGAGACATTGTGACGTGTTTTCTGATTTTAAACAGTAAATCTTGTTTGCTTCTTGTATTCGATCTGGCTGTCTCCTGCACTCATGAATATATCTCTGTATCCCTTTCCTTCTATAATTACATCCTGTTAAAATAAGAAATACGTCTATAACCTGGCAATATAAATATCTTTATTTGGCATTCCGTCCGTAAACGCTCAAACAACACATCATAATTTTTTATTTCGCTAGAAAATTGTTTCTTTATTAGCAAGTCTACCGCTATCTTGTGTCAAAGCAATTCTCCAATGATTTATAATATACAGGGTGTCAATTAAGTCTGGAACCTCTTTTTAAATTTTTGAACCACAATAGAAAGAAATACCAAAGTTCACACGTGCTTACTGGTGATAGTAACGCACACATCTGCCCAATTACCGACCGGATAATCCCTTTGGGGGACGGTCCACAAGGAGTCAGACAAAATTCTTAAATAGCAGCATAGGTCAAGTTTAAACTATTACAGATATTACAAGTAAACACCAATTTTTAAGTACCTGTGATCAAAGTAAGTGTTTCAAAATGTTCCCCTCCCATCGTCTGGCAATGTCCTAGGCGGTTGTAAAAGCCATCCACTGCCTTTTGAAGGTAGTCACGAGGAATATTTTGAGCTTCTTGGACTATGAGATTTCTTAGGTGCGCCGAATCTCGAGGCTTAGTATGATAAACTTATCTTTGAGGTATCCCCAAAGAAAAACATCCAGCGGAGATAAATCAGGGGAACGAGCAGGCCACTCTACTGCACCATGTCTTCCAATCCATCTGTGAAGGAATATTGTATCCAAGTATTCTCTAACAAGGAGAGCAAAGTGTGGTGGCGCGCCATCTTGTTGGAAATAAAATCTTTGAAATTGTCGACCAAGAGCAGCTTGTAGTGCAGGAATTATCTCATTTTGGAGCATTGCTAGATACGAGTCACCATTTAAATTACCATTGATAAATGATGGGCCCATAATTTGATTTCCTGTAATACCTTCCCAAACGTTAAGTTTCTGTGGATGCTGTGTATGACTCTATCTGCCACTTTCACATTCTAACAGTAGTTGTGTTATTGGTAATAATTATTGATTCCTGGCTTCGATTACTACATTGTCAGATGATGGGAGGGGAACATTTTGAACACTTACTTTGATCACAGGTACTTAAAAATTGGTGTTTACTTGTAATACTTAATAATTTACATTGTTTCAATTGTTTTAAAATTCAAATAGCTATAACTACTGAATGAATCCACCTTTTGAAGTCCGGTTTGCGGCATTGTACTCTGCTAAGTAAGACCTTTAATTTGATACCAAACTTGACCTGTAATTCAACCTGAAACGATAAATCGCAATGGTACATTAACTGACTTCGATAGTAAAGTAGAAGAATACATATCGAGTGATACACTGTCAATCGTGATTTCGCCTGATCCATTATTTGAGCGAACAGTCTGCAAAGCTATAAAGCAATATCTCTTGATATGTCTGTGAAGTTGGTGGCTGACAGTTACGGACAAGGCCTGGCGTAGTGGCATACCGACTTTAACAAACTCTAGGAGAGAGCGCGAACACCACGATGTGGTGGCGCAACCTGGGGCCGGGCGCCGCGCTCTTACGGTAGAGGAGGGTCGTTTTCAACTGGAACTGCCTCACTAGCTCCTCGTGGGCCACTTTGAACATTTTGAACACTTACTTTGATCACAGGTACTTAAAAATTGGTGTTTACTTGTAATATCTGTAATAGTTTTAAACTTGACCTATGCTGCTATTTAAGAATTTTGTCTGACTCCTTGTGGACCGTCCCCCAAAGGGATTAGCCGGTCGGTAATTGGGCAGATGTGTGCGTTACTATCACCAGTAAGCACGTGTGTGAACTTTGGTATTTCTTTCTATTGTGGTTCAAAAATTAAAAAAAGAGGTTCCAGACTTAACTGACACCCTGTATAGAGTTAGCAATCGTCTTACACATTCTTTATTAAATCAACCGTTAAATTGAAGTCAATAAGATGTTTAAATAAGTCTACCAAAGTCAGTGAAAATTAACTTATCTGAACTGAAACCCCACACCTTGTTACCAAGAATGAGACTGAAGAAAAAGGTTTGTTGACTTTATCAAACCTAAACGCTGTATCTTACAGTATAACAATAGTGGACTTTACCAATTCAGTGATAGGTGTGATATAAATAATAGAGATAAGTAATTGTCACATAATTGATCCAGCAATCACGATGACATGGTCGTTGTCGGCGAGGCCGTCTGCTAGAGCAGATCAATCAAGACCGTCGTACCCAGTCGGAATGTATAGACGCGGAACCATTGCAACGAGTTAGCGACTGCTGTGGAACGGTTCCGGCTAACAGTTTCTTTGCAACGAAATACCATATTTATTTCATTACGTCTCGTAGCATCGAGTAATTTCGGATCAATTTCAATGCAATATGGCTAATTTAAAAGACGTAACAGTTAATAATCTGTTGTTGAAAAAAGTATCTAGGAAAATATACATTTTTAACTAGGATTTATAATTGCTCTTAAATCAAAGCTTTAAAACATTGTTACAGTTTTAAAAAGAGGTGAATACAAGTAAATTCCCAATTGGCGAGAATAGAAATTTGGCCTCTCTGGACTCGTAGCAACATATATTGTCGCGGTATCTAATAGTTTCAGTTCTCGTTCTAGAACCAGTACAGCATGTATTGCAACGGCAGGCATTCGATACACGGGTCGTGCTGCCGCGACAGCTCCGGTGGGACTTTTGCTTTGTCGCCGTTCTGTAGTCGTTCCAGCTACGGAGCGCCGTATAGAGACAGTTCACGAGCTCCTCGTGGGCCACCTGCATGGACCACCTCGGATCATACACATCGTAGAGAAAGAGTGGGGATGGAGGGGCCCCTCCTGCCAACTACAGATAGCCCATGTATTGGAATAGTGGAATGAGCAGTCCCAAGCGCTCTCGCTCCATACTATTCTGGATTTAATTTAGTTCAGTACATGGCAAACCTATTAAAATGTACCACTGTGTTTTCAGTTTACACTCTGAGCTGAACACCTTTCAGTAGTTTGGTACAGCATACATATATTTCAATTACATCTTCAAGCCGAATGTTGCAGGATGCAGCACAGTTACATTTATTTAATTAAACCTTGATTTTACAACTTAATTAATATTCATAGCATTAGAGATCAGTAGGACTAAAATATTTTCATCATATGTATTATATAGATATTCCTACGCAACTATAAAAGTGGCGTTTAAAATTGTAAACCATACTTATATTCGTATATGATCTTAAACTGAATTTGTCAGTTAAATTACTATAATCTAATTAGAAAAATGTTGTGTATATTAACGATGTCACGAGCTATGTTAGGTATGTAAGTTGAGTAGCTGTGATTGTTTTTGTCACATTTCTATATTTATGTTTTGGTTGAACATTGGCTCAAAAGTTTCTTTTTTAATGCACTTAGTTTCTAGTTCTTAACATCTACTGTGATAACTCTTTATTATAGCTTTTGTAGCGTAATTATTAATTTATGTACTTCCAAATTAAGGACTCTATATTAAAATATGTTGCAGTTATGCTTATGAATGTGTTGCTTTGCCCTATTAATTTTAATAGCTTTCCAATGAAACAAAAAAATATATGTACCGTTGTTTTAAGCCTATATGCAAAATACGATGAAATTATGACACTTTATTCGTTGTGCACCATCTTACATTTTGTCAAGTATGAGGTATAAAAGAAAGTACAATATTAATATAATTAATTGAATTAACATTATTGTAATATACGTTCTATATAATTTCCATGTTTCTCAGATATATTCGGATATAAAAAGACTCATTAATTCGTAATAGATAATAGAAATCATAACAGTTCCGAACTGAGGTCGCTGATCAGCCAAATGTTCGGGATTTGTGGGAACTGCTCGGCTCTGTTCAGCCGTATGTTCGGTATTTGTCGGTACTGCTCGGCTCTGTCCCACTACCGAGCAGAGCCTACCGAGCTCTGCACCACTACTGATCATTCTCTACGAGGTGTGTGGTCAGTCCATGCAGGTGGCCCACGAGGAGCTAGTGAGGCAGTTCCAGTTGAAACGACCCTCCTCTACCGTAAGAGCGCGGCGCCCGGCCCCAGGTTGCGCCACCACATCGTGGTGTTCGCGCTCTCTCCTAGAGTTTGTTAAAGTCGGTATGCCACTACGCCAGGCCTTGTCCGTAACTGTCAGCCACCAACTTCACAGACATATCAAGAGATATTGCTTTATAGCTTTGCAGACTGTTCGCTCAAATAATGGATCAGGCGAAATCACGATTGACAGTGTATCACTCGATATGTATTCTTCTACTTTACCATCGAAGTCAGTTAATGTACCATTGCGATTTATCGTTTCAGGTTGAATTCCAAATTTCTTTTTATATATTCTTTTGGATATTTTCTCCGTCTTTCATTCGTTTTTGTAACTCGGTTGACTTTTTTTCTTTGTGTTGGACTATTAAGTTCCTTAATTTTCTTTGCTATCACAGCCTTTGAACTTTTCTCGACAATATCCATCTAGTTATCGCCATTTTAATGATGGCGTTACTATCTATTTCTGTATTTTCTTTAATTTTTCATTGTCTTAAATGTAAAAGTGTTTAGTAGCGTCCATAGCCAAAATCGCTAGCTCGATCTGGCTAGACCTGATTAAAAATGTCAGGTCCAGCCTAAAAATATTGTTAGCGAACTATTGCTTATTTAAAATGTACCTAATTAGTACAATGTTTTGTGTGGCTGAGCTATTGTTAGTGCGTTTTATTATGGAGAAAGCAAGGGTCGTATGCCACAGAATTATGATTGGCTTGTGGTACAGTAGATTACTAGAGTACATATAGCTCATTTATATGGATGTGCATGCCCAACAACACTGTACACCCTAGAATAGATACATATAAGATCTAAACGTACATATGTATGTACAGTATTGGTGCGGACTACATGGGCATACACGGACACTCTGTATACCGTGAGAACTGGCCAATATATCCTCACGGGGAACTACACAACTAACCGCCTTTTTAGGATCAAAACGTCAATGATTACTAACAAAAAATGAATTCCTTTATTGGAAACTTGGGTATCGCCAATTTTTTTAAAATATACAATTAGTAAGGAAACGAACACTAATTATAATCACCATTTTGTCGTGACCACAAGTAAAATATACCATTTTCAAAAATTTTTTAAAGTATTAAAAACTTATTAAATCGTACCAAGATGTCATCTCACGAATTGAAGAGAGCTTCTATCTTTACTGGAGAGAGTGAATCAATGTTTTAAAGCTTCTTACTAATTTACTCCTTCCTCTTGAGATCCACTTAAATCTTGAAGCTGGCGAGAGATGAACGCTGACTCTGCGTCTTATACCTACCTGATGATATCATAATAAGATAGAAACAGCTAGAAAATTCTCTACCACTATGAAACATTGTGTGTATGACGAGGTGGCAATCCTTTACGAATCCAGGCTACTCAGTAAACTTGCTGTGTATTATGCCATGACATTTGTTGTTTCTAGCGTTCACAACAAAAACAGGTAACAGAAGTTAATGTTGGCATAGGGCGATAAGATAGACGCCATTTTGTTAAATGGTTCAACTCGATGAGTATGCATGACCACTTACTCCAGTCAGTCACCGAAATGCTCTAACCTCTAACTGTACGCAATATGACTTTGTACGCACTAAAGAGATTGTCGAATCCTACCATCAACAGGTTTGACTGCACTGCATACTATCGTACGATGTAAATGAATAACGTACTTTCAACAGAACGGTATCTCCAATTGATTTAGGCGTAATAAGCGCACATCATCTTGGCATCAAAGTAAGTGATTAACCGGATAAACAGGTTACAAGGATATGTTCTTTGTTTACAGAGGAACCAAATCTTTTAAACTTGACTTCATCCAAAGTGCGGGCTTATTTTATAGCTACGGCACTGCTGTATCTTAGCTATGGCATGGCCACAGTAAAGTGCTGACACTCTAACCTTTTATGGATTTGAGGATGATGAAAGTTCACGTTAAGTGCAAGGTTTCTTAACCGGTTATTGCCATTTTTGAACGGACCACATGAGACAGGTTATTCATAGATATCTCGCAGGATGAGAAGAAATTTGGCAGAGACTAGAACTAAAGCCTCAGGGCTGAACCGGTGGTCATCAACCTATAACACGTGATACTAATATGTGGTTACATCTAAGTATTGATAACTTTTCTTCTGGTATTTATTTTATACTTAGAAGCCATTCAATGAAAATTGAATATTAAGGTGAACATAGGTTTAGAACTTTTCACATAGAAGATAAACTCACCATCTCAACTTAGGTACTGGCTTCTGCAAGGGAGAGATTGCCTAAGTGAGTAGACACAGGGGTCTACCGAAGCAAGGCAGAAACTCACCAATACAAGAGTCGAACCAATTCGAAGTGCGCCTCACAAAGTAAAAACAGCTTTATTCTTTGGTGGGAAGGGTGAATTTATGTTTTAAAGATCCCTACTTAGATTATCCGCAAGAGTAAAGCAGAAAGAATGTTTAAAACGTCGATTCTTACTGGATTCTTACTTGGTGCGATTTGATAATTTTTTATTAGTTCAACACTTTTTTCAATGTAATTTAACTTGGGGTCACCACGAAATATTGTTTATAATTGTTTTACGTTTCATTACTAATTCATTGTATATTTAATATTGGCGATACCCAAGTTTCCAGTTAAGTAACCAATTTTGTGTGTGTAATTATTGACGTTTTGAAGTTTGCTGAGTAGCCTGGTTCCAAAAAGGATTACTACCTCTTCATAGACACAAGTGTTTCATAAAGGCACAGAATTTTCTAGTTGTGATCTTATAAGGTAGGTATAGGACGCAGAGTCAGCGTCATCTCACGCCAGCTTCAAGATGTAAGTGGAGATCAAGAGGAAGGAGTAAAGGAGTAATGTTATGTCGAATAAAGTCCTCTGCAAACAGATTACTCAGTGTGTAAGGTTGGATATTCTTTCTTGATTAATTGGGATTCGAACACAGTATTTGGAGAGTGCAGTCTTTAAGTGTAAAAAAATAAAATGTAAAGTAAAAGATGTGTTATTTACCAGTTGAAGTTAGGGCTAATAAGCCCTCTCTAACACAATCTAGAGACCAACGGCTTAAAGGTGACTTCCGAACACCACCATTGGCCGGGCAGGTGGACTGCTTGCAAGGACAGGATCGCTCAGCGGTTATCCATCCAAGCAGCAGCCACGCTCGACGTTGCGTGATTCGGTTATCTCGCGATAACCGTCGAACCCGCTGTAACGAGTTTACCCACTTCTGGGAACACATTTTTGTAGTTGAAATTGAAAGCATTTACATAGAGAACTATCTGTTACCCAGAGCTCTGGCAGTTACACCTCTAATAAACGCTTACAAACGAAGTACAATAGAACATTGGTGATTCTTTTTGAACCAATCTTTGAATGATACATTAAATTAAAGATAAAGGATCATTGCTTCTAGCACTGCTTTATTCATTTTCGATTTATTACTCTTATTTGTTGGAGATCTTAAACATCAGAATGGAAACGGAGAGTTAACTGTTACACTTGTAATTGACAATGTTAGCTACAATTTAAATTGGCTTCCACCGAAAAACTCGAGATTACGGATTTAGTCTCATGAATGACACAACAAATCTTGTATGTTATAAAACGGCATCTGGAATGATACGAAATGCCGATTTATTGTGCTGGAATCGTAATCTCAAACACACATAAACACACACGTAATCTCTGAGTGTATCCAGGTTAAGTGTTAGAGAGGGCTTCTTAGCCCTAACTTCGCAGGGTAAAATAAGACATTCTTTACTTTTTTTTTTAATCTCGTGGGTTTTATTTAAAACCTCTTGTAAAACTACTTAAATTTAAAAACTTGTAAATATTACTCCCCGCTTATTTTCATGGACGACTAAAATTCTTCATTGGAAATACGTGCATTTTACCAACTTTGAAACATAACACGCCGTGATTATATAATGTGGTTTCCACACACTAATAGTTGTTTTGAACAATGGGGGGCATCGTTTTTACTGTGATATATCAGAGTGGGGTATAAAACATCGATTTAATTCCAACTCACGTAAGAACTAAAATTCAGTTAGTTTGTAAAAAGTAGAGTAAATAGGCAATGCAATTGAAAATTTTCAAGAATATTTAACAATAAAATTGATAATTAAATAGATAATAATTTACCATTTAAAAAGTACACATAGCATAATTATTAAAGTCCTAGGTATAATGGTTTTCGACAGTTAAATTGAAATGCAGATACACACACACGCACACACACGCGCACACACACACACACACACACACACACACACACACACACACACACACACACACACACACACACACACACACACACACACCCAGTATTAATCGATAGTCTTTCAAACTTTGAAAAAAAAAACTAGTCAAAAACTAAACACGTGTCGTGGTTGTTTTTTTAATACAACCTTGAAATGGATAGTTTCATTGTTGTGTTAATTCAAATTTGAACTTTCTGAAACACTTTGAAGATGAACAAGAAAAGATTGACACAACAATCCAAATAAGTTTTACCTGCAACTGGTGGTCTTAATGTCTTACGATTTTATTCTTTAATTCAGTGATGACTTAACAGTTATGTAATGTATTTATGTATAATGCAGTGAAAATATACTGTTTTAAATATTTGTAAAACTTAGTATAGGTAATATATGTGACTTTTCGCTGTCCACAAATCATTTTACACTGTTATGAAGAGTTAAACACTCAAGGGTAACTTTTGATCACTAATCGATCCTACAGAACTATCCATTTATTCAAAGTACAAACCTTAAAGTGTAAATGAAGTAGGTTCGTTGCCGACAAAGCCAAGACACCGAGGTTTCAGATTGAGTTCCTGAAGCTTTGCAATGTGTACAAGTATTTAATAACCCCAGGGGTTGACATCACTGCATGCCGGAAGTTCAAAGGCGTTCAACATATGACAACACTTCCGGCACTGTCAGCGATCAAATTGCATTAGAGCACGCCATGTGGATTGTATACAGTGGAAATGATCAATATTTTGTTTGGTTGTATTTGAAGAAACTAATTTTTCTTTTTGATATTGTTACGTTTGGAGTCATTGTTGTCTCAAAGTTACATAAGTTTTAATTCAAATTAATCTTAGGAATTACTACAAGAGTTGAAACAATAACGTGTTATATCGTGACCATATTTTACACTGTTACAGTAATGTGAATGGTAATACAATTATACTGAAAACAGTTTTAAATATTTTCAACAAAAATTTCAGCAACTTAGAACCGATGTAAAAAATTTAAATTGGTTACTTAAAAGATTATCATAACTGTTTATTAGTTTAGATTATTTTAGAAAGTATATCCCATTAAATCTTTGTTTGGCGTTCATGAAATCTCTACTGATCAAAGTGCAAGCAAATCTAGACTTTTATATTGAACGTTTTTAACATCTTTTAATTTTCCGTATTTAAAAAAAAAAGTAAAGAATGTCTTATTTTACCAGGCGAAGTTAGGGCTAAGAAGCCCTCTCTAACACTTAACCTGGGGACCAACGGCTTAAAGGTGACTTCCGAACCACCACGAAATGTCTTTGAACGTATTTGAAAATGTCTTAAGAAACTATTCGAAACAATACTTCGGCAAGAAGTCAAAGTGTCTTTCAATGACGATTTTCTGAGTGATGTTTAGTTAAAATGGCATTAATGCCCTGAATAAGGTCTACTGATTCTCTCAGGATGAAATATTTGATTTAAGTGATACCTTTTGGGGTACAACTTGGCTGTAAATATGCAACGATTAAGTGATATATTATAAAATTACTATTACATCTGAATTGACAAAATTTAATGAGATAGCATTGCATATCATAATAAGTTCTGTATACTGGATAGGACATTAATGAGCAGAATCAAAGAAGAGTATTATAAACATATAGAGTGGATGAGGTGTACATGGGGGAATGAGAGATGAGTGTCTGCGGACTCAAATATTCAAACCATCTTAAAAATGTACGGAACGTCTAAATCTTATAACGGTGTATGAGTATATAGAATTGATATACGAAGTATATATATGTACTTAGAGTTGATTTAGGTATTATAATGTGTTAAAATTCTATTGGACTGTTTATTTTACGAAAGGTTTGTAATAAATAAAATGTAAAACTGTAGACCACAACTTAAATATACCATGATTTCGGACATTTGCCATCGTTATATGTTACAAAAGGTATAACACAACGTTTCGAGTATTGTATGTATCTATTTTTGTATGTATTAATACTTCCCCACCACCTGATGAAGAGGTTAGATTCCAATCCTCGAAACGTTGTGTTATACTTTTTGTAACATATAACGATGGTAAATATCCGAAGTCCTGTTATCCTTAAAAACCTTCCATCGTCAATAACAAACTATAAACAAAGGAAAACATTAAATATGTTATCAATATTAACAACAATTTTAACTCAATACAACAATTCGTTGTTGTGAATCTTGACTTAAACTGTCACAACGGTTTGGTATTGCTTTTTATTTTATCCTGGATTGCATATTGTGTTAGATTAGTTATCCACGTGAGGAAGAGATCAGATTCCAATCCTCGAAACGTTGTGTTATACTTTTTGTAACATATAACGATGGTAAATATCCGAAGTCCTGTTATCCTTAAAAACCTTCCATCGTCAATAACAAACTATAAACAAAGGAAAACATCAAATATGTTATCAATATTAACAACAATTTTAACTCAATACAACAATTCGTTCTTGTGAATCTTGACTTAAACTGTCACAACGGTTTGGTATTGCTTTTTATTTTGATCCTGGATTGCATTACGTGTTAGATTAGTTATCCACCTGAGGAAGAGATCAGATTGCAGATCTCGAAACGTAGTGTTACTGATTTTTTGTATCGCTGAACGATGGACGATGGCAAATATCCGGAATATATTCTGCTTTCTTCACAATACTTCAATTGTCAAAGAAAGACTTTAAACAAAGAAATAAACCGAGTCACACAAATAATTTCCAAAGCCAAATAACGAGGAGTGTGATTATAGGAGACTGATTTGTTATGCAAAGGCTTACATAGCTTTGGATTTATCAAACAATGATATTCTAACGAGCTTAACAAGCTGATTTTCAGCATGCAAATGGTGTGCACGGAACCAAGCACTGTGTCACGTGGTTTTCTCGACCCCGCTACATCATTTAAGGGTTCTCGATATACTGTCATATGTGTGAGGCAGAAATGTGAAAGCCGTTTATAAAACATTGTGGTTCTAAAAATCCTTTTCAAATGTTTAGTTTTTATTAAAGTATTGTGTTCTATCGAGAATTTTGTTATCCATCCTTCATTTCAATAATGTAAAATGTAATTTATAAAATTTAAAATGTAAGCACAACTAGTAAGTATTTTCATTATTTTAACAAAGATTATACAAGAAGAAACAATATCCATGTTTTATAAAACATATTTACAAATATAAATTTACAACATTTATTTGACAAAATACTCTCAAGTATATTTTATTATCAGGCCCTAATGCCACATTTTCTATTGTAATTCATAACCTTATAAACAAAATTGATTACAGGGGATATTTAAAATGATTTGACGTCATAAAAAAATATAATTAGCATAACTTTTTGGAAAGTTACACAACATTCTAGGAAAATTTGTTATGAATAGTGTATGGCATTCAAAAAATCACTGTTTTATTCGTTTAAATTAAAAAACATCGAATTAATAAATTTTCAAATATCTCTTGCAATATCATATGAGAATTGTACAAATATGAAGCACAAATATGAATCCGGAATCAATTTATTTTAAATAATATATAGAAATATAGTTTTTCTCCAGATCCACTCAATAATAATCAAGTTATCTAATCATTAGTAAAAATTACTCGTAATAATCGTATGAGATATTTTAACTCTTATTTGTCAAGTATTTTACAAATAGTCTCTCTGTGGAGGAATGTTTTGAAGCGGTGTGAACCAAAAACATGAGATGATTGACACAGATCGCATTATTCTAAGAACAAAGAAAAACCCCAGACTTCGCATATTGAAATCAACTTAAGAGAGTTTTAAATTTAGCTTATCCAATTCATTTTGATAAAAATAATAACCATTGCATTGGAATATGTGTTACCTAAACATCATACCTCGGACTGTAGATATTAGACTACAGTTTAGACGACAACTTATTGAGTCGTTTAGTGCTCTGGAATATGTGTTACCTAAACATCATACCTCGGACTGTAGATATTAGACTACAGTTTAGACGACAACTTATTGAGTCGTTTAGTGCTCTGGAATATGTGTTACCTAAACATCATACCTCGGACTGTAGATATTAGACTACAGTTTAGACGACAACTTATTGAGTCGTTTAGTGCTCTGGAATATGTGTTACCTAAACATCATACCTCGGACTGTAGATATTAGACTACAGTTTAGACGACAACTTATTGAGTCGTTTAGTGCTCTGGAATATGTGTTACCTAAACATCATACCTCGGACTGTAGATATTAGACTACAGTTTAGACGACAACTTATTGAGTCGTTTAGTGCTCTGGAATATGTGTTACCTAAACATCATACCTCGGACTGTAGATATTAGACTACAGTTTAGACGACAACTTATTGAGTCGTTTAGTGCTCTGGAATATGTGTTACCTAAACATCATACCTCGGACTGTAGATATTAGACTACAGTTTAGACGACAACTTATTGAGTCGTTTAGTGCTCTGGAATATGTGTTACCTAAACATCATACCTCGGACTGTAGATATTAGACTACAGTTTAGACGACAACTTATTGAGTTCTTTAGTGCTCTGGAATATGTGTTACCTAAACATCATACCTCGGACTGTAGATATTAGACTACAGTTTAGACGACAACTTATTGAGTCGTTTAGTGCTCTGGAATATGTGTTACCTAAACATCATACCTCGGACTGTAGATATTAGACTACAGTTTAGACGACAACTTATTGAGTCGTTTAGTGCTCTGGAATATGTGTTACCTAAACATCATACCTCGGACTGTAGATATTAGACTACAGTTTAGACGACAACTTATTGAGTCGTTTAGTGCTCTGGAATATGTGTTACCTAAACATCATACCTCGGACTGTAGATATTAGACTACAGTTTAGACGACAACTTATTGAGTTCTTTAGTGCGCTGGAATATGTGTTACCTAAACATCATACCTCGGACTGTAGATATTAGACTACAGTTTAGACGACAACTTATTGAGTCGTTTAGTGCTCTGGAATATGTGTTACCTAAACATCATACCTCGGACTGTAGATATTAGACTACAGTTTAGACGACAACTTATTGAGTTCTTTAGTGCGCTGGAATATGTGTTACCTAAACATCATACCTCGGACTGTAGATATTAGACTACAGTTTAGACGACAACTTATTGAGTTCTTTAGTGCGCTGGAATATGTGTTACCTAAACATCATACCTCGGACTGTAGATATTAGACTACAGTTTAGACGACAACTTATTGAGCCGTTTAGTGCTCTGGAATATGTGTTACCTAAACATCATACCTCGGACTGTAGATATTAGACTACAGTTTAGACGACAACTTATTGAGTACTGGAATAGTTTACCTCGGACTGTAGATATTAGACTACAGTTTAGACGCTTATTGAAGTGCGTGCGTCTGAACGTTACCTAAACATCATACCTCGGACTGTAGAGACAGACTACAGTTTAGACGACAACTTATTGAGTTCTTTAGTGCGCTGGAATATGTGTTACCTAAACATCATACCTCGGACTGTAGATATTAGACTACAGTTTAGACGACAACTTATTGAGTTCTTTAGTGCGCTGGAATATGTGTTACCTAAACATCATACCTCAGACTGTAGATATTAGACTACAGTTTAGACGACAATTCATTGAGTTCTTTAGTGCGCTGGAATATGTGTTACCTAAACATCATACCTCGGACTGTAGATATTAGACTACAGTTTTAGACGACAATTCATTGAGTTCTTTAGTGCGCTGGAATACGTGTTACCTAAACATCATACCTCAAGCAGCTATAGAGCACCAGAATAGCTCATGCTGGTGGATTTTAGAATGAAGTAATGCCCATTGGGCGAACGATGGCACCCTCTTGAAGTAGTTGCAGAGATGCGTTCCCGAGAGGGTGTCCAATGCCTGGATCGGTAGGTTTTTAGTGGGTGAGAGTCCCACACACCAGGGCGAACACCTGTCCCTGACGGTGCATAATGCATTTTCCTATCGTAAAAAAAAAAAACATCATACCTCAGGACTGTAAATATTAGACTACAGTTTAGACGACCATTCTTGAGTTCTTTAGTGCGCTGGAATATGTGTTTTCTAAACGTCATAACTCAGACTGTACATATTAGACTAATGTTTAGACGACAACTTTTTGAGTCCTTTAGTGTGCCAAAACTGCAAGACCAGGATGTTACAAAACGTGGCCTTTTGAAAGACGTTTATCTACAGAGGAGATTTTAACCATCAACGACGAAAAGATATAGACAGAAGAAAGTCGTCAGTGGTATTTAAGAAGTCAACCAATTTATATTGATAGTATAAAATATCTTAATTATTTTTAAATTTTAGCCAATTTAATTCAGAAACTACCAATATTAAATAAAAACAAATGCATGGACTTGTAAAAATAATTTGAAAACAATAATGGTTAACTTATTACGATTTGATGGTAAGGTAAATTAGAGTTTAAAGGAATAAATTTAGAAATAAACTTCAATAAGAAGACAATTTGATGTCAGTAAAATTCTTTGTAAATATTGTAGAATGAAATGTTGAACACATTTTTAAGTACTCTGAGAATTTTGCAGTTTAGATATAGATAACACATTTTTTTAAACCGAAACGAATTTATTTATTTCAAATATGATATATCTTAATACTCTTCAAAATACTGTTCAAAGATTTCAAACTTCCGAAGAAAATTTATCAAAATATATAGGTAGTATTTATTTTACTTAACATTGAACAAATATTTAAATAAATTCACATTAATAACATATACACTTTTTTGAAGGTTTAAAAATTAATTCGTTAATGGTTATTCATAGACACGTTTTTATACTTTAATTAAATTAGGCTATTGTCACATATAGAAATACATGTACACGCACATATACAGACAATACACTTGTGTAAGGAAACTCTGTGTTCAAGAGGGAATCAAAGTTCAGTAGTAACTAGGGAAACTCTTGTTGCCAAACTGTACTTCAGAAGTCAGAGTAAAGTAAATACTATATAACCGATACATGGGAGGGGAGCTTTGAACAGAACTTTACAGAGCCCCCTTATCCGCAGAAATTGTAGACCTTGTACATAATGACGCATTTGCTGTGAATGGGCTTTGGATTTTCGTTTATGCTGTCTTTCATGTATTCTGATTTCTTTCACCACCATTGAAATAGTATGAACTCTACTCCTGTAAATAAATAAAACTACCTGAATAAGCAGGGGTCACGTCAGGATACTATTATGTCTAGTCGGTATCAGAGACTTATAAAAATAAATATATTATTTGTTTAAGACAGCTAGATGTCGTTAGAACTGGACGGATGCCACATAAACAGATTACCAACTCAAAATGATTTAGAATCTTGAAAATAGTAAGTGTAATGGGAGGAAGTGACTTACGGTGGAAGATAACCAATTGGAGAAAATAGGAATCGACCTCGCTGCGTACTTGAACTAAAACGTTTAGCAACTGAACAAATTTCGACTTGACATTAATAAGGGGAGGATTTAGGGAAGAAGGAGGGTGGTGAGTACGATACGAACAGGAGACAGAAGAAAGGTACATGTGAGTATGTGACATGTGTTTGAATAATGTACAACATCTGAATCAGCTGTTCTGACCTGGACTGACTCAGGGCCTATGCGGCAAATCACGTCCGTGCACGGCTCAGGGCCTGTGCGGCAAATCACGTCCGTCCACGGCTCAGGGCCTGTGCGGCACATCACGTCCGTCCACGGCCTGTCTGTCTGTCATGACACAACATCTCTTCAATTGATTTCAATAATATTTACTAAGATTGAAAACACATTTATATAACATTCTTCTGATCTCCTATTTGAAGTAAAAGTGAGCCTAAAGCTTCCATCATTATGGTTAAAAATGCAGTTAAACTGGTACAGAATTGAGAATGAAAAAAAAATCTGTACACAGTAAACTACTCGATATGAATGGTTCCAGTTGAAACTATAAAGTTTTTTATTATACTAAAGTTTTCATGTATAAAATCCACTCATAAAAAGTGCAAACAATTCTCTCTCTCTCTCTCTCTCTCTCTCTCTCTCTCTCTCTCTCTCTCTCTCTCTCTCTCTCTCTCTCTCTCTCTCTTCCTCTTCCTCTCTCTTCTCTTCTCTCACGCACTCTATCTCTTTCAAGGCATCATTCTGATCAGCAATAAAATATTACGCACTGCTGCGTCAGTGACCCTCAATATGGATTGAGCAACAACCGTAAGTTACAAACCTTAAGGAATTTCAATATTGTTTCTTATTAAGAATATTTTAATAATTAAAAACATCTTGTCACCCACTTTGTTGTCACCTTTATTCACGACACTCTCCCACCAGTGTGACCACTCCCAGTGTGATCACCCTCAGTGTTGCCACACCCCCGTGTGGTCACCCGCTTTATCGTCACAACCATTGTCGACACCCCCCAGTGTGGCCACCCCAGTGTGATCACCCTCAGTGTTGCCACACCCCCCCCGTGGTCACCCGCTTTACCGTCACAACAATTGTCGTCAACTCTTACTGCGTTCACCCCCATTGTTGCCACCCCAAGTGTGGTTTAACGAGTAATGGGCGCTGTAAGGAGAGTCAAAGTTGATCCTCACCCCCTTCTTGTCAAGCACTCTGCAGACGACATCATCGTGTTTTGTAATCACCACAATACACTAACAACCAACAATCTTGCTGACTATCTTGCCGGCTCATTCCTTATGTTGTACCAGTCCAGTATTACACTGACTATCTTGCCGGCTCATTCCTTCTGTTGTACTATTCCAGTATTACACTGACTATCTTGCCGGCTCATTCCTTATGTTGTACCAGTCCAGTATTACACTGACTATCTTGCCGGCTCATTCCTTATGTTGTACCAGTCCAGTATTACACTGACTATCTTGCCGGCTCATTCCTTCTGTTGTACCAGTCCAGTATTACACTGACTATCTTGCCGGCTCACTCCTTCTGTTGTACCAGTCCAGTATTACACTGACTATCTTGCCGGCTCACTCCTTCTGTTGTACCAGTCCAGTATTACACTGACTATCTTGCCGGCTCATTCCTTCTGTTGTACCAGTCCAGTATTACACTGACTATCTTGCCGGCTCACTCCTTCTGTTGTACCAGTCCAGTATTACACTGACTATCTTGCCGGCTCATTCCTTCTGTTGTACTATTCCAGTATTACACTGACTATCTTGCCGGCTCATTCCTTCTGTTGTACTATTCCAGTATTACACTGACTATCTTGCCGGCTCATTCCTTCTGTTGTACCAGTCCAGTATTACACTGACTATCTTGCCGGCTCATTCCTTCTGTTGTACCAGTCCAGTATTACACTGACTATCTTGCCGGCTCACTCCTTCTGTTGTACCAGTCCAGTATTACACTGACTATCTTGCCGGCTCATTCCTTCTGTTGTACTATTCCAGTATTACACTGACTATCTTGCCGGCTCACTCCTTCTGTTGTACCAGTCCAGTATTACACTGACTATCTTGCCGGCTCATTCCTTCTGTTGTACTATTCCAGTATTACACTGACTATCTTGCCGGCTCACTCCTTCTGTTGTACCAGTCCAGTATTACACTGACTATCTTGCCGGCTCATTCCTTCTGTTGTACTATTCCAGTATTACACTGACTATCTTGCCGGCTCACTCCTTCTGTTGTACCAGTCCAGTATTACACTGACTATCTTGCCGGCTCACTCCTTCTGTTGTACCAGTCCAGTATTAAGCTGACTATCTTTTTGGTTCACTATTTCTTCTGGTGTGCCAGTTTTCTGGCAATCTTATTGCTTTCTTTAAAAATAATAATATTAATAAACGAATGGTTTATTTAAATAATTTTGCTTTACACTTCTAAGACCCAAACGAAGGACTGGCTGTAGTTGGGAATCAGCCTTAACCACCTCAGCTGATCGAGCTGGTTGTTTTGTCCTATTATCTACTTCTATAGCTATATTTTTACTTGGGGTTCACCATTATGACTTCTAATCTTATAGTTATTTAATCGTAGGTTATGTTGTTTGTTTAACGTGCAGGAAATATAAACGAGTTAAGTAATAATTTGAACGAATGATAAGCGTAGACATACATTGCCAGATGAATTCTGTTTCCGTGAATATGACGAAATCGATATGCCTTTCTCTTGCCATTCTCAAAACATATTTCATTCAGTTATAAATTATTGCCTGTGAGGTTATTTTCCTCCGGCCTGAAGCTTGAAGATGGTTTAAACAAAATACAAAAACTAATCTAAATGTTATAAGAAACGTCATTTATCACCTGGAATACAATAATATTGTCTTATAGTAAGTAGTTCTAATGTATTTTAAATTAAGAACTGCCAACTCTTAATTTAAATTATTGGTGTAACATATCAGATTGAATTAAGCCACAAATATAATTAGTCTACGCGCTAAATCGAAAAGTGTATATATCACTTCAGCTCCTGCCTAAATCTATACTTCAAAATGGTAACACCAAACCTAATTATTGTCTTTGTGTCTGTCACTAAAAATCTACATCTCTCACATTTATTGAGTGGTTAGATTTGAAAAAAATTCTATAGGTAATATACTGATATTAACAGGCCAATGGAATGTAATAATTTTTGTGTTGGCGAAATAAAAATGTTTAAGTTCAGTGCAGATTGTTGTAAAATTATACAAAATATAACTGAGACTGAGGAGATGAATACGGTCAGACTCACTGGTAGAAAGAGAATTTCTTTGTCCACAGACTACAGTTTATTCACTGTTTTAAAACTGAGGGAACTGACTGGTTAAACAATTCGTAATCGACAAATTCAACGATTTACAGCTGAACGGTTTAATGATAAATGTGATGGAAACGACAAATAACATTACTGGCCTGTATTTAACACCAGTGTTCTCCGCCCAGAGCCGGCTGGAATAATTAATGCCTGCCTCCTCCAGCCGCCAGGTATCGTCTTGTTGGAATCTTTCCAACCCCACAACTGGGGTTTACACAATTCGCCGTTCCTTCTCTGATTCGAAAACAATTTGTCCCACTTCTGGGGATCGATTTCCATTCAGTGTATATCCATAAATAATTTTAATTGGTACTGTTCACGCTGAAGATATCTTGCAGTATGGCATTTATTGATCACAACGGAATTCTTAACATTTAATTAAAATGTACAAGTTTACAATCTACGACAGCAAAATGATTTTGATAAATAAAGCATGATGAAAAGTGGATGAAAATAAAGCAACCGATAGTTCAATTACTTTCCTTCGGTAGTTTAAGTTTAGTGAAGTTTGTAGTAAAATATGTTTAATTTTGTGCACCATGGGCAGGATGAGTTAAATACTAGTAAACGTCTCCTTTTGCTCTCTCTCTCTCTCTTGCTTATTGTATGGGTCAAATCAAGATTTTATACCAACATAGACATAGGTTTCGAAATAAGGCACTCGAAAATTACAGCTCTTCAAATTTATGAAAGAAATCAAATTTACACCTTATTGATCTACCCATTTGGACCACAATATGGTGTTTGCGATAAGGAGGTGTTTATGGCTAACATCCCGTATCTCACTTTTATATAATTTTTCTAATAAAACACCATGATCAACGGTGTCAATGGTAATCCAACAACCCACTGACACATTTGTCTGGATCAATTCTATTACAGCTATCAGTGATCAAATTTGGCATTGCACTTTCAGTATTCATCCCTTCCCTAAAGCAAAACTGATTCATGCGAAAAAGTTTTGATTTAAGATTTTTTCGTATACTTTAGAAAAACACCAAAGCAAAGTACAGGACTATAGTTGCTGCATTGTTTATTAGAACCGGTTTTTTGTATACGGGTACGACTATAAAATGTAATAAAATTTTTATTGCTTCTTAATATTTAATTTTTGAACAATTTTAAATCGAGTTCTTACTAATAAAGTATCACATCTTTTCTTAACTTTTTGACGATTTTTGTTGAAAAATCCTATAGCTGTAGCTATATTTTTTTACAATATAAAGCCAACATTTTAAATTAGTAGATTATTGAATAAGCAATTTTTAATCCTTGGTTTTATTTTTATGAGGAAAAGAGCTATACACAATTATCATACTCTAAATTAATTAATTTCAAAGGTTGTGGCTATAGAAGTAATAAAAATAACATACACACAAAATAGAAAAGAACGTAACAAAGGTAAACAAATTTAAACATTGATTACGTTATGTCTAAGATCTTCCTTTGCCCTAAAATAATATGCATAAACATTTAAAAATATGTTAATTAAAATTATTATCACGACAAAACAATTGATTTATAAACATAGTTGATTCTTAATGTTAAAAAGTTCCACTTCATCGTGTGATTTAGGCAATAGCGAACCTCTATAGCCCACAATTATTATTCATATGAATAAGTACGTCTACTGTTACTTATTAATCTTAAACTAGTGTAGATAGAACAAATTTACTAAAGCAATTTTCAACTGTATGTTTTGGCTATTTCCTGCTAACGCTTTTCCTATTACCAGTCTCATTCGTCCCTTCTGCAAACAGTGGAAATGTAGACACAAATGAATGTTTGACTTGAGTGTTAGTAATCTGCCTGAATGTTTGTCGATGACTCGCGTTACAGTTCATTTAATTCACATTTTGCGTTTGATGTAGTTTACAGAGCGTCTGAGACCCGTGCATTTAACCGATATTTTCAATTTTGATACGGTTCTATTCACAGAATGTAATAATAAATCAATTGATCACAAATTTAATTACCATATGGTAAGCTTTGTTAAATCCTCAATTTTCGTGTAGTTAAGCAGCTAATAAGTGTATAGTAGTTACCCTATACATAACTAATATTATAAAACTTATTGCATGGACACGCCAGTTGTCTATTTGAATTTATAAAAAAGGGACCATTTGACTAACAACAAATTTTATCTAAAAAAATTAAACTAATACACCCGTAAAAATGAAAATAATCAATTATTCATTTTGGATGAGTCAAAAAGATGAATCAATTAGATGGCGATGCAGAACACCAATAATTCAAACTTTGCTGGCAAATTAACTAAGCACAGTTGATTACCTAATGTATTTGTGGGATTATGTAAGGTGGGATCGAGGAATTGGCAAAGGGGATTAATTCATTTGTAAACACAAACCTAATCGCTGCAAGAATAAAATTAATGACCTATTTTATATGTATACGTATATAGTTTTTTATTTATTATTGTTATTGATTTAGAGTATTTATTATATAAAGAATTAAATTTTAATTTCACACTTCATACCTATATTTTATGTTATCACTTACTTGTTATTATAACTTATTACGGTGTTATTATAAATTCTCATATATTTGTTATTGTTATTTATTATTTCATAACTATATTTATGCTTTTTTGCTAAGATTTGTTTGTAATGTTTAAGTAGTAAACACAAACACCTGTTTACTATTCTAATTTAACACAAAATAATTATGTTTATATGAATAGACTTTTTTTTACTATAATTGTACATTGGGTTTACCGTTGGAAGTGAAATAAATAAATAAAATAGGTAATATAATAAGCGTTTAAAATTAAAACGGGATTAAATAAGTAATTGTGATTGTATGAAAATGGTACATTATTATGGTAGACAAAGATAAATGTAGAGCAGTTAGGTACTAATGAGGTTGAAGAAGTCTTACAAGCAATAATTAAAATACAGTTTAAAGGTGAGATCAGTAATACTTGATTAGTCAGAATATTTCTATAACTGGTTATCACGCAGTTGGCAAAAACAACAGGAAAGAAACATTATCCAGCTATATTGGAATTTACCTCTATCGTTGAACATTAACATATTTATTCGTGTTCTACAGAGGATTTACAAGTGAAAATAGTCTACCAGAACATATCACTATGCAACACATAATCCTATATTTGCAAGTAGTACCGATTCGGTCAAAATTCGATAGATTCAGAAATGTATTTAACTCATCAAATATATTATGTGAAGTCAATTATATAGATAAATATAGTTCCCCATTTAGGTTTAATAATTCGCAAGCACTTATATGTTCATTATTTACTATTGGTAAAATAGGACTCAGCGACGGAATAATAAGCCTAAACTCTTGGTTTACAGTTTGTTTTGCTAAAGAAGATCCCTGACGGAGCCGGCTCCCGGCGACCTCTCTCACACGCTAAACATCTCACTTCAAACATCTACCACACACCTATATTCATCGTAAACTAATTTTTACCATTTGTGTAGTATTCACGTATGTATTAGAGTGAAATTTTTTTTTGTGTTTTTGTGGATTTAAGATAACCAAAATGTGGAGAAAATCACAGTTTTCTGTTAAAGACTTAAGCTTTTTCCACTTTAACTCGTCATTATTCCAAAAATAATGACAGTAAACAAAATTGTTATACAGCATTTTGTATATAGAGCAAGAGTGTATACATGTCTCTTTAACCTTCATGCTCGGATACCTTAACCGATCAGAGATATGAGGAATGTAGACACTGATTAATACGGCTGTGTATCCGAAAATGAAGGTTAAGGAGTCATATACACTGCTGCTATATACTGTAAAAACTTTATATTCTTGAACTGCATATCTCATGTATCCAAGCATGAAGGTTGAGGAGTCATATATACACTGCTGCTATACACTGTTAAAACTTTATATTCTCGGACTGCATATCTCATGTATCCAAGCATGAAGGTTGAGAAGTCATATATACACTGCTGCTATACACTGTTAAAACTTTATATTCTTGAACTGCATATCTCATGTATCCAAGCATGAAGGTTGAGGAGTCATATATACACATTGCTGCTATACGCTGTTAAAACTTTATATTCTTGAACTGCATATCTCATGTATCCAAGCATGAAGGTCAAGGAGTCATATATAAACTGCTGCTATACACTGTTAAAACTTTATATTCTTGAACTGCATATCTCATGTATCCAAGCATGAAGGTTGAGGAGTCATAATATATACACTGCTGCAATACACTGTTAAAACTTTATATTCTCGGACTGCATATCTCATGTATCCAAGCATGAAGGTTGAGAAGTCATATATACACTGCTGCTATACACTGTTAAAACTTTATATTCTTGAACTGCATATCTCATGTGTCCCAGCATGAAGGTTGAGAAGTCATATATACACTGCTGCTATACACTGTTAAAACTTTATATTCTTGAACTGCATATCTCATGTATCCAAGCATGAAGGTCGAGGAGTCATATATAAACTGCTGCTATACACTGTTAAAACTTTATATTCTTGAACTGCATATCTCATGTATCCAAGCATGAAGGTTGAGAAGTCATATATACACTGCTGCTATACACTGTTAAAACTTTATATTCTTGAACTGCATATCTCATGTATCCAAGCATGAAGGTCAAGGAGTCAAAATTAAACTGCTGCTATACACTGTTAAAACTTTATATTCTTGAACTGCATATCTCATGTATCCAAGCATGAAGGTCAAGGAGTCATGTATAAACTGCTGCTATACACTGTTAAAACTTTATATTCTTGAACTGCATATCTCATGTATCCAAGCATGAAGGTTGAGAAGTCATATATACACTGCTGCTATACACTGTTAAAACTTTATATTCTTGAACTGCATATCTCATGTATCCAAGCATGAAGGTCAAGGAGTCAAAATTAAACTGCTGCTATACACTGTTAAAACTTTATATTCTTGAACTGCATATCTCATGTATCCAAGCATGAAGGTCAAGGAGTCATATATAAACTGCTGCTATACACTGTTAAAACTTTATATTCTTGAACTGCATATCTCATGTATCCAAGCATGAAGGTCAAGGAGTCATATATAAACTGCTGCTATACACTGTTAAAACTTTATATTCTTGAACTGCATATCTCATGTATCCAAGCATGAAGGTCAAGGAGTCATATATAAACTGCTGCTATACACTGTTAAAACTTTATATTCTTGAACTGCATATCTCATGTATCCAAGCATGAAGGTCAAGGAGTCATATATAAACTGCTGCTATACACTGTTAAAACTTTATATTCTTGAACTGCATATCTCATGTATCCAAGCATGAAGGTCAAGAAGTCATATATAAACTGCTGCTATACACTGTTAAAACTTTATATTCTTGAACTGCATATCTCATGTATCCAAGCATGAAGGTCAAGGAGTCATATACAGGGTGAGTCTGACCACCCGTGCAGTATTTACAGCTGTCTTAATAACTGACTTCCAAACTTTTTCTATCTCTTTTCTCCATAATTTGGGCCTCTCCGAATCTGTTAAAATTATTTTTAATTTTGAAAAATGCCCCTAAAGGGCCCAATTTGGGGGGTAGGGGTACTTTTTGGGGAATTTTCAAATGTAAAACATGGGTCCGTGTGATACATCAATTTAAAGGTCTTATTACACCGAACATTTTGGCGCAAACAAAAGTTAATTATCTTTAACCGTATGTTACAGGGTGTACCAAAACGTTTTGAAATAGGACTTTAAAAATAAAGTACCGTGTTACCCTACCTACAATACGGAACAGCTCCAGATTTTTTTCCTAACTTGCTATTGACCTATTTTTCAATGAAATATGTGGTACGGGCATTTTTCACTGGATTTTCTAAATTTCAAAAATATTCAAAATTTAAGAACACAAAAAATCCTAACACTCAAAATTCTTAAAATAGCAAACATATAATAAATTTTATATCAAATAAAAGGTCTTTTTAAAACAAACTTTTTTTGTATTTAACTTTTTTTCCCTATCTCTTACTGTTTCAAAATGGCAGCCGAAAAACTGAATTACGTATGTCTGTTTACAAAATGTAAACAAATTAATTTTAAATTATATGAAATAAAAATATGTCCTTTAATTTTTAATTTGCTTAATAGCTCTGAATGACCTCTGAAACTAGCCATAGTCTTCCTTTCATTGATTTTGCTAGTAAAGGTGCTCGAATTGTAGTCCGTCATTTGCTAAACACAGTTCTAATCTGGAACTTAAGCTATCTACAGCTCGCAACACTTCTTCGTGGCTGATTGAATTTATAGCATTCCGGATTCGCTGCATCATAATCTTCGGGTGTTGTCGGTCGTAAAACATAAACTAAGTCTTTCAGCCTACCCCAAAAGTAAAAGTCCATACAGGTCAAATCAGGGGATCTTGGTGGGTAGTTAAGACTGGACCACCTCTTCCAACCCATCTTCCAGGATATTGTTCATCAAGCGTTTGTCGCACGTTGTTGCGAGTAGTGAGCCGGAGCACCGTCGTGCATAAACCACATATTGCCAACAACTTCGTCAGGTACATCTATTAATAAGTTAGGCAAGTGATTAATTAAAAAATTGTTATAAGTCTCTCCATCTAGGTGTCCTTCAAAGAAAAAAGGACCTACAATTCTCCTACAACAATACCACACCAAGTATTCACAGTCCAGTACCTCTGGTTGTCAACCTCTCGTATCCAGTGGGGGTTCTCATGAGCCCAGTACCTCATGTTGTGACGGTTAACTTCGCCGTTGTCCGAAATGTAGCTTCGTCACACCATAGTAAGATTGCGAAAAAAAATGTTCATTTTGTAGCAACTTTTCTCTTGCCCACAAACAAAAATTCATTCTTTGAATGCCATCATCACCATGAAGTTCTTGGTGCAGGGACATCTTGTAGGGATGCATTTTATTGTCTTTCAGGATCCTCACCACTGAACTTTGACTCATACCAGAATCAATAGCTATTCTTCTGGAAGAATCATTTGGGTTTAGTTGCACTGCCGCAATACTTCTGGTGCCCTATCACTTCTTACAGGCCTTGCAAGCGTTTTTCCCTTATTGCTGTCAGGCTGTACCTGTCCTGTTTCACGAACTCGAATAGCAAGTCTTTGAAAGGCCATTCGTGACTGAGGTTCTCTATTTGGAAACCGTTCGGCATATACCCTCGCAGAAGCCACATAGTTTTGAAAAACATTCGCCTAACACCATTAGCATATCGAATGCCTCTGCATTTGTGTACGGCATTTCGAAAAACCACAAAGCTGTCCTTAACAGCAGACACCAATGAACTGACTAAGGGTAGCCTTATCACATTTGTCAGATAAAGATGTCTAGCCAGGCATTCCGCAAGTGATAAGCCTGTTGAGGGTGGTACAAAGTACCTTTTAGTCCAAGACTGCATTGAGATTGTGCATACATGAATCAATGTTATCTTTAAAAGATAACATTGTTGAAACTACTACAAAAATATTGGGCCACATTAGAAAATTAAAACATGCTTAATTTTGGCCTGATTTCATAACAAATTCTGTTTATTTAATCACACAAAACCTGTTTGTTCAAATAAAAATAATTTGTTACATTTTGTAAACAGATATACGTAATTCAGTTTTTCGGCTGCCATTTTGAAACAGTAAGAGATAGGGGAAAAAGTTAAATACAAAAAAAGTTTGTTTTAAAAAGACCTTTATTTGATATAAAATTTTATTATATGTTGCCTATTTAAGAATTTTGAGTGTTAGGATTTTTTTGTATTCTTAAATTTTGAATATTTTTGAAATTTAGAAAATCCAGTGAAAAATGCCCGTACCACATATTTCATTGAAAACATAGGTCAATAGCAAGTTAGGAAAAAAATCTGGAGCTGTTCCGTATTGTAGGTAGGGTAACACGGTACTTTATTTTAAAGTCCTATTTCAAAACGTTTTGTGGTACACCCTGTACATACGGTTAAAGATAATTAACTTTTGTTTGCGCCAAAATGTTCGGTGTAATAAGACCTTTAAATTGATGTATCACATGACCCATGTTTACATTTGAAAATTCCCCAAAAAGTACCACCCTACCCCCCAAATTGGGCCCTTTAGGGGCATTTTTCAAAATTAAAAATAATTTTTAACGGATTCGGAGAGGCCAAATTATGGAGTAAGAAAAGAGATAGAAAAAAAGTTTGGAAGTCAGTTATTAAGACAGCTGTAAATACTGCACGGGTGGTCAGACTCACCCTATAAACTGCTGCTATACACTGTTAAAACTTTATATTCTCGGACTGCATATCTCATGTATCCGAACGGTTAAGGTATCGGAACATGAAGGCTAAGGAGTCATATATACATTGCTACTATACACGGTTAAAACTTTATATTCTCTGACTACATTCCTCAAACCAACTGCTGGAGTCTCTGTTACAGTCTTATAGTCTCTGACTCTAATAATGATGTTGAGGTCATGAAAAATTGTGATTAGTATCATAATGTAGAAATTTCAGAATCACATAATCAAATGTTCATCTAGTTTCACGTGAACATTCTCTGTAACACTGGTAACCTACCGTTACTGAGGTACACTAAACAATTTGCTTAGTGTGTACTACACAATTTCGTATTTGTTATGTTCCAGAAACAGTTTGAGAAATGATAATGTAATTTTTATTACTTGAAATTAAAATAATACAATCATATTTGGACTCAATTACTTGTATAAGTTAAAATTTTAATATATTAGAGAAAAAGTTCGCGTTCATAATATGCATGTGTGTGGTTTCTTTTTTAAGCATTAATTTTGTAGTCCTCGTATATTTTGTTTAGTAGTCTGTATTAATTGTAGTAATTATACGCCTAACAAGTTTTAACTGAAAAATAATAATAAGATACCCATAAAGTTTATTATTGCAACAAACTTTAGTGGGTAAGCAACATTTTTAGCTTCACGTACTATTGTTTGGTTGTTGCTAAGTAAAATGTGAGTGGAGAAAACGGTTATATTACAAAATTCTCTATGTTAAGTGTTCTTTCAGATAATTTAGCAGTAAAATTTTTAAGAAATTAAAACTGAAACATTTAAGATAGATCAAGTCACAAAAAGGCCTGCTAATGTGGATTTTTTTCAAAATTTTTGTGATAATCAAGGACCACTATTTAGAAATTTCAGCTCATCTGACTGTATGAATTTGGTCGAAGTACAGACAAAATAATATTTTGATAACACAGTCGTATATAAAGAGTTATACAACATTGATAGCTGTGTGTGTATACAGTAATTATGTAGCTATACCTCCTCTATATCCATCTTAATTTTATCCTCTTTGTTCTAACTACACGTTTTACTGTCACTAAAAGTAAACATCAAACATAGTGAAAAAACATTCATTCACGTAAAAAAAATATTAATTCTTTTTCGCGTACGAAACATATTCATCACCACAATCAACCACACAGAACATATGATATTTCTTAAGGTGTAATATTAGCTGTATAAGTTTGTTCAATATGTGTAACAGCTTAAGAATGCCACTTCCAACTCGCTTTACAAGTGCAGTTCCTCACGACCTTGTTTTCTTATTACAGTTGACTAGACTGAGGTTGACAAATCACTTCCTAGTCTCGACCACGTGACACATTGTCACTCCCAATGAAGAGAGGCAATTAGCTAGAGACTACAAGCCATTTGTATGCAGGTAGTTGCCCCCTCTTAACTGGCACTCTACGTTCAACAGACGCTCCACCTAATTAAATTATTTGCCCTGGAATGTTCCTCCGGGTTTATAAAATGTAGGTTATTCTCCGTTATTAAATAGCGATGTTATCGTTTGTTATGTTATCGATAGCACGATTGAAAACACTGATGCCAGTAGTTGGCTTTCAATTAATGATTAGCAGCTAGCCGCCTCCTCTTAACTGACACTCTACGTTCAACAGACGCTCCACCTAATTAAATTATTTGCCCTGGAATGTTCCTCCGGGTTTATAAAATGTATGTTATTCTCCGTTATTAAATAGCGATGTTATCGTTTGTTATGTTATCGATAACACGATTGAAAACGCAGATGCCAGGAGTTGGCTTTCAATAAATTAATGATTAGCAGATAGCCGCCCCATCTTAACTGGCACTCTACGTTCAACAGACGCTCCACCTAATTAAATTATTTGCCCTGGAATGTTCCTCCGGGTTTATAAAATGTAGGTTATTCTCCGTTATTAAATAGCGATGTTATCGTTTGTTATGTTATCGATAACACGATTGAAAACGCAGATGCCAGGAGTTGGCTTTCAATAAATTAATGATTAGCAGATAGCCGCCCCATCTTAACTGGCACTCTACGTTCAACAGACGCTCCACCTAATTAAATTATTTGCCCTGGAATGTTCCTCCGGGTTTATAAAATGTAGGTTATTCTCCGTTATTAAATAGCGATGTTATCGTTTGTTATGTTATCGATAACACGATTGAAAACGCAGATGCCAGTAGTTGGCTTTCAATTAATGATTAGCAGCTAGCCGCCTCCTCTTAACTGACACTCTACGTTCAACAGACGCTCCACCTAATTAAATTATTTGCCCTGGAATGTTCCTCCGGGTTTATAAAATGTATGTTATTCTCCGTTATTAAATAGCGATGTTATCGTTTGTTATGTTATCGATAGCACGATTGAAAACACTGATGCCAGTAGTTGGCTTTCAATTAATGATTAGCAGCTAGCCGCCTCCTCTTAACTGACACTCTACGTTCAACAGACGCTCCACCTAATTAAATTATTTGCCCTGGAATGTTCCTCCGGGTTTATAAAATGTAGGTTATTCTCCGTTATTAAATAGAGATGTTGTCGTTTGTTATGTTATCGATAGCACGATTGAAAACACTGATGCCAGTAGTTGGCTTTCAATTAATGATTAGCAGCCAGCCGCCCCCTCTTAACTGACACTCTACGTTCAACAGACGCTCCACCTAATTAAATTATTTGCCCTGGAATGTTCCTCCGGGTTTATAAAATGTAGGTTATTCTCCGTTATTCTCGTTAGCGATGTTATCGTTTGTTATGTTATCGATAGCACGATTGAAAACACTGATGCCAGTAGTTGGCTTTTAATTAATGATTAGCAGTTAGCTGCCCCCTCTTAACTGGCACTCTACGTCTAACAGACGCTCCACCTAATTAAATTATTTGCCCTGGAATGTTCCGCCGCGTAGAAAAATGGAGGTTATTTCTCCGGTATTACATATTTGCATGGCGGTGTTATCGGTTGTGTGTTTGTGATAGATAGTAC
This sequence comes from Homalodisca vitripennis, assembly GCF_021130785.1. Taxonomy (NCBI): domain Eukaryota; kingdom Metazoa; phylum Arthropoda; class Insecta; order Hemiptera; family Cicadellidae; genus Homalodisca; species Homalodisca vitripennis. The sequence goes on from NC_060215.1 coordinate 144,718,333, forward strand.
GACTGATAAGACTGATGTTTGTTAATGGGATTTAATAAATGAATAGTTGCTAGGTACCTTCTGCAACTGGCACTCTATATTAAACAGAAACTCCACCTTAATAAATTATTCGCTCTGGAATGTTACTCTGGGATTGGAACAATGTAAGTTACTTTCCAGTTTAAATTATTCAAATAGTGAGGGGATGGGTTTTTTAATAATGCGATTAAAAACATTGATTTTGTATTTGGGGTTTAATACATATTAATCTAAATTGTAACAGTGACTTTCCACTCCCAGGATAAAGAGATGGGGACATTCGTCTCAAGCTTGAAGGCATTACAGAAAATATGCTGTACTAGATAAGTCATTCCCATCTCAGACATTTTCTAGATTGTGCTTTTATGCTATAAGCTTCCAATAGTTACCTACGGGTGTCAGATCAATCCAACAATGGTAAATACTGACAGACTGTTTGCCAATCGTTATCATTCCCTGCTGTCTAACGTGAGGTGAACATGTCTTACACAGTTGCACACAAACTTCTGTTGAGGGACTGTGTCATTATACATGGTTATCCTAAAATTATGGTGCGGTTTCAAACATGGTTTCAAGAAAAACCTATCCAGGCCTATCCATCGATCTCCAAATCTTTCGTTCAAAGCGTCCGTGACCAATGCACTGAATTGTGGGGAAGTGCCATCTTGTTGGAAATGAAGGTGGTGCATTTTTTCGAGTTCATATAGCTGAGGAAAGCAATAACTGGTTAACATGTCAACATACACAACTCCATTAATTGGTTTTCAGCAAAGAAGAAAGGACTTACTATTACGATTTTTAATCACACCACACCAAACATTAACATTTTAGGAAAATCACGTTGATTCCCATGTGGATTTTCAGAGCCCCATATTCGTGAATTGTGTCTCTTAACACATCCACTCACATGAAAGGTAGCCTCTTTTCTAAAAATTATATCATCTAAAACCGATTCGTTTGTACTTATTCTGACCAACATTTCAACATCGAAATTGTAATGGTTTGCACAATCATTGGGTTTTAATTCCTGCAGTATCTGGATTTTATAAACCTGTAATTTGAGTTTTTTTATGTAAAACTTTGTGAACTGTTGTTTTTGGAATACCTAGATTCCATGCTTCTACGAGGGATGGACTTCACAGGACTTCTAATTGTTTAATTGGTTCAACCTTTTCGTCTGTTACACCTTGTATGCCTGTTGATTTCTGTTTCTTAACTGATCCAGTTTATTCGAATTGTTTAAACCAACCTATTATGTTATTTTTGTGTGGTGGATCTCTTCCTAATTCACGCCGGAACGTATGTTGAACTAAAATTACGGATTTCAATTCAGCCAAAAATAAAACACATTTTACTTCACCATTATCCGAGAACGTAGTAACTCTCTAAACTCGCTGCAACAACAATACAAGAACTGGTTTTTTAGGTTAGTACAGCTTATAAACGAAATTTTGGGTTGGAGGCTTTCAGAGACACCAATAGAAATATAGAAATTTCCCTACTATTTCCACGAATTACTGAAACAGCACCATTCTTTTACGATAACCCTGTATTACTTTGAAAGTATATTACGTTAATCTGTCATTATATGGGGGTTAAGCTCATTAAAGGATTGCTTTGAGAGTACATGCAATGCAGTGCTAGTAGTTAGGCGAGACTTCGGCTTCTTAAAGCGCTTGGCCTGTTTGGCCTGGAGAACCGATCATATAAATACCACAAACTACCACCTATAAAACGTATATTCGCCTCGCTCTGGGGTATGATTAGCAACCTCTGTCATCTGTCACATATAGTCCTCAGAATAAATCACTCAGATATATCGCAGGAGCTGCCAAGTCCACAATAATCATAGCGATGGAAGCGTAGACTGATATAGAGCCCCTTAACTTCTGACACGCCGTGACCTAAACACACTCAAGGCTTCTGAAAGCATTGTCCGTATAGCCGTTCAGCACTGGAATAACTACCGAGAGCCACACGCTCCAGTAAGTCCGAAAGTACGTTTCTGGCTTCAGCAGCAATCATCCTGGAAATACATGGGCTGAGCTGTATAACTCATGGAACTTTGTGTTCATCAAAGCAGAAGATCTAAATCTTTAAATCTCTGCTCTATTGTCCTAAGTAAGAGAAAGGAGGATTCTTTCCCAGAAGAGCTGCAAGGTCGAACACAGGAGGTAGTTAATCAGTATTGTGCAGCGGAATCTTGGGTTCAAATACATACCGACGGCTCCACTGACCGAAACTGAACGAAGAAGAAGACATATTGGCTTTTATGCAATAGGACTGCTTGAGGCTATTATTGTTCCCTATCTAAAAACGTCAACTCTGATATTCATGCAACGCCAGAAGCGGTGGTAATAATCTCTGATTTAAATAAATAAATAACGTCTTTATTCAGCAAGCGTTATTCACAGTTACAGACTCTGATTTACAAGAAAACTCTTGTCATAGCACACAGATAAATAATCATCATTCAAATATAAAACTAAATAAAATTACATAAACATCTGTTTGACATGATTTTAATCGAACGGTAACTAAGGCTCTTCAAAGCAGGGGGCAGAGTATTGTATATTTCCGGTCCAAAGTACCTAAAAGCATTCTTGCCGACTTCTAGACGGACCCTTGGAAAATGAAGTAGGCCGTCCTGTCGAGTACTGCGAGTGTTTATTTCTTGCCTGAAAATAAGCTTTTTCCTGAGATATTCAGGCTTTCCAGTCTGAATAACTTTGTAAATAATCTGAACAGTTTGCAAGCCACAGCAATCTTTAATCGACAAAACCTTACAACTTAACCTAAATTTACTGATGCGATCACATTTTTTGAGACTATAGACAAATCTCAGAGCTCTGTTTTGCAATATAGGTAAGAACATTTTCCCTAGTAAGGTAACGAGCGAAAGATAAAAGAGCATAGTACACAGTAGAAAAAATTGTTGAGCGGACAAATTTCCAACTTAGCAGACACTGGCAGTATTTTACACACACACACACACACACACACACACACACACACACACACACACACACACACACACACACACACACACACACACACACACACACACACACACACACACACACACACACACACACACACACACACACCACACACACACACACACACACACACACACACACACACACACACATGTATATTGTATATACATACATCACGACGCTTTTACATATAGCTACATGACTCGTAAAATTAAGATTGGAATCCAAAGTGACTCCAAGGATTTTTAGAGAACTGTCCATAACCAAAGGTTTGCCATCTAAAGCGACGAACTGATAAATGTAATTATAACGTAATTGGCAATTCGAAGATGACCCGTTCATCTACAAAACAGAACATTTCTCCGAGTTAAGCAGAAGCCGATGATCGTCCGACCATGACTTCACCCTCTCCAGGTCCGAATTGATGTTTTGCAGAGCCTCAGCTCCCCCTAATGATTTTTTCCCTAATGAATTTACCGTACAACCCAACAAATTTGGTCTTCTTTGTTGACTCACAGTCAGCAATTCTCGTACTTTCTTCCCAGTAGACATTCTTTTAACGAAAGGCTGGTATATTTTATACTTATTCTACCCGTCCCCTTGGACGACCATTGGCTCAGTCAGAGTAAGGGAAAGAGTGGGGACAATACATAAATTACAGTACTTAAAACGTATAAGTCACAAGCAAGATTAGAACCTGCACTAAAAATAGACCGATGACTCAGAACCCAGGTAGCCTCCAACTCTCCAATTGTATTGTTTTCAGAATTGTACTTACCTATAAAAAACTTTCGGGCTTGCATGTTTGTTGGACATAATATTTTTCAACGCTTTTCATTCCACGGAGATGTAATTAATAAAATAAATCAGGATTCTATAGACACCAGCTCTTCAAAACCGATGCTTGTATTGATATTTCAGAAATTACTTTTAATTAAAAGAAATAATACAAATCTTACGACTTTTGATTTGCTGTCATAGTTGTTTTATTTATTTTGATCTTCCAAAAACTTTTACTTCTTAGTTTAAAATCTAGGGTTGTCTTCAAAATATGGTTATAAAGGCTTGTAGTTATAACTTGCTTGGAAGTTCCTTCTGTAGCAATTTGTATAGTGAACGATTGAAACAGAACAATTACTTATTACAGATAACCAGTAATAAAACACGTCTATTTGTGTAATGATACTGATGATGATCGATGTAGTTATACATTGTTAATTAAGGGTAAAACAAAGAATTTCTAAAATTATATGTTTAATATAAACCGTGGACGTTTACTATATCTGGTGAACTATCTACATCGTTTCCACATCAGAGACACCTGGACTACAAATATCTTGATTAAACTTGTTTGTAGTCAAGGTGTCTCTTATGTCGAATCGATGTATGTAGAGTTTGTTTTGAGCTTCTTCGTCGCTGACTGTTTTGGACTCTTTAGATGGATGTTGATTCCAGATTCCAGGAGTCAAATCTCTCACACAGTTAGAATTCAGACGCTGCAATAGTGGAAGGTTAATTGGAACTGAACTTAAAATGTTTCTTGAATGAACCCTTCCCATCATTGCTCTACGTTATGTGAAAATTTGGTGATTTCGATACGCAATTTATTGATATCGGTTTAAATCAGCTAGGAGTATTTAAATTTGGAACGACATGATTTTACACCAATTCAGGAATAACACACATCTTTTACTGAAGATCATACCATTGCAAAAATAAAAGAGTTCTTTGTTTAAACTTTGTTTTGTTATTGACGATGGAAGGTTTGAAAGGATAACAGGATTTCGGACATTTGCCATCGTTATATGTTACAAAAAGTATAACTCAACGTTTTGACGATTGGAATCTATCCTCTTCATCAGGTGGGAAGGTGGTACATTAAAATATGCAGAAAATAAAGATAAAAAGAAGATAAAGAAAATGGGTCAACATGGGTCGAAAACTGCTTGGAGTCTAGTTAGAGGGATATTAACCCAGACGTTCTCACTGCACAATGCAAGTCTCAACTTTGCGAATTCACAAAACATTTCTATCGATGGAAAATTTCCAAAACCTTATTATCATTTCAATAACAGAGTGTATAAATTTAAAAACTTGAAGGTACGTGACAGGATTTTGGTTATTTTGAAGTGCACCCTATACTTTCAAATTCAATGAGTGAGGCAAAGTTAAAAATACAAAACGCTAAAGTTTATTGGCAACAGTGACCGTGGGATTTTTGTTTGCCAGAACATTCCTTTGCTAAATTTGTTGTTCCAAGCTCGTTACATGGAACAGTAACACTCCATAAGTAATAAAGAGTGTTCAAATTTGCTGTTCATTACCTGATGAATAAATTCGACATGAGTCTATAATTAGATAAATTAAATGTAATGGGTTTAATCGCGCGTTATTACATTTTCTTGAGAGATTTCATATATAAATAGATATAGACGTAATACGCCATCTGAGAGGTATAAGAAGAGCACTTTATCCATTTTAGGGAGGAGTCGATGGTTACAGTTCATCTCTGTGAGCCGTCACGAAAACTTTGGCTTATCTGACACTCAGTTGCAGAATAACCGTACGCCTAAATCTTAAGTGCCGCTTATAGTAAAATTACCTCGAGATTCTCCCCTTAAGAACATATTAAACTTGATTTTACGTCCTTATTTTTGATCGTAGCGTAATGAGAGATCTCATTTTAAAGATATAATATAAAACATCTTGACAGTTTTTAGTGTTTGTTGTAAGTTGTTTACTTTTTGAATAGTTAAGCGATGAAGTATAACATAGTCTGAGATTTTCTTTCTGAATAATCTATAAAATATTGCAAAAAGTAAAAAGCGCTTGTATGGGTACTAATTATATATTTAAAGAGAGACAGCCCCTATAATTCGACGGCTGCAAATAAGGTCGTAAAAGTGCATAATCGATAACATTTCTGCATAGCACTTTCATCTAGTGTGGATATAATAGCGATTGTGAGTTTATTCATCTTTCATCGATAGCGTGAGGTACTATAGTGTACATTAGCCAACAGAAGGATGGTTATAGTACCGCAAAAAGCCAGTTTAATTGTAGCAATGATATTAGTTGAGGCTTTTCGGACTAATATTCAGATATGTATTAAACTATTAGTTGTAATAAATTTCATCACTTTCTTTATTATTTCGTATATATATATATATATATATATATATATATATATATATATAAACTTGATTGTTTATTTTATATATATATATCTCTGAATTTGATTTCTTATAATGTTCCATCCCCCACAATCTACCATCCTAGAATTTTACTTCAGCCACTATAATTATTGCAGTACCAACTGGTATTAAACTTTTTAGCCGACTAGCAACACTACATGGAATATCAAAGGGTATATCAATTTCAATAATATGATCAGCTGGTTTTGTTTTTTTTTATTTACAATAGCGGGATTAACAGGAATTGTTTTATCTAATTCATCTATTGACGTAATTTTGCAAGCATTTAAGCCTATACATACATCCATTCTGGGTTCTACCTACAATTATGTTAAGTAAATTTACCAAATTTTATTATGCTTTTACATTTTTTATGGCTTTTGTAAATAAAACAATATTATGATAAAAGCAAATTTGCAATACAAATGTTTTACAATGTAAAAGAAATTTTTTTACAATTCATTTTACAATGGCATCGTCGGTTAAACAATAGTGATATTGGCACGCTGTTACTGAGGTTTGTGCCAATACCTATAAACAGTATAGCGCAGTTAGTCCTGTCAGTTTGCCTATAATCATTATAGTCTGGATGGGGTTTTGCGGTCATGGGTATAGATATGAAGAGGAAAATTGCATATGAGATTACGAAACGAATGATACTTTCATTTTATTTCGCTGAAAATTAAAGATGTAAACACGTTGGACGACTTCAGTGCTTAGAAAAGTTGCCTCGAGTTGCAACTGAATGTTTTCCTTAACAAATATTCTTCCATAAATAACTATAATATAATTGCTTTGCAGTTTCTTTCTCTATCCTCAAATGACTTTTTAGTAAACCGTGCTTTTAATTTTTACATGTAAATTTTATATCCTCAAGAACACTACTGGAATATTGATACCCTCCTCGGAATATTTAGAACTCATTACAGATGCACTGCAACACTCTTAAACACTCTTGAACGGTTAGTTCTTCTTTGATGCCCTTGAACTCTCCTTTCGAGTTATCTCGTGCTCGACGAGTTATTAATTGTTAAGAGCCAGTGGCCATCTTTATTTTAGCCACATAAGAACAATGCTAATCCTCAGATATTGTCACGTCATTATCCTAGAGGCCGTAGAGTTAATGGAGATGTATAATTTTAAATATATTATCAATGAGGTAATTATCTAAGGGCTTTTTACATTTTTCTATGTTTTTATTGAGTTTCCAAAATAAAATTTTAAACTTTATTGTACTTTATCGTTTTTATACTAAAAAGTACACACTTTACAAGATAAACAAAAAGCGATTGGATGAGTATTAGTTGCATTTTCCAAATTAGACTAACACAACTCTGCAACCATAAAGTGAAATAAGTGTTTAAGTTTCAACATTGATGTTATGGGGAAAATTCAAGGTCGTTTCACCCACCACAGCCGGCTTTTAAGACGTTCTGGCGACTATCTTCATTGTATTCCCGTAAGAACAATGTTGAATCTTATGCACTTTTACGGTACTATGATCATCCTTCTGCTGGCTAATGTAGATTATAATACCCCAAGCTATCGATGAAAGATGAATAGATTCAAAATCGCTATTATATCCAAACTTAATGAATGTGCTACGCAGAAATTGCATCGATTATGCACGTTTACGGCCACATTTTCCGTCATAGAATTATTTGAGGCGTCTCATTTTAAATATATTAATTAGAACGCATCCAAACGCTTTAAAAATTTGTTGCAGATTCTCCGTATTGCACTCAGTTGTACACCTGATAAGACGACGAGATTACCTCTTCACCTGGATTACTTTATATTTTGTTGTCTTATGTCTATGAGTTAATTTTGATCTTTTTCGTCGTCGACTATTTTTGGATCTCCTCAGACGATCGAAAAGAGAATCCAAAAGTCAAGACTGTTACAGCGTCTGATTCCAGATGACACACTAAGAGGAAGGTGGCCTGGAAGCTAAACTCAACATTCACACTGAAACTATGTTATATTTTGTATAATTTGTAGAAATATCTTCGAGCAATGTAACTTGATATGTTAAATAAGTAAAGTGTACATATATTGTTACCTGAATGTGCATTTTATTGCCACCTGTAACTAATGGAAAGTCAGTTATTACCTTGTTTGAAATACCAGAAATCAATGCAGACAAAAAAATGATGTTTGATACTTGACAGTTGAATATCGGAATAAAAATCAATCGCATATTTTCAGATTCATCCATCACTTGACAAAAAGTCGATTACTTCAAATAGTCGAACGATAAGAAACAAACCTCTGCTGCTCGGTCTACAATGAGCATAGTCGCGAATAAAAGTACGTAAATAATATTACTTCTGTAACAATAAACTTTTTATCTTTAACAATAAGTTCAATGTGCTTTGTTTTTAAATCAATGCAGTAGTTTGCATGGTATGTTGAAAAACATTTAAAAATCGTGTACTGTACTGTGCTAAAATGCGGGCTATTTTATTTCTAATGTTTTATTCATAGTTCACATAAACATTATTTGATATCGATATACAGGTACCACCATAAGGTAATAAATTTATTTCATTTTTCTTTATATTACTCAGTTTCGATTTAATTCTTATTTAAGGTTTAACTTAATCAGATGCAACCATTTGTTTATTTTCAGAAAATATTAAATTAGGTTAGCTCGTGTTATTTTATTGCCATATATTATGTAAAATATATATACACATATATTTATTTATGTGTATTATCTCTCTCTCTCTCTCTCTCTCTCTCTCTCTCTCTCTCTCTCTCCTCTCTCTCTCTCTCTCTCTCTCTCTTCCTCTCTCTCTCTCTCTCTGTGTGTGTGTGTGTGTGTGTGTGTGTGTGTGTGTGTGTGTGAAAGTGAACTTCAAACGCAATGCACTTCACACACAATGGTACAGTGCCATTCCATATAGCTTTAGAGAAGTTAGTGGTAGCTTAAAAAAATAAAAAATAGACCACTTATATGGATTGCATGATCGTATATGCATTGTGTGGCGGTATTACATTTAAGTATTGGACATTTTTTTGTTATTGTTAGAGTTTAATTGATTATAACATGTTTGGCATTTAAAAAAATGTATCATCCCAATTTCTAACGTTTGCCGCAACCTGTGTGTTTAGAAGGTAACAAATTTTAACGTTTGGTCACATATCATCTCACAGACATTATTAAAGTTGGTAGGCCTGAGGGGGTGGGGTTGGAGTAAGCGGTCATAAGTTGGAAGAAGGGGGCGACGTTATCGTAATTGCCCATGGGCGGCAGTCCTCAAATCCGCCTCTGGATAGAACACATTTACTTCCTTTGGAACTAAACAAACTGCGGCTGTTGCTTTTAAACTGTAGACAAAAACGCGTACGTTACTAGATGAATAATATGATAGTAAAGCGCAGAATGATATCACTGTAACATTTTACGACAACATCCAGCAATAATAGTAAACCATTTAAGAACCATGTTATATGCTCTCTCAGCAGACTGTAGTCCCTAGGCCATCTGATAACTCACAAGTTAGTGCGGTATTATAGTTTACTTCATCTTCTATGTGCAGCTCGCTACGATGATATTCTTATCTTCCTTATTCATTTGGCCACCACCGTAACCGGAGACTGGTGGCACTGTACAGCTTGCTACGATAATATTATTATCTTCCTTATTCATTTGACTACCACCGTAGCCGGAGAATGGTGGCACTGTACAGCTCGATACGATGATATTATTATTTTCCTTATTCATTTGACTACTATCGTAGCCGGAGAATGGTGGCACTGTACAGCTCGATACGATGATATTATTATTTTCCTTATTCATTTGACTACTATCGTAGCCGGAGAATGGTGGCACTGTACAGCTCGATACGATGATATTATTATTTTCCTTATTCATTTGACTACTATCGTAGCCGGAGAATGGTGGCACTGTACAGCTCGATACGATGATATTATTATTTTCCTTATTCATTTGACTACTATCGTAGCCGGAGACTGGTGGCACTGTACAGCTCGATACGATGATATTATTATTTTCCTTATTCATTTGACTACTATCGTAGCCGGAGAATGGTGGCACTGTACAGCTCGATACGATGATATTATTATTTTCCTTATTCATTTGACTACTATCGTAGCCGGAGACTGGTGGCACTGTACAGCTTGCTACGATAATATTATTATCTTACTTATTTAAGTTTTTTTTAAGATTAATGACAGGAAAGGTTAAGACAGAAGCTTCGTATCCTCTATTCGTAACTAGTAAAATTCTTCCTCTGAAGCATTTGTTTGTTTTCAAGGTCCTAAAGCCGTTTTATGTAAGAAGTGGGAATTTACCACAAAAAAATAGTAGTTATATCTCTAAATTAAGAAATGAACCTGTATTTACTGTGCCCAAGCCTAATTTAACTTTTTTTCAAAAAGGTTACATCTTTTTAGGACCCAAAATTTACAACGTTTTGCCAAGTGTAATAATAAATTGTAATAATTCTAAATCATTTTCAAAAAAAATTAAAAACGTGGTTATTGTCTTTTGAAAGTGTTGATTTTCTAGTAAATATAAATAGTTGATAATTAATTTTAGGTTTATTGTTGGTTAAGTCTGTACAAACGTTAAGTCTATATGGAAGATATAATAACTGGATATGGTTATAATTTATATTTATGGCATTTTATGTACTGAATTAGCTTTAGACTTTGAAAATTATAAAATGTGTTTTTTATTCAAATTTGTTTTGTTAAAGCTTAGTTTAAATGGGAAGATTGATCGTATTTGAATTTATTTGTTAATTTCATTTGCTTGAGTGTTGTTTTCTTTTTTTTCTAAGAAAGTTGGAGCCTCTACACAGGCAGTTCCTTGCCTTTTGAGGTCCTATTTTGTTTTCTTGAATTTTGTTTATTGATGTACCTTAGCTGTATTAATATATAAAAAAAAAGACATGTTCATATTTCTTTAACAAAAAGTTACATTGTTTTATTTTTATTTTCATGTCAATTGTGTCTACAATTAAGGAGCAATGTTTGTGTTTGTGCTTAAGGTATAAATGATGTTTATATAATTTTACTATTGTACATATTTTCAAGAAAATAAATATTTTTTCTATCTATCTATCTATCTATCTATTCATTTGGCCACCACCGTAGCCGGAGACTGGTGGCACTGTACAGCTCGCTACGATGATATTCTTATCTTCCCTATTAATTTGACTACTATCGTAGCCGGAGACTGGTGGCACTGTACAGCTCGCTACGATGATATTATTATCTTCCTTATTCATTTGGCCACCACCGTAGCCGGTGACTGGTGGCACTGTACAGCTTGCTACGATAATATTATTATCTTCCTTATTTATTTGGCCACCACCGCAGCCGGAGACTGGTGGCACTGTACAGCTCGCTACAATGATATTCTTATCTTCCTTATTCATTTGGCCACCACCGTAGCCGGAGACTGGTGGCACTGTACAGCTCGCTACGATGATATTCTTATCTTCCCTATTAATTTGACTACTATCGTAGCCGGAGACTGGTGGCACTGTACAGCTCGCTACGATGATATTCTTATCTTCCTTATTCATTTGGCCACTATCGTAGCCCGGGGCTGGTGGCACTGTACAGCTCGCTACGATGATATTCTTATCTTCCCTATTAATTTGACTACTATCGTAGCCGGAGACTGGTGGCACTGTACAGCTCGCTACGATGATATTCTTATCTTCCTTATTCATTTGGCCACTATCGTAGCCCGGGACTGGTGGCACTGTACAGCTCGCTACGATGATATTCTTATCTTCCTTATTCATTTGGCCACTATCGTAGCCCGGGGCTGGTGGCTCTTGGTGGCTTCAGAACCGAGAGATCATGAGTTCAATCCCTGGAATTCGATATAAATTTGCAAGTCGATTTTCCTTTCAGAACGTTTAGTGACAATGGTTAACATGTCATTGACCTAAAAAGAACACCGTAAAATTATATAATCAATTACATCGATAAATTTGGAACTATAATTAAAAACATATTGTATACTAAACCACATTACTCTACTTCAAACAGTAGTTTAATCCTTGGGTCCGTGAATAATAGAAAAAAAACAGCTTTATTTTTAAGAAATAAAACAATTAGTCAAATTGAAGTATAGCTTTTAGTTTTACTTCACAGTCATATTAATTATGACATCACTGAACACGAAGATAAAACTGTAATTACCTATACTTTGTAGAATTGTATGTAAATTCATAACATAAAATTAAAATCTAATATTTAAAAAATCCACAAATTTAACAATGTATATCTAATAATAGAGAAACATAACAATTTGCACTTTAAATTACACCGCAACCATCACCTCGAAACAGACAAGCCAAACTACTGGGGATGGGGCTATTTACTAAAAAGAAAACTATTTACAAACTAAATTCATTGAGTTAAAAAAATTAACACCTTGTGGATTGAATATTATCTTCAGCTTTCCAAAAAAGATTAAAAAAACGAAATGTACGAGTAAACCAATGGAGAATTAAATCAGTTGAAATCTATAATAAAATAAAACTCTACATTTAAATGTTACAACACCTGTTGCTGTGTTATTTTTGCTGTGTTAAAAATATTAATAATATATATTTTAGGATATTTTTATTTCGCCACATCGTATTTCTATCTAACGCTATTAACGCCAATACCAATAGACCCATTGGCACATATGTGAATACCTTTTATTGGCCGCCAGACTGTTCTATATTATACAATAACTACTCGGCCAATAAACTGGTTGTGGCCAACAACACAATAGATTTGACCTGGAAGCGTAACAATATACTTTTTTGACTTCGACTTCATGCGTATGGAGCATATGATATATTTCACGCGCGTTCCACCCTTGACGGATTAAATCATCGTCATTGTGGCGTGGTCTTGACAGTGGTCTTTATTTATTGTGTCAGGAAGCACAGAAATAAATTGTGTAGCGTACAATCGATGTACGCAAACTTCTTCTACGCATTTGAGTCAATCATCGAAGGTATCTGGTGTTTTTTTAACACTCGTGGGGTGACCTCTCCCCGATCGTTATGTGACCTTTCCAATATAGGGTCACACTCCTCTGGCAGTGGAGGAGGTCTGTAGCTATTTACAAAGTTGGTTGTTTTATCTTGTACGTTCTTGTTTTCTACCAAAAACCATAGAAGTTTTAAAATCCGTTGACATCTTTCCCCTTTCTTTAATATGTTTGACTTTTATCACTGTCACAACGGTGTATTTTCCATTGGAAATCAATTATTTGCTTTTTCTGTGTTTTGAACATATTTGTTCCTTCAATATCCTATGAAATTCACAAAACCCATTCGTTTCAAATTCAGCACGTTTAAAGACTTTTGCAAATGTTTATATTTTTGTACGTGAGAACTGAAGCAAGTGACAAACCGAACATGTTTGACATTTTTTCCTATTGCCTGTCTGTACCCGACACCGTGGATATTTATCTTCCTATATTTATAGGTTAATAATCCTGTATATAGGAATATTATACCCTATATGTGTCGTATAGTAGATATTTATATGTACCAGTGTTACTACTTGTAAAGTGTATTTAATAACGTAGTGCAAAATATAGAATTTAGCGTTTTATTTTGTATCTTAGAATTTAATAGAACAATAATAATCGAAAACGCATAAATATCAACGTTCAAATGTGGAGCATTTATTTGGACTGACATCAGAATTACAATGTCTTCAGTAGTTTCCAAACCGCCATTTAAAAACTATATCGAATTTCACAATGGTTGACTTAGAAATTAAAAGTAAAATTTGGTTCCAAATTTTTTATGCTAAAATGAATAAAATTTAATATAACTAAACATGAATTCATGTAAATCTTATAACGAGCACATGAGTAGTAAAAATACAACTTTAAAATTATTCCAAATCCGACTGTAATAAACTTTCCCTTGTTTGAGCTATGAATTGTGTCTATGGACGTTGTTGCTCCTATGTCAGCTTTCTGGGAATTTGACGTTAAATTTGGATGTTGGAATTTGAGTTTAAATCTAACAGAAAAGATAAAGCTCAACAAAGCGGTAAGCGATATTTTAAAATGTTTATTTTTTATTTTCATCTACCAATCCACTGAAATCTTGAAATCTTATCAAAGGCTACTCTGATTCTAGTAGATTTAAGTAAAACATATTTTACATACTATTTTGTAAACATGAGGTGTTATTTAATCCCTTAGTAAATTTTCTGCACTGCAATACATAACACTTAAAATGCTCAGACAATTCCAAATAAAAGGAACTTAAAAATATAAAAACTAATGTAAATTAGCTAAAATTGCTTAAAAAAGTAAACTCATACAGAAAGAAATGGGAAGGGAACTAACAAGGATAAATATGGAAGAACTATTCAACGCATCAATAATTCAATAATAAACAAAGAACGATCTGCAACTAAAAATAATTCATAAAGATTTAGAATACACCCTTAGAGGATTTGTATTGTAAACCCAAATAGCCCAAAATTTCTGAAAGATCGATTCGCCATTTTGTCAGATATTTGAGCCTTAAAATAATCATCTATGGTTTCATTACAAAATTACAGCTTCCTATTACATACAAAATTCATTTTGTTAGGATTTTGATGTTTCCCTATTACTATCCCAACACAGAAGAGATATTTATTGATATGTCCCTGCATAAAAATCATTTTCTTGTGGTTTTGTAAAAAAACAAAGATTTTACATTGATGTAACACATTTATTGTTTTTACCTCTTGGTGATGTCACGATAATGTATTAAGTGTCTCCGGAAGTAGCTATAGAACAATGTCAACCGACTTAAAGAATCGTTATAAAATTATCAAAGAGAATCAGGTGGAAGAAAGTGAAACTTAAGGCAAAACCAACTTTAATACTTAGAAAAACGAAATGAAAAAATAACGACTTTGCAATGAGTAAGTTTTTACAATTTCACTCATATTTTTATTTTTTTTCTAGATTTCTTATTAGATTATTCCATTCCTATTTTGTAAAGCCGCTGGTAAATTTTCAAAATATATTATAAAATGTTGGTTTTAGTTTAACCGAGTCTTAGTACTTGATGATACAGTAAAATGTATTACATGGTTGGATTACAGTAACGCAATTCATTTTGGACTATACACACATGAACTACAAATGCATCATTACATATACATAATTGTACAGCTAACATAATGATTACGGACCAACCAGCTTAGTAACCTGTTGATTGATTTGTGTTGATTAGTCGCCTTACTGGACTAATTGAATCATTTACTAGTGTCGTAGTTCTGTAAACTGAAACTGCATTGGTCAAGATCAAATGATCATTTGATGTGACTTAATATTTAAGTTTATGAAACCAAAAAGTATGAATATTAATATTAATAACGGAAGATTACATATGTTTTTTTTAGAAAACCACGTGGGTATTAGTGCAATCATTTAGATTTTAAAAGAAAGCAGAAATCACGTGGGCTTTAATTACCAAGATGAGTCGTATGTAAATAAGCAGTATAACTACTCCAGCACATTATTTCACCAGTCTCATCAAATATAGGTAGGTTTCATGTAATTTTGCGCATGTCACATAAATATAAAGTTTACAGCTGTACACAACGATTCTGTTATGGATCTAGGCTGTGACGTTACGGATCCAAAAATTGTGGTGGAACGTTATACCACTCCAAGGCACTAATGTAATGTTCTACATCAATTCGAATGTAGCTGTACACAAAGATATTCTGTTATGGATCTAGGCTGTGACGTTACGGATCCACAAATTGTGGTGGAACGTTATGCCACTCCAATGTACTAATGTAATGTTCTACATCAATTCGAATGTAGCTGTACACAAAGATATTCTGTTATGGATCTAGGCTGTGACGATACGGATCCACAAATTGTGGTGGGAACGTTATGCCACTCTAAGGCACTGATGTAATGTTCTACATCAATTCGAATGTAGCTGTACACAAAGATATTCTGTTATGGATCTAGGCTGTGACGATACGGATCCACAAATTGTGGTGGAACGTTATGCCACTCCAAGGCACTAATGTAATGTTCTACATCAATTCGAATGTAGCTGTACACAAAGATATTCTGTTATGGATCTAGGCTGTGACGATACGGATCCACAAATTGTGGTGGAACGTTATGCCACTCCAAGGCACTAATGTAATGTTCTACATCAATTCGAATGTAGCTGTACACAAAGATATTCTGTTATGGATCTAGGCTGTGACGATACGGATCCACAAATTGTGGTGGAACGTTATGCCACTCCAAGACACTAATGTAATGTTCTACATCAATTCGAATGTAGCTGTACACAAAGATATTCTGTTATGGATCTAGGCTGTGACGATACGGATCCACAAATTGTGGTGGAACGTTATGCCACTCTAAGGCACTGATGTAATGTTCTACATCAATTCGAATGTAGCTGTACACAAAGATATTCTGTTATGGATCTAGGCTGTGACGATACGGATCCACAAATTGTGGTGGAACGTTATACCACTCCAAGGCACTAATGTAATGTTCTACATCAATTCGAATGTAGCTGTACACAAAGATATTATGTTATGGATCTAGGCTGTGACGATACGAATCCACAAATTGTGGTGGAACGTTATACCACTCCAAGGCACTAATTTAATGTTCTACATCAATTCGAATGTAGCTGTACACAAAGATATTCTGTTATGGATCTAGGCTGTGACGATACGGATCCACAAATTGTGGTGGAACGTTATACCACTCCAAGGCACTAATGTAATGTTCTACATCAATTCGAATGTAGCTGTACACAAAGATATTCTGTTATGGATCTAGGCTGTGACGATACGGATCCACAAATTGTGATGGAACGTTATGCCACTCCAATGTACTAATGGAATGTTCTACATCAAGTCGAATGTAGGTGGCTACATGATAACGTCATTCCATATACTGATTGAATGGTATCAGGGGAATCCTCCTGATTTAATGAAGCAACGTGATGTGACTAATAATATACATATTTAATCGGGAGGTAATGATAAGTCATAAAATAATTACAAAGTTAATTTAATTAAATGTAAAACCTGTGCAGTCACAATTTTGTGCTGAATTGAGATAGAGCCCTCTGGTTTACGGTATTGTTCTTCTTTTACAATAACCTTTAAATTGAGATGCCACATGATACCTACGAAAAACTTACTCCTTTTGGTGCTGGGGGATGACGATGTCACGTATCTAATATACTATGACTTGTCTTATAATGATCCTCATGGGTGTTGGTAGATAAATTTATGATCAAAAACTAACAGGGGAGTGGGACTTTTGGTCTCCTAGTATCGGAATTAATTGATTAGAAATTACGTAAAACTAATAATGCTATATAATTCACGTTTATCTAGCAAGAATTTTTAAAATTCGTTGAAAGGACAATCAAAATCGTGCCATGCATTTGGGATACAGTCCTACACAAAGGTTTCTTAAAAGACGCACCCTCACCTACTAATATTTTTTTATAAATGGAGATAAAAATATTTACTTTTGAGAATTTTTACATAACCAACCGATGGTTACTTCATATATGACGAATTCCAACCTCTCCCCCCAAAAGGGATGGTTTAGGGGCAAGCCCAAAATTTTTAATACGAACCCCTGTTGTTACTATCACAGATATTATGTTGTAGATGGATAATGATATATTATTTACAGTGTACAATGCACTCTTCTCGTGTAGAAGATCTAGAAGCAATTATTACTTTTACATACACAGATCGTGTAATATACTAGGAAACATCTTATTTAATTCATTGTTTATAAAATCTAAAAAAGTGTTCACTATATTAACCGGCTATTTTAACTACTTTTTTATGTAATAACCACCATACGCCTACATTGGAGAGAGTGTTACGGAAATCTTAAATATAAGCCTAGGTCAACTTAATATACATATAATTTAAAACATATTTATTATTAAAACATATTGTCGCAAACCACACTTCATAAGCCTTAAATTAAAATGGCGGCTGTGGAAATAATATTAGTATTGAATCTTTTAATGGCTACAATTTTGTGAAAGATTACGGTTTTAGGAATCACTCTGTCAGAGAATAGAGTACTATTAGTATTGAAAGTAATGAAATTCAGTAATTAAAAAGAATAGTTTATTAGCCTACGTGGAAGATTTTGTATGTAGAATAATACTATAAGCGATTAGTTTGTTAATCCTCACAATTGCTAGTAATGTTACCATTATTACACGGATTATGTATTTATCTATTAATTTACACCACTGCAAAATCGTGCTAAACAAAGATCCATGCTACCAAGACGGCACGTGCAATAACAAATGTCTTACAATACAAATGATTTAGTGAATGTTGGATAATCTAGATTTGTTTAACAACGTTAAAACTGAGTAAAGATGAAGCAGTAAACTCTAGTGCCCTGATTACAATCAATACCGGAAAAAGTGGCTTAGAATTCAACTTATTGAACTCAGAAGTATCTAAGAAACATATTAGATGTTTATGCATCATTTGCGATTCACCTAATAATTACGTTATTATCGATCTATATATATATATTACATTACAATGTTTAATTATTACATCATTACTAAAAATAAATAACTCTAAAATTTTAGAGTGGCATTTGTTATAGATGAGTCTATTAAGAGTAACTGATTTGTAGTAATCAGTAAGGATTATATGTTTGACATTCACTTTGTACTGTAATCGTTGGTAACCAATTACAGTTTGAGTTTCAGTGTTTACAAACCTCTCAAGCGATCTCAAGCCGTGACGTACCGCCGCCTTGCAGATGTAACAGGTAAGTATTACATCAGACTAAGTGACAAGTATAATATAAACGAATATCTAATCAGTTTTAGCGTTCTGTTTACCATTCAGCCTCTGAAAAAGCAGAAAAGCGAACTATTCTTTTGTTTCCATTTTAATTAATATTCAGATTCCTCGGCTTTCAGAAGTGAAACTAAAACAACTGTAATTTGAGTTCTAAAAAGTATACAATTTCATTCTTTGTTTGTAGTTTATTTTTGACGATGGAAGGATTGTGAAGGAAACAAGATTTTTCCAGATATTTGCCATCGTTCAGTGAAACAAAAAATCAGTAACACTACGTTTCGAGATCTGCAATTTGATCTCTTCTTCATGTAAATAAATAACCTAACACGTGTGTTAGTTGGATTTGCAATAAAATAAAAATTTAAAAAATCCGGATATACTAAAGTCTGTCTCCCAAAAGTTAGCCACCAAGGGAGCTTTGTAATTTGCTTCCAAAGGTCTTTCGTGTTGCAAGGGTGGTCCAACCATGGGCAAACCAACAGATGAGTAGTGTCCTGGACAGCACCACACTCACACAGAGCGCTCTCATACGCCGAAAGGAGACCCAATCTCAAGTTTGTCTCGGAATTAGGTATTTATACCTTCATTCTATTTAGTGTCTTCCACACTATATAAGGTAGTACCCCGTCTGGTGCCAGCTGTCGCTATGCACAGTGTGACCTTTCGGCCTTTAGATGAATTATAAAATTAATGAAGCGGGATGTAAAAGTAAAGTAATGTAAAGATGTCTCATTTTAACAGGCAAAGTTAGGGCTAAGAAGCCTTAACCTGGGGACCAACTACTTAAAAGTGACCCGGCATCAATGGCCGGGCAGGCGGGTTGCTTACAAGGACAGTTTCGCTCAGCGGTCAGCCATCCAAGCAGCAGCCACGCTCGACGTTGCTTGATACGGTTATCTTGCGATAACCGATGTACCCGCTAAACTGCGCCATTGGCGTACAAAGATAAGTTACTCAACAACACATGTTTGAATAACAAGCAAGCATTTTACGTTTTTTGACTTATTTTTACCACGAGGCGGCTCGACTACAGGTGTGTGAAATACTAAAATACGTCAGAAGCTGTGTAATGATGATTTATAACATTATACTAGTCTGTACACGTCTCCTGCTTTTTCAAAGAGATAACAGATTTTGTTTTAGGACGTATTAATTTAAAAGTGAAAGTAATGGTTCTCAAAACACTAAGTAAAAAACCACACACAAAAAGAAATCTAAAATAAATGGAGGGATCATACTGTTTGAGGATAAAACCCTCGCTATAAAATAATACATAGAATTCAGAGTATAAAAGCAACCTTTTTGTAAATATTTTCCTCCAGGAAGACTATGAAGAAGTCTACTCTGCAGACCAGGAAATATGGGAAGGTACACTACGTCTTTCTACCGTACTCCTTCGTGTAGTTAATATCCTGCGACCAACTCCATCCTACGTTATAACAAAGATGAGTTTCACTGTATGTGCTTACTGCAAAATACAAAGAAAACATCTATATTGCATTTGAATCTTTTAAAAGGGGTTTTACTTTCCATTGGAAATCAGCAGTTGGAAATACTGTATTACTGATTTTTCGTTATTGTGCAAGTTACCTATTAAACTTTGAAAATGGAGTAAGATAGAAAGGTCTTTCCATTTCTGGAAGTCATTTTTAAATAATAGAGAGTAAAAAGAAATTTGTTTATACAAGATATAAAATATTATAAAGTGAAGTTGTCTATGCAGTTAGTAAATGCAAAATTGTGTAATGGAAGTATAAGTTTAGTTCCCAAATTCAACAATTCAATCTGTAGTAAACCCAAAGCATTCTATGAAATCTGTGAATACAATCTACATGGAACGGTTCAAATTATTTTACAATTGATTAAAGCAATTAAAGAGAAAGTAAAGCTCTTATTGTTCATATCTCTAATGGGGCATGAACCTTTAAAATCTATACAGTCTTTTGTTGCCTGGTAAACCTTTTGATAAACTTTTAACGAGGTTGTAAAAGTTTCAAAAGACTCTTTTGTTTTAAAGCATAAAAATAACCTATGAATTGTTTGTGTTTAACAAGCGTTTCCAAAGTGAAGGGCAATCAGTGTCATACATCGCAGTACAATCAACACAGTTATATTCCTCGTGTGCGTTTTCAAACTGTCGTAGACCATCTTTTACGAGACTAGATTTTGATACATAGTCGTGGTAAACAAAATACATAGAAGGTATTAGCTAAGGACGCTAACCCAACTTTAAAAAAGTAAGTAGCATATTTCAAACTTGTGAAAAATACCTAGTGAAGAGTCATAGTACTAAATAATACTTAATGTTAGGCATATTTTACGTTAGTAATATTAGCACAGTATTATTAGCATCTCAACTCTCTTACTCTAAGGATAAAAAATCCAGCTAAAAATTCTTTTCCAGTATGGTATGACATAGTTACATATAAAGGGAAATCATTGTATGAATATTGCACTATTGTACAAAAACGTCTATGAAAAAATGATGTACAGAAAAATAAACTTATGAGAAGATATCTGTTAATACAATTAACTAAAAATTATTTTTCAAGAGCCCATGTTTAAGTAAGACAAGTTTATTTTATTTTCAATAACAAAATCACTATATAAATTTCTTACACAGTTTTGAACTTTATCAATGTGCATTAATAATAATTATAGTAACAATTAATTAAATTACTACGATAGAAACATACACGATGTATTATTACTAAACAAAATACATAGGTGAGAAAAATAAACAGAGGTAGGTTGCTTAGATGTTAATGTTAAACATAAAAGTGTGAAATATAATGCCTTAAATAGTTCGTGGCTACTAAACAGAATAGATAGTTATAACAACTAAGATGGTACAGAAACAAAAATAACAATTGCCAAAAAATAATAACAGTTGAATAAGTAAAAATAAGATTACAAATTAATAATTAATAACATGCAAAAAGTGATAATAGGATTTCGGACATTTGCCATCGTTATATGTTAAAAATGTATAACACTAGGTTTCAATATAGGAGGGTTTAAATCTTTCAGTGACGCACTTTCGCGTGTGCGGGTGTGACACATTGTATGTGCTCTTGACTCCTGTGCAGTAACAATGTCTGAGTTAATTTTCTCCTGGATTTCAAGTTGATGTAAGGTATTACCAATGTTTTAGTGGTAGTCCATTACCACACGTTGTAAGCTTTAAACATGTTAATGTATTAAGCTTTTTACAACTGAGAAAGATGTTAGATGTCAATCATAGAAACGTAGTGCTGTATATTTTGTAATATATAACGATGGCAAATGTCCGAAATCATATTATACTTTCAAACCATCCGTCCTCAATAAGAAACTCTAAATAAATAATGCAAAAGAGCCATAACGTGAATTTTAAATCAGAAAATGTCTTCACAAATGTTTTCTAATTATAAAAAATTTAATGGAAAAAGTTATCTCTTAAATAACAGCGCTCTAGAACCTACCTAAAAGCCGTAGACTTGAAATAAGACTATGATATTCGTATGCCATTTACCGAACACATGGAAAAGTCTTATAAATAATATATGGAGAACATTTTGTGCAGAAGTTAAAACATCAACTACAAATGTCTTAATCGGGTACGTGAAGTAAAGTTTGTATCTCGTTGATGGGCAATTCTAGATATAAACGGCCTTGCCATACTCTAACAGTTCTCAGAAACTTCCGTGGCCGTCTTCCAATTTGCACAATTGGCTGGTCATATCTGGTGTCTAAGCCCTGGAGGGCTGGCGTATTCCAAAACCTGTCTGATCAGAGAGCAGGATAATGCTTTCATGGCATCCAGATTATCTGGATTATTTATAGTGGATCTGGAAACAAACCCCATTAGCTTATCGAATCAGTATGGGTGTGCAAATTGAGGCGGTTTTCAAATGTAACGCCTAGGTCCTTGAGAAAGAAAACTTGAAGGTTAGGCTGTCCATCCAAGTTTATGGGTATTTACAGAATATTTGCTGATGTTGGGATAATTGTTTTGGTCGCACCATTCGGCCATAGAATCTAGCTTGACGGAAGCTGAGTTCTGTTTTCGATCGGTTTATCACCAGTGAACATCTAGATGTCTGTTTATATGTCTTTCACGATTTCACTAACACAATTCTTAAATAAATACATGGCCAATCTTGCGGGACACCTGAGGTGTGGTCAAATTCCGTTTGGAGCAGGAGAAGAGTAGACTCACTTGATACAACGCCTAACAAGATAGCCAACCCAGCAGAGATCACTTCTGGCTGCTGTATACCTTCCTGTTGAGCCTACCACTGGGTACAGCAAAAAGCAATGTGTCACTTAAATCTGGGCAACCCTATGGATGTCCAGGAGCGGCGCACACCACTATCCGCAAATGTAGAGATTCTGGGGGACAAGGGCCAATTCGTTAGGTCTAGTCTACTGCGGGAGATGACTGTTGGAATTTGGTGGGGTTCGTTCCCTAAGTATCAGAGGTTGTTGCTAGCCTCAAAAAGGGTGTACCACCTCCTGCCTGCTAGGATTGACTTGGAGAGGCTGGTTCAAATCTGGCCTCCTCTTATTCCAGGGGAACATGACGGAAAATTACGTTTGTAAAATTACGGCGTCGCAGTACTCTAAAATTTACATTTGAATACCAGCTGGTTTAATAAAGATAACAACCGTAAATAGCTTTAAATACCACATTATTACAATTAAGATATCTCTATATGTGATTCTGACGGAAGTTTCATATGACATCATTCACTTAAGGATAAAAGAGACGTTTTAATATTGTAAGGGCAGAGTCTTAACTGACATCGTATACCAAGAGTGAGCAGCTTTATAATGTTGATTTTGTTTGCGCGAAGCAGAAGTAATATACAGTCTTTGCTCACTGCCTGTGTATATTTATGAAGTGACAAGGTATCGCAAACGTTTGACAAGTATACACTCTTGCTATTGTTTGCTTGTCACCGGTGATAATGGATTCTTTAAAATTGCGTTATTTATTGGTGAAATTATGAAATGTACGATATGAAATAAAATAAAAGATTGTAATTAAAAACATTTTGCAGGTTAATATAGGTTACAAATGTCGACTAATTGCTGTAAACAAATATTAAATAAAATTAGGAAAAAATCATCAAAAGTAGAAAATATTTAGCAGTTTTGCTATCTGTATATACTTTTATTTACGCGTTGGTGATTCATGTTTCGAAATTATACTGTGAGTTAATTTTCGTTAAGTTTTTCTTATACTCTAAGCTGATTGATGACCATTGCTGAAAGCAGTTACTACACACCAACTACAAATATAAATATATAAATTTTGAATAATTTTGAAAGGCAAATTATCTTTGGAGTCTTAGCTAACCAAGTTAATGTAGATGGCAGTAATTTAAGTTTATTATCAGCCATATTATTTCCACAGGAGGATTTACTTCTCATTAGTTTATTCCTTCCAGTTCAACCTACACTTGGTTACTTATACCTGGGATGTGTTACTTATATTTGGCCAACCCTATGGATGTCTATGAGCGGCACATCACTAACAGCAAATTTCGAGATATTTGTATAAAATGGTAAATTGATAGGTCGGTAACTGTGGACCTGCCTTAGTGTTCAAGGGCGTTGCTAGCCAGGGTATGAGAAAGGCTCTCCCCTGCTCGCTTTTACCGGAAGAGGCTGCAACAGAGTTGGCCTTCCTTTCTTCCAAGGTGACATTACTGAGATAAAGTACCTGCTATCCCTCCTCATTGAATCTCGACAGGAGACTACCCCTACGCCCAACCGTACCCATCCTGAATATCTTGTTACTCCGCAATCAAGCTCAAAAGTTTCTGACAGCATCTTGTCAAAAGTGAAAAATATATTATTTGTCCACAAAACGTAGCCATGGTGGGAAGGGTTGATTTAAAATGAATATAGAGTTTAGCTCTAGTTCACGTTCCTCATAATACAGTGTCTGAAATCTGATGCTGATACAGACTTGACTCCTGGAATCTGATGGCATGTACGTCTGAAGAGATTGGATAAAGTCGAGGTCGAAGAAGCTCAAAACGAACAATTTGGAGAACACTTAGATTACAAAATATAAAATATAGTGTAATCCAGTTGAATTGGCATTCACACTGTCTCATCAGGTGCACAAAAGACTGCACTACGGTGTCTCTGACACGGTTTCTAGCACCCAAGTTATCTAAATATAACATAGCCATGGAGGGAAGGGTTGAGTTCAGTTCCAGTTCACACTCCTCTTAAGAGTCCAGTCCTGCTGTCAGATTCCACACGGCATTAAGAGTAAAGTAAAGTAAAATAAAGATGTCTTATTGTACCAAGTGAAGTTAGGGCTAAGAATCCCTCTCTAACACTTAACCTGGGGACCAACGGCTTAAAGGTGACTTCCGAACCACCGTGAATGGCTGAGCAGGCGGGCTATTTTTAAAGACAGGATCACTCAGCGGTCAACCATCCCAAGCAGCAGCCACTCTTGACGTTGCTTGATCTGGTTATCTTGCAACAACCGTTGTGCCATTGGTATTATATTTATTTAACATTCATATTAAATCAACCCTTCCACAATGGCTGTAACAGTATATGAGAAGCAGCAGCAATATGAGCAGCAATATCAGTTTTTACCTTAATAGTACTATCGATCTCAGCAAGAAAGTGAATATTAGCAAGGAAGCGGACTTAAGCAGCAATTACAAATATAATCTTTGTTACACTATTGACTTCGGCAAATGAGTAATCCAAGCAAAGAAGTAAATATAGCCAGAACTTCAGCTTAATCTTAATAACAGTATAAATCTTAGCAGATTTATACGCAGAGGAGTGGTTGTAATTTTAACAATCAAGTAAACTTCGGAACTAACTTAAAAAAACAAGTAAATAAAAACAACCTAAACAGACAATATAAATTTTTCTTTAACATGCAAGAAAAATCAGCATGATTAAATAATACGTAAACTTAAAAATCGTCATTAAAATTACGTCGAGGCAGGCGGGCTGCTTGGATGGGTGACTGCTGAGGGATCCAAGCAGCCCGCCTGCCCGGCCATTGGTGGTGGTTCGGAAGTCAACTTAAGCCGTTGGTCGCCAGGTAAGTTTTAGAGAGGGCTTCTTAGCTCTAACTTCGCCTGTAAAGCAAGACATCTTTACTTTATTTTTACTTCACCTTTTTAATACGTAAACCAATTAATTAAATTCCCAATGTGTAAATCAATAATCACAGAAAATTAAAATCCAAATATAAATGATCCAACTGAATCAATAAACAAATTTCTGGTCGATCTTTGACCTGGCCGTTTTGATTACACAGTTGCTTTGTGTCCTTGTTGGTGTTTAACCGAAAATGACAAGTATTGGTAAAGTTCACTCTGCTACTTTAATACGCGATATCGGACCTCGGCGTATGAAAGTCAGTGCCTGTCCCGTGTCACTGTATTATAGCCCCGACACCAGCAGGTGCCGCACGCTCTCACAACTGCCATTGTTGCGGCTCGATTTCATTAACTACCTCTATTCATTCTGCTTGTCGGCTCATTTCATTTCAGTGAAAAGCCCTTTCTCTATTGCGGTCTAATACCGTGTTCACATTTCCCGAAACTTATGGTCAATTTTGTTTTTTATTGCACAACTTTATTGAAAGAGCCTCAAATATGTATGATACGAACATTGCCTTAACAGGAGCTTGGCACTATTAAGGCGTGTGTTGAGAAAAGGTGGAAATGTGAAATTTGCTTACTAATCCATAAAAAGTATCTAAATAAGAATCTCGACACCCGACCCCACCGAGTCTAACGCTTATTCCGCTCGCGCTTTGACTTATATCATACTCTTGAAAGTACAACTGTCAAAATTATTCCAAATATATCGTATCGTATTCTACAGAAACAGGATGGTGTGCATTATTTAAATTTTTCGATGAACTGTAGAGCAATTTTTGGGTTCATGAAAGTGGCTAGTCTCCTTACAAGAGTTATTTTATATCTTAGGACAAGAAACTTATAATTTGCACCTAGTAGTATAAGGACCTTTTAGGTGCTTCCGGAGTGACAGGATATTCAGGATGGGCAAGGTTGCGGGTAGGGGCTGCCTTCTATCGAAATCCATTAGGAAGAATTTAGGGCACTAATCTCAAGTCATGTTCTGCCGGAAGAAGGGGAGGCCAGCTCTGACCCAGCCTCTCCAGTCAAAGCAGGTAGAAGAACCTATGAGGTTAGGGAACGAACCACACCAACTCCAACAGTTATCTACCGCAGTAGTCTATACCTATCGAATTACCCTTGCACCCCAGAATCTCGACATTTGCGGTTAGTGATGTGCCGCTCCTGGACATCCATAAGGTTGCCCAGATTTAAGTGACACATCGGTTTGCTGTGCCAAGTGGTAGGTGCAACTGGAAGGTATAAACCAGCCAGAAGTGATCCCTGCTGGGTAACCCTACACGAGTTAGTGAATACGAAATATAAGGATACGGTAAAATATACTAATGCGGGACATAGTTACAAAACCAAACATGCAATGGAAATGAAAAAACACAAGTACTTTATATCGTACTATTATCCAAGGAAATATCAATAAATAAAACAATTGTAACATTGAAGACAGCATCAAATTGTCAATAAGCAGGCAGCCTGTGATAAAAAAGCTTACTATTGGTCATATTGGTCATTGGTTGATTGAGCTTTAGCTAATCACAATACATAATCGCACTTTTATCTAACCTGTACAGGCGGATGAATATCATTGGTAGTATTAGTTTAACATCTGTTGTCTGAAGAGAGCGAGCTCAAAATAGTTCAAGAATTTAATTGTGTGAGAAATGTTTCGGGTGTGAAATAGAAAATTACGCGTTACATGTTTAAAATGGATAGTGGTTATAAGCTGCCACAAATGTGCGAAAACTAATATTTTCGTCTGTTGATGTAGTTTTGAGTGATATCAATTATATATATATGATTACTGTATTATTTACAGGATAGTTCAATAATTACAATCTATACTAGCAGAACAGGAGAGTTGGCCACGATTTACTTAAAGCAATCCACACAACCATCTTTTCTGTTTCAGTTTGACTTTAAGTCAGCGATCCGGTTGACATAACCTAACATTATACATTATATTATATAGTTGATATTTCCTTTTTTATATAGATATCAATGGTCGTATGCCCCCCATTGGGATCTACTCTGGTGATGCAGTCCAGATGGCGATTACTGCCGACTGCCGTGAAAAGGTTCCTTCGATGGCTCCAAGTGAAGATGTATACAATGAAACATTGATAATCCGTTAACAAGACAGGATGGAGAGTCTTGCTGACGTTACAAAGGTTGGGCAGGAGTTTCCACCACACTGAGAAAAATTTTTACGTTTCTAAGAAAGTATCAGCCCACATCTCCTCTCAATTTACCTTGCCTGACCTTGGCTGTGCAAAGGATCTGCTCATTTAGACATATTGTCATACAATTTTATTCCAATGTAAGTGACCATGGTTGTTCACAATATTTTTACCTATAAAAATTCAAATACAGGCTGAAATGTGTCTTTCTTCCAATTTAGTTAGTTTAATTCAATTGCCTTATTAGTTTTATAAACGAAAACTTCCACAATTTTGTCAATGACAACTTGTGATAAATGAAAATATTTACATTTATCTGCTTATTATTATTTAGTATTTATGCTAAGTTTTATAAATGATTAAATAGTTAAAGTTGATCGTATTTTAGGGGAAGGCAATAATAAGTTTCTAATTTCATATTTCTGTACGTGTATACTAATAATTATGCTGATAGTATTTAGGTGCTTCAGAAATGAATAATCAATGATAAGAAGTTTAAAGAATTGCTCAAACCGTGATCATTCTTATCATTGGTAATCGCTGTGGGAACATGCCAGTGCAGCGAGGTATATTCTGTATGTGACGCTTGCAGGTGTAACCTGGTAATCGCTGTGGGAACATGCCAGTGCAGCGAGGTACATTCTGGATATGACGCCTGTAGGTGTGGCGTAGTAATCGCTGTGGGAACATGCCAGTGCAGCGAGGTACATTCTGTATATGACGCCTGTAGGTGTGGCCTGGTAATCGCTGTGGGAACATGCCAGTGCAGCGAGGTACATTCTGTATGTGAGGTTGTAGGTGTGGCCTAGTAATCGCTGTGGGAACATGCCAGTGCAGCGAGGTACATTCTGTATGTGACGGTTGCAGGTGTGACCTGGTAATCGCTGTGGGAACATGCCAGTGCAGCGAGGTACAGTCTGTATGTGACGGTTGCAGGTGTGACCTGGTAATCGCTGTGGGAACATGCCAGTGCAGCGAGGTACATTCTGTATGTGACAGTTGCAGGTGTGACCTGGTAATCGCTGTGGGAACATGCCAGTGCAGCGAGGTACATTCTGTATGTGACGGTTGCAGGTGTGACCTGGTAATCGCTGTGGGAACATGCCAGTGCAGCGAGGTACATTCTGTATGTGACGGTTGCAGGTGTGACCTGGTAATCGCTGTCGGAACATGCCAGTGCAGCGAGGTACATTCTGTATGTTACGGTTGCAGGTGTGACCTGGTAATCGCTGTGGGAACATGCCAGTGCAGCGAGGTACATTCTGTATGTGACGGTTGCAGGTGTGACCTGGTAATCGCTGTGGGAACATGCCAGTGCAGCGAGGTACATTCTGTATGTGACGGTTGCAGGTGTGACCTGGTAATCGCTGTGGGAACATGCCAGTGCAGCGAGGTACATTCTGTATGTGACGGTTGCAGGTGTGACCTGGTAATCGCTGTGAGAACATGCCAGTGCAGCGAGGTACATTCTGTATGTGACGGTTGCAGGTGTGACCTGGTAATCGCTGTGGGAACATGCCAGTGCAGCGAGGTACATTCTGTATGTGACGGTTGCAGGTGTGACCTGGTAATCGCTGTGGGAACATGCCAGTGCAGCGAGGTACATTCTGTATGTGACGGTTGCAGGTGTGACCTGGTAATCGCTGTGGGAACATGCCAGTGCAGCGAGGTACGGTCTGTATGTGACGGTTGCAGGTGTGACCTGGTAATCGCTGTGGGAACATGCCAGTGCAGCGAGGTACATTCTGTATGTGACGGTTGCAGGTGTGACCTGGTAATCGCTGTGGGAACATGCCAGTGCAGCGAGGTACAGTCTGTATGTGACGGTTGCAGGTGTGACCTGGTAATCGCTGTGGGAACATGCCAGTGCAGCGAGGTACATTCTGTATGTGACGGTTGCAGGTGTGACCTGGTAATCGCTGTGGGAACATGCCAGTGCAGCGAGGTACAGTCTGTATGTGACGGTTGCAGGTGTGACCTGGTAATCGCTGTGGGAACATGCCAGTGCAGCGAGGTACAGTCTGTATGTGACGGTTGCAGGTGTGACCTGGTAATCGCTGTGGGAACATGCCAGTGCAGCGAGGTACAGTCTGTATGTGACGGTTGCAGGTGTGACCTGGTAATCGCTGTGGGAACATGCCAGTGCAGCGAGGTACGGTCTGTATGTGACGGTTGCAGGTGTGACCTGGTAATCGCTGTGGGAACATGTCAGTGCAGCGAGGCACGGTTTGCATGTGACGCTTGCTGGTGTGGCTTTGTAATTATATGATTATAGACTTTAAGATTCGTAAAGTTCTGGAATACAAAATAAATCTAGAAACTTCCGTTAAACTAAGCAAACTAATATCTCACGATGAATAGTTATTTCTATATTTTCATGGTAATAATAGAGTAAAACTATGCTAAAAATTGAATAAATTGTAGATTAAAGGACGAAATTAAATTAGACTAGACTAAATAAATTACTAGTTCGCTGCCTGTGAATCTCACTGGCGGGTTTATAGTTTCTTTAAACACTAGACATTTTATCAAGAACCAGTGTTTAAAGAAAAGATTTGATTTTGTTCAACATCGACTGGGGGTGTGAGTCTGGGGCAGTAATATTTACTTAGGAAACTTCGCTAACAATGTAACAAGTCAACCTTTGTGGAAAATATGAGATTTACAAGAGTTGGGTGCTATTGAAGTGTCTTGCCATATTACTGCTCAGAACATGTTTGTATTCATATGAAAGGTATCAATTGGTTATTGGTAGTTAGCGGATATGACTGTGAGATCTTTTAATTGTAACAACCAATTAGTGTTTGTATAAAAAATATAAATTAACTTCGGATACACCTCCAAACCATGCTAACAAGGATACTCGGCCTTCGGCCTTGGAAATCTACGACTTTTAAATCCTCACTCATATTATGTGAAAAATGAACAGAGACTCTAAACTAAATTGTAAATAAAATCGCAGAGAAAAATTCCTCTGTAATCCATTAAATACTGAGAAAGTTGGAATATTTCTAGGTCGAC
Source organism: Homalodisca vitripennis (assembly GCF_021130785.1). Taxonomy (NCBI): domain Eukaryota; kingdom Metazoa; phylum Arthropoda; class Insecta; order Hemiptera; family Cicadellidae; genus Homalodisca; species Homalodisca vitripennis. Next base: position 144,749,736 of record NC_060215.1, read on the forward strand.
AGCATAACCTTCCGTTTTCTGAAAGATATCTTACCAATCACATTGCCCGTATTCGTTACCATGTTTAATTTGTCTCTGCATTCTTCTTTTCCTTATATGTGGAAATATGATGTAGCCTGCACTCAAGGGTAAAGACATATTTCATCTCATTTCGTAATTTCAAGCGAGAATATTTCACATTTAAATGTAATAAATTTAAACCTATGATTTATAAAACATTTAAAGTGCAATATTAAAAGGAGGGATAGAAAATGTGATATATCGACGATTTTACCGGCAGCAAACGACATATTCTGAATGTGGAGTGGCTTTACTATTTTCATCATAAATGACTTTATGAAGAAATAAAGCAATAAGGAAAATCACTGGGAATAAAACCTTCACTATATGATTTATTAAAAATTTTAATAAATAGGGAAAAGTTCAAGGCTGAGTAAATGCTTAGTGTCATAGTAATATATCGATTTTGGGGTTGAAATAGTGTTATGGTATTATTATTAAAAATTATGAAATGTTTCCCCGCAAAACGTAAAAGTGCTCTTAAAGAATATTTCAAAATACCTGTAAAAATATTGGAATTTGTTTTATTTTACTCCGTAGCCTGTTTCCGCGTGTTTCCGACTGTTTGTTGGTATTTTTGCGTGCTCAATGTTTACTTGATGGTGCCGTTTGAACCTGTTTGGTTTGTTTAGTTGTTTTGCCCAGTGTTTAATCATTTATCATCTCATGTTGACGCCGCCGGCGAGATTTTACTGTTTCCCCCCTCACGGCTCTACGGCCGTACCGAGCTCAAGCTTGTAGTCAGACTAAATCTTGGGATTAAAAATTGTGATTCCTTACATAATTTTCTGTGTTAGTACGTAAAGATTAAAATTAACGATAACATAATTCACTACAAAGCATTGGACATCAATCGGAATGGAGTAAAATAAACGTATCCTGCTAATCCATACAATTTTACTCTTCGAAGATCCTATTAAGGTTCAAGGTTCCTATTACGTTGTTTGCTTCAGAAAGAACCTTACTCCTTAAGAGGAAAATGACCTTGAGTTTTCTCCCATAAGAGCAATGTTAATCCTCATGTAGTTTTACGCGCGTATTTTTGATCGTAGCTTTATGGGAGGTGCATCATTTTAAAAATATAATTCAAAAGCGTCCAAATGCTTTTTAGACTTTTGGATATTTTTTATTTCTATTTCAAAAAATTTCTAACTTTTTGCGAACTTTAAAAATTAATTACTCAAAAAGTATACACTTTAGAAGAAAAACTTAAAAGCGTTTGTACGCATATAAAATTCCATTTAAATATGATAAACCTCTCATAAAAACGCATAAACTCCATGAAGTTTAACATTGTTCTTATGGGGAGAAAACTCAAGGTCATTTTACTACGTCGCTTATTAAAATAAAAACTGAATTTTGAATTGAAAATTGAAACTAGTGAAAAATATAGTTCTTATTCGTGTTAAGAATTACGAGATGTAAAAATAAAATTTTCACTTATTCAACACCCAAGATAAAAAAGTTATTTCACGAGAACGGCATATATGTAAAAATTAACCCATGAATAATAATATAAATATTATATTAATATATGAGGTAGAAATAAAAATTTGATTTTACTGTTAAAAGTAGTTATTATTTTAAGAATCTTATTTTGCCCCATACTTCTCTATATGTTCCTCCCAATATATTGGATGAATACAAGATCTTTGCGGTATTTTATATTAAATCATTTAAATTCCTTCGTAGATTTTAGTATTATTTTCAACTTCCAAAACTGTTTAGATCGACTCAAAGTTACACATAATGTTATGATACACTATGGAATGAAAAATGTGAAGAAAGAAAAATCGTGCACACATTAAAAATTTAGTTGGCTAATTCTGACCAGCTCTACACTTTATAAGATGAGAAACGTTGTGTGGCAATCGGTTGAAGACGATTCTTAAATATATTGACGTCTGAAATCCAACTCTGTCACAGACTTGACTCCTGAAATCAGGAGTCTACTTCTGAAGAAATCGGAAAAAGGCCCTAACGAAGAAGTTCTAAAAAAACGCATTGTGTCGTTTTGACACGAGACTACAAAAGAGATCTGTCAGGTTTCCCAGCAGCCATCCAGTAATCCAGATAAAGCGGTTTTCTCGGTTATTTACCTGATATAACGTATGATATAATTTTTTTTTAAATCACGGCTGAGAATTATTCAGGTAAAGGACAGTCTACAGCCATCCCAGTACAACCTATTTCACAAACATGTAAAATTCAGTTTGAAAATCGTACTGTAAGATAATCTTGTCATGTACCTTGGTGTAATGTAACCTTTAGCTTGAAGAATAGGAAAGCAGTTGAGGTCATGAAAGAAGTTAAAATCCAACACTAAAACTTGAATTTAGTAAACTATTTTTAAAATATTCTTCAGTCTGACTGTTTCTTAAACAGGTGCACTAAAGAATTGCACTGGTAAACTCACCATAAGATAGTCTGTAGTCAAGCTTGCATGTATCTTGGCGCAAGGCAACATTTAACTTAGAGAATAGGAAAACAGTTGAGGTGATGCAAGGAGTTAAAATCCAACACTAACACTTGATTTAACAAAACATTTTAAAAAAATCTTCTCCAGTCTGACTGTTTCTTAAACAGGTGCACAAAGAATTGCACTGGTAAACTCACTGTAAGATAATCTGTGGTCGAGCTAGTATCTTGGTCCATGGCTTGGAGAATAAATATCCTATAACGTACTTGACTCCATTTAACGTCTTTCCCTCCGGGGGATATTTTGCCCTACTTATTTCCCTTCAGTATGGTAGCTCGTTTTATGGATGCGATACTATTTGTATATATACGACGTACTCGTAATTTAAATATCAACTTAAAATATTCAAATATATATAACTGACACTGCATATAAATAATCAATAAAATTTATTTTCCTAAGCTTAACCAATACTCACTTAAATCGGTTTAAAATTAATTACAATTTTTAAAATTTGCGTTAGTTAATTAATTAATAGTTTTGAAAAACTTAAAGATTGCAAAGTTATAAAAGGTTATTTCAAGAATGAGATTGTTTTTATATGTTGAAGTTAATTTCACAAGTAAAAAAAGCAGTTAAAATGAACTTTTAGTTCAAATTTTCACTACACAAAGAAATACATTGAGTAAATAACCCTTTTTTGCAATAACTTGGGTACTTCGGTTCATTCATATCCTGGACTCTTATCTGGAAACATTGTTGGGAAACATAGACATAACATACTTGTGATTGATGACTTAAATGCTCCGCGATATAACTGGTATGAGCGTTACTCTACCCTAGGGTACAGTTTTTGTACAAGGACAAGAATATCTCCTATTTTAAGGTTTATGTATTACGTAAATCTGTCAAGCTTTATGGAGGTCAAAATGTTTACGAACTACAATCGAGTCGGATTCTGTTCTTGCGTTGTTTAACTGGCCCGGAAATTTAGTTACCGTATATTCAAAGAATTTTAGTCTAGTTTATTAACAATATAATCTGTCAGAACATATACTAATTAATATTAAAAAACACTAATCTATCAGAATATATAACCAATATTAAAAATATTAAACCGGATGTACCTTATATATTTGTAAAGACGAGGTACGCTAAACCTCATGTCGTTAAAACATTGCTGAGGTTGCAAGCAAAATTTCAAATCTATGGATCATTTAATTCTAGGCATGTAGTGTAGACAGATAGACAGATACATAAAGAAAAAGTCTACAGCTCCCAGGCACACAGCAGGAAAACTTTGACATGCATATATTGACATGCGTCTTCATAGGTGAAATCATTCTTGTATATCTAGAAATAAAGTTGCTTCCAAAATCTAACGATAAAAATTTTCTCGAGATGTCTCACAGGCTGTATGAGTCACAAGTAAAAATGAAATATTTTCTAGTTGTCATCCTGGTTACGTATAAGACAAATGTAAAATGGTCGCCAACGCTAAGTTGGAGTGATATGCACCATCATCGAACTACATGTTGCTTGTATAGAAATGAATCGTCAGGAATAATTTCAATTATATAGGTCAGTTCGTGTTCGAGAAATCGTGCACATACAGACATACAGAATGCATTTTTCCAAGCCCTCGAGTGATTTTCCAAGCCCTCCGCTAACGCTGAGCCAATTGATGCAGTATTTGCAGCAGAGATTACAATCTTATCTCTGCAAATCAGCCAGAGAAAGAGGCCTCATAGGGCTTCCTGTGAAGTCTTAGTTCTTATACTTACATGGCTAGTGCTATAACCAAATTCAAGTTTTCTGGTGCACACGTTAATCAAATTTTCTGGTGAAAACGTTATTTACACGATTCAGTTTTTGGATTATTTCGGGTTTACTGACAGCCATCTTCAGTCAACTGAAACTACAGATACACATACAGATATCTGGATATCCAATTTTACTGCAATCCAGCTCAGAACTTCGGGTTTATCTGATATGTAGATTATGTTCAATGCATTAGTGAATCGTACAATATACATATCAGATGGCAAGATGGAACATTATTCAATAGATTACAGGAGAATATATACAATAACTCCCAGATTAATAAGGCTTTTACAGAGTAAATTACTGCAGTTAAAAACTAAAATTCTTCTTTTTGGGAGAATTTGTCTTAAAGAATATATCTTTATAATAAAACTAAATATCAACCAAAATGCATTTATACCACCTTAATCATCTATATATCTAAAGGGTTCTGAGTCATCACTTCTCTTCCTCCTTAAACGACTCCCATGTTTCACTTACAATCCTCAGGATTGTTATTTTATTGATTCTTCAATTGTTTCAACAGTATGCTTTATTGATACACGGGAATTACTTAGACATAATTTGATGACAAAATTATATTTTATAATGTGGTGGTTTCTTCATATAACATTTTAAATTGAACACAAAACCTTCCAATCGACTACTACAGAGTGTGTCTACAAAATATTGTCACATTTTAAAATAACTTTATTTACAAAAGTATATACAACACAAGGATGAGATTAACATAGGATTAAAGAGTACTTTAAAGAGTTTTACTTCAGTTTATCTGACCTCAACATGAGCACCATGAATCAACCTGCAGACGTCCAAGCGGACTTTAATCCTCTCCCATACTCTGGTCAGGAATTCTGGTGTAATTGATTCTATCGCAGCTCAGATTCGTTGCTTTAAGTGCACAATGTACGAATGCTATGATGACGCACATTTTCATGTAAGTGAAATGTAGCCTTATAAAAAAAAGTAAAGTAAAGAATCTCTTATTTTATTAGGCGAAGTTAGGCTAAGAAGTCCTCTATAACACTTAACCTGGGGACCAACGGCTTAAAGGTGACTTCCGAGCCACCACCAATGGCCGGGCAGGACGGCTGCTTGCAAGGACAGGATCGCTCAGCAGTCACCCATCAAAGCAGCAGCCACGCTCGACGTTGTTTGATCTGGTTATCTTGCGATAACCGCCGTACCCGCTACACTACGCCATTACCACTAAGCTTCTTGGTTGGACGCTTAGCCTTATCTCCAAGAAGAACGTGGTTTGCTAAATTTTAATCCAGTCCATTTTCACACAGAATAGCAACTGGAAGATCAACGTCTTTGTCATCAGGCCTCAAAGTATACAATAGCTGAAGTTTATAACCACTGAGAATAAGTATTTTCTTCAACACTATGTACCCTTTAGGCTTTCAACTGACGTCATTGTTTCCACACAGACCTTTATGGACTTCTTACAAAATTGTTTTAAATGTTTTCGACGGTGTCATCTCAAGTTTCCGGACCTATCTGTCCGCATCTTCTCCACTAACCTGCATGTTTCCTTAAACTTCTTAGCCTATCAATAAGTTTTCCGTCTGCCAGAAAGATTTTCATGAAACACTCGATGATACTCACATCGCACTGAAATCACAGAATTAAATTTTATAGCCACAAAACCCACTGACCTTTTCTGCAAAGTTGCACTGATTACTGTTTTCTTCAAAACGTTAGCCACATATTACTAAATGACAACAACGGATAATTCAAATAATGAAAACAAAACTATATAAACAGCTGTTCTAATTTACATACGTTTCATACACCTGCGACCAATAGTAGAGTAGCTATAACCAATAAAAGTGTGACATGATTTTGTGCACCCACCATATTAAGGTGTAAAAGTTACTTGTTTACTGTGTTATAAGTTTTGTGCGTAACAAATAAAGTTTCATCAAGAAATCACTTGCATGAACGAATAAAAGTACCAGCAGCTCGATTTGATAACGGGGATATAATTAATTTTCCTTCAGGCTATGTAAGCTTTTCAAATTGTACCAGCTAAGACCACACGTATCCTCTGACAGCGAGTGATGGATTGGAGTAAAATATTGAAAACTTAAAATCTCTACTCACAGTTTAAATTGCAGCTTCACGTACAATACTGTATAATCATAATATCGCTAGGAGATATTAGGATTTTATGTTGACAAGTTTATCAATTAATTGGCACAATTTGAAAACTACAATTAGAATGTAAGAAATTGTAAGTATTTATTTTTATTAACAGTCAAAGTAAAATACCTTACTTATCTTCGAAACAAGAGCACTAGTAAGAATTATGGCCTTGTAATAAGGTTTATATATGGCATGAAATTATTTGGTTTTTGCATTCCAAATTAACAGTTTTAGTACAGAAAGTTATAGGTGATTAATAAAATAAATTAACGGTAAACAAATGGTAACCACGATGATACATACATACAGTCATGTATAAATAAAGTACATACAAAAAGTTGAAATAAAGTACCAAAACCCACAGTAATATTTTTAATAATGAAAATGAAGAAAGGCCATTAGTATTTGAAGTTTGCTTTAATATTTTTATCCGTCCCTTTCCCCAAAGGTGGTGCGTAATTGCCATCTTAAATTATTCAAATGGCAATCCTCATCAATTAACAAAATGGAAATCCTACGTATTTACTGTTATTTTATGGATAAATTTGCCAGATTTGTGTATTTTGGAATTTTATATTCTGGTTTCTGTAATAAATTGCTTTCTTTGTAACCATAAACGTATAATTTGAAATAAAAGTTATAGAATTGACTATTAATAGTTATCTGATACGATAATAATATATTTGCACCCTTTTCAGAATTGGTAGTGTTTGTTTTTCTCGTAATACAGAATATAATAAACAAAATTAATGAAATATTTAATACCGGCTGTATTTACAAGGACCAGATATACCCTTTTTAAAGTGCATGTGGACTTGTGTAGTATTTTTCATGTACTAAGTTGCAAGATGAGGACTTATATTTAGAACATGTTGAGTGCATGTTGAGTATCAATATTAAAAATACTTCAAAATAAACTTTAAGTCGTGCATGAAACATCCTAAAAGAGTATTTTTTTTCCACTAAATCGTAGGTTGATACAAAAATGATTTGTTTCAAAATTATTTTTGATGATGGATGATTTAATAGGTTGACATTTATTATTGATGAGGGATGATTGGTTGATAGATGCCGGAATGAGATTGATTTTATTCGTTAGATTTGCAATACACAACAAACGTAGAAAACTGTGCTTCAAGAATTTGATCTATTATTTTCTGGTGAAAAACTATAAGCATACCGTTAAGCATGCACGTAAGTTTAAAGTTAAAGTTTAAAGTAATGAACGTATGACAAAACTGACATCAGAAGAGGTTGTGCGTCACCGAAATCAGGCATATACCTGAAGTTTTCAGAGGTTAGAATAAACACTAACCATGTCACAGCACAAACCTTGTAAAATTATTAATGTCGCTCTTCCTGTAGCGTCGCGACACGTCATCTGAAACAAAAGGACAGGATGGCGAGGGTTGGGTGCTTTTCAGACATATACTTTTCTCGTATTGCCCACATTATTTAAATCTCACATAGTGACTCTTAATGTTCATTTATTGGGGAGGCAAAAATACCACACAATGGGATCATGAAGTTAGCACAAAAAGGGATAATGGAAAAGTCTAGCATTATCAAAAAAATATTATTCTGAAAATTATGACAATAAATATGTTTTTGATATTGGTTTATCTATATATTTACACTAACACAAAATATATTCTTAAAGAAAAATATTGGTCCACGATCCAAAGTTTATCACCGATAAGCTTTACATCCTTCTTCAAGTCGAATCTATCCTTGGATAACAGATCATGTCTCGTGAACCCAAAAGTATCCATGGATAACATTTAAATCATTTTTAAAACTTATATATCCATGGATAATATAAAATGCCGCTTGATCCCAAATTATTCCGTTGATTATTTTATTAATTAATCTCTTTAAATTCAAAACGATCCAATCAACCTATAAAACCACCTTGGGGCTGAAGCTATCCTTAGATTACAAAACTACCTCTCAAGTTAAAAAATATCTACGAATTACTTATAAAAACTACCTAACCTTTATCAATGTAGCAGTTACAACGGTTATCGCAAGATAACCGAATCAAGCAACGTCGAGCGTGGCTACTGCTTGGATGGGTAAACCGCTGAGAGATCCTGTCCTTGCAAGCAGCCCGCCTGCCCGGTCGGTGGTGGTTCGTCGTGGGTTCTTTAAGCCGGTGGTCCTCAGGTTAAGTGTTAGAGAGGGCTTCTTATCCCTACCTTCGCCTGGTAAAACAAGACCAATTAACTATCTAGATGGCAAGGGGAATCGAAAACCAAGTTGAGAGATTGGATTATGAACAAAGAGAAACATAGTTTGAATTTGAGATACTTTACAAGCGATAACTTTGAGTGAATGATCTTCTCCTGGATTAATAACCTAAAGGTCTCATAGACAGTCACAGGTATAGCGCATAACTAATTCCAGATAATTGATCAACTCTTCCTTAGATAATGATATTTACCTTCTCCTTGGAGTAATATCAAGTGTACTATAGGGAGTTACAGGCAAGCTGCGACTAACCAAGTACTAACAATGCACCGCCTCTTCTTTAGATAACATTGTGTCTTTTCTCCTTGGAGTAATATCAAGGATACTACAGGAAGTTATAGGCATGCTGCGACTAGCTAAGTACTAACAATGCACCGCCTCTTCTAACCAAGTACAATGCACCGCCTCTTCTAACCAACTAACCAAGTACTAACAATGCACCGCCTCTTCTTTAGATAACATTGTGTCTTTTCTCCTTGGAGTAATATCAAGGATACTACAGGAAGTTATAGGCATGCTGCGACTAGCTAAGTACTAAAATGTACCGCCTCTTCTAACCAAGTACTAACAATGCACCGCCTCTTCTAACCAAGTACTAACAATGCACCGCCTCTTCTTGAGATAACATTGTGTCTTTTCTCCTTGGAGTAATATCAAGGATACTACAGGAAGTTATAGGCATGCTGCGACTAGCTAAGTACTAAAATGTACCGCCTCTTCTAACCAAGTACTAACAATGCACCGCCTCTTCTAACCAAGTACTAACAATGCACCGCCTCTTCTTGAGATAACATTGTGTCTTTTCTCCTTGGAGTAATATCAAGGATACTACAGGAAGTTATAGGCATGCTGCGACTAGCTAAGTACTAACAATGCACCGCCTCTTCTGTACCTAGCCTCTTCTAACCAAGTACTAACAATGCACCGCCTCTTCTAACCAAGTACTAACAATGCACCGCCTCTTCTTTAGATAACATTGTGTCTTTTCTCCTTGGAGTAATATCAAGGATACTACAGGAAGTTATAGGCATGCTGCGACTAACCAAGTACTAACAATGCACCGCCTCTTCTAACCAAGTACTAACAATGCACCGCCTCTTCTAACCAAGTACTAAAAATGCACCGCCTCTTCTAACCAAGTACTAACAATGCACCGCCTCTTCTAACCAAGTACTAACAATGCACCGCCTCTTCTTGAGATAACATTGTGTCTTTTCTCCTTGGAGTAATATCAAGGATACTACAGGAAGTTATAGGCATGCTGCGACTAGCTAAGTACTAACAATGTACCGCCTCTTCTAACCAAGTACTAACAATGCACCGCCTCTTCTAACCAAGTACTAACAATGCACCGCCTCTTCTTGAGATAACATTGTGTCTTTTCTCCTTGGAGTAATATCAAGGATACTACAGGAAGTTATAGGCATGCTGCGACTAGCTAAGTACTAAATGTACTGTACCGCCTCTTCTAACCAAGTACTAACAATGCACCGCCTCTTCTAACCAAGTACTAACAATGCACCGCCTCTTCTTGAGATAACATTGTGTCTTTTCTCCTTGGAGTAATATCAAGGATACTACAGGAAGTTATAGGCATGCTGCGACTAGCTAAGTACTAACAATGTACCGCCTCTTCTAACCAAGTACTAACAATGCACCGCCTCTTCTTGAGATAACATTGTGTCTTTTCTCCTTGGAGTAATATCAAGGATACTACAGGAAGTTATAGGCATGCTGCGACTAGCTAAGTACTAAAATGTACCGCCTCTTCTAACCAAGTACTAACAATGCACCGCCTCTTCTAACCAAGTACTAACAATGCACCGCCTCTTCTTGAGATAACATTGTGTCTTTTCTCCTTGGAGTAATATCAAGGATACTACAGGAAGTTATAGGCATGCTGCGACTAACCAAGTACTAACAATGCACCGCCTCTTCTAACCAAGTACTAACAATGCACCGCCTCTTCTAACCAAGTACTAACAATGCACCGCCTCTTCTAACCAAGTACTAACAATGCACCGCCTCTTCTTGAGATAACATTGTGTCTTTTCTCCTTGGAGTAATATCAAGGATACTACAGGAAGTTATAGGCATGCTGCGACTAGCTAAGTACTAACAATGCACCGCCTCTTCTAACCAAGTACTAACAATGCACCGCCTCTTCTAACCAAGTACTAACAATGCACCGCCTCTTCTTGAGATAACATTGTGTCTTTTCTCCTTGGAGTAATATCAAGGATACTACAGGAAGTTATAGGCATGCTGCGACTAGCTAAGTACTAACAATGCACCGCCTCTTCTAACCAAGTACTAACAATGCACCGCCTCTTCTAACCAAGTACTAACAATGCACCGCCTCTTCTTGAGATAACATTGTGTCTTTTCTCCTTGGAGTAATATCAAGGATACTACAGGAAGTTATAGGCATGCTGCGACTAGCTAAGTACTAACAATGCACCGCCTCTTCTAACCAAGTACTAACAATGCACCGCCTCTTCTAACCAAGTACTAACAATGCACCGCCTCTTCTAACCAAGTACTAACAATGCACCGCCTCTTCTAACCAAGTACTAACAATGCACCGCCTCTTCTAACCAAGTACTAACAATGCACCGCTCTCTTCTAACCAAGTACTAACAATGCACCGCCTCTTCTTGAGATAACATTGTGTCTTTTCTCCTTGGAGTAATATCAAGGATACTACAGGAAGTTATAGGCATGCTGCGACTAGCTAAGTACTAACAATGTACCGCCTCTTCTAACCAAGTACTAACAATGCACCGCCTCTTCTAACCAAGTACTAACAATGCACCGCCTCTTCTTGAGATAACATTGTGTCTTTTCTCCTTGGAGTAATATCAAGGATACTACAGGAAGTTATAGGCATGCTGCGACTAGCTAAGTACTAACAATGTACCGCCTCTTCTAACCAAGTACTAACAATGCACCGCCTCTTCTAACCAAGTACTAACAATGCACCGCCTCTTCTTGAGATAACATTGTGTCTTTTCTCCTTGGAGTAATATCAAGGATACTACAGGAAGTTATAGGCATGCTGCGACTAGCTAAGTACTAACAATGTACCGCCTCTTCTAACCAAGTACTAACAATGCACCGCCTCTTCTAACCAAGTACTAACAATGCACCGCCTCTTCTTGAGATAACATTGTGTCTTTTCTCCTTGGAGTAATATCAAGGATACTACAGGAAGTTATAGGCATGCTGCGACTAGCTAAGTACTAACAATGCACCGCCTCTTCTAACCAAGTACTAACAATGCACCGCCTCTTCTAACCAAGTACTAACAATGCACCGCCTCTTCTTGAGATAACATTGTGTCTTTTCTCCTTGGAGTAATATCAAGGATACTACAGGAAGTTATAGGCATGCTGCGACTAGCTAAGTACTAACAATGTACCGCCTCTTCTAACCAAGTACTAACAATGCACCGCCTCTTCTTGAGATAACATTGTGTCTTTTCTCCTTGGAGTAATATCAAGGATACTACAGGAAGTTATAGGCATGCTGCGACTAGCTAAGTACTAACAATGTACCGCCTCTTCTAACCAAGTACTAACAATGCACCGCCTCTTCTAACCAAGTACTAACAATGCACCGCCTCTTCTTGAGATAACATTGTGTCTTTTCTCCTTGGAGTAATATCAAGGATACTACAGGAAGTTATAGGCATGCTGCGACTAGCTAAGTACTAACAATGCACCGCCTCTTCTAACCAAGTACTAACAATGCACCGCCTCTTCTAACCAAGTACTAACAATGCACCGCCTCTTCTTGAGATAACATTGTGTCTTTTCTCCTTGGAGTAATATCAAGGATACTACAGGAAGTTATAGGCATGCTGCGACTAGCTAAGTACTAAAATGTACCGCCTCTTCTAACCAAGTACTAACAATGCACCGCCTCTTCTAACCAAGTACTAACAATGCACCGCCTCTTCTTGAGATAACATTGTGTCTTTTCTCCTTGGAGTAATATCAAGGATACTACAGGAAGTTATAGGCATGCTGCGACTAGCTAAGTACTAACAATGTACCGCCTCTTCTAACCAAGTACTAACAATGCACCGCCTCTTCTAACCAAGTACTAACAATGCACCGCCTCTTCTTGAGATAACATTGTGTCTTTTCTCCTTGGAGTAATATCAAGGATACTACAGGAAGTTATAGGCATGCTGCGACTAGCTAAGTACTAAACAATGCACCGCCTCTTCTAACCAAGTACTAACAATGCACCGCCTCTTCTAACCAAGTACTAACAATGCACCGCCTCTTCTAACCAAGTACTAACAATGCACCGCCTCTTCTAACCAAGTACTAACAATGCACCGCCTCTTCTTGAGATAACATTGTGTCTTTTCTCCTTGGAGTAATATCAAGGATACTACAGGAAGTTATAGGCATGCTGCGACTAGCTAAGTACTAACAATGTACCGCCTCTTCTAACCAAGTACTAACAATGCACCGCCTCTTCTTGAGATAACATTGTGTCTTTTCTCCTTGGAGTAATATCAAGGATACTACAGGAAGTTATAGGCATGCTGCGACTAACCAAGTACTAACAATGCACCGCCTCTTCTAACCAAGTACTAACAATGCACCGCCTCTTCTAACCAAGTACTAACAATGCACCGCCTCTTCTAACCAAGTACTAACAATGCACCGCCTCTTCTTGAGATAACATTGTGTCTTTTCTCCTTGGAGTAATATCAAGGATACTACAGGAAGTTATAGGCATGCTGCGACTAGCTAAGTACTAAAATGTACCGCCTCTTCTAACCAAGTACTAACAATGCACCGCCTCTTCTAACCAAGTACTAACAATGCACCGCCTCTTCTTGAGATAACATTGTGTCTTTTCTCCTTGGAGTAATATCAAGGATACTACAGGAAGTTATAGGCATGCTGCGACTAACCAAGTACTAACAATGCACCGCCTCTTCTAACCAAGTACTAACAATGCACCGCCTCTTCTAACCAAGTACTAACAATGCACCGCCTCTTCTTGAGATAACATTGTGTCTTTTCTCCTTGGAGTAATATCAAGGATACTACAGGAAGTTATAGGCATGCTGCGACTAACCAAGTACTAACAATGCACCGCCTCTTCTAACCAAGTACTAACAATGTACCGCCTCTTCTAACCAAGTACTAACAATGCACCGCCTCTTCTAACCAAGTACTAACAATGCACCGCCTCTTCTAACCAAGTACTAACAATGCACCGCCTCTTCTTGAGATAACATTGTGTCTTTTCTCCTTGGAGTAATATCAAGGATACTACAGGAAGTTATAGGCATGCTGCGACTAGCTAAGTACTAACAATGTACCGCCTCTTCTAACCAAGTACTAACAATGCACCGCCTCTTCTAACCAAGTACTAACAATGCACCGCCTCTTCTTGAGATAACATTGTGTCTTTTCTCCTTGGAGTAATATCAAGGATACTACAGGAAGTTATAGGCATGCTGCGACTAGCTAAGTACTAACAATGTACCGCCTCTTCTAACCAAGTACTAACAATGCACCGCCTCTTCTAACCAAGTACTAACAATGCACCGCCTCTTCTTGAGATAACATTGTGTCTTTTCTCCTTGGAGTAATATCAAGGATACTACAGGAAGTTATAGGCATGCTGCGACTAGCTAAGTACTAAAATGCACCGCCTCTTCTAACCAAGTACTAACAATGCACCGCCTCTTCTAACCAAGTACTAACAATGCACCGCCTCTTCTTGAGATAACATTGTGTCTTTTCTCCTTGGAGTAATATCAAGGATACTACAGGAAGTTATAGGCATGCTGCGACTAGCTAAGTACTAAAATGTACCGCCTCTTCTAACCAAGTACTAACAATGCACCGCCTCTTCTAACCAAGTACTAACAATGCACCGCCTCTTCTTGAGATAACATTGTGTCTTTTCTCCTTGGAGTAATATCAAGGATACTACAGGAAGTTATAGGCATGCTGCGACTAGCTAAGTACTAAAATGTACCGCCTCTTCTAACCAAGTACTAACAATGCACCGCCTCTTCTAACCAAGTACTAACAATGCACCGCCTCTTCTTGAGATAACATTGTGTCTTTTCTCCTTGGAGTAATATCAAGGATACTACAGGAAGTTATAGGCATGCTGCGACTAGCTAAGTACTAACAATGCACCGCCTCTTCTAACCAAGTACTAACAATGCACCGCCTCTTCTAACCAAGTACTAACAATGCACCGCCTCTTCTTGAGATAACATTGTGTCTTTTCTCCTTGGAGTAATATCAAGGATACTACAGGAAGTTATAGGCATGCTGCGACTAGCTAAGTACTAAAATGCACCGCCTCTTCTAACCAAGTACTAACAATGCACCGCCTCTTCTAACCAAGTACTAACAATGCACCGCCTCTTCTTGAGATAACATTGTGTCTTTTCTCCTTGGAGTAATATCAAGGATACTACAGGAAGTTATAGGCATGCTGCGACTAACCAAGTACTAACAATGCACCGCCTCTTCTAACCAAGTACTAACAATGCACCGCCTCTTCTAACCAAGTACTAACAATGCACCGCCTCTTCTTGAGATAACATTGTGTCTTTTCTCCTTGGAGTAATATCAAGGATACTACAGGAAGTTATAGGCATGCTGCGACTAGCTAAGTACTAAAATGTACCGCCTCTTCTAACCAAGTACTAACAATGCACCGCCTCTTCTAACCAAGTACTAACAATGCACCGCCTCTTCTTGAGATAACATTGTGTCTTTTCTCCTTGGAGTAATATCAAGGATACTACAGGAAGTTATAGGCATGCTGCGACTAGCTAAGTACTAACAATGCACCGCCTCTTCTAACCAAGTACTAACAATGCACCGCCTCTTCTAACCAAGTACTAACAATGCACCGCCTCTTCTAACCAAGTACTAACAATGCACCGCCTCTTCTTGAGATAACATTGTGTCTTTTCTCCTTGGAGTAATATCAAGGATACTACAGGAAGTTATAGGCATGCTGCGACTAGCTAAGTACTAACAATGTACCGCCTCTTCTAACCAAGTACTAACAATGCACCGCCTCTTCTAACCAAGTACTAACAATGCACCGCCTCTTCTTGAGATAACATTGTGTCTTTTCTCCTTGGAGTAATATCAAGGATACTACAGGAAGTTATAGGCATGCTGCGACTAGCTAAGTACTAACAATGTACCGCCTCTTCTAACCAAGTACTAACAATGCACCGCCTCTTCTAACCAAGTACTAACATTGCACCGCCTTCTTCTAACATTGTGTCTCCTTGGAGTAATATCAAGGATACTACAGGAAGTTATAGGCATGCTGCGACTAACCAAGTACTAACAATGCACCGCCTCTTCTAACCAAGTACTAACAATGCACCGCCTCTTCTAACCAAGTACTAACAATGCACCGCCTCTTCTTGAGATAACATTGTGTCTTTTCTCCTTGGAGTAATATCAAGGATACTACAGGAAGTTATAGGCATGCTGCGACTAGCTAAGTACTAACAATGTACCGCCTCTTCTAACCAAGTACTAACAATGCACCGCCTCTTCTAACCAAGTACTAACAATGCACCGCCTCTTCTAACCAAGTACTAACAATGCACCGCCTCTTCTTGAGATAACATTGTGTCTTTTCTCCTTGGAGTAATATCAAGGATACTACAGGAAGTTATAGGCATGCTGCGACTAGCTAAGTACTAAAATGTACCGCCTCTTCTAACCAAGTACTAACAATGCACCGCCTCTTCTAACCAAGTACTAACAATGCACCGCCTCTTCTTGAGATAACATTGTGTCTTTTCTCCTTGGAGTAATATCAAGGATACTACAGGAAGTTATAGGCATGCTGCGACTAGCTAAGTACTAACAATGTACCGCCTCTTCTAACCAAGTACTAACAATGCACCGCCTCTTCTTTGAGATAACATTGTGTCTTTTCTCCTTGGAGTAATATCAAGGATACTACAGGAAGTTATAGGCATGCTGCGACTAGCTAAGTACTAAAATGTACCGCCTCTTCTAACCAAGTACTAACAATGCACCGCCTCTTCTAACCAAGTACTAACAATGCACCGCCTCTTCTAACCAAGTACTAACAATGCACCGCCTCTTCTTTAGATAACATTGTGTCTTTTCTCCTTGGAGTAATATCAAGGGATACTACAGGGAGTTATAGGCATGCTGCGACTAACCAAGTACTAACAATGCACCGCCTCTTCTAACCAAGTACTAACAATGCACCGCCTCTTCTTCAGATAACATTGTGTCTCTTCTCCTTGGAGTAATATCAAGGGTATTGCAGGGAGTTAGAGACATGCTGCGACTCACTAAGTCAAAGTAATTTATCACCTGTACTTTAGATAACGATATGTCTCTTCTCATTAACCTGACGAACAAGCGAACTGCCATATATCTACATGTGCGAGAGCGTGTATATGAATAATAGATGCATTAGTGTCTGTCTAGAAATTGCTTTAGTTTATTGCCTGTAGTATGATAACTTTCACACTTCTGTGAGCGATGGGTTGGAAACTCTGCCGGTGTCTGTTATACGGTTGCAGAGAAGTTACTTCACGTCAGAACAGTACTTGCTGTCTAAACGGTGGTAGAACGTCAAGTTACACAATCGTTCTCTGAGAGTGCGCAGAAGACAACTGCGACTGTAATTCATTTATTCTATAAATGCTTCACTTTGATTGCTAAGTGAATTTCAACATGACACCGTTATTGCCATTTCAACAATGCACCTTTAAAACGCTAGGTTAATGACATTGAATAGATTTAATAATAATTTAATTTATTCTCAGTAGCATAATTAGGAATTTAAAATTTTATTTACTTTTTGGTCATAAACAACATAATCTAAGTTATCAATATATTAACTAAATCTTCATGAAACGTTCTTTTGTTTAACACACGATATTTTATTAAATTATAAATTAATTTTTAAAAGATGATATATTTAGCAGTTTTTGTTACAATTGGCAGTTAAAATATTCTTTGATAGGAAAAGAACACCTTCACACTAAAACAGTACACGTTCATTATATCTAACATTAACAGTATTACATCTAAATGTAATATTCATTTCTGGATCTTGTATTTTAACAGTATACACACATCACAAGTTATTTAAATATGAATCAATCATATATCTAACTCTTACAAAATTAAAAGACCATTATATAAACTTTATTTCCATCTATATTTGAATTTTTATAATATATATTATCAAAAAAATAGATTAAATTCAGCTATTTTATATATGAAAAGAAAATTCCGGAAGGAATTTCTATGTACGTTACGTTTGTGATTCATTCATCTATCGCTTGTAATTTTCTGTCAATACAACAAAACCCGGTGATTTCAATACTTAAAAAAAATCCGGCAATCCCAGCTCCTATAATATTTCGTGCCTAAATCTCAACATTTATTACGGGTGATTTGTAATTATTACAGGATTTCGGGCATTTTCCATTGATACGCGTAAAAATTTGAAATAATAAGTTTCGAATTCTCGTATCTGTCCTCTTCTTCAGGTCAGTAAAACACAAGGCATAAAGTTAAGCATATCAGTATAAATTAACAGATAAAAGATTTGTGACGAATGCGTCAAAGTCATAACTGGCAACAAAAATGTTCGTCCAAATACGAAACATGTGCCTGGCAATAAGCACAAAATAATAAAGGAGCACAAACTGATCTCTACTACAAAGCACAGATATACATGTGACAGCACATGACGAACCCAATAAAGTAGTGAATGAAAATGAATTTAAAAAATGTAAAAACTAAATAAAAATAAACATAAAAGTAGGTATTTTTAATATAAAACAAATCATAAATTTAATAGCCACCCTAAAGAAAAATAGCGTTCATCACTCTATATGGTAATAGGCTACTTTCAAATACAGCTGAGATCTGCGAAAGTCACAGTTTCTCTCGTAGCTAAGTAAGCTGATTTCCCTCCCCCAAACATTACTTTCCACATTTAAACAATTCTTTCCCTATATAAACATCTCTTTCATTGTATAAACAAATCAGTGTGATTCCGTTATTTGCATGACAGTCATATGTTAAGTTCATCATGATAAAAAGTACTGTTCATTACTAGTCTCAAAAGTTCTATCGCGGGGTTTGGTAACATTTAAGCAAATGCAAACCCGCCACGCAATAGGTTATTTTCGAAACTAGTAATGAAATGCACTAGTTGCAATTGGCCATTCTCATTGAAAAATCACAACAATAAATTGATTACTGTTAACAAAATATGTGCTAGTAATCTTATTAAATGACGGCTCTTTAATGTTCCAGCATATAAAACAGCAAACAGACGAATGACGTAATTATTTAAATTTGACGATGAGTTTGGTTTTATCAAAAAGTATTATCGCACTTATATTGTAATATTAATAAGACATCCATCGAAGCAAGATAAAATTACTATCAAGATTGAGATACTTACTTTTACTTCCAGTCCCTCCTCATTACTAATTTTTCTGAAAATACAGAGTTAATATTTTATTACCTTATTAATATTTTTGTATTTATTGATTGTAAGTAATTATTAATTACGGAGAATTAATACATAATTAATTATGTAATATTTGGAAGTTTCACCATTCAAAATCGATGTTGTTCCCTCTCAACTTAAACAGAGGACAGGGGGTGTCGGAAACCCCTCAAAAGTGGCACAAACGTTCTCTGTTTCCCACATACATTTTTCATCCCAGAAATTTAGAAAGATGGAAAAAAGGGATTATAGGGCACTTGTACTAGTCCGATTGAAATAAAAACGTTCACATATTTAACAAAGAACTAACAATGCCATTGTTCTTTATACATATGTTGTTTTCTAATGTAAATCCTTCCCGGGAAAAAATTACCAAACTTCTCGTAATCAGTTAGCACATATTAGGTAACAAGAATTGCATTTGTGTTCAGTAATTTCTATTATTGAAGGAGCATAAATGGTTTCACAATATTTTCAAGTTTTAGTACGTATACTGGACAAGTAATTCCATGGAAACAATTTTGACCTAATAGTAACCGAATCCCAAAGTTTCAAACTGTGCTAATTATTTCCATAGGGAGGAACAATCATAAAATGTCAACCAGTGATCAAATGATTATTTAAGGAATTGTTACTAAAGAACCGACTTGGAATGAGAAGCACGACGACGCCCACAACGCCCCCTCGTTACGCCAGGTGACTCCACGGGGCGTTACTAGCGTCGAGTTACTCTCACACTTGGAACCATCTATGGCTTGGCAAACTTACCTGTAAATATGACGATAATAGAACTGCTGGAGCCTGCCGGACTCGGTATAAAATATGAGTAAGGAGAATTACGACCGGTTTCTCGCTCTTACTCAATATCAATTTCGAGACCCCTAAAGAGCGGCTATTTGCAGTCTCCATTTGCAGTTTACTGCATGATTTATTGAGGTCCTGAGAATAATCTGGAAGTGTATCGGTGACCTAGCACCTGCGCCATTTCACTGCTACAATCGCCAACCGCGACACCGGTAATTCACGATCCGTCTTAAGTGTGATGTTGTTTACAACTGGATAGGTGTAAAATCCAAAATGGATTTTTATGGAGCAAAGAACAATATTTTACAGTTTATTAGAGAGGTCGTAATGTAAGTAACAAAAATATTCTTAGACACTACAAACCTGAACATTGTCATGCCCGTGTTTAATTAATGTTTTGGAGGGTTACTTATAATATATCGACCAATCAGAATTAAAGAGGTTATGGATAATTAGAAATAATAATTGGATTCCGGAATTTTCCATCGTTATATGTTACTAAAGATGTTTCTAGTACCAAAATCTGCCCTCTTCTTCAGGCAAACGTAATACATAGGATGAAAACTAATGCCGTTCATTACCATATTCTTTAATTAATCTTCTTGCATACTTAACCCTACATCTTTGAATCTTCCTGGGAAAAACAGAAGTTTAAAGCGAATACCAATATTCTTATATATACTTTCACAATGTACACGTAACTGTATTCATAAATTTTTAATACGAGGCCGAATTGTAGCTAAATAAAAATAGGTTATAACTAAAGAGTGCTACTAACATAATGGAATTAGTATTATGTTATATTTTCATTAATAAAATTTAAACAAATAAAAATTGAAACGCTTTCGTTAATTATTTTTTGAAAATAAATACCCCACGGGATTAAATTTTGTATAGATACACACGTTTTCAAATGTTATGTGTGTCACTAATAATGTGGCAGCTGAATGTATAAATGTTTCGTAACTGTATGTTTTAATTTGTTTCTTACTTCGGTTTTGTATTTGTTGTTAGTTTTATTTATACACTTTTATGATTCCTGAACTTTAAACACCCAAAATCTCAGGCGAAAAAATCTGTTTTCATAGTTTGTAATGTAGATTATTTCATAAAATTATTAAATTTTCAAAAAGATGTCAATTGAATTGTACAAAGTAAGGGCTATGTGGTGTAGTGGTATCATTCTCGCCCGGCAAGTGAGAGATCCGGGTTCGAGTCCTTCATGGAACTTCATGGAAAATACTGTCATGTGGTGGAATAACTTTTCGCAGTAATTTTCCGTCAAAAATAAAATTTGCAAAAATAAATGCTGGTACGTTTCTAGCCTGGTAAACAATGAATCTACTCCAATGCTTCCAGAATACAGGGAGTTTTATCGATGTTGTCAGTATTGTTTTTAATTCAAGGGCTTGGGAATTCAAGCAAATCCAATATTGAAATTAAATTATATATGATGAAATAAAAATATGGATACTCAATACTGACAAATAAACTCGGTACACCCTTATAGGGTGTAAAACTGCTTTTTGTTGTTAATATAACAATGTTGTTACAGCCCCAATACCCCCAAGAAATTTTGGGGTTTGAAGAAAGTCGTAATAGAGTGACGTCGTGGGTATTAACCATAGTTTGAGCAAGAAGGACGAATACTCGGCGTTGAATAACTTATTCATTCCTTATTCACCCTCTCATTAACCCCTATCCATATCCATCCTTATTTATTCATGATCTGGCGCCTAAATCGAGGCTCATTAAACTGCGGGTGAGGTAATTGCCCGCAGATGCTGGGATTAATTCGGTGTAAGCCGAAGATTACCCACAGACGCTAGGGATTAATCTGTTGTAAGCCGGGGTTTGGCCGCAGATGCTAGGGATTAATCCGGTGTAGGCCAGGGATTACCCGCAGACGATAGGGATTAATCCAGTGTAAGCCGGAGACTACCCGCAGACGATATGGATTGATCCGCTGTAACCCGAAGTTTGCTCGCAGACGCTATAGATTATGAAGGAACGATATTATGAAACATGACCAGGATAATAAACTGCAGTAATCTAATACATTAAAATTTTATCTACAATAAGGAAAACTAAACACATACAATGAGCTGGGATTATCCGGCAGCTAGATGAGGTGAGCCTGCAGCAAGATGATTAGTGGAGATTTGTACACATCATTACATAACATATTACTATTTAAAATTTAAAACCTAAATGGTAAGTTTTTTCTCGACCATGTTTTATTTATCTTAAGAATATTTAAAACATTCGAAGAAAGGTTATTAATTAAATTTTATAATAGTGCTCTTATCAATGATAATTAGTTCTCAAATATATTAATTGAAAATTTTTCGACAAGAAATAAGTCAAACATAAAGTTTCAATTTCCGTGACCTAATTTAGTGACAATAGTACTTTGAACAGAGTGAGCAGGCATGTGTGTGTGTGAGTGTATGTGACTTGAAGCCTGCGCATTTGTGTGTTTTAACACTCCCACCTCCCACTGCTTACTTGACGGCGGACGCATTTCACTTCGCGCTTTACCGAAGCTCAGGTAGGACTTCAAACCTTATCTAACTTAGCATACGTCTTCAATAGCACTAACATGTTTCTATGATTAAGCGAAAATTTCAGTAATAGTTTGATCACAATGATCTATAACTCTTTTTCATATTAAAAGATTTTCATGAATTTTCAAAAACGTATTTAAAGAAAAACACGAATTTTAAGATTTATGTGATTAAACTTTAGAAACATAGAAATTAATATCCATGAAATACATCATAAGAGTTAATTGATTATTTAGAGCTTTGCTATTCAAAATTATTTGTTCTCACACCCAGGGAAATTAATGATGTACCTAATTGAAGACATATTTTGAGTCAAAACTGTAGGCGTAATCTGTTTGCTTTAGAGTTCAAGACTTAATCAAGTATTATCTGAGTAGCGCATACAATATGCTTGAATTTGATGAGGGCGTCGTTCGAACTGAAGTTATCTTGTTATCGCTTCACAATTTAATGAAGGGCTTAACTCGGAGTTTTGATGAATTTGTGTTCGTATGCTTACATAAATTAATTGAACAGTCAAGTTTAGATGTCTTAGATTGAAAATTACAACATTTTAACTCGTAGAGACCAGCGATTCCAATTGTTTATTTTACTTATAAAAGTTTTGAAAATGTTATAAAATAGTAATAAATTTAATAAGTGGAATCCTGGGAATATGAATGAACAAATTATTAAAATTCAGATTAAAATTTGCGTAATAAATAAAGTAAGTGATATATTATGGATTAATAATTTTAAAATGTTTTGTGAATTCTCCCAGAAGAGTTCTTTCGGTTGTTAAAAAGGTATTAAGCCAAAAACACCGCCTATATGAATAGGGTCTAAAAAACTACTGCTTTATCATAAATTATTCATATACTTCTCAGTGCGATGGCTAATAAGAATCGGCAAAAAATTGTACGCACACGTTAAATTCTAACAAGAAATATATGAGAAAATCGAAATTTGAACGACTCTAACATTCCAAGAAAATGGGACACTTTTTAATCCTCGAGTCTTATTGTAGTACATAAACGTTAACAATTATATTGTAATAACTTAATCACTAAAATAAACTCTATACAAAGTTGCCAAAAACTGTACAAAACATATTTTATACGCTAAAAGTTCCGTTCAACTCGGGGAAAATTAATTACAATAAAAATCTCCAACGGCTAAAAGATTGTTTTAACTCTAACGAAAATGGATTTTTCAATGTTTATAAATGAATTCAGTACCAAAAGATTTCAAGAGTTCCATAAGCAATGTTTCATAGTGTTTTCTCGATTAAAACTTTGAATTTTATACAACTTGATCTTTTCTTTTTGATATTTGACACGAATTTTAGAGGGTGAACTTTCTGGGTGGGACAAAATTCATTATTAGTGTAAAATCTTAGTTTTTAATTTTCTCTGTTGAAGTATGATGCAAAAATTTTATTTATTAACCATGAGCCTGTGTATTTCATTGTTTTTCTAATATTTATTTAAATAAATGTTTAATAAATTTATTTGTAAATATGTTGTATATGTAACATTGTATTTGTATATATGTTTATAAATTTATTTTAATACATATTTATTTAAATAATATTTACATATTTATTAATATCGCCATGGGCATAGTCTACCGTGATCGTGCCTTGAATGAATAGCAGAATTTTTGGGAATTATTGAGGATATCATTCTACCTTATTTTCAACTATGTTACTTTAGGTTTTATGGGACGTAATTTAATTTATACATACGCTACTTCAGGATTAAAAAAGTGTTGCTAGTAATTTATTAAAAATTGAAAACTAGTGAAAAAATACTGCTTATAGCCATTTTTAGAGAGACATTAAATACCTTCAGAACTATCTGCTTGTGAATAAGGTGAATTGCTTTCATTTATTTTTGCAGCCAATATAAATTTCATCAAGCTTTATAAAACTATTTTGAACCATTATATAAACAATAATGTACTAATATAGGATCTTTATTTATCCTGAAGCAAGTGTCAATTATGTCACTGATAGGCACTACATAGGTACTGGGTGTGAGAATCAATCATACAGTCGTAGCAAGATTACGAGTCACAGCACGATTGGCATAATTACGTAGATTGATTACGTGTAGTTAGTAGTGTAGTGTTTTCTCATTGTAATTTGTCAGTTGTGAAGATATTGAATTTTATTCCAAGGAACGTATTAGAGGTCTATAACTGTATGTTATGGTCCATTAAACTTATTCATGGTCATGTTCTGTGCCTTAAAAACTCAATTTATTATTTTGTCCTATGCATTTATTACGTAATAATTTTGGACTTTATCATGCAAAAACTCTATACGCAGAGATACTAGTGTTTTTATATTATAATAATTTTTGAGTTCATCTGAAAATCATGCATTACTTGTTTTTTTGTGTTCCAATTGTTTTGATCAAAGGATAATTTCTTAGGTAAATGTTTTTCTCTTGTTGCACAACCAAATATACTCACTATATTGTGTTGAAATTTACATGCAACTTTTTACCAATATATTTTGTTATAAAAGGTGTATATACTGTATAACATATGTTTATGTATGTTTTATATATATATATATGTTTATATATGTTTTGTACATATAAACATTAATGTATTATATGGATTTAAAATATTCCATTTAATTTTCATAAAATAATTGTTTTGTGATTTGATATATAGTGTTTATTGTGTATGTTAGTAGTTTCCTGTGTGATGTGTGTTGTAACCTCCTGTACATGTTGCTTATTTAATGGTTTTTGCAACTAAGAGACATCAAGAAGCTGCTGGTATTTAAACTACTGAATAAGCATTTTATATAAAAAAAAATAATAATTTCTATTCATAATTATCCGCATGTGGGTATTTGGCTATTGCATATTGTGTATAATAATACTTAAAATGTGAAATTGTTATTAAGAGAAAAGATTTTTACATTTTTTCGACAACTCAGTCACATATAAATGTTATGTAAAACTCGTTACGGAGGGTAGATCAAGATATTGAAAGCAAATGTAGTTAGTGGAGAATATATACCGTTGCCTGGTAATCCTGTACCAATATTCATTTGAAATTGAATCCACGAATTGCGCTTTTGAATGTAATACGCATAGATACACCTATCCTGTCTATTCCCCATACCTTACGCTCTCTGACATATTTTTTGGACAGAGAACGAAGGAGGAAACATTAGTGTAGAGAAGAAAATAGTAATTGTAGATGTGGGATTGGGAGTGCTTCTGAAACAATAGTTCGTAATGTGTTAGCGTTACTCAATCTCTTGGAGAATCCATGCTTCGTAAGGAATTATTTATAGCGGTTGGGCTTTGGTGCGAGAATATGAGAGGTTGAAATTACCTTTGTGAGTTTTTCATGTTACTGTTTTGGGATAAGATTAGTGTCAGGAAACAATAGGTTTAAAATCTGTAGAGAATGGTGATTTCTTCAATGAATTATAGGACTTGTATAAAATATATGCTTGAACGTCTCAAACCTTATCTGTGCGTGTGACAGCAGGGGGTTTATATTTTGTTTGTCCATTTAGGATTTACAACCAATTTTTGAGCTGTTCAACTATAGTAAGGCTCCGTTGTACTTAGAAACATTTCTGAATTAAAGTACGTAAAATAGATATCCAAACGATTGGAAAAGCCTAATTTCAGTCAATCTCGAAAAAAATTCAAAAAATAAAATAGATTTAAAAGTTAGTAAATCGTTACAATTTTACATTAATTACACATATACACTGGTATCATGGATTTTTCTTCAAAATGATACGAATTAATACACGATAACGTTGTATGGGAATTTAATAAAATAACGTATTTATCAACCAATCAACACAAATTTAACAACATGTTTGGATTGCGAATATTAAAAGAAGGAATTTCAGAGGAAGGTATACTTACAAATAGAATTAACCAGAACAACTATGGTGAGAAACAAAAGTATGCTAACACACTTGCAACTGGTACTTTCATTGCCAATATTTCAATCTTGAATTCCGTAGTGTGTTGCGTTTGGATACTATTACACATAGAACACCTTACTTCGTTCGTCATTAATTAAATACAGCACTATTTCATATTACATGAAAATAAGAAAATAGAACACAAAACTTAGTTACAACACGTTTTCTTGTAAAACGAGAACACCTTTCTATCTTATATATTATGCATATGAACTGTTTTTTAGTTACGTCCTATTACCCCTAAGTCCCCAATGGGGGCGTATGTATATTTATAATGGGATGTTATATATTATAAGTTAATTAATATATAAATACAAATATATATATATATATATATATATATATATATATAATTTTATAAATGTAAAGCTGTTTGATGCACTGTATTTTTGACTTCTAAATTATGCTGTTGATACAATTCAGGACAACTTACCAGCATAAAATATAGTGAACAAAAAACACCAATAATTGTAAAATGAGTATTAAATACGAAGCTAAAAAACAATTTGCATGCTTATCATATAAAATAGAAAGGTGTTCTCGTTTTCTTGTAAAACGAGAACGACTGGTCATTTGGTATTATACGTAACTATATAAGGCTCTTATTATATTGTAATAATATATTTTATATATAATATACTCTAGTAACTGCGTTAAGTAGAGAAAAGCAAATAATATTTTTCACTTCTATATTTCGGGGGATTTACTTATATACATACTAATAACACAGTGAGTAAGTACACACGCGCGCACGCACACACACACACACACACACACACACACACACACACATAAAAAAAAGATCAGACGTTCATTTACATTGATTATGTCCAACCACGTTGTTGTCTATCGTACAAAAATACTGTTGCTGTCACCTATATTCGATATTTAATATATTTACAATATTACATGATTTTGGCATAGGGACCAGTATTTCTTAAGGAAATCAAGTTCGTTAAAAAATCTTATTTAAAACAACCTTACACCTAATATGAATAGTAACCAAACTGACTTTAATTAGGGATTTTATGAACGTATACGCAATAATATTCATATTTGTAAATGGTGTAGGGTAAACTAAATCTCGTTTAAAATTTAAATACAACAACTCAATTACTATCACTACTGCTGAGCGGACCTGTCCTTGCAAGCAGCCCGCCTGCCCGGCCATTGGTGGTGGTTCGGAAGTCTCCTTTAAGCCGTTGGTCCCCAAGTTAAGTGTTAGAGTGGGCGTCTTTGCTCTAACTTCTCCTGGTAAAATTAGACACTACTTTACTTTATTTTACTATCTACCTACTTAACCCCATGCAGGTGCATGAGTAAACCTGCAATGACGAATTAAACCTACATCTGTTTTGATTGAACAAAATATCTTGACACGAGTCTTACTATACAATATTATACTTATTTAAAGTTCAATTTAATGTCGATTTGGCTATATGAAAATATGCTAACAGGTTCTGTTGCTTACAAATTTAAAAATTAATAAGCCGTGGAGAAGACTCATGTACTAGGAAAATTTCGAGAATTCGTAGAAAATACGTATCTTAATCAGTTATATAGTCAATAAAAATGGTCACAATTAAAGTAATTCAAATTAAAGCTTTCATGATCATACACATAAGAATACTGTGACATTAGTTGCTCAAAGATGTAGTAAAAAGTAATAAAACCTATACAGACCATTTCAGGTGATAAAATTCGGAGTACTCGATTCTAAAGTAATGGGATGTAATATATATATAATTTCAATTTCAATAATTTAAAAAAAAAATATATATATATATATATATAATAAAGTTTAAAATTATATCCAAGTGAATATTATACAATATAATTATACAATTACATAATTAATCTTATCCAGTAAAAATAAAAATAAAAATTGTCTCCAACGACTAATTTGGATGTTTATTGATTCCCCATACAAATTTCTTAAGGATAAATAAAACAAATCTTATATTAACTAGTGAGCAATTTTTAAATCCGATGTTGGAAGTTTTTTGCTTGGTCTTATAGGGAGGGCCTAGAACAATTTTTGTTTTACAATTTCAATAATATATTGACTGGCATTGAATAATTTTGCAACATAAAGACTGAACAAAAGCTTCTGTTTACTAAAAATCATTCAGTATTAACAGTACAGCAATCAACAATCATAACAGACAAAAGGACAAATTAAAATCTGATCACTGATTGCCAACGCTCTTCTCTCACAAACTAATCAAAACACCAACACACTGAGGTGGGTATCGGGGTCGTGATTACATACGAACTCGAGTTCTCTACTTTATTAATTGAAGGTAAGATTCTAACCTATCACTGATTATACCGTGTTATATAAAAATCTTCCCACTCCTTTATTACTGACCTGACTTAGTGGTGGAATGGTTTTTGATTAAGTTAATTTATAAACATTTACAGTCATAAAAATAATAAAAATATTTTTCCAAGTGGAATGATAAAAAGTATTTAAGTATTTAAAGCAGGAAATTTTTCCACCAGATCCAAATAAAAACAGCTGTTTATCTACGGCTCTGTTTCCAGAAAAGGGTATAACTTTTTGCAGATATTACTTGAGCTTAAAGAGTGAAATAATTTTAACAATATATGACTCAAGAAAATTAAATTTCTGGATAAAATATATATTTTTTAAATGATATGTTTTAATACCAATTTCCTAAGTAATTTATTTTGTTATACTGTATATCAAACAAGTCAAACCCGCCAGTCATCTTTCATGTACATACTGCATAGTATAAGAATAAAAACATATAATTTATTTATATATCTGCAACCATATTTTTGGGCCCGAAGACTCTTAAAAAATTACTTATAACGAAGTATAACCAAATTTTTGAAAATAAGTTTAAATATTATCTTAACGAAAATAGTGTGCACCACTTTATATGGTGCAAGTCAAGATATAGGAGATGAGTGGAAACTAAAATATAAATGAGATTAGTAGGAAGTCTAAGAATCCAGAATTGATAAGCCAGGAATAGCAGTCTGTGGTAGATGTAAGATTTATTTACTTTACTGAATGGTAATAAAGCCCTTTAAAAATTTTAATAGAATTTATTAAATCATCTTTACTTCTGATAATAAAAACTAATTGAAGGGGTCAGAAGCCAAGGGGTACAAGTGACTCTTTTTGAGTTTTGAGAAAACAAGGTTTAAAGTTTTAAGTTATATAATCAAATCCAGGTACAAATATGTTCAGTAAATTTAGCACATTTATTTTTTACTGGTATTTCAAAATGCTAAAATACCTTTTTTTATATTGGTTTGAATTTTCCTCTTTATGATATGGGCTACTATCTGATAAGAGGTGCCACTTGTATCCTTGGCTTCCAAGTGGAGTTAGGAAAAAATTAAGAACACAGGCTTTTATGTCAAATAAAAACCACATTTTATTACAAAGAGTAAGCTCCTATCTTAAATATTTAGTCAGAATCACTGTCAAAAAAGTTTTCCAATTCAATGTTGACTTCTTCATGATGAGGGTGTTCATCACAAGGTTTGATCTTCTCTTGATTGGCCCTGTCTTGTTAAAGTATTCCCTTGATAGTCTAGAGATCTGTAAAATCTGTGGTGAAACCGGAGGTACAAATTGCAGCAGATTAAGAAGATTCTTTTACTTAGATGCCTTTATTTTCTTTTTGTTTGTTTTTGGAGGCAAAGGTGGCAGTTGGGTCAGAATCCTTCCTGGGTTCTTAGCGATCATGCTTATATTCTGAAAACGGTAAACGGTCTTTATTGAAAGTAGTTTTGTAGAAAACAAAGTCCAAGGATGTTTTTTCTAAACTGTAACCACTGCATCTTACTGATACCCTTCACAGATTTAACATAGAACCTTGTGAATGGCTTCCAGGGAAACAAAATCTTCATCTGACATCTTTTTTACCATGAAATTTTTACTTGCTCCGGCAATAAATCTCCATCCAATCGTCAGGAACATAAACGCCCCTCTTCGTGTTCCTCTTCATATTTTCAATCTTCTCAAAGTCCCTGTCACAGTGGTTGTAAGAGTACCCAGTAAGCAGAAACTTCAAATCAATGGTCTCAATGTTAGTTGTATTAACAACGTGAAAACCAGAACTTTACTGTGATATGACTCTTGTTCTGGCCCCCAAAATTGTCGCTAAAAGCTGTCAAGTGGGTTACAGTTGGAGGAAATGATTTTTATATACTGCAACAAACAAGAGACAATTTCTTCGCACCCTCTAGAAGCTTGTGCTTCATGCCACATGAACATGAACGCATTACCTGTACAGATATCATGGACGTTGAAATTATAGGTCCAAAGTTGACGAGATTATTAAATTCTAGTACAAGTTTAGTATTGGGGTTGGCAACATTTTTTTGGAGGTCAAAAACATATCGCAACATGGGGTTGGGTCATCTTTTATCTCCTTTTTCGCATGTTCCATTTTCAGTTTTAGCACTCTCAGCTTGACGGAGGTGAAATTCTTTACCTGTAGTAGCAGCTACCTTTGCTTCTTCATCTCCGTGTTCGATGGTGTTTTGCAACTTATCACACGTATTGCAAGTGTCTGTGTGTGGTCGATGGAAAGTAAGGTATGAAACAGGTGTTAAAAATATGTCTGTAATAAAATACAGTAGTAGGTTCCACGCCCCGATCTTCACAGAAAAGCTTGTAACATTCATACATCTTTTTTATGTTAAGGTTACTGTCAAGATATTTTCCTGTTTGGATTTTGATGTCGAGAATAGTGACTGGAGTATCTTGGAAACATTGCAATATGCTCCTTGACCAAGTCAAGTGTTTTCCTGCACAATTTTGTTGGTAGGAACTTTACGCCCTCTTTTGTCTCGAGGTGGAATACCTGTTTCAGATATGTGTTTCTTAGAAGCAACATTAGTAATTCGCTTGTTGAACAATGCAGTAAACAGAACACATTCCAGAACAAAATGTCTGTAGCTGTTAGAGGCCAAGGGATACAAGTGCTTGTACCCCTTGGCCTCTAACTAAAACAGCTGATGCTGAAAGTAGTTTTTTCATTTTGCCGCTAGATCTCAGCATTTAACAGAGTTTTACTTATACCTGTTGGGGCCACAAACATTTTTAATACACTCAGGATATGGCTTCTGCAGTTAACTCAGAAAAAACCATAAAGTCACTTGTACCCTTGGCTTCTGACCCCTTCAATTACAAAATTAAAATTCAGGACATATCTAAGGAAATAATGTTTTGCACTTATTTAAGTAACTTATTCAAAGAGAGATCAAATTATAGGGTTTATAAATAAAACTTTGGGGACAGTTTGTGGGAATGAAACCACCCCCACAGCACCCACCGGCAATTGATACTTAGTTTGGAAAATATATTTGACTTTGAATCCCGTTTGAGATAATTTTCCTGAATACAGGAAAAGTAGAAACCATTTTGTTGCTCCACGTAAAATTAGATTATATTAAAATACAAAATTTAGGACATTTTTATTCAAGCCCAAATAAAGATAGTTGAAGATAAAAATGTAATACTTGTATTGTATGCACATACGTTCTAGCTTCAGCGAGTTATATTTTTTTCTTATTTATACAAAAATTTATTCATAAAAAAATATTCACAACCAAGTAATTTTTTGAATTATAATCAAATAAAATGAAATTGTCTTACGTAATAAATGAATAAAAACATGTACTGTTTTGTGTTGTTGGATCATGCCAGCAATGATGACAGTGTGTGATTACCGGTTGTGAGAGAACCGATCGCCGAGAGGTCTAAGACTTCGGACTTTTTATCTGAGTTAGAGATAGCGCAAGTCAAATCCTGTCCGTTAACCAGTACTTTTTATCAGTACCATTGCCCTTGTACTGTATCGACTCTCCCCCTTATCTGTTTGATAACATCCTCTCAGGCCAGTGGCTGAAGAGGCCAGGACTTGCAGAATAAGGCGAGAATAAAGGAAATGAATTATACTCTGTGCTAGAACGGGTCTTGAGTGTATTTTATATGCACATAAGCTATTCATCGGTGATGTGTGTGTACACACGAACATATCTGATTATGTGTTACCGCGATGAGAGACATCATTTGTGTATGACTTGTCGGTTGACATGTGTCAAAGATTGTCACCCTGTGATACAGGGATGCCACAGAATAGTCGTGGTTACATCAAATGTGAAGCTGTATGTGACACTGTAGTTTCGAATTCTGAATTATTACAGTGGATTGTAATATAATTCAGGACAACTTATTAACATAATATATATTGAATAAAACAAACTAATAATTGTAAAATGTGAGTATCAAGTACTAACTTATACAATATAAATAACTAAACACAATCGCGTGTAGCAAAGTTAACCTATTATCGACTTACGTTGTCTTTTGAAGCCAGTGCACGTCAACTGTTTTAGGCTAGGAGGAGGGTCGTTAAACAATGTAGGTCCAAAGTAATTGAGCCCTCTCTGGCCAAGTTCGAGACAAGCTCTCGGAAATTGGAGCATGCTGTCTTGGCCAGAAGAGAGCTCCTTAACCCCATCCGGGAACACAAGCCGTTTATACAGGTACAAGATCTATTTGATGTTTTGTAAATCATGCAGCATGTCACAGCCTTACACTCAGGTAAAAGATTGGCCACGATAAATGGATACATGGTCGTGTATTCTCCAAATTGGCAAATTGGAAATAAAATGTACGATTGTATTTAAGTTTTTATTGCTCACTCGCCGTCTTCTTGCCATAGACCAGAAAACGGAACTAAGACTGAAAAATATTAGATTTCACCAGCTGCAGCTTAGCCGCCTTTGAAAATAAGGTTCTCTATCAGTACAGTTCTCTAAACTTGCTGATAATCATATCCAAATCAGTAAATGACAGATTGTATTCTCAGAAATACTGAAAGCGTCTTTAGAGTATCAGACCCGACTATTTCCTCAAATCCGAGCATCACCTACATTGTATCAACTAAGGTAGTTAGCATATATATATATATATAAATTTACCGGAAGTCCGACGGGGTGTGTTAATCAGGCGACGACAATTATGCCATGGACAAAAGCTTGTCATGTTGGCTTTTGTAAGAAGACTTTCTTTTTTTAAATAGTATGTGCTCGAAGATGGCCAAGTATCGAGATACATGAGACTGATTACTTGAGTAACTACAATGTTCAGGCCAATAATATCGTGTTCAAAACGTGTTCTATGACTTGGTATATGATTTGGGCGTCTTAGGGTTTAGAGTGCTCGGTGGTTTTATGCGTACCTCCTCGATCGTTTTGGGGAATCTCGATGAACAGAACGCTGCAAGAACTTGTTTATGTAAAATGAGATGACCACATGAACTGTTTTAGTGGCTGAATTAAACAGGATACAGTATTCAGGCCATCACCAGCTCTTTTCATACTGTCTTCCTTTCTTGTTTACTTCCTTAAAAAAGCAAACTTAAAAAAAAAGATGACTAAAGTTTCCTCTACAAGTGGTACATGAAGCCCGTAGACTAGAGTTCGCCCTAATAACCTGAACTGGCTCAGAATAATACAAGCTTTAATATAATTTTAGGAAATTGATTAAAAGTTATGTATTAAAAAGTGTAAAATTTGAAATAATTAGTAAATTTGCAGAGGGCTTTTAAAATATATAGCTAATATATTGCATGGTGCGAATATAATTGGTGTATTATATTTTACAGATTTAGCTATTCGGTTCAACAGCATTAATAATATATAAAAATATTATAATAACAGAATATTTTAAGCTAAATTTATCAACAGTGCAGTGATCGGGGAAAACTAATTTTATAGAGATCTTTTATAGAGCCCTCACTTTATAGCCTAGTCCGGGTCACGAAGGCTTGACCTGATTACTCCTCCATCGCCCCTTTCTACCTACCAGCAGAGTATCGTATAACAAGTCATGATTGCTTGTTATCCTTCATAATACCTGTGTTGTAGTATAAATACTCCAAACACTCAATGTGTCTAATACTAAAATATTCCTTGCAATACAGTAAGTTTAATAAAAATATATTGCTCATTATTACGAAAATATAAATTAAAGTTTTATTTATTTACATGGCGTTCCAACAGTAAGTCGAAAAAAATATATTCCTCATACACTCATAGCTGTTTAACAATCCCAAGGCCATAATTACACACTCACACCTGTATCTTGATACTCTTACAGCCCTCCACATTCACATTCAAATATTGCTTAACAATCCCAAGGTCATAATTAACTGCTGACATAAATCAGTTTTAGCGTTTGCACTCCACACACTCACACCTATATCTTGATACTCTTACAGCCCTCCACATTCA
The DNA here is from genome assembly GCF_021130785.1 of Homalodisca vitripennis. NCBI lineage: Eukaryota > Metazoa > Arthropoda > Insecta > Hemiptera > Cicadellidae > Homalodisca > Homalodisca vitripennis. Next base: position 144,784,591 of record NC_060215.1, read on the forward strand.
CATTCAAATATTGCTTAACAATCCCAAGGTCATAATTAACTGCTGACATAAATCAGTTTTAGCGTTTGCACTCCACACACTCACACCTATATCTTGATACTCTTACAGCCCTCCACATTCACATTCAAATATTGCTTAACAATCCCAAGGTCATAATTAACTGCTGACATAAATCAGTTTTAGCGTTTGCACTCCACACACTCACACCTATATCTTGATACTCTTACAGCCCTCCACATTCACATTCAAATATTGCTTAACAATCCCAAGGTCATAATTAACTGCTGACATAAATCAGTTTTAGCGTTTGCACTCCACACACTCACACCTATATCTTGATACTCTTACAGCCCTCCACATTCACATTCAAATATTGCTTAACAATCCCAAGGTCATAATTAACTGCTGACATAAATCAGTTTTAGCGTTTGCACTCCACACACTCACACCTATATCTTGATACTCTTACAGCCCTCCACATTCACATTCAAATATTGCTTAACAATCCCAAGGTCATAATTAACTGCTGACATAAATCAGTTTTAGCGTTTGCACTCCACACACTCACACCTATATCTTGATACTCTTACAGCCCTCCACATTCACATTCAAATATTGCTTAACAATCCCAAGGTCATAATTAACTGCTGACATAAATCAGTTTTAGCGTTTGCACTCCACACACTCACACCTATATCTTGATACTCTTACAGCCCTCCACATTCACATTCAAATATTGCTTAACAATCCCAAGGTCATAATTAACTGCTGACATAAATCAGTTTTAGCGTTTGCACTCCACACACTCACACCTATATCTTGATACTCTTACAGCCCTCCACATTCACATTCAAATATTGCTTAACAATCCCAAGGTCATAATTAACTGCTGACATAAATCAGTTTTAGCGTTTGCACTCCACACACTCACACCTATATCTTGATACTCTTACAGCCCTCCACATTCACATTCAAATATTGCTTAACAATCCCAAGGTCATAATTAACTGCTGACATAAATCAGTTTTAGCGTTTGCACTCCACACACTCACACCTATATCTTGATACTCTTACAGCCCTCCACATTCACATTCAAATATTGCTTAACAATCCCAAGGTCATAATTAACTGCTGACATAAATCAGTTTTAGCGTTTGCACTCCACACACACTCACACCTATATCTTGATACTCTTACAGCCCTCCACATTCACATTCAAATATTGCTTAACAATCCCAAGGTCATAATTAACTGCTGACATAAATCAGTTTTAGCGTTTGCACTCCACACACTCACACCTATATCTTGATACTCTTACAGCCCTCCACATTCACATTCAAATATTGCTTAACAATCCCAAGGTCATAATTAACTGCTGACATAAATCAGTTTTAGCGTTTGCACTCCACACACTCACACCTATATCTTGATAATCTTACAGCCCTCCACATTCTCATTCAAATATTGTTTAAAAATCCCAAGGTCATAATTAATTGCTGACATAAAACAGTTTTAGTGTTTGCACTCCACACACTCACACCTATATCTTTATAATCTTACAGCCCTCCACATTCTCATTCAAATATTGTTTAACAATCCCAAGGTCATAATTAATTGCTGCCATAAATCAGTTTTAGCGTTTGCACTCCACACACTCACACCAATATCTTGATAATCTTACAGCCCTCCACATTCTCATTCAAATATTGTTTAACAATCCCAAGGTCATAATTAATTGCTGACATAAATCAGTTTTAGCGTTAGCACTCCATACACTCGCACCAATATCTTGATAATCTTACAGCCCTCCACATTCTCATTCAAATATTGTTTAACAATCCCAAGGTCATAATTAACTGCTGACATAAATCAGTTTTACCGCTTGCACTCCACACACTCACACCTATATCTTGATACGCTTACAGCCCTCCACATTCTCATTCAAATATTACTTAACAATCCCAAGGCCATAATTAATTGCTGATATAAAACAGTTTTACCGCTTGCACTCCACATATTCACACTGACATAACGCAGTTTACCGATTCTACTCCACGAAAAAAGCAAACTATATGTTCAAAGTTATACAATTTTGTGAAAGCCTTGCATTTTAGAATATTGGTATGAATAATATGACCTCACCTCATTGTAATTTAATTACTGAATAGCTATGATATTTAAATTTTAATTGAATTCAGCCTCTTATTATATAATATTTTTATCAACATAATCTTAACCAAGAAATATAGACTTATATAAGTGGAATTCAAAATAAAGAGATGAAATTCATACAGGGTGTTTTAAATTTACGTTAACCTATTAAAAGAAATTAAGCTACAAATCATGCTAAAACAAAGTGATAAAGTTCACATAAACATATGTTCTAAAATGCTTCGTTTTCGGTCTGTATGCATGTTTGGTGTTTTTTACGGAAAAAATGTATAACTCAAGTCATGAAAAATTACAAAACTGGAGCTTAAGGAACTTTGATTTTGGGTTTTTACATAAAAAAACACAAACATACACATAGACTGAAAACGAAGCATTTTAGGACATGTGTTTATAGGAACATTATTATTTGTTTTAGCAAGATTAATAACTTCATAAAATGGTTTAACGTAATTTTTAAACTCCCTGTATATAATTCAAATATATACATATAATTAAGAAAAGTCAGTTAAAGTGAAGAGTTTTGTTCGATTTTTGTGGGGAAGTCACAGGCCGGATATTAAATCACTTTTATACAAGCCTCTATTATGCAAATGTGAGTTTACATTCTAAAAGTGTCAATAACAGATATCTTTAATCTATAGACGCTTCTCACTAATTATAAGGCGGAGTTGGGAGTTCAAAGCACCAATAAACTAAGGCTTAAGGAGTCATCTTCCTCTTCCACTCTCAATCCAGCTCCTAACTTTAAATTTTATTTCACCATATCCATTTTTGTGCTCCCATTTAGAGACAATAAGGGAATATTATTCAAATATTTTTAATTTGGTTATAACATTAGTCATATAATGTACATTAATTAATGTTTATAACATTTATTGGGTTTTTATTTCGGACTAAGAAAAATAGGCTTACAAAAATATTTTTAGAAGGAGAAAATATGGTTTTTAATCGTAAAATATTTTTCTACTAAAACTTTTATGTTTTGAGATAAACCAATTTAAATTATGAAAAGATGTACTGTTGATAAATAAAAATAACATTTTTCAGAAAAATACGATTTTCAAATTCTTTAAAAATTTTACTTTACAAGAATAGAACAGCCATATACAATATGACAAAGGCCTTTTCACTTCATCAAACAACAATATCAAATTACTTTTTAGACAAACAAAATACGATTATAATCTAATAGCATGTAAATTATATATAATACGATAAGATTTATTTGGAACTTAATGCTGTTTCATATGTTTTATAAAAATCGACTGCATGTTGACCGGCTCTTCGTATACTGAAGTTCTTTGTGCCCAATGAGTTCACTAACTAGTGTACACAATAAACGATTTGTTTCCCCAGTGTGGACTAACCCACAACTGGTACTCCTGAACTTGTTGCAATTCCAAACAAATAAATGAGGATAAATTAAAGTAACAGGAGAACTCTGTTAATTAATGATCTCGGAACTCTACACTATATGATATAAGAATTGAGATGTTTGTTGTTAACCCAAACAAATCAGTCAGGGTTAACATGAATTAACAGAAGGACCATCTTGGAGGGTAGCCACAGAACTGTAATCGATATAGTTTAAGTATTACAAACCTGGGGAGCTTATTGCAATCCCAAACTAATAAATTAGGATTGACATTAATTGAAAGCAGGGCCCTCTTGTAGGATAGTCACATAACTGTAATCGATAACCTTTAAGTATTGTAATGCAGAGGAGCTTGGTGTAATAATAAACTAATAAATTACAGTTAACAACTAAATTAAAGCAGGACCCTCTTGTAGGATAGTCACAAAACTGTAATCGATAACGTTTAAGTATTGCAATGCAGAGGAGCTTGGTGTAATACTAAACTAATAAATTACAATTAAAAATTAATTAAACCAGGACCCTCTTGTAGGATAGTCACACAACTGTAATCAATAACGTTTAAGTATTGAAATGCAGAGGAGCTTGGTGTAATACTAAACTAATAAATTACATTTAACAATTAATTAAAAGCAGGACCCTCTTGTAGGATAGTCACATAACTGTAATCGATAACGCTTAAACATTGTAATGCAGAGGAGCTTGGTGTAATACCAAACTAATGAATTACAGTTAACAACTAATTAAAAGCAGGACCCTCTTGTAGAATAGTCACACAACTGTAATCGATAACGTTTAAGTATTGCAATGCAGAGGAGCTTGGTGTAATACTAAACTAATAAATTAGATTTAACAATTAATTAAAAGCAGGACCCTCTTGTAGGATAGTCACAGAACTGTAATCGATATAGTTTAAGTATTATAAACCTGAGGAGCCTATTGTAATCCCAAAAAAATAAATGAGGGTTAAAATAAATTAACAGTAGTACACTCTTGAAGGATAGCCACCGAACTGTAATCGATATCGTTTAAGTATTGCTATACTGAGGAGCTTGTTCCAATCCAATAAAATAAATGAGGGTTTAAATTAATTAACAGCAGGACCCTCTTGAAGGATGGCCACTGGACTCTGTGTTGAGATTGCTTAAGAGTTCTGAAGAGTTTATTGTAATTCTACGGTAAATAAGAGCTCGACACTATTGGTCAACGTAATCTGTACGTTAATAGAACAGCAATCGATATTGTTTAGGGATTGCAGATCCAGACGTTACTTGTAATTCCAAGCAATGACGACTGAAAATAGCTTAAGAGCTGTACTCTAATGGAGGATGTAATCTGTTTATCGACCAAACTGTCATCGATACTGTTTAGATATTGCAGTTTATTGTAATCCCAATATAAAGCCTGCGAATAAAGTAAGAGCTGTTAAGAGATGTAATCTGTTACCAACCATACTGTAAAACATATGGTATACGTATTGCAGTACTGAGTTTATCGTAACTACAAGGCAATATATATATATATATATATATATATATATATATATATATATATATATGTAGTAAGAATAATTACTTGTTGGTTCCAAAATGATATGATCTTTTGTAATAAAACCAAAAATATTTCTTATTCTAAGATTAAACAAATACAATTATTTGTTTTAACGCTAATTTAATTTTAAACGGGTAACAGTTATCTTTTGAAATTACTTTTGAATGATCATAAGTGCTCGAAGACATGCCTAATCTGGGATCAAAATCCAGGGGTGATAAACTAAACGCCAACCTCTCATCTACTAGGCACGCCAGCCTTTTAAGGTTAATGGCTATTGACGAACCGATTAATGATACATACAAAATCTACGTGTAAAATTTCAAACTGCAACTCACTAATTAATCTAATGATACATAAAAAGACTTTGCTTATGAATCTTAAATTTTACATGGTGGTTAGCCCTTTGATGCGGATTTCAATAAGGCTTGATTTAAAGAAATTAACAAATTTCACGTTTTGGTTTTAAAATTTTGGACTAATGATTGGTCCTCTTCGCATACAAAAGATTTCATAGTTAGTGCTCGAAGATTTTCGGTTCTTATGTTGATGTTTGGGAAGATTTAGTGCGAGTTAATCTTATTTTTTTTTAAAAATATAATCAGTTTGTTTGAAAACCTGGTTTAGTTTACCGGAGTAGAGAATATTTAACGGAAACGATTTAGGTTTTTAGTTGAGCCAACTCGAGCAGTGTGTTCCCTACATTTAAAAATGAAATAGCACGTGTTAAAATATGGTTTAAAATATCCATAAAACCAACGCATGTGCCTTCATATACCATATCATGTCTGTGTGTGTTTACTAAAAAATTCATTATATGCAGTTCATCTACGTTTTTTACAGTTTAAGTTTTTATTATAAAATTTCGAATTTTGATAAAATAATATTCCGCTATGGATGTTTGCGTGTTTGCAGTTACACGAATAAGAACAATGGTCGACTACCTTTTGGATTAGTGAAAAAGGTTTATGAAGTTCAGGAGACTCAGAATAAAAGCCTCCTTTATAAAGGAGGCTTTTACATGAGTAGGTCCGAGGCGGTAGGTGTATATTTTGCTTTCTAATCCATTAAATGTGCCCTCTCATAATTAATATAGAAATATAACTTAAAATGACGAAAAATTACAGATGTTTTGAAAAATTCTAAAGTCCAAGCTAAGGCTAGTGGCAATATTTGAACTATGCAAACATAATGTTTCCAACATATTTATATGTGGTTTTGTCACTTGCATTGGACTAAAAAAATATTTTGTGCCGAATAACAACAAAACTGCTCTCGAACATTCAGGAGTGAGAAAAAGTCAAGTTATGTTTATATTGAACACCTCCATACGTGCTAATATCCACACATTTACATGTATAGATTTTAGATTTCATCCAATAATTTCAGTATCTGCAATATTTCATTGCAAAATAAGTCTGCCTGCAGGGCGTGAAAACTCACGCGTTGCAATACTGTAGATTATTGCAGGCTGATAACGATATTTGTGCAGTACCTTAATGGAAGCTGCTGAGTCTGAATGCTATGTCAGAGGACTTCAAGAGTAGACGGTGATTATTTGGCCTAAAATTTTGGAATGTTCTACAACATCATTTAAAATTTGGTACTATCACAAGCTTACGTCTTGCCTGCTCTATTCGCGATTACCAGAAATATTAATATTAAAACATAGTGTAATTATCAAAAATTTTAAAAAAGTGTCTAAAATTCCTGTAGGACGGAAAAATATCTAAGATTTAGTCAATATGAATGAATATAAATCTGAACACGTATTCTTTATAAACGACTTATACGTTATATTATATCGAGATGAATGGACAATATCATAACCACAAACTACGTATGTAACTTATTAATGTGTTTTGTTAGACATTTAGTCTCCGTGTTGTACACTGATCATTATCAAGCACTACATAATGTGACTCGTTAACGTGAATGGGCTGATGTAAACTTCCCTGATGTTCCGTGATGAGTAGACAATGGAATAATCACGCGCTGCATATGTAACTCATTCATTTTACGAGACTGGCATAAACTCTTCTGTTCTATCGTGCGATATATATAACCTTTTGATGTAACCAGATTGACATATATAATATTCTGTTATGGCGTGCTACATATATAAGAGTAAAATTCTTTAATGTGATCAGATTAGAATACATAATATTATGTTGTGTAGTGCTACATATAAAACTCTTTAATGCAACCAGATTGGCATATATAATATTCTGTTGCATCTTGCGACATATATAACTCTTTAATATACTAGATTGGCATATATAATATTCTGTTGTATCTTGCGACATATATAACTCTTTAATATACTAGATTGGCATATATAATATTCTGTTGTATCTTGCGACATATAAAACTCTTTAATATACTAGATTGGCATATATAATATTCTGTTGTATCTTGCGACATATATAACTCTTTAATATACTAGATTGGCATATATAATATTCTGTTGTATCTTGCGACATATATAACTCTTTAATATACTAGATTGGCATATATAATATGCTGTTGTATCTTGCGACATATATAACTCTTTAATATACTAGATTGGCATATATAATATTCTGTTGTATCTTGCGACATATATAACTCTTTAATATACTAGATTGGCATATATAATATTCTGTTGTATCTTGCGACATATATAACTCTTTAATATACTAGATTGGCATATATAATATTCTGTTGTATCTTGCGACATATATAACTCTTTAATATACTAGATTGGCATATATAATATTCTGTTGTATCTTGCGACATATATAACTCTTTAATATACTAGATTGGCATATATAATATTCTGTTGTATCTTGCGACATATATAACTCTTTAATATACTAGATTGGCGTATATAATATTCTGTTGTATCTTGCGACATACATAACTCTTTAATATACTAGAATGGCATATATAATATTCTGTTGTATCTTGCGACATATATAACTCTTTAATATACTAGATTGACATATATAATATTCTGCTATGTCGTGTTATATATAACATTACCACGTTATTCATGATTTAGACGAATTTACGTAAGGCTAAATATGACGGATTAGTTCCAAACTGTGCCACCAAGGAGCAGCAGCAAAATGAAGCAATTTAGTTTATAAAAGATTTCCCTTACTTATTTTAGTTTGGAAAACTAATTTGTAAGCTAGGTGATCATATAATTGGATGTATGGAAGCAGAACAAATATTTTATTTGTAATAAAAATTCGCTCTACGGAACTTTTATTTAAATCTGAAAATGAAATAAGCAATAATTTTGGATGGAATTAGAATTTTTTTCATTATTTCCGGTCTTTATCTTTTAAGTGTACGTCATCGCTGGCCGATGATTCAACAGACGTGTCTGTCGTTTCGTTTTATTTTCGAACGTTACGTGACGTTACGGTACGTGATGATTGCCTATTTTTATTACAAAAAAAAAAAAAAACTATCTGGGAGCCAATGCCATGCAGTAAGGATTCAGAATGTTTGCAATGGTACCAGTTAAAATATTCATATCACTTGTAATTATAATAAAAATAAGTAAACTTTAGATTGCCAATATGTGTGGTCCAGTAGGGCCCCGTGTGCAGAAACAGATCTATGCCACATACCAACGCTCCCAATGCTCCCAACGCTCATGTCGGGAGTCAGTTCGATCCGGTCACCAACGCTCCATAAATAACTATTTTATTGACTGATCCAAACAAGCCACAAACAGCGGTTAAGTTGTGTTTGTTGCCCTCTCTTAGAGGCTCCCCCCTTAGCAGTTCTCGTTCAGTTTTCTCCCAGATGAAGTTAAAAATAGAGGACAAATAGAGTGAATACACTGCCGTAATGGTTCTAGGTTAATTATTAACACAGCATAACATCAAATATAAGATTTTTAAATCTGACGTCACTCGGCCTTTAATAACAATTAAAGACCAATTACTTAAATGGTCAAAGACAATATTTGGGATTTTTTTAACATAATTAACAGCACTCATATTTTTTTATTATAAATCGATTTCTATGGAATTTCGTTGTTGAACATAATATATTCCACATATATATTACGTTTTATTCATAAAACTGATTTGGTGTGTATGATAAAAAACCCATATTAATTAATTGTTTTAACCTCTGAAGCAAATCTGACATTGAAATGTATTAAGCGCTAACTTAATTTACTGGCATTACTTAAAAATATAATTATATAAAACAATAATAACGATATAATCGGTAGGTCAGTTTATATGATTTTAAGTCAGCTACCATTTAAAATTTCATCTTCGTAGGCTTTGCCAATGCTAGATCAGTCGGTGATTGGTAATCTGCAAATATAGATATAAATAACAGAGTACACTGTAACTAAGACAACTAACCTTACTTTAATCTGTGGTGAATGATTGTCGTTTTCTATACATTGTCGAAGTATCATACATTGTCAATCATAGGTCTGGATGTTATACTAATGAACTAAATTTAGGCTCATTTGTGATAATAAATAACTATTTAACGTTTAACTGTCTTTGAAATCTTACAAACCTGAACTGAAAAATTTCACAACAATAGTCGTATTTAGATCATCTGCTATTCGGAACTATGATCAAACCTTACACTAGTTGCGAAAGTACGAGTTTCAGCTTAGACTATTAACGGGAGTATTGAACTGATTTAGGTATGACGAATGTCAGCTGTGATGCAGACCTTGAACAACGCTGTTCATAACTTGTGCAATTTATTTCATGATGCACATAGGCAAAGATCTTTGATAGGTCGATAACCACAGTCATTGACAGCAAGTAACATTGACTCGTGACTACATAGATGGTTGATTTGCTTTTTCCACGTCGCAATCGTTCCTGAGAAATAATTTCAAATGGATCTAAAAAATATTTACAACGTCAGAAGGAGGCTCTTAATAATAACGTATCTTAACAGCACATTATTAGAGAAATTCTTTATACAGTGCAGTACATATATATACATATATATATATATATATATACATATATATATATATATATATATATATATATATATATATATATATATATATATATATATAAAATATGAGGTGGTATAAATTAATTCGACCCTAATTTTATTTTAGTGAAAATTGAAATTAACTGAAAATGTACTCGATGACCAGTAAATGTATTATTTTTATTTTAGGCATTACAAATACACGCATGCATAATATAAATTCATAAAATATTATAAAGTAAGGAAAAAACTGCATTGATATAACTGAAATAGTTATTGAGTTATTATTTATTTTTTTGTAAGAGCCCTTAGGACGGATGCTAAGCGAAGCGAATATACAGTAAGAAATTCTGTTCGACTAATTTCCATCTGCAGAAACTCATCCTAAAGGTTTAATCGATTAGTTTTTACAAGAGCCATATTTTCTCCTGTCTTACTCAATCCAACCCCTCCCTAACTCACGATTTAGGCTGTTTCATTATTCCTGCATTTATTACAGTTTCTCGTGAGGTCTGCAAAGTTCGTCGGATAAGTTCCGAGAAAGCAAAACGTATACGTTTATCAAAATTATGTTCCAAGATTTACGGAATCGAAATAGACTGTCAAGACGGGCTTATCTTAAAATTCTCACACTAATTTTCACGCATAAAGACATCCATAATAAACGTGATTTGATATTATTAGGAATAATTTATTCATCCAATCTGACAGGTGCAGCTATCATTTATATTTTTAATCCATAAGACTCTCGAGGAAATGTTTCGCTTGGGAAAAAACTAGTGTTAATCGGAAATATTCTGTAAGATGAAATCATGTCTGGAACGTGGAATTTTCAACCCGTTGGGGGCGTGAGTAAGGCTCAGACCAAACCCTGAGTAATATTTAAAAAGTACAGATGTAATTTAAACTAATGATACCACAAGCTCTTCAATAAATTAGTGCACGGCATAGCTCACAGATAATGTATTCCTATGAAAACTATTTTCCATTCTCCAAATTATTCGCGGTATAGAGACAGAAATAAATCAAATCTATTAAATATTTTGAATTTAGCTTAGTATGATTTACGATTCAGCCAAAATTTTCATTTATGTAATAACAAAATGATGTAGTACGATAATAACTATTATACAATGAACTGCATTTGTTTTAATTCCGTTTTTTAAATTCCTAGCTAAAATTTAAGATTACTAACGTTACATTCAAATCATACTTGTGCAACCGTAGTTTTATTTCCAAAATTACATTTATATTTACTATTAAATTTCAAGCTCGGGTGAACTATTACGGAAATCAACCATTGCGTTGGTTTTAGTAATGTACTAAGTAAATACTCCTATACTATTGAACTCTCGACTCGAAATCCCATCTCGTTCTCTCAATCACAGTTTTATTGGCAATTGGTAAACCGAATTATTTTGTAACTCTTTATCCTCCCAGTGTTTGTATAAGAGATCGTATGATCAAGGTATAAGATATAAGATATACTCTGATCAGGTTTTAAGAGACCCTGTGATCAAAATATGAGAGACCCTCTGATTTAGGTACAAGAGACACTCTAATCAAGCTATAATATCTCCTCTGATCAAGGTGGAAGAAACACTCTGTCAAGGTATAAGAGACCCCCTGATATAGGTATAATAGACTCTGATCAAGGTATAAGAAACTCAGATTAAGGTATAAGAAACACCCTAATTTAGGTATAAGAGACTGTGATCAAGGTATAAGAAACTCAGATTAAGGTGTAAGAGACCCCCTGATTTAGGCATAAGACACGATGAATAAGGTATAATAGACGCTGATCAAGGTATAAGAAACACTCTGATCAAAGTATAAGAGACCCCCTGATATAGATGTAAGCGACTCTGATCAACTTATCAAGGTATAAGAAACTCAGTTTAAGATATAAGAGGCACCCTAATTTAGGTATAAGAGACTCTGATTAAGGTATAAGAGACACTTTGATGAAGACCTGACGAAAATTATTCTGAGATCATACATAGCTGAGCCTCTCGCGAAATAGGTCACGGTGAAATACGGAAAAGCCGTTGGTAAGTGTTATTTGGCGCTCGCCACGTTGCATTTGTCACCACTAATGGAAATGTTGCCGTTAATTTTAGAGACAACCAGTCAATTAAAATCAATTTGACTTAATCGACTAATATTAAGAGTTTTATTTTTCTAAAAATTGCATAGTGTGGAATCAATTTTACATTGAATTTTGCATTGTATATTTAACAGTGATTTTTGAGAAACTGTGAGTTTATTCTGTACGATATTTCCAAAAGAATAACAATTAAAATACGAGTATGTAATGCAAAGTAGTTAAAGAGAAAAGTTTTAGGTATGTTCATATATAATTCGCTAAAACTTTGCAGATTCGTGATCCAATCGTTAATAGCAGCTTGCGCATTTAAATGCAAATGTGAAGCAATCACCACACTCTTACCTTTAATGTGATTCTATAAAATCTAATATCTTTTAAAAGGAGCATTCAATTTGGGTTAGTTGTGTAGAACATTATATTAGCTATGCATTTCCTACTTTCTTTATAAGTCTTTAAACTGACACCGTCCTTATGAACATCTGCAATTTTAATGAATCTTAAGCAAACAAGAGAACCACATTTCACCGCACCATTTATTACGTACACGTGAAAATAAAATCGAACCTCCAAGACCTAATCATAAATTAAAATTTCACACTGGCTTATAATAAAGTTTAACTCCCCTAGGTCACTGAGCGAACAAGGTCAAGTTAAGCAAACAGGAGGATCATATTTCATCGCACCATTTATCAATCGGTTATAACTAGAATAAAATATTGGCACATTTAGTACACGTGACAATAAATCAAGGCTCCAAGACCTAAACATAAATTACAACTTCACGCGGATTATAATAGAATTTAACACTCTTAGGTTGCTGAGTCACTCTATTGTTATTTGTTTGAACAATCGAACTGTATAAAACATTTCGTTGAAAGTATGAAAGGCAAATATTGGAAACACCTCCGACATCTTCGTCTGGGTGAAAAGTATACGTGAAGATGTCTTTTCGATCCATCATCCATATTAAATTGTAACAAGCCACTTCTCCCTCCTGCAGCGGAACAACACAGCCATCACACACGAACAGTGCCATCAATCATCGCTTATTCCATTCTAGGGTGATAAGGCCTTTGTCTTTGCTCTTGTTTGTTTGCTAGACTTAGCCGGAAACTGGACCGGTGAGCTAATACTTGTAGGACCTCGGCTACAATTAATGAGTCTTGTTGTTTGTACTTTATATCAGATTGCATTACATTAAAATAGGATATAAAGATCTTCTGGTTCTCAACGCGTTAATGTAACTTATTGCGAACCCCAAATTCTGCTAATAGTGCCTGCCTACCCCTGCACCTTTAACAAGATCCAATAGCCCAATAATATTGATAACCTAGTTCTGTGGTTCTAAATCTATCTCTTTTCTCACCGCAAGCCAAAGTGTTTCCGTGCTCAGTAATAAAGGAAATGGCTTTTGTCAATAGGCATTTCTCTAGCTTCATCAGCCAGTTCGCGAACTCTATGTTAGTTTATATAATAACTTTCTCAACAAATGGTTCCCCAAAACTCTGCCACCGATGACAGTGCTTATCTCTGAACCATTTTCTAGTGGCATGGGAAGCAGTTGACACGCTGGCATCTCAATTCCCATAATGATTGTTTTCGTTTTATATGCTAGGCTCAAAACAGTTTCTAAAGCGGAAACTGACCGGTGAGCTATTACTTCGGTTGGAGTATTCATTTTTTCCGTTTTCTATGCTAGACTTCACACAGTTTCTAAAGCAGAAACTGACCGGTGAGCTATTATTTCGGTTGGAGTATTCATTGTTTCCGTTTTCTATGCTAGACTTCACACAGTTTCTAAAGTAGAAACTGACCGGTGAGCTATTACTTCGGTTGGAGTATTCATTGTTTCCGTTTTCTATGCTAGACTTCACACAGTTTCTAAAGCAGAAACTGACCGGTGAGCTATTATTTCGGTTGGAGTATTCATTGTTTCCGTTTTCTATGCTAGACTTCACACAGTTTCTAAAGCAGAAACTGACCGGTGAGCTATTATTTCGGTTGGAGTATTCATTGTTTCCGTTTTCTATGCTAGACTTCACACAGTTTCTAAAGTAGAAACTGACCGGTGAGCTATTACTTCGGTTGGAGTATTCATTGTTTCCGTTTTCTATGCTAGACTTCACACAGTTTCTAAAGCAGAAACTGACCGGTGAGCTATTATTTCGGTTGGAGTATTCATTGTTTCCGTTTTCTATGCTAGACTTCACACAGTTTCTAAAGTAGAAACTGACCGGTGAGCTATTACTTTGGTTGGAGTATTGATTGTTTCTGTTTCATATGCTAGACTCAAAACAGTTTCTAAACCGGAAACTGACCGGTGAGCTATTATTTCGGTTGGAGTATTCATTGTTTCCGTTTTCTATGCTAGACTTCACACAGTTTCTAAAGCAGAAACTGGTGAGCTATTATTTCGGTTGGAGTATTCATTGTTTCCGTTTTCTATGCTAGACTTCACACAGTTTCTAAAGTAGAAACTGACCGGTGAGCTATTACTTTGGTTGGAGTATTGATTGTTTCTGTTTCATATGCTAGACTCAAAACAGTTTCTAAACCGGAAACTGACCGGTGAGCTATTATTTCGGTTGGAGTATTCATTGTTTCCGTTTTCTATGCTAGACTTCACACAGTTTCTAAAGTAGAAACTGACCGGTGAGCTATTACTTTGGTTGGAGTATTGATTGTTTCTGTTTCCTATGCTAGACTCAAAACAGTTTCTAAACCGGAAACTGACCGGTGAGCTATTACTTCGGTTGGAGTATTGATTGTTTCTGTTTCCTATGCTAGACTCAAAACAGTTTCTAAACCGGAAACTGACCGGTGAGCTAGTACTTCGGTTCGAGTAATGATTGTTTCCGTTTCCTACTAATAAGTATATCCAAACATTTAATAACATTTATCTTCCTACTTTACAATCATATATTTAATATGATTTATAAGTTAGAGGTTATTTATTTAAATTAGAGTTTAAAATTGAACGTAATAAGTCGGTCCCTTGTTTTCTAGTTTTTCAAATACTTGTTTAATTAACTTTAGCGCACCATTTGGGATGAGGGTAGGACTCTATGGTACAATAACAATATTTCAATTATAGTACACTCTACGTTAAATTTTGTTTCAGAGCAAAATTAATCTACTTAACTGTTAAGCTAAACGTTTTCAAATAGGACCGACCTAGTTTAAATTTGTAAACGTAGAAGAATTTATTTCGTTCTTAATTTGAAAAGATAAAATTTAACATTAACACATCTTTAATTTTCATGTTTAACTAGTATTTTTTTCTTTCTATAATTAATAATTAAGTCTGTGCTTTGCCATTGAGGAAATAGTGTAGTGGCAAATGAAATAAGTCGACAGTGTCATCTAATGCTGGGAGCCAGAGAGGATAAAAGTTTCAGGGAGCTTCGATTGCAGGCCGCTGATTGTCTTAGTTTCCGCCGACAGTTTGTAAATGATACATCAGCCTCCGCCTCCCGACCACCCCAGAGCCCTCTTGTGAGCAAACTGCCCTTCCTGATTAAATGGAGAGGGATGTAGACAGAAATGTGTTTCTGTAAATGGTAACAATGAATAGCTTTTATATTCTAGTACGAGTGAATACGTTCTCACTGCAATATACGTACTACTTATACGCATGCCCCAAAAATATCTATACTTTTTATAAATTACAGGATAAATTTTAAGAGCACAATAGAGCTGTACCTGTAGTTTGTTACCTTGACAGACTACGGTGTGGAACATTTCTCTTTTGTTAAATTACATACATGAGTATTCCGATACACCTTCTCCCCCTCTATTGATTATTATTTCTATATTGTGTATTAAAACTACTTAAGATAAAATTAGTTCACATTTTATAATCTGATTCGAGAAAATAAAATGTTTACTGCATAAATTGAAGGAGGAAATGTCATTGTTAAAGAATGCATTCAATTTAGCAACCTACTTGAGGATGCTCCAAAATATATCTAATAAATTGAAAACTTAACATTTATTTTTCGGCTATAGTATGTCTTTAATTTCATGTCTTCGAATGTGCTATTAATGTTTTAGGTCTTTAAAATATATATTTTTTTCTAGATGTACCGGTACTAAAATTTGTATTTAGGAAGCCACAATGTAGGGCCCAGGTACTATTTTAAAAGAAATACAATGATTTCTGTTGTGTGCGTTACAAACCAGAAAGTATATTGAATACTTTGAGAGTACAAATACCAAGCCATTGTGAGTGTATATGCAGGTGTTCTGTATCGACTAAGTGCACTCAAACAACTCATGCTCACTGCAGTACTGCGACCGTTCAAGACGCAACGTCCTTACTATTGTGAGTGTATTTGTGCGGTCGTGCAGGTGTTCTGTATCGACTAAGTGCACTCAACAACTTAAGCTCACTGAAGTACTGCAACCGTTCAAGACGCTACTTCCTTACTATTGTGAGTGAATTTGTGCGGTCGTGCAGGTGTTCTGTATCGACTAAGTGCCCTCAAACAACTCAAGCTCACTGCAGTACTGCGACCGTTCAAGACGCTACTTCCTTACTATTATGAGTGTATTTGTGCAGTCGTGCAGCTGTTATGTATCGACTAAGTGCCCACAAACAACTCAAGCTCACTGCAGTACTGCGACCGTTCAAGACGCTACTTCATTACTATTGTGAGTGTATTTGTGCAGCTGTTCTTATCGACTAAGTGTCCTCAAACAACTCAAGCTCACTGCAGTACTGCGACCGTTCAAGACGCTACTTCCTTACTATTGTGAGTGTATTTGTGCAGCTGTTCTTATCGACTAAGTGCCCTCAAACAACTCAAGCTCACTGCAGTACTGCGACCGTTCAAGACGCTACTTCCTTACTATTGTGAGTGTATTTGTGCAGCTGTTCTTATCGACTAAGTGCCCTCAAACAACTCAAGCTCACTGCAGTACTGCGACCGTTCAAGACGCTACTTCCTTACTATTGTGAGTGTATTTGTGCAGTCGTGCAGCTGTTCTGTATCGACTAAGTGCCCTCAAACAACTCAAGCTCACTGTAGTACTGCGACCGTTCAAGACGCTACTTCCTTACTATTGTGAGTGTATTTGTGCAGCTGTTCTTATCGACTAAGTGCACTCAAACAACTCAAGCTCACTGTAGTACTGCGACCGTTCAAGACGCTATTTCCTTACTATTGTGAGTGTATTTGTGCAGCTGTTCTGTATCGACTAAGTGTACTCAAACAACTTAAGCTCACTGTAGTACTGCGACCGTTCAAGACGCTACTTCCTTACTATTGTGAGTGTATTTGTGCAGTTGTTCTGTATCGACTAAGTGCACTCAAACAACTCAAGCTCACTGCAGTACTGCGACCGTTCAGCTGCAATGGGCGTGATCTGTGCGAATGCACTTAGTTGATACCGGCCAGCTGCACTATCACACATATACTCTCACAACGGATGTGATTTACAAGACTTTGTATTGAGTCGTAAGGCAATATCGCAATATCCATAAACCATATGGTGATATAATTGATGACGATAAACCTCACCGAGTACCCCAGAGTAATTTTTTATGCTTAAGCTTCTTATCGATATTTCCCCGCGTTCTTATGTCTCCTTTTTACATGTTTAACCTTAAGTAAACAACGAGTACATGTTAATGTAGTGCTACACATATACACATGTACTCCCGTTCTTCAGTGAGAAGGGCGTAGTTATTATTTATAGTTTTATTTCGACTGGGAAAATTAGTTTGTGGTTGTATAACACGCTGAAAGTTGATCATTGTTATATAATGTTAACTCCATTGTTGAAGAAATACAGTGTTATTGTTTAGATGGTCGTTTAGGCTGTTTACTAATATTAGTGTTGCATTATACCGAGCGCCCCATGGTGACCCATGTTATACAATTACAGCAAAATTAGTAATTTGATGACTTAGGTATTATTTATACAGTCATTTAATCTGTATCAAATAATACAGCATATGGTATTCCATGTCATAAAATGACACCCGTATTAAATTTCTGAGGACTGCTATTTATTTAGTATACAATCAATCCAGCAATACACTATTTGAAGCAATATCACGAACTATATGATATATTACATCATGAAATGACAACAATATTTAGCAAAGGGAGATAAAGCTATTATTATTTACTCAATGTATGAATATAATTGTACGGTTGCGTTACAGGAAACAAGGTGCTGCATTTTATACGACTTTGTATGGTTCTACTATGTGCCACAGTATATTCAATGTTATGATATAATAACTGCATTAAACGATGTTGTTTATTACACGATAATTCTGTCTGAATATTTGTTTAGGGTTTATATCACGTGCCTCGAGATAACCCGTGACAGATTTGTGTGCGGGTTATATTACGGTAAAAAAAATAAAAAAATAAAAACATACCTGGACGAAGTATAAAAGGACTTGGTATTACATTTATACCGTATATTACTCGCTGTCCGTAGAAATGAGTCCCTTGGAAGGTTCCATAGTCGCCGACCCGAGCGCCGCCTCAGATACTTACATCCCTTGTCGGGCTGCCATTTTAGTAGCCAGCTGGATTATAGATGTGGGATTACAGTTTTGTTAATTCTCATTTAGTTTTATTGTATACGTAATGTTTATAACAAATAATGAAAATTAGCATAATTTCAAATACTTTTAAAAAGTGAATCTTACATTTGAATAAATAGTGCTTTATTAAAATCGTCAGCCTACCACTTTTAACATGCCGCAGTTACGCCGTTTTAAGAATGTCATGCAGATAAATAAATAATAATATACATTTTATACATAATATAATAAATTATACACAGGGTTATTTGGGTAGTGCTACCGGCACTTTCTGAGTCTATTGTACTATAAAAATAAAATATAATTTAAAGGTTCATATAAAAATAGGTCTGGAAATACTTTGTTACTGAGTAACGGCCAACAAAAGATTTCACCCACAATTTAGTATCCGAGGTTAAATGAACATTTTCTGGGAGTTTAGGTAAAGGGATTTCGAGGCGAATGCAGTTTTTTCTAATTGCTTTTGACTTGATAAATTAAATAAAGTTTTTTCCGTAACTGTATCTCTTATTGTTTAAGATGTACTATGTAAAACACAAAAAAGAGCATTCGAAAAACGATTTTTCATGTTTAAAATACAATTAGTTATTTGTTAAATAGGTAATAAAAACATACATTTGTAGAGAAAATTGTTGAAAATTTAATACTGAAGAAAATTATGTACAATAAGGCAATTACAAAGAAATAAAATATTTTTTAAAATCAAATTCTACTACAAACACTTTACCGTGAAAGAAATACAAATTTTGGTGTGAAAGAAACGTTCAGTTAATTCCGCAATTTAATAAGAAACGCTACTGGTAAGTTAAATTAAGTTTGAATTAAACTAAATTTTAACATTTAAAACCTAATAGCACTACTGCTGTTCAAGATCATCCTAACAGTTACAACATGTACCTACCAATCTTTGTCACTTGACCTTCAAACAAGGTAAATTTATGATTTGGTAAGTCGGTATTTCAAATCAGCTGATCAACAATATAATGTTGTGAGAAGTGGATATTATTTGTTACATAGTCTGTAATATCTCCAAAGAGTGCAGTGAAATACAATACAAATCACTGGCTATTTGTTTAGTGTAGTTTAAAGCAGATTATAGGAATTTCTTAAATATATACTTCAAAATATCTTTCGAAGGGATAAGTTATATTTGCCTGTGTTCTTATGGTGTACGAATGCCTTTTTTGAGTTAATGATAAGCAATTGCAAAGCTACTTTATACGTTTGCTCTGTAAGTTAAAGAAACATTGTGTTCTGAATGACTCGTCGGTGATGACGGGATAGAGTTGTCACAATGACACTCGTGTTGGGCACTCGAAGTTTCAACGCGAACTAACAGAAAAAGATTACAAAAGTAACGAGTCCGGGTAAAAGAGGGAAGAAATAAATATCTGTTATGGAAACATTGGTTTGGTGGTCCCTTGAGTAAATGAAGCGGATTTCACAACACAGCAAGCCCATCTATCTTGAGTTATCGGATTGTGAGGGAACTGGGACCTGTGCTTTGAGTACGCTTCATGTTATTTAAATTAAACCAGAAACGCCCTGTCATTTACATCTAACTTCAATTTGCTACCGGATGTTTTTGAAATGTTTGCAAGTGACTAATGACTATCACCTAAGTTCTCCGGTTCTCATCGCGTCTAAACATTGTTGACATAATTAAAATCTTGGAACGTTTCCGCCTCTCTGTGGAGAACCTTCAGTAAACAGATTTTTAACCAGACTGATAGATTTTCACTAATACTTCGCAGGTAGATTAATGTGGCTGGTACGTTCGACGTACATTTGAAAAGAGTTCTGTAAATTTATAAGCTATACTCTTCATCAGATTCTCGTCATCATTTCACAAATTGATATGAATAGGTGCTACGAATTACTGAAATATGATTGATGTTAAAGGATTCGGATCGATTAACCCTTCGCATGCCACTAAAACATTAATTAACTTTCCTATAATGCCAAGGCCATAAAAATGCTTATTTATTTAAATTCAAAGCTAATTTTCATTATAACTAAATTATAATAGGTCAAAGCAAAAAATAAGTATAAAACAGGGCATTTTACTTAAAATTTGCATATTTATTGATAAAAATAAAACATATTTATTTACAAAACTATTTAACTGAAATAAATTTCAATTTCATTGTAAAATCTAACTAAACTGAAAGTTTAATTGCATTTTACTATAAAACGAGATAAATATTTCAAACTAATCGCAACAATGCCAAACACTGAACGCAATAAGCAATAATACACGTCACGGATATGTTTGGTTACGGCTCTGTAGGACACGCAGATCTGACGAGCAGGCGGTCTGAGTTAGACAAAGGGCGCTCCCGTCCCCCTGCCGCAGAGTGAAGGTGCTTTATAAATACTTCCTTAGCCCGCAGGATAAGCACGAAGCGTACACCGGGCATTTTGAACTAAAAAACTCTCAAAGAGACATAATCTATAATATCGGATATAATTGTATTTGGCGTTTTGGTCAGTCTCCCATTCTGATATATCCGTCTATGGCGTGGGAAGGGTTAAACCTAACGTATGCATAGAAAAAGATTTTTAAAAGAACCATAACGTTAAATCTAATTCGATGAAAGAAGTTTTTTCTTTAAAATGTTACCTTTTACGAGAGTGCACAGCGCTTTGTTAACAATGTATGTTTTATCTTCGTGGATAAAGTTACTCACTCAACACACTGGTGATAGGGTGCGGTATAAAGTTAACCACACTGTGTCGACTACTCATGGTGTGAAAAGGATACTCAACTAAAGTTCTTAGTTATAGAGTTATCTACATACATATGCTCCGTACGTAATACACAACGATAACTCCTGATTCTGAGATAGGTTTAGGAATAACTTGCTATTATAACGATCATAGTTTTTCATAGGTCGGTAAAATTGTACTTCTAACGTAAAAATTGGATTTTGCACTGCAGCAAAAACCATGCAATAACTATTACTTAATGAATTGCATTGTACAGGGTTTATATATTTCTAATATGGGATTAATGTAGTCTCGTATATAGTACATCTTCTCTAGGATTGGCATTTTTAATAAATAATGGAAATTTTCAAAAATAATTGTTTTCACAATACGATTTTTTAATATACTCAAACTTTAAAAATATTCACACCACTCAAAGTTTTTGTCCTGGCAATTTGTTTTTTTTTTTTTTTTTGAACACTATGCTTTATGGTGTCGGTATTTATGATTATCTCTCATATTTTTAGAGTATTAACGTACGTAAAACTTAATTTTTTTATGGTTTTTCAACAATACTTAAACAGGTTTGTTTTGTGTTTTGTGAAAAAGCAATACACTAACTTTCATCGTTCTTATTTGTAAATCTGTACTACCTTTTTTCATCAGTAATTTATTGATTTACTTAACACGATGACGTCTTATCAATGAAGCACACCCAATTAATGGGTATATGTTGTCGTACTCTTCTTAGCGGTACATAGTATTAAAAGTACGAGTATACAGTTATATCAAAGTTCTTCATATCTTGTTCTTCCTGTTATCGTGGAATACTTTGCCCCACTGGAGGGAATATTTTCATAATAATTATTAAATAAAGACGTGTTTTAAAATTGAATAAAAGTTTATGTACGCAATTCGACTTCATTATGACCACACAGTTTTAGAATTCAACAAAATGTTAAAATATTATGTTTATCTATTAATAATTTTATATATTGAGTGTTATCCATATTGAGTGGTATTAAATTGTCCAATGAGAGATAGAAGCGATCGTGAAGTGTATTGT
Organism: Homalodisca vitripennis; assembly: GCF_021130785.1. Taxonomy (NCBI): domain Eukaryota; kingdom Metazoa; phylum Arthropoda; class Insecta; order Hemiptera; family Cicadellidae; genus Homalodisca; species Homalodisca vitripennis. The sequence goes on from NC_060215.1 coordinate 144,807,116, forward strand.
AAGTGTATCCCACATCTTGCAAGAAGCTTGCGTTACGTAGCCTTTACAACATGCAACATCGTGCCATAACCATCGACTGCTGAAAAATGTGAAACGTATATTGTTTGTGGCTGAGAGGAGATTAAGCTAGGAGGTATTGGCATACCGTTGTAACATCGTGTCATAGCTCTCGACTACTGAAAATGTGAAACGTATATTGTTTGTGGCTGAGAGGAGATTAAGCTAGGAGGTATTGTGGCATAACGTCTAACATCGTGTCATAGCTCTCGACTACTGAAAAATGTGAAACGTATATTGTTTGTGGCTGAGAGGAGATTAAGCTAGGAGGTATTGGCATAACGTTGTAACATCGTGTCATAGCTCTCGACCGCTGAAAATGTGAAACGTATATTGTTTGTGGCTGATAAGAGATTAAGTGAGGAGGTATTGGCATTACGTGTAACATCGTGTCATAGCTCTCGACCGCTGAAAAATGTGAAACGTATATTGTTTGTGGCTGAGAGGAGATTAAGCGAGGAGGTATTGGCATATTGATGGCGTATCAGTCTCAAGATAAATCGAGACAGGAAAAGGCCCGCCCTCCACAGACGAGAAAAGCTGTTACTCTCGATTGATAAATAATGCTTCTTCTACCCATACTGCTAAAGAATATTTAGTAGCGAATTTATTACGTAAAGGGATCGGGCCAAAGTCACAAGTCAACGGTGTCCGTCAATCCGTTAATGTAGTACGAGACATGCATTGTTTTCAAAGTTGTGTCGGAACGCTGGTATCGTTTCAGGTCCTCTGTTCCTGCAACACATCATTGTTATTTATTCGGGGTCTCCTTCATTATAAACTACACAGTTTTTAATGGACTTAATGACAACAACAGTTACTACAGTAAAACGGACCGTACTAGTCAGATCCAAGATGTGGATTCTGCGAATCATGTATTAAAATAGGCGAATTCACCCACTGGCCTATAAACGCGTTCTTATAGTAACCTAAGTAACAGTACTTCCTTAGTAAACATTTTATTAAGAACAGTGTATTGCGTACAACGCGTTGTGGGCAGTCAGTTCTATTTGCTTGCACCCTTATGGACATTAACCTGCCATACACATATCACCTCGTTGTAGGTACTTGTACTTTAATTTTTTACCTTGTCACACAATTTAATAATCAAAAATTTAAAAAACGACACGGGTAGGGAAATTTGGTAGAATTTTGAATAGATGACTCAATATCTATAGAACTATAGCCGGGTATTTCAATGACACCGAGATGTAACTTACCTAATATTATTAATTTCAACCAAATTATCAAAAGAGAAATAGCCTATTCTATCTTTACATTTAACTAACTTCATTCCGTATCCTGTTTGCTACTTATTTAAGGTTCTCCTCCTAATAGCCTAGCACAGCTACGCAGAACATTCTTTCCTCCTTGGAGACAAAGGCAAGATCGTTCCTAGTTGTCTTCCTTTGACACAAAGCCCCAAACTAATTCGGTACGATGTAATATGCTTTAAACATTACTCACTACATATAATTCTTTAATAAAAACAAATATTGGTTTTATATTACACTGTTTTAGAACAACTTTATCTAAATTTGTACCTCAATAAAACGAGGTTGACGTCTATCTTCCTTGGACAGCTCAAGAGAAAAAAGAGACTAAATCATCATGCCCATAATTCTTTAGTTGTAAAGCTACTGAATCGTTCCTAGTTACACATAAGCACTACTATAAATCACCATTTCACTAAAAATAATTTATTGATTTTATTCGTTTGGCGATCTTTTAAATTATTATGACATTGTTACATCAAGCTGTTGTGTAGTATTATTAGATATAAAATATCACCTGAATTAGATAAATAAATAAATAAATAAATAAATAATAAATTCTTTATTGCATTTGTTACAATTTTACAATTGTGTTGCAAGCGTCATATTCTTCCTAGCCATTCATACACATTGAAGCTCACTCAAACATACATACATATCTCTCAACAATCATGCAAACAATCACACTCTCAACACCAGAATATCGGGTAGGGGGGTTACTAATTGTCCCAGCGGTATTGAAAAAACTCATCAATCGTGTAAAAGGCACTAGACACCAAAAGATGCTTTAAACGAGTCTTGAAAAGATTCAGGTTTTGATTTTTGATGCATTCAGGAAGGCAATTGATTACTTTGACACCAACTTGAGATGGCAGCCGTTCAAAGGCTGTACTTCTGTGTGGTTGAATTCTGTAGTTGTCCCTACCTCTAGTATCATATGAGTGAACATCCCTGCCTTGAGTCAAAGTGCACCTTGACATACAGTACAGAGCGACCTCCAAGATATAGAGGGAGGGTAAAGTCAATAATCTAAGCTCCCTAAATGCTTCTCTACACGACTCTCTTGTTTTCAATTTCAAGATGGTTCTGACAGCTCTTTTCTGAAGTCTAAATACCCTTTCCAGCTTGTATTTAGAGCAGCTACCCCAAAGTCTGATTCCGTACTCCAAGTGAGTATGGACCAAGCCAAAATACAGACAAAACACAAGTAACCCAAGGTGTTCCCCAGGGATCAATTCTTGGCCCAGTTCTTTTTAATCTCTATGTCAACGGACTGAAATCATCTATCCAGCATGGTAAAGTGATTCAGTACTAAGATACATGCTCAATCGCCGAAAGTATTGTACATTCGATAAAAAGGTAAGTTTTACGTACTCACAACACGTCATTAACGTTTCTGTTTGATGATTTAGGATGATCAGCATGTTTAGGATGATTTAGTTCTTCCAAATAAAAGAATTAACGGTTATTGCAGATCAATGTAATATTTAAAATCGCACTATCCAGGGCGAAGCCTGTCCTTTTTAGGCGGTTTTACCAATTGAAATAAAACTTTGAGGAACTTTGTAAGTTAACGAGGCCTATGTTTTAACTTACCTCAAATGTTACCTCAACTCGAAATTTTCAAATAGCAACCCCTAATGTGTGACACATATTTTAAAATCTCGAATTGGGGTGCGCCCCCAAAGGGGTGAAAATGTTTTTGATACACCAAAATGTAGGTATCATTAACCTACAAAGATCCCAAAATCATTATGGCTCTTGGTCAAATCTTATAGAAATGACAGGTGTATCCACTTAATTTCGGATGACACTTTATAAGACCACTGTATTTTTGAACATGTTTCAATTTTGAGAAACGTTTGCCAAAATATAAAAGTTGTGTGAATTTAATTTGCACTAATTAGCCAAAGCTATTTTAGCTATTGAGTCATAACGTTCATTAAAGCCTCTTTCCACATTGATAATGCCCACAACACGGTGTGCGTACTTAATTTACTCCTATTGGGCGAAGTTGATAATACGTGTACGAAGAATTTGTTTCGTGTACGTTTATGTTGGCTTAGTTTAGTAATTTTGTTACATTCTTTCCATCGATTGTTTCTCGACCCTCGTACATTCTAGGCAAAAACGAGACAACAATTTAATTTTAAGTTGTTGAACCAAAGAATTAGTAATCAGGCTACGGCAGTTCTTTTCGAATAATGGCTAATGTTCGCCTTCAAAGTACATCTCTTCATAAAAATAAATCAAACAAAGGTTGAAAGAATTGGTTGTTTCATCCCTTACGTTATTAATGCCATAAAACTCAAAACGAAAAAATAGATCAAACTTATTTATAATATAAGGACTTTAAAGTAAAAAGTTAACTAGAAATAAAAAAATAGAAAGAATATTAATACGAAGTATTAAAAATTGTTAAGCAATAATATGAATATATATATATATATATATATATATATATATATATATATATATATATGTGTGTGTGTGTGTGTGTGTGTGTGTGTGTGTGTGTGTGTGTGTGTGTGTGTGTGTGTGTGTGTGTGTGTGTGTGTGTGTGTGTGTGTGTATAAGTGAGTGAAACAAATAAATGTGTTATTTTCTGAATATTAACAAAATGGCGTCTGTTGAAATTTTTTTTAATCAAGTATAAACCTACTCAAACCTATGTGACAAATTTGTTTTCTTTAGATTTACTAGATTTAGAGAAAATAATTAGTTAATACAAAATAAAAATGGCAGCTAGCGGCTATACGAAGTGTAAATTGGAAAAAAAGTTATTCTTCATTTTTAGCATATTTGTTACTCCCTGTATGTATATATTGTTCCAATTAAAGTACCTACATATTTTCTACATATAGATATCTCTGAGGTTTGACATTAATTGTTAAATTTTAAATGTGACACACACACACACACACAAAGGTTCGTACGTGTATGGTTAAATATTAAATATCAACTTACATAAATAGAGTTCTGGTACTGATAGAAACAATTAGGTAATTGTCTGCAAGTATCAATATTTCGTTAGGATAAACAATAAATGCTGAAGGATATTCGTGTATCAGGTAACACTAAGGGGTGAGGCGGCCAGAGCTCTGAGTGAGTGAGAAGCCCTCGAGCCATCGTATGAAATAATGATCTGTTTGCGTTACCTTGGAGCAGTGAGTTGCTAGCTCTTGTCTCTCCATCTCAAACCTTATAATTACAGCTTTCGTTTCCTTCTCCAGTTCTGCTGGCATACTTACTATTTCTCTATCAGACCATACCCTCGTCATATCTCTCCACTGGGTCGCTAGTTCTTGTCTCTCCGACTCAAGCAAACTGTGTCGTTGTGCTATTCTTTTATCACAATTAGTGCTGTCAAGAGAAACATGATACTGGTTCTTTAATTGAGTTTGAATATTTAATGTTAGAAATCCTGGTCTATAAAATCAAATCAACATTAGTAATCATTTTGAAAAAAAAAAAAAAAAAAAAAATAGTTGCCAAGTTGTATAACATATTTTAGCAGTTGTGTGGGTGTGTTTATATATTTATATATAGAATAAATATAAATATAATAAAAGAACATCATACCAGGCTGTTAATTATTTGTTTCGGTGTCGTGTGTGATGAAATAAGCTTAGTAAATATTTTTTTTTTTTTCATTTTTTTGTGCGAGAAAAACTTATTAATTAAGGGAAGCTCTTTATTTCACTGTTTTAATTTAATTTGTTCGGAATAAAATTGAAAATATATATTTATAAAACTAAACAATTAGAAAATTGTATTTTTAAAACTCATACGTTATCATAATAATATACGAATCGCTGATTAAACCGTTTAAAAATCGACGAGGTTGAAGTAATGGTTGAAATAACCCCTTCCATCACTGATCTCCTAATAGGCAACATAAATTTGGAGTAAAAATTCAAACCGTGCCTTCTCCTCCATGTACAGTTGTCCAGAAAGTACAAAAAACTAATAAACAGACAAAAAACTTGCACTAAGGATTATTTTATTTTTTAAAATTTTATTACTGGTAATTACGATAAATTTCAACCTTACATAAGATATTAAACCTGCATTTATCGGGAAAATGCAATTTAAATATGGAGAAATCGAGTTTTGAATTGATTCAGAGGAGAAAGCGTGTTTTAACTGCATCATAAATGTATAAAGCTTTCTTTTGAACGGAATATGATGAAATAAACAAAATCGTGATACAATTAATATTTTATTTTTGAGTACATTGATAATTAATATAAAATTACCAAGTAAAACTTCAATACAATAAAGTTAATAACACATGACCAAAACAGTAAAGAAAACATACCATAACAACTGACAAAGTAGGATAACAAAAGGACAGCTCTGATTGGTTTCTGCGAAATCCCTGTTTGACTGAACGGACCTTTTGAAGAAAACACGTTTTGATTGAATCATCAATATTTTACGTATTTTTATGATGGAAGAGTACATTTTTCGTTAGAGAATGAACTTTCTATTGGGTGTATGTAGTTCAGCATAGACTTCATACAAATGTTAATATCTCATTATTGATTTTTGGAGAAAACGCGTTTTGATTTAATAATCAATCTTTATATTTTTTCATAATGGAAGAGTACATTCAATTACCATTTGGTGCAACTCAGCATAGAGTTCAGGCAAGTATCAATAACTCGTTTTATATTTTTGAAGAAATACGATTAGAATGTTTGCTCTTAAAATACATTTTTTATTTTCCCCGTTTAGGAAACTAAGAAAGATTAATTTCTAATAAAAATACACGTATTTTCGACAAAAACAAGTTGTATAACAGTGTCAATATTTTAAAATTGTTGTAACAAATAGTTTAAAACAACAAGGGTCTTTGTTCAATGATAAAAGAAATCAGCCTGGGGAATCCAATCAAGAAAATAAAGTTTAAAGCGCAAATATGATAAATCTATACTAAAAACTCTCCCACTGAGTAAAAGCACCCCACCACCAAGTGTTCCCTTAGTTTTAGCTTGAATTCTGATTTGTTTCAGATGCACTTTAAGCAATCAGGAAGCCTCCAAAATAACCTGACGCTGACATTAAGAGGCAAACCTGCAGCGAAAGCCGACTGGTACGGTGTCAAATCAAATCAAATCATGTATTGGCTCAATTATAACAGTACAGTATTGTGTGGAAGTCACAATACCATTAAAAACATCACACTTCAAGTAGTTATTTTAAATTTATAGCCTTAACTAAATAAAGACCTAGCCTAAAAAAGACTGTTGTAAGCCTCTCCGATCAGTTGACGCTTCAAACGCACCTTGAAAACTGTAATACTAGAAGATTTCTTAATATCTTCGGCCATAGAGTTAAATATTTTTGGACCATACAAATATAGTGACTGTTTAAACAAACCAATCTAAATTTGTTGCGGCCATCCACGTGTCTGTCGTAGGTTCACACGTGATCGGGTGTTGTGTCCGTGTACCGCGGATATATCAATGATCCAAACATAGCAGTTTCAAAAATGTATAGTGATGGTAGTGTTTTTATTCAAATTTTATTCTTTGAATGCACGTTTACAAGAGTCTCGTTTACCTAGGCTCGCAAGAACATGAAGGTTCGTTGTGGAATACACAAACTCTATTAATGTGTGTTAAGGTAGCCGCGCCCCACACCAATAAACCCTATCGGCATGGCTCAACAAGAGAGCAGTAAATAAGTTTAAGCGGGAACTTGCTGCGGTACTTGGCAAAGTTGGCACATCAGAACTACAGATGAAGAGACAGATTGGTACACCTGGTTTATATGAGTACTCCAAATGAGGTCATCATCTATATGTACTCCCAAATATGTGACGAATTCATTCTGTTGTACAACTGCATTGTTAATTTGAATTTTTCGTGAATTTAATTTAACCCGCCTAGAAAATTCCATATAAACGGGGTTTTGTGTCATGTGGTGTTTTTGTCTACAGTGTTATATAATGCCACTATAGACGCCTGACGGTAATAAAAATTGAATGTTATCTGAATTTAATTTAACCTGCCTACAAAATTCCATATACATGATTTTTTGTGTAATGTATAATAGTGTTGTATAATACCACTGTAGACATGTTCAAAATACGGCTAATTGAAGTTGCTCCATGGCAACAGAACAGCCTGACGGTAATAAAACTTGCATGTTAAGTAAATTCAATTTAACCCGCCTATGCAATTCCATATAAACAGTTTTTTGTGTATGCCTAATGTATAACAGTGTTGTATAATGCCACTATAAAAATGTTCAAATTAAGTCTAATTGAAATTGCTCCGTGACAACAAAAACAGCCTGACGGTAATAAAACTTGAGTGTTAGTTAAATTTAATTTAACCCGCCTAGAAAATTCCATATAAACGGTTTTTTTGTGTAATGTATAACAGTGTTGTATAATGCCACTATAAAAATGTTCAAATTACGTCTAATTGAAATTGCTCCGTGACAACAAAAACAGCCTGACGGCAATAAAACTTGAATGTTAGGTGAATTTAATTTAACCCGCCTATAAAATTCTATCTAAACAGTTTTTTGTGTAATGTATAAGAGTGTTGTATAATGTCACTATAAAAATGTTCAAAATACGCCTAATTGAAATTGCTCCGTGGCAACAGAACAGCCTGGCGGTAATAAACACAACACAATTACCGAGTTTCATATCGATATTAAGTAAAAATAACAGGAACGAAAGAGAAAACTGATCCTACAGCGTTTTAGTAATCTCCTTCAAAACCATTTCCACAGATCAAAGAGGTTTTATATTGCCCTACTGGTGAATGTTATTGACTGTACGACCTCGCGGGGATTCGAAGAGGGTGGGCAAAGGACCTTGGGCTCTGTTACAACTTGGTCGTTTGATATTTCATCAGTGTGCTTATATGTCTCTTTATTGCAAAGTAGCCTTGGCGCAAACTTTGACCAAACAATGCGTCACTTCGGCAACACCCATATTGGACTTTGTGACAGACTGTTCATACAATATGATGTATTGTGTATTCAAATTAATTAGATAGTTATTGAGGCGCTGCTACAGTCTTACTGCGAATAAAATATGCTGTAACGTTGATACATTACACCAGTTATGTATATATTTTAATTTTGTCCCATCTTACTTTTAATGTAGTACAGCAGGATGGCTAAATACAAATTTAGTATATTTTGGAGAAAGAAAGAATAAAACAAAATGTATATTTTGGAGAAAGATATAATTAAACATTATATCTGGATTTATTTTAAAATCTTAGGAGACTCATTTATAGAAGTCCGATCTATTAAAAACAAACCTTAATATTATCTTTAATCTTAATTAACTGAATGTGACGTATAACTTAAAATTCTGTACACTTTTTTAATCAGGCATAAGGACGATCAATTCGGAAAGCATTATGTAATCAAAATTTCCCAATTTTCCAATACTGCCTCACAGTAGGAAATCTGTTCCTAAATTTCTGAATCAACTACGAGTTTTCTGGGTACAAGTTGGATAATTCAAAAGACAGTCTAGACTTTGATATTGGCTTCAATACGCTTTTTATAAACAAAAATCCATTAGCCAATACTAAAACAAGTAACAATGAATTTTTTAAGGGGATCGTATTTTGGCTATGCATGGGGAAACAAATACACATTGGGAACTGATACTGAGTATTTTTTATGAGAACACATTTATGATGTCTTTTGCACTGAAATTAATTAGATAATTGTAATTAAGAGCACTGCTATAGCTGATTTTACTACCCGCGTAAAATGTGCTACAACGTTGATACCATAATTGACACATATTATTTACACAATCTAATGTGTTGTCCCATCTTACTTCGAGTATCCTGGCACATAGGCTTGTAATTGTGCACTGGATTTTCAAAAATTGAATCCCATGGTGAACGAATGTCTTGAGATCTTATCTCGTACCTTTAAACATAGTCAGAAACTATTTCAGAAGTAAGCTTTTATTCCGGAAGTTGGATGGGTTTCTGTGAGGGGGATGAAAAACAAAGAAGTATAGTACTGGCTCAAAAAAAGACTACACGTTATGGTTTTAAGATATTAAATGCACATACACTATTATAAATACGTGACTAAAGACGAAGTACCTATTAGATTCAGGTCCAGAAAGCTGTTTTGTACTAGGTAGTACTGATTACTTCTACCGTGATCCTATTCCAGGGAAGCTGAAAAAGGGGTGACGATGCTCCTGCTGTTGCCGGTCTTTGTGAACGACCTGCCTGTATTCATTAGGAAATTGACGGTGCTCTGTAGGGGTATTATATCAGAACACGGGGAGTGCTCTGGGTATTGTAGCACGCGTTTTTAAATTGTACGCGTAGTGAGCGAGTGGGTAGGCAGAGCAGGGGGCAATGTGTACACTGTGCCCATGGTCATTGACGGGCCTGATGGAAATCCTGATCGGTAAATATCTCTGTGATTGTGTTCCACTTCATCACTGCTCATTGCATTTGATGTCAAAATATATTTATGACATGCATGCATAGTCATTAATAAGCATTAATAATTTCTATGTGATGAATTTATGCTGAAGGATGTCTACTTATGATTACTCCATCTTAAGTCAACGCAACGTTTATACTACATCAACTATATTATTATCATTACATTTTTGTATAATTCATAGTATTAGCTGTTAATCGTTGATTGGTGATGTACAATCACTTACTTACTACGTTACTCCTCTTATTCACTTCTGTAGTGTGTTATGCGAGCTGTGTGAAGCAACAAATACGAATCAATTCAAAAGTAATTAAATAACTGTGTCTGTTTAAAATATTGCTGTGATTTACGAACACTTTTATCAAGTCCAAATTGTTTGTCCTGTAAGTATTTATGAATGAAACAGGATTTTTCCGGACATTTGCCATCGTTCAGTGGTACGAAAATCAGTAACACGTTTTGAGATCTGCAATCTGATCTCTTCTTTAATTAAATAACTAACCTAACCCATAATTAAAAACTAGGTTAAAATAAACAAATTAAACCAGAGCGTTATGACACGCGTAAGTCAGGAATCACAACCACCACGCTGTCTATCAACTTCACTAACTCTAAAACATGCACTTAATAAAAATCAAAACAACACTAATTATTAAAACTGAATTACAGAATACAGGTCAAAATAGGTCTGCATTCGCCGACCAACCACCTGCGACCTGGGGAGTGCCGATAGCCGAGTGGTCTAAGATGTTGTACTTTGAGTCTGAGTTAGAAATAGCCTAGGTTCGAATCCTGTCTGTGACCGTTGCACTTTTTATCAGTACCATCGACCTTGTACTGTATCGGCTCTCCCCCTTATTCTGTTTGATAAGATCCTCGCACAGGCAGTAGCCCATGAGTGCGGACAGAGTAAGGCATGAAAGGAGATCGGCTTCTCCTTTTTTTCCTGTTTCCTTCACAATCCTTCCATCATCAAAAGCAAACTTCAAACAAAGAAGTAGTTACTGCTTTTAATGTTTTTTGAAGTGAAAAAGCCTTTTCCAACTACCGCATAATATTTGTATTACCCACTCCAAGGGCGCGTTATTAATTCCAAGCTTTCCTCCAATTCTGGAAGGTGAATCTTTAAATAACCTCTATCCGAATCTCACATGTATCACCGAAACAGACAGGTCAGGTCATGTGTCCCAGGAAGGACCATGCGGCCATAACTTTGCCTGTATAAATAATGTTTTATTTTTTTTTCATTTCATTTCAAAACGATGCCTTTAGCTTCTATGTTTATTGAACACTTTAGAACGTAGCGGATCAGGCATAAAACAGCCTCTTCCTCCTGGCAAGATCTTCTCAAGGCTGTCTCAGACACCTCTATGTTGCACTCCAGAGCAAACTTTACAAAGGCGGTGACATTTGTCTTCAATTGTTGACGTTCCAGAGCATCCTCTCAAGGACACCATCGGAGTCAACTGCCAGAGATCAATGTCAAAACCTCTTTTTCAACCGCGAAACGCTCTAACACAAAACAATTATGCTAAAGAAGTTGTCAACCTTGTCCACGCAGTATGCGCACATCGGGTTTTCGATTTTGCCCATTCGGTGCAAGTACAGGCGAAAATGACGAGTTAGAATCTAGGAAAGGTAAAAGTATACGTCAAACATCTTTATTCACTCAGTTGAAACTTTACAGTTGTTTGCGAAAATAGTTTTATTGAACATATATAACATTAATAATTATACGTCAGGTTCCCAACCATCACAGGCGTCCATCGTTTTGTACCATTTTTGTTATTCCGACGATGCGATGATGTACAGGCCATCTCGGTGTCCTCCATCCGACTCATATTCGTCCGGAGAGTCCCGCGAGTTTCCTCTCCTCACCAGCATGTCTATACAGACGACCCCAGCTACGACTAGTGGACTCGGACTCGGTGCGGTAGGAGCATGTGTTTCACGCCAGTTTCCCTTCCTCACCAGCATGTATATACAGACGGCCCAGCTACGACTAGCGCTGTGGACTCGGACTCGGTGCGGTAGGAGCATGTTTTTCACGCCAGTTTCCCTTCCTCACCAGCATGTATATACAGACGACCCAGCTACGACTAGCGCTGTGGACTCGGACTCGGTGCGGTAGGAGCATGCGTTACATAAATCCCCTCTTCGCTGAACCTCGAGAGCGCGCGAGTACGATACTTATTCACACTCCATCGCATCCACCTAACATTCCGTTCCATGAGCAGAATGTACCAAACTGTTGCCAGTAACAGTTCCCTTACTGCGCTGCCGATGTTTTCCAACAGGCGATGTTTGCGGATGTATACTTCAATATAGATTTTGGACAATTATGCATCATTGATCTTTGAAAAATGACGGTGAGGTAGAAAGTTATAGTGGTATAAAATTTATAGAATTAGTTTTATAGTGTTTGATTGGTCATACTTTTTCAAAATTTCTTGCTATTTTACTTGATTGGTATAGGCATATCAAATTACATAAACTGCTGAAAACCAAATGTCTACAGTTGTTTAAAGATTTATGTCGACAATCTTATGGACTAGCTTACGTAAAATAACATTATCATATTAGTAATTGTGATCCCCTTGACATGCCAAGCAGTTACGGTCTTTGGAAATTATGTAAAATATTAGTATTTTTTCTCCATAAATACTGTAGTACTACTTTAGTATTACAAGAAAGTAAAATTTTCAGGGTTGTACGCACCATTGAGGCAAAAATACTTTTGCCACATTTAACTTCAAGGATATTTAACTTACAACAAAAATTTATATTTGAGCATGTTGAGTGTTGAGAGTTTTTCTTGCTGATTTGACCCCGATTTTATAAAAACCATTTAGTGCTGTCTTTTTGAATTCCCTGACTCATGGGTCCCTTGTGCTTTGAAATACTAGTCAGATAGTTTTTGTCTGAAATACAAAACTCAGCATGAGTGGTCTGTTGACTGCAGAGCTCTACACCCAACTATTGTGTATGACTTCAGAGATCTACACCTAACTATTGTGTTTTACTGTAGAGCTCTGCACCCAACTTCTTGTGCATAGCTGTAGAGCTTTACATACACAATAGTTGACTGCAGAGCCCTACACCCAACTATTGTGTATGACTTCAGAGATCTACACCTAACTATTGTGTTTTACTGTAGAGCTCTGCACCCAACTTCTTGTGCATAGCTGTAGAGCTTTACATACACAATAGTTGACTGCAGAGCCCTACACCCAACTATTGTGTATGACTGTAGAGCTTTACATACACAATAGTTGACTGCAGAGCCCTACTCCAACTACTGTGTATGACTGCAGAGGCCTACACCCAACTATTGTGTCTGTATTATGTCATAAATCGACCTATCGATTCGATAATCACAGCATGTTAACCGTTTATCTTCACATAATTAAGTCATTATTGAGCCTTGATCACCAGAAAAAGTATTGAATTAAAAGTATAACTAAATATTGGTATCCCGAACAAATAAGAGTTAACAAAAATAGACTCAGGCATATGGGACATATTGACAGTGGATATGTCTGTAACACCTATTCTTTATAATAATATGTGTAACCGAAAGAAAACATAATTACAGTGAAGATTTAAATTACGAGTAAAGGAGAACCACTGACGACGAGCAGTCACTTGAACACGCGTTATACAATTCTCAAAAGCGGTAGCAGGCTTCGTCACACAGTAGCTGACGAGCACACAGAGGTTCAGTCGCAAATAGGATTTGATTGGAAAGAATTAATTATTTAATGTTTCCTTTGTAGAATTTAGTTTGATTTTGCTTTGGAATCTGAGATTACATTAAATATATGTACATTGCTAATCCCTCTCAGGCACATTCGTAGTCACGTGGTATTAATAATTAAGTCGTTATACAGAAATGATTGGCAGAATACATATTCCATCGTTATTCCTTTCTTCTAATATTCGTGTGAGTTGCAAATGTCTTTAAAAGATATGTTTTATTTATTGCCATACCAATAAATTCAATCCAGTTTTTTAAAAATATATTCTTTCCTTGAGGTTCCTTCAACTCTCTGCATACGTTAAAAAAAAACTGTGAAAGACATAACCTTCATCTCTTAGGGTTATAATATTGGAAATTGACGGGCAATAATAATAGCACTAAATTTAAATATAATACATGAGAACTACAAATCACCTGATTACAGTTGGAAAAAAAAGAAAAAATATTTTGATAGTAGATTCGTAGCTAGGAAATACACAATGTATTGCACATAACTTAATTTTTTGGGTTTTTAAAATAAATAAGGTAGATTTCCAAGCTCTGCTACACAGATTTCTTCAAAAGACAGGTACGGTGGTTTTTTGAGTTTTAAGTAAGGGTTATAATACTAGTAAGGCACTTCAAAAAAGTATGATATTTTATTTGCAGTGGGTTTATAATGAGGGAGAGTTTTCACTCATTCAGGAAAAACGTTACTACTTAAAAATGATTTGTTAAAGTTCAAACAATAAAACTTCATTCCATTAAAAGTGAAATGTGCACACCATATACAGACAGACGTGGTGACGGGACCAAGTGATGTATGAAAAAAACGGAAATTCTCCCAGTAAAATATAATCTGCATACAACTTTGTTTTAACTTTTGACTTTAACTGCAGACATTTCTTGACAGCAACGACTGTAAACAGAGCTACCTGGAAACTAGCTCAACTATTAGCTATTAGCTACAACAGTACTGTACTTCAAGGACGTAGCCAACGAGAAGTCCAAGGGGTCCGGACACCCCCCAATTGTTTTTTATTTTTTCAATTACTTTTTTAGTAAACGATTATTATTATTTCAATAATTCAGTATTACTAACATGTATTGCTGAAAGATCGTTCTCAACAAGAAAGCGAGCCAAGAACTTTATGTAGAACAAAATGAGGCCTTACTCTCTGTCCACTACGGGAAAATATCACTTGTCTCGATCCCCCTCACAAAAAAAAAAAAATGTTTTCCTGGCTACGTTCTTGCTGTACTTGTGGTTCAGTGTAGTATACTAAACGTATAAGTTATTTCATAGAAATTAAGTCTGAATAACAATAGAGGGCAAGGTAAAATTAAATTTTTATATTAAATAATAATCGAAGGAAATTAATTACTTAATTAAATATTCCAAAATAAAAATGTTAGGTTTTCCAAACTATTAAGCCCACAACAATTTCACTCTTTAATTGAAATTACACTCGAACTATTTTGTGTTTTAATTGTGGAAAGGAGATTCAATGTAATGGTGTAGCCTTTTCATGGGTTTAAGAGATATAAGAAGGGCACCGACCAAAGAGAATTTCCTCTCGCTAAATGAGACGTAATTTGTTCAGTTCTCCAATTATATTTTATTCGGTTTGGCACTGCTTCGGCATTTACTCGCACTTTTAAACAACACAAAACATGGACAAATTGCTACTTTACTTTCTCAAACTTGTACTCATTTCAGATTCTTTCTGATGTTAATTCCTAAAACGCCTACTTTAGACTCTATTTGTATATTTTACTTAAAACCTGTCTGAAAATAAAATTAAGAAAGTATTGCGATTTCTTAGGACAAACTAGACACGTTGTTAGTTTGGTATTTTTCCTCCTGTACAAACGATGCAGGATAAAATGACGATATAATTTTGAAAATTCAATTTTAATCTGTACTGAAAATAGTGTTTGAGAAAAATTAAAAACATAATTTTCAAATTATTCAGTCTGAATATAGTCGTATGCAAGTATTTGTACAATAGCCTGTTCTATTTTAGAAGTCTTAGGATCAATAAAAAACATAGTAAAACATTTAATTTCATATCTGCATTCTACTATAAAAGGATTAATTTTAGTAGATTCTAATGAAGACAGAAGCTCATATTTCAGATATTCAATAAAGAAAATTAAATTGAAGCTAGGAACGGTATAGACATAAAAATACGAGTATAGGAAGTTTATGTGATGATTGTGTTTCCAACAGCTAGTTGTATCTGCATTTCATATCCACTTTTATATACCGCACAATAAGCGGTGGTAGTTATGCATGCTTCAGGGCTTATTTTCCGCATTTTGTCGCCTCTGAACTCCGAGCGATCATATTCAAATGTTATGGAGGCAATCACTCATTGTTCACTCGTTTCTTAGAGTTTACGTTATCAAAATAAAATCTTATGTTTTATTCAACAGCCATAAACCTTTGCAGAAGTTTTATATGCAGTTTGAATATTTCTGATTGATTTCCCATTCAAACGCAAGATTGGCGCACCAACTATTGTGAGAACTTGATTTATCTTCTTTACAGAATCTACACATATTTTGGACCTGCTAAATTAATACAGAATATTGCCTTCAATGTCATGGTATCATTGGAACTAATAACAAATGGGCTAATTATTTGTTTAACATTTAATATTGACTTTGAATTATTTGAAAAGATTACTTGTTACATATAACAATGGACAATGTCCAAAATCCTGTTATTCTTTCAAAATAATCATAGCAAAAGCCAAAATTAAAGATCCGTTCAAATCGAATGAGTTTTATAATGTATTCTAGAATATATTGCAGAGTAACGCACCAACATTGAATACTTGCTACGGTCATTACTTTGTTCTTTAAACATATTCCTTATAAAAACCACCTCAACGTATGAGCAGTATCTTCATACCTATTTAATAAGAAAGTCCACAAAGGAATATTGAAAACCATGAACAATAAGCATAAAGCACATTTAGTAATGTCTTGTTTTATCAAGAGAAATTAGGGCTAAGATACCCTCTCTAACACTTAACCTGGAGACCAATGGCTTAAAGGTAACTTCCGAACCACCACCAATGGCCGGGCAGGCGGGCTGCTTGCAAGGACAGGATCGCTCAGCGGTCGCTTATCCAAGCAGCAGCCACGCTCGACGTTGCTTGATTTGGTTATCTCGTTTAAACTGCCTTTACCGCTACACTATGCCATTGGCATGCTATATGTGGCATAGGCTACATTTACGAGTATGCAATATAATATTACAGATTTTGATACAATGATTTATGTGCTAATGTAAGGGGATTCGCCAACCTAAATTTGGTATTCATGCCAAAATTTAACTTTTTTATCTCATTATTCATTTAGTAGTTAATAAATAAAAAGAATGCAACGAAAATTTGTTTTAATTTTTATTTTGGAAAACGGAATGTTGGAAGGGAACAAAAACATTTGAATATTTGAATATTACTTTTATTTTTTGATTTATAAAAAAGTGTATTGTTCTTATTAGCTACTCCAACTATAACAATACAAAAAGATTCAAACTTGGAGAGTTATTTGTAAAACATTTTAAATATAAGATTTAATTCAAACAATAAAAGTAAAGCTGCCACACACACACACACACACACACACACACACACACACACACACACACACACACACACACCACACACACACACACACACACACACACACACACACACACACACACACACCACACACACACACACACACACACACACACACACACACACACACACACACACACACACACACACACACACACACACACACACACACACACACACACACACACACACACACACACACACACACACACACACACACACACACACACACACACACACATATATATATATAATCGATGAAAACATTTTTTAGTAAGTTTTACACTTGTTAACCTACTTGATCTAGTCTCATACAAATATTTCAATTCGTGAGTAAGTATGCAGGTGGAGTTCTTATAAACGAACCAGTATTAATATATTAGCAGCTCCTGTCATTTTCCGCCTTTAAGAATATCTGAACCAAAGTTAAATAAAATACAACATTTACGTATGTGGCTAATGATGAACCAATCGGATGTAATGTTTGCTGTTCAGAAGTAGCTACAACTCTAACCTAATAATGATGTTCCGATCATGTTTACCTACATTTGCTCTCTGAGCGGCTAATGACTTTATATTGATATCCAGAAACGTCAACACAATTCTCGAAATGAAAATCTGTATTTCGGCTCGTGCAAACACGTTTTAAGTACTCAGTAACCCTGTGCAAGTGAAAGGTCGTATGTGTATCTCTAAAGATTTACGGTTTATAGTTACAATGTTTAATTACACATAATTGATAGCTTTTGCTATTCCTAATCCGAACTAATCCTAAATTAACGTCTCACTCAGTACTGTCCATTTCTAGTTCATTTCCAGGTGACGATTTCTAGTCAGTTGTATTCTTTTAAGCGGGTATCTGAGGAAACGATCAAATGAGAAGAGAGGGAAATTATACATTACACATGAGTATCAGTCGCATTTAAAATTAAAGATACTAAGACAACTCAACGTGAAGTAGAGTGTAGATAGAGGGCACGATCAAATGAGGGGGGATTGAATATTTGACAGGACTTATGAGTTATACCTCAAATTAAAGATGCTAGGTTAACTCAACGTGAGACAGAGTGTACCTAGAGAGGACGATCAAATGAGGGGGGATTGAATATTTGACAGGACTTATGAGTTATACCTCAAATTAAAGATGCTAGGTTAACTCAACGTGATACAGAGTGTACCTAGAGAGGACGATCAAATGAGGGGGGATTGAATATTTGACAGGACTTATGAGTTACACCTCCAATTAAAGATGCTAGGTTAACTCAACGTGAAATAGAGTGTTCGTATAGAGCACGATCAAATGATGGGGGATTAAATATTAGACATTACTTATGAATTAAACCTAAAATTAAAGTTAGTAGCATAATTCAACGAGTTAAAACACCAATAATTGACCTCACTATCTTGATGCGCAACCTTTTAGTTTTCCACGAAATATATAGTGCGAGGAGAACTCTTATCATGGAATTTAAATAAAACCCAAAAGTCTATTTTTCATGCATTTAGCTATCGTGCACAAATCCTAAAGTACAAAAATTGCAGCATTCTTCATACGGGAACAGATTGGCAAATTAAAATGTAACATTGTTAGTGTGATGAAGTTTACTTTTCCACGGTATCGTTACATTTATTTATCACCAATAACCTCCAGGTTACATGCTGCACAGTCAACTAGATTTAAATGTGTTGAATTATTTATCTACTAAACGGTTGATCGTTTGCTACGTAGAAAAGGTATAATATTGTTACTGTTCGTAGCTTTAACTGGATTTGGTACGATAGGTTATCGAACTCCCATTGGGCACCTGAACGAGTTAGTTGAGTTAAAAGATCTGGGTGCAAGGGAGACTTTTAATGGCTGTATATTGAATTCTATATCGTACGAACTAGTTGATAAATTGAAATTTAATCATGCAAACGATTCAGAGAGGATTGTTTTAGTGCATAAAATTTTTACCTAGGTAAAAGATGCTACTACCTATAATATAATTAAGACATTAAAGATTATTGACCCATTGATACTGAAGACTCCAATAACTTCCTATATCTTTTAAAATTTAATTACACAAACATTTAATCACATTTCACTTGAAAAAATTTTAAATTGTTTTGTTTCCAGGAATAAATAATGTAAATATAGTTGGTTTGGTAATAAAAATATAAATCCATGTGCGTGAATTCATGATATAATTTATATTGGTCATAAATAATAACTGGTGACATTTTTAAGTGTTCTATACATTCTATTATTAGGGCTTCTCCCAAGGATCCCACCTCCAGCCCTGACTATAGACACAAGGCCTCCTTAGTCAGTTCCTGGAGCCGGCATTGTCATTCATCCTTCCCGCTGTTACCTTAGGTTCTTCTTCGCCTCTCACCATTGCTTGTTCTAAGGATACCACCTTCTGAATTGCGACGCCCAATTTGAATGGAAGGCTTCCTCTGACCCTTATGGTGCCCCTTCCCACAGTACCCTTTGTACTGCAGATCATCGGGACATTTTGATCAACCAAAGACGGAAGCCAAAGCGTCTCTAACCTCCGGGTCCATTACCCACACCGTGGCGAGCCTGGGATAGGGTACCGGAAGACCGTTCATTATTCTGTACGGCGTAAATATTTTTTATTGGATAGTTTGTTGTTCGTTGATGGTGATAGCAGTATGAATAAAAGATCAATCCTTGTTTAAGAGTTGGTTTTACTAGTGGCCAACTTGACATTAGTCCCACAAGAGCAATGTTAAACTCTTTTACGCTCTTATTGCGGTTGCAGAATTTTGGCACATGCCTCACTTTAATGATGCGATTCATACACACCGAAACACTTTAATTTTATCGATATTTTTATTGCTTATTCCGAAAAATTCAAACTTTTTTGTACTTGATCGTTTATATAGTCAAAAAGTATACATTTTACAAGAATAAAGCGTTCGGATGCATCGTATAACTATTTTAAAATGTTTATAGCTTTTCGATTAAAATACGCTGAATTTTCTATTCATCATGTGAAGCGGGATGTCATTGCGGTATTCATTCTAAACGAGGTCGGACCAATGCCGCAGCAAGAGACATAGTGTTCTGATGGCTATTCTCCCGTCACTTAGACCCAGACCAACCACTAAACCACAACGTCAGAGGATTTCATTCAATCCAGATTATTCTACAAAAGCTTTTCATTTTATTCATTTGATGTGAATTACTATTTCCAATTCTCAACTGATCACGAAATATTTACCATTAATGATAATCGCTTTACTATTTCTATTGGACCCTGAATAGCGAGTGTTCCTTATTTATAAAATTGAATTTGCATAATTTTTTCCATAATTCGTTAGCACGTCTTGTAACAATTCGGACTCATCTCATTTCATTTTTATAAGTTGTTTGTTCACTTAGGACAAGACATTGTGAAACCTCCCATTGATCGTAGTCCTAAAAAGACATTTGCACCTGCTTCCGGAGTGACAGGATATTCAGGATGGGCAAGATTGGGGGTAGTGACCGCTTCCTGTAGAGGTCCAATGAGTAGGGATAGCGGGTACTATATCTCGTTTATTTCACCTTGGAAGAATGGTAGGTTAGATTTGAACCAGCCCTTTTAAGTCAAAGAGGTCAGTTAACAGTACTCCCTCATGTTAAGGCTAGCAACAGCCTTTAACATTACATTAAGGGAGCTCCTTTAACTCCAACAGTCATCCTCCGTAGTACACCATATTTATCGATCAATCCTTTTTATCCCAGTCTCGACATTTGCAATTAGTGTCCCCACTTCTGAATGTCCATAGGGTTGCTCAGATTTAAATGACTCATCGATTTTTCTGTACGCAGTATAGGTTCAACTGGAAGATATGGGTCAGATAGAGTAAAACCCTCCTGGAGAATTTAATGTAACATAAGAATTAAAACTCCAAAGAAAAAGAAAACAGGCAATCCTTTCCTCATTAACATCATATATTAAATTGATGAAACAGGCAGCAAACTAAGAATAACCCTAATTGGTGCAAAGTTGGTCCAAAGGCATAGCTTATTTTTGAGAGCATCCAAACATTATAGTGGTTCTTGAGGTCTTTACACTAAACAGAACTTCAATATAAAACTTTTAACTATAGAAGTAAACTCGAAATCACTGAAAAATACTTTTTAGTTAAAAACACTAAAACACTACTTTTTTGAAAAATATTAAAACACTACAGTAAGAATTCTTTCAGCCAATAGTATGCCTTTTCATTCGTGTACAACTCGTGAATTATAACCTATTTTATGCCAAATATTTTGTATGTTCGATGTCTTCAAGAATTGGAGTATAATAACTCTAAATCAGCGCTAATCTTACTGTAAATAAATCTAAAAGCCGAGAATATTCTGCCCAAGATGCTGACTCGTCTTTCCATCTCTGTAACCGGAAAGCGACCCAGCAGT
Organism: Homalodisca vitripennis; assembly: GCF_021130785.1. Lineage (NCBI taxonomy): Eukaryota > Metazoa > Arthropoda > Insecta > Hemiptera > Cicadellidae > Homalodisca > Homalodisca vitripennis. The sequence continues at coordinate 144,828,698 of NC_060215.1, forward strand.
TTTCCAATAGCAGTTGGTGGATTGCCACAAACAGCTATTTTACTTTCCTCCTGTAGTAAGACGTACATTGTTCAATTACTGAATTAGTAAATCGCTTTGCTATTGAAATTTCCTAAAGGTCCACAAAATAGATTGTATTTGTGAGATGAAAAATATATTTCGGCCCTTTAAGTAAACCTGAATTTAGTTGTGTAAGAGTTAATGTTAACAAGTCAGGTAGCGGTTTTCGACGTGTACACCAAATAATATTAATACCTTCATTTTTTACATTCAAAACAGTAAATAACATTTTGGTTGAGTCAGACTCTATATCATATTGTACATTAAATGTAATTTCAAGATACAGAATTATTGATTTATACATTTTCATAAACTTTAATACATAAAAGTATTGTGACTACCTTTACCGCATGAAATATAATTTAAATATTGTATTATGCAAATTGTTATCTGTTGGCATTTATTAATTCTCATATATAAAAACTTAAAGCCTAAATGTCAAAACATTTTTGAACACAAAGAACGAAATATGGTTATAGTTGCTTTACAAATGCCACATTCTTAAAATGTTTTGATCTGATTAGTAGGTTTTACATTCATTAATTACTAAGTAACATTCTGAAAACACTACTAATAACTCTTGATAAAGATCTAAATCCACCCCCCCCCCAGACACACACACACGCATATATAGTGTGTCCTCTTCTATGACGAAAATCTCTTTTCCTTCAATCCAGGATGGCGCATCATCTCTGTCAAACATTTCTGAGCACGCATCTGTCGCTGATTTGCTCTTCCACCGGATGTAAAATTTCGGAAATAAATGATTCTAAGAATCAAATATTTGTTTTTTCTAATTTTACGCTGCGCTATAAAAAATTTTTGTGAAAATTATAGTGGAGCATCAACTCTGTTTTTAGATTTTCGCTGAGAGATGTCATTTTGAAGTACGTAAGATATATCAAAAATTGGATCGAAAAAACAAGGAAATATCGTTTGTAAATAACTCAAGGTTATTTAAAATTTGTATTGTAATTGTGTCAATTTACCAAAAGAAAACTGAATAATATGAAGCGTAAACTAATATTTTTTCTAAATTATTTACAAAAGACGTGTTGTATACGTATTTATTTTTGACAGAAATAATAGTAAAAGGTTAATAATGAATAATACAGAGCAGTGGTGATCTTATTGCAGTTGGTGGATTGGCACAAACAGCTATACTTTCCTCCTGTAAGACGTACAATATATAAATCACGTAAGTTCTACTCATTGTTTATCAAAAAGAAAACTGAATAATGTGAAGCTTAAATTAATAATTTAATCAAAATTATTTTAAAAGACGTATTTTCTACGAACTTTTGACAGAAAAAATAATAAAATGTTAAATAATCAATAACACTGAGCAATGCTGATCTTATAAACACTTTCTTGAATATTATATCGGCAATATAATATTTTACTAATTTTCTTAATCTATAGTAAAAGATAGATTAAGAACTAACATGTCTAATTGTTTATTTGAAGTTTGTTTTTGACAATAATAGGATTGTGAAAGAAACAGAATTTTTCCGGACATCTCCCCTCGTTGAGTGATACAATTAATTCAGTAATCTGGTATGGTGTGTTTATTTTGACCTAGATTGTATTTGGGAGTTAGTTTAATTATTCACCTGAAGAAGAGTCCAGATTTCAGATCACGAAACTAAGTGTTACTGATTATTTGTATTACTGAACGATGGCAAAGGTCCAGGTAAATCATATTTTCTTGACGTTTAATTAATCTGGGCTTAACACAACGGGATTTTGCATCTATAAACACAATTTCACTTTATGTACCATATGAATTTATAAAAGTAAACATAGAGTAGTGTTTAACAAAACGCACATGTAGCAACCCTTAATTATGGAAACAACTGTGACTAGTAATATGTCTACTAGAAGGGGTGGCCTTGTCTCTTCCAGTGGTCTAATTAAAAGTGAGTACCCCTCTTAGCCACTACCTGTGTAATCTGAGAACGGCTTCATTGAAGTACTGTGTATAATCAGATTTAAGTTTTCAGTACCTAGATTCTGCAGTTCTGTCATTGAATTTAGAAAGAGTAATTAACATTACACCTCGGTAAATTCTTACACAAAACGTGTTGAACACGTTTTTGTTTACAGTATTTAAAATAGTAACACAAATGTGTATTTTTCTATTAGTAAAAATTTGTTACACATTATGTTGTATACGATACGTGTTCACTTTATTACACAGAACTACGCGATTACATTGGAACTTTGTAAGCAGCAGCATCTTTATATGAAACATGAAGTAAAATAAAGTCATTGAGGAATAGAGTTCTCAAAATTAACAATCAATTTTGTGCGAGGTTGGAATAAAACACGATAACTAGAAGTATTAATAAAACATAAATTATTCGCAGCATTTATCTCGTTTGCCAGAACACAAATCGTGTGAATTCTAAAACAATTTGATTATTATTGAAATACCCACTACTGTATTTTCGCAGTCAATAAGAGTTAGATTACTTTTTAGTCTAAACTTTATTAGTTTTCCTTTAGCGGCAGATATATTTTTTAGGTAAACTTGCTCATAAGTGTTGATGTTAAATTAATGTTTTGGGTGGTCTTGGAGGGGCCAGATGGATAATTGCAGCACTTTCTTAAAAAAAAATCCCTTTTTAGTTTTTTAATACGTAAGGTAATCCTCGTTTAGATATATTCAGTTTATTAAATATGTTAGATTAAGGTAGGTTGGATTCAATAACGAAAAAATCTCATAGTTAGATATACTAAAGTACGTTATGATAAATTGGATAGAATACGTTAAATAAATATAAATTATAAAAAATTGTTTATCAAAGTTAAAGTAGGTCATTTTGCGTTGTGCAGGTTCATTTAAGATTAGGCTAAGGTTAAGTTATATAATATAACAACAAAATCAGACACAAATAGAAGAATAGACATGATTTCTTTAAGGACGTCATTGATATGTTAGGTTAGGTCAGGAATAGGTTAGGTTCGGTACAAAATAATAGTTATGCGTAGCCTATGTGATGGTTCACGTAAAACAATCGTGCATTTTACAAAATACACAAAATTATACAGAACTATTCTTGAATGCTATAGATTTTTCAAAACTCCTGACATTTTACTAAAATTTAACATCTTTAGTTAAATGCCTTATCCTACAATTTTTGTGTTATACTTATCAGGACAATTCATTTACCGCGAAACTACTTGAAAAGATGCACTAGTAAATCTGCAGAAAATTTATAAGTTGCTTGAAACATAAAAACGTTTGTCTTGAAACTTTGCAGATAATTCGCACTGTATTCTAGATCGACAACTGAATTCCAAACTGGTCAATTTAAATTTATTTAAATTAATCATTCATGCATGTGAATTTAAGGGGATTTCCGGCAACAACTAGACATGTATTGATCTTTGTGTAAAGTATTTTCTATTCTACACCTTTCCCAAAACGTAAAACAAATTGAAGGGACATTGGGTACGTTCCAGTTTTTGTAATCCGTCCTTTTACAAATGTGAGTACAAAAGGATCGACGGTAAAACTGAATTGATTTTGTGTAAAGTTTTCTCTTCTAGACTCCTCCACAAACGTGAAGGGACTTTTGGATACGTTCCAGGTTTTATAATCCGTGCTTTTACAAACATGAATTCAAAGGGATCGACGGTAAAAACCAAATTGATTTTGTGTAAAGTCTGTTCTTATACATCCTTCGACAAACGTGAAGGGACTTTCGGATACGTTCCAGGTTTTTAAATCTGTGCTTTTACAAACAAGATTCAAAGGTGTTGATGGTAAAAACTGAATTGATTTGGTGTATTCTTCTCTTCTACACCCCTCCACAAACATGAAGGGACTTTTGGATACGTTCCAGGTATTACAAATGCGAGTTCAATGGGATCATCCACAAGAACTGATGAGTAATATTGATTTTGTAAAGCCTCTTATATTTTTCACTTCTCCACACACGTATGATTTGATGAAACCAATACTGGAGCTTTTAATTAATTAATTTTAAAGGAAATTAATCCTGAGTTAATACATTAAATTAACCGACCAACTAATTAGTCAACCGTCAGTCAAAATTAGGCCGCTTTGGTTCACAATTTGGAGAAGTAGACTAAAAAAGGAAACATGTACAGTCAAAAGTAGACTTCAAATAAATAAATAAAAAGGTATAGTATGGTTTGCAGAATTTTATACAGAATGAATCGGTAATAAACGGTCCCATCCCAGTTCCATAATTTGCCGCATCTTGTTTATACCTGCCCCATCACCTTTTACTATTGGCTACTGGCCATTTGTCATGGTTAGTTATTGTAAGCAGACCTTCTGTGACGTGTATTATTTTATTCAGAAAATAATGATTAGTGTTATTTTGTGTGGCTCCTAATACATGCGTGTCACAATGTTAAGGTATGATATAAATAAATAAGCATGTTTTTTATAGCTTGCGTTCCTCAGACTTACTTTTGGTTTAAAAACAACTAAATGTCTAGCAACATACTTATGACTCATATAATTCTAATCAGCTAGAAAGGTACAATGCTTTACAGACGGATCTTAAATTTTAAAATAGAAAGATCCTTTAACTGTAGGGGGGCATTATACATGATGGGACCAAAATAAGAGAAGCTTCTCCTGCCCTCCTCCAGCCTCACTTTGCGGAAGTAAAGCTGTTTATCATGGCGGGTGCTACGCTGGGAGTTCCGGAATGAGCCTCTCGCACAAGTCTACAGCTCTCCAGAATCTAGAATTTCATGCATATGTAGTTGGTCAATACTCCGAATATTGTTTTCATTTGAACCATATTAGCATCATGCTGATAAGAGGATATGTGTTCACATGTGTCAAATTGACTGCATTAACTGTAACGGATTCTAGCAACATTTATATTCAAAATATACACATACATTTTAACCTGTTCGCTGAATTGCGTGAGTGACGATCAGAAAATGTAAGGTCATTTGTCAAGTATGACACCTTAGATTTTCACTTTGGTAATAAGCGACAAGAACTTACCGGGATACCGAACCCCCATGCCACTCTCATTGAGATTATGTAGCTTTGTTTATTGTAGTTATGTGTAGGGTTAGTTATCTACCTGAAGAAGTGATCAGATTGCAAATTACAAAACGTAGTGTTACTGCTTTTTTATTTCGCTGACCGGTGGAAAATAATACAAAGAGAAATTCATATCTCCTTCAGAATCCTTTCACCGTCAAAAAATACTTACACACAAAGAAAGCACTAATGGAGAATTGTTACGTTTAGTTACGTAATACCAGTGTTGTTTCAAAGTTACACTTGTTACAATTACTACACTGATCTCACCATTTGTTTTATCATAAATAGTAGCTTAAATTTTCCAAAATACAATATAACTGTTCGATTTCTTATTACTTTAAAAAAATACTTATTTGTTCAAGGAGAATAAAAACACCCATCTGCATTATTACAGTTTGATAAAGAAGTAAAACATTTTTATCGCTGTATCTTTGAAGGTTTAAATGTAACAAATTTCGAGTTGAAAATATCAATATATAACAATAGTTGAATACTCAGTTTGAAGACTAAACTAGTTGTAAGAGGTGCCGCAAATTAAAATAACTTGAACAGTAGGTTTTTGAAGTCAGTAAATACTTTATTCATGTGTTATATAGACGTATTGGTCGAGTAAACATTTAATAGAATAGATGAAAAGGCAATATTACAGATGAATTTAGCTACACTTTTTCTAGAACATAAATGTTTGAATGCAAACTTGACCACAAGGATTAAGACTTTAAATCTATTTTACATTGTTAAAGATTATTCTTATGAGTTTTATAAAACCTTTTCAATCAAACATTTATCAATAATTTTAGTGATGAAACCCTTTTATATATATATATATATATATATATATATATATATATATATATTATTCAACGCACCATTAAGATTGTTTTGTAAATCTATCTATTCGGATAGTATTTTTCAAATTACAAATGTCGTAATCCGTGTTAATAATAATAGTAATAATTATTCAAAGGACATAGGATACATTATTGTAGAAGGCTAAGTATGATTTCATTATCATATATTATGCTATGTACAACTGTACAAGGCTACGCACGACTTTAGTATACATAAGTTATGCTTATTACTTTCGTACTAGTCTTCGTATGACTTCAGGAACAAAGGTTACGCTACGTACTATTGTACTAGGCTACGTTTGATTTCGGGAACATAGGTTACGCTACGTACTATTGTACTAGACTACGTTTGATTTCGGGAGCATAGGTTACGCTACGTACTATTGTACTAGACTACGTTTTATTTCGGGAGCATAGGTTACGCTACGTACTATTGTACTAGGCTACGTTTGATTTCGGGAACATAGGTTACGCTACGTACTATTGTACTAGACTACGTTTGATTTCGGGAACATAGGTTACGCTACGTACTATTGTACTAGACTACGTTTGATTTCGGGAGCATAGGTTACGCTACTTACTATTGTACTAGGCTACGTTTGATTTCGGGAACATAGGTTACGCTACGTACTATTGTACTAGACTACGTTTGATTTCGGGAACATAGGTTACGCTACGTACTATTGTACTAGACTACGTTTGATTTCGGGAGCATAGGTTACGCTACGTACTATTGTACTAGGCTACGTTTGATTTCGGGAACATAGGTTACGCTACGTACAATTGTACTAGGCTACGTTTGATTTCGGGAACATAGGTTACGCTACGTACTATTGTACTAGACTACGTTTGATTTCGGGAACATAGGCCATTTAGAAAATGTTGTAAGATCCTTATTACAGTAATATTTACAACAGAAACCATTTAACACTATACTAAGCCATTTTTTTTACATAAACTAATCAATTCCAGTGTGAGGTATGATTACATTGTCCAGAATGTCAGTATTAAACCTGAAATAAAGGAAATGGCTTTAAACCACCAAAGATTGAAAATAAAATTAATTAATGAGAAATTAATTTAAAATTAAAAAATCTTTGCAACAATGCCAACTTTATCAAAATTTCATAAACTCGAATTTAGTAAATAAAGTAAATGTTAAAATGAACTATACGCTATAAACATGTTACATTATCTCACCTAAACATGTGATACATCGTAAAGCACTTCGATATTGAAAGCAAAACTGGAAGTTGCACAAATGAATTATCGAGAGAGTTGAACGTTTGCTAAAGCTGATATTTACAGGCCTGGATTTTAACGATGTGTTTATCTGCAAGTATTGGAAAACAGCACCTTCCACAAGTTTCCGGGCCGGGCGGGTCGGTAGAGGCGGGGCCGCTGTGTCTGGCTTCTTGGTCGACGCTCATTTGTCATCTACCTTTTCATATGCGCTCCCTGGTACTTCGTGTAATTTAGAGAGACAACCCCAGATTTTCAGAGAAAGCCGATTGAAGATTTGGGATTCTGTCTTCTTATATGAATTTCCGGGTCAGTATCGACTTTTTATATCTGGTTAAGGACAAAAATCAATAAAACTACGTTTCGAGATCTGCAATCTGAACTCTCAATCAGGTAAATAACTAACCTAACTCATAACTAAAACTTAGGTCAAAATAAACAAACCATACCAGATTACTGAATTTTTTGGATCACTAAACGATACAAAATGTCCGAGATATGCAATCTGATCTCTTCTTCAGGCAAATAACTAACCTAACACATAATTACAAATTAGGTTAAAATAAACAAACCATACCAGAGCGTTGTGACAAGTGTAATTCAGGAACCACAACCACCATGTTGTGTGCCAACTTCACTAACTCTACAATATGCACTTGATAACAAACTAAACACAACACTAATTATTAAAAATTATCTACAGAATACAGGTCACAATAGATCTGCATTCGCCGACCAACTTGTGTCGGGATTTATAACAAATAATAAAATATATATTATGAAACCGAAATTGTTTTACTCCTTTTTAACGTAAAAAACAATTAATTATGTTATATGCTAATGACTTTACGGTGTAACGATTTCTTTTTCATAAGGCTAAGCAATCCATAGCGCTTCAAGAGTATAGGTAATGCTTATTTCTACAATATTTGACACGGCGTAAAAAATAACAGTATAAATGTTAGTCTTGCATAGATAATAAATTACTATTTACCTCCAAGGTGCATAACTTGGTTTGAAATAAATTATAGTTATTGATCCAACTACGTTCCTAGTAACAGTGTATAGTCCGTGTTACTAATTATAAGCAACACTGTAGCGACACGAACTTTTGCGCTACGTAATTTACAGTTTGAAATAAATTTGTTTTAAGGAGAGACTGACCCCCTTTTAAGCCTTATTCTGTCCGTCCTCATGGGCCACTGGCCTGTGCGAGGATCTTATCAAACAGAATAAGGGAGAGAGTCGATACAGTACAAGGTTGATGGTACTGATAAAAAGTGCAACGGTCACAGACAGGATTTGAACCTGCGCTATCTCTAACTCAGACCCAAAGTCCAACGACTTAGACCGCTCAGCCATCGGCACTCCCACAACATTCAACATCTTGTTTTAACAATTTGAGCGTATGTTTTCCTTGATAAAAATGTGCTAGACAATGTAAACGTTAGAAAACGATAGTTTTAAATCTAAAGTAACATAGTACCTCGTTTAAAATATACATTTTAACAATTTGTATGAGACATTATTGCAAATTTCACAACATTTCATTAAAATAAAATAATTTTAAGTACTTAGGTAATTCTTAGCCACACTATTCCTAATTATCCAATGATATAATTATCCCATTTTTGTGTGGTGAGCTCTCCAAAAACTTGTAGAGTGTTAAAAAGCATTATTTTTGTGTATTTAATATCACCAGGTACTTTCATATAGTATTAAATATTTTACCACTTCTTTGTGTTTGATTTACAATATAATTATATTTTGAAAGAAGGCCATAAGAATTACGTCGAATACAAAGTCACTATAAAATTCCAAGTCTGAGAATTACACCTTCAGTACTATTAGTTCAATTCAATTTCTTGCTATAAACAAATAAAAACTAAAAGAGGACTTTTTCTCAAAATTTTCCATTGTAATGAAAAAGGAGATAAATGTAAGTTATGACATGGTATAAGTACGAGGGTCATATACGTGAAGTTTTGAATGGTATACATTATATAAACTGATAAAGTTATATGTATATAATTATAATTATATAATAAATATAACTATAATTATATGTATATATTATATTCCTTAAAAGTCCGTAAGAGCCAACGTAACCATTAGAAATCAAAACATGATAAAGTGTTACCTAACTTTTAAAATTTAGAGTAATTTTGTAATAAGGCAAACAAAACCTTATGTATGAACATGTTTTTGAAATTCAATTGTACCTAAGAAAACCCCTTTACTTTTATATTGTTTCAGGGAAGAAAGCTGCTTATCTTTCATACAACATCGTAAAGATATATTTTATTTCTTAAATATTTTATTCATTCCGATTCGGTAAAGTTTGCATAACATTAAAATGCACAAGTTTCGTGTATCTTACTGCTAGAAATAATGACCAAGTTTTAGTAGTCTCAGGAAATAATTTTAATGGACGTTTACACTCTTGCCTCATTTTTCATAAAAAATATTTGTCACAAAGATAGTTTATTTAAACCTAACGTGTTTATGTAGTATAATATATTAACTTAATTCAAACAATGTTGGTGAAATTTTATTTCTTTACAAAAATAAATATATTAAAATATTTATTAATATATTTAAAACACTGGTTAAAACTGGTTAAAAAACAGTCAACAAATAAATATGGTGTAATGATACATTAAAAAATTTGGAGAGGTATCTGACTTATTTAATGTTTTTTTGATAGCAGTATTTCATGATACAACATACGCGTCTTGTTTAGTTAAAATCATTACATTAATCTCAAGTTATGCAATATTTTTACATTTTACCATATCCTTAAAGATGACGGGAATGTTCTAGCATGAGTTGAGATTGTTCTAGCATCGACAGCGCTGGTGGTGCGAGAGCTGAACAAACAGTAAGGGACATGTGTTTACACCACTCTCGGTTTGAAGTTACCCTTTAATGCTCACACGACGCGGTGCTTACCTAAGGGCCATCATGCTGAAAATCATGCATTATCAAATTAGATTATGAATATGCTTGGGATTAAAGTGGCAGGAAAAGAACATTCATTATTCTTAGCTGGTACAATATGTATTTCAATTTATATAAAAACATTAGCATCTAGAAAACTACACTAAAATATCATAATCTTGAAAAGTTTATTTTCTTTTCAGATTATTAATCGAGTGTTGTCTAACGCTTGTCACATTTATCAAAACAAAGCCAAGAAGCAAAGTATATGCCTGTATATCGAATAGCTGACCCCATTAGGAGATCCTGAACTTGTACCGACCCACCTATCCGGCCGTTGGTAGAGGGTCTGAAATCATCCGTTATGCTGCTGGTAAAAAAAAATGGTTGCAAAATTTAAGGCGTAAAAAATAATGCATGCAACGGAGAGTTTATATCATAAAAAACATATAATGATATTATAAATGTGCATGGGATTAAAGTGGCAGGAAATGAGTATTCATTATTCTTAGCTGGTATAATGTGTTTATATTTATATAAAAACATTAGCATCCGGATAACTTAAATAAAAACTTACAACCTTGAAGTTTGATCATATTTGGACTTTTTTAACAGAGTTTTCACACGGTTTTGTCTAGCGCTTTGTTATATTTATCAAAACCGAGGCAAGAAGCGACGTATATGAATGTATATCGACTAGCTGACCCTATTGGGAGATCTTGAATGTTTACCGACCCACCTGCTTGGCCGTTGATCAAATTCGAAATTACCATTTAACTTGTTATATTGTACACTATTTTGTCAAGCGCTTGTCACACTTATCTAAACCGAGTCAATAGGGAACGAGTGTGGGTGTTCCTCTGTTACTTGACCTCTAGGAGGTCCTGTACTTGTTAGCGACCTTCTTACCAGGTCCTTGGTAGAGGATCTAAATTCATCTTTCACCCTTTATGCCATAAAATGGTTGCAAGGACAAGGTGACAGGAACAATACCTTCATCAAAGTGTTTATCTCATTAAAAACATATAATGATTAATTTTTTACACTTCGATCAGCAATGACTACGCGACATGTTGTTAACTCGCTCTCTGAATTAGGTAGAACATTCGCGATATTAACTGCCACATTAATAAATGCATCGTTCTGTAGTTACGCAAAATTACACCATAACACGATTACGATGTGTTGTGAACTAACATGTGTTTTAATTAAAATGACTATGACCCTTTTAACCGTTCAAATTGTCTATTATCAACTTCAAACAAATGACTTAATACACATCGTTTGAGATATTGAACAATTGCATTAAAATTGTGGTCTTGTCAGAAACAAACTTCTAATTAAAATTGTAGTTTTGAAGAATATATTTGCATTAATGAAATCAGATTTCAATACAACTCGGGGAGAAGATGGATTTAATAGACAACCTAATCGTTCAACTGACAGCTCCAGTTATATCTCCCTCTATTGATATTCGTGATCGTACTGACAGGTATCCGAAGTACCGTTGATAACCATTTAACCCTCTCGTAATTTCCAGGAATTAACGTTGAGAAATACTGGGAAGTACCCGGGAAGTAACTGTTGGTGTAGTAGGAGTAGTGAGTAATTATTAATATCGGGCCTGCCGCTTATCACGCAGAAAGACCCTTACTCGCCACACACAGGGTTGCCAGGCTGTGAGCCGTATTTCTTCACCAGGTGTTGGGTCGAAGCCAACTGTTGGTGTGGCGGCCCCTCAGACGTTGGGAACGACGATCGATGGCTTCTTGTGTTTCCTCCACTGTTAAAACTCCAGGAAAAATTCTCTATAACGATAAGTGAAATCTTCGACTGATACGACAATGATTCTAGCTACGTTAAACCCCTCCAAATCAATTAGTTTACCTTAGAAATGTATAAATTATGTCAAAACAAATAGAATTATTGTTACCTAGTATCGTAATTATTTAAGACACATTTAATCATATAAATAATATTAAGTAAAAGTGATATAGTATTAATTTGAGGACAGCTTAATTTAATCTTCTTCAGTGGTAGGAGAAATAAAATATAATTTTACAACACTGCTTGTTATTACTTTCACTGTACATTACCCGACGTTAGTTACGTCACAAGTCAGTAAAAGTAAAGTAAAGATCTCTTATTTTACCAGGCGAAGTTAGGACTAAAAAGCCCTCTCTAACACTTAACCTGGGACCAACGGCTTAAAGGTGACTTCCAAACCACCACCAATGGCTGGACAGGCGGGCTGCTTGCAAGGACAGGATCGCTCAGCGGTTGCACATCCAAGCAGCAGCCACGCTCGAAGTTGCTTGGTACGGTTATCTTGCGATAACAGTTGTACCCGCTACACTGCGCCATTGGTCCGTCGCAGGTTACAATAAAATGTAATGGTACTGGACAATCGAGTAACGTCCATCAAAAGGGATCACTTCTGGCTGGTTTATACCTTGAAAACACCACTGGGCACAGCAAAAACCGATGTGTCACTTAAATCTGGGTAACCTTATGGATGTCCAGGAGCGGCACATCACTAACCGCAATTATTGAGATTCTGGGGTTCATGGGCAATTCGATAGGTCTAGTCTACTGTGGGAGATGACTGATGGAGTTTGGTGGGGTTTGTTCCCTAACTATTAGAGGTTCTTGTTAACCTCAACAAGGGTATGCCACCCCTGCCTGCTTTGGCTGGAGAGGCTGGTTCAGATCTGGCCTCCCCTTCTTCCGGGGAGACATAACTTTGAGATGTAGTGCCCTAATTCTTCCTCATGGATATCGATAGGAGGCGGCCCCTACTCCCTAACCTTACCCATCCTGAATACCCTGTCACTCCGGAAGCAGCGCAAAGGTTCTTACAGGACTAAGTGAAATTTACAAGCTTCTTTTCCTAAGAGAGAGAGAAAAAAACGTCCGTCAATTGCTACGAGTGCTTTTGTATATGCCGTAACGGGGCAAAAAAGAGTTATGCTATAATGAGCGTTGTCAGCATATACATGACTTGGCCTTGGGACATTGCAGCTTAAACAATTGTTGTCCGTTTGTGTTCGACGTGTTATCCTGATTGTAATAGTTGTTGACTGTAAACAAACTGAAAAATATTGCAGCGGAAATTATAACGCTTATGGAGCCGGCTATTTTTAACTTCCATTAACAACGATCGTGTCTCATACTGCAGGGGCATGCTCTAAGTTTGAATTGCGCGTGCCTCTACTTATAAACGACTTCCGATCATCTACTCACTTAAAATAAGTTTAGTTAGATTTTTCTAATCGTGATTATTAGTTCAATCCTACTCGTAAAACAATTTAATATTTTGTTTCTATTAAAACAGAATATAGTTTTAACAGTTTTATATTATTACTTTAACTGAACAAGACAATAGCACGTTAATTCATAATGTAATTGCATAAACATTGCGTAATGTACAAAATAATGCTGTACATAAGGTAGATATTTCCTTTAATACTTCTCTTAGTTCCTTTAATAACATAAACAGGGCAAAATAAAATTGCTGCTGTTGCGCGGAACACATAAAGGCAAAGCTCACTTTGAGACGTAAGGTCGCCGAGCGTTATTAGCTGTTACATAGAAAGCAGTATTTAATAACAATAACAATTTTCTGCTTTTGTATTCCAGTAAAGCACTTTAGTTCATTTTCCAGTGGTTCAAAAATGCACCACATAATTATAATACTGGTATTAATAGTGTCCAATACTTAACTTGGAACATAACATTATATTGTTCAACAATATTGTAAAGTTTATAATTCATAAAAATATTAACGATAAGATCTTGGAGACATTTTGCAATGATAAAAGCAATCAGTAAAACTAAGTTTTGAGATCTGCAATCTGGTCTCTACCTCAAGTGAATACTAACATAACACAAAATTGCAATCTAGGTTGAAAATAAATAAATCATACCAGAACGTTGTGACACGTATGTGTCAGGAATCACAACTATCAAATTGTGTATCTTCTCTATACACTATCTCAACAATTAAGCTAGTATACATACAAAAAAGTTATAAAATACTCTAATTCACCCTTATCTATGTTTAGTAGCCATAAGGTTACTTTCTTTTTGTAAGTGTGGGGTTTGAAAACACTTGATAGCCACCAAATTAGCCATCATTAAAAACTAATTTAAAATTTGAATAGATCATTGTTATTAATAATATAAACTTAGAATAGGAAATTACTAATACCAATGTAACACCATGCAAATCGCCACTAATGGGGGGTATTGTCGGGTGGCTAACTCCAAGCAGAAGCTCGCTATGCAGTCATCTCTCCAGCACAGCCCAGTTGCTATGACGTCACTTCAATTCAGGCGCACTGAGGGCCATTGTTCCTGATTTAGCTATCTAGCTATAACCGCTGTATCGTCTATTCAAGGCCATTAGCTTCCAATAGTGTAATCATAATGCATTCCTTTTATTTTGTATTCCAATGATGTAATGGGTTGAAAGTTATCCCTTCTCCACTTTATTACTTTCTCAAATGCTTTGGAGAAGATTAGTTAGGGAAATTAAAATTTTTTTGACGTTCTTTATTTTGTATCCTGTTAATGGAAGGTGGAGGGCAACTAAAAAATTTCTGTTCATTAACATGAGTTAATTTGGATCTTCATTTTAATTTGGATTAAGAAAAGGATTTTGAAGATAATTTATTCTTCATTGCTTCAAATATCCTAAATGTACATGGCTTTCTCAAAATCCACAAACCTACACGACGACTCTCCGGCTCTTGTGGTGTAGCTTGTCTAAAGTGCCTTTGTAACACCACCGGTAGTAATAGTGGAATTTGAAGGCTGACTCTTTCATAAAAAAATTAGATGTTGCAGAGTAATTATAGCCGACTGAAACCGAAAGGCCAGGACGTTTTGATGGTTAACCAGTTTTATAAATGTACCAGTTCCAGAAAGTCTTTCGAGTCATTGAATCACGTATCAAAGAACACATGAAATTAAATTAAAGGACTAAGCTTCCCGTTTATAGAAATACTAAAACTAAGCATTCAATGAAATTATTTTGAGTAGGGATTAAAATAAACAATAAATTAAAACTACCCGTATAAACATCAAAATTTACTAAAATCGAAATTAAAATCCGTTTAGAAACTGTATTGTCTATCCCAATCAATAAAAGATATATGGCTATAAATGTCATATGTTTTGTTTTAAATCAGCATCTTACATGGATAACTGAACAAATATTAGTATTAAGTGCTATCTAGTAGCATAGGAATCATTAATAGAAACGTCTAGTCAACATCTTAACATTGTTTGTTTCAAATAAATCGGTTTATTTGTAAAATGTGTAATTCAACATACTAAATGACCGCAATGTTGTATAAGTACAGGACAAAAGTGTCTAGCAGGTTTACAGTCTTGTTGAGTTTTATTTAGTTCTTTTGTTTTCTCATTTTAGATATTCGTAACCGTTTAATATGTTGAATAGCCCACCTGGATAATCATAATTTAAAACGGATAAACCCAAACTTCAACCAGGATAAAAAAAATCTCAAAGGAGAAGAGCTTATTAAACTTACATTAAATTATTTGTACCTCAATCGCACTAAAATGTCTAACCCTTTACTTATGGGTATTGAGTCCTTTTCTGACAGTTTTTGATCTTTTTTATTGCCAAATATCGAACTACATCTATTTTTATTGGAGACTTACAAAAATGTCTGACTAGAGATGTTAGATAAGCTGTCGTACTTGATGTACGTCGTAGATGTGAATAAATAACTGCAAATAAAAATTAAGGATATGTTTGAAGAATAATAAAAAATCCGTGTGTTTAGTTTTGTGCCCTCACGTATAAAAATTACATTTTTGAATGACAGCTACTTGATCAGTGATAGTAATAATAACAAGTATCAGTTTTCGGCACATTTAAACCAAGTTTCAGATTTTTAAATGACTTGTCAATACACGTCGTCCGGTCAAAATAAAACTGTTTAGTTACAAACAGTTACACTACTTTATAATACGTCTTTTTTATTTTATCTGTTTGCATTGATTTAAAATGTTATTAAGTTTGTACTCTATTATTTAAGTTAAAAAAATCAAGATTTGCTCTAGACTAGTCAAGTCCCACCAGTACGAGAGTTGTAAAGCTGAGAAGCACGAATAGTAGTTAACACGAGAGTGTGGTTTACGTACGTCGTAAGCCTTTATATTACGAATATGTTTGTTTTTTGTTACAAATTATGGAAAAAAGTCTTTCATTTTTACGACCAGTTTGACGACTTCTCGTCGAACGTAGATGGTTATTGCTTCGTCTGACAGCGAGGTTTAGTTTTTAATTTTCAAAATGTTTAAAAGTCAGGTGTGCAAATCACGTGTTTGTAAATGGCTGGAACCCTTTCAGGAAAGCCTATTCAGGGTTCTAAAGACCTATCCGAAGTGTACTGAAACATTTACCCAGCCTTCCCGAGATACTGTTATCCAGAGTTTCTTTTCTGGTTCGTAACGTTTTACACACACGTAAATACATGACCGAATGCTTTGAATTGTGGGTGGTAATAGATTTTAACGAAAAACCAAAACATGTTTATATATATATATATATATATATATATATATATATATATATATATATATATATAGTGTTATAAAAGAATTAGTCACGTTGCCTCCATGTAAACACTAGGTATTATTTTTATTAATACTAGTAAAGATATTAGAAGAAGTAACACGAAGCACTAGAAAAAATCTCTACAGGATTTTTGGTTTTATTCTTATTGCATGTTTGTTTGATATTAAATATTTTCTATGGAGAATTTTAGTTTAATTTAGAATGAATTTAAAGGCTGTTACATAAACAAGGATTGTTTTAAAAATACACGCTGCTTCAAGATAATATATCTAATACAACAGAATATTTAATATACATTTTGTGTGGTCAGTGATAACTAAGTAAGACATACTAAAAACACAAAACTCGCTACGTTTTGACTTTGTTTAATACGTTGGTTAGTGAGAACCAAGTAAGGGACACTAAACCAAACACTTGCCGTATAATAACATTATGCTGTGATGTTCTCACTAGCCCCTACTTAAGACAAAAACTCGCTACGTTTTGACTTCGTTTAATACGTTGGTTAGTGAGAACCAAGTAAGGGAAACTAAACCACACACACTTGCCGTATAATAACATTATGCTGTGATGTTCTCACTAGCCCCTACTTAAGACAAAAACTCGCTACGTTTAGACTTTGTTTAATACGTTGGTTAGTGAGAACCAACGTAAGGGACACTAAACCACACACTTGCCGTATAATAACATTATGCTGTGATGTTCTCACTAGCCCCTACTTAAGACAAAAACTCGCTACGTTTTGACTTTGTTTAATACATTGGTTAGTGAGAACCAAGTAAGGGACACTAAACCACACACTTGCCGTATAATCACATTAGGCCGCGAGGAAGTCTAGTCCCTACTTGAGACGGCAACTCTACTCAGCTCGACTTCATTAACTCGCCTCCATTTTTTATTATCCTCGTTTCAAATACATACACAAGTTTCCATCCTTTATTGAAAATGTGGTGGTTACCTACCTATTTTTCTAAATTTTGTCTATAGACAGTGTAGTTGTCCATTATTTTATTTAACACTAGTTTACAACCAATCTTTCTTCCATTTGTCATTTATTTAATCTCAGTGTAGTTTACGGATTTTATATAACCTACAAAGCAATTCTGTATGTATTTATAACTCAGTATAGTTTGCGGATAGTTCTGAAACGAAACGTAGCCTAAGCATATTTCCGATAGCACATACAAATTAAATAATACTTTGAGACTATGCATCTTAAATATTTCAAAATTATATCATACGATATATTAACGAAGCTAAAGCCCTGATGATTACTAACAGACACAATGTGTTTAATATGTGTTGCAAAGGAGTGCGGTTAACCTAACACATATATTATTTATATATAATATATTTTGTTATTTTGCATTAATAGTAAGAGTGACGCCCAATGGTAACTTAAAAGCTATAATTCCTGATAAGTTTTAGCCCATCCATTGCATTGCAAAATGAGTAGCACGTAGTTAAAAATTATATGACGTTAGATATTTCGTAACAATTCGATGTATGTAACTTGGTTGCGACTGACGTTTCTTATTAATGTAGTTATTGCACATGGTTGTTAACCATATTTCCTACCAGTTTCCATGCTCACTCATAATATTTGATATGGGAATACAAACATTCCAGATTTAAATCGAGCTAATTATAACAACTTGCAAAATATTGTTTAAAATAGATTCTTGTGCAGTGAACGGCTCTATGAGTACTTTGTAAGTAGTAGCCAGCTTTATAGCTTTCAATTTGGTTTTATGCCTTGCCCCTGCATTGTAAATGCGGTGTAAAAAATAGTTGACTACATAGTTTTGAAATTAGGCTTGTAGTAGGCTGAGCTCATGTTTACTTTAGTACAGAATTGCGTACGGTCTCTCATATCATTTTATGTGGACAACTAAAGAAATCATAAACATGGAGTATAATGATTTGAAACATATCAATCAACAGAAGATTAAACGTAAATGTAACTTTAAGAAATGGGTGCTCAGATTTTTGTGATGCTCATTCATCCATTCATTTGTTCCACAGGGATCTGTGTTGTGCTCTTTTCTTTTCTTAGTATTTTTCAATGTTTCTTATTTTTCTGTATTATTGTTTATGAAACTATTTTGATGCATCCGATTGTAAATGTTTTAAATGTTGATGTTAGATGTAATAGTTGATTAGAACAAGCTGAACCCGTTACATGCATATCCAGCAATTTATGGTTGTAAAAACAATGAAACGAAACACTATCTCTTAGAAAACTATTTACGTTTTAATTACCTATGTAAAAACATTTATTTTGAGTACATTTTTTACATTTAAATTTTGTTTAAGTTAAGACTTCTAATTGTCACATATTTTAATGTTTCAAGCTTGATTAAACCATGGAATACATTTGTGAGAAAACAAAGCACCAGTGAAAAATGTTATATAGCAAAAGCACTTAAAACGTTGACTTGCTGATTTATCTCCAACTGACTCATGTAAAATTATGTTTGCACAATTTAACTTAATGATTCTGCCATGTAACACTGCCAAAGCATAAAACTGGTGTTTAACAAAAACAGTGCTTATTACATGACTAAGAAAATAAAAGGCAATCCAACCAAAGTGTGCTTTCTATTGGATAAGGTTTACAAAATCTTTTGTTGTTCAATAAGTTATCAAAATACCATACAGTTAACATTAAATAAGTGCACTGTAGATATAAATAATTTAAGTAAAACAACTTTTTGATACAATAAATAAATATCTGGCTTGCGATTATAGGCTAATTATAGATTTTAAATTAATAAAGTACATTTTATTTAGCGATATCTCCGTTTTAATTTTATTATTTGTTCTTTTAATTTTAAGTAAAGCTTCTTGATCACTGATTCAATCATTTCAGCATATACTTGATATTTGTTCAAACATATTGTCATGTTCTAATTTTGATACGTAATTATGACAAGAACCTCTGTCCGATTAAAAAGATATTTAAAAGAAAAACACAAATTCACCCAAGATTATATATTTTGAAGACGATTTTTATCCATAACATTTGTAACATATTTAGAAAAACGATCAACAAAACTGTTCAGCCTACTAGTCGAATTATTTTGAGTTGATTATTGATTAAAAGTAATATTCATATTATTTATTTATATAATTCATTAACAAGTAATCAAACAATAAACAATAAAATATAACGCAGAGTAAAAATAGGAAATAAAATAACATCAAGGCTTATAGGAATATATTTAATAGTTTTCGCATTAGTAACAACATGTCTACTAAATCAATAATATAAATACATAATTTAACATAATTTTTGGACAGATTTATAAGAAACATTGGATCTATAACCATGTACTTCACCTGTCAAGGTATACTGCAAGTACAAAATAAGTACTAAAGCAAATAATTGAAAATGTCAGAACTTTCTTTCTAGGAGGAATAGTTTAATGAGGTGCAGAACAAGTGGGGTGTTTCTAACAATACGAAATGTCTGCCCTTAGAGTCGTCAGGTGAGACGAACAGGTTAAATTAGGTCAGACCATGCTCTTTGTATGAAACTACAGTGAACCACCGAGCTCGTCTAGTAATCGTCCTTTCCTTCCGATGTGCACAGTTCATTTCACTATTGTTTCGATGTCAACTGTGTTAGTGATGTTTTGAAACTATGTGAACCGGAATATATATTTTTCGGTTTTAAACCATCATCAGTGTACATTCCGGTTCACATAGTTTCAAAACATCACTATCACAGTTGACATCGAAACTGATGATGGTTAAAAACCGAAACACGTGAATGTCAATAAAAAGATTTTTAAAAGGGTTTTAGTTACTTTTCATTACATTAATATATAAAGATAACCCTATAAGTGGAGTTAATAACATTATATATATATATATATATATATATATTTATATACATATATTTCTTTATTTCCAATGGACAGCTGAGTAGACAAGTGACAGAACAGTGTACCCAAATAATGGTAACTAAAAGCAATATGAACTTATCCAATAATTATTAAAGTAAGATAAGTAACCATTCAAGTAACAGGACTAGTTGTCAATGAGTAATTTCAGTCCAAAAAACAAAGTCACTACCTCTATTACAAGTACACTATGACAATGATATGACTAAATAAACTATAGTATGATATGAAAAAAATATATAAATATATATTTAGGTAAATATCTCGGTACAGTAACGCAACGATAAGAAAACAGTAACAATAAAGATAATGTAACAATAACAGTAAAACAGTAAAGTATAGCATAAATTAACAAGAGTGTAAGTATACAAATAGATAGTAAATTTACAGCAATGATGACAGCAAAAAGATTGCAACATAACGAACGATACAAAGTGGAAACGTAAGTAGGAAACATTGCAAATTTCAGTTTCTACTTCAATGTTCTCATACTATCGTGAAACAGATCGACGGACTAAGGCACCGTATTGCCGGGTTTCTGTAGGCGTGCCACCGTGCTGTTCGCTGCATAGTTTGTCCCATAATGCTCCATATTGTTGTATATGTAAATACTCAATTGAATTGATTATGTAACCACCCTTTTCTTCGTGTCAGGGGGATGGGGGCAAGAAGACATAGGTAAATCTTAAATAAGAGCATAGGTCGAGTAGTACATCAAATTAAAGGTCTTTATTTATATACAGACAATGCCGGAAATCCTATTTCAAAAGGTTCACTCTTTAAAAAAAATTACGCTGGTTTAAAGTTTGAAGCATTTAAAATAGTTGGTCCGGTTCTAGATGGTTTGATAATCTTGTCTAGCCTCAAGTTCTGAAAGTAAACGTTAATAAACGAATTATAAGAATTAAAAATATCTTTATTGTTTTCAGACTAACTGGTTCTAAAATAAATGCGACTAAATTCGAAGCTAGTACTTAAAATTGGAAAACGCAACAGCAACTTGTATTTGGTTTTGTAAAATCAATAATTCTCGTATTAAAAATATCTTTATTGTTTTCAGACTAACTGGTTCTAAAATAAATGCGACTAAATTCGAAGCTAGTACTTAAAATTGGAAAACGCAACCGCAACTTGTATTTGGTTTTGTAAAATCAATAATTCTCGTATAATTCATAAAACGTAGTCGGCAGTAGACGCACTCTCGACTGAAAAATTTCATGTAAAATGTGATAAAGTAACCTAGTGTTTTCCCCTATAAGAACAATGTTATGTCTCTTGCAGTTTTACATCATTATCTTTAGTTATAGAATTATGGAATATGTTTAGATACTGTTGTGGGTTATTCAGAACAAAAATCTCAAATTTTTTGTACTTACTTATATAAGTATTCAAAACGTATACATTAGAAACCAAAAAAGTATTGGACGCGTATTATTAGCCTATATATTGCATATAACACCTCATATATCTCAAACGTAAATGAAAACGGAAGAAATACAAAGATTTTAGAATTATTCGTTACTTATTCAGCTATTTCAATAGATACGGAAATTTATGAAGGAATAATTGCCAGTACTAATAAGCAGATAGTAATTTTTACAAAAATAGCGATTTTATACCTATGCAATGAGTACAAGACATGAAAAGAATAATTTAAACTAGTTACTTAATAAGTAAAACTTAAAATAAACAAAACCATTTTTGACTAAATTACAAGTAATCACGAAAAAGATTTAAGTATTTACTATACACTTTTGTTTAAGAATTGGTAAATTTAGATAAAAATAAATAGATTCGCTCTATGAAAAATAAATAAGATTATAATCTGTCATCTTCTTTTGTTTATAACAGCACAATAAAATGGACAGATTTATTTAAACTCCAAGGTGCAACAAAATATTTTATAAATGGTGTTTTACTTCAATTTTGTTTTGTTCCATTCTTGATGGCCGGGGGAATTCCCCCCCGACAATTGTTTCAATGCAATTCATTGATGTCGATTGTTGGAAAATAACAAAAGAATACGGTATTCATTATAACTGTAACTTCTATTCATAGTATCGTAGCACTTATTCAGTTTATTTCTGTGATAGCCTGAAATGATTTAGGATAAATTATACGTGCGCTTCTTCATTGTAACAAAATTACAATACCCTGTGAATCACACATTCACACAATGTTTTATTTTAATTTTTTACAGCACACAGTATCACTCTGTAGTTTTATCCCAACCTGTGAAGACTGGACTTGTTATGTCGGTTAGGCTAGACTTGTCATCTATGTAGGCTAATACTGGAACTGTTATGTTAATTGGATCAGGCTGGACCTTTGATGTCGGTAGATAAGACTGAACTTGTCATCTATGTAGCCTCATGCTTGACCTGTTATGTCAGGTGGATTAGGCTGAACCCGTCATGTCGGCAGGATAATACTAGACCTGCTATGTCGGTAGATCAGACTGAACTTGTCATGTATGTAGACTTATGCCTTGACCTGTTATGTCAGGTGGATTAGGCTGAACCCGTCATGTTGGCAGGATAATACTAGACCTGCTATGTCGGTAGATCAGACTGAACTTGTCATGTATGTAGACTCATGCTTGACCTGTTATGTCAGGTGGATTAGGCAGAACCCGTCATGTTGGCAGGATCATACTAGACCTGCTATGTCGGTAGATCAAACTGAACTTGTCATGTATTTAGAGTTATGCTTGACCTGTTATGTCAGGTGGATTAGGCTGAACCCGTCATGTTGGCAGGATCATACTAGACCTGCTATGTCGGTAGATCACACTGAACTTGTCATGTATGTAGACTCATGCTCGACCTGTTATGTCAGGTGGATTAGGCAGAACCCGTCATGTTGGCAGGATCATACTAGACCTGCTATGTCGGTAGATCAGACTGAACTTGTCATGTATGTAGACTCATGCTTGACCTGTTATGTCAGGTGGATTAGGCTGAACCCGTCATGTTGGCAGGATAATACTAGACCTGTTATGTCGGTAGATCACACTGAACTTGTCATGTATGTAGACTCATGCTTGACCTGTTATGTCAGGTGGATTAGGCTGAACCCGTCATGTCGGCAGGATAATACTAGACCTGTTATGTCGGTAGATCAGACTGAACTTGTCATGTATGTAGACTCATGCTTGACCTGTTATGTCAGGTGGATTAGGCTGGACCCGTCATGTCGGCAGGATCATACTAGACCTGTTATGTCGGTAGATCAGACTGAACTTGTTGTCTATGTACGCTGATGCTGAGAACCTTTCACGCAGGCCGAATCAGCATATGAAGGCCTCAATAATAATCACATGGAAGTTAAATTTTTAATGATTTTTATTTTTCTAAATACAGATAGCTGTAAGGTAATGACTGAACTAATAACGTTTAAAATAATTTTAAATAGATTTTTGTTAAGAATTTGAATTAGGTACCGTATAAGTACTACATCCTGAAGGTATAATAGGGTTTCAGGCATATTTAATTGTTATATTCACAATACAGGTGTGCTGCACTATACAAGTGTACTGCATAATGCAAGTGTTGCACGATACATTATAAACACACCCTGGAAGTTGAGGAACATGACAATTTGTTTCTGTCTGTTAATTAAAAGTTTGTTAACCAGATTTTCACCTAATGGTCGTGGAGGATCCAGAATTGATAACATATTTTCAAGTTTTTTATCCAAAAATAATATCCGTTGTTTCTCAGTATAGTTTTTTTTGTTTTTTTTTATAGGATAAGCCGATCCTTTTTTTGCCTTATTCTGCCCGTCCTCATGGGCCACTGGCCTGTGCGAGGATCCTTATCAAACAGAATAAGGGGGAGAGTCGATACAGTACAAGGTCGATGGTACTGATAGCTTGATAGCTATGACTTTTACTGGGTGAGGTACAGTCTTGAATATTGAATAGACTATGAATAAAATATTTATTGCACAGGAATGAGATATGCGTTGGACACTATTCCCTGACGATTACTTATGACTTGCTAAATCTAGCCTACTAACCTTCAGTCTAAACACTTTCCCAAATGTTTTCCCTATTCATTTTAAAAATAATGACTTCCATTTACTGGATATTTCTATTCCTATTCTGGATTTACCGGAAGGTGGATGGTTAAAATGGTTAAAATGGTTAAAACAACCACCATATTTTAACCATTCTGCAAAGCCGTAGTCCAATCACATCCAAAAGAAAAAAAAATAAATGAAGAATGAAGAGCAAACCGACAGCAAGCACATGAAGGAACGACACGATTATGAATTGAAATCCATAACAACGCGAACAATGCAACCCGCCTAAAACAAACCCTAAGCTAATTATCCTTAAGCTGAGAGATTTATTAATTTTAAATCAAAGAAAAACTGCTTCTCCAGAAGAGTTCAGCACGTTCAAACATTACTCCTTCCCATCATTTAGAGAAAGAACATCTAAGAACAAGATAACTTTACAATTGCTTACTGACAACATATCATTTATCATCTGTAACAAGATCTATTTTTTTACTGTTTAATTTTTAACTGTTATATTACACAAAATAAATACTCACGGACAAGGCTTGCACGCTTTTTCCTGTGGACGAGACGAAATCAAAATTATACTCTGCTGAATTAACCTCCTTTTTGGTGAAGGTGAACAGCTCAGCCACGTAAAAACTAGCGAGGGTCCATTATATGTGTTTTTTGTAACTATTACGTACTAAATTTGTCGAATAAAGTGTAATATAACCTTTTAAAAGCGACATTAACATAAAAAGTACATTTACAAAATTCAAATATATAACACAAAAAGAAAAATAACATGTCATAAACAGTATGCTCGAAGCTCTGAGATATGAGGTAAGCATTATAAAATTTGTCCATCCAACATCCAACATCCACCATAATATTTGTTTTAACAATTTAACAAGCGAATCTATACAACTTTCTAAGTAGTTATTTTGGGAAACAAATTATTTTATTAAATTAAATTATTTAACTTTGCCATTAGTTTAGAAACGTGTGGGAAAGTTTCTAACATCAAAAAACATATTTTTTGTTCTTTTAGGACTTAAAAATTGCACTTAAAATGACCTTTACGCTGTTTCCGGAGTGACAAGATATTCTGGATGGTTAAGGTTGGGGGTAGGGGCCGCCTTCTGTCAAGATCCACGAGAAAGGATTTAGGGCATTAATCTGTCTCTTCTCCCGGAAAAGGGGAAGCGAGCTTTGAACCAGCCTCTCCAGTCAAAGCAGACAGGGGCGGCACGCCCTTGTGCCCTTATGTCTAGGCTAACAACAGCCCTTAACACTTGGGGAGCCCTACCAACTCCAACAGTCATCCCCCGCAGTAGACTGGACCTATCGATCTACTCTTGCATCCCAATATCTCGATATTTGCGATTAGTGATGTGCCGCTCCTGGGCATCCATAAGGTTGCCTAGATTTAAGTGACACATTGGTTTTTGCTGTACCCAGTGTGGGTTCAACTGGAAGGAATAAAACCAGCCTGAGGAGAACCCTCCAGGGGAAAATAACAGTCACAGCTTTCGGATCTGGACTATGGAGAGGAAAGGAGCCAGAAACAGTTGACAGGAGCCAAACTACCTCTAACCACAAAATGTCACAATATCTTAAACAGCGTCTTTTACCCTTCCATATACCGGACTTAAAAGATGTCCAAAACATATAACTATACATATTGATGTACAAGAATCGTATAAACTCGGTTCTATCAGAGTAACTCAATTTGGCTGAAAAATCCGCGTAAAACTACTTAAAAACAGCCGTCACTAACAGAACTTCAATCAAGACAAATTTGTTACTCTAATACAAAAACAATACGTGTACAATGATCATTAAATACTACCTTAAGTTACAGCTGATTAGTCTGTAATGTCTTCCAATTGTATCTATTGTACATAAACAGAATATGTTCAGAAATATAAAAAGTAAAAATTTGTAATTTTGTTGTTTATTTTTAAGAAAAAGGCAAGTAAATGGAATACTTAATTGAATCCGGCACCGTAAATCCATATAGTTTTCTATTATTAATTCTCTTAAAGCTCGATTAGTAGATATATAATAATTGAAAGCCAGTGTTTTTGGATTTTTGGACGTATTTCCATATACAGTTATAGTTACTCAACAAGTGTTTTCTTAATAACAAATAAAATAGTGAAGTAACCGAAGGTAATACAATATGGATTGTACAGGAATTGTATAACACAGTGTACTAGCTGAAAAGCGTAGCAAACTTGTAAGAGTTGAAACTTTATTTGCTCGTAACTCGCTAAGCACTCCAATAAACGGTACCCCCGCAACCACTAGAACAGTGCTCGACCATCGATTTGCTGCATTCTATGTCTCAGCTAATTGTTGTGTCATCGTGTTGCAGGTATTAAGTACAGGAATTGTATAACACAGTGTACTAGCTGAAAAGCGTAGCAAAGTTGTAAGAGTTGAAACTTTATTTGCTCGTAACTCGCTAAGCACTCCAATAAACGGTAACCCCGCAACCACTAGAACAGTGCTCGACCATCGATTTGCTGCACTTTATGTGTCAGCTAATTGTTGTGCAATCGTGTTGCAGGTATTAAGTACAGGAATTGTATAACACAGTGTACTAGCTGAAAAGCGTAGCAAAGTTGTAAGAGTTGAATCTTTATTTGCTCGTAACTCGTAAAGCGCTCCAGTAAACGGTACCCCCGCAACCACTAGAACAGTGCTCGACCATCGATTTGCTTTATTTTATGACTCAGCTAATTATTGAGCCATCGTGTTGCAGGTTTAAGTACAGAAAATATAACATTTGTTCACAGTGGTTTTAATTCTAAAAGTACAAGTTGTAAACCAGATAGTTAACATTATAAAATAAAATTATATATAGGGTGAACCAGACCACCTGGGCCACTGATTGTAGCGGTATGACAAGTGAAGATAGAAACTCAGTTTCAACCGAACCTCACCTTATTTCGTAGCCTAATATTTCGCTAACATTATTTTGCATTATCCAAAAATCAGTAAGAGATATTTTGGGGGGTGGAAGGATGTTTTTGGGAAATTTTTAAATGTACAGGTGGGCGCGTGGAGCCTCATTGTAAAAGTCTCTTTAAGCTGACTTTTTTAAATAATTCAATGCATCTCGCTGTAAATGGACTGGGTGTTGAAAATCTTTAAAAAATGTTTTTTATTGTTAGTTTTTTGAACAACGTATTAAACTCCAAATGTTACTCAAACATTACAGTTGAGGACCTACCCTTCCAAAAAATAACTAGAAAGGTTCAGTTCCCAAAAGAATTGACATTCAAAAATTATTCACATTTTGAAAAATAAAAAAAAACGTTTAAAAGTTAAAAATATTAAATAAACCCGTATCTTTGCTTTACACCATATTAAAGGTAGTAAAACCCATTTTGTATTTGAATTTTGGCTTTATCTCAAGCGGCTTCATTTTTGTATACAAAAATAACAATTTCAAATGATTGAAAGCGTTTTATTAATGCAATAAATTGTACAGTTTAACACTACTAACTCTTTGAAAGGTTCTTTATCAAGCACACCAACACCTTACAGGTGCTCAAAGTGTTTACCATCGTTGACAATGTTTAGCACCACCCGTCCTCTGACGTTTCCTACCGTACGCTCTCTTTCTCCAGGAGAAGTGGTAGGTACCATTCTTTTCTTTCTGTTCTTATTCTTTCCATCATATCCTCTCGAGCATTCTTTTCTCTCTATTCTTATTCTTTCCATCATATCCTCTCTAGTATTCTTTTCTTTCTATTCTTATTATTTCCATCATATCCTCTCTAGTATTCTTTTCTCTCTATTCTTATTATTTCCATCATATCCTCTCTAGTATTCTTTTCCTTTCTATTCTTATTTCCATCATATCCTCTCTAGCATTCTTTTCTCTCTATTCTTATTCTTTCCATCATATCCTCTCTAGTATTATTTTCTTTCTATTCTTATTCTTTTCATCTTATCCTCTCTAGTATTCTTTTCTTTCTATTCTTATTCTTTCCATCATATCCTCTCTAGTATTCTTTTCTTTCTTTCTTATTCTTTCCATCATACTCTCTATTATTCTTTTCTTTCTATTCTTATTCTTTCCATCATATCCTCTGTAGTAGTTGGTCTTGTAGCATAAACCATACACTTCAACCTGTCCCAAAGGTAACAGTCCAAACGGGTCAGATCTGCCTAAGAACCAAAAACGTTTGAGATAAAGCCAGAGTTTCTTTTTTTAATTTGTTTTTTAATTTTTGCACCTTAACTACCTTTAATTTGGTATAATGTCATACTGTTGTATTTAATGTTTTTAACTATACAAATTTTCAAAAGTTAATTACATTGTAAGTGCCTAATTTTTGGGAACTGAACTTTCTTACTTATTGTTTGCAAGGGTACGTCCTCATCTGTTTTGGATAATATTTGAAGTTTCAAAAGGTGTCAAATAAACCAACAATAAGACACCTGTTATAAATGTGTTTGTTTATTGTATTCCTTCTAGCCACAGCTATGATAATGTGGTTAGTTATAATTAACACAAGATACAACTTTTGACATGGTGACATTATTTATGACAAACTAATTATTTCAAGTGCAGTGGACACAATGAGTACCTCACTAGACTTAATTTATAGTTTTAAGTATTTCAGATTGAATTTAATGTCTCTAGTGACATGTCTCATGTTAGACTTCATGTATAGTACAAAATGTTTCAGATACAGTTAATGTCTAGAATTCATATCTCAGATTATACTTATCACATGTTAAGTGTGAAATACGATGTTTCTTATGTGAAAGGAGAAAATTACTGCCATATTTTGACATAATTTGACTCCCACAGAAAACTTCAACTTCTTCTTTAAAACAACAGTCAGTTTTGGTAACTCATCTGGATTATATTATATCGTCTAGATAATAATAGTGATCCATGTTTAATAAATAGCAATTATTGATAGAAACAACAGAGCATAAGGCAATTAGTGTAATCAAAGATTGTAATAAAAAATGTATCAAGGAAGTTTAGAGTAGAAATTATCGTCTCACCGAGGCCGGTTACTCTGGACGTCTATCCGTCAGATAAGCCAAGCCAGTTATGTTTTATTCATACAGCCCTAGACTGACTTCGCATTAATCGACACTTGTAGTCGAGAACAAGCTCTGAGCAAGTTTCTTAAGAGGTGCTCGTAATATTGACAACTTTTTTCTTGAAAACTCACTATGCTTTATAACATTACATTGACAAGATGACATAATTACAAATAGTTTTTTTAAGACAAATTTTATAATAAAATGTACTTTTTGTCTCGTAACAGACATCGTAGAGTAAAATATTCCATATATTTTTAAAGATACTAATAAATTTGTGGAATTGCAATAGAGTTTTCTTAACAGGAGATAGAATAATGTAATGTCGCAGATTTTTGAAAATTATATGACCTAAGCCACCATCATACTAAAGCATAATTTAGGTTTGAGACTGTATAATATTTATTCTAAACATTTACTAAACATATTTTTCGAACTATTGTTGACTGGACATTATTGGACCAATACAAATAAGTATATATTTTCAAATATTATCAGACTAGTTTCATTTAAATGATGACAGTGTTAAAGTAGATCATATTATATTAAATATATTATATTGAGTAACTTTTAGTTATTTCTTGTCTGAAGTCATGACGCACCATCTTATTACAAATCACTATGAAACATCCTAAATTTAACTAGGTCTACAAAAAATTAGTACTGGACAATAAATACATTATTTAAAGATCATTATATATTTTAAGGCACATTTCCATGAATTTAGTTCATACAGGCAATGTTTTCTAAATTTGTATCTTATGCCCTATCTCATAAACACAAAGAAATTACTAATAATTGTATTAAGAAACTGGTTTCGTCTTAAAAATTCATCAATCTATCTTATTCTGTTAGTTATGTATGAATAATATTATGTTGGTATTATTAATATTGCTTTTCCCTGTCTCAACGGCATTGAATTGAGGTAACCCATAAACAAAGTGAATATCACAATATTCACCTTAAGAATTTTCTATAATAAAAACAAACAATATTATAGCAAACCTTTAAACAAAACAATAGTGTCAACCATAATAACATATATTTTGACTGAAATTGCTTTGATGAAACCCAGAACGATGTTGAAGTAAAATAAATATATGTTACTATCATCAGCCAATCGATTACGCATAAGTTCCAAATATTTGCTGTCTGGTAATCTTAAAGTATAATAACACAGAGGGCACATTATATAATATTAACCGATTACGAATTCAGAGTTGTGATATACGGTCACGTGGTTTTCAAATGCACATTTGTTAATTTTACAATACGATTTCTGCCACTAGCCTAATTTTGATAGTTACAAAATGTCTTATCACATAAATAATGTAAATTGGCGTTCCGAGAACTGGCTCAAGTAACTAAGGAGCTCACGTACTAACTTGACTAAAGCTATTACAATTCATTTTTTTCATTCGACTTACATAACGATATATCGATGTTTTTTTTAATAAAATTTGCTAAATAAAGCTATGCTTGAAAAACATTTGTACAATGCTTGTGCCTCGAGTTAGTTTAAATCAAGTTTTTAAAGGACCGCCATCTTGAAATTGAACCACAAACCATTTTTATTATATTTTTTAATAGAAATTATTAGTGTTTATATCAAAGCAAGTTTTAATTATTGAATGTGTAAGGGTTTAATAGAAAAGTATGTATGTATAAAAAATACCCATACATACGAAGAGACAGAATACAAAAAGCTCAAAAATCCAATTATAGTTACAAAACGAGTCTACTACACCAAAGGAATGATCCCCTAAAATATCCAACAAGAGTTCTGAAACATCCTGTATAATTATGTGTGACAAAATAATTCAATCTTGAGTGCCAAAGGATCTGTCTGACGTGATTATGTAAAATATTGGCTCTATCAGCTTTCAGCGATTATCTTTATCCGATCAATACTAGTGATAAGTAGTCTAGTGTATATTGTAGCTATTGAAATTATTTTTAGACTTAAGGGGAGTCAGGTGTCCAAAATTGCCAAAAATATGGATTTTCAGTTTTATTTTTTTTTATAATTACTTGTTTTTTTTCTGTTTAACATGGCAAAAAAAATATTTCAATTCGAGCAATAGTTTTTGACTTATGAATTTTTGAAATAACCCTTGTATTTGTTATTTTCTCGTGTCGTGGTTGTTGAACGTGCCAGAGTATTTTACTTTTGTTATAGTGCATATTGCACTCCATTTATACCTTGTTTAATCTTTAAATATAGATTATGACTAAAATTAAGCCTATATTTGAAGATTTGGCCAACCCTGAATTACTTCGGAAATGTTTGCATGGCGGTACCCAAAATGCGAGTGAATCATTGAACAGTGTTATATGGTCTCGTCTGCCTAAGTGAACATTTGTCTTGAGAAATACATTGGAGTTAGGAGTGTTTGATGCTATAGGTACCTATAATGAGGGAAATATTGTTAGATGCCAAGTGCTTGATAGGTTGGGTATTCGTCCGGGGGCAAACTGTGCAAAACGAATGAAACGCATTGATGAGTTACGGGTTCAAAAAGCAGACAAAGCGATTCAAGAAATTGAAAAAAGTGCCGCCAAAAGAGGTCAATGCAGATGGAAAAGACTATAAGACCTACCCCTCATATGGAGCAGGAAGACCAGTAAGCATTTTGATTGTATACTTTACGTACCTATTTTCATCTGTCGTTTTCCGAAAGTATTTTTTTAGACAAAAAATACCTTTTTCTCGGATACCTTTTTTCATCTGTCGTTTTCCGAAAGTTGTATTTTTTTTGACAGCTTAAAAATGCTCTATTTTTTAGGATTTTTAAATATCAATTTTAGTTTTTTTAGTTTTTGAGAAAAAATAAATAAAATATTCAGAAAAAAACTGAAAAAATATCTATTATTTTAAAAAAATCATTATAAATTTGTTTTTTATGATTTCAAAAAATTTCCTTAGCTTAAAAATTTAGCTTAAAACCTTCATAAAATAAGCAAAACAAAAATAAGGCAAAACAAAAATAATTTTGATATCTCTTATAGTTATTTTGAAAAGGTATCTTAAAATTAATAAAATTAACATAGCGGAGATAGGGACAACCGGACCCCCTGGAAATTAGTAACACGTTAGCGGTTTATTAGAAAAATAAAATTGTAGAAATGAGGCACGTGAATTTGTATAACTAACTACCGACCTGTGGCATTTAGCCAAAAATAAGATTTATTTATTAATGCCTTCGAGAAGCACAGTTCATTTTTTAGATAACCGAATGGAAATATAAGCGTAACGTGTAATGTACGAGCTTATATATTTAGCTATACAATTGTTATGCTTGTAAGAGATCTATTAGTAAGAGATACGTGTCAATTGTATTGTTCCCTTAGAGTACAATATGAAGCGAGTGTTTCAACTCTGAGAAGCCGATAAAAGAGAATACCTCTATTCCCCTGGGCAATAAAATATGGAAACTCCTCGACACTCTCCCAACATTCACTTTTGTTTAAGCATATAAACTATAAGACCAAGTCCTCTTACAAAACGTAGTTTTCATGTGTTTGTCGAGTTTATTCTTCTGTTAAGTACTGAAACTGTATATGATCAAATCTTCCTTATTTTCTGTTCAAGAATAAAGAATCCGCGTCTTAAAAATCCGTAAACAAGCAAAATACACAAAATAGAAGTTACATTAAGCGAATTTAATAGGGTATTTTAAAGAATGTAGAATATGTACTACTTCATAGCTAAGTGAGCGAAGTGAGTACGAAAACACGTTAATCATTTTCAACATTTTAATTTTTTGCTGACTAAAGTGGGAATAGTGTTGAAATATGGCATAAGTTTCCACTTTTTCAAGTAGCCATTGTTTTTTAAAAGTCCTACACTGCCAGAAAACACTGTTAGACATAATTTGAGTTCTCGTAGTTTCAGTAGAGAATAATAATCTAGTTTTTGCAACGCAAACTAATTGTTTTGTCACTGGCACAATCGCATACCATTTGTGAACCCAGCTCTTTTTAGAAATCTAGTTTTTAACTAAAGCATCCGGTGAACAATAATATTTTAAAATTAAATGATAAATGTTTATGTAGTGTTTATAAAAATATAAGATTAGATTAGCATAAAAAAACATATAACAAAGTTTTTGGGTTATATATTAACAAATTAAAAATCATGCATGTATGAGAAAATAGACGAGTTGTGGTCTATCAGATCGTCATGGCCTGGAAAGTTTAGTACTGGAGTTTAGTCTCCTACACTGGCTGGGATGGTACTCGTAGAAAAGCAATACTGGCGCCTCGCACTACATTGCGCATCTGACTAGAGACATCTGGAAACACTATCAAGATTCCACGAACTTACGACCCATCTGGGATTTCCTCGACCTAATGACTTGTGGAGGCGAGCAGCCATGCACAACGAATGTCTGACGGTTACGACTGTGGGGGTTTCCTCTACTGACCGACAAATATAACAATTTTGGACTTACACAACAACATCAGTGGGTTCACTTCGTCATTACTTGGCGACGCAGTTCCAGCACTTGTCGCTTTTGCTACCTGGGCAAGGAAGAACCTTCCTTTTCTGGTCGTGCTCCAGGGGTCCTGTTGCTCACTAGAGAGCGGTTTTCTCCGGAACCTCAGTTGAGCTAACTCCTTAGAGTTAAAACCGATTATCCCTGCAAAAAATATGCTTCGTTACCACTTAGTTGCCTGTTAAGGCCTAGTGGATACCACGCACTTTCTGGGCAACTTCGGCTCCCTTGAAAAAACTTGCGTTGAGCTAAGGAGTGATACTCCACCTAGAAAAGCTGTTTCAACGTTGTTTCGACTCTTCAGACACTGATAGACAACACATTTCAGTTGTCACTGTGTTACAGCGTACTCAGTTGAAGATTAAGAGCTTTGCACTCTCTTCGAGTACCAGCCCAAACAGTGTAGGAGACTAAACTCAACTATCATGTATATACATTAACTACACAAACATACTAAGTCGGACACGCAAGAACATTCAGTACATCCATACATGCAGACGGGAGTTTCTGTGAAATAACGCCCTATTGCTCTATAAGTGTAAAATGTCATCTGTATGTATTAGCTAAAAAAATATATGACATTTGTTCACAGTAATATTTCAAGAATACATGGCATGATCAATTCATCAAAAAGTAAAAAAAGAAAAAAAGTACAGTTTTGTACTTCACAATAAGAAAATAATTTCTTTATTAGCTAATTACGAGAATATTTAACCATTTACTCTAATGGGGCATTTTATAAAAACTTGCAAACAGTAAAAATTATGGTATCACCAAGTTAAAATAAAAAAAAACCATAATATTAAAACTATTTTAACAACGTAATATGTTACAAAAGGTTAAATAAGAAAATGAGCAGCTGACCACTACATCCCTGAATATAACAGGGTAAGCTAAATGGTCCATTTTATTAATAACGAACACCTCTTTTTAATGATCGATGAATCCAATCAAATAAATAAAACTTTTGAATCAAACCACTATTAGGGTTACCATACTGTATTATTATGTTTATTAGTTACACGGGAGATAAATCTAACCATTCATACTGATGAGTTATGGTGAGGTCCGGGGATCATTTCAGTTATGTCTGAGGTCCGACGCCTGCGCAGGTAACTTTGATTGTTACTGTTCAAATATTTACAACTCGAGCCTCTCACTCCACGGAGGGCAGTCGAGGGCGCTTACAATCTCCGTGTCTCAACTTATAGCATTGGATGAGTTATGCTAATATCTTGTGTAACTAATACTATCAAAGATACGGCCGGCTACACTAATGCCTAGCCGGATCGAAATCAACATGTGGAACATTACAAAAGTCAAAACCTTTGTTGAATGTGTCTACAACCTGAATCGTACTGGAATTGATTTACTTTTGCTGTTGCCCATATTATACTCGAGTCCTTTCCTAACATGTATAGTCTTTTTGAATCAGTAACGAATGTGGCCTTCAAAATGGGAAAGATGTATTTTACAAAGCAAAACTTTTAAATTTCAACCCTTAAGAGCATCAAAGTAGGTTTGGCTTTGAATGAGCAATGTTTTATTTACATTCAATTCATTATTGTCTCACACGGTTTACTTGCATAAGATTGGCTGGCTTTCAGATCACAAACTTAATCCGCAATATGGATTAGGAGAAACGGATCAAGGGCTTTTAAACATTACCGTCAATTAGTAAAGGGAACAATTTACATTCAAATAGACCACAGCACAAACAGCAACAGATTTCTAAAGATTTAATTCAAATGTATGATAAAGTAAAACGTTGAAGATATATTAGTCAGTTGAACTGTATAACCATTATACGTTCTTCCTCTTAGTATTGAATTCATTTAAAATAACACTATCACGTCGTTTCTGCATGTTTTTAGGCATTGTTAAGAATTTAAATTAAATAATCAGTAGTGTTGTAAAGTGCCCCTTGCAATAGTACTTGAGTGTTCTACAAATAGTAAAAAAAATTAAAATATTATACTTTCTATTAATAAAAAAATAAGAATTTAGAATATTTACAGTTAAAAATGGTTCTGACATATCAATAAAGTCACTAAAAAATTTAAAAGTTTCACTAACTAAACAGCATTTCTAAAAAAATTTTCATTTTATCTATAGTTATTACAATTTATTCTTTTTTAATTTTATTATTATATTTTGTAATAATTATAATTTTTAAATTTACCACGATTAATCTAAATTGTGGAATGTTTAAGAATATTAAAGAAATAGGCACATAAATATTACTAAAACAAATAACACCATCTATTGCATTGCAAACAAATGATTTAGATTGCAGAAGTTTCAAAATTACTCAAGTTCTGTATTTTTTAATATGATATATTTGATTTGAATAAATATTTATGTGTAATTTGCGTTGATTCCTTGTGCGTTGAATTTTTTACCTTTCTAAATTAAAGTGTAATACTACAGTTAAGCGTATAAAACTGAGAACTTAGTTACTATATTAAAAGGAGAACGAAAGCGGAAACTAATTTACCACCTAGCGTTCCGGCGAACCTGCTATTACGACTAACATCCTTTTCTATACCAGTAAGGTACTAGATAAAATAAGGTCAATACTAAAAAAAGTCAATATAAAATAAAGTGTTCGTAAATTTCATGATCTTCCTATTTTACACTATAGCTACCCGGTTTCACGAAACAATCAATATTCTTCTTTACAATACTATTCTTACCGTTCATAATTATTCATAATATATTCATAATTATCTTTAAATAAATTTTGGTGATTGGAAGTCAAACTTATCCAACCAATTACCTTATAGAGTATTTTGGTTAATTTTTTCACAATATTGTTCATTTCACTTATGTTATATTACATTTAAGAATTTTAAATGTAAATTATCACATGGATTGTCCACCAATTGAAGCACTATTATATATTTATAAAAGTATTATTTTGCCTGTAGTTAACAATTTATAAGTAACTTATACACGTTTTCAATAAATTCCTATGTCTGTATTGTTATAAAAATAACAAAATATTTATTATCAACAACAAAGTAATATTTTTTACGTTTACCCTACAAGGATTAAAACTCCATTTTCCTAAAAAAATAATTTTGGTTTCAACATCAGGTATACGGAGAAAAATATATGTTTACCATCATTCAAATGCTATAGACCAATCTGAAATACGTAATGAAACAAAAATTATTTCATATTTAATTAATTTACTATTCTACCTATATGCCACTACTAAACGTCATTTTAATATAAAAAGCTGTTTATTAAGATCGTATGATCTGACCCTGATCTACAAGGGTGATCAAAGCATTGGATCAATCCGAGGAAAAGGACTTCGATGACCATAAGTGCTGAACATTTGTTTTGAAATGATAATGCTACAATATCAATTGTTTTCAATATGTTTCCTAATGAACCTTCAATTGACATGAAATGGTAAATGAAGTAATTATATTTTAGTTATAGTAGGTTTGCGAGGGGGAATATAATCTTCATTAAAGTTCACTTCTGAAAATTCAATCGTAAAAATAATAATTTCTAAACAAATAGTACTTAAATTTTGTATCAGACAGTGTTTAGTTAGTAGTGCATAAAATATTAGGTTATTATCCGAGAGCCCTTAACGTGTTTTCTCGTTAGCCACAGGTAACTGCTCTCATTTACAAGATAAGCGCGGGGTTCTCTCCCATTCTTCATAAACACTCCTCGTCATTCAGCTAAGCCCCTGGAACCCTCCGTAACGGCCCAGTGAAGTTTAAATTGTACAGCATAACCCCTGTAATGATTTATTCTGTGAGAATATTTTATAGGTAAAATTTGTATAGTCAATAAAACTAACCCTCTTCGCACTAGAAAGGCAGGTCATCATTTCAGTACGGAGAGGACAGTTCCATGGCAGTAAATTCCAGAGAACGTAATCAGCGTACAACTGGAAATTGTTTTAATATCAAAAGGATGATTAATCTAATGCTACATACACTTTTATAAAACGCTACACCATGTATGGTTTCGAGATACCTTTTACAGTGATACATATTATATCTAAATCAAAATTACTCAATGATTCAATGCGGAAATCAAATTGTACGGAGTTCATCCATGTAATAAAGCAATACGCTTGGTGTATAATCAGATGGAAGACTCATCGAAATTCCAAAGCAATTCTACTAAAAAATTCTCCAAAATTGGAGTTAACCAATAGAGCAGTGTAGCGGGTACGGTGGTTATCGCAAGATAACTGAATCAAGCTAAAGTCGAGCGTGGCTGCTGTTTATATGAGTGACCGCTGAGCGATCCTGTCCTTGCAAGCAGCCCGCCTGCCCGGCCGTTTGTGGTGGTTCGGAAGTTACCATAACCCGTTGATAACTTCGTTACGTGTTAGAGAGGGCTTTTCAACCCTTAATTCCCTTGGTGAAATAAGATATCATTTAACTTTATTAAACTAAAATATCTCACCAAAAGTTTGTATACCAAATTAAATAGCAAAATTGCCCAAAAGATTACAGCTACTAATTTCGGAATGAGAATGGTAGTTCACCGCTGTAACTTTAAACATAATTATGAAACAAAATCCTTAGTAATGAATTGAAATGAACGCATTGAAAGTTTTGGAAATGTATACAAAATTAAATACTATACAAAAATCGTAGCATAGAATAAGAGAATAAATAAATTAGAAAAATAATAAATTGGACTTAGTTCGAGTACTGGATTTATGAGCCTTTATACATAAACCTGCAAGCTTGTGACCAGAGTAGCTTCAATCTGGAAGCTATATCCGATCGAAGTATATGGAAATATTTTACCCACAGATAACATAAGAAATCGTACTCATTTGCGGATCTGGGACTACACACACACACCGGCAACATAGGAACCAGAGTCGATTCCGTTTCAGGTAGTAAGGGCGTTTCTACACACCGGCAACATAGGAACCAGAGTCGATTCCGTTTCAGGTAGTAAGGGCGTTTCTACACACCGGCAACATAAGAACCAGAGTCGATTCCGTTTCAGGTAGTAAGGGCGTTTCTACACACCGGCAACATAGGAACCAGAGTCGATTCCGTTCAGAGTCAATTCCGTTTCAGGTAGTAAGGGCGTTTCTACACACCGGCAACATAGGAACCAGAGTCGATTCCGTTCAGAGTCAATTCCGTTTCAGGAAGTAAGGCTGTTTCTACACACTGGCAAAACATATGAACCAGAGTCAATTTCGTTTCAGGGAATAAGGCTGTTTCTACACACCGGCAACATAGGAACCAGAGACGATTCCGTTTCATGACTGTTTCCACACACTGGTAAAACCTGAACTGGGCCGATACAGGTTGCAGGTGTAATGAGTTAAATGTCGGATCTGTCAAATGTACTGACCTAATTCCGTTGGTTTGATGTGCAGTCTGGCTGAACCTCAGCAAATGAATAACTGGTGGCCTCAATTAGCGCATGTCATGACGTTCAATACAGTCCTAAACAAGGTCTAACTCATCGTCACGTTTGTAATTCACAAATATCACAAGTGAATCGAAGACTATTTGTATCTTGCATTCGTCTTGAAACATAAGATCAGCCAGGCTTCTTTTCACATGGTTTATGTAACCTAAACTTTGCTTCTCCTAGTTAATAAATCCAAGAAAACGACGAACCTATTATTGAATATTTATGGTTCCGATTTTTTCAAATAATGTGAAACATTTAATACTTTCCATACCAAAGTTCGATTCAGGTTTTGACATTTACGTCACGGGTTTATATCCCTTCAGTAACATCAAAGAATATTAGATATTTTAGAAATTCAAAATTTTGAATTAAAGTTCTAGTTGGGACCATAGGTACTTTTATTTTAGGTTTACATATTACAGCAAAATAATAGAGTTATGCTGAGATAAATATTCATAAAATATGTAGCAATATATCCTAATTCTTTACATTAACGTACAAAGGGTTTAATTCATTGTAATTTTATTCGTTTTTTTTCCAGAGATTGTCTGTGTTTGGTTCATTTTTAAATTCCATACAGAAAGTATTAGAATGTTACAGACTGTTTCAGTATTTTTCATTGGTACAACAAATTTTTGACAATACTGTGTATAACGGGAATCCTAACATGATGCCATCCACAATTTTACACCACTTTAAATTTCAAGTTGAGATTTACAACATTTTAGTCACAAATGGAATGTAAACAAACACAGCGTAACACTATTTTTAAAACTACTGTTACTACAAAAAATATTATTTTTAAAATTCATATTTGAACCTTTAGAAAACATTGTCGCCATTTTAAGTTACTAAATCTTGGTCTTGTAACGAAACCATATAAAGTTAGGAGCTTTTTAATCTGTAAAAAACGTATTGATATAATAAAACTTTAAATTATATTTGGGTCTTTATATGATAGTAGGTTTCTTCAGTTCTTATAATCAACGGAACAGCATTCGATTTAAACCCGTTGCCTCAAAAAATAATATTCAAAATAACTTGTATAGATCGTTAAACTCCAATTCATGAGAACAGAAATTTTGAATTCTTGCCTTCATCTGCATCCATATGTTTTTTTGGAACTTTTGAAAACTATGGTAAAGTGTATAAACACCACAAGTTATTTACAGATATCCTACTTCTTCACCTTTGATTCCTAAAATTCATAATAGTGAAATGTTTGCTCCTTTATGATTCTGAAGATTCTGTTTTAATTAATTTTTGTTGTTTCTTCTTTATACAGCTAAGAACCACCGAATACCAGAACTGTTTGTTCATATAACTTTGTACGTCTGATCCCTTTTACTCAAATTATTTAAAAACTCCTTAATTATTACTAAGATGATTTTTGGAATGTTCATGTTAAGGTTATGTTTTCCACCAAATTACATCCCACACAATAAGAATATAAGGGTTTCTCTTATCCTAAATGATTTTGAATCACACAATGGGAACACTCTACAAGGGGCATTAGTGACTGTAATGTTGAAAGTTCGTGCGTACCATATAACTTTAATTTTTGGACTTGGATTTATA
The DNA here is from genome assembly GCF_021130785.1 of Homalodisca vitripennis. Taxonomy (NCBI): domain Eukaryota; kingdom Metazoa; phylum Arthropoda; class Insecta; order Hemiptera; family Cicadellidae; genus Homalodisca; species Homalodisca vitripennis. The sequence goes on from NC_060215.1 coordinate 144,869,941, forward strand.
AACAGTGGATGAGATGCGAGATGAAGAAGCACGAGTGCATACCATCGATTAATGACTTGGTCCATATATGTAATAAGCTATATATATATCTTTATTTAAGGGTATAAAAAAGATTATTTCTTTTATTAGATTTAAATCAAGCAATACTATATGTGGTGCCACAATAGCTACCATCATGTACAAGCACTGTAATATTGTCATTGATTGTCTTAACTTAAATATTTACGTGTTTGATAAAATAATGATTTTTGTGTAGAGAAACATGGCGCTGTCACAGTTTAGGATGAAGAAGTTCATGTACTTATTCAACGTATTCTTTGGTAAGTTGTAATATAGAAATGTTAGTGTAGCGATAGTTTTTCTAAGAAATATAATTCGTAAATACGCAAAACTCTTATGTGTTAATTAAAAAAGCAATCAATGGGAACCTTTCAAATAAAAGCATTAATCAAAGACAAATGTTATATTTGACACGTATACTTACACGATATCTATAGATAAATTCATAGTTGACACAAAGCAATACCATATTACAGAGTTATTACTTCATCGATAAAACTGAGAAACTAAACCGTATGACTCCGGAGTCAATATTTACATAAGTGATATTTAAACCGGTATAAATGGCTGGTAAATTTTGTAAATAGAAATATGACCAAACATTTAGCTCTATGGTAAATTTCATGTCTCATTAATATACCAAATCAGTTATAAAATCATGATGACAAGGGATAACATAAGTTAAATTCTTGTGTGTTTTGTGCTCTTGTTTTTTGGTGTATAGAAGTGATTTGTATACATGTTTTGTACTAAAATTTTGTAACAGTTTGTATAGAATATATTTATCAATTGAAGTAAGCATTATTGTCCTGTAGTATAGAAAAACGTTAAATTGTAATAATTGATAACTTTGTAAGGACACAGGACAATCTTTAGTTAACAGATGTAGTTGGATGAAGAAATAAGATACAGCTATCAGGTAGCAAGTTGCAGAGTTTATCTTATCTGCCTTATCTCTGTCAGTGCTTGTCTCTACCTGCCCTTATCTGCACTGATATAATACTTATCTTTCTGTTTTGATTGGTCCATTTACTCTTATCTACCAACTAGAGTAGACCACACTAGAATTAATTGTTGTTTTCTGTTTGTTTGTCTGCTACAACTGATTGTTACTACTTATACGGTATTCTATCTCACATACATTGACATATACACTTTGATCGTACATCTTATGTATCACAAAAAATTTACGTTTTTGATCTTATAAACTGATATACCCAAAGAAGTGTGAACTGAAGAGCTCTGTTATCTACGAATAATCGCAATATGGGAGGTAAGAAAGGTGTTGGAACAAACACTACTAAAATTAGAAATTAATAAAAGCTTACTGACCAAATTCCTACCCTAGTAAAAACCCTTCTAAAATTTTCTAACTGTATGGGAACAAATGTTTACTGCTGTGCCAGCAGGCTGAAGAAGGACCTTGTTGAACACCACTAACTCCTGGTGATTTACTCAAGAACTTGAATTATCTAATCGATATTAGATTGGAGACAATTTTCTACTTCCATAACTTGTTTGAAAACACTATCTTCCAAGTTCAGTGCAGTTGGTTAGGATTAGTATAGAAGTGAGAGTTTCTACAAGTAGTGATTCCGCTTACAATAATTCGACAAAAATCCAAATAATACGAGCTCATTTTTGTAAGGCCACATGTTTTTTTTAAGATCCCGTCCCAGATACAATACTACATAATCCTCTTCAGACTGGAATAGACTACTAACTTTCTAGTTTCTTTGTTTTATGAATGTTTTGGAAAAAGAAAAAATGTAGCTAAAATTTGGAGTATTACATAAAAAAATAAAAACCAATCGCTCTAGATGCCTAGAATAACGAGAACTTGCTTACATATTAAACTATTAAAAATATATTAAAGCATTTATTTTCTTTGATTATACGTATATTTATTAATGTTTTCTTGAAGAAATTGAATATGTGTGTTAATAATAGAACGTTTGGCTAATCATGCTTATATTTTGTTACAATATAACAAGTTGAATTTTTAGGTGGATTATGTCTAAGCATTAAAAAAAACCTGATTATATATTTTGTTGTAAATTTTTGAATATTATCTTCTAAAAAAATAACCACGTTTTTATTTGATTGTAAAATTTGTAAAATAGAAAAATATGTACTACTTTCTTCAAGAAATCAAACTTATTCACTTATTTCTATAAGTAAATAAAATAATTAATTCGAGTATAGTCAGTAAATTTTTAAAGTTCGATTAGGAATTGCATAACAGTGTTATTTATTAAAAAAAATATAATTATTGTATTACTATTTTTTATTTACTCCAACATTTAAAAATGACCTTATGATATATTCATTCTGGCTCCCTAATAAAGTACTAAACCTAAGGTTTCCCTTTAAACCCCTATTTAATGAAGATTAAATTGCTCCTTAATACCCTCCAGTGAATCCTACATGTCTTACTCATTGATTCTGAATATTTTCATTTCATCCTATCCCCAAATATTCACTAATGTTACTCCTGAAAGGTTGACATTACGAAATACTCAATTGAATAGGATTTCATTTATCCTAACGTAACGTTCCTCCAATAGCCTGCACATGCCTAGATATGAGTGGTGTAAAACTTTTAACCACATCCAGCCACACCCTAAGGTTTTAGTATTAGGTAATATGTAAAGGTGTGTGCTGTACAAATAATCAGTAAAAAATCTTTAGAACTTTCCGATAAAATTCAACAGGCCCAAAACACTAAAGAACAAGTTGTGTTTAAAATAGTGAGTTTCGTCATAAAAATACTATTGCTATGTAACTTAAAACATTTTTAATTAATTTAATTTTATAACCTTATCATTTAGCAAATTCGATACATTTAATAATATACTTAATTTTGTGAAGACCAATATATAAAACACAAACTTTTTAACTCGCTGAGTATGTATTTTTTTCAAAACATCCAAAGAACGATTTCTTTTTAAAATTATATGTGTTGTCTAGAAAAAATATTAGTCGCGTATGATTTTAAATTATTTGCTTAAAATGATTACAAAATTATTTACAGTTGATTCTCAATCAATTGTAGGGCATTTATTTCGTCATCAGCAAACAGTCTCGTTGGACCTGGATGGCTAATGTCGATTACAATCACTAAGCGCTTAGAGAAGATTAATTATGAGCACCTGAATAGTGAAATAGGTTTGGATACGGACGTTCCTCACACAATTATACTGCACATCCGGTTATAAGGATATTCCACGTAAGGATGTTGTAATCAGTATTCGAGTGGAATATTCTTTATATTTTGTAAATCAAATGTTGTTAATAGCTATCTGTTTAGTTTGAAAGATTGCAATTAAGAGATTACATACTTCGAGAGAAAATAAATTACATTTGGAAATGAAAAGTGAAATGACTGCATATAACGTAGCTATAGTAGGAAGGCCTGACTCAATTTGAATGTTGAATTTAGTTCCAGTTCATCTTCCTTTTTATTGCAGCGCCTGTGCAACTGATGAGACAATGAGACCACCATTCCACCTATTTATAGGTGTCTATGATGTCGAAACGATGTAAAGGCTCACTTCGAGCTTCTTCGACGCCGATTCTCTTTGGATCTCTTCAGACGAATATGGCTCCAGATTCCAGGAGTCGAGTCTGAGACAGCGTCAGATACCAGACACTGTAATGACTGGTTGCACATTAAAAGGTATTGGTACCTTTTAATTTTTTACCTGGTGATTGGTATTGAAAGGTGGATTTACTGATGATGGATGCCAACTCACCGATGTTGATAGCTTCTTGCCTCGCTTCATCCGAGGGGGGACTTCCAGCTCGTCCAGGGCTTCTAGGGCTGCAGTGGGATCCATGGAAGAAAGGGTCACTTGCAACACCTTTCTGTTGTTGCTGGCATCAAGGTAAGGGCACAGGCTTATAGAAGAACTGTCTGTCCATCGCACACGAGGGGAGTTCAGCGTGACGCTACTTCGGCAACCGCGTTCACAAAGGGTATGGGGACCCGGGGCAACACCTCCAGTATTCGACACAAACGACAATGAAAAATAGGGCACCAAAACCCAGAACTACTCTGCCGGCGAGTGCGAGAAAGAGGGGCACGAGACCCAAGACGAGACTGAGACTCCTACTACTAGAACAAAGGGCCTCTGTGTGTGACCTTGACCGGAGCACGTGATGCTCAGATCGACTCCGACGGCACAACTTCTAACGAATACGAGAAAAGAGAACATCGAGACCCAACACGGTACTATTCTGCTAAAGATGGTGAAGAACAAAGTGCGAGACTCTGAGTAACCGTGACCGGACCATAGCTCCAGAACGCCTTTGACCATAAAACTAACCGCTAAGGTGTCTAAGGGACGCTCCTGGTCGATAGGCAGACAGACAGACAGGATCACGTAATGAGTCCGCGAATGAGAGGCGGTCGTTAGATCAGACGATATGTCCAAAGGTTACAGGATGAGCTCACCAGTTACTGACTTTGCTATGAACTATTTCAAAGTACCAAGGAAGATATTTAAAAAATAAACCCTATTCTATCGGATATATTGTAAATACGTTTTTACATTTCACGAGAATTGGTAGAAATTTGCAGTAGAACTTGGATGTTACAATCGTGTACCAAAAAAACTGTTAAACTCTAATTGAAGTTCAAATAATAATTATTACACTTTAAAAATCTCCACCATTGTATTGAAAGATTCAATAATGAAGTAATGCTAAATACGATCAATAATACAATAAAATTGTCATTACAGTATAATTATTCACTCCCCAATTGCCCCAACGCATTATCACGAGTTTTCATTGAGGTAGAGTTCAATTTACTGATCCCAGCGGTTTGCTATGTGTTCATCAACAGAATAAATTGTGTGGAATTCTCAATCGAGCCTGCAAATCATTCTTACTTGAAAAGTCTAATGGATTCTGAGCGTTTTTTAAGTAACTTGATACTAACGTATTAAGACATAAGATGCTCAAAGCAGAATTTCTGTGAGATTGAGTTTTTAGGTTGTCCCTGTAAGTGTTGTATCAATGTACACCACCGCCCTTAGTCGAGACACATGTGTATCAGCAATAGAGGGCCACTTCCAGAATGTACATGCAGGGTGAAGTCAGTAATACCACACTCCTAAATGCATTTATAATTGAAGAAAAGTTTATTTTCTTTTTACAGTATGTATATGAAATACATCTGAAGGGAGAAACATGTTTACATTCATAAAAAAAACCTTAATTCCTCAACGAACAAATTTTGAAAAGGGATAATAAAACGGGCATAAATGGATAAAGCTATAAACTCATATATATATATATATATACGAGTACCGTAAAAATTATAATCATGATTTTATCTCCAGTTTTTTCTATTTGGACCTGATTTAAAAACTGCCTTCATTTCCTACTTTGAAAGCCTGTATTTCCCCGAGGAGTGATAAAAATATTTTGGGTCTTCAGGAAATATATTTTATCCACCATATATCTGAATTTATGAGTTTAGAATAAAAAACATTTTCTCAGCCGAAAATGATAGCATTGCCATATAAAAAAATTACAGGCACAAATTAAATTTAAGTAACAAAACAAAATAAAATTCACGTATGTAAATGTGCTATTAAAATTCAGGTTTCAATGTTTTACTTACTATCTTTGTCAAAACCAGTGGCATTAGGTTTAGATGGTTTGAGAAACGGTCTAGAAAATGTCGAAGGTGTAACAATTGACGACAGTAAAATAGTCAACTGAATGAAACTGTCATTTGCAAGTATAAGTTTTAGTAGGCACGTTTCTGTCTATGTTTTCTCTTTTTATTCAAATGTATAAATATGCGACGGAGGAGACCTGCGATAAAAGTAGTAATCTAAGTTTTAAAAATAATTATTCATTAGTTTAGCAAATATCCTTTCACGTAATTTTGGTTTCAAATTACAGATACCAACCGAAGCGGGACGATAGACAAAAAGGACTTTGACATGGCGACAGAGGTAAGATTACAATATCAAATCATGAACTTGTATTTAATACACTTGAATCTAAGTTTTATTTGCATCTAGTAATGCCTTGGATGTATTACATTAAACTAATATAGATTATTTTAAAAGTATAAAATTTTTTATAATTCAATTCCTATCAATAGTATCTCTAACGTAGGTATAATGTAACGTTATAATTAGTGAGAAATAGCTTGATATTTGCAGTTTGATATTGCCATGGTAATTATCTCTCAACCTCTGTTTTGGCTATTTACAATTTACTTACAATATCATTGCTTATTACAACTCATATTACCTGATCACTTCTCAAAACACCATTTGTTTGATCAGCCACCATTGGTTCGTTTATGCGATGGAATGATTGTGAAGGAAACAGGATTTTCCAGACATTCACCATCGTTCAGTGATAGAAAAAACAGTAACACGACGTTTCGTGATCTACAGTCTGACCTCTTCCTCAGTTAAATGTCGCAGATGCAACATCCTGGGTTGGTCGTCCAGTGCAACCCTATTATGACCTTTATTCTGTATCTCAGTTTAATAATTAGTGTTTTGCTTTTATTAAGCGCATATTTTAGAATTAGTTGGCACACAAGATAGTATTCGCGATTATTGTCCTATGCTTGTCACTACGCTCAGGTATGATTTGTTTTTGTTTTGTTTTAACCTAGACTGTAGTTATGACATAACACGTTGTGTCTGGTTAGTATTTACCTGAAGAAGAGATAAGATTGCAGATTTCGAATCGTCGTTACTGATTTTGAGTATCACGAAACTATGGTAAATGACCGAAGCAGTCATATACCTTCACAATCATTCCATCGCCAAAAACTAACTTTAAACAAATAACTTTATTATACGCTAGAATTTTAAAATTATCCATACGTTATTACAAAGTATATGGGACACAGTGCACTTATTACTCGTACATCTCGTATAACCTGAATTTACCATACCGTAACACGATAGAATGTCAAAATAAAACAGACTGTTAGTAGAAATGAGTTTTGCAGGGATTACATTGTAAAGTTGTGCTTATTACATCTCATATTATCTGATTACTTCTCAGAACACCATATCGTAACACGATAGAATGTCAAAATGAAATAGACTGTTAGTATAAATGAGTTTTGCAGGGATTATATTGTACAGATTGTGCTTATCACATCTCATATTATCTTATTACTTCTCAGAACACCATATCGTAACACGATAGAATGATAAAATGAAATATACTGTTAGTTTAAATGAGTTTTCCAGGGATTATATTGTACAGATTGTGCTTATCACATCTCATATTATCTTATTACTTCTCAGAACACCATATCGTAACACGATAGAATGATAAAATGAAATATACTGTTAGTTTAAATGAGTTTTCCAGGGATTATATTGTACAGATTGTGCTTATCACATCTTATATTATCTGATTACTTCTCAGAACACCACATCTTAACACGATAGAATGTCAAAATGAAATAGACTGTTAGTATAAATGAGTTTTGCAGGGATTATATTGTACAGATTGTGCTTATCACATCTCATATTATCTTATTACTTCTCAGAACACCATATCGTAACACGATAGAATGATAAAATGAAATATACTGTTAGTTTAAATGAGTTTTGCAGGGATTATATTGTACAGATTGTGCTTATCACATCTTATATTATCTGATTACTTCTCAGAACACCACATCTTAACACGATAGAATGTCAAAATAATGTAGACTGGTAGTACAAATCAGTACTGCACGGATTTTAAGGCAAAGTCTGTAAATAAATATTACCTGGAAAATTCTCTCGTCACAATTTATTGACTACACGTGTGTCACAGTGTGTTTTGTTGACTTGAAGCAATATTGGAAACAGAAAAAAATAAAATAGTTTCCACGAGAGCTGGCAGTAAACACATCAAGGGTTCTGGTGGGTAATTCAATTCCACTCAGCTTTTACACTGTTTATGACATTGCCAACCTTGTGTGAGTGATGTCATACAACCTTCTATAAGGCTGATCCTCATACCTAACTTCAGTGATATTTTTTACTTCACACTAGCGACATTTCTAGTTGGAAGGTGGGCAACTACTGCATATTACACAAGCTGTACTTTGTAATACGTAAGAGCTGGCTGTAATAAAACTACCTTGACCTTTACAACTTGAGAACTCTGTTAAACCTCATGCAATTTTATACCCTTATATTTTAAGGCGTTACCGTAAATGCCTCAATTTGAAGATATGGTTAATAGACATACAGACGACTTTTAGTTTTTTAAGTGTTTACTTTTTATATATTTAAACGATAAAGTTCAAAAGGGTTTGAGATTTTGTTTCTGAAAATTATAAAGAAAAGAGTTTGTTTGCGGATTAATGATATCTGTAAAATGAGACACCTCGAATGTACCACTAAAAATGAGAGAGTTAATGTACACGAGGTTTAACATTGTTCTTATGAGGCTACCATCAAGATAGCAGCCAACACTGCTGGCTCTTGACAACATAATGATTAATCGTTGTCGGCTTGTCGTCCCGAACCCTTCAAAAAGAGAAAGAAAAATAAGAAGAGCTCTTGACTCTTCTTTATTTTATTTCTCTAGAATATTAGGCTAGTAAGTGTCTAATATACTGATTTTAATGTGGAAAAAAGTGTTAACTTCATTAAGAGGGAATTATACCACAATTTTGGATCCGGTTTATTTCAACGAACTAATTTTGGTGAAAATCTAGTTTCGTAAATAAATATCTCCGGTTATCATCTTATGATAAACGCGCTAGAAGTTAGAACTCTCTTGTGGAAGGAGTAGTCAAGCCTTACAACTGTGGATAAAATCAAAGCTCAGAACTTTCCACCCATTTCTTTCCCATAGCACTAGTTTATCCGAAGGTCAGCTGTATTTGAATCTTCTACAACAGGGTTAATTGAAATGTGTCTAGGGTAAAAATACTAGCATTTATGATACTGACAAGTCATATACAAGTCTCGTACATTTTTTTGAATCCCTTAAATATGCTAATCCCCAAGTTCCCTTAAGGTAGGGAATACCCGTTGTAAGCCTTTCCCAAGCCTTATCTGAGAGTCTTAAGAGGCTTTATTGTTTTACACACATTGTGGTCCTGCATAAATGTATTGATTGCACAGCTTTCATAGCTTACACACTATAATATATGTGGCTTGTTCCAACTACAAGTCTATAGCCGGGAAAATTGCCTCTTGCAGAATATTTTATAATTTCTACTTTGGTTTATTTTGCTGAAGAAATTGAGAAACTCATGTTTCATACTGCCCGTGTATAATATTTATATATAAATATTTAGTAATGGGTATATTTATGTATTTAGTTGTAATTGCTAATAGAGGTCGTTGGCAACATTGTCTGGTAGATTTTCGACAAGTGTCCAACGAGCCAGCGACTGAGAACGTTTGTTTAGTTAGCACTAACCAGGGACAAGTACTGTTATAAGGGCAAGAGTGACATCAACTACCTGTAAATTTGGCATTCATAAATTCAGCGTAGTTGGTATACAGTAAGGAAGATAAACTATCTGTTAGAGAAGATTAAGGATTACATTATCCCATTTTACAAGCGAATATAATTGGAGTTGAAAGTACCTGAGATTATAGTCCACTTGCACTAACGAACATTTTATCGTTTTATCATAAACTAAGTTGAATAAATTATGTAGATAACGACTGTTGTTACAAAGGAATTATAGTGCAGATTCATTAAACCAAGCACAGAATATTTAAGTAATTTATTTCGTCGCGTATTTACTATTTAATTACTTATAAGCAAAGAGATCGGAATTTTTCTTCAAAAATAAGTGCTTTTCAATGAGTTCTTTTTGCACTACACCATTTTCATTAATAGTACAAGTTGTTTTGAAAGTTTACTGTATGTGTTTTTATCATGTAGAACCAAAGTTTTTAACTTTATCGGAAAAAATGCACATCAAGCATCAGGATAAAAAAACTACATTAATATTACAAAAATTATACGACATTGGCCTTAGAATGGTAAAAATAACAGATTTTTCAATAGAAAAATAACCAAAATCAATTATTTATCTGAAGAAAATAGTAATTATAGTCGATGAATAAATAGTAGATTTATGTCTATCAGATCGTCTTTGTCAGGACAGTGTAGCAGTAGAGTTTAGTCTCCTATACTGGCTGGGAAGAGATAGCAAAACTCTCAATCTGTAACTGAGTACGCTGTAACACAGTGACAGCTGAAATCTGCTGTCTGACTGTGTCTGAAGAGACGAAACAACGTCGAAACAGCTTCACTCGCCGGAGTATCGCCTCCTTTGCTCAAATTTAGTTTCCTTAGGTAGCCAAAGCTCAGTGGTGGTACTGCAACCATAAAAAAATAGAAGGGTTGTTTTATTTTTGTATTCGTACTATCTATTTTAACTCTGAGGAGTATATTTTAACTTAGATTGCGGCGCCTAGTCAACATATTTCGTCTCTTCAGACACAGTCAGACAGCAGATTTCAGCTGTCACTGTGTTACAGCGTACTCAGTTACAGATTGAGAGTTTTGCTATCTCTTCGAGTACCCTCCCGACGAGTGTAAGACCTAGTAATTATATTGTTTACGAAAGCTCTTCACAAATCCTGCCTTTCATTGCAGAAATTCTTAAAAATATATAAAACATATGTAAAAATCTCATCTCATTCAAAAGAATAAAAACTGTATTAATTTTGTATATTCTAATTGCGAACATTATTATTAGAGTTTCTAGAAAATTAAAGGATTTGTCTTACATTGTACTTATCAGTGAACTATGAATAATCTAAATTAACTCATTATTGACCTTTTAAAACATGTTAAAAACATTTTAATTTCGTTCTTTTTTTTACAATGTTTGCATAAAACCCAAAACCCTCTCTAGGAGGGAAAAAATTAAATACATCCTAATTCGAAAAATCAGCTTTACATTGTGTTTCAAATGTTAAATACGACCTTCTATAAAATGTTATTAACACTCCTTCTTCCTTATCAAAAGGAAAAGTTCAATATTGTATATGAATGAAGTAATTTAAATGAAAATTAATATTTAAGTTCTTCTTGGGGCACCGACTTATGACAAGTTATTAAATTTATTGACAATGAATGACTTTAATCTCTAACTCCACTCCTGTCACCAAATGAAAAATAAAAATTTATTATCAATTTATTATTCTAATTCGAACTAAAATTGATTTCGAACGAAAATCAACAGTTTTGCTTTCATACCTATTATATAAGCGAGTTTTTTACGCCTTCCTTTTACAACTACTGAAAAATGTTTTAAAACTTTTTTAAATAGCTAGGATGTTTACTGCCATCTTGGATGTGCCTTACTGGAATAAATTTATTTTATCAAATATAAATGTAAATCTGTATTTAGAGTTAAAGATACATAGGATTTTTTTAATCCTTTAAACTAAAATGAACACACTGTCGAAAAAGTTGTATTCATATTTGTTGTCCTAAATACATTTGAGATAAAACTGAATGACAATTGACTCTACATTGTATTATTATAAATTATATGTTACTCAGTATTTATACCGAGGGTTATAGTATGTGGACAATGCAATTCACATAGTGAATCTTGTCGACTGCATAAATAATGATCATAAGTAATATTATCACTATTTAACTAACCGTCCTCATATCATTTACCTGCGGTAGTTCAAAAGTTGTTGGGATAGTATATATGTAAAATGCAATATTACAAAAACATACAACTATTTTCTTATGCATTTTGTATAGTATGTGAATAATAAGTTACCTAAACAATAAAACGTATGAAAAATGGGTTTTTAATTATTTTTAACACTCTTTTCACTTTAATAACGAATAAAATTAAAACAAAATTTATTCGAAGCGACGAGATTACCATTGTAAAATAGTTAAGAAGTTATGAATAACTTCTACACAAATATAAGCTAAATCGAACTGTCTGAAATTATCTATTTACGTTAAACTATATTAAAATAAAGTGGAAATTCCTCAAAAGCAATGGTGGATAGGTGAATGAAAGGTAAAAAGTGAAGAAAAAACGTCTCGCCTTGCATAATCAGAAACGAGTACTTGTAAAAACGTATAAATGCACCCACGCATTGTGTAATTGATATAAGAAAAAGTTGCTATTTGAACAGTTTAATATTTTATCACGTATTTTTGACGTATAAATAAAAAGTTATAATTATTGTGAATCTTATAATAAAATGTTACATTTAATCCAATATGTCATGACAAAAAACTTAGTGAAACAAAGAGCTTAATGAAAAATAGTCCTTTTTTGCTATGTTTTATTTAAGCTAATTTTTACATGTTAACTTTTTCTTATTTAAAACCACTATTGCCTCGTAATGTATATTATGCAGGATTTTAACAAGGAAAACTGCGGACAAGGAACAAGGAAAAAATTAGGTTCGATTTAATACAATGAAGATTTCATTTTAATAGTTTGAAAGCAATCAGTTTTGTACATTTTAAGTAAGGTATGAATCACCCCTATTTCGTAGTAATATTAGTAGATTGTTTTCTAATTCTGTGTGTTTTCACAGGTGGAGTCAATAGCCATTGTTTGTTAAAAAGTCGTTTATTAAACTGTTATGTATAAGTAGAAGTTAAAACTTGTTCATTCAACTACCATGAAATAAACGTTATACTTAAATTTTATGTTTAAAGCAGTTCATATGTTTGCATGAACATAGTTTTCTTCGAAAGTTGTTTAAAGGTGTTCATTCAATCTGTTAAAACATTCTCACTAAATAAGGAAGTCCCATTACTTGGGAAGGTTTTTACTAAAGAGAACGGAAAATTAATTAGGCAGTTGTGGTGCTGAGTATTATTGGTTTTACCCTTAACCTCCGTCTATTATAATTTAACTTAAATTAAATTTTTCTGAAAATTAAAACAATCTAAAACTGTTAATACTGGAAATCGATAGCGTCAATTAACATAAATTTTTATATTAGTATATAAAGTACTTTGATATATTCTATGTGACTTACAAATATGTAATTTCACCCAAAAAATCAAAGTAATACCAGAAATAGATAACGAACTTTTTATAAAATAAATGATCCAAACTCGTCTAAAACCTACCGGGATTAAAATGAAATGTATTATCATAGAAACTAATAGAAAGAGAACATGAATTGCCTTCTAGGCATGACAAAAATCCTATGAATTTTTTCTAGGTCTAATAATGAATTTAATAAAGTTACTAACCATAATGTAAAGTACATTCACCGATGTATCATTCTTTAAGACATCGTTTTTCTACTTTCTCGTAGAAAAATATAAATTTGGATTGGGAAAACCTGAGATCAACCTTTTAGTATTTCCAGTAGTCAGTAATAGTTATTATGTTTTAACATAATTTACTATTTAAATGTTTGTGTATAAGTTAAATGTCATAGCATAATGAAAACTATGATGTGATAAACCAGGTTGCTCAATATATATATATATATATATATATATATATATTGAGCAACCTGTAGTATATATATATATATAGTATATATATATATATATATACTAGTCATATAGATAACAAATGGCTATAGGTGCTGATTAAAAAAGTGATGTAAAACATTAAAACTGAATCGTGTGGATCGGTAAAATATGCGATGCAATAACGGGATAACTTCTCAATCTCACTGTAAAGAACCACAAAAGCTGTGAGGTATTTTGTTGCCTAAGCATTCTGTAACTGAGCATTCCCACTGTAATTGATAATTCTTGAATTGTAAGTGCTTGCCAAGAAAATGTTTTAAAACTCTGTAACGAAATACCTGTTCTCGTAGTGTAGACGGTGTGAGGTAAGACGTTTTCTGTAGTGTAAAGTTTCGTAATTTGATGTACGTAATAAACCGGCTTTGTGCAGTAAAACAAAAGTTGTAAACGTATCTAACAGTTCTCCCCTGCAATACTGAACGTTAATGTATTCGGCTTCCGTCGCACAAAGTTCGAGGTCCTAATATTATTCGTTACCATAGAAACTGGCGCTTGAGTTGTCCACCTAACTTTTAGAGAGCATAATTGGGATTGAATATGGGACGTTTCACATTGAATTCATCCGAGTAAATAAATGTGGTTTTTGCCACCGCATTAGTGCGTTGACAAGTAGGTATTTAGTTCCGGATCTGCAAAAAGTATGCAATGGGTGTGGCAAAATATGTCCTAAGACAAGGTGAGATAATCAGGATTGTGTATTTATTAATAAGTTGCAGCAAAGGGAGAAGTGATGAGGTAATATATGTTATAATAAGGAAAACTCATTGTATTAATAGTCTATATAATTTTTACATCCCATTCAATTATTGTCTACTGAAAGGTAATCAGGTAACATGAGTTGAGATAAGACCAAACTCTGTTACGAAATACTTGCAGTGCTTATTTGTTCGCCATAGTTTTATTTTTATTCAAATTGAGTTTTGCTTTAACACTTGAAACATTTGATAATTTTATTTCTTGGATCAAACTAGACCTGTGAAGAAATTAAATTAAGCAAAAAGTCATACATTAAATTAGCTAATCAAACGATCAGTCAGTCATCGTAGACCGCTTTAGTTGCAAGTTTTGAAAAATAAAACTAAGAAGGGAACTAATGTAGAGCTACGGTATGATTTTGCGTGTTTAAACCAATAATTAGAATAAATAGGCCCAATACCGTTTCATTTTTATTTCTGCCATGACGATTGCCATTTATTAATGACCTTTGATCAGTTTTCAGTTATTAGTTGGTCAGTTCAGACCTATTGTGAGCTGCATTATTTAGTTCGTTCTTAATGATTAGTGTTTTCTTTTTATTAAGAAGCATCTTTCAGAAGTAGGATACACAGAGTTCAAATACAAATTGCTTGTTGTGGTTCTGACATGCGTGTCACAACGCTCTGGTATAATTTGTTTATTTTAACCTAGATTGTATTTACGTGTCAGGTTAGTTATCCATCTGAGGAAGAGATCAGATTGCAGATCTCGAAACGTTGTGTTACTGAATCCATGTAACACTATACGATGAAAAGTTCTGTCTCCTTAACATCCCTTCCATCATTTAAAACAAACTTTAATCAAACAAATACGCATTTTTTATATAATTCCCAATTGTCTTATCACCGTTCCTCTGAGCTTAACCATAATGTTGAAAATGTTCCAGAACATCTGCAAGGTGCGGGGATGGAAGAAGGGCGATCCACAATACGAGAAAACTAAGACCGTACTCAATAATGTGTGGATTGGTTTACAGGCAAAGGCCGATGCTGACAATGATCAACAGGTATATGTATAACACTTACAGTTTTACATTTTTGTTAGTAAATATATGGAAGGATTATTGTCTTTCTCTAACAATGTCTCTACTTTAGAACCAAAACCAATGAATTTATAACAGTTTTAATTCTGTTTCTGACCCTAAAAATATAGTTTTGATAATAACGTCCTACTCTGACAAAAATTTTAATTATCAGTATCAATAACAGTAACCAACATTTTTGTTTTGGATTTAATTTGTTCATTTATATGATATAACAGTGTAGAATTTTTATGTTTAAACAATATTTTCCATTCCACAAATTTGAAGTAATTTTAACTTTGTGGCATGACCCGTTTTTTTAAAGCAGTTAGAAAGACAAAAACTTTGAACAAAATAAGTATAAATTGGAGTAACGTTACGGAAATTATAGTAAATTGTAGAAACATAACAAACTATGCCTCATCTTTTAGCACGTAAAATGTATGAATAGTTATAAAATGACAGTCTACAAAACAATAATATTTTGCAGCTTTAAATTTTAGCAAACTAACGTATAGTCATATTTTTTTATCAAATTTCGTAGTTCAGCAACATCTTTCATGTGAGGTGTTACAAGGTGTAGTCTGCTGAGAGGGGGTGCAATATTAATGAATTTTTCTTTGGTACAATAATAACTCTGATCAAGATACATATAAGGCATAGCAACAATCCCACAATTGGTTCATTCCTATAGCAAGTTCCATACATATCGTAACAGGAGAGAATCTAGATGCAGAGTTATTTGTCTAAAGCTTTGTCTCAGTATAGATGGAAAGGATAGAACTGGTCAGTAAGACAGGTATTTTGTCTGGACTGATAAGATAGAAAGACAAAGTTTAACTGAACTGGCCACTGACTTCCAAATACTTCTCTGCTAGCTTACTGTCTGTCTGTATGTCACAATCTGAAACATTTAAGTTTAAAAACTTTAATACCTTCATCTCTTACAATTTCTTGAACGAAAAAATAAACCAAACTTCACACAGAATATTAATAAATTGTTTCATAATATAATACATCTTTTATGAAAAAATAATTTTAGATACGAGTTTTTGTTTGTTTATATACAAATTTTATTCCCTCTTGATTAAAAATTGTATTTATAAGAGAAGATTGTTTTTATTTTTTTGCAGAATATTTTATCCGGTACAAGAATGACTAGGGCCTTACTTTTTAGTAAAAAATGGCAAGTTATTCGACATTTTGCTCTCTAACAAAAATGTTAAGAGTGTTAAATATTATTTATGCAACAAATTCACTATTAGGAGTAGGAAACCTTTTGGAGGAGAATATAAAATATTTGTTTTACAAAATATATTGAGGTGCTGCCGAAGCCTGCACTGATGTCAACGAAAGAAAAACATCCCTCGAGATAGAACCGATCAGTAAAATATCAAATTCTAGAGGGGCTGATCAGAAATATAAATTGAATTGTAATGGAAAGGCAGTTATGTACCGTGCAAAAAACTTAAATAGTCACGTCATGCCGCGCGGCCTGCCTTAATTGGGATTCTCGAGAAAGATAAGATAACAGCGACAACAATACCGACCGCAATATCTGGAAATGCTTGTTGATTGATGGAAGGTTAGTTCTGTTACTCAACTACATCGCTTTATAACGTTCTAAGTTAATTGAAAAAAGTTTAAGCGTTGGGGGCATATAACGGAATCTGACCTATCTCATATGTTCTATAATATTATTATGTACTACTACGTGTTTTGTTTAGTTTACTTTTGTGTGTTTGAGTTTGTTACTACTGTACTGTGTGTTTTAGTTGTTATAGTACTATAATATTTTATGATTTTTGCTGTGCATATTATTACATGTTGCAAATGGCGTACTTCTTAAAAGTGTTTGTAAAATAATATGTAAATCAATAGAGACAGTTTAGTCTCCAACTGTTATTAAAGAATACACAATATCCACATAAAATGTATTAAAGCAGCAAGATCAAAGTTTATAACAAGTTTTATTTAATCCCTGGTTTTTCATCCTCACAAATACCAATCTTTCTTATATTTATACGAAAAACATAATTGTTTCATTGAGACAAGTCTAAATACGCATAACGTATTATTAAAACAAGATTATACGTAATTTTTATTGTTTGCGGTATTCTAGGTAGTATATACTATTAAAACACTGTTGTTGAACTTAAATTATATTTTTAACGTGCAAGTTAAGGAAATTGTTCATGTTAAAATAAATAGACAGTGCAGAAAGCTATATCGTAGAAACTACTCATTCTGTTTATTATTTCTTTAAGTTTAGAAGGAAAATGAAAATAAGAAACCATATAAAACTTTTCAGTTTTATGACCATGACTGTTATTAAACGGAATTTTGTTTAAATTCTCCGCTCACTGAACTCTTCGGCACTTTGCGCTGCTTCGGCACTTCGTTTCAAGGCCAAGCTACTCGTCGTACAATGGATTATTTAACTGCTTACACCGGACAAAAGTGACCGATGTTTTTTAACTTGTATGATATTAGCAGTTGTTTCAGATATTAAAAGTTATATTTCAGAAATATCAGATTCCATGTAATGTAATTTAAAAAGATTGTAAAATTTAGCCGAATATGGAATAATCAATAAACATGTTCATTTAATCTTAAAATAATTGCCGTGGGGGTATAAGTGCACTATAATTTTAAAAAGGGGCTGTTGTATGTTATACGAAATATAGAATTGTAATGAGTTTTTAACAGTGAAACGCTTTTTAAATATAAAGTTTAGGCGTAAAAGAGAATTGTTACAACTTTATTAAATTAGGAATTAATTTTCCCGTTTTGAAATTGTCGTTTCACAGTTAAACATAACAAAACAATGTTTAGTTGCTTGATTTGTCCATCCGTGGTTTGGAGTTTGGGCTTTAGCATAAAAGATAAATACTGAAACTGCTCACCGAGGAAAACTAAACGTAAAAGTTTTCATTGAAATGAAGCGACCCTGGCTAATAGGGAAGTTATCTGTGGTCAAAACATTTCCGAGTAAGGAATTAGCAAAAAGTTTCAAAATTGACTTTTGTCCGTTTTAGCGGTTAAACACTCCACTGAGGCGTCGTTCCATTTTGAATGGTCTCGAGAGCTTTCTCCCAACTCCGTGACGTGACTTTGTCATATTGCCAATGGCGTACCCGCGCAGTGTAGCGGGTTCGGTGGTTATCGCGAGATAACCGAATCAAACAACGTCGAGCGTGGTTGCTGCTTGGATGAGTGACCGCTCAGCGATCCTGTCCTTGCAAGCAGCCTGCCCGGCCACTGGTGGTGGTTCGGAAGTCATCTCTAAGCTGTTGGTCCGCAGGTTAGATGTTAGAGAGAGTGTCTTAGCCGTAACTTCGCCTGGTAAAATGAAAAATCTTTGCTTTACTTTATAGCTAGACTTTATTTGATTTATTATAAAGTATCAGAGTTTGGTCGGGACGAGAAGTGAAGTGACGTTCCACCACCGCGTAGGTCTCCGGTAGTCGTACAATCTCCGGGGTTAAATCGAGCCGGATGTCCATCCACAATAATATGTGTGAACGTGCAATTCACATATAGCCCCTAGTGAGTAGGTTAATGATAGTGCTTTACACAAATCGCGCCAGACTAGGTTGTCGGTAGATCAACTCGCACCTGTAAACGAACAAATTGCAGCAAATTTAACCAGGTGAGAACGGGAATTTCCCACCGAGAAGTTCCTCGCCTCAGGTACGTATCCTTCTCCAGAGCTGCAAACGTTTCAGTGGACCGAAGGTAAGTTAGGTTACTTCCACCCACGAGTGAGCAAAGGCTGTACCTCAGCCGACGGAGTCCACCCCAGGTTAGCAAATCTGGTCGATCGTGGACGAACAATCTACTACGGCATTTAGCCTTTGTCTCATTTCCTGACCTTCTTTGGAAGGATGTTAAGTGTTCACGATAGGATAGCTATTTTACCGCGTAGGTCATGTGCATAGTTCTTTCGAACAAACCCACCAATGTACAGTTTGCGAGCGGTAGTGTCCAGGAAAAGGGTGCAACATTCATTTTTATAATCGTTAGGCAGGCTCCTGCTATGCACGAGAGGTAATCGATTAATGACTCCTATGGTAAATATGGTTCAAAAATTATACGGGTAGTAAAATCGAGGGTTGGTGATAATGAGTTACGTCACCCGACATTGGCTTTGTGTCGAAGACAAGATAGACTACAGAGCTACCTACTCACACAGGATTGCGCGCAGGGTGAGCTGAACGGCTTTGACCCTTGTGCCTATCACTGCGAGAAGCTCCAACTGCACCGATTCCACCTCATATGGCTGTGAGCTGCTTGTGGCCGAGGGATTCGAGGCAAAATCGAATCGGACGGTATCGGCCTGTAAATACCGCCACACTCCTATCAACTTCAGTAAATAAAACATCGCTTATTCTAGTCTTATACAAACCTAACAAAAAATAAACATTTTTTTTTCATTTCAAAAAGTGAAAGTTTAGAATGCCTTAATTTTCTAGTTGAAGTTAGGATTAATAAGCCCTCTCTAACAACCCACGGCAAAAAGGTGACTAACGGGCGGGTTATTCCATCTGCTTGCTAATACAGGATCGCTCACCGGTCACCCAACAAAGTATCAGAAACGCTCGATATTGATCCGGTTCTCACGATAAACGCCGTACCGGCTACATAAAATCATTGACACAATTACTTACATAAATCTTTCAAAGATAAATTATCTTAATGTAATTCGTAATGATATATGCCAAATAATTTGGATTAATTGTATTTTACTTTATCGTTGTATAATCGATATTCCTTATTTAGTACACATTTCTTAATTTTAGTTTGTTTATCCATGGTGTGCCTCATTACTTTACTCAAATAAGGGCAACCCCTAATCTTTTTATAGTCATACTTACATCCAAATTTCAATTTATAAAAGTTACTCTGTCTGTTTTTCCTTAGGTGACGAATGAGGAGTGGTGCAAAATGTGGGAAGAATATTCGCGCAACCCCAATAGTGTACTTGACTGGCAACTACAATTTCGTGACTTCATGTTTGATCTTGAAGACACATCAGGTAAATTTTGGTTTATCATTTTCTTACATTCATTTTTACTTTTTTAAGCTCATTTCTTTAATGTTCCATATCATATAGCATGGCAGATAGCGACATTCCTTTTATTCGAGTTTGTAATTTTTTATTGTTTTCTATTAACGCATTAAATTGATTTATTCATATTGGTAAATCTTTTACCACATATTGACAATCGATAATATTTTAATGAGATCGAATATGTAGTGTTTAAACTTCGTACTTCGTATGAAGAACAAAGTTTGCACACACACAAAATAAGGGGCAGTGGAATAGAGTATTTTTGGCGTCCTTATTTCCAAAGCAATTATTTCCCTTGTTTAGAATTACCTTTAACAAATCACTAAAAGAATGGTAAATTTAAATAAATCGTTGTAAATCGTAGAGCTCCCAGGAAACAATAACGAACTCGCCGTTGTTTCCTTGACCTAGAAATGTCTGGTTAGTACTCATGGGATAGAGTTTATTACTTTCATACACTTTTGCTTATCGTTTTACTTTTACCAATCGAATTGGATTACAAGATATATGTAGATCTTGTGGTATTTTTATGTAGTATACTGTGGCATAGTACTATAACGGATTACTAGATGAATCACCAAGAAAATATGAAATTACTTCTACCTATTTAGGATCTATGGAAATTGACGTATTCAGGTAAATCCTCACAGGTAACAGAGTACTGAGCAACATTCATTCTAACTGTTTTTTTTTAACGTTAATAGGCGTTCTCGGGGTTGCAAAACACCCCATGGGGTAAACAGTGTTAAGTAATATTAACGCCTACGTTAATAGGCGTTCTCGGGGTTGCAAACCACCCCATGGGGTAGACTGGGTTAAGTAATATTAACGCCTACGTTAATAGGCGTTCTCGGGGCTACAAAACTCCCCATGGGATAAACTGTGTTAAGTAATATTAACACCTACGTTAATAGGCGTTCTCGGGGTTACAAATATCCCCATGGGTTAAACTGAATTCCAACTATTTAGTACTTACGATAATGAACTTTCTCAGGCTCACGCAAATTCCCATGGGTTAAATTGTGTAAATAACATTGAAGAATTTTTTAAATCAAATTGTGAATTTTATTTCCATTGTGCTTAGTTATTTATACATCACGATGGCAGAGTGGAACACTAGTATGATGTACTTTCGCTTGAATTGTTCGATGTAACTAAGTGAACTGAACGTTGCAGGTGATGGCGCCATCGACGAGGAGGAGTTTGCAATGATATGTTCCAGTTACAATGTTCCCGAGCAGAACGCCCGAGATGCCTTCCGCAAGTTTTCTCGTGTAAGTGACACAAACACTACTTTTCTCGTCAAGCCTTATTTTAAAAATCTTTTCTGTCATATTTTATTATATTGAAACCTTATAAAACACACGAATTTTGGATATCTTGTATCAAATTTGTGGAAATATCTATTGTTTTGTCATATACGAGTATTCTTAGTTACAAAAATGGGTATCTTTAACTTTAGTTTCAGTGCAAAAGTTTTAATATCAATCTGATGATATAAAGCTACAGACCGTTTCACTATAAGTTCTGGAGAGGAAAATGAATTTCCAATCCAGTCTTGAGATAGGATTTTCAGTGAGTATTTTTATTGCCAAAGTTGTCAAATATTAAAAGTTAGTTATCTACGATCACGAGTACTCCCAATAGCATTGTGAAGTTGACTTAGTTTATTTTCGTACTGCCTTATGATCCAAGTGTACAGGCAGACATCTTGGTTTAGTTCCTTAACCACAACATTGAACCTCAAAATTTTACATCCTTATTTGAGGTTGTAAATTAATAGGAGACGTCATTAAATTACATGTATTTCCCCGAGCGACACATAATTTGAGAGATGGTACTATTTCTAAGTATATATTTCTAACATGCGTTATATTTGCAGTTGTGTATTTTGATATGGTCAATAGCTTTCTTTACAGCTTTTCTTAACATAACACTATATATTCTATTCAATAAGTTTATAGCTGAAAAACGTTTAACCATTGATTCTCCATTTAATATCAGAAACTGTTTGTGTAACCAGTTACTATCCACATAACTTGTCACATCACTGTGGTATGTGTTTGGGTATAAATTCAATTTTCGATAATAGGTCTCTCGTAGGAAATATACGACTTATTTATTAGAGCAATACCTGAAAAGTTTGGGTTGTCCATTTAATTTCTCAAACAACGAACAACACTAAACGTATTTGCTGTTGTGTGTCACTAATTTTGTAAACAGCTCTTCTATTAGCACAAGTAAGAAGTATTATAAAATTCTGCATATTACTGTAAGTCATTCTGATCTGTATTATACCAACTAGGAAAAATAATTCACCAGAGTGGAGAAGTTTGCGGATCTGTGGGTAGAATACTTTGCCTCAAAGAGCCCTGACCGCGCCCGAAAACTTCATTTTCAAAGTTACCAGGTTGGAAAGGATCGTACCTTGAAGAAGAGTTATTTTGCTCTAAAAGACCTTATCTAGTTTGGCACTTCTGTATTGTACCAGCTTATGATTTCTCTGTCGTTTTGCAGAATGGGACCTTAGAAATCACACGGGAAAAGTTTGGGGAGCTGTGGGTAGAATACTTCGCCTCGGAGGATCCATCCGCCCCAGGGAACTTCATCTTCGGAGTTACCAAGTTCGAATAGGCTCATACCTTGTCAGAGAGCCGATTTCCTATAACAGACGGTAGCTAGTAAGGTATTTCCGGGGTGGGAAGTGTCAAAAGCATTTGTTAAAAATTTTGGTGATAGTGTTTTTCATCTTGGGTAGGTTTCTAATGATGTAATTTGAATACTGTTCGGTTAAAGTTGGTGATATTTAAAGAATTGAATCGTTAAACCATTGGTATAATGTAGGGTTAAAAGGTGTTCATTGTAGGAAATTTAGAAATTTAATAAAAGCTGTAACGATTGCATGTTGTTTTTACACTTATATTTATTTTAAAAGTGGGGGACGTTAAAATGTGTAATAAAAAGGAATAAATTTACATATAATCGATATAACGTCAAACTTAACAACTTAAAAATTAACTGACTATATACACATCGCACTTTATCTATACAATACACGAGGGCTAAATGAATTTTCCTCATAACTTCCCGTTGTTTTACGTTTCACCCATTTCTGACAATACATCCATTGAACATTTTTCCTAGCTTTGGGCTTTATGTGACAGAAACTGGGTATGAAATTTAGTTCTTCCTAAAGCTGTTTAAAATAATTACTTTAATTGTGTACACAAGGTAAATTACAAAAATATTGTACTTTACTTTTAGAAATTAATCAAGTTTTACAATAAAAACCAACTAAAGCCGTTATGAAAAGACCAAACTTTATTCTACTCTTAGACTACATAATTGTCTTAAATTAAATGTATTTTATCTCATTAAGTCTAATACATCCACCTGGATATTTTTCTGTTGTATTTGTATGGTTCAATTACTTTTTAAACTTTCTTTATACCGTTCGTCCATTCTTGCAATTTACTCCTAACTTGAATTAAATTATTATAATTGAAGATTTATCTACGTCAAATTAACCTGATATATTATGTAATTTTCAATTACAAAAAACTTTTGAGTAATACCTAATTTATAAATACATTCTGATGAGTAGATCTAACCACAAACCGAACTCATAACAAGGTCTGTTTCTCCCTTTAAAATGATTTTTATGCTAAGGTTTAAAAGAAATAATGGAGAAACCTTATTTTAAACTTCGTACTTCAGTAAATATTTTATTTCTTACCTCGAATATGTCTTAAACCAGCTACTCCGTGAATTGGCAGGAGATCTTTAGTTGTCTAGCTTTTGTCGGAATATCACGTTTCCGGGGCATCGTAAATCGAATTAGCTCTCAAACATCGGCTTGTGTATTTGGCAATTTTAACACTTCACATTTTCGCTTTACTGTATTTTGTTTTTACGGATTGTTTATATCTGCTTTATTATAAATTAGACCTTATTCCGCTGATAGAGAGCGGAAATGTAGTGCACTTTTTCACTCTCACACTTCTCTGTGCTGTCCACTCCAAACGTTCTTCGAGTAACTGAACAGACTTCTAAATTAAGTATATAACTAGAAATTAGATTTAATACAAAGTGTTTAATCGGAAAGAACTTTACACTCTACTAACATTTATTAAGATCTGCTGTACTCTTGTGTTGTACTAAAATGTGCATTAACACTGTTAATAAAGCTATGCTCATAATGTTTGAGTTTTGTGTTCCTTGATTCCTGTAGTTCCTTTTAGTACATAATTATTAGATTTAACAATACCATCAAAATGGGATCAATAAAAACACACACAAATGACCTCATTTCATTTTAGTCCTAGGGCCAAGAGAATTTCCTGTGTTTGTAGCAGAATCAATTTCAGTTATTTATGTTGGAACATAAGAACTACAACTACATAAGCGTGATTTGGAGTACATAGCTGATGTTTGATAACTAAACTGACTAAAACTACTTTTTCGGAGAGACCTTATTACGCATATTTTGTAAAGCCTGTATATCTTTGTGACGAGTTTCTTAAACAATGAGAAGGAGAGTTCATTCCTCTAGTAAGGTAAGGTGTTTTCCACATGGGAACTCAGATCAAGAGCTCAGATCACTGGCAGGATAAAAACCTATGATTGAAAGGATGAGGTACAAATCGTGGATTGTGGACTTAGTGACAGAAGTGTATCCCTCCACATACAACATCCCGTAGGAGTATCCCACTAGGACTAAATATACAAGGGCTATTTCATTGCAAATCCTGTAGTAGGTATTTAAGCGAACCTGATTTACAAACTGAGACGATTTTGGGCCTCATATAAGTGGAAGTGTATCCCTCCACCCCAATTCGTTCAGTGATGATATCAACCAGGATAATATACAAAAGGGTAATTTATTTACGACTTACTGTAGTAGTTGGATTCTGGCAAAGGTGTGATTTTAGCCAACCAGAATTACAGACTGAGATGACTTTGGGTCTCCATATAAGTAGACTGAGAGGACTTTAGGTCCTCATACAAGTGGAGATGTAACAAGGATAACGTATAAAAGGGTTATTTCTTTACGACTTAGTGTAGTAGTTGGATTCTGGCAAAGGTGTGATTTTAGCCAACCAGAATTACAGACTGAGATGACTTTGGGTCTCCATATATGTAGTATTCATTACGACTCATTACGAATGTTCTTTGTAACAGTATACAAATCTTTCTAATTTATTTCTTTTGAGATATTTTTTCGTTTATTTTGTAGAATTATACCAACGTTTCTGTAGATACATAAAGTTTTCTATTACCCAGGAAGTGTTATAATATTAAATTGGACAAAAAGTATTTAGTAAAATATTAAACGTTATATTTTATTTTAAACTGAAATAAAGGTAAGATTTAAATCACTAGGCGTATTGCATTAATGAACGAGCCCGCATTCAGCAGATACGTCGGTACGCATCGCGCTGGTAACGCTGGTTGCCTGCATCTCTGTTACAGGTGTTACTGCTGGGAAATCTCCCTCAATCAGTGACGTCATCGTACATTTAACAGTCCTACACCTTTAAACGTTACAAAGGGTGTTGGTCAGTACAGAATACACGCCCTCATTAAGTTAAATTCAAAATCAAAACCGTGCTATCTGGCATAATTTCATAGATTTCAAATTTTCAATATTAACTCTCAAAATTTGACCGTGCTGAAATATTTTCCTCTCAGCCAGGGTACTGGTTGAGTAGGCCTACCACAACGACAGTCCCCTAGTAAAGGTAATCGTTACTTATTGGCTGGAATGTTATACTATTAATTTCAATGTATTATATATATATAATTATAAAACTATTATTACAAACCTTCCTTGCGACTTCAATTACAAGTAACGTTGGTTTGGATATATTTCTGTATATTATTTTTAGTAAATATTTGTAGTTACATTTTCGAGAAAGTTGTGTTTTAGCTATGTAGATTTTGCATCAGCTTCTCACCAATAACACAATTTAAGTTGTATTGAAATGTATTTGAAAACATTATAACAACTGAGTGGAAGTGTATATACACAAAGTAAGTATTTATATTTAAAACTATTATAGTATTGGCAAATTAATCTACCGAGTGAAAGGCTCTGCTAAAATATAGAGAAAATCCAGTCTTGTAATTGAGAGAAGGATAACCAGGAAGTCGTTATGGATTATTATTTATTTTAAACACAAACAGATACAGAGATGTTAGAGCCTGAGTACGTAAGAAATGTGTCTTTGTACAAAGTCCTTAAGGATTTATATCGTTGGTACTATATAAATAAATCAATATTTACTCGAAGAAGGTATCAGAAAATTATGGTCAGCCAATCACGATAAAGCCCCGCCCTCTAAACTCGCCAGTACAGACGAATGCTTATTTTTGGCAGTTTTGCTTTTATATCTGTGCACTAAAGTCAGATCTCCACAGTAAGGCAGAAATATTTCAAGAACGTGTTTATGTAAGCAAGGTTTTGACAAGGTGTGAGACCTCGTTGGTCGCCTGCAAAGAAAATCTAACGTGACTATGAAGCCCTGTTATTATGGAAGTCTTACATAATTTGGAAATATTTGAGTATGAAATGAATTTAGATTTTTTTATAGGCAAGTTACAGTTTGACATAGTTAAAACCTTCTGGTATTTAAATAAGAAATGTTTTCATATTATGTTCCAACGGATTCTCATACCCGTTCGTACGCAAAATTATTATTAATTATTTTGGTCTGAGTGTAAACTCAAAATCAAAGTACGAGAATCTACACCAAGGAGATGTTTCTGGATTGAGCTTTCCATATATAAATAGAATTCTACGAAATAAAAACAGCCCTGTTTCAAATCGGGTAGTAGATAAATACTATTATTTGTCGAATCACAAATTTTAGCGGATTAAAACTTCAAAACTTGTAATCTTTTACGTAAATGTATTAAACATTGCTTGTAGGATGCGCTTTTGATAACGTTCTGAGATATTTAAGCAATAACAGAAATATATAACAGAAGAAAGGTGTTGGACTATCTAATGTAATTGCAAGATATTAAATTATTTCAATCAAAGCTATGTAAATACAAAATATCTATCTTTACAGCTATGATGAATAATCGCTATTATACGAGTACTAATTTCATAACATTGTGGTGCTAAGTTTAATATTTGATATCTGAAAATCTCGTCATGTTTAGATACCACATTTAGGTAAATCATTAAATTTCCAAACCATCGAACGTATACATGAGAAATTTGTTTTTCACGATATATTTTCTGACAAATTTCTGAGTCCTAAACTTTTTGGTGGTGGTTTTGTTTGTATTGGGTTTGAAACTATAATCGAGATAATATAATATTTACATTTATAGTATTTAGTCTTCTCATGCACTATTCATTCATTTCATTTAAATCCCAGTCTGCGATCACACGGTTAAGAAAATGTTTTAACTGTATTTACATGTGTATTACGTATATATCATCGTATTTTTAGAAAAGAACAATATAAAAGCAGAATTTTTTTTTCTTCCAAAGAAATTTTACAATATATTCGATTGATGCTCAGTAATATAGAACTGTCACATACGTTAATTATGATTGAATTGGATCTTTCAAATATTAGTGTTCTCTAAGCCATCCCCTCCCTCTGTCTCTATCTCTAAACCGTCTCTAGCTTCCAATACCAATCTCACAGTGACGGCTGACAGTCCAATAAAGACATAATTTGTTTCTCCAATGTTGGGAGCGCAAATGAAAGTGATTATCGAATACTTTTCTCTCCTGTTCTACAGATTTAGAGACTTAGGAGCAATTGACAATTAAATCGTCTGTAAACAGCTTAAATTTCATATTTCCTCAATCTATCACGTTATAATAGGTATATGTACTTTTATTAGCATGTATACGTATATACAGGGTGTTCAAAAAGTGAGGAAATATTTTACGATATGGTTTTATAGATGGAAACAAAAATAGTTCCTCTAACCCTAGTCAATTTCGGTTCGTTTAACGCGTTTTTTTCTGTTTTTTTTTTTTTTTAATGTATAATTCAGCATTTTTAAATTTCAAAGACGAATAAATTATAATGGGTAAAAATACAAACATTGCAACACCTAATTTATTATTATTGAAAATAAACGACAGAATAAATCTTTGTGCAATTAAGTGCAAATGGAAACAGAATGTAACATTATTTAGTGATTTTACAACGATTAATATTCTACAACATGAGCCAGATGAGAATGTTAAAAAAATAATGTTGGCCGCTAAAGAACTCATTCCACCCTACGTCACTGTTTTAAGAAGGCGTATAATTTTCTCTGATGGGATGTCACCCGGATATAGGACTTATATAACGAAATGTTTCCTAGCAAATCATCAAGGTAAATGAAAAGTAATGGAAGATACGTTCATCTGTACACTGTATCTTACTTTGCTGCCTTAAGATAGAATACACTTGGCTTCCAAACGGAGGGCATTTAGTAAATACATCATAAAATGCTGAATGGTCCTTGAATCTGCGAGGTACGGAAACAACCCCTGTCGTTTATGTTCTTATTCATGTATTTTTTCTATAAATTGGAGTTGCCGTTAGTAAATAAAATAAATAGTCACGGTTATTAGATGAAAACATTGAAGTGTATATTAAGTGAGGGGTCGGGCTCTGCAAAGGTTATATTAATCACTTATTATCCATCGTAGTGGAATAAACTTACCTTATTAACATCTATATCCAAAAGTAGCTCATATTTTACAATTATACATTTTCATACAGTCTTCCTTTTTTGAGTTATTACAGTTCGACCATTTTGAAAGACCGCGATTTTAAAACTTACTATAATAATTCTCTGGACATTTTTTTCATAATCGTGTACCCCGAGTCAACTAAAAGTTTGCAAAATTTGATTGTTATATATTTCCCCAATTTAACAATTTTTTCTCAAAATCACAAACGGAGAGGTAGCCGGCAAACTAATCAAGATAGACTACGTGTTGTATGTCATTTCTGAAATACTCGTACTTTTACCTAACAAATCATATGATGAATGTGTATAGAGCAATTTGTGGACGCCGTGTCACGGTACTATGTAAGGTATACAGGGCCGTATATACCTTCATGCTCCTTTAAAAAAAAAGTAGAGGCTGATCCCCTTTACCTTATTAACATCTATATCCAAAAGTAGCTCACATTTTACAATTATACATTTTCATACAGTCTTCCTTTTTTGAGTTATTACAGTTCGACCATTTTGAAAGACCGCGATTTTAAAACGTACTATAATAATTCTCTGGAGACTTTTTTCATAATCGTGTGCCCCGAGTCAACTAAAAGTTTGCAAAATTTGATTGTTATATATTTCCCCAATTTAACAATTTTTTCTCAAAATCACAAACGGAGAGGTAGCCGGCAAACTAATCAAGATAGACTACGTGTTGTATGGCATTTCTGACATACTCGTACTTTTACCTAACAAATCATTTGATGAATGTCTATAGAGTTATTTGTGGACGCCGTGTCACGGTACTATGTAAGGTATACAGGGCCGTATATACCTTCATACTCCTTAAAAAAAAAAAATATTCTGTCCGCCCTCATAGGCCACTGGCCTGAGCGAGGATCTTATCAAACAGAATAAGGGGGAGAGTCGATACAGTACAAGAGCGATGGTACTGATAAAAAGTGCAACGGTCACAGACAGGATTTGAACCAGCGCTATCTCTAACTCAGACCCAAATTTCAACGATTTGGACCGCTCGGCCATCGGCACTCCCAAAGGTGCCCAAAGAATGACCTGTTTAGGTCATTCTTGGATTTGCCGCTTTCCCCGAACCCCGCACATTCAATATTTATAAATAAACTCAGGTGAAGCACTTGGGCTAGTGGAAGACACTCTAAAATGAATAAACTGTAATCCTTGAAATTAAATATTCTAGCATACAATTCAAGGATTTCATACTACATCTAACTTACGAGCTGTTATTTTTAAACTTGGGTTGCACGTTCCAAATAGAACAAATATAGTCTCTATAGGGTGTCTAGTAATATTTTCAGAACGGTATGAACTTACGTTATTGTTAAATAACACCCAAAAGGAATCCTTGATTTGGGAAATATTATAATTTTTAGATTTAGATGGCCTAAACAACTGTGAAATGTGTGGTTTAGATTTAAGAAACTTTTTTAAGAGGCGTGTACAATCGTTTTGAAATAGTTTTTAAACAGTTATTCTAAGAAAAGGGAATTCGATTTGTTGTGAGAAAAATAAATTAGCTGATGAAAATGCACATGATGTTTAGTGATATTTTGTGAGTTTTATATTAATTTATAAGAGTTTGACATCTTATTGGATAACATATTAAATTGTCTATAAAGGTAAATTTAATCACTTTCATGTATTGAACAAATTAATAAAGCACATTGTTGGAACAGAACTACTTTAAAATTATTAACACATCTACGGTAAACTATTCTGTAATTTTAATATTGTGATTAGAAAATAATCATTATCCTTAATCACATTTATTAGTGCAAAAGGGTTTATAAATATAATCTTATCCAAGAGAATAGTTTAACATAATGCATTTCATTAGTAATGCAAAATTAACAACAAGTGTAGTTTACAGAATTTATCTTTGGAAATCTTTGTATTTTGAGAATCATAACAATACTGTCGTCTTGAGAATTGAAATAAATATTATTTCACAAAAAGTTGTAAAAATTAAGTGGTAGAAGAGCAATAAAGTCGAGTACTAGACTGGTTTCCAATTGAAACTAGGGTGACGAGCTTCGTTCAGATCCCAGTAGCTATGACGTCACCGCTGCAGCTTTGTGGCCTGTACTGTAGTGTAGTGCAGTTTAGTGTAATGTAGTGCTACCTTGATAAGTACGAACATTGACCGGTGGATAGCGGGATAATGTTTTTAGACGAGGGTAGTACACGGCCACGAGTTCGTGTACTGCTATACATCGCTGAGCCGTGGAATATAAATACATATCAAGTACATTGTCCATTATACTACACGACTACACGTAGGATACCGCCTAGAGTTTGCGTATTAGCTTGCAGTACCGGGTCGCGGAGTATACATAAAAATAAATCACATACACTATCCCCCATACTACACGACTACACGTAGGATACCATCTAGAGTTTGCCTATTAGCTTGCAGTACCGGGTCGCGGAGTATACATAAAAATAAATCACCTACACTATCCCCCATACTACTAGATTAAACGTAATACACCGCCTCGAGTTTGCTTATTGCTGACAGAGGCGAGCCGTGGAGTGTAGATACAAACCACCTACACTATCCCCCATACTACTAGACTAAACGTAGTACACCGCCTCGAGTTTGCTTATTGCTGACAGAGGCAAGCCGTGGAGTATAGATAAAAATCACCAACACTATCCCCCATACTACTAGACTAAACGTAATACACCGCCTCGAGTTTGTTTATTGCTGACAGAGGCGAGCCGTGGAGTGTAGATACAAACCACCTACACTATCCCCCATACTACTAGACTAAACGTAGTACACCGCCTCGAGTTTGCTTATTGCTGACAGAGGCAAGCCGTGGAGTATAGATAAAAATCACCAACACTATCCCCCATACTACTAGACTAAACGTAGTACACCGCCTCGAGTTTGTTTATTGCTGACAGAGGCGAGCCGTGGAGTGTAGATACAAACCACCTACACTATCCCCCATACTACTAGACTAAACGTAGTACACCGCCTCGAGTTTCCTTATTGCTGACAGTGGCGAGCCGTGGAGTGTAGATACAAACCACCTACACTATCCCCCATACTACTAGACTAAACGTAGTACACCGCCTCGAGTTTGCTTATTGCTGACAGAGGCGAGCCGTGGAGTGTAGATACAAACCACCTACACTATCCCCCATACTACTAGACTAAACGTAGTACATCGCCTCGAGTTTGCTTATTGCTGACAGAGGCGAGCCGTGGAGTGTAGATACAAACCACCTACACTATCCCCCATACTACTAGACTAAACGTAGTACATCGCCTCGAGTTTGCTTATTGCTGACAGAGGCGAGCCGTGGAGTGTAGATACAAACCACCTACACTATCCCCCATACTACTAGACTAAACGTAGTACATCGCCTCGAGTTTGCGTATTGCTGACAGAGGCGAGCCGTGGAGTGTAGATACAAACCACCTACACTATCCCCCATACTACTAGACTAAACGTAGTACACCGCCTCGAGTTTGCTTATTGCTGACAGAGGCGAGCCGTGGAGTGTAGATACAAACCACCTACACTATCCCCCATACTACTAGACTAAACGTAGTACACCGCCTCGAGTTTGCTTATTGCTGACAGAGGCAAGCCGTGGAGTGTAGATAAAAATCACCTACACTATCCCCTATACTACTAGACTAAACGTAGTACACCGCCTCGAGTTTGTTTATTGCTGACAGAGGCGAGCCGTGGAGTGTAGATACAAACCACCTACACTATCCCCCATACTACTAGACTAAACGTAGTACACCGCCTCGAGTTTGCTTATTGCTGACAGAGGCAAGCCGTGGATTATAGATAAAAATCACCTACACTATCCCCCATACTACTAGACTAAACGTAGTACACCGCCTCGAGTTTGCTTATTGCTGACGGAGGCAAGCCGTGGATTATAGATAAAAATCACCTACACTATCCTCCATACTACTAGACTACACGTAGTACACCGCCTCGAGTTTGCTTATTGCTGACAGAGGCGAGCCGTGGAGTATAGATACAAATCACCTACACTATCCCCCATACTACTAGACTAAACGTAGTACACCGCCCGAGTTTGCGTATTGCTGACAGAGGCGAGCCGTGGAGTATATATACAAATCACCTAAAGACTCTAGATCCCCCTGTAGAGCAAGTGTAGACAATGTGATCAGCCTAAAGAGAGTGCCAAACATAATTTTTGACTGTTGGAGGTTTGAAGTAAGGAGAAGAACCGTGAATCTTTGAGTCAGGTGACTAATCCATATCTGCATTGGGCAAAACCCCATGATGATCATGAAGGCACTTCCTCAAGATGGATATGCCCTACCAGGGACAGGGGATGGCCATGCCCTACCAGTAGCATTTGAGGTGTGCTATACATAGGTTAATACTCAAGAATTAGTTACCATAGTACCCAAATATTATTGTAAGTACAAATAGAAATATAACTATGTTTAATTAGCCTGATAATGCAAGGAAATTATAAAGAAGGAAGACAAAGATAAGACAGTTTTGTATTGTTGCACATCTTTCAACCACTCACTCCTGGCATGGATACCACTACCCAAAGTGGTTACTTCAACGTTTACGGTAATACTGATATACTCACAATGTAAAGTGATACAACCAACAGTCAATTACGTTGTTATGTTTTTCACAACAGAATTTTCTAAATATACAACATGTCACAAATAGACAACGGAAAAAACTTAAAATACTATTTTCATTAGGTTTTCGTATAATAAAGACCCATACAAAATTTCAGTCAATTACCTCAATTTTCCCCGGTAATATAAAAATGTTGAAATGGAAAATGGCAGCGCTAAGGATAATGAGGGAGTTTTCGGCATTTTAAAATACAATATTCTCGTTATGATTGAGGAACAATATTTGAAAAGATTGACAAAGATTAAGGAGACATCCTGAACATTCTACATATTACTGGTTGTTATTAATAACTACAGAATTAATTAATACATTACACATAATAATGAATTAATTAATCATCAATCTCTTAGAAAATTAATTTTTCAATCATATTTCTTTTATAAAAAACCGATACTTATTTTCTCCACACAATGTTTACACACATCACAAGCTGTCATGCAATTATAGCCCCAAACAAACATTTAAAAAGGTTCATATTGTTTTTAATTACAGGCGAACTCACTGACCATAACACTCTGTTGAGAGATTTAATATTACCTGTGTTTTATGGGTCCATTAATGCAAATGGAGGAAGAATTTTTTGCATCACTTTTTGTTGAGATAAAGCATGAATCCATTTCTGTTGGCAAAGGAGAAGTTACCATACAATAATTTTTCAAATTACTGAAGGTTAAAATGTTTATTTAAAATAAAACATTTGTTTTTCACGCGTCTAGTAACGATAAAATTACTTGATATGACGTCAAATCTTCTTGCAGTACTTAAAACAATAACAGCACTCAGCTGAGTAACACGTTATGCACATACTATTAACTGCATAGTTGTACTATTTACTTATACTTCAAACAATAACACGACTCACAGCTGAGTACCACGTTATGCACATACTATTACACGTTTTAACTGAATACTTGTACTATTTACTCATACTTCAAACTATAACATCACTCAGCTGAGTACCACGTTATGCATATACTATTACTCGTTTTAACTGCATACTTGTACTATTTACTCATACTTCAAACAATAACAGCACTCTGCTGAGTACCATGTTATGCACATACTATTACTCGTTTTAACTGAATACTTGTACTATTTACTCATACTTCAAACAATAACAGCACTCTGCGGAGTACCATGTTATGCACATACTATTACTCGTTTTAACTGCATACTTGTACTATTTACTCATACTTCAAACAATAACAGCACTCTGCTGAGTACCATGTTATGCACATACTATTACTCGTTTTAACTGAATACTTGTACTGTTTACTCATACTTCAAACAATAACAGCACTCTGCTGAGTACCACGTTATGCACATACTATTACTCGTTTTAACTGCATACTTGTACTATTTACTCATACTTCAAACTATAACATCACTCAGCTGAGTACCACGTTATGCATATACTATTACTCGTTTTAACTGCATACTTGTACTATTTACTCATACTTCAAACAATAACAGCACTCTGCTGAGTACCATGTTATGCACATACTATTACTCGTTTTAACTGAATACTTGTACTGTTTACTCATACTTCAAACAATAACAGCACTCTGCTGAGTACCACGTTATGCACATACTATTACTCGTTTTAACTGCATACTTGTACTATTTACTCGTACTTCAAACAATAACAGCACTCTGCTGAGTACCACGTTATGCACATACTATTACTCGTTTTAACTGCATACTTGTACTATTTACTCATACTTCAAACAATAACAGCACTCTGCTGAGTACCACGTTATGCACATACTGTTACTCGTTTTAACTGCATACTTGTACTATTTACCCATACTTAAAACAATAACAGCACTCAGCGGAGTACCACGTTATGCACATACTATTACTCGTTTTAACTGCATACTTGTACTATTTACTCATACTTCAAACAATAAGAGCACTCAGCTGAGTACCACGTTATGCACATACTACTACTCATTTTAACTGCATACTTGAACTATTTACTCATACTTAAAACATTAACATTTATCGCAACCCATTATTTATTCTTCATTAGTTATTTATTATTGACTAATAATATATTATTCATTATTGATCCCGGTGAATAGAAATGTAACTCTGTGATTACAGTATTAGCAATGATATATTCTTCTTCATTTAAATAAATACAAAGTAAAATAACCTGAGGA
The DNA here is from genome assembly GCF_021130785.1 of Homalodisca vitripennis. Classification (NCBI taxonomy): domain Eukaryota; kingdom Metazoa; phylum Arthropoda; class Insecta; order Hemiptera; family Cicadellidae; genus Homalodisca; species Homalodisca vitripennis. The sequence continues at coordinate 144,905,911 of NC_060215.1, forward strand.
CCAGTTCTCCATTATCTAATTTGAAGGGCTTAATAGGGATTAAGGTATAAACGTGTGATCTACTTTTCTCGTTATATGAAACATGAAAACTCCAAAAAACTGCAAAAAGATAAAAAACGAAGTAGTCATTTATCGTAAAACAAATAGTCTCTCAGGCAGCCTGCGTAGCGATTTATATCCCGACCTGCTCGGAAACTGTGCGTCGTTTCTGCGAAAAGACAAAAAAACGAAGTAGTGGTGTATCGTGAGGTAAAGTGGTGGCAGCAGTGTGAAACAAATAGTCTCTCAATCAGCCTACGTAGCGATTTACTTCCAGACCTGCTCGGAAACTGGGCATCGTTTCTGCGGAAATATAAAAAACGAAGTATTCATGTATCGTGAGGTAAAGTGGTGGCAGCAGTGTGAAACAAATAGTCTCTCAATCAGCCTACGTAGCGATTTATTTCCAGACCTGCTCGGAAACTGGGCATCGTTTCTGCGGAAATATAAAAAACGAATTAGTGGTGTATCGTGAGGTAAAGTGATGGCAGCAGTGTGAAACAAATAGTCTCTCAATCATCCTACGTAGCAATTTATATCCCGACTTGCTCTGGAACTGTCTTTTTTGTCAAAATTGATCAAAGTAACCAAAAGCGGTTATGATCTTTAAAAGATCCCCGCATAAAACAGCTGCATAGCGTATTTCGGAAATTAGCTTGCACATTTAAGTATATCACGACAAAATATAATATACAACAAAGGTCCTGAAAATATCTCTGTTTAAATATATCTATCTGTATGACTTTTTATGTGATGTTATAAACTTTAAAGGACTTGACATAGCCACAATTTTGCATTTTTACTGTAAATGATTTATATATTAAATAATTGTTTCATTAAAATAAAAATAGAATGAGTAAAAATAAATCACATACTACAAATTACATTGCTACTGAGTCTAGTAGTGTGGAAGCTCTATATAAACTAATCATGAACAAAAACCCTGAGTCCATCTGTTTGATTACTCCTAATAAGAGAAGCTCTACAATCTTTGCCGTCTGATTGTATCAACTACATTTGCACTATCTACTAGATAATTATAAAATATCAATTGACGAATCATTGTTATGACATTTAAACTATGCATTAAAAACCTTAAAAAAGCTATTTATAATTCATTATAGTTTTAATATGTCTGAAAACAACTGATAAATCTAAAAATGCAATATAAGATACATTGTTATGTGTTCAAAAGTTAACCAGCCATTAGTGAGCTGACCTGTGTATAATTGAGTCGTTTTCAACTTATCACACTTTTTTATTAGGATTAAGTAACAAAGTATTTACTTTAATAGTAAATATTTTCAAACTTTCATCTTTTCGTGTGAACAGGTGACATGTTAAAATCATTCTACACATAACAGCTATGGTGGGAAGGGTTGATTCAATGCGAATGTTAAGTCCAGCTCCAGTTCACCTTTTTACGTGCAGCATCTGAATTCTGATGCTGATTCTAAATTTCAGGAGTCAAGTCTGCGACAACAGGATCTTCAAGATATTCACGATGCTGATGAAGAGTAGATTTGGTAATAATGTGGAGGAGATGCATCCACTCCAATACTATTGACATGGGAAATTGTTAGTAGTAGAGATAGATTGCGGCGGCTGGGCCAAATTATCAATGTATAAAACTACTGGATGGATAACTAAGTTGGAGTATTCCTTTTGTTCTGATAGTCCGTATAGAAAAGTCCCGCGCGGGCTTAGTACATCATTACTGGACTTATCAATCTACTTTTTTGAATTAACTGATAACTTTTTCATGTCAGGGGGATGGTCCTTTAGAAGTCAGAGGGAAATCTTAAATAAAAGCATAGGTCGAGGTCAAGTTGTACATCAAATTAAAAGTCTATATTAGCATAGTACAATGCCGCAAATCCGACCTGAAAAGGTTCACTCTTTAAAAAATTACACAGGTTTAAAGTTTGAAACATTTCAAACTTAGGTACTGTTCTAGCTGATTTAATATTCTTGTTCTTAATTTAATTTTTTTTTATTTAGGGGGAATACATTTGGGCACGGAGTGTGGGACTCCCTTGCGGACTACCCACTAAACCCCCTACGGGCCACGGAGGGCCCAGGCTGGAACCCTTTCGGATGACATCTTGCCTGGTCCGTGTGTCATATGTCCCAACCAGGACAAAGCTACTTGTTTCGGAAGCTAGGGGTCAGCCAGGCATCCGTCTTCACGCTTGTGATGAAGGATCGCATGTACATGAGTGGTGACTGCATTACAGGCGTCCTCACTCTGCAGCATCATCTCCACAATGGTCTCTGCCGAAACATAGCCAACTGTGGTGGCGAGCGTTCGCCTGGCCTCGGTGAAGCGCCCGCAAGCGAAGAAGGTGTGATGAACATCATCATCTTCCTCCGGGCAGTAAGCACACCGAGGCGACCTGACTTTTCCCATCCTGTAGTGGTACTTCCTAAAGTAACCGTGCCCCGTCAGGAACTGACACAGCTAGAAATCTATCTCCCCGTGGCCACGATCTATCCAGGATTGAAGCTCCCGAATGAGACGGAAGGTCCAGCGACCGTCCGATCCTTCCGTCCACCTCTGCTGCCAAACCTACAGAGTCTCCACCCTGGCAGCAGCCAAGGCATCCTCTCTACCCCGCTCGGCAGCCTCCCGGAAGACGGTCTGTCTCTCGATGGCCAGCAGCTCAATAGGAATCACCCCAGCCACGACCGCCACGGCCGAACCGGAAACGGTGCGATAGGCGCAGGCGACCCTAAGTGCCGCTCTTCTCTGTACCGATAACAGCTTTTGACTGTATTGCCTTAGCCTCACGACACCCGCCCAAACCTCTGCGCCATACAGAAGGGTTGAGTTCACAGTAGACATGAGGAGGCGTCTCGTACTTGACCTAGGGCTTCCTACGTTAGCCATCAGCCTGCCGAGAGACATAACCATCCTAGAGGTTTTTTCAAACACCGTTTGAATGTGCACCTGGGTGTTCTTGATTTAATATAGTTGTGTAAGTTAAACTTAGTGACTCTTCACATCCAATGAAGGAAGGTCTACAAGGAGTTTAGGAGGACAGTTTAACGTAAGCATAGCTCAAGATGTTACTAAAACCTGTGCAACTTTGATTGATCACATTATTGTAAATAGCAATGTTAAATACGTACAGTGTGACGTCGTGGATATGTCAACCATCTATGACTCAAGAGGTGTTCGAGTATCTGATCACAAGATGACATATGTCGATATAAAAACAAAAAAATCAAGAAGGCCTCCTAGATTTGTTACTTATCGTGACTTCTCCCGATTTGACATTGAGAAGATGATACATTGTACGTCCAGTATTAGGTGGGTAGATGCTATGTCTATGAACAATGTAGATGACATTCTATATTTTATTAATTCTGCTATTATTCAAGTTTTTAATGAAAATGCACCTCTAGTACATAAGAGAGTGACCAGAAAGAAATCTCCATGGAGAAATAAACAAATCATTCAACTAACCATAGAAAAAGATTATTATAAGAAGAAAATGCTATCCACAGGAAATGAAACTTGTAAAAAAACATATTGTAGGGTTAGAAATATGCTCAACAATGAAATAAGACGACCAAAACAAAATTATTTTAGAACTGAAATGGAGAAATGTAAAAGCTAAGGATAACAAATAAGGACAAGTGGTGTCACTGATCCATTCGATCCAGCCATACCCAACTTTGTAAAAGATTTGGAAGAAATCAATAAGTATTACGCAATCATCATGACAAATGATGATTGCGTACAGTTCTATGAAAGAAACAAATCAGAGAGTGTCACTTGTGATTTCTATTTCAGGAGTGTTACAAGGAGAGAAGTGCAGGAGGCTTTGAATAGCATCACATCAGAGGCAGTTGGAGCTGATGGCATATCAATAAAAATGATTAAAATGATAAGTTCGTATTGTATTGATGCCATAACACATTTAGCTAACCAGTCATTGGCCACTTCCACTTTTCCGGATGCATGGAAGGAGGCAGTTGTACTGCCTCTTCCCAAAGTCAAAGCACCTTCATCTGTGTCCGAGCTGCGTCCAATTTCGGTATTGCCTGCCCTGTCGAAGATAATGGAGAAGCTGGTTGTTTCACAAATGGTACAATTTCTGGAGTCGGAGAATATCCTTCCAGCCTTACAGTCTGGGTTCAGGAAGGACCATAGTACTGTAACTGCGCTTTTGCTCGTTTGTGACGAGTTGCTTCACGCAAGGGCGGATAAGAAAGCATCTCTTCTTGCAATGCTGTAATTTTCACATGCATTCGACTCAATAGACCATAGGATGTTGTTGGCTGTCATGCATTTTTATGGTTTTCGACCAGAGGTGGTTTCTTGGTTTGATTCCTATTTGGTGAATAGGAGATAAAAGGTTAAAATTGGGATGGATTTCTCCTCATCTTTAAGTAGAGTTGCTGGTGTTCCACAGGGAAGTTGCCTTGGCCCATTCTATTCACCCTGTTTTCTGCCACTATGGGTTCAGACTTGCAACATAGTCGCTTGTATTCATACGCCGATGATGCTCAACTTTGTGTTTCATATGAAGCCGGAAGAGCTGACTCAGCAGTTTCCATTTTGAATGCTGACTTAAGCATTGTCCATGATTGGTCTGAGAGGCATGGGATTAAACTGAACAAGGAAAAGTGTAGTGTGTTGTCGATTCCTTCCAATGTGGGTTCGGAGACAGTGGGTGAGGTGTTGCTTGGCAGTGTCAGACTGAAGGAGTGTGAATCCTCAAAGCTCTTGGGCCTCATGCTTGATAGTGGCCTCACACTATCTGATCATGTAAGTGCTGTTTGTCGGCGAACACTTGGTCGACTGAGAATGCTATACAAGCATAGGCTCATACAAGCCTAGAGAGACCAGGCTTCGCCTTTTCCGGGCTCTTGTGCTCTCTGTGATCGATTATTGCCTCCCTGTCTATGGCAACATTGTGTCTAAAGGAGATTTAGAAAAATTACAGAGGGTCCAAAATATGTGTGTAAGGTATGTATGTGGTTTAAGAAGGTTTGACCATGTTTCGGAGGCTCGACGATCGCTGGGTTTGTTGACTGTAGCTGATACTTGTACCCTGCGCTCCTCATGCCTGGTTTACAGAATCCTGACCACTGGCAGGCCGGGATATCTGAGAGAAAAACTAAAAAGCAGGTCTCAAGTCCGATCTCGCAGTACTAGACAGGATCAAGTGTTGGAGATGCCTCGCGTTCGCCGTGAATTTGAAAGAAAGCGATTTGCGTACTTTGCTCCCAAAGTATATAATGAACTGTCCTCCAGCGTAACAGGCCAGGGTGTATCTGAAACGACATACAAAGAAAATATATACAAGTATTTAATGTACAATACAAGGTGATATAGCCATATATAACAGTATGTCTAATATTATGTTTTATTTATTAATAACTATAAAAGAAGCTTTTAATTTTTTAAGAACTATAATAAGACATGAGTCGTTTTGTAAACCAGCAATTATTGTTGAAAACCGCTCCAAAATAAAGTCCTTATTTATTTATTTATTTAAAAGATGTACATTATTTTAAAATTGTCATAACATCCTGCATTGTATTTGAGGAGTCACTAACTACCTTAAAAACTATTTATTTAGTCCAGTATTCATTTACTAAGTTTAAAATTCATAGCTTTAGCCAAGACAAGAATATTAAACCACCTACAGAACAGGACCTACATTGTAAATGTTTCAAACTTTTAACCAATTTTTTAAAGAATTAATCTTTTCAGGTCGGATTTGTGACACTTTACGATTATAAACGTTTAATTTGATGTACTACTTGACCTATGCTTTCATTTATGACTTTCTTCTGACTCCTGATGGGCCATCCCTCTGACATGACAAAAAAATAGTAGTTACTTCAAAAAGTAGATTTATAGGTTCCGTAATGATGTACTAAGTTTTATTGCTTTACCTGTAATCGTTCGGGAATTATCAAGCCCGTGCGGGACTTTTTACACCCTGTATAGTGTTGCCGTTACAACAGGCCGAGGGCGAACCTGCCCCTCCCGAGCAGGCAGTGCGGATGGCCAGGATCGACCATCAGCTCTCTCCAACCACTGTGATTGAAGCAGTTTGGACCAAGCACGCTGTTGGTTTCAGTACACAAAAAAGTCTTGTGCTTCTCGTAGTAAAAGTTAGCAGGACATACAACTATAATTCAAAAATAAATAAGACACTCATAATAGGAACTAAAATATAAATAAATAATAAATCATTGTGAAAAATGTGCCAATGCTGAGACCATAATTATTACATTAACTATGGCTTCTTATTGCAATACATAATTAATTCACAAGTTAAAGTTACACCCATCACATTTATTTTCCGGGAGAAAAACGTTGCAAATTTGGAATAAATTAAAGTGCAGACATTGAGAAAAGTAGGATAAGAACTCTCTTGCGTTTGACCTCACAACTGAATAATACTTTCCACATAAACTACTAATGTTAAGCAGACATCATTAGAATAGTGTTAGGATTAAAAACTCTGTTACGTAATTTTATGTCGTAACTGTGATAAAAATTAATATATTACTGCGCAGAGAAGGTTTCTTCAAACTAAACGGTTTAACAATAAATAGAAAATTGAGTGTTGACAATCAGGTTAGTAATAGAAACACTTCAAACACATGGCGTAATTATCTAACTGATGCAACATACATGGGTTAAATAGAAATAATGATAAACTCGTTGGTATTGATAGTCGTAGGTACGTATAGACGTGGCAACTCTTCCCTACTATCACCGAACATTCACAATTTCAGTTCTTTCTAGTTTATTGAGAACAGTAAGGAAAATATTTCGTTTACAGTTATGGAACTTCTTCTAAAACATCCGTAATTTGTGTATGACAACTACAATGGACGATTTAAGACTGAAAGGGTTGTTGCGTTGTACTGGTTTCATCGTGCACTAATAAGTATATTGTCAATAGTATTTTTGCTTTTGTAAAACCTTTTAGGTTCCTAATATATACAAAAGATTATAAAATATTTCAAGTTACATTTATACGTTTTATTCTACACATATATTTGAAAACGTCATCTTAGGTACGTGGTAATTAATATTGAAAGGGGACATTAAAATAATAATAATAATAATCCTAATAATATTTTTAATTCACTATAAAGATTTAAAATATTAAAATATCAACTCTTATTTAATCATTAGAACCAATCAGTAACACAGTTCCTTCTGTGCCGGTGTGATGTGTGATTGTGTTTCTCGTACTCGTGACTTGTGCTCGGGACTGGCATTCTCTGCAGTGACAACTACAACTCCTGGACTAGACTCCAATAAGCTCTAGGGTTTTTTGAACCCTTTTCTTTCCCTTCTTTTCTTATTTCTGTTCTTTATGTACTAATACCCTCCCCACCTGACGAAGAGGATAGATTCCAAATCCTCCAAACGTTGTGTTATTATACCTTGTGTAACATATAACGATTTAAAATGTGCGAAGTCCTGTTATCCTGTCAAACCTTCCATCGTTAATAACAAACTTTAAACAAGGAATTACAACCTTACTACATCCATATGTCCTGTATGTACAGTATATCTTGTTTAAAACAAATAACTTAATTGACTTCTACAATAATTGGTGATATAACGAACTCTATTTCCTCTCTTGCTGTAGAAGCACTGGATTTATAAGTAGGTACTATATGTAATAATCATTACAACCGTAGAAAATGTAAATCAATTTCCTGTACGTAGTACATGCACTATTGTGATCACTAACTGAAAATATTCTCTGAAAGTATTTAATTAATTTGTATAAGAACATTTGAACTTAAACTGTGTTAGAGCTGCTATCCCGTATAACATTTACTTTTACAAATGCATCTAAAATAACAACTAGAAAATTACAGTTCAACGATCATAAACGCATAAAATAAAAGGAGTGCTATACCAAATAAAAGGATAAGTACTATACCAAAAAAAGGATTAGTGGTATAACAAATATAAGGATTAGTTCTATTCCAGATAAAAAGATTAGTGTCATACCAATTAAAGGGATTAGTGTTATAAGAAATAAATGGATCAGTGCTATACGAAAGGAAAAATTCACGAATTTTATCTATGTGATTTGGGTGAGTAGATTGCATTTTGTTTTTGGATAAATTTAGTATCGTATTCTTGTTATAGGTTTATAACGCCTTGTCATTCACTCTGAAAAATGTAACGTTTTTTGTATAAAAATTGTTTTTAATTTTCTGATAATTATTATTTATTACTAATTTAAATAATAATATGCGTAACTCAGCAAGAAGCTGGTTACACACGATTATAAATTCCCAGAGTTGTACCACCATCAGAGAGATGCTATGTCAAGTATAAGTTGCCGAGAGAGCTACAATACAAATCACCATTCACGTCTCTCGAAAGGCTCCATTTGTTTCTACCCTCTTTCACCATCCACCGGACCATAACATCTCTCAGTTTGTTCACTGATTTTTTGTACTCTGCACTTTTTAATACAAGTCTGGATTTGTAGTTGTAAGGCTCAAGAATGTAAAACGTGTATTCAGAGTGTGCTAATAATTTATTAAATTGGTGTTTTAAGTGATCGTTACTTTTCTATCGTCTTTTTAATAACATTTCTCAAAATGTAATTATTTCATGGATGTTGGATTCTAAGTTTCTAAGTTTGTAATGAGGTAGTTCCTGTCCTTCGAAATACAAAAAAATAAATTTACAAAAGTTTGTTTATGAATTTTTTTTAGTAAATATACGTCATATTCATACTAAGTTAATATAACGATAGATTACTCCGTTGAAACTAATTAGTTTGTAACTCACCCCGATTTTTAAAATAGTTTTTACTTAGGGCGCTTTTTCAGTGAACACATGGAATTGTAGAACAATTCATGTATGACACCCAGGTTTCTTCGCATTGGGAAGTTTTGAATATTTACAGAAATTTAATTAAATCATTGTTAATTTTTTTTGTTATCAATTCACAGCACGAGCAATACACAAGAAGGCAATGAAGGATTTTTATTGTTGCAGACTTGGATAAATAATCTACGAAATTTCTTATACTCCCACACAAACTCGTTTAATTTAAAACTTGGCAATAAATGTTTTAATATTTACCATTAGAACTATTGATAATTATCAAATTACCAAAGGTAAAAGGTATAGTGTCTGGAACAATTAAAACATCTTAAAAATATTTAAGGAAAAGAAACGAATTAATATTTATAATGAAACTTGCTAGGCTCAAATAACCATACAGAATGGGCTACATGTTCTACAGCAGATAGAGTTGTAACATGTATTTTAAATGTTATTGTTAGCCTATGCTCACTTCAAACTTGCAAGCAGGTCATCCCAAGTGACCGAACAAGCAGGATCGCATGTAGCACAACAACACGTAGGGCTCTGAGAAGTTAAATGAGTCTTATGCAACACAATTCTCACACACGCCCATACACGGTTCAAACTGCACCACAGGTACTTTATCCCAAGTGACCAGACTAGCAGGATCGCATGTAGCACAACAAGTAGGGTTCTGAGAAGTTAAATGAGTCTTAGCAACACAACTCACACACGCGCATACACGGTTCAAACTGCATCAAAGGTACTTTATCCCAAGTGACCAAATTAAAATGAATAAATATAGCTCGATAACAGTATCGTTCTGACTCGTATAGTGAATGTTTCTGCAATCCGATATTCGTTCTAACCACTTGGATGATTGGATTCTGGTCACCATTGTCTTAGTGCAGCGTCTGGAATCTGATGTTGTGACAGATTTGACCTCCTGCAATCTGGAGTCATGTTTGTCTGAAGAGATTACAAAATTTCTTCGACGCACGAGTAGAAGCTCAAAATGAACTCTTACACCTAGACTGCAAAATATTGTATAATCTAGGTGAAGAGGTATTCTCATTGTTTAATCAGGCGCACTACGATGTTTTATACACGATCTCTAAGAACGACGGAGCAACCGAGTTTTCTGCACATTATGCAGCTATGGTGAGCAGATTTGATTATAAGACAGCATCAGATTTCAGACCCTGCATTAAGAGGAAGGTGAACTGGGGCTAAATTCAACATTCACATTGATTAAACCCTTCTCTCTATAGCTACGTTATGTGTAACATTAATAATACCTATATATTGTTACTGTTATAAATAATTGACAATACCCGCGTGTATTGGTGGTTCACACAGACACACACTACGACAGCAAAGAAATCAACGTGCGCATGCGCCAACTTTTACAACAGCTGTTATAGATAAATATTATTATTCTTTTCCGTACGTCTTCCACGTGTTACATTGTCGGTGTGCTTAATGTGTATATTTGCTAATTAATAAACATTAACTTGATTATTAATCCTCTGACTATTTATTTACAACAGGTTATGGGCCCAGTAACGTTTGTGTGATAGCGTTGGGCATTAAAAGTTAATAAAAGTCAGTAAAAGTGAAATTAAGTGTGTGTATCACGTTGTGTTAAAAAGTGGTTTGTATAACCTAAAAGGGATGGCTGGTACAAGTAGCAATATACAAGCACTGTCGAAGGACAATTACGACACATGGAAAATTCAGATTCGGGCATTGCTGATTCAGAAGAAATTATGGCCGTATGCCGATGGAAGTCTCCAGAAACCGGCAGAAAGTGTTGAAAATGGAAGCGCTGTAGTCAAGTGGGAAGATGGAGATCAATCAGCTCAGGCAAGCATCATTTTGGCGATGGCGCCATCAGAGTTGAAAAATATTAAAAATTGTAAGACAACTCGTGAGCTGTGGCTGAAACTTGAAACGATCTACGCATCAAAAGGGCCGGCAAGGAAAGCCACGTTATTGAAGTCGCTGTTCGTGCACAAGGTGAAGGAGGGGGAAAGTATACACCAGTACCTGGACAACTTCTTCGACGTAGTTGACAAATTAGCGGAAATGGATATCGAGATTCATGAAGATCTGTTAACTACTATGATACTGCACGGTTTGCCACCAAGTTTTGAGAATTTTAGATGCGTAATCGAGAGTCGTGATCAATTGCCAAAGCCGGAAGAGCTCAAGATAAAAATCTTAAATGAATGTTTGGCCAGGGTAGGCGATTCACAAGACGCCGAAGACAAAGCATTCATGGCCAGATCCAGAACACGTAATTTTGGTAGACGTGGCGGCAGCGGCGAAAAAGGAAATTTCAAGGGAAAATGCTTCAAATGCGGCAAGGTTAGCCATTTCGCCAAAAATTGTCCCGAAAAGGAGGATGGAAGATCAACACAAGGAAGTGCTAGGGTAGCACAGGATTTTTACATCTCGGAACTGAACCGAGAAGAGGTTAACAAGGTTCAAGGTCATAGCCAATCCAAGTGGTGTTTGGATAGTGGATGCACAACTCACATGTGCGGCGACGAGGATATTCTTGAAGATACGGTGACGTGCGATTCGGTGCTCAAGTTAGCAACAGAAGCATCGACAAATGCAAATATAAAGGGCGTAGCCAAGATAAATGTAAGTGGTGGAGTTATTTCAACCGCGAACTTGCATGGCATGCTGTATGTACCGGAATTAAGAACTAATCTGATGTCGGTATCGAAGATTACTGACAAAGGTAATACAGTAATCTTCAATGACAAATTAGCTGAGGTACGTAATACAGATGGCAAAAAAACCGTGATTATCGCCGATAGACTGGGAGACCTGTACTTTGTAAGAGAAGAAAATACTGAACATGCGCAGGTGGTTACGCGAGCGCAAGCAAATTCTGAGGACACGTCAAGTCAAAAACCTTTTAGAAAAGGGGCAAAAATTTCACCGAAAATTTGGCACAGGAGACTTGGGCATATACACATGGATGCAGTCAATAAATTATTTGATGAGCAGCTGGCAACCGGGATAAATTTGTCGTTCAAGGGCAAAGCAACAGTATGCGACGTTTGCTGTCGCGGTAAGCAGGCTGCCAGACCGTTCACAGAAAGGGTTGACAGGAGTAGAGTGCCACTAGAGATTGTACATACCGACGTTTGCGGGCCAATGAGGGCAAATTCCAACGGCGGATCGAAGTACATGGTGACGTTTGCCGATGACTACAGTACGTGGTGCGAGGTGTATTTCTTGAAGAAGAAATCCGAAGTACTCGGTAAGTTCAAAGAATATAAAAATTTTGTTGAGACATTTACTGGCCGAAAAATTAAATTTTTACAGTCGGACAACGGTCGGGAATACCGAAATGGAGATTTCGACGAGTACCTGAAGCAGGAGGGGATCCAGAGAAGACTGTCAGCGCCGTACACACCTGAGCAGAACGGTGTAGCGGAGAGGAAGAACCGAACGCTGCTGGATACAGCCAGATGCATGCTGATCGAGACCGGGATGCCAGAATCATTTTGGGCTGAAGCCATTGCGACGGCGAATTATATCAGGAATCGCTGTCCAAGTACATGTATTGGTGGAAAAACCCCGTACGAGATTTGGCACGGCAAGTTGCCGGACCTCAAACACATGCGTATATTTGGTTCGAGAGCGTACGTGTTAGATAAAACAGTCGGACTTGGAAAAATGGACCCGAGAGCTGCTGCAGGTAGATTCATAGGATACGACCTGGAATCAAAAGCGTACAGAGTGCGGCTGGATACTGGAAAAACGGTCGTGACCCGAGATGTACGTTTTGACGAGAATATGGGGTCATCGAGAGCCAACGTTGATCCACTGGAAGAGTCGATAAAAAATAAAAATTTTGAGAATCAACAATCGAAAATTCAGGACCAGCCAGAGATAATCTACGCGAAGGTCGAATTGGACCCACTTGAATTCGAAGAAGAAGAAGAAAAAGAAATCGTCAACGAGCAGGAAAACGGGGAGATCTTCATCGTCAAAGGAAAAAGAGTCGGCAGACCGCCTAAGATACGGACCGGCAGCCGAGGCCGTCCACGAAAGTATCGTAGACCCGAAAGTGTCTCTAGCACTGGATCAGGCCGCGGAAAAGATATGAATACTGGTGACAACGACGTATTCATTGACGACGAGCAAGGTCGTGTTTTGAAAAGGCCGTTAGAATCATCCTTTGTGCAAGTTGGAAAGAGACACCGCGAGCAAAAAGACTCCTGCGATTCTGATGAATATAACAACGAAGATAGACACATCTTCGAGGAGTTAGTGTTCAATGCCGACGTGCAAACAGATAAAGCATTAACTGGAGATGACGCTGAGCTGTGGAAGCGTGCTATCATGGACGAGGTGAAGTCACATCTCGAATATGGGACTTGGAAAGTAGTGCCAAGGCCGGAAAACAAGAACGTCATCGGTACACGAACTGTACTCAAGAATAAATTAAATCCAGACGGTACAATCGAGCGCAGAAAGGCGCGCATCGTCGCACGAGGGTTTACTCAACGACCAGGATTTGATTACGACGATACATTTGCTCCGGTGGCAAGATTCGAGTCGATTAGAACTGCGATGGCATTAGCAGCAGGGTTTAATACCAAAGTTCAGCATTGGGATGTCAAGACGGCATATTTGAACAGTGAGCTCAAGGAAGAGCTGTACATGGAACTGCCTGAGGGGCTAACTGAGGCCGTGAATGACATCGTACAAACTGAAAGACGTGATTCGAAGACATACAAAGCAGCTATGGAGATGCAGAAAGCATTGAAGAAAAAGAACCAAGTATGCAGTTTGAAGAAGGCTATCTACGGATTAAAGCAATCAGGGAAAATGTGGTACGACCATTTAACCAAAATTTTAAGAAAAATTGGATTGCAACCGACGGTATCAGACCCGTGTTTATTCACTGCAAAGCACGAAAATAATATAATCGTAATTGCTGTCTGGATAGATGATATGTTGGTATTTGCGGACAATGAGGCGCTGCTGGATCACGTAAAACATGAAATAAATAAAGAAATAGGCATCAAAGACCTTGGAGAAGCCAAATATTTCTTAGGCATCGAAATTGATCAACAAAACGGGATCAAAATGGGACAAAGAGGATACGTTCTGGAAATTTTGAAGAAATTTGGAATGGATTCCTGTAACCCGGTGGAAATACCAGCGAGTCCAAGTACAAAAATCGAGGGAACAGCAGAAGACCGAGGAAAATCTTCGAATAATCATCCGTACAAAGAGCTGGTAGGCTCATTGATGTACTTGGCGGTATGTACGAGGCCGGATATAGCATACACCGTGAGTGTGCTCGCACAATTTAACGACAAATCATCCGATCATCACTGGGGTTCGGCTAAAAAGGTTTTGAGATACCTCAAAGGGACAGCCAATCATTCCCTGCATTTTGATGGAAATATCGGAAAATTGACAGGCTACGCTGATGCAAATTGGGGTGCATGTACACTGGACAGAAGGTCATACACAGGATACACCTTCTTGTTGGGCGGCGCAGCCATAAGCTGGCAAGCCAGAAAGCAAAAAACAGTGGCACAATCAACTGCCGAAGCCGAATACATGGCTCTGGGCGAGGCTGCAAAGGAATCAATATTCCTGAATCGTCTACTGGTTGAATTGGGAGCAACGGAGTCAATCGACGGCACAATTCTTTGCGACAATCAGAGTGCCAAAATGATGTCAGAAAATGCTATGTTTCACCCCCGGACAAAACATATAGACATTCGTCATCACTTCATCCGAGAGAAAGTGCAAGAAGGCCGGATCAAGGTGGAACATATACCGACGGACGAAATGGTAGCCGATATTTTCACGAAATCACTACCATCAATCAAACACTGGCAACATTGTGGGACCTTGGGTCTGAAGTAACCGATCCACGCAGATATTGAGGAGGGGTGTTATAAATAATTGACAATACCCGCGTGTATTGGTGGTTCACACAGACACACACTACGACAGCAAAGAAATCAACGTGCGCATGCGCCAACTTTTACAACAGCTGTTATAGATAAATATTATTATTCTTTTCCGTACGTCTTCCACGTGTTCCATTGTCGGTGTGCTTAATGTGTATATTTGCTAATTAATAAACATTAACTTGATTATTAATCCTCTGACTATTTATTTACAACAGTTACCATTGATTGCTTCTTACAAGGAGATAGACATTATCATACTGTTGCAATATTAGTAAATATTATTTAAAGCTACACTAAAATATCAAATAAAAGGATTATATATTTACATTAAGTAATCTACAGTCAAATCCTATATACTCATGAACCGGTAAAAAGTATTGTTTATTGTTGTAAAGTATACATATTATTTTAAAGTGATACTTCGAACTGAAGGCGGAGTTTTATTTAAAAAAATATCGCATTGATTTGGAAATAGTTCGAGGTTTATTGAGCCTATTTTTTGGAACATTTATCATAGTTTTGTAACGTGTGTATTGGCTATGGATGTCTTGTCTGGAGTTGAAATTATACAAGTTTGATTTAGTGTTTAGTAAAATATAATATCTCTGTAGGTTATAAAATGCAAGAATCTTTAACGTTATAAAAAGTGGCCAACAGTGTTTGAGATATCAAACTCTACATATGGTTTTACTGTAGAGAGCTCACGTGTGGTTTAGTGAGGGGTACGGGGGAGCGGGGTAGATTCAAGTGAATTCCTCGAGCTACCCATTCCAAAACAAGCCATTATACTTTCCCCATCTCTCTACCGTAGTGTTAGTCTACCTAGTCTACCCCAGTGTGACCTAGTTGTCCGTACTATGTTCATGTGACTTGTTCATCTTAAGAGTGTCATTTTAGTAGTTGTTATCGGAATAATCAACCTAGTGCATTATTTAACCAGTACTTGTAATTAAGGAATTACCCAAATGTAATAATTATCGTACTTTTAACATATGTATAGTGTATATTGAGATATATACCGCACTTATTATTTAACTAAATTTCCTAAATTGTGTTTATCAATAAGTTTTAATTAATTTGGTTTATACGTATGAAATAAATTGATAACTTGAAAATTAGCAATGAAATAATAACAGTAAACAGTGTTACAATCATGTTAAATATTTGCAAACATTATATTTACTAACCAATGCAAATAGTCCAACACACAAGAGAGAACCACAACCAAATCAATATTATTATTAATAATATGTACACTTCAAACTGATTCAATTTTAAGAAAAGATGTCACATTTCAATTTAAATGTATATGTATATGTTGTAAATGTATTTTATTTTAAATGTATTTTAATTTCAAATTAAATAAATAATGTTATTTAATTATATTATTTTATTCAAAGGCTTATTATTAAAAATAATTCATAGTCTAGAATGCGCAATGTTTTTAGATATGCACGAAAAGTGATTGACAGAGAGCCATGACAGGCAAACGGCGCATTCCTCCCGCTACTCAACTCGTGAGTACCCTACAGTAATAACATTCTTTTGTTCAAGTAAGATATCTTGTACATACTATATATGTGGCTCGACAACAGTCATGACTCTTATAGTGAGATATTGTTTTACAATTCGGTTCTCATACACGCAATTTACACTTGTAAGTATTTAATCCCAAGTGACCAAACAAGAACGACTTGTGTATCGGTTCTCATCCACAAATATACCGGGTTAACACATGCAAGTATTCTATCTCAAGTGACCAAACAAGAACGCCTAGTGTATCGGTTCTCATACACACCTATACCGAGTTAACAGGTGCAAGTATTCTATTTTAAGTGACCAAACAAGAACGACTAGTGTATCGTTTCTCATACACACATATATCGAGTTAATACATGAAAGTATTCTATCTCAAGTGACCAAACAAGAACGACTAGTGTATCGGTTCTCAACACACATATACCGAGTTAACACGTGCAAGTATTCTATCTCAAGTGACCAAACAAGAACGAATAGTGTATCGGTTCTCATACACACATATATCGAGTTAATACATGAAAGTATTCTATCTCAAGTGACCAAACAAGAACGACTAGTGTATCGGTTCTCATACACACATATATCGAGTTAATACATGAAAGTATTCTATCTCAAGTGACCAAACAAGAACGACTAGTATATCGGTTCTCATACACACATATATCGAGTTAATACATGAAAGTATTCTATCTCAAGTGAACAAACAAGAAGACTAGTGTATCGGTTCTCATACACACATATATCGAGTTAATACATGAAAGTATTCTATCTCAAGTGAACAAACAAGAACGACTAGTGTAGCTCGACTCAGCGTAGCGTTCTTACCCGTATTTTTCTCATACACACTTATACTGAGCTGACAGTTTTAAGTATTCAATCCCAAGTGACCAAACTAAAATTATAACGTGTAGCTCAACGGCTGAGAGCGTTCGATGCATATTGTAAAGTGGTTTGTGACGAGCTTCTCCGTAAACGTCTTTGTTTATTATGCTTTCTCGGTGTTTGCATGAGCCCTTTCCTTGTCAAATAAACGTGTCACTCTCATCCACCCTCTTTCACACACAGGATCCGATGTGCTTTTCAGAACGACTCATTTTTATTTTAAGTTCGCAAAGGTTCCATTCACAATAGCTGACATAAACTGTGTACGGCTGCATAGACGTGTTGGTCAGTATAATAATAAGTTAAAATTCAGCACTTCACATCTGTCATATAAGTTTTCATTGTTCGCAACGGTTTTAATAAAATTAAATATGTTGATCCCGCTGTAAAGAAAGTAAATCATTAAAAGATGTTAAACCGAAACCTGTTTAAACAGATAGCAAAATAATAGGCAGAGTTCTGTACACAACGTAAATAATAAACTATCTCCTAACTGAATATGGTTCTTTATAGTGTCCAAAATATTTCAAGAATTTAAATTTTTGTGCTAACATTCTTTTTGGCAAGTTTGATTCTAGTTTCAGCGCTAGCTGCGTTTTCCTAAATAACTAAAATTTTTCCCTTTTGTTTTAATTTTTTAAGCTACAGCAATTGCTAGTAATGGCGATTAATTTGTTAAGGACTAACAAGAAATCAGCAATTAAACAATGGCTAAGATCTTAATTTCAAAATTGTTTCGTTAGGAACTCGAGATTTACAGTACAAAACTGCAAATTATAAATAATACCCCTTAACGATGTCAATTTATTGCCATTTACATAAATAACGGTTGTTTAACTGTAATTCTTAAGAATATTTAACCCTAGTCATTTCATGTTTTTTTCTGATTACCCACATTTAACAGTCATCATGCAGGTTGCTCTAACCTTGCGGCCAATATAGTTCGGACGATATTCAGTCTTCTGTAACCTCATACATCAATGTTTTGAAGATTACAGATTTAAGATAAACTAAAGATTACTATACAATTATACCAATGGGACATACAGCTCAGAAGAGGGAATTCGCGGTGTAAATGAAAACTAGATGTAACTTAATTTTACATTATATGATGTATCTAAGTTTCGTGTTATTAACAATTATATATTGTTTAGATACGTTACTATTTTTCTGCACCCGAGATTTAACTGTCGACTACATCGTAGTCAGAGCCTATTTAATTGAGATACATCTAATTACTTCAAAGGCTGCGGTGGGCATGTAAACCATTTGGCCGTGTGTCAGTTTTAATCATTGCGATGTTTGTACCACTTCGCAAGAAGAAAAATGGTCAAGTTCGCGAGGATTTTTTCAAAATGTTAGGTTTTATTGCGTTTTGAAAGTAAAAATGTAGATTTTTGTGAATCGTAGTTTTTGCCGCCAACGGAAGAAACACTTGGAAGAGCTCTTATTTCCCGGAAACGGTTTGTGATACTGCTGCGCTGTATGTTTGAGTGAAGTAGTAGAGAATTTTGGAGTCGATGAAGCACGGTATGCAAAACTTTAAATTACCTAATGGATCGGATCCTTTCAAAATCTGATGACTGGATTAAGTTTCCATCCACAATACGAAAAATCAATATGACTAAGATTTACTGGTAAGGGTGTTTTCATTTTCCAACTATTGTCGGAGATTTATACTGCACCAAAATATAAATAAAAACCATCAGTGCATGGTGATGATTATATAAACCGAAAAGGATATGCAGCATTACTGTGCATTTTACCGTAGATACAGTAGGAGGAACTTATTAGTCTAAGTGCAGATTGGCCGTGTAGTGTACATGATCCAATAATGTGTAGGAAAGCGGTTTCACAGTATAATGGGGATAACGTAACTATGGTGTGTTGGGTTGATAACATTTAAATGTTGAGTTTAGTTCCATTCAACCGTCCACTTAGCGCTGCGTCTAAAACATAATGTTGTCGCAAACTTCCCTCTGGAATCTGTTGTCTGCGTTCGTCTAAAGAGACAAAAGAAAATCGGCGACGAATAAGCATCGTCACTTTGCATCGTTTCGACATCAGAGACCCTTAGACTAAAATCTCAAGTGTAATATAGAGAAAGAGTCTTATCACTCATTGTCTTATTGTCTCACCTCATTGTCTCATCAGATGCTTAATTGATTGATTGGTTTTAGACACGATCTCAAAGCACGATGGAGCAACCGAGTTCTCTACACAGATGGTGGGAAGAGATGAATCAACTCGAATGTTGATTTTAGCTCCATTTCACCTTTTGCTTAGTACGTCCAAAATCTGCCTGAGATTCCAGGAGTCAAGTCTGTGACAGCGTCAGATTTTAGTAGCTGAATAAGCGGAAGGTGATATGGAGCTAATCTCAACATTCGAATTATCTTCATGCAGGCTATAATATATTGCAATGGATTTTTCACTTTATTTAAGCCACCAAGTAAATGATCAATGCCGCTTCAAATTAATCCATGCTAGAGAAAGGGTGATAGTAGAACGAGTATTTGGCCAACTCAAAAAAAGATTTCCCATTGTCTGCACCGTCTATAGTTTTTAGAGTGCCTATAGTACTTATTTGTTTAAAGTTTATTGGGTTCCTTTTACACCCGAAGGAGAGGGTGGATTTCAATCCTGGAAACGTATTGTTTTACTTTATCGTGACATAGAACGATGGTAAATGTCCGGTATCCTCTTACTTCTGGTAATTATAAAACGGTCTTCTTCCATAATATGAGTAAATACTTGAAGGAACGATTCCCATATGTTGTGGATGACTTGAAGAACCAGAACAATAATGTTGAAGATGAAAATCTCATATGCGGACAGGTAGAAAATATCGCTACTAAAGTTATAGGTGAAGTATAACATCAGGACATTATGAAATTCGTATTATAAAAATGATGCTCTTTGTGTAGAAATAATCATTCATTATTTACAATGCAGGGAAGATGAATAGAGTTGTGTTAAATAAATATGTTTTTCCAAAATGACAACAACACCACTCTTCGCCTGCAGTTCTATAGTTCTAAGTTTAAAGTTTGTAATGGCGATTTGAGGTTTGAAAGGATAACAGGATTTCGGACATTTGCCATCGTTATATGTTACGAAATGTATAACACAACGCTTCTTCGAGGATTGGAATCTATCCAGAATCTATCTAGGACAGATTCTATACCTTGAATCGATGTTCTATAATATTTTATTTGTTATTTATTCCCAATAACTTAACCTTCTGAGTATTGCAAAGTTACGACGCGTTTCTTCAACACTGGTAACGCGTTTCTCCAACACTGGTAACGCGTTTCTTCAACATTATCTTCAGGTATCCACGCATTACGATTTCGTTGTAAGTTAAAATTAAAACACACAACACGTGACGCAATAACACATAAATAAGTACAATTATTTACAGAACACAAATTAACGATACGGCGCTGTGGCCCCATGTTTGTGCGTGCGGGACAGACGGTTTGCAACTACTACGCTGCACATAGTTGAAAGAGACTTAAAATTAAAAAATGTATAGAGCAATAGTGTGCAGTTTGATTTGGAACGTACATTGTAAAAGATTTTATTCATTTAATTTCTGTGAAGAGACCACAACCCTTTTCACCTGATATATGGAAAACGAAGCAAAACTAAATAATATTCGAAATTTCAAGGGATTCTAACACACGTATCCAAAATAGTTTGATTTTATTCCCATGTTGCAAGAGAGGGGGCGAGTAAACTGTGTGTGTCGGGGGGGGGGGGTCCTGTGTGGTAAGCAAGTGCCGAGGAAATAAACTGCACACGACAATGTGCATTCGGTCTCAGATTGCATCTTATGATAGGCTTCACAGGCACTTCTTGGAAAGCCTGCTGGTCCAAATAGCAACTATTTCAGTACTAACCAGTGACGAATCACAAGACAAGCGCGGGAGCACTTCGTCATTTCCGGGGTTTTGGGATTTTGGTCCGACACATTTTTATGGCGTAAAAAACGTGCTTGTTAGCCTTGTAGGTTATAGTATCAAATGGAAATTTAATATTTTACACATATGTTTGGTATACACACCGTTAGAAATGGCTAAAGAATCTATGAATGCAATACTCCCAGACATTTTCACTTATACAATTTGAAAATATAAACCTGCCACAACTCTGGATCCTTCACAGGTATTACCAAGGTTTTAGTACCTACCGCTGTAGTAAAAATACAATTCATAATCATAGTTATATTTTTACAGTTTTAATTTATAACATTGAAACACAATAATAAAACTTGAACGTGTATTTATCTACTTAATATGCAGCAACAAACATTCCCTAAAGTCTTCACAATCTAAATAACATTGATACAATTTTAGAACTTTATTTGTGTTGGCTCGTTACTCGAATCAACTTTGTATAAAAAATACCAAAAATGTAATAAAAATAACATAAAAGGTAGGTTGAACAGCCTAAACAAGGCGTTTAAGGCTTAGCAATTTTACATTATAAGATCTAAAGCTGTATCTACTTAAAATGTTCAATATTACAATAGATATTACTCTACAGTTTATTTAAACTCGAGTGCAAGTTAGGTACACATTTTTCTTCTCAAAGATTTTCTTGAACCCTATGAGTTCTTTAATAACAGCTAAATTTGTAATTAGTTTTTAAGCAATTTACAGAATTTTAATTATATTATATAACTAATTCATCACTGATCAACATTCTGTACATAATTTAACTGATATTACAGAGCATTTAGTCATACCAGTGACATTCAAGGTGTCAAAACGAATCCAATAACAAAATAAATATACCATTGTGTCAAAATAATTTACAATGTACAAGCACGTTTATTTTCTATACTAAGTGTAAAATATGCAAAGTAATCCATGTATAAAACGGTAAACATCCATAAGTCCGCAAGTAACGAATATCGATAGAACTATCCGTAGAGCTCTATGAATAAATATTTATTGATTCGCCCATATCCTAACAAGCCATTTCCGATATCGTATAATTTTATTTACCATGCTCCCTGATTCTCTAAACACTGAGCAGACGATAATATTCTCTCCAACGACGTCTCTCCCTCGTATTTCCGCAGATAATAAATCGGGTGTCATACTGAATACATTTATGCAACGGATTACTACACAAGTATTTGAAACAAATTTTAATATTTCTTATGCTTTGTTCATTACTGATGACCTTGTTAAGTTTATCTTAAACTTATATAGAACATTAACAGAAACACTACACTATACGTAATAGTAACTTCCATTTAAAAGAAGACAAAACTGTACGTCAAATTATTATATTTTTCCAACACCTATTACATAGCTATACATTTCCGTTCAATACCTGGACTTACAGCTCATGCTCGTGGCGCAATTATTGGTATATGCACGTCATACATACACAAGATTAAATAGATGTTTATCCAACAACATAGATAAGTATACTCATACAAGAATGAATATAAAAATGTATAACCAAAGGGTAGACTGTGCAACCAGTTCATTCATGGCAGAATCATAATGATACTATGAGGAACTTGTTAACTGAGGCCACCAGTTCATTCATGAAAGAATCCTAGTGATGTTATGTGGAACTTGTTAAAAGGGCTCACCAGGTCATTAATTCCAGAAACCTAGTGCTGCTATGTGGAACTTGTTAACTGAGACCACCAGTTCATTCATACCAGAAGCCTAGTGATGCTATGTGGAACATGTTAACGGAGGCCACCAGTTCATTCATACCAGAAGCCTAGTGATGCTATGTGGAACATGTTAACTGAGGCCACGAGTTCATTCATGCCAGAATCCTAGTGATGTTATGTGGAACTTGTTAAAAGGGCTCACCAGGTCATTAATGCCAGAAACCTAGTGCTGCTATGTGGAACTTGTTAACGGACGCCACGAGTTCATTCATGAAAGAATCCTAGTGATGTTATGTGGAACTTGTTAAAAGGGCTCACCAGGTCGTTAATGCCAGAAAACTAGTGCTGCTATGTGGAACTTGTTAACGGAGGCCACGAGTTCATTCATGAAAGAATCCTAGTGATGTTATGTGGAACTTGTTAAAAGGGCTCACCAGGTCGTTAATGCTAGAAACCTAGTGCTGCTATGTGGAACTTGTTAACGGACGCCACGAGTTCATTCATGCCAGAATCCTAGTGATGTTATGTGGAACTTGTTAAAAGTGCTCACCAGGTCGTTAATGCCAGAAACCTAGTGCTGCTATGTGGAACTTGTTAACGGAGGCCACGAGTTCATTCATGAAAGAATCCTAGTGATGTTATGTGGAACTTGTTAAAAGGGCTCACCAGGTCATTAATTCCAGAAACCTAGTGCTGCTATGTGGAACTTGTTAACTGAGACCACCAGTTCATTCATACCAGAAGCCTAGTGATGCTATGTGGAACATGTTAACTGAGGCCACGAGTTCATTCATGCCAGAATCCTAGTGATGTTATGTGGAACTTGTTAAAAGGGCTCACCAGGTCATTAATGCCAGAAACCTAGTGCTGCTATGTGGAACTTGTTAACGGACGCCACGAGTTCATTCATGAAAGAATCCTAGTGATGTTATGTGGAACTTGTTAAAAGGGCTCACCAGGTCGTTAATGCCAGAAAACTAGTGCTGCTATGTGGAACTTGTTAACGGAGGCCACGAGTTCATTCATGAAAGAATCCTAGTGATGTTATGTGGAACTTGTTAAAAGGGCTCACCAGGTCGTTAATGCTAGAAACCTAGTGCTGCTATGTGGAACTTGTTAACGGACGCCACGAGTTCATTCATGCCAGAATCCTAGTGATGTTATGTGGAACTTGTTAAAAGTGCTCACCAGGTCGTTAATGCCAGAAACCTAGTGCTGCTATGTGGAACTTGTTAACGGAGGCCACGAGTTCATTCATGAAAGAATCCTAGTGATGTTATGTGGAACTTGTTAAAAGGGCTCACCAGGTCGTTAATGCTAGAAACCTAGTGCTGCTATGTGGAACTTGTTAACGGACGCCACGAGTTCATTCATGCCAGAATCCTAGTGATGTTATGTGGAACTTGTTAAAAGGGCTCAACAGGTAATTAATGCCAGAAACCTAGTGCTGCTAAGTGGAACTTGCTAACGGAGGCCACCAGTTAGGTTCTACAATATCATTTTACATTATTTTTATATATAAAATGATGAATAAGCTAGGGTTACTTGTGTGTTGTGTTGAGAGCCAATGGCACAGTGTAGCTTGCACGGCTGATATCGCAAGATAACAAAATCAAGCAACGTCGAGCGTGGCTGCTGCTTGGATGGTGACAGCTGACTGATCCTGTCCTTACAAGCAGCCCGCCTGCAAGCTGTAACTTCGCCTGGTAAAATAAACCTTCTCTGACTTTTTTTATTTTGTTCGGCAGAAACAGAACTCCGATCGTTTCCATCAAAAATGAATATTACCTGATGGTTAACATCTACTGAAAGAGAAACGAATATTGTGACTTAAACATTCTAGAGCAATTACATTATTATCTTCGGTACCAGAACTAATTGGTAGTTGATATAATTCATCAATATACGGTCATTAAGTAGATATATCTGGATGTAGGTATGGAAGGTAGGATAATTCCAATAATTCTGCAATTAGTCTATATTCGGTGAGAAACGAAATTTTCATTGAGGATTAGATGGTGATACGAACTAAGGGAATGACTTAAAATATAAAATTAATTTCGTGATGAGTGACATAGGTTTTTGCTCATCATTTAAATCAAAATCGTACTTTTATTCGATCGTGACACCTGACATGTTTTAAAACCCATAGATCAATAAATTCTATACATTTTAGCTTTTTAAAAATGCAAATGGTTTTCTCCAATATTACCCTAAACTGTTTCCAAGGAAGTTTGTATTTGCATTTAAATCATACGTCTTACCAGAAATCAAGGCAAAGACCATAAACTCCATAAGTTCATAAAACGTGTATATAAAATTCATTCACTATTGGCGGCATGCTAAACCTTATTAAGGTACGGTATATTTATGTCACATGCTGAAAATCCATTTATAATAGATGCATTAAACATGTTAGACTATGTTATGACGCTAAAATAATAAAATTTACACCAAATTATAACTCTTTTTTTAGGTAAACCAAATATGAGTTTAAAAGTAAAGGACATTTTTTTCATATTCAAATATTTAATTGAAATATAATCTGAACTATACAGATAAAGTGGTTTAATGAAACTCACCATGGAGGTCCAAATTGTAAATACCTCTAAAGAACTTATTGGTTCTCGAAACTGAAACAGTCTTAGAAATTATAATCACATAGAAGCCTTAACCTTATAATATGTAATATCTTGAACCTATTATATTCTTCATTACTTAAAGAATTGAAATACTGATTTTTAGATTTAGTTACCTGTTTAGGAGACTGGAGACTTATTAATTTGACCCGACTGAAAAACTAACAAAGGGGTGAAAATAATAGAATGGTCACGTTAATTTATCACTTTGAAGTGGTTACTGATAAGTTGACCCACAACAATGGACAACTGTTCAAAGCAGCTACTGTAAATGGATCCGTTGATTTGTTAATGGGGAATGGTTTCGGTTAAACGACCACATACTGTTGTGACAGTTTCATATGGTTATTTATTTGAAAACCCGGCATCATGTTTCAATTTAATCGATAACATTTTTATTACTTAAAGTAAGAATGAACTGATTTCTTTAATTCTTCTAAATTATGACCATTAAGATGCGTTATTTCAGTTACGTAATTTGTATTTCATTATTGAAATAATAAAAGGTGTTGCCAACCTTCCGATAAAAGTGTCTCTGTTGTGGCTTTTTCTTTAGGTGTGCCAAACTTTACTTGGTTGGTAATAAAATGCAAATCAAAAGGCTACAGTAAAATCTTCAAGAGGTTTTACGTAAGTCTCGGGCGCTTTTCCTAATTTATATAACTGCATATGCCCAGGACAGTGTCAGGTGAGTATTTCACTATTCTATTTTCATTTTCCTGTAGTCGCCATCTAAGAGAAAGAAGAACTTCAGCACTCCTCTAAGGTCTCACCAAAACCTTGGTTATGTCTTTGACAGTTTTCCTCTGTGAGATCATTTTCGTGAACTATTTAGAACTTCAATAAAACTGATTGGGAGGGGGGTTTAACAGCAGTGCTTTAATTTACATTTGAATTTCCAGAAATTCTTACATCACTGGAGTCAGGAATGAGAGGGTTCAACAGTGTTTTAACCTCTAGTGGCGATTCAAATATAGCCGGAATTCTGCTAATCTAAATCCTTGACCTTAGCATAAACAAGACTTTGGGGTTCACCTGTACTTTCGAGAAAATGTTCAACAGGAGCAATATCACAGAAGTGTGCACACGCTGCTTCCTATAATCTAGCTAAAACATTTGAATCTATCTAAATAAGTTAGTCAAGCACATGATAAGCAAACATCTGTCAGATTAAATGAGTTGAAGGTAAATTAAAGGTCATCACCCAACCATGGCATTCTTCAAGCCGTTTTCTTAGGAAGAGTGCAAGATATTGTCGCATGGTGGATATAGTTCAGGAGTCTTTCTTTGATAAGGCTGATACGACAACCAGGTCACCACTCCAGTACAGTTTTTTTGTCTCAACCCTGAATGCCTAATATGAGAGTCACTTTTAATTAGCACTTAAGCTAGGTTGAATATCAACGTTCACAACATCAGAGGACTTAGGAAATTATACGTCCACAATAACACAATTTTTACATCACTGCAACATGATGAGACCCCATTTTAACAGACGCTAAGAGGTCCAGGAAAATCGTAAAGTGGCTGTAATACGCAAGCTACTTACGGCTGCCCCTCGACCCCTAAAACACTATCCGACCCCTCAGACAATTCAGGCCCGTCTCCCAAGATTTTTATCGTAGTGAGAAACCATTCTTGGTCAAGATTCGCAGAGTAGAACTTTGTTTGAAGATAATATTATCGTTATAGATACCTATAATAATATTAATCTTTATTGCGTCAACAATTATTAGATTGCAGCATGCGTCAAGTACATTCATAATAATATACAATTCCATTGCAGTTATTTCTATTTAATTGTATAACAGAACTGGGGTTTTAATTTTATTCTTGTTTTCAATAGTATTCAATAATATTCAACCCAGCAACTCAACATGAACTCTTCAACGGAGTAAAACTCCTTTGACACCAGGAGTTGTTTCTCTAGATCTAGATTTGAATAAACATATAATTGGTACTAACTCGTTAGTATCCCACTGTAGTCTGTGCTAGAGTGATGTGCGATTGTGACCTTCGTACTTGTGATTTGTGCTCGGGACTTACATCCTGTGCAATGACAACGCCTGGACTGGATTCCAAGCAGCTTTTGGGTATGTTTGAACCCTTTTCATTCCTTTCTGTACTTCTCTCTGTTCTTTATTTTTGTATGATGAATACCTCCCCTACCTGAGGAAGAGGATAGATTCCAATCCTCGAAACGTTGTGCTATACCCTTTATAAGCTATAACAACGGCTAGTATATTTACTACTTGGAAAGTTACTTCTTCACTACACTGTTTAAAATGTAATATACTAATACATGATAAGGCAGCTTTAATTCGAATTGGTTGATATTTTCTACAAATAGTAGTCGAAGTTCACGTCTTAGAGACGACAAGGAGAACGAGTAAAATCAGAGAGGGTAATTGATGTGAAAGGGTCGACCCTTCCGAACGATGTAAAAACTCTGCATGATGTCTGACCTCTCTTTCCCTTTTGTCAGGCGATTTATATTACAAACAAGACTATTGTGTGACTCGCTCAGGCTTGGGTACGCCTTTACACAACTTTCGATATCTTCTTAACAATCTAGTGAACATTTCAGAAAGATTTTTGCTTCGAAGTAATTTTTTTATTTTTACTACTGCGTTTTTTTTATCTCCGTGTTCGCCCAGAAAACAATACTCTACTTTCGGTGTCTGAAAACTAATTTAGTGACAAATCGAATGATTTGTAATTGGCAGCTGAACGTCCTGTTTTACCAAACTTAGTTTAATTTGGGTATGTGTAAAAATGTTTTAATGGAAAGGCGGTTATGGGACTGACATACAGAAGTGAATACTTCTTATAACGGGCTGTGAACGTATATCTTTAAAAAAAAGTACGTTTCTTAATTATTAGATGTAGTTATTTCTTATATTTTACAACAGACACTAAACTCTTTAACATAAAAAAGCTTTATATATTCCATCAATGTTATACATATTTTAATGTATTATAATGTTATGCATATTTTGTAATATGCAATATTAATACATTTTAGTTATTATAGTTTATATAATTAGTTTTAATAATTTGGTCAGTAACATTGTCACTACAATCTTGTATTTGGAAATAATTACTTCATTTTCAATATATTCTAAAATTAAATTATGGTTCTATGATAATTAAACTAAGAAATAACAATTCTGGAATAAAACCTTGCTAAATATCTTGTAACCACAACATCTATTGTTGTTCCATATCTCGTTGTACTTATGTTATCGTTCAACATTTTTAAATGTAATTTCTCTTTAGTCGTGTTACTGTGTTTAAAATGTTGGGAATGTGTCTCACTGGTAAACAATAAGAAATTATATGGCAAATCAGCTATTTGCATGTCTAGCTATTTGTACTTCCTGTACTTCGGTCAGACAAAGATAAACTTTATAAACGCTATGTTAATCATGGTTGTTGTTTTTTTATCCTTGCGATAACTTGTTTTACGATTTTGTGTCCTAAGTTCTCAAAATAATTACTGAGTGAATGTTTTATCTGCATTACAATAACTTTAAATGTAATTTGAAACAGTGGGTGTTAATTCCTTAATAATTTTCAAAACACTAGAACAACGAGATAAGTGATGTGTAGCAAGTGAACATTTGAGTGTCGGCTTGGAATTATCCAACAACACATCGCTACCAGCGGACTCCACGGAAATTGATGAAGGTAATTAACAAGATTGCTCATTATGTAATCTATCCACGTAATTAATTAATTATTGAAGGATTAAATATTTGCCTATGTTTAGTTGTATGAGAAGTTCTGTTGTCGGAAAGGGGTTTATTATGGTTCTTTAACATAAATCTTATATTTATTGGTGCCTACAATTAAATACTTATGAATCTCTTGGTAACTGCATACAGTATATGAACAGTCTAAGGCTCTTTTACCGCTTCATGCACGTTTCATCACAGTTTTGAAAAGATGAGTTTAAATATAATTATTTATTATTTATGCTTTGCTGCAAAAAACTAAGCTCAGAAGTGACCTCTAACTAGATTTGCGGTAAGGCATTACTAGGAGTTTTGGAACTAAACTAAACATTCTAATTGAATCTCTTCCCACCATAGCTACTTTACCTCTGACAATGTTATATTTTCTAACAAATTTCATTTAAACAGGGGGAAGAATCTGTATAGTGCATCTTTTAAATAGTGGTCATGTTAAAATATCAATTGATTCAAATAAAGGCAAAATTATTTGTTATATTTACATACGAAATTCATGGATTTCGTTCGTTTCCTTTTAAAATTGTGAAAGGAAAATTTACACAAAATGGTTAAGCATTTCTTCATAAAGAAATGTTATACGAAAGAATAAGACTTTTTCAAAAGTTATATTAAACAAGTTTTAATTCTTTATTTTAAGGATTATTTTACAAAGTGAAATAAAAAAGATATTGATAGTTGAAATAACACATACTCAAAAAAACTCAAAGACAAATTTCAAATTTATTTCCTGTAGTGATTCAAATAGTGTATTGCAGTTTTTAAAATTCAATTCAAAATTTTTATAATAAATACTATAAGCGTACGTTTTAAAAGACTCTATAGTGTTCCTGAACATCTCTTTGTGGCATGCGCCATGAAACTGATTGACAAATTCATATGTATAACTTCTACAGAATCCTTTCAACGCTTCCAGGTTTTCTGCAAACTCCCACTGATAAGTTTAAGTATAAAATACCTGCGTACTCTTTCTACCTGTAGAAGTGAAGTATCCAGTATATGTTTCTCTATATTGCAATGTTTGTAACTGCATCTGTTGTACTTCAGTTGTAGTATTGGTCTAGTAGGAGCTACGAAGAATCTAAAACCCTAGTATATTGCGTACCCAGATGTACTAAATACTTATTAGGTTACACTTTGGAATTTAGAGGATCGTCCAACAGTTTTTAGTGTTTCTGCCAAGGATTTTCTGTTTACAAGTCGTTTATTTCTGATAGGAAATGTCAGTCAAATGAGCAGTCATATAGTGTAATTTCAATGTCTACAAAAGCACTCGTGTATGGAAATACATGAAATAAAACGACAAAACGTATATTAATATACATTTATTAATAACAATGTAAAAGAAATATTTACAAATTAGTTCTCATGGCAGTGCGTATGATTTACGGGGCAGTGAAATTGGTAATGGTCTAAAATAGTTCTAGATCTTAGTCCACACAGCTTACTGACTTAAAAAAATATTCGAGATCTATTTTTATTTATATAATTTATTATATTTATTGAAGTTAGAATTGCATTATGCCACAGTCTTATGATTTGGTTGCACCTATGATTGCCAAACAAATCATTTTGTAAAGAGAAATTTTAAATTGTCGGATGCATTATGTAAAATCTACATTTTATTACATTGTCGGATGATGTGTATTTTCTTACATATCAAATTATCAAACATTTTATTGAATTTTCAAGCATATTAAATGTACAACTAAAAAACGAACAAAGGTCAATAAAGTAAAACTCAACTCCCTAATGAAGAATAAGTAACATATGTTCAGTCTCTCAATATAAGTAACGAATGGTAAAAGTGTCAGACTACACTACGTCGATCTGTACGTGGTAAACCAATGTGCAGAGGGTACAGAGGCTACTTGAAGCAGGCCATTCCTATCTCCAGCCAGAAGCTCTGGTCGGACTTGCCGATGTCTCTGAGAGCGATGTCGGTGATGGGCAGCCTCAGTGACTTCTCCGTGGGGTAGCTTATCGTAGTACGTCCCCATTCTGGCTTCCGGGCCTTCGCAACAGAAAGTGGTCATCATTTGACAATGCTGTGGTAACGGGTGTTACAAAATGACCATTTTTTAAGACATAAAAGTGTGATTCATTTCATTTTTCATTAGAATTAAAACTAAACATAGTAAAATACATGGAATAACATTATTAGTGATGAGATTATTAGTACAAGAAGATTTTCAAAATTATTAATAGACTGTAACTACACAAATATAGGTCCAATTATAAACTGACTAATCGATCACTGAGTATTTTTGTTATCACAATGGATATTTGATATTTCGATTATCATTTAGTAATTCGTTACCATGCAGTATGTTTATAGTAATAAAGTGGACTTTGTCCCTTGGAAGGAAATAAAATAAAATACAATAGAATATGCATTATCTTCTATAATATTGTATGTGTATTCTGTCCCATTTGTAGTTCTAGCTTTTTTCTCATTGGCTTCATTGTTATGTTAAAGCTCATTTAGTATTCCGAGTAACACTGCCTTATATATTACGATTGTATTTAATCTCACAGACAGTAGGAGGTCTAGTCGTCCCCAGCGGCATTGTTGTTATGTTAAAGCTCATTTGGTATTCCTAGTAACACTGCCTTATATATTACCATTGTATGTGTACTCACACACAGTAGGAGGTCTAGTCGTCCCCAGCGGCATTGTTGTTATGTTAAAGCTCATTTGGTATTCCCAGTAACACTGCCTTATATATTACCATTGTATGTGTACTCACAGACAGTAGGAGGTCTAGTCGTTCACAGTGGCCTTATTGTTATGTTAAAGCTCATTTTGTATTCCGAGTAAATTTGCCTTATATAAGTTATTACCATTGTATGTGTACTCACAGACAGTAGGAGGTCTAGTCGTCCCCAGCGGCATTGTTGTTATGTTAAAGCTCATTTGGTATTCCCAGTAACACTGCCTTATATATTACCATTGTATGTGTACTCACAGACAGTAGGAGGTCTAGTCGTTCACAGTGGCCTTATTGTTATGTTAAAGCTCATTTGGTATTCCGAGTAACATTGCCTTATATGTTACCGTTGTATGTGTGCTCACAGACAGTAGGAGGTCTAGTTGTTCACAGTGGCCTTATTGTTATGTTAAAGCTCATTTAGTATTCCGAGTAACACTGCCTTATATATTACCATTGTATGTGTACTCACAGGCAGTAGGAGGTCTATTCGTTCACAGTGGCCTTATTGTTATGTGAAAGCTCATTTGGTATTCCGATTAACACTGCCTTATATGTTACCATTGTATTTAATCTCACAGACAGTAGGAGATCTAGTCGTCCCCAGCGGCATTGTTGTTATGTTAAAGCTCATTTGGTATTCCCAGTAACACTGCCTTATATATTACCATTGTATGTGTACTCACAGACAGTAGGAGGTCTATTCGTTCACAGTGGCCTTATTGTTATGTGAAAGCTCATTTAGTATTCCGAGTAACACTGCCTTATATATTACGATTGTATTTAATCTCACAGACAGTAGGAGATCTAGTCGTCCCCAGCGGCATTGTTGTTATGTTAAAGCTCATTTGGTATTCCCAGTAACACTGCCTTATATATTACCATTGTATGTGTACTCACAGAGATTAGGAGGTCTAGTCGTTCACAGTGGCCTTATTGTTATGTTAAAGCTCATTTGGTATTCCGAGTAACACTGCCTTATATAAGTTATTACCATTGTATGTGTACTCACAGACAGTAGGATGTCTATTCGTTCACAGTGGCTTTATTGTTATGTTAAAACTCATTTGGTATTCCTAGTAACACTGCCTAATATATTACCATTGTGTGTGTACTCACAGACAGTAGGAGGTCTAGTCGTCCCCAGAGGCTCTGTTGTTATGCTAATACAGAGTTGGTATTCTGTAACACTGTCTTATATATTACCATTGTATGTGTACTCACATACAGTAGGAGGTCTAGTCGTCCCCAGTGGCTCTGTTGTTATGCTAATACAGAGTTAGTATTCTGTAACACTGTCTTATATATTACCATTGGATGTGTACTCACAGACAGTAGGAGGTCTAGTCGTCCCCTGTGGCATTGTTGTTATGTTAAAGCTCATTTGGTATTCCGAGTAACACTGCCTTATATAATATTACCATTGTATGTGTACTCACAGACAGTAGGAGGTCTAGTCGTCCCCAGTGGCATTGTTGTTATGTTAAAGCTCATTTGGTATTCCGAGTAACACTGCCTTATATATTACCATTGTATGTGTACTCACAGACAGTAGGAGGTCTAGTCGTCCCCAGTGGCATTGTTGTTATGTTAAAGCTCATTTGGTATTCATAGTAATACTGCCTTATATATTACCATTGAATGTGTACTCACAGACAGTAGGATGTCTATTCGTTCACAGTGGCTTTATTGTTATGTTAAAACTCATTTGGTATTTCTAGTAACACTGCCTTATATATTACCATTGTGTGTGTACTCACAGACAGTAGGAGGTCTAGTCGTCCCCAGCGGCATTGTTGTTATGTTAAAGCTCATTTGGTATTCCGAGTAACACTGCCTTATATGTTACCATTGTATGTGTACTCACAGACAGTAGGAGGTCTAGTTGTTCACAGTGGCCTTATTGTTATGTTAAAGCTCATTTGGTATTCCGAGTAACACTGCCTTATATATTACCATTGTATGTGTACTCACAGGCAGTAGGAGGTCTAGTCGTTCACAGTGGCCTTATTGTTATGTTAAAGCTCATTTGGTATTCCGAGTAACACTGCTTTATATAAGTTATTACCATTGTATGTGTACTCACAGACAGTAGGAGGTCTAGTCGTTCACAGTGGCCTTATTGTTATGTTAAAGCTCATTTGGTATTCCGAGTAACACTGCCTTATATAAGTTATTACCATTGTATGTGTACTCACAGACAGTAGGAGGTCTAGTCGTTCACAGTGGCATTGTTGTTATGTTAAAGCTCATTTGGTATTCCGAGTAACACTGCCTTATATATTACCATTGTATGTGTACTCACAGACAGTAGGAGGTCTAGTCGTTCACAGTGGCCTTATTGTTATGTTAAAGCTCATTTGGTATTCCGAGTAACACTGCCTTATATATATTACCATTGTATGTGTACTCACAGACAGTAGGAGGTCTAGTCGTTCACAGTGGCCTTATTGTTATGTTAAAGCTCATTTGGTATTCCGAGTAACACTGCCTTATATATTACCATTGTATGTGTACTCACAGACAGTAGGAGGTCTAGTCGTTCACAGTGGCCTTATTGTTATGTTAAAGCTCATTTGGTATTCCGAGTAACACTGCCTTATATATTACCATTGTATGTGTACTCACAGACAGTAGGAGGTCTAGTCGTTCACAGTGGCCTTATTGTTATGTTAAAGCTCATTTGGTATTCCGAGTAACACTGCTTATATAAGTTATTACCATTGTATGTGTACTCACAGACAGTAGGAGGTCTAGTCGTCCCCAGCGGCATTGTTGTTATGTTAAAGCTCATTTGGTATTCCGAGTAACACTGCCTTATATATTACCATTGTATGTGTACTCACAGACAGTAGGAGGTCTAGTCGTTCACAGTGGCCTTATTGTTATGTTAAAGCTCATTTGGTATTCCGAGTAACACTGCCTTATATATATTACCATTGTATGTGTACTCACAGACAGTAGGAGGTCTAGTCGTTCACAGTGGCCTTATTGTTATGTTAAAGCTCATTTGGTATTCCGAGTAACACTGCCTTATATAAGTTATTACCATTGTATGTGTACTCACAGACAGTAGGAGGTCTAGTCGTTCACAGTGGCCTTATTGTTATGTTAAAGCTCATTTGGTATTCCGAGTAACACTGCCTTATATATTACCATTGTATGTGTACTCACAGACAGTAGGAGGTCTAGTCGTTCACAGTGGCCTTATTGTTATGTTAAAGCTCATTTGGTATTCCGAGTAACACTGCCTTATATATTACCATTGTATGTGTACTCACAGACAGTAGGAGGTCTAGTCGTTCACAGTGGCCTTATTGTTATGTTAAAGCTCATTTGGTATTCCGAGTAACACTGCCTTATATATTACCATTGTATGTGTACTCACAGACAGTAGGAGGTCTAGTCGTTCACAGTGGCCTTATTGTTATGTTAAAGCTCATTTGGTATTCCGAGTAACACTGCCTTATATATTACCATTGTATGTGTACTCACAGACAGTAGGAGGTCTAGTCGTTCACAGTGGCCTTATTGTTATGTTAAAGCTCATTTGGTATTCCGAGTAACACTGCCTTATATATTACCATTGTATGTGTACTCACAGACAGTAGGAGGTCTAGTCGTTCACAGTGGCCTTATTGTTATGTTAAAGCTCATTTGGTATTCCGAGTAACACTGCCTTATATAAGTTATTACCATTGTATGTGTACTCACAGACAGTAGGAGGTCTAGTCGTCCCCAGTGGCATTGTTGTTATGTTAAAGCTCATTTGGTATTCCGAGTAACACTGCCTTATATGTTACCATTGTATGTGTACTCACAGACAGTAGGAGGTCTAGTCGTTCACAGTGGCCTTATTGTTATGTTAAAGCTCATTTGGTATTCCGAGTAACACTGCCTTATATGTTACCATTGTATGTGTACTCACAGACAGTAGGAGGTCTAGTCGTTCACAGTGGCCTTATTGTTATGTTAAAGCTCATTTGGTATTCCGAGTAACACTGCCTTATATAAGTTATTACCATTGTATGTGTACTCACAGACAGTAGGAGGTCTAGTCGTTCACAGTGGCATTATTGTTATGTTAAAGCTCATTTGGTATTCCGAGTAACACTGCCTTATATGTTACCATTGTATGTGTACTCACAGACAGTAGGAGGTCTAGTCGTCCCCAGTGGCATTGTTGTTATGTTAAAGCTCATTTGGTATTCCGAGTAACACTGCCTTATATATTACCATTGTATGTGTACTCACAGACAGTAGGAGGTCTATTCGTTCACAGTGGCCTTATTGTTATGTTAAAGCTCATTTGGTATTCCGAGTAACATTGCCTTATATTTACCATTGTATGTGTACTCACAGACAGTAGGAGGTCTAGTCGTTCCCAGTGGCCTTATTGTTATGTTAAAGCTCATTTGGTATTCCGAGTAACACTGCCTTATATATTACCATTGTATGTGTACTCACAGGCAGTAGGAGGTCTATTCGTTCACAGTGGCCTTATTGTTATGTTAAAGCTCATTTGGTATTCCGATTAACACTGCCTTATATGTTACCATTGTATTTATATCACAGACAGTAGGAGATCTAGTCGTCCCCAGCGGCATTGTTGTTATGTTAAAGCTCATTTGGTATTCCCAGTAACACTGCCTTATATATTACCATTGTATGTGTACTCACAGACAGTAGGAGGTCTAGTCGTTCACAGTGGCCTTATTGTTATGTTAAAGCTCATTTGGTATTCCGAGTAACACTGCCTTATATAAGTTATTACCATTGTATGTGTACTCACAGACAGTAGGAGGTCTAGTCGTCCCCAGCGGCATTGTTGTTATGTTAAAGCTCATTTGGCATTCCCAGTAACACTGCCTTATATATTACCATTGTATGTGTACTCACAGACAGTAGGAGATCTAGTCGTTCCCAGTGGCATTGTTGTTATGTTAAAGCTCATTTGGTATTCATAGTAATACTGCCTTATATATTACCATTGAATGTGTACTCACAGACAGTAGGATGTCTATTCGTTCACAGTGGCTTTATTGTTATGTTAAAACTCATTTGGTATTCCTAGTAACACTGCCTTATATATTACCATTGTGTGTGTACTCACAGACAGTAGGAGGTCTAGTCGTCCCCAGCGGCATTGTTGTTATGTTAAAGCTCATTTGGTATTCCGAGTAACACTGCCTTATATGTTACCATTGTATGTGTACTCACGGACAGTAGGAGGTCTATTCGTTCACAGTGGCCTTATTGTTATGTTAAAGCTCATTTGGTATTCCGAGTAACATTGCCTTATATGTTACCATTGTATGTGTGCTCACAGACAGTAGGAGGTCTAGTTGTTCACAGTGGCCTTATTGTTATGTTAAAGCTCATTTAGTATTCCGAGTAACACTGCCTTATATATTACCATTGTATGTGTACTCACAGGCAGTAGGAGGTCTATTTGTTCACAGTGGCCTTATTGTTATGTGAAAGCTCATTTGGTATTCCGATTAACACTGCCTTATATGTTACCATTGTATTTAATCTCACAGACAGTAGGAGATCTAGTCGTCCCCAGCGGCATTGTTGTTATGTTAAAGCTCATTTGGTATTCCCAGTAACACTGCCTTATATATTACCATTGTATGTGTACTCACAGACAGTAGGAGGTCTAGTCGTTCACAGTGGCCTTATTGTTATGTTAAAGCTCATTTGGTATTCCGAGTAACACTGCCTTATATAAGTTATTACCATTGTATGTGTACTCACAGACAGTAGGAGGTCTAGTCGTCCCCAGCGGCATTGTTGTTATGTTAAAGCTCATTTGGCATTCCCAGTAACACTGCCTTATATATTACCATTGTATGTGTACTCACAGACAGTAGGAGGTCTAGTCGTTCCCAGTGGCATTGTTGTTATGTTAAAGCTCATTTGGTATTCATAGTAATACTGCCTTATATATTGCTATTGAATGTGTACTCACAGACAGTAGGATGTCTATTCGTTCACAGTGGCTTTATTGTTATGTTAAAACTCATTTGGTATTCCTAGTAACACTGCCTTATATATTACCATTGTGTGTGTACTCACAGACAGTAGGAGGTCTAGTCGTCCCCAGCGGCATTGTTGTTATGTTAAAGCTCATTTGGTATTCCGAGTAACACTGCCTTATATGTTACCATTGTATGTGTACTCACAGACAGTAGGAGATCTAGTCGTCCCCAGTGGCATTGTTGTTATGTTAAAGCTCATTTGGTATTCATAGTAATACTGCCTTATATATTACCATTGAATGTGTACTCACGGACAGTAGGACGTCTATTCGTTCACAGTGGCTTTATTGTTATGTTAAAGCTCATTTGGTATTCCTAGTAACACTGCCTTATATATTACCATTGTGTGTGTACTCACAGACAGTAGGAGGTCTAGTCGTCCCCAGCGGCATTGTTGTTATGTTAAAGCTCATTTGGTATTCCTAGTAACACTGCCTTATATATTACCATTGTATGTGTACTCACAGACAGTAGGAGGTCTATTCGTTCACAGTGGCCTTATTGTTATGTTAAAGCTCATTTGGTATTCCGAGTAACACTGCCTTATATATTACGATTGTATTTAATCTCACAGACAGTAGGAGGTCTAGTCGTCCCCAGCGGCATTGTTGTTATGTTAAAGCTCATTTGGTATTCCGAGTAACACTGCCTTATATGTTACCATTGTATGTGTACTCACAGACAGTAGGAGGTCTATTCGTTCACAGTGGCCTTATTGTTATGTTAAAGCTCATTTAGTATTCCGAGTAACACTGCCTTATATATTACCATTGTATTTAATCTCACAGACAGTAGGAGGTCTAGTCGTCCCCAGCGGCATTGTTGTTATGTTAAAGCTCATTTGGTATTCCGAGTAACACTGCCTTATATGTTACCATTGTGTGTGTGTACTCACAGACAGTAGGAGATCTAGTCGTCCCCAGTGGCATTGTTGTTATGTTAAAGCTCATTTGGTATTCATAGTAATACTGCCTTATATATTACCATTGAATGTTTACTCACAGACAGTAGGAGGTCTAGTCGTTCCCAGTGGCTCTGTTGTTATGCTAATACAGATTTGGTATTCCTAGTAACACTGCCTTATATATTACCATTGTGTTTGTAGTCACAGACAGTAGGAGGTCTAGTCGTCCCCAGCGGCATTGTTGTTATGTTAAAGCTCATTTGGTATTCCTAGTAACACTGCCTTATATATTACCATTGTATGTGTACTCACAGACAGTAGGAGGTCTAGTCGTTCCTAGTGGCTCTGTTGTTATGCTAATACAGAGTTGGTATTCTGAGTAACACTGCCTTATATATTACCATTGTATGTGTACTCACAGACAGTAGGAGGTCTAGTCGTTCCCAGTGGCTCTGTTGTTATGCTAATACAGAGTTGGTATTCCGAGTACCAATGTATTCTCTTTTACCTCTTATTCTATATGTATTAATATATTAAATACAATATTATATGGAGATTTTAAAGTATTATATTGTTTGTATAATGAAAATAGTTCAATATAAGTAAGTTTCATAATACATTGTTATAGGAATATTATAAGTATATTTTATTGCTGGTTGCTGAATCCTTATTAATAATTTTTTGATAATGTTTTTGTATATTAATTAAATTAGTTACTGCTTATTTTTAATTAATCGCACTCAATGCATATTTATTTCAAACCCTAAAGCTTTAACAGTATTCATTTACATTGTGATTAACCTAAGAGCCACCATTTTTCAACAGTCTGAATTTTGAATCTTACTAGAAAATATAATTACAAGTGGTGATTCCTTGTACTACAGACAAATAGTTACTTAGAAAAGTGAAAGATTTTAAGGTTCTTTGCAAAGCAAACTAAGAGATCCTATATTAATAGCTTGGAACATAATTTAAATCAAGCAAAACAATACTGGATGACAAATAATACATTTAGAGTAAAAAATTACAATAAATTATGAAATATTCCATGGAACAAATGGGTGGGAATATTAAATGACGGGTTCCAGATTGGAATTTACGTTGCCTTATTTTAGCGATCAGTCTCTTGATAAGAATTTTTGAAAGCAACAATTAATATTCATACCGTGCAAGATTAGGAGAAAAAATCACCTGGTAACTATAGAGTACCCTCCACAAATTGATAACTTGGGACTCTGATGATCGAGGATCATTTCCGCAAGGAACAGATGCGAAAAATCTGATGAACTCTTGGGCAACCTCCGCTTATCCCGCACCAGTTCGTCTATAATTTTTAATTTTATTAGTTTAGGTGTGTTGTTTTGTTTTTGATCATGACCAATTTTTTTTTTAACATTTGGAAGAAATAGATATTTTGAAACGTCATGAGCTTTAGAAGCTTGGATTACTTTTCGATAAGTTGTTTTGCAATTTCAAAAACACGATTGAAATTTTTAATTAAAAGTTGTACTGCATATTAATTTGTAAAAGAAATTTCAGTTCTCAGTTTTCTTGAAACCAGTATTCTCTTTTTAATACAGCTGTTAACTGCATTTTGAGGTAAGCTTTTGTAATTTTTGTAGGACAGCATTATTTTAAATAAAAACTTGTTGGACTAAATGAAAAAAGTTCCATTGCTCCTCAGCAAGAGACAACTTGAGGAGAGCAAAGAGGTTTCAACCCTATTATCGTTTTTTTACTGATTTATTTTGGGGTCTCTTCGATTTGTGTTCCAGTAGTTACAGCCTCTTGGCCATAGTGGTTCTAGATTGTTGTGCTAACAACGGACACTGCAGCATTGGGAAGATTGAAGATGGCATTGTCGATAGCTGAATGAATTGTTGGTGTCACTCTCGTTGAAAATTTTACCAACAAATCCAAGCCAAGAGATCGTAGCATGTCGACATATTGTGTATAGAATCTGTACACATAAAACATACACACCTGGTTATAGCCTTTGTAAAAGGCTGTTTTAAGATAAACACATATAAATTTACAGATATGCATTTTTAAAGGGAGTCTCTGTTACGATAAAATACAAATTTTAAGAAAAGTCCTTATGCAGTTCGTATTATTTTGCTCTCTTTTTCTACATTTATTTTGTAGCAAACACCTTAAGAAAACATAAAGAATTTTTTTCAAATAAATTTAGATCTAAATTAACCCCTCACCACTCCAAAATCCCCCATATGTATGGCCTTCCCAAAATCCACAAACCCACCATCCCTCTCCGGCCCATCATTAGTTCTCGTGATTCACCTTGCAGGGAATTGTCTAAAGTCCTCTTGGACATCTTAACGCCATTGGTAGGAAAAACTGACTCTTTCATCAAAAATTCCAGGGATTTTGTAGAGAAGTCAAAATCCCTAAAGTTGACTGAAACTGACAAACTGGTAAGTTTTGATGTCGAAAATCTTTTTAAAAATGTACCAGTTCCAGAAACTCTCGGAATTATTAAATCACGTCTCAAAGAAGACCAAACATTAAAGGATAGAACTAAACTTCCCGTGCCAGTAATTATGGAACTGTTAGAACTATGTACTCAATGTAATTATTTTGAGTTAGAGGGTAAAATTTACCGTCAAGATTAGGGGATGGCAATGGGTTCTCCACTGTCTCCTATATTCGCCAATATCTTTATGGAGGAATTTGAGCGAAAAGCTTTGGCTTCAGCTCAGTTCAAACTGAAGATTTGGTGGAGGTATGTGGATGATACCTTTGTTATTTTTTCTCATGGAGACGTTGAATTAAATAATGTTTTGAATCACATTAATAGTATTTCTCCTTCCATCCGCCTCACAATGGAAGTGGAAGTCCAAAACAAGCTTCCCTTTTTGGATGTGTATGTATTAAGAGATAGGGAAGGCCTTAAGACAACTGTTTTTCGAAAGATAACACACACAGGAAAATATTTAAATTATCAATCCAACCATCAAAAATCTGTCAAAGAAGGAGTAGCCTACTCGTTGTTTGATAGAGCAAAGAGCTTGTGCTCAGATAGAGATGGACTAAAAGAAGAATTTAAGAAAATTGAATCGGATCTCAGAAGCAATGGATACCCTCAATTAATAATAAATAAGTGCAAAAGGACCAGAAGAATCATTCCTGAGTCAGAAAAACATGATTGTGATAAATTTTCGTTTATGTCAATCCCTTATGTGCCGGGATTATCGGAGAAAATTAGAAGAGTAGGTAGAAAGTACAACATTAGAACCGCGTTTAAAACACACAACACTCTTAGACAAAGTCTCGTAAAAACTAAACCAAAAAATGGCACACTGGATTCCAAAAACTGTGTTTACAGTATAAAATGTAGTTGCAATAGGGAATACATAGGCGAGACAAAAAGACCACTAAACGTAAGGATAAAAGAGCACAAAGAAAACACGAGAAAGGGTCTCACAGAAAAGTCAAAAATTGCACACCATTGTTGGTCCGAAGACCATCATATGAATTGGGATGAAGCCAACATAATACATCGGGAACCACATTTCTTCAAAAGGAAATTAATTGAGGCAACATACATTAAATTGGCAGACCAACCAATCAGTCAACCGTCAGTCGAGATTAGGCCG
Source organism: Homalodisca vitripennis (assembly GCF_021130785.1). Taxonomy (NCBI): domain Eukaryota; kingdom Metazoa; phylum Arthropoda; class Insecta; order Hemiptera; family Cicadellidae; genus Homalodisca; species Homalodisca vitripennis. The sequence continues at coordinate 144,948,466 of NC_060215.1, forward strand.
CTTTGGTTGCCAATTCTAAAAAATGAACCAAAGAGAAAACCAAAAGTATCAAAACGGATCAGATATTTGCAATAAACCAATGCGGAGTCACAATATGGTTTTAAGAAGTTCATCTCGCATGAACCAATAATAATGAAAGGGCCTATTCCTGTCCATCTTCCCTTTTATTTCCGCCATCTTGTTTTAGCCAGCCGTGACGATCACCATTGGCTAGACCCTCTGGTCAGTCGTAGGTGGTTAGTAGACGAGTGAAGACGTATTGTGACCTGTATTCCGTAGTTCAGTTTTAATGATTAGTGGTTTGTATAGTTTTTTTTTATTAAGTGCATGTTTATAGAGTTAGTGAATATGACAAACAACATGTAGGTTGTGATTCCTGACTAAGGCGTGCCACAACGCTTTGGTAAGATTTGTTTATTCTCAAACTCAAATTTCTTTATTGACAAAACACAATATGGTGTCATACAATGGCGTCATGTACAAAATAGGATTGTTCCATTCAACAAATAAAAAATAATACTAAAGTAGTCATATTTTAAGAATAACAAGGTACGGTACATGATCATAACAATAACTTAAACATAATCATAGGTGACTTTCACCTTAGACTACTACTATCGTTGAGGAAGTCCCTGACTCTGTAGTGGCACTTAACCTCCAACAAGTTCTTGGATCCGGTTTATTTAAACGAACTAATTTTGGTGAAAATCTAGTTTCGTGACTAAAGGTCTCCGGTTATCTTCTTATCATATACGCGCTAGAAGTTAGAAGGCCCCTGTGGTATGAGTAGCCAAGCCTTACGACTATAGATGAAGTATAAATTAGGAACTTTCCACCCACTGAACTAACTAATTTTGGAGAAAAAAAGGTTTCATTACTAAATATCTCAGTTTTTCATCTTATGATAAACACGTTAGAAGTTAGAACTCCCTTGTGGAATGAGTAGTCAAGCCTTACAACTGTGGATAAAATCAAAGCTCAGAACTTTCTACCCATTTAACAGTTAGTTCAAGTAAAAAATGTAGTTTCATTGCTAAATATCTCAGTTTTAAATCTTATGATAAACCCGTTAGAAGTTAGAACGCCTTTGTGAAATTATTTTCCAAGCCTTACAATTGTGGATGAAATCCAAAATCGGATTTTCCTCCCATTTCTTCCCCATAGCACTAGTTTATCCGAAGGTCGGCCATATTTGAATCTTCTACAACAGGGTTGATTGAAATGTGTCTAGGGCACAAATACTAGCTTTTATGATACTAAAAGGTCATATACAACTCTCTTGCATTTTTTGAATCCTTTAAATGTTCAAATCCCCAAAGACCCCTAAGGTAGGGAATACCCGTTGTAAGCCTTTCCCAAGCCTTGTCTTGAGACGCTCTATTGTTTTACACACATTGTGGTCCTGCATAAATGTATCGATTGCACAGCTTTTATATCCAGCAGACACTTATACTATAATATATGTGGCCTGTTTCAAGTACAAGTCTATAGCCGGGAAAATTGCCTCTTGCAGAATATTTTATAATTTCTACTTTGGTTTATTTTGCTGAAGAAATTGAGAAACTCATGTTTCATACTGCTCGTGTATAATATTTATATATAAATATTTAGTGATGGGTATATTTACGTATTTATTTGTAAGCTTTTTGCTAACAGAGGTCGTTGGCAACATTGTCTGGTAGATTTTCGACAAGTTTCCAACGAGCCAGCGACTGAGAACGTTTGTTTAGTTAGCATTAACCAGGGACAAGTACTGTTATAAGGGCAAGAGTGACATCAAGTACCTGTAAATTTGGCATTCATAAATTCAGCGTAGTTGGTATACAGTAAGGAAGATAAACTATCTGTTAGAGAAGATTAAGGATTACATTATCCCATTTTACAACCGAATATAATTGGAGTTGAAAGTACCTGAGATTATAGTCCACTTGCACTAACGAACATTTTATCGTTTTATCATAAACTAAGTTGAATAAATTATGTAGATAACGACTGTTGTTACAAAGGAATTATAGTGCAGATTCATTAAACCAAGCACAGAATATTTAAGTAATTTATTTCGTCGCGTATTTACTATTTAATTACTTATAAGCAATGAGATCGGAATTTTTCTTCAAAAATAAGTGCTTTTCAATGAGTTCTTTTTGCACTACATCATTTTCATTAATAGTACAAGTTGTTTTGAAAATTTTACTGTATGTGTTTTTATCACGTAGAACCAAAGTTTTAAACTTTATCGGAAAAAATGCACATCAAGCATCACGATAAAAAAAACTCTACAATAATACTACAAAAATTATACGACATTGGCCTTAGAATGGTAAAAATAAGAGATTTTTCAATAGAAAAATAACCAAAATCAATTATTTATCTGAAGAAAATAGTAATTATAGTCGATGAATAAATAGTAGATTTATGTCTATCAGATCGTCTTTGTCAGGACAGTGTTGCAGTAGACTTTAGTCTCCTATAAGGTAAAGCGAGGAGAGATTGCGCACAATTCAAAATATCTAAATAAAACGAAAATTTTTAGTTGAATATACAATTTTTTTTAGTGTTATATTTACATTGTATGGTTGTCTATTCTCTGTAATTTTTCCAGAATTTATATTATGTTAATAACGAAATAATAAAAAAAAAATCGTAAAATGTGTTTTTGCGCAATCTCTCCTCGTAGGGTAGGTGAGTTTGCGCACATGGGTAGGAGAGATTGTTTATGGGAATAACTACTGCAATTCACACTTTAAACATATTTAATTAATGTAAAACTAATGAAACCTTCAAACTTGATGTAAGAAATTGAAAAATTAAACATTTTAACTTGGGCACATTTTAAAAACATTATTACATAATAGAGCATTAAAATCATTTTTTTTTGACGTTTTTCACGGCGTCCACAGTCAATGCACTTTCCTTCATAAATTGTACAGCTCTCGTGCATCCATCTTCCACAGACCATGCACTTGATCCAGTCAGATGTCGAAGTAGTCTCCTGATATAGTTCAAGACACTCTGTACACTCATCATCTTCATTATCGCTGACATGATCGGAAAGAAGTTCAATGTCTGCGTCATCTTCCTCAGATGTAGAAGATTGCTCAAACATCAACCGTTTCTTTGTTTTAAGTCCTTTTTTTTTTGTATCTTGCAAGATTTTGGTTGTTCTTTCCATGCAGGTTTCTTATTTTCATCTGGTCGCTTTTTCTTGTTTGATGCTAACTCTTTTTTTATCTTGATTTTGGTTATGTTATTTGGATCTGTAACATTCATGGCACTTTGCTTCCTTTTTGATTTTGAAGGCTCCAAACTTTTAGGAATCGGTGAAAGTTTTTGTAAAACTTTTGTTGGAGTTTCTACAGATGCGGCTGAACATTGTCTTGAGGTTGATGGTTGACAGATTGGAGGGATTAAATGATTTGATTGAGATGATTGGATTGAAATAGGTGGTTCAGTGTTTTCAGATACTGGATTATTAACTGATGTCAAGGTTGGTTGGAGTGTTGTGGGGATCAGGAACAATCTGGTTTACATCTTGGTCACAATGTAAAAGATATGCATAGTCTGGTATCACATCAATATTTAGAGGATGGATTCCTGTGGCACGAAACGCAGCAACTCCAAGTTGAACAGTGGCAGCACGAGGCCAAGATAAATTCAATAGATGGCCAAAATCGTCCCTTGAAATTTTGCCAGTACCACAACGAGATGTGACTAATTTGTTACAAGCATCTTTAAAATAAGTTTTCAAAGGCTTGAATACTACACGATCTAGGGGTTGTAGGTAGTGTGTAGTATGACTAGGCAGACATAAGATAATGATGTCATTATCATAAGCCTTTTGCAACATATTGGGACAGTTCATGTGTGAGGCATGGCCATCTAAAATTAGCAAATGCTTTCCAGGAGACTTTCTTGGGATGAAGTGTTCAGAAATCCATTCCATGAACAGTTCACTATTTATGTACGCACTTTCTCTTCTCATTTTTAAAACAGTTCCAGGGGGAGCATCTTTGATATATTGTGGTTTAGCGTAAACTCCCTTAAAAATACAAAAAGGTGGTAGGAACTGTCCCTCTGCATTGCAGCAGGCCATAATAGTTACAGTTTCTCCCTTTTCAGCACTTGTAACGACGTGAACGTCTTTGCTTCCTTTTTGGGCAATAAACTTTTCCAGGCTCATTATTAAGCTGCACTCCTATTTCGTCGCAGTTCCAAATACAGTTGGGCTTATCTAAAAGGTTGTTTTCTTTTAAGGTGGAAGTGAGAAGATTGAAATAACTTTTTACTTCTTCCCTATTCATTCCTTCTGTTCTTGCTCTACTAATGCCTTGAGCTTTTCTCACACTTAAATTAGGATGTCGCCGCATGAATGACGAAAACCAAACTTTTCCAGCGGTTTTATGGTCTTTGTTGAAGGTGTGTTTAATACCCAATGTTTCTGCTAAATTGTAAGCTAACATTCTAACATTCTTTTGTGTAGGTGCAAACCCTACAGATTGAAGTTTTATTATGTGCAAAGCCAATTTTTTCTCGGCTTCCAATCCTAGTTGGCCATCTGGACCCAAATTCCGTTTTGCAAAATCATTCTTCTTCATTCGATGTCTTAATGTAGACTCTGGTATTTTAAACCTCTTGCTTGCTGCTCTTATTGATAATGATCCATTCTTTATTGCTGATACAGCTGATGATAGATCATCTTCTGTCCAGGATCCTTTGTTTGTTTTCCTCTTGTACACGTTAGGCATGTTAGCCTGTAAAAAATAAATAAATAATAGTCATCTTGGTAAATAATATGTTTTAATTTTTTTTTTTAAGTTGTTTTATTAATGGTAATATGCAATTCATATTAATAAAATAAATAAAGATTCATAATATACATTTAATGAATTTCTAACGAATATGTAGATTCACAAATAGTTAATATTAATTATGAAATCCATGCGCAATGTCTCCTACCATTACATTAAATGGAATAAATGCGCAATCTCTCCTCAACATGAAATGCGCGTACTGTCCTAAATCGGTAGGAGAGATTGCGCAGGCTTAAACTAAGATGGCCGAAGCGAGATTTGACCAACCACTATCTGTACAGTTTGCCTATGTCATTACCTCTCTAGAAAAAATGGTAAATACCGAATAATGTATCGTAGCATCGTACTGATTAAATTTCATGCATCCTGCAGACAAAATTCAGCCACTTACCTTTGAAATGAAAGTTGTAGGTTTAATATATATCACTAATAAACAGACTTAGCGTCTTGAACTTTTGACAGAACACTCAACTAATGAAGCGGATCGAGGCACTGAGGGACGCTGCGCGCGCACCCAACTCCAACCAGCTGGAACAAAGAGGGCGCAATCTCTCCTACCGCGCAATCTCTCCTCGCTTTACCTTACTGGCTGGGAAGAGATAGCAAAGCTCTCAATCTGTAACTGAGAACGTTGTAACACGGTGACAGCTGAAATCTGCTGTCTGACTGTGTCTGAAGAGACGAAACAACGCCGAAACAGCTTCACTCGCCGGAGTATCTCCTCCTTTGCTCAAATTTAGTTTTCTAAGGTAGCCGAAGCTCAGTGGTGGTACTGCTACCATAAAAAAATAGGAAGGGTTGATTTATTTTTGTATTCGTACAATCCATTTTTAACTCTGAGGAGTATATTTTAACTCAGATTGCGGCGCCTAGTGAACATGGGTGGACAGCGCTGAGGGTCTGGGGGTTTATAAGTTTTAGGGTCCCTAGCTTTAACAGTAGAGGCAGGCTACTGTTTGAGCTGCCACACGTGCGGACGGTGGCGCACGCGTGTTCGCCTCTGCTCCGGATGGTGAGATCACATAATATGATGCTTTCAGGTGGAGGTGATATAGATATATTTTTCGAAAACGGATTCTACTTTTAAAAACAAGTGTCTAATGCTTCTTAAACTGAGATATTAATGATTATGTATAACATTGTTATTTATTAATTTATTTATAGAATTGTTAAATTTCTAGAATAGATATATTACACAACATATTGTTTTGCTTTTTTTCTGCATGTTGAAATGTACAACTTAAAATATGTTGCTTGTTTGTTGATTATTAACTAAAGTACAATTAATTTATTTGTGAATCCCAAATGCATGTTATACACACATATTGTTGTTGTTTATATATTGTTATTGTTATTTTTTATTCTGGCCATTTATTTATTGTTGTTATTTACTTATTGTTGTTATTTATTTGTTGTTGTATTTATATATTATTTGAGTGAGTTGTATCTATTTACATAAAGGATATATATGCGTGTGTATTCCTTAAAATTAAGGTGTAGGAATAATTATTATTAAGTAGTAGTTTCAATTATTATTGCTTTTAAAATGTATTGCTTGTTGCATGTGGTTGGGGACTTTAACCCACAATATATTGTATTGTAATAAGAGAACTGCCGCAATGTAATTGGGTTGTTACCTGTTTTGGAGCATGTAAAATAAAATAAAAATGTTTTGTCACTTCAGACACAGTAAGACAGCAGATTTCAGCTGTCACTGTGTTACAGCGTGCTCAGTTGAAGATTGAGAGCTTTGCTCTGTCTTCGAGTACCCTCCCGACCAGTGTAGGACCTAGTAATTATATTGTTTACGAAAGCTCTTCACAAATCCTGCCTTTCATTGCAGAAATTGTTAAAAATATATAAAAAATATGTAAAAATCTCATCTCATTCAAATGAATAAAAATTGTATTAATTTTGTTTAATTCCGATTGCGAACATTATTACTAGAGTTTCTAGAAAATTAAAGGATTCGTCTTAAATTTTACTTATCAGTGAACTATGAATAATCTAAATTAACTCAATATTGACCTTTTAAAACATGTTAAAAACATGTTAATTTCGTTCTTTTTTTTTACAATGTTTGCATAAAACCCAAAACCCTCTCTAGGAGGGAAAAAATTAAATACATCCTAATTCGAAAAAATCAGCTTTATATTGTGTTTGAAATGCTAAATACGACCTTCTATAAAATGTTATTAACACTCCTTCTTCCTTATCAAAAGGAAAAAGTTCAATATTGTATATGAATGAAGTAATTTAAATGAAAATTAATATTTAAGTACTTCTTGGGGCACCGACTTATGACAAGTTATTAAATTTATTGACAATGAATGACTTTAATCTCTAACTCCACTCCTGTCACCAAATGAAAAATTAAAATTTATTATCAATTTATTATGTCTAATTCGAACTAAAATTTATTTCGAACGAAAATCAACAGTTTTGCTTTCATACCTATTATATAAGCGAGTTTTTTACGCCTTCCTTTTACAAACTACTGAAAAATGTTTTAAAACTTTTTTACATAGCTAGGATGTTTACTGCCATCTTGGATGTTTCCTTACTGGAACAAATTTATTTTATCAAATATAAATGTAAATCTGTATTTAGAGTTAAAGATACATAGGATTTTTTAATCCTTTAAACTAAAATGAACACACTGTCGAAAAAGTTGTATTCATATTTGTTGTCCTAAATACATTTGAGATAAAACTGAATGACAATTGACTCTACATTGTTATTATTATAAATTATATGTTACTCAGTATTTATACCGAGGGTTATAGTATGTGGACAATGCAATTCACATAGTGAATCTTTGTCGACTGCATAAATAATGATCATAAGTAATATTATCACTATTTAACTAACCGTCCTCATATCATTTACCTGCGGTAGTTCAAAAGTTGCTGGGATAGTATATATGTAAAATGCAATATCACAAAAACATACAAACTATTTTCTTATGTATTTTGTATAGTATGTGAATAATAAGTTACCTAAACAATAAAACGTATGAAAAATGGGTTTTTAATTATTTTTAACACTCTTTTCACTTTAATAACGAATAAAATTAAAACAAAATTTATTCGAAGCGACGAGATTACCATTGTAAAATAGTTAAGAAGTTATGAATAACTTCTACACAAACATAAGCTAAATCGAAACTGTCTGAAATTATCTATTTACGTTAAAAACTATATTAAAATAAAGTGGAAATTCCTCAAAAGCAATGGTGGATAGGTGAATGAAAGGTAAAAAGTGAAGAAAAAACGTCTCGCCTTGCATAATTAGAAACGAGTACTTGTAAAAACGTATAAATACACCCACGCATTGTGTAATTTATATAAGAAAAAGTTGCTATTCGAACAGTTTAATATTTTATCACGTATTTTTGACGTATAAATATAAAGTTATAATTATTGTGAATCTTATAATAAAATGTTACATTTAATCCAATATGTCATGACAAAAAACTTAGTGAAACAAAGAGCTTAATGAAAAAATAGTCCTTTTTTTTAAAATGTTTTATTTAAGCTAAATTTTACATGTTAACTTTTTCTTATTTAAAACTACTATTGCCTCGTAATGCATATTATGCAAGATTTTAACAAGGAAAACTGCGGACAAGGAACAAGGAAAAAATTAGGTTCGATTTAATAAAATGAAGATTTCATTTTAATAGTTTGAAAGCAATCAGTTTTGTACATTTTAAGTAAGGTATGAATCACCCCTATTTCGTAGTAATATTAGTAGATTGTTTTCTAATTCTGTGTGTTTTCACAGGTGGAGTCAATAGCCATTGTCGTCTATTAAACTGTTATGTATAAGTAGAAGTTAAAACTTGTTCATTCAACTACCATGAAATAAACGTTATACTTAAATTTTATGTTTAAAGCAGTTCATATGTTTGCATGAACATAGTTTTCTACGAAAGTTGTTTAAAGGTGTTCATTCAATCTGTTAAACACATTCTCACTAAATAAGGAAGTCCCATTACTTGGGAAGGTTTTTACTAAAGAGAACGGAAAATTAATTAGACAGTTGTGGTGCTGAGTATTATTGGTTTTAACCCTTAACCTCCGTCTATTATAGTTGAACTTAAATTAAAATTTTTCTGAAAATTAAAACAATCTAAAAAACTGTTAATACTGGAAATCGATAGCGTCAATTAACATAACTTTTTATATTAGTATATAAGGTACTTATATATATTCTAAGTGACTCACAAATATGTAATTTCACCCAAAAAATCAAAGTAATACCAGAAATAGATAACGAACTTTTTATAAAATAAATGATCCAAACTCGTCTAAAACCTACCGGGATTAAAATGAAATGTATTATCATAGAAACTAATGATAAGAGAACATGAATTGCCTTCTAGGCATGACAACAATCCTATGAATTTTTTCTAGGTCTAATAATGAATTTAATAAAGTTACTAACCATAATGTAAAGTAAATTCACCGGTGTATCATTCTTTAAGACATCGTTTTTCTACTTTCTCGTAGAAAAATATAAATTTGGATTGGGAAAAACCTGAGATCAACTTTTGTAGTATTTCCAGTAGTCAGTAATAGTTATTATTATGTTTTAACCTAATTTTACTATTTAAATGTTTGTGTATAAGCTAAATGTAATAGCATAGTGAAAACTATTATGTGATAAACCAGGTTGCTCCTATATATATATATATATATATATATATATATATATATATATATATATATAAACTAGTCATATAGATACCAAATGGCTATAGGTGCTGATTAAAGAAGTGATGTAAAAAATTAAAACTGAATCGTGTGGATCGGTAAAATATGCGATGCAATAACGGGATAACTTCTCAATCTAACTGTAAAAGAACCACAAAAGCTGTGAGATATTTTGTTGCCTAAGCATTCTGTAACTGAGCATTCCCACTGTAATTGATCATTCTTGAATTGTAAGTGCTTGCCAAGAAAAATGTTTTAAAAACTCTGTAACGAAATACCTGTTCTCGTAGTGTAGACGCTGTGAGGTAAGACGTTTTCTGTAGCGTAAAGTTTCGTAATTAGAAGTACGTAATAAACCGGCTTTGTGCAGTAAAACAAAAGTTGTAAACGTATTTAACAGTTCTCCCCTGCAATACTGAACGTTAATGTATTCGGCTTCCGTCGCACAAAGTTCGAGGTCCTAATATTATTCGTTACCATAGAAACTGACGCTTGAGTTGTCCACCTAACTTTTAGAGAGCATAACTGGGATTGAATATGGGATGTTTCACATTGAATTCATCCGAGTAAATAAATGTGGTTTTTGCCACCGCATTAGTGCTTTGACAAGTAGGTATTTAGTTCCGGATCTATATGTCCTAAGACAAGGTGAGATAATCAGGATTGTGTAGGGTGCCCACGGTATAATTATAATACTTATGTTATTGGTACTTTATCATTATAATTTCTCCATTCCAAGATATAGCCTTTTCCATTATTATTAAAAGCAAAAAATATGGGGTATCGTAGTCAGCCGTGAAGAGAGAGAGAGAGAGAGAGAGAGAGAGAGAGAGAGAGAGAGAGAGAGAGAGAGAGAGAGAGAGAGAGAGAGAGACCCTCACAGTTTTCTTCATGTAGACCTTACAAAGACAGAGTGAACGTTTATTGATTTTACTAATCATTTATTAATAAGTTGCAGCAATGGGAGAAAGTGATGAGGTAATATATGTTATTATAAGGAAAACTCATTGTATTAATAGTCTATATAATTTTTACATCCCATTCAATTATTGTCTACTGAAAGGTTATCAGGTAACATGAGTTGAGATGTTACGAAATACTTGCAGTGCTTATTTGTTCGCCATAGTTTTATTTTTATACAAATTGAGTTGTGCCTTAATACTTGAAAACATTTGATAATTTTATTTTCTTGGATAAAACTAGACCTGTTAGGAAATGAAATTAAGCAAAAAGTCATACATTAAATTAGCTAATCAAACAATCAGTCAGTCATCGTTCGAAATTAGGCCGCTTTAGTTGCAAGTTTTGAAAAATAAAACTAAGAAGGGAACTAATGTAGAGCCACGGTATGATTTTGCGTGATTAAACCAATAATTTGAATAAATAGGCCCAATGCTGTTTCATTTTTATTTCTGCCATGACGATTGCCATTTATTAATGACCTTTGATCAGTTTTCAGTAATTAGTTGGTCAGTTCAGACCTATTGTGACCTGCATTATTTAGTTCGTTCTTAATGATTAGTGTTTTTTTTTATTAAGAAGCATCTTTCAGAAGTAGGATACACAGAGTACAAATACAAATTGCTTGTTGTGGTTCTGACATGCGTGTCACAACGCTCTGGTATAATTTGTTTATTGTAACCTAGATTGTTATTTACGTGTCAGGTTAGTTATCCATCTGAGGAAGAGATCAGATTGCAGATCTCGAAACGTTGTGTTACTGAATCCATGTAACACTATACGATGAAAAGTTCTGTCTCCTTAACATCCCCTTCCATCATTTAAAAACAAACTTTAATCAAACAAATACGCATTTTTTATATAATTCCCAATTGTCTTATCACCGTTCCTCTGAGCTTAACCATAATGTTGAAAATGTTCCAGAAACATCTGCAAGGTGCGGGGATGGAAGAAGGGCGATCCACAATACGAGAAAAACTAAGACCGTACTCAATAATGTGTGGATTGGTTTACAGGCAAAGGCCGATGCTGACAATGATCAACAGGTATATGTATAACACTTACAGTTTTACATTTTTGTTAGTAAATATATGGAAGGATTATTGTCTTTCTCTAACAATGTCTCTACTTTAGAACCAAAACCAATGAATTTATAACAGTTTTAAATTCTGTTTTCTGACCCTAAAAATATAGTTTTGATAATAACGTCCTACTCTGACAAAAATTTTAATTATCAGTATCAATAACAGTAACCAACATTTTTTGTTTTGGATTTAATTTGTTTCATTTATATGATATAACAGTGTAGAATTTTTATGTTTAAACAATATTTTCCATTCCACATAAAATTTGAAGTAATTTTAACTTTTTGGCATGACCCGTTTTTTTAAAGCAGTTAGAAAGACAAAAACTTTGAACAAAATAAGTATAAATTGGAGTAACGTTACGGAAATTATAGTAAATTGTAGAAACATAACAAACTATGCCTCATCTTTTAGCACGTAAAATCTATGAATAGTTATAAAATGACAGTCTACAAAACAATAATAATTTGCAGCTTTAAATTTTAGCAAGCTAACGTATAGTCATATTTTTTTTATCAAATTTCGTAGTTTCAGCAACATCTTTTCATGTGAGGTGTTACAAGGTGTAGTCTGCTGAGAGGGGGTGCAATATTAATGAAATTTTTCTTTGGTACAATAATAACTCTGATCTAGATACATATAAGGCATAGCAACAATCCCACAATTCGTTCATTCCTATAGCAAGTTCCATACATATCGTAACAGGAGAGAATCTAGATGCAGAGTTATTTGTCTAAAGCTTTGTCTCAGTATAGATGGAAAGGATAGAACTGGTCAGTAAGACAGGTATTTTGTCTGGACTGATAAGATAGAAAGACAAAGTTTAACTGAACTGGCCACTGACTTCCAAATACTTCTCTGCTAGCTTACTGTCTGTCTGTATGTCACAATCTGAAACATTTAAGTTTAAAAACTTTAATACCTTCATCTCTTACAATTTCTTGAACGAAAAAATAAACCAAACTTCACACAGAATATTAATAAATTGTTTCATAATATAAATACATCTTTTATGAAAAATAATTTTAGATACGAGTTTTTGTTTGTTTATATACAAATTTTATTCCCTCTTGATTAAAAATTGTATTTATAAGAGAAGATTGTTTTTATTTTTTTGCAGAATATTTTATCCGGTACAAGAATGAGTAGGGCCTTACTTTTTAGTAAAAAAATGGCAAGTTATTCGACATTTTGCTATCTAACAAAAATGTTAAGAGTGTTAAATATTATTTATGCAACAAATTTTCTATATTAGGGTGTAGGGAAACCTTTTGGAGGAGAATATAAAATATTTGTTTTACAAAATACATTGAGGTGCTGCCGAAGCCTGCACTGATGTCAACGAAAGAAAAACATCCCTCGAGATAGAACCGATCAGTAAAATATCAAATTCTAGAGGGGCTGATCAGAAATATAAATTGAATTGTAATGGAAAGGCAGTTATGTACCGTGCAAAAAACTTAAATAGTCACGTCATGCCGCGCGGACTGCCTTAATTGGGATTCTCGAGAAAGATAATATAACAGCGACAACAATACCGACCGCAATATCTGGAAATGCTTGTTGATTGATGGAAGGTTAGTTCTGTTACTAATTTACATCGTTTTATAACGTTCTAAGTTAATTGAAAAAAGTTTAAGCGTTGGGGGCATATAACGGAATCTGACCTATCTCATATGTTCTATAATATTATTATGTACTACTACGTGTTTTGTTTAGTTTACTTTTGTGTGTTTGAGTTTGTTACTACTGTACTGTGTGTTTTAGTTGTTATAGTACTATAATATTTTATGATTTTTGCTGTGCATATTATTACATGTTGCAAATGGCGTACTTCTTAAAAGTGTTTGTAAAATAATATGTAAATCAATAGAGACAGTTTAGTCTCCAACTGTTTATTAAAAGAATACACAATATCCACATAAAATGTATTAAAGCAGCAAGATCAAAGTTTATAACAAGTTTTATTTAATCCCTGGGTTTTTCATCCTCACAAATACCAATCTTTCTTATATTTATACGAAAAACATAATTGTTTCATTGAGACAAGTCTAAATACGCATAACGTATTATTAAAACAAGATTATACGTAATTTTTATTGTTTGCGGTATTCTAGGTAGTATATACTATTAAAACACTGTTGTTGAACTTAAATTATATTTTTAACGTGCAAGTTAAGGAAATTTTTCATGTTAAAATAAATAGACAGTGTAGAAAGCTATATCGTAGAAAACTACTCATTCTGTTTATTATTTCTTTAAGTTTAGAAGGAAATGAAAATAAGAAACCATATAAAACTTTTCAGTTTTATGACCATGACTGTTATTAAACGGAATTTTGTTTAAAATTCTCCGCTCACTGAACTCTTCGGCACTTTGCGCTGCTTCGGCACTTCGTTTCAAGGCCAAGCTACTCGTCGTACAATGGATTATTTAACCGCTTACACCGGACAAAAGTGACCGATGTTTTTTAACTTGTATGATATTAGCAGTTGTTTCAGATATTAAAAGTTATATATTCAGAAATATCAGATTCCATGTAATGTAATTTAAAAAGATTGTAAAATTTAGCCGAATATGGAATAATCAATAAACGTGTTCATTTAATCTTAAAATAATTGCCGTAGGGGGTATAAGCGCACTATAATTTTAAAAAGGGGCTGTTGTATGTTTTATGAAATATAGAATTGTAATGAGTTTTTAACAGTGAAACTCTTTTTAATATAAAGTTTAGGCGTAAAAGAGAATTGTTACAACTTTATTAAATTAGGAATTAATTTTCCCGTTTTTGAAATTGTCGTTTCACAGTTAAACATAACAAAACAATGTTTAGTTGCTTGATTTGTCCATCCGTGGTTTGGAGTTTGGGCTTTAGCATAAAAGATAAATACTGAAACTGCTCACCGAGGAAAACTAAACGTAAAAGTTTTCATTGAAATGAAGCGAACCCTGGCTAATAGGGAAGTTATCTGTGGTCAGAACATTTCCGAGTAAGGAATTAGCAAAAAGTTTCAAAATTGACTTTTGTCCGTTTTAGCGGTTAAACACTCCACAGAGGCGTCGTTACAGTTTGAATGGTCTCGAGAGCTTTCTCCCAACTCCGTGACGTGACTTTGTCATATTGCCAATGGCGTACCCGCGCAGTGTAGCGGGTTCGGTGGTTATCGCGAGATAACCGGATCAAGCAACGTCGGAGCGTGGTTGCTGCTTGGATGAGTGACCGCTTAGCGATCCTGTCCTTGCAAGCAGCCTGCCCCGGGCCACTGGTGATGGTTCGGAAGTCATCTCTAAGCCGTTGGTCCGCAGGTTAGATGTTAGAGAGAGTGTCTTGGTAAAATGAAAAATCTTTGCTTTACTTTATAGCTAGACTTTATTTGATTTATTATAAAGTATCAGAGTTTGGTCGGGACGAGAAGTTGAAGTGACGTTCCACCACCGCGTAGGTCTCTGGTAGTCGTACAATATCCGGGGTTAAATCGAGCCCGGACGTCCATCCACAATAATATGTGTGAACGTGCAATTCACATATAAGCCCCTAGTGAGTAGGTTAATGCTAGTGCTTTACACAAATCGCGCCAGACAAGGTTGTCGGTAGATCAAATCGCACCTGTAAACGAACAAATTGCAGCAAATTTAAACCAGGTGAGAACGGGAATTTCCCACCGAGAAGTTCCTCGCCTCAGGTACGTATCCTTCTCCAGAGCTGCAAACGTTTCGGTAGACCGAAGGTAAGTTAGGTTACTTCCACCCACGAGTGAGCAAAGGCTGTACCTCAGCCGACGGAGTCCACCCCAGGTTAGCTGGTCGATCGTGGACGAACAATCTACTACGGCATTTAGACTTTGTCTCATTTCCTTCTTTGGAAGGATGTTAAGTGTTCACGATAGGATAGCTATTTTACCGCGTAGGTCATGTGCATAGTTCTTTCGAACAAACCCATCAATGTACAGTTTGCGAGCAGTAGTGTCCAGGAAAAGGGTGCAACATTCATTTTTATAATCGTTAGGCAGGCTCCGGCTATGCACGAGAGGTAATCGATTAATGACTCCTATGGTAAATATGGTTCAAAAATTATACGGTTAGTAAAATCGAGGGTTGGTGATAATGAGTTACGTCACCCGGCATTGGCTTTGCGTCGAAGACAAGATAGACTACAGAGCTACCTTACTCACACAGGATTGCGCGCACAGGGTGAGCTGAACGGCTTTGACCCTTGTGCCTATCACTGCGAGAAGCTCCAACTGCACCGATTCCCACCTCATATGGCTGTGAGCTGCTTGTGGCAAGGGATTCGAGGCAAAATCGAATCGGACGGTATCGGCCTATAAATACCGCCACACTCCTATCAACTTCAGTAAATAAAACATCGCTTATTCTAGTCTTACACAAACCTAAACAAAAAATAAACATTTTTTTTAATTTCAAAAAGTAAAAGTTTAGAATGCCTTAATTTTCTAGTTGAAGTTAGGATTAAGAAGCCCTCTCTAACAACCCACGGCAAAAAGGTGACTAACGGGCGGGTATTCCATCTGCTTGCTAAGACAGGATCGCTCACCGGTCACCCAACAAAGTATCAGAAACGCTCGAAATTGATCCGGTTCTCGCGATAAACGCCGTACCGGCTACAGCACATCATTGGAAAAATTACTTACATCAATATTTCAAAGATAAATTATCTTAATGTAATTCGTAATGATATATGCCAAATAATTTTGGATTAATTGTATTTTACTTTATCGTTGTATAATCGATATTCCTTATTTAGTACACATTTCTTAATTTTAGTTTGTTTATCCATGGTGTGCCTCATTACTTTACTCAAATAAGGGCAACCCCTAATCTTTTTATAGTCATACTTACATCCAAATTTCAATTTATAAAAGTTACTCTGTCTGTTTTTCCTTAGGTGACGAATGAGGAGTGGTGCAAAATGTGGGAAGAATATTCGCGCAACCCCAATAGTGTACTTGACTGGCAACTACAATTTCGTGACTTCATGTTTGATCTTGAAGACACATCAGGTAAATTTTGGTTTATCATTTTCTTACATTCATTTTTACTTTTTTAAGCTCATTTCTTTAATGTTCCATAATCATATATAGCATGGCAGATAGCGACATTCCTTTTATTCGAGTTTGTAATTTTTTATTGTTTTCTATTAACGCATTAAATTGATTTATTCATTATTGGTAAAGCTTTTACCACATATTGACAATCGATAATAATTTTAATAAGATCGAATATGTAGTGTTTTAAACTTCGTACTTCGTATGAAGAACAAAGTTTGCACACACACAAAAATAAGGGCAGTGGAATAGAGTATTTTTGGCGTCCTTATTTCCCAAAACAATTATTTCCCTTGTTTAGAATTACCTTTAACAAATCACTACAAGAATGGTAAATTTAAATAAATCGTTGTAGATCGTAGAGCTCCCAGGAAACAATAACGAACTCGCCGTTGTTTCCTTGACCTAGAAATGTCTGGTTCGTACTCATGGGGATAGAGTTTATTACTTTCATACACTTTTGCTTATCGTTTTACTTTTACCAATCGAATTGGATTACAAGATATATGTAGATCTTGTGGTATTTTTATGTAGTATACTGTGGCATAGTACTATAACGGATTACTAGATGAATCACCAAGAAAATATGAAATTACTTCTACCTATTTAGGATCTATGGAAATTGACGTATTCAGGTAAATCCTCACAGGTAACAGAGTACTGAGCAACATTCATTCTAACTGTTTTTTTTAACGTTAATAGGCGTTCTCGGGTTGCAAAACACCCCATGGGGTAAACAGTGTTAAGTAATATTAACGCCTACGTTAATAGGCGTTCTCGGGGGTTGCAAACCACCCCATGGGGTTAGACTGTGTTAAAGTAATATTAACGCCTACGTTAATAGGCGTTCTCGGGGCTACAAAACTCCCCATGGGATAAACTGTGTTAAGTAATATTAACACCTACGTTAATAGGCGTTCTCGGGGTTGCAAACCACCCCATGGGGTTAGACTGTGTTAAGTAATATTAACGCCTACGTTAATAGGCGTTTCTCGGGGCTACAAAACTCCCCATGGGATAAACTGTGTTAAGTAATATTAACACCTACGTTAATAGGCGTTCTCGGGGTTGCAAACCACCCCATGGGGTAGACTGTGTTAAGTAATATTAACGCCTACGTTAATAGGCGTTTCTCGGGGCTACAAAACTCCCCATGGATAAACTGTGTTTAAGTAATATTTAACACCTACGTTAATAGGCGTTCTCGGGGTTACAAATATCCCCATGGGTTAAACTGAATTCCAACTATTTAGTACTTACGATAATGAACTTTCTCAGGCTCACGCAAATTCCCATGGGTTAAATTGTGTAAAATAACATTGAAGAATTTTTTTAATCAAACTGTGAATTTTATTTCCATTGTGCTTAGTTATTTATACATCACGATGACAGAGTGGAACACTAGTATGATGTACTTTCGCTTGAATTGTTCGATGTAACTAAGTGAACTGAACGTTGCAGGTGATGGCGCCATCGACGAGGAGGAGTTTGCAATGATATGTTCCAGTTACAATGTTCCCGAGCAGAACGCCCGAGATGCCTTCCGCAAGTTTTCTCGTGTAAGTGACACAAACACTACTTTTCTCGTCAAGCCTTATTTTTAAAATCTTTTCTGTCATATTTTATTATATTGAAACCTTATAAAACACACGAATTTTGGATATATTGTATCAAATGTGTGGAAAAATATCTATTGTTTTGTCATATACGAGTATTCTTAGTTACAAAAATGGGTATCTTTAACTTTAGTTTCAGTGCAAAAGTTTTAATATCAATCTGATGATATAAAGCTACAGACCGTTTCACTATAAGTTCTGGAGAGGAAAATGAATTTCCGATCCAGTCTTGGAAATAGGATTTCAGTGAGTATTTTGTATTACCAAAGTTGTCAAATAGTAAAAGTTAGTTATCTACGATCACGAGTACTCCCAATAGCATTGTGAATTTGACTTAGTTTATTTTCGTACTGCCTTATGATCCAACTGTACAGGCAGACATCTTGGTTTAGTTCCCTAACCACAACATTGAACCTCACAATTTTTACGTCCTTATTTGAGGTTGTAAATCAATAGGAGACGTCATTTAAATTACATGTATTTCCCCGAGCGACACATAATTTGAGAGATGGTACTATTTATAAGTATATTTGTTTCTAAGTATATATTTCTAACATGCGTTATATTTGCAGTTGTGTATTTTTATATGGTCAATAGCTTTCTTAACAGCTTTTTCTTAACATAACACTATATATTCTATTCTCAAGGAGAAGTTTATAGCTGAAAAACGTTTAACCATTGATTCTCCATTTAATATCAGAAACTGTTTGTGTAACCAGTTACTATCCACATAACTTGTCACATCGCTGTGGTATGTGTTTGGGTATAAATTTAATTTTCGATAATAGGTCTCTCGTAGGAAATATACGACTTATTTATTAGAGCAATACCCTGGAAAGTTTGGTTTGTCCATTTAATTTCTCAAACAACGAACAACACTAGACGTATTTGCTGTTGTGTGTCACTAATTTTGTTAACAGCTCTTCTATTGGCACAAGTAAGAAGTATTAATAAAATTCTGCATACTACTGTAAGTCATTCTGATCTGTAATATACCAACTAGGAAAAAAATTAATTCACCAGAGTGGAGAAGTTTTGGCGGATCTGTGGATAGAATACTTTGCCTCAAGAGCCCTGACCGCGCGCCCGAAACAACTTCATTTTCAAAGTTACCAGGTTGGAAAGGATCGTACCTTGAAGAAGAGCCATTTTGCTCTAAAAGACCTTACCTAGTTTGGCACTTCTGTATTGTACCAGCTTATGATTTCTCTGTCGTTTTGCAGAATGGGACCTTAGAAATCACACGGGAAAAGTTTGGGGAGCTGTGGGTAGAATACTTCGCCTCGGAGGATCCATCCGCCCCAGGGAACTTCATCTTCGGAGTTACCAAGTTCGAATAAGCTCATACCTTGTCAGAGAGCCGATTTCCTATAACAGACGGTAGCTAGTAAGGTATTTCCGGGGTGGGAAGTGTCAAAAGCATTTGTTAAAGATTTTGGTGATAGTGTTTTTCATCTTGGGTAGGTTTCTAATGATGTAAATTTGAATACTGTTCGGTTAAAGTTGGTGATATTTAAAGAATTGAATTGTTAAACCATTGTATAATGTAGGGTTTTAAAAGGTGTTCATTGTAGGAAATTTAGAAATTTAATAAAAGCTGTAACGATTGCATGTTGTTTTTTACACTTATATTTATTTTTTAAAAAGTGGGGGACGTTAATATGTGTTAATAAAAAAGGAATAAATTTACATATAAATCGATATAACGTCAAACTTTAAACAACTTAAAAAATTAACTGACTATATACACATCGCACTTTATCTATACAATACACGAGGGCTAAATGAAGTTTCCTCATAACTTCCCGTTGTTTTACGTTTCAATCACCCATTTCTGACAACACATCCATTCAACATTTTTCCTAGCTTTGGGGCTTTATGTGACAGAAAACTGGGTATGAAATTTAGTTCTTCCTAAAGCTGTTTAAAATAATTACTTTAATTGTGTACACAAGGTAAATTACAAAAATATTGTACTTTACTTTTAGAAATTAATCAAGTTTTTACAATAAAAACCAACTAAAGCCGTTATGAAAAGACCAAACTTTATTCTACTCTTAGACTACATAATTGTCTTAAATTAAATGTATTTTTATCTCATTAAGTCTAATACATCCACCTGGATATTTTTCTGTTGTATTTGTATGGTTCAATTACTTTTTAAACTTTCTTTATACCGTTCGTCCATTCTTGCAATTTACTTCCTAACTTGAATTAAATTATTATAATTGAAGATTTATCTACGTCAAATTAACCTGATATATTATGGTAATTTTCAATTACAAAAAACTTTTGAGTAATACCTAATTTATAAATACATTCTGATGAGTAGATCTAACCACAAACCGAACTGCATAACAAGGTCTGTTTCTCCCTTTAAAATGATTTTTTATGCTAAGGTTTAAAAGAAATAATGGAGAAACCTTAATTTTAAACTTCGTACTTCAGTAAATATTTTATTTTATTCTTACCTCGAATATGTCTTAAACCAGCTACTCCGTGAATTGGCAGGAGATCCTTTAGTTTGTCCTAGCTTTTGTCGGAATATCACGATTCTGGCCATCGTAAATCGAATTAGCTCTCAAACATCGGCTTGTGTATTTTGGAAATTTTAACACACTTCACATTTTCGCTTTACTGTAGTTTTGTTTTTAGGGATTGTTTTATATTTGCTTTTATTATAAATTAGACCTTAATCCGCTGATAGAGAGCGCGAAAATGTAGTGCACTTTTTCACTCTCACACATTCTCTGTGGCTGTCCACTCCAAACGTTCTTCTTCGAGTAACTGAACAGACTTCTAAATTAAGTATTATAACTAGAAATTAGATTTAATACAAAGTGTATTAATCGGAAAAGAACTTTACACTCTACTAACATTTTATTAAGATCTGCTGTACTCTTGTGTTGTACTAAAATGTGCATTTAACACTGGTTAATAAAGCTATGCTCATAATGTTTGAGTTTTTGTGTTCCGTGATTCCTGTAGTTCCTGTTAGTACATAATTATTAGATTTAACAATACCATTACAATGGGATCAATAAAAAACACACACACAAACGGACCTCATTTATCATTTTAGTCCAAGGGCCCAAGAGAATTTCCTTTCCTGTGTTTGTAGTAGAATCAATTTCAGTTATTTATGTCGGAACATAAGAACTACAAACTACATAAAGCGTGATTTGGAGTACATAGCTGATGCTTGAATAACTAAACTGACTGGTTTGTTCATTAGATACAAAACTACTTTTTCGGAGAGACCTTATTACGCATATTTTGTAAAGCCTGTATAATCTGTGTGACGAGTTTCTTAAACAATGAGAAAGGGAGAGTTTTGTTCCTCTAGTAAGGAAAGGTGTTTTCCACATGAGAACTCAGAATCAAGAGCTTAGAATCAATGGCAGGATAAAAAACCCTATGAATTGAAAGGATGAGGTTGCAAATCGTGGATTGTGGACTTAGTGGCAGAAGTGTATCCCCTCACACACAACATCCCGTAGGAGTATCCCACTAGGACTAATTAGAACAAGGGCTATATCATTGCAACTCCTGTAGTAGGTATTTAAGCGAACCTGATTTAACAAACTGAAACGATTTTGGGCCCCATATAAGTGGAAGTGTATCCCTACCACGTACAACATCCCGTAGGAGTGTCCCACTAGGACTAAATATACAAAGGGCTATTTTATTGCAACTCCTGTAGTACGTATTTAAGCGAACCTGATTAACAAACTGAGACGATTTTGGGCCCCATATAAGTGGAAGTGTACCCCTCCACACACAACATTCCGTAGGAGTATCCCACTGGGAACTAAATATGCAAGGGCTATTTCATTGCAACTCCTGTAGTAGGTATTTAAGCGAACGCTGATTTACAACACTGAGACGATTTTGGGCCCCATATAAGTGGAAGTGTACCCCTCCACACACAACATTCCCGTAGGAGTAACCCCACTGGGACTTAAATAATGGCAAGGGCTATTTTCATTGCTTTCCTGTAGTAGGTATTTAAAAGAAACCTGATTTACAAACTGAGACGATTTTGGGCCCCCATATAAAGTGGAAGTATATCCCTCCACACACAAACATTCCGTTAGGGAGTATCCCACTAGGACTAAATATGCAAGGTCTATTTCATTGCAACTCCTGTAGTAGGTATTTAAGCCAACCTGATTGACAAACTGAGACGATTTTGGGGGCCCCATATAAGTGGAAGTGTACCCCTTCCACACACAACATTCCGTAGGATTATCCCACTGGGACTAAATATTGCAAGGGCTATTTCATTGCAACTCCTGTATTAGGTATTTACGCGAAACCTGATTTTACAAACTGAGACGATTTTGGGCCCCATATAAGTGTAAGTGTATCCCTCCACACACAACACATTCCCGTAGGAGTATCCCACAAAGGACTAAAATATACAAGGGCTATTTCATTGCAACTCCTGTAGTAGGTATTTAAGCCAACCTGATTTACAAACTGAGACGATTTTGGGCCCCATATAAGTGGAAGTGTATCCCTACCACATACAACATCCCCGTAGGAGTATCCCACTAGGACTAAATATACAAGGGCTATTTCATTGCAAACTCCTGTAGTAGGTATTTAAGCGAACCTGATTTACAAACTGAGACGATTTTGGGCCCCATATAAGTGGAAGTGAATCCCTCCACACACAACATTCCGTAGGAGTAATCCCCACTAGGACTAAATATACAAGGGCTATTTCATTGCAACTCCTGTAGTTAGTTATTTAAGCCAACACCTGATTTACAAACTGAGACGATTTTGGGCCCCATAATATAAGTGGAAGTGTATCCCTCCACCCCAATTCGTTCTGTGATGATATCAAACCAGATAATATATAAAAAGGGTAATTTATTTACGACTATATTACAGTAGGTGAATCACTGTAGCAAAGGTGTGATTTTTAGCCAACCTGATTTAGAGACTGAGAGGACTTTTGGGGCCCCATAAAAGTGGAGATGTAATAAAGGAAAAACATATAAAAGGGGTTATTTCTTTACGACCTTATTGTAGTAGGTGGGAAATTCCTTCGGGCAAATGATCGATTTTAGGTAACCTGATTTAAAGGCTGAGAGGATTATAACTAGTATTTTATTATGACTCATGTATCAGGAGGGTATCTTCTGGCAAAGATGTTAAGTAACCGCACCTATTAGTTGTATAATGTGTTTCAAATTAGAGTTTGCAAACATGTTACTCATTTAAAAATTGTAAAATCGTAAAGAATGCTACTTTCTCCTCTTGTAATTACTAAAAAATGCACTTTGTAATTGCACACAAATCTTTCTAATTTATTTCTTTTGAGATACTTTTACGTTTATTTTTTTTTAGAATTATAACACTGTTTCTGTAGGAACAAAAAAGTTTTCTATTTCCCCTTCCCAGGAAGTGTTATAATATTTAATCAGACTAAAAGTATTTGATAAAAGCTTAAACGTTATATTTTATATTGTAAAACGAAAATACAGGTAAGGTTTACATCACTAGGCGTATTTGCATTAATGAACGAGCCCGCCATTCAGCAGTTACGTCGGTCCGCATCGCGGCTGGTAACGCTGGTTGCCTGCATCTCTGTTACAGGTGTTACTGCAGGGAAAATCTCCCTCAATCAGTGACGTCATCGTACATTTAACAGTCCCTACACCGAGTTAAACGTTACAAGGGGGTGTTTGGTCAGTACAGAAATTACACGCCCCCATTAAGTTTAAAATCAAAATCAAAAACAGTGCTATCTGGCATAATTTTCACGGATTTCAAATTTTCAATATTAACTCTCAAAAGTTTGATCGTGCCGAAATACTTTTCTCTCAGCCAGGGTACTGGTTGAGTAGGTCCTACCACAAAGACAGTAGCCCTAATAAAGGTAATCTCGTTACTTATTGGGCTGGAATGTTATACTATTAATTTCAATGTATTATACAGGGTGATTGGTTCTTGGTGTGACAAAATTTTTTTTGGGGTTATAATGCAATGTAAATGTGATACAATGGCGGTTATAAAAAAGTCTAACTCCAAAAATTAGGTTTCTGAAATGAAATTTATTTTCAGTTTTTCTAAAAGACCCGTATTTTGTACGTAAATCTGATATTGCTCATCAACGTATAGACATATATGAGCAAACTAGTCATCATTTTAGATTCTCCGTTAAATTTTCAATTTGAAAAAGTGTTATTGGTTCAAAGGGGTAAGAAAAAAAATTAAGCTTCAGGTCGATTCAAATGGCAAAGTTGCTAAGTTTTCAGATAAAACTGAAATATCATTGAAACCCATCTTTTTACCACCCCCTGTACACAAGAATGTGTCCAAGTAATATTAAAAACTTTGCCATTTATTAGGCTTTAAAAATGGTATGCCATAAATGACCCGACTATTTAGGTGTTTGCCATTGAAAAAATCATTATAGGTTATAAAGTTAACACTGAGTAGTCATAGGACGGTATAATAAACATAATCTTTGAGCATTAGTAAAGATATTTAATAATGGAACTTTTAATCAATTAACAATAAGGTAAATGTGAAAATTAGAATACCTCATGAACACAAAACAATAAAAGTAAAATCATTTGCAGTTCATTCTCAAAATGGCGGCCTTCTTTCTCACACAAGCTCTTGCTCACTTTCTCAATTGCTCCTACGGTCATTTTAAAAGACAGTTTTTCCCGAAAGCCTTTGAGCAGCCAGACCAAATTCTGGCCTCGTAATTCTTCTTCTGAATTTTACTGGGGTGGAATAAACTTTCTGCTTAAAAAAACCCCACACAAAAAGTCCATAGGTGTAAGGTCGGGAGATCGGGCAGGCCATGCGACAGTTCCCCCACGTCTAATCCAGGGGATAGTTTTCAGTCAGGCCATTGACGTACTGTTGCAATAAAATGTGGGAGGGACTCCATCCTGCTGGAAATATAAGCTCGTCTCTTTCAACATTTTTTAAACCATGTAGAAGGTTAGGTAGGTCGTGCTGCAAAAAATCTAAGTAGTTTGTTCCATTTACAGTTCCATCAAATATGGAGAATGCTAATCAATTGGTCGCCTAAGACTCCACACCCAAACATTAATTCTAAAAACGCGTTTTTGAAAGGATTGTTCCCTGGTGCGGTGTGGGTTTTGTTGATCCCAGTGGTGCATATTATGACAATTGAAAATACTTTGTAAACAATGACTCATCAGTTTAAAGGATTTTTCGAAAAAAATGACGCTGCTCTATGTGTTCTGTTTAGTAACCAACGACAGATTTGTATTCTAGGAGGCGAAATCAGTTTGCTTTCAGAAACCTTGAACAGGCGTAAATGGTATGGATGGAACTTATTCTTATGCAAAATGTCCAAAAAACCTTCCAATGTGATACACCTACGTCTCTAGCAAGTTGTCTACTACTAACTTCTGGATCATTCCGAACTGAATTTAGAACTACTTTCATCTAATCCTACATCATGAACAATGTGTTCCTATTTCGTTAGGTCTTTTTGTGAACTGTACCTCCCTCCACACAAGACGTTGATGGAGTCTTGAGAACACAGAATGACTGGGGAAGTCGGCGATCAGGGTAGCGAACTTGATACTCACTTTTGGGCAGCACGCGCATTTCCATCACAAAAACCCGTAAATAAAGTGCATATCACGTATTCTCGAGTAGTGAAACTCTATAGCAGCCTACACATTGACTAAAATTGAGCAGAAAAATAGTTTATTGGAGAGGTAGAAAGTAATTCATGTGGACACTGGTCTTACAAAACAAGATAAGGAAATGAATGTACAATACTGGTGAAAGTGATAAGATAAGGAATTAAAACATTGTGAAAGGATGTGACCATTAACTCCGTAACTAGCATCCCACAAATTATTAGAAACATTTCTGTACTTTACTTTTTCTAATCTTTAAATCCTTGCTTTATGACGCAGTTTTATATAAAACATAAAAATTAAGTACAGTTGTTATTAAATTGGTTTTAATCTTTTTGTAAGTTGCTTGCATTTTTTTTTAAATATTAAAACCGATAAAAGTAGGTAACTGAATACTTAACTATGGTCATATGGCATATACCATTTTAAAGCCTAAATAAATTTATAATCGGCGTAGTAGACAAATACTATTATTTCTCGAATCACAAATTTTAGGGGATTAAAACTTCAAAACTTTTTTAATCTTTTACGTAAATGTATTAAAAATTGCTTGTAGTAATGTAAAAATTTTTTAAGATTATTATTGTTTTATTTACCCCAATAGGATGCGCTTTTGATAACGTGCTGAGATATGTAAGCAATAAAAAACAAAATATATAACAGAAGAAAGGTGTGTAGTGACTATCAAATGTTTACAATATAATAAATTATTTCAATCGTAGTGATAGTTATTTCATCTTTACAGCTATGATGAATAATCACTGTTATACGAGTACTAATGTCAGAAAATGGTAATCCTAAGTTTCATATTCAAATTTCTGTGAAAATCTCGCTATGTTTAGATACCACATTGGGTTAAATAATTAAATATCCAAAACCCATCTTTAACGATATATTTTCTGACAAATTTTCTGAGTCCAAAACTTTTTTGGTAGCGGTTTTTTTGCATTGGGTTTGAAAGTATAATTGAGATAATATATTATATTTATATTGGTAATATTTAGTCTTCTCATGCATTATTTATTCATTTAAATTCAATCCCCAGTCTGCTATGACACGGTTAATAAAAAATATTTTTAACCAAATGTACATTTGTATTACGCATATATCACCGTATTTTTTAGACAAGGAACTGTAGAACAGCAGAACAGAATTTGTTTTTCTTCCAAAAAAATTTTACAATATGTTTCTATTGAAGCTCTGTAATATAGAAACTGTCACATACGTTTATTTATGATTGAATTGGATCTTTCAAAAAATTAGTGTTCTCTAAGCCATCCCCTCCCACTGTCTCTATCTCTAAACCGTCCTCTAGCTTCCAATACCAATCTCTCACAGTGACGGCTGACAGTCCAATAAAGACATAATTTGTTTCTCCAATTGTTGTGAGCGGCAAAACAAAAGTGATTATCGAATTACTTTTCTCTCCTGTTATTATAACAGATTTAAAAAGACTTAGGAGCAATTTGACATTTAAATCGTCTGTAAACCAGCTTAAATTTCATATTTCCCTCAATCTGTACTTTTATTAGCATGTATAACGTATATACAGGGTGTTCAAAAAGTAGGGGAATATTTTGGGATATGGTTTAATAGGTGGGAAACAAACAAAATAGTTCCTCTAACCCTATATTTCAGTTCGTTTAAACGCCTATCATTGTTTTGTTATAAAATGTATATAATTTCAGCAACAGTTAAAGATATGGATTCTTAATTAATGCCTGTTTATTATGTGTTACTTTCTCTGCTGAAATGAAAATAATTCAAAACGACTATTATTCAACAAATAATTAATTGTAAAAATTGTGGCATTTTTAAATTTCAAAAGACGAAGAAACTATAAATACATGGGTTAAAAATACAAACATTGCAACACCTTATTTGTTATTATTGAAAATAAACGACAGAATAAATATTTGTGCAATTCAGTGCAAACGGAAAACAGAATAGAACATTAATTAGTGATTTTTAACAACGTGTAATTATTCTACACAATGTGCCAGATAAGTATGTTAAAAAATGTTGGCCGCTAAAGAACTCACTCCACCCTACATCACTGCATTAAGAAGTGCGTTATAATTTTCTCTCCGATGGAATGTCAATCGGAGATAGATAGAACTTATATATACGTAATATTTCCTAGCAAATCATCAAGGTAAATTAGAAGTAATGGAAGATACGTTCATCTGTACACTGTATCTTACTTTGCTGCCTTAAGATAGAATACACTTCGCTTCCAAACGGAGAGGCATTGGAGGGCAGTCATTTAGTAAATACATCATAAAATGCTGGATGGTTCTTTGAATCTCCGAGGTAAGGGGAAACACCCCCTGTCATTGATGGTCTGTATTCATGTATTTTTTCTATAAATTGCAGTGTCCCGTTAGTAAATAAATAAGTCACATTTATTAGATGAAAACATTAAGTGTTATATTAAGTGAGGGGTCGCGCTCCGCAAAGGTATTTAATACTCATTTATTATCTATCGTAGAGAAGTGGAATAAACTTACCGTGTTAACATTTAATATCCAAAAGTAGCTCATATTTTTACAATTATAAAATTTTCGTACAGATCTTCGTTTTTTTTAGTTATTACAGTTTAAAACCATTTTGAAAGACCGCGATTTTAAAACTTACTATATATAATTCTCTGCAACAATTTTATTTCATACATCGTGTACCCTGAGTCATACTAAAGGGGTTTGCAAAATTTTTTGAGTTTATTATATTTCCCTAATTTAAAAGAAATTTTTTCTCAAAATTACACAACAGAGAGGTAGCCGCACAAAACTAATCAAGAATAGACTACGTGTTGTATGGCATTTCTGACATACATCGTACTTTTACCTAACAAATCATATGATGATTTCTATCGGTGCAATTTGTGGACGCCGTGTCACGGTACTATTAAGGTATACAGGGTATATATACCTTCATGCTCCTTAAAAAAAAAAAGATTATTCTGCCCTCATGAGGATGTACCACTGACCTGTGCGAGGATCTTATCAAACAGAATAAGGGGGAGAGTCGATACAGTACAAGAGCGATGGTACTGATAAAAAGTGCAACGGTCACAGACAGGATTTGAACCTGTGTTATCTCTAACTCATGCCCAAATTTCCAACGACTTAGACTGGAGCTCGGCCCGTCGGCACTCCCAAAGGTCCCCCGTCTTTAGGGTTCATTCTTGGATTTGACGCTTTTCCCCCGAACCCTCTCACAATTCACTATTTATAAATAAACTCAGCTGAAGCACTTGGGCTAATTGATACCCTGTAAAATGAATAAATTGTAATCCTTGAAATTAAATATTCTAGCATACCAATTTCATGTTTCATATTACATCTAATTTACAGAAGCTGTTTAAACTTGGGGTTTGCACGTTCCAGATATAACAAATACAGTCTCTATAGTGTTTCTAGAAATATTTTCAGAACGGTATGAACTTACGTTATTGTTCAATAAGCCCCCCAAAATGAAACCCTTGATTTGGACAATATTATAATTTTTAGATTTAGATGGCCTAAACAACTGTGAAAATGTGTGGTTTAGTATTAAAGAAAAACCCTTTTAAAGAGCGTGTACAATAGTTTTTAAAAATGATTTTTAAAAATTATTCTAAGATAAGGGAATTCGAATAGTTGTGAAAAAAATAAATTAGCTGATGAAAATGCACATGATGTTTTGTAATATTTTTGTGAGTTTGAAATTAATTTATAACAGCTTGAAATTTTATTGGAAAAATTTTATTAAATTTCCCTAATTATCTATAAAGTTAAATTTAATCACTTTCATGTATTGAAAAAAATTAACAAAGCAATATTGGTGCAACAGAACTACTTTTTAAAATTATTAACAAATCTACGGTAAAAACTATTCTCTAATTTTAATATTGTGATTAGAAAATACAGTTTCCCATAATCGCATTTATTAGTGCAAAAGGGCTTATAAATATAAATCTTATCCAAAATAATACCATAATGCATTTCATTAGTGATGCAAAATAACAACAAGTTTAAGTTAAAGAATTACTTTTTTGGGGAAATCTTTGTATTTTGAGAATCATAACAATACTGTCGTCTTGAGATTGAAAAGTTTATTTCACAAAAAGTTGCAAACATTAAGTGGTAGATAAGCACAATAAAGTCGAGTACTAGACTGAGTTTTCCCAATTGAGAAACATAGTGTGACGAGCTTCGTTCAGATCCCAGTAGCTATGACGTCACCGCTGCACTTTGTGACCTGTTACAGTAGTGTAGTGTAATGTAATCTAGTGTAGTTTAGTGTACTGCTAACCTTGATAAGTACGAACAGTGAGCGTGGTGGCTTGGTCTTGGATAGTAATTATTAATACAAGGGTAGTAACAACTCCACTATATCGTGTATTGCTAGACAATGCTGAGCCGTGGAATATAAATACAATATCCAAAGTACATTGATACCCCCATACGAGTTGCGTATTGAGTTTGCGACAGAGGTCGAACCGTGGAGTATAGATACAAATCACCTACACTATCTCCAATGTTACTCGACTACACTTAGTACACAACCCTCGAGTTTGGATTTACCTTTCTGACGATTACTAAAACATGGTCATTTTAGAAAATTATTACACACTCTAGATCCCCCTGAAGAGCAAGTGTAGACAATGTCATCAGCCTGAAGAGAGTGCCAGACACATGCGATTTGGGATTGTTGGAGGTTTGCAGTAAGGAGAAGATCCCTGAATCTCTTAGTCAAGTGATGAATCGATATAGGCATTAAGCAAAAACCCATGATGGATCATGAAGGCACTTCCTCAAGATGGCCATGCCCTACGCATAGCATTTGAGGTGTGCTATACATAGGTTAATACGTAAGAAGTAAGTTGCCAATAGTAACCTAAAATATTATTCTAAGTGCAAATAAAATATAACTCCTTGTTTAATTAGCCTGACAATGCAAGAAAATTATAAAGAAAGGAAGAAAAAGAGAAGACATGTTTTTGCATTGTTGCAACATCTTTCAACCACCCACCCCTGGCATGGATACTACTACCCAAAGTGGTTACTTCAACGTTTACGGGTAATACTGAATATACTCACAATGTAAAGTGACACAACCAACAGCCAATTACGTTGTTTATGTTTTTCACAAGCAGAATTTTCTAAATATACAACATGTCCCACAAATAGACAACGGAAAAAATTTAAAAATACTATTTTCGATTAGGTTTTCATATAATAAAGACCCATACTAAATTATTCAGTCAATTACCTCAATTTTCCCGGTAATATAAAAATGTTGAAATTGAAAATGGCAGCGCTAAGGATAATAAGGGAGTTTTCGGCATTTTTAAAGACAAAATATTCTCGTTATGATTGAGGAACAAGATATTTGAAAAGATTGACAAAGATTAAGGAGACATCCGGAATATTTTAAATATTACTGGTCAATTATTAATAATAAACAGAACTAATTAATAACATTACACATCCAAATTAATTAATTAATCAATAATCTGTTAGAAAATTAATTTTTAAATCATTTTTCTTTCATAAGAAAAAAGACACTTTCTCTACACAATTTTAACCACACATCACAAGCTTCCATGCAATGATGGGCCCAAACAAACATTTAAAAAGGTTCATAATTGTTTTTAATTACAGGCGAATCCACTGACCATCAAAACTCTGTTGAGAGATTTTAATATTACCTCTGTTTCATGGGTCCATTAATGCAAAATGGGAGGAAGAAATTTTTCACATCACTTTTTGTTGAGATAAAGCATGAATCCATTTCTGTTCCAAAAGGAGAAGTTAGCATAAAATAGTTTTAAAAATTATTGAAGGTTATAATGATTATTTAAAACAATTATTCCGTTTCGCCACGCGTATAATAACAACAAAATTACTTGATATGACGTCAAATCCTCCTTTGCAGTATTTAAAACAATAACAGCACTCAGCTGAGTACAACGTTATGCACATACTATTACTCGTTTTTTTTTAAACTGCATACCTTGTACTAATTACTCATACTTCAACAATAACAACACTCAGCTGAGTACCCACGTTATCACATACAATTTTACTCCAATTTTAACTGCATACTTGTACTATTTAACTCATTACTTTTCAAACAATAACAGCACTTAGCTGAGTAGCATTGTTTATGCACATACTATTACTCGTATTGTAACTGCATACTTGTACTATTACTCATACTTCAAACAATAACAGCACACAGCTGAGTACCATGTTATGCACATACTATTACTCGTTTTTTAACTGCATACTTGTACTATTTACTTATACTTCAACAAACAATAACAGCACTTAGCTGAGTACCACGTTATGCACATACTAATACCTCGTTTTAAACTGCATACTTGTACTATTTACTTATACTTCAAACAATAACAGCACTCAGCTGAGTACCATGTTATGCACATACTATTACTCGTTTTAAAACTGCATACTTTGTACTATTTACTCCATACTTCAAACAATAACAGCACTCAGCTGATAACCACGTTATGCACATACTATTACTCTTTTTAAACTGCATACTTATACGTATGTTACTCATACTTCAAACAATAATAGCACTCAGCTGAGTACCACGTTATGCACATACTACTACTCGTTTTTAACTGCATACTTGTACGTATTGTACTCATACTTCAAACAATAACAGCACTCAGCTGAAGTACCATGTTATGCACATACTGCTACTCGTTTTAAGAACTGCATACTTGTACTATTTACTCATACTTCAAGACAATAATAGCACTCTGCGAGTTCCACTTTATGCACATACTACTACTCGTTTTTAAACTGCATACTTGTACTATTATACTCCATACTTCAAACAATAACAGCACGTCAGCTGAGTACCACGTTATGCACATAACTATTACTCGTTTTAACTGCCTACTTGTACTATTTACTCATACTTCAAACAATAACAGCACTTAGCTGATAGCACGTTATGCACATACTAGTACTCGTTTTAACTGCATACTTGTAACTATTTACTCATACTTCGAAACAATAACATACACTCAGCTGAGTACCAATGTTATGCCACATACTATTACTCTTTTAACTGCATACTTGTACTATATTACTTATACTTCAAACAATAACAAGCGCACTCAGCTGAGTACCACGTTATGACACATACTATTACTCATTTTAAACTGCATACTTGTACTATTTACTCATCACTTCAAACAATAACTGCACTTAGCTGAGTAGCATGTTATGCACATACTATTACTACATTTTAACTGCATACTTGTACTAATAACTCATACTTCAAACAATAACAGCACTTAGCTGAGTAGCATGTTATGCACATATACTATTACTCGTTTTTAACTGCATACTTGTACTAGTTTACTCATACTTCAAACAATAACAGCACTCAGCTGAGTACCATGTTATGCACATACTATTAAAACCTCGTTTTAAAACTGCATACTTGTACTATTTACTTATACTTCAAACAATAACAGCACTCAGCTGAGTACCAACTATATGTCACATTACATTACTCGTTTTTAAACTGCATACTTGTTAACTATTTACTCATACTTCAAACAATAACAACAATTCAGCTGAGTACCGACGTTATGCACATACTATTACTCGTTTTTTAACTTGCATACATTGTACTATTTACTCATACTTCAAACAAAACAGCACTCAGCTGAGTACCATGTTAGAGCACATACTATTACTCGTTTTAACTGCATACTTGTACTATTTACTCATACTTCAAACAATAACAGCACTCAGCTGAGTACCCCATACGTTTATGCACATACTATTACTCGTTTTAAACATGCATACTGATACTATTTACTCATACTTCATTCAACACAATAATAGCACTCAGCTGAGTACCACGTTATGCACATACTACTACTCAGTTTTAACTGCATACTTGTACTATTTACTCATACTTCAAACAATAACAGCACTCAGCTGAGTACCATGTTATGCACATACTGCTACTCGTTTTAAACTGCATACTTGTTACTATTTACTACATACTTCAAACAATAATAGCACTCAGCTGAGTACCACGTTTCATATGCACAACTACCTAACTCGTTTTTAAACTGCAATACTTGTACTAATTTACTCATACTTCAAACAATAACAGCACTCAGCTGAGTACCACGTTTAATGCACACTACTATTACTCGTTTTAACTGCATACTTATACTATTTTTACTCATACTTAAAACAATTAACAGCACTCAGCTGAGTACCACGATATGCACAATACTACTACTCGTTTTTATAACTGCATACTTTGTACTATTTACTTCATACTTCAAACAATACCAGCAGCTCAGCTGAGTACCACGTTAATGCACATACTACTACTCGTTTTATAACTGCATACTTGTACTATTTACTCAATACTTCAAACAATAACAGCACTCAGCTGAGTACCAGTTATCACATACTGCTTACTACTGTTAAACTGCATACTTGTACTATATTTACTCATACTCAAACAATAATAGCACTACAGCTGAGTACCACGGTTATGCACATACTACTCCTCGGTTTTTTTTAAATCCTGCCTTTACTATGTATCTATTTACTCCATACTTCAAACAATAACAGCACGTCAGCTGAGTACCACGTTTGTTGCACATACTATTACTCCGTTTTAACTGCATACATTATAACTAATTACTCATAACTTAAAACAATAACAGCAACTCAGCTGAGTACCACGTTATGCACATACTACTACTCGTTTTAAACTGCATACTTGTAACTATTTACTCATACTTCAAACAATAACCCACACTCAGCTGAGTACCACGTGTATGCACTATACTACTACTCGTTTTAACTGCATGACTTGTATCTATTTACTCATACTCAATCAAACACTAAGCAGCACACTGCTAGAGTACCAGGTTATGCACATACTTGCTACTCGTTTTTAATAACTGCATACATGTACTATTTACTCATACGTCAAACAATAAAACAGCAAGGCACTCCAGCTGAGTACAACCCGTTTTTATGCACATACTACTTACTCGTTTTAAGCTGCAATACTTGTACTTATTTACTCACTACCTTCAAACAATAACAAACACTCAGTTTGAGTACCACGTTATGCACATACTATTCACTCGATTTTAACTGGCAATACTTGTACTATTTACTCATACTTCGAAACAATAACAGCACTTAGCTGAGTAGGCAATGTTTTTTTTGCACATACTAATTACTCGTTTTTTAACTGCATACTTGTACTATTTTACTCATACGCCTTTCAAACAATAACAGCACTCACCTGAGGTACCACGTTATGCAAACATACTACTAACTTCGTATTTTTAACTGCATACTTTGTACTATTTTACTTATATTTCAAACAAGAACAGCACCTACAGTCTTGGAGTACCCACGTTATGCACATACTGACTACTACTCGTTTTAACTGCATACTTTGTACTATTCATTCATTACTTCAAACAATAACAGTTTATCGCAACCCATTATATATTCTTCATTAGTTATTTAATTATTAGAACATAATAATATATTTTAATTCATTGATTGTATAACCCGGTTGAATAGAAATGTAACTCTGTGATTACAGTATTAGCAATTGATATATTCCTTCTTCATTTAAATAAATAACAAAGTAAAAAATAAACTCCTGTAGGACCAGTTCCTCCAATATCCAATTGTGAAGGGCATAATAGGGATTAAGGTATAAACGTTTAGATCCTACTTTTCTCGATTATATGAAACATGAGAAACTCCCATACTTAGATCAACATGCTAGAGTTTACTTTTTTGACAAATTAATTTTCTGTACAATACTGATAAGAGCGAAATGAAAAATGAGGAATGAAAAAGTGAAAGGAGGTGATGGTGGAAATGGAAGTGTCAACAAGGGGTCATCTGCCCCCTCTTCACAATTCAAACCACAAGACTCCCTCCCTGGGGAAGCTGGATGGACGAAATTACCTAACACCAACACAAATGTGCACCAACAAATCAAGCAGCCGAATTTACGATCTCCTAAGCAGACCATAAGTAGTAGAGTTATAATATATAGTAATTAGTGAACTCAAAACAAAAAATAATCGAACCTATTATCTTTATTTTACCACCTATCAGTTAATACAAATTTTAATTCTTAAGCTAGTAATTAATTAATGAACTCTAAGATTAGATCGAACTTATACATGATTCTTCCGTTCCTGTACAGAAACGTGTCCTCCTCTTGCGTTTTTTTCCTGATAAATATCTTCTCACAGTTTATTAACTCTACTATATCAGTTTTACTACTTACTATTGGAACAAATCTTTTTAATGTTTATACAATTTAAGTATTTTTTTCTTCATTTAAATAACAACAATAATTTTAAAATTATATTACAGCTAAAATAGATAATCATCAATTGATGAACTCTATTTTAACGATTATAGTAGTGAATATTTACCACCGATATAAGAATAAAATCGCCAGGCAATCAGAATAATGAAACTCATGTCAAATGTGGAGCTTACAAATCTTTAGACGGGCACGCTCCGCGCAAGGCTATCAAAGACGAAAAATAGCATAAAGACGTAAAAACCAGTCTCTAAAAAATATAAAACATTTTACTACACTAACATTAAATACAAAACACGACACTTTTATCCTCATTTATACGTTTGTAAAAAGCGTCTCTGATAAGTTTTGATTTACTTTAACCTAGATTTTAGGTCATGCAATAAGATTTATTTTAGACCTCATTTTACCTGAAGAAGGGGGATCATGCGCTTGCAGATATCTGGAAACGTTAGTGTGTAACTAATTAGTAATTGTATCTCTGAATGATGGCAAATGTCCGGAAAAAAACAAATTCAGTTTCCTTAAACAATCCTTTCATCTCCAAAAACAAACTGTCACACAAAGGTAACACAATACTTTATTAACTTGAACTTAATGTTTGGGGAAATTATTGCTCTCGATTTACACCAGAAAATAACACTAATATATCAACCACTACCCCCCGAGTGAACATTTGTGTGATAATCTTATAACCCGACCTGCCTGAGAAACAGAGTATAATTTCTGCAAACCAGAGTAAAAAAACGAAGTAGTCATTTATCGTAAAACAAATAGTCTCTCGACAGGGTCCTGGCCTGTTTGGCGATTTATATCCCGACCTTCACTCGGAAACTGTGGTGTCCGGTTTCTGCGAAAAGACAAAAAACGAAGTAGATGGTGGTATCTGTGAGGTAAGAGTGGTGGTGGTTGTCCAGTGTGAAACAAAGTAGTCTCCCATTCGGGGCTGCGTAGCGATTAATATTCCCACCTGCCTCCGAGTAAACCTGTGACGTCGTTCTTCTTATATCTGCGAAAAAAACAAAAAAAACTAGTGGTGTATCGTTGAGGTAAAGTGGTTTTGCGCAGCAGTGTGGGAAGAACAAATAAGTCTCTCAGATCAGAGCCTGCGGTAGCGATTTATATCCCCGACTTGCGCTGGAACTGTGTCTTAATTTTTAGTCAAAATTGATCGAAAGTAACCAAAAGCGGTTACTATTCTTGTAAAAGATCCCCACATAAAAACAGCTGCAATAGCGTATTTCGGAAATTAGCTTTGCAACATTTAAAGTATATCTACGACAAAATATAATGATACAGCAAAGGTCCTGGAAAAATATATGTGGTTTAAATATAACAATCTGTATGACTCTTTTTATGTGATGGTTATAAACGTCAACGGACTTGACAACATAGCCCAAAATATTTGCATTTTTGACGGTAGAATTGTATTTATAAATTAAATAATATGTTTTCATTATATAATAAAAATTAGAATGAGTAACAAATAAATACAGCAACTACAAATTTACTTTGCTACTGAGTCTAGTAGTGTGGAATGCTCTATATAAAACTAATCATAGAAACAAAAACCCTGAAGTCCATCTGTTATTGATTACTCCTAATAAGAGAAGTCTCTACAATCTTTTGCCGTCCTGATTGTATGTCAACTAGACATTTCACTAATCTAACTAGATAATTTATAAAATATCAATTGGACGAATCAATTGTTTATGACATTTAAAACTATGCAATTAAAAATGCTAAAAAAAAGCATATTTATAATTCCATTACAGTTTTAATATGTCTGAAAACAACGCGATAAATCCCTAAAAAATGCATATTAAGATACATTGTTTATGTGTGTCAAAATTTTTGTAACCAGCTATTAGTGAGCTGACCTATGTATATATTGATTCGTTTTTTCTAACACCTTATCACTCCAGACATCATAGCAAGTTAAGTGTGTACAAAGTATTTACTTTAAATAGTAAATATTTTCAACACTTGTCATCTTCTTATCAACGTGTGTGAACCGGTGAAATGATAAAATCATTCTACCATATAACCATGGAGAGGAGTTAATTTAATGCGAATTGTTAAGTCCCAGCACCAGTTCAACCTTCCTTTAACTGTGCAAGCATCTTAAATCATATGGCTGATTTTCTAAATTTCAGGATTCCAAGTCCTGCGACCAACAGGATCTTCAAGATGTTCACGATGGTGATTAAGAGTAGATTTGGTAATAATGTGGAGGAGAATGCATCCACGTCCCAATACTATTGACAATGGTAAATTGTTATTAGTATAAATTGGATTGCGCGGCTGGCTGGGCCAAATTATCTATGAATAAAACTACTGTGATGGATAACTAAGTTGGAGTATTTCCCATTTTGGTTCTGATAGTCCCCGTATAAAGAAAGTACCCGCGCGTGGCTTAGTACATCATTACTGGACTTATCAATCTACTTTTTTTGAATAAACTGATAATTTTTTCATGTCATGTCAGGTGGATGGTGCCTCTTAGACAGGTCAGAGGGAAAACTCTTGTAATAAAAGCAATAGTCGAGGTCAAGTTATGTACATCAAATTAAAAGGTCTATATTAGCATAGGTTCTACAATGCCAGCAAATCTGCAATGAACAGTGTTCAACATCTTTAAAAAATTACACAAGGATTAAAGTTTTGAAACATTTCAAAACTTAGGTACTGGGTCTAGCCTGATTTTAATATTCTATGTTCTTAATGTTAATTTTATTTTTACTTAGGGTGGAATACATTTTGTGCACGGCGAGTGTGGGAATCGCCCTTGCGGACTAACCCACTTAAACCCCCTACGGGCCACGGAGGGCCCCAGGCTGGAACCCAGTCGTCGGATGACATCTTGCCAGGTCCGTTGTGTCATATGTCCCAACCATACCAGGACAAAGCGTACTTGTTTTCGGAATCTAGTGGTCAGCCAGGCATCCCTGTCCTTCACGCTTGTGATTGAAGGAGTCGCAATGTACATGATGGTTGACTGGCATTTAATAACAGGCGTCCTCACTGCTGCAGCAGCATCATCTCCACAATGGGTCTCTTCTGCCGAAAACATCGCCAACTGTGGTGGCGATCGTTTCCCGCCTGGCCTCGGTAAAGCGCCCGAAAGCGAAGAAGGTGTGAATGAACATCATCATCCTTCCTCCCAGGTCAGTAAGCACACCGGAGGCGACCGTGACTTTTTCCATCCTGTAGGTGGTACAAATTACCTAAAGTAAACCGTTCCTTGGCCCCGTCAGGAACTGACACAGCTGAGAAATCTATCCTCCCCGTGGCCACGAATCTATCACAGAGATTGAAAGCTCCCGAATGATACGGAAGGGTCCAGGCGACCGTCCGATCCTTTCATCCGTCCACCTCCGTCTGCCAAACCTACAGAGACCTCCCATCCACCCTGTCCACCCGGCAGCAGGCCAAAGGCATCCTCTCTAAAACCCGGCTCGGCAGCCTCCTTGTAAAGACGGTTCCTGTCTCTTCACGATGGCCAGCAGCTCAATAGGAAATCACCCCAGCCACGAACTCCGCCTACGCGGCGCGAAACCGGAAAACGGTGCGATAGTCGCAGACGAAACCCTAATTGCCGCTCTCCGTGCTGTTACCGATAACAAACTTTTGACAGTAATCGCCTTAGCCTCATCATGACACCCCGCCAAAACCTTCTGCGCTCATACAGAACGGGGTTTAGAGTTTCACAGTAAGACAATAGGAGGGCGTCTCGTACTTGACCTAGGGCTTTCTGCCTAACGTTAGCCCATCATCCTGCCGAGAGACATAACCACCCTAGAAGGTATTTTGTCAAAACACCGTCCTGGATGTGCACCTGTGTGTACCTTGATTTAATATAGTTTAGTGTAAGTTAAACTTAATGACTGCTTCCATCCAATGAAGGAAGTGTCTACCAAGGAGTTAGGAGGAAAGTTTTAACGTAATGCATAGCCTCAAGTATGTACATTATTTATAAAAAAATTGTCAGTACCAAATCCTGCATTGTAATTAGAAGGAGTCACTAACTACCTAAAAAACTATTTATTTAGTCCAGTATTCAATGTACTAAGTTTACAGTTCACAAGCTTTACGCCAAGGACAAAAATACTTAAACCCACCTACAGAACAGGACCCTACAGTGTAAATGTTTCAAAACGTTTTAACCCAATTTTTTTAAAGGAGTGTAATCTTTGTCATGATCGAATTTAGGTGACACTTTAACGATTATAAACGTATAATATTGATGAGTACTACTTGACCCGACCCACGCTAAAGCTTTCATTTATGACTTTCTTCTGACTCCTGATTGGTCCATCTCTCTGACATGAACAAAAAAATAGTTAGTTACTTGTTCAAAAAGTATATATATATGTGGTCCTGTAAATGATTGTTACTAAGTTTTATAGCTTTACCTGTAATCGTTTCGGGAAATTATCAAGCCCGTGCGGGGACTTTTTTTGCAACCCTGTATATAGTGTAAGCCTATACAGACATGCCGAGGGCGAACCTGCCCCCTCCGAGCAGGCCAGGTGCGGCTGGCCATGGTCGACCATCCATCTCTTCTCCAACCCACTGTGATTGAAGCAGTTTATTGGACCAAGCCACGCTGTTGGTTTCCAGTACACAACAAAGGTCTTGTGCTTCTCCGTAGTGAAAAGTTAGCAGGACATAACAACTATACATTCAAAAAATAACTAAGACACTCATATATAGGAACTAAAATATAAATAAGATAATTGGCGAAAAATATGCCTATGCTGTACCAATAATTGATTCCCTTAACTATGGCTTTTCCTATTGTAATACATGAATTAATTCACAAGTTACACTTACACAAAACACCCATCACATTATTATTTTCCGGGAGAAAAAACGTTGGCAAAGTTTTGGAATAAATTAAAGTGCAGACATTTGAAGAGAATTATGATAAAACGCTCTTGACGTTTTACCTCACAACTGGATAATACTTTTTCCACATAAACTACCAAATGTTAAGCTTATATTTATTAGAAATAGTGTCAGCATTAAAACTCAGTTACGGTAATTTTATTTCGTAACTGTATATTTGAAATTACTATATCTACAGCGCAGAGAAAGGTTTCTGATCTTCAAACCAAACGGTTTTTACCAGCTAAATAGCAAAATTGTGAGTGCTCTGACAATCAGGTTAATGCGAGAAATAATTCAAAAACCATTGCGGTTATGAAGACGGAAACAATTGAGTAGTATGGCAATGCTTCCTTACTATCACCGAACATTCACAATTTTCAGATACGGTCTAATTTATTGAGAACAGTAAAGGAAATATTCTGTTTAATAGATATTGAACTTCTTCCCAAAAGATCCGTAATTTGCGTACGAGAACTACAAATGAAGGATATTAAATCTGGAAAAAGGCTGTAGCTTTGTACTGGTGTTCACCATGCATTAATAAGTAAAAATGTTCATATCGTATTCTTGCTTTTGTAAAACCTTTTATTGGTCCTAAAAATGGAAACAAGAACTATATTAAATCTCTGATAACATTAATGACATTAATACGTTTTTGTCCTATTTTGTCTTTACCATATAACTCGAAAAAGGTCATACTTAGGGTACGTGTCAATTAATCATTGAAAGGGTAGCAATAAAAATAATCACAATGAACCCTTAACTTTGTAATTTTTACTAAAAAAGATTACAACCATTTCAAAATAATCAACGTCATTTTAATCATCACATACCTCCATATATCCTGTTGTGGGGTGATATGGTGGTTGATGTGTGTTTCTTGTGTGAGACATTGTGGCCTCGGGGACATTTTCTTATGCCGTGGACTACACGCCTGGACTGGACTCCAAGCGAGACTTTTGAGTATGTTTTTAGAAGCCCATTTTTTTTCCTTCTTTTCCTTTCTTTTTTATGTTTTGTATGTGCCTTCCCCACCTGACGAAGGGAGGTATATAGATTCGAATCCTCCAAACGTTGTGGTGTATATAACCTTTTGTAACATAAAAAACTATGGTTAAATGATCGATATTTGTAATATATTTAATACGCTTCTGATAATGTTATGAGGCAGCATTTTTTGCCAAACTTATTGTTTCAATCAAACTATGACAGTGTTTATAAGATAAAGCTTAAACAACGTATTAAACATGTTTTAAAAATAGTATCTTCGAGCGGGGAGAGAGGTCATGGCCCTGCTGCAAGGAATCGGTAATCGGACCCGACGAATCTTCAGTTTTGGATAGTTTTAATTTTAATGTTGTGTTAATTGGGAATTATATAGTGTATTTTAGTTTTGAAAATTTTAGATGTAGATTACGGAAAAGTGGAAAATGTTTAAATTTATATAGGATACCATTGGATAAAGATAAATCTTATTAAAAAAGAAATCTGAGACTTGAGAAATATTGAAACACTACCTGAATAGTGACTGGAAACCTGAAGAGTATAATACCATCGTGCTTAAAAAGGACTACTATACCACAATAAAAGGATTTAGTACTATAGGCAAATAAAAGGATAAGTTCTAATACCAAATAAAAGGATTAGTCCTTTACCAAGTAAAAGGAATTGTTGTTTATAACCAAGTAAAATATTAGTGCAATACTCAAGTAGAAATATTTAGTGCAATACCCAAGGTAAAATAATTAGTGCAAATACCAAGTAAAAGTGATTCGTGCTAATAAATAACCTAATAAAAGGATATAGTGCCATACCAAGTAAAGGGATGTATTGATATGACCAGGGTAAAAAGGAATTAATTGTCATAACTCAATTTAAAGGTGAATTATAGTTATTACAAAGGAAAGCAATCATTGCTAAAAGAAAAGAAAAAATTCACTAATTTTAACTATAATATTTGGGTGAGTAAAATATGATTTTGTTTTTCTTGATATAATTATAGTATCGTGTATCTTATTATAGCAGTTTTAATAACGCCCTTGTCAAATTCACGGTCTGAAAATGGTCACGTATTTTGTATAAAAAATTGTTTTTAAATTTGTCCTGATAATTATTTTTTATTACTAATTTTAATAATAAATACATGCATTACTTAGGGCAAGAAGCTGGTTTCGACAGCGCAAATTAACAATGTCCAACAGTGTTACCCGGCATCAAGAATGCTATGTCAATTATAAGTTGCCGAGAGAGCCCCCCCCCCACCCCCCCCCCCCCCCACCCCCCCCCCCCCCCACCCCCCCCCCCCCCCACCCCCCCCCCCCCCCACCCCCCCCCCCCCCCACCCCCCCCCATCGGGCGGTTTGGGGGCAGACTAGCTTGATATTTAGAAATTGTGGTAATTTAAATCGAGACAGTACATAAAAAAAATAATCTTAACAGTAATATTTTAAATCAACGCATATTTTTGAGTCTCTAAAAATCCTAATTAATTCTTCCTCAGCAACTATGAATGCAACTCTGTCATCAGGAAATCTGACAACGCCGGCTACCGGAATCCCCAAATCTCCTTATCTCTAAACAAGTAAGCAAATAAAACCTGCCCTCAGTCAAATCCCAATATGTTTCTAGAGTGGACAGTGCGGTACTCAATCCGCTACTCGCTTTAACATGACTGAGGAGGTACGGGAACTCCGGCGCGCGGTACTGTGTGTGTGCTCCCCCTTGTAGTGTTCTCGGTGTCGGTGTCTGTGTGCGTTAGTTATATGTGTGTTCAATGCTAGTGTGTTTAAATTATCCAATTAGGTTAAATATGTGTGTGCGCA
Organism: Homalodisca vitripennis; assembly: GCF_021130785.1. Taxonomy (NCBI): domain Eukaryota; kingdom Metazoa; phylum Arthropoda; class Insecta; order Hemiptera; family Cicadellidae; genus Homalodisca; species Homalodisca vitripennis. The sequence continues at coordinate 144,992,454 of NC_060215.1, forward strand.
ACACCGTGCTGTGGTGCTCCCTGTGAGGTTTATAGCCACTCATCACCACTAACAACGGAGAGAAACAGAAACCATAAATAACATTCTTAAAAAACTAATAACAATATGAAAACTAACATGTAATTAATTTATTTTTAAAGCTAGAGTATCAACGGTACAACAAAATCTAACACCAAGCATAAAATACAGATAAACCACTAATTAACGATTACAATAAATATTTAACATGTAAATAACAATGTCAGAATAACTTATTTACTTCTTAAACTGTGCCCTCAAAGCTTTAAATAACAGTGATTAACATTATGATATACTTCAAATAGCCAACAATATAATCTATAAATAGATAACGAGTAACAATAAATTATCAGCGAAAATAAAATGTTACAATTAATATAACAATCCGTTCAACTGCAGGCCAACGATACGCAGTGTTCAGTGTTTGTGTCACTTGTCACGTCATTCAGTGCATCAGAGTGATGTCCACTGTGTATATATGTATATCGTATATATCCAATGTGTGTCAGTGAACCAGTATTTCACAGTGATCCAAAGCAAGTTGTCGGTGTTTAATCACTATTACGCCATTGTGGTTTTCTTTTTTCAGGTAAATCTCAGTTTAATTACATTTCTAAGTTTAATAGCCATAGTTCAATACATTTTTGTAAGTCTTTAAGTGTGGTACATTCTCAATTTCATCGGCAATGCATTAAATAACTTTGGGACTATATAATTCGGCAATCTCTGCCCGTACACGGTGTTGGGAATAGGTGTGACACATTTAATAACATTCCTTGTGTTAAATTTCCTTCTATACTTATTTTTAAATTCCATATTACCATAATATTTTGTCATGATATTTAACGTGTACAAACCCTTTGGCATTAGTTGTCCTGCATAACTGTACATATATTCTCTTATACTAGGTTTTGATCAAAGCCGTTACCAAACAGTGCCCTTAAACATTTTTTTTAAGACCAGCTATTATATTTAAATGGCTTACTGCTGCTGTTCCCCACACAGATACACCATATCTTATATGTGACTCAATCAATGCTTTGTATACTGCTAGTTTTGCATTCTCACTAAGTTTATTTCTAAGTTTAAAATCCATCCGGGCAAGTTTTTGAAATTTACATGTTATCCACTTAATTTTTATCCCCAATCAGCTAGATATATTTCTTAAACATTAATTTTCATTTCCAAAAACCCCCCTTTTATGAGGCACTTTTTGTATTTTTTTTCTTATCATTTAATTTATTTTTCGAAATATCTGACATTTTTTTTTTAAAAGCTTTGTCAAATCCCTATAACTTTTAAATTCCCCCAAAAATTTTGTATTTTAATTTTTTGTGGTTAAATACCCCTTCGGTTGGTTTTTATTTTTATTTTTTTTTTTTTTTTTTTTTTTTTTTTAAAAAACAAATTTTTCCGATTTTTTTAGGACCCAAATTTTTATTTTCCTTTTAGAAAATCTTTTAACACAAAGGTTTTCCCCAAAAGTTTAACCTCAGTGGGGCCCCTTTCCCCTTTTTTTCGGAAAAAATTGCTCATTTTGTTTCCCAAGTTTTTAAAAAAATATTAGAAATTAAAATCTTTTCCTTTTTAAAAAAAAAAAATTTTAATCTTAAAATCCTTTTTTTTTTCCCGGCCAAAATTCCAATTTTTAATTTGAAAATTTTTAAGATTGGAAATTTTTTTTCTTTTTAAAGGGCAGTATCTTTAAAAATTTCAAACTCATTTTTTTATTCTTTAAAAAGGGCGGTTCAATTTTTTTAATTTTTAAAAAAAAATTGAAAAAATTAAGTTTTTTTTTTTTTTAACCCCCCCCCCCCCTTTTTCCCCCAAGGGCCAAAATATTTTCCCCCCCCCAACCCCCCCCCCCCCCCCCCCCCCCCCAGGCCCCCCCCGGGGAAACCAAAAAAAAAACCGGGGTTTTTTTTATTTTAAAAAAAAAAACCCCACTCTTGGGTCCCCTTTCAAAAATTTTTTTTTTCCCCCCCCACCTTTGAAACCCCCCTTAAAAGGGCAAAACCTTTCTCTTTAACCAAAAACATTTCCCTTTTCCCTTTTTCCCCCCCTTTTTTTTCCCCCCCAAAAAGGAAATTTTCCCAACCCCCCTTTTATTTTTTTTTTTTTAAAATTTTTTTTTTGGGGGCCCAAAACAACTTTTCTTTTTTTTAAAATTTAAGGTTTAGGGTTTTCCCCCCTAAAAAAATTTTTTGTTATAACCCCCTTTTTTTTAAAAAAAAAAAAATTTTTTTTTTTTTTTTTTGAAAAAAAATTTTTTTAAAAAAAAATTTAAAAATTTTTTTTGGGGTTAGGGGTTTTTTTCCCCCCTTTTTTTATAAAATTCCCCCCCCCCCCCCCCTTTTTTTTTTTTTTTTCGGGAAATTTGGGGGTTTTTTTTAAAAATTTTTTATAATTTTTAAAAAAATTTTTTTTAAAAAATTCCCCCCCTCCCCCCCCCCCCCTTTTCCCAGGGGGGGGAAAATTTTTTTTTTTTTTTTTTAAAAAAAAATTTTTTTTTTTTTTTTTTTTGGGGGGGGGGGGGGGTTTCCCCCTTTTTCCCCCCCTAGGGGCCCCCCAAATTTTTTCCCCCCCCGAAAAAAAATTTTTTTTTTTTTTCAAAACTTTTGTTTTTTGGGTTTTTAAAAAAATTTTTTCCCCCTTCCAACCCTCCCCCTTTTTTCCCCCTTTTTTTTTTCCCCCCCCCCCCCAAAAAAAAAAAGGGGGGGGGTTTTTTTCCCGTTTAAAACCCCCCTTTTTTAAATTTTTCCCCCCCCCAAAAAAAAAAAAAAAAAAAAGACTTTCGGGCTTTCCCCCCCCCAAACCCCCCTCAAAAACACCCCTAAAAACCCCGCCAACCCCCCCTTTTTAACCCCCCAAACCCCCCTTTTATCAAATTCCAAAAACAAAACCCCTTGGCCCTTTTTTAACAAAAAGGGTTTTCAAAAATTTTTTTTAAAATTTTAAATTTCCCCTCTTTTTAAAAAAAACCCCAAAATTTAAAAAAAAAAAAAAAAAAAAATTTTTTTTGGGGGTTTTTTTTTAAAATTTTTTTTTTGGTTTTAAATTTTTAAAAATTTTTTAAAAAATTTTTTTTTATTTGGGGGGTTTTATAAAATAATAAAAATTTGGTTTGGGGGGTTTTTTAAAATTTTTTTTTAAATTTTAAAAGGTTTTATTTAAAAAAATGGGGTTTAAATTTTTATTTTTTTTCTTTTTTTTTTTTTAAAAGGGAAAATCGCAAATCTTTTTTTCAAAAACCTCAACCGGATACAAAATTATGAAATATATACGTAGTGCAATACTAATATTAAAAATCAGAAAAAGATTCACTAATTTATGAGTGTGGTGAGCATAAAGCCCTTTAGGTTGCTGCGAAATTATCCATTAATCGACTACAGATATAAATCGGTACTCGTATTACGAAAACAGGTGAATGAAATATAAATGAGAGTATCACAAACCAACGTAAGAATGGGGGAGTGGAGCTGGTGAATGAAAAGGTATTTTTTTACATTGGTTAAACGGTTTTGAAGGAGAGGGCGATACCCTTTTTAGCTTTATTCTGTCCATACTCGGTACAGTATTGGCAAAAAGTGCAAACGTCATGGACAGAACTAACAGATGCGCTATCTCAAACTCAGTCACGGAGTCCTGAGGCATTAGACCACACGGCACCGGCTCTGCGAACTTAAACTTATATTATGAGTGGCTTTAAATTAGCAGAAATATTCAACAAAAGCGGAATTTAACAGCGCGATATTCTTGTCATAACAGAAACATAACAACAACCAAATACGACTCGAATGACTTTCAGTGGTTCCGGAAGTTCGTTCACTGATCAGAGGCGGAATAACACAAAAAATGAGAAGAAATAAAACTTATTTTGCTTTCGCAACGACTTAGGAAACTTCTCATGAATAATTCATTCAAGGCGAAGTAAAGTAATAGAAAATTTAAATAATTAAAATTGGACGAGGTAGAACCGAGAAAAGAAACAGAAAGAACAGTTTAATTAAGCTAACTTTTTGCTCGATTAATTGGTTTATGGACGCCTGCCTTACAACTGATTTTCTCTTTGTTGGAAAACACACTTTTCCTACAGCCGGTTTACGAAAACGTCAGCAATGGTTAACAATACACCTATGCATGTATAATAAAGCTATTACTGCGTCGGGTATAATGACCGAAATTATGATGAAATTAAGTGCGGATTAAATAAATATTGTTGTTCACATCACACACCTGGGTATCGTCACTTGTTAATGTAACTAAACATGTACAAGTGTAGGGAGACCTATAACAATTTGGCCCGTTAACTAAATTATTGAGATGAAAAGTCTAGCAATGGATTCTACGAGTTTATAAGTACTGCAATAAAAACTATGGAATAAAATTTAAATATAAAAATAATAACAAATGATTATTAAATTATATGTGATATTTGCAAATAAACCATCATTTCATCAAGCATTAATTTTCTATTCGATTTATCCTGCGTAACCTACTTAGTAGTACAACTTACCTCTAGGCCCTTGTAAACCCTGACTGCCCTTGGGAACCTGTACTCCTTGATCTCCTTTAGCTCCTGGAGACCCAGGAAATCCTGGTGATTCTGGTTTACCGATCGCACCCTAAAATACAAGTTGGATCATTAGCTACGATACAATATCATACCTTTAGGAGCTTAGCAAAATATTATACATAACTCACTGTTCGTGTTTCTCAATCTTACCGAAGCTCCAGGAGTTCCTGCGATGCCGTCGATTCCCCTAAGACCTGGAGGACCCGGAGGAACTTCTCTTCCTCTTTCTCCTCTGGGCCCGACGGGACCCTGTAAATGAAACCTGGTTATATTACTCATTTAGTGAAGTGGTAGTAAATATAGGAAGAATACACTCCAAATACATGAAAACGCTTATTTTAAAGTTTCAAAGATAGAATACAAGTTTGATATTATATATATAAGTAGATATGAATATGAGGGTTCTAGGACACTTTTGGGACAGACAGAAAATCAATGTAAAATACTGTCCATTGAACCATAAACAAATCTGTAAATCACGAATGTTAAATAACCGAATCTATAGCTGTTTTACTGTTCATTGTAGGCTTCTAATTTCTTAAGCTGTTTTAATGAAAAAATCCAGAAATCTTAATAAAAAATCTATAAACGGAAATAATGAAATTTGCTAACAATCACTCGAGAAGTCGGGGAGAATGTGAGTAAAACCGCATTCTTTTCACGAGGTTCTTCATTTACTTTCTCCAAATGTACTATAAAATCATCAAAGATTTCAGGTTTAAAATCGTAGTCAAATTCAATGTCCAAATAGTGAAAGATTATAGGTAAAAATCTTCTCAATAATAAACGTGTGTATTTAAACCTACAAACCTAATGTATTCTTTGAAAAGGAAAATAATTTTGTCAACGGTTCCAAGAGATAAGTAAAAATTTTTGTTCTGTTTTTCTAAATTCTGTAACAAAATGTGTTTGCTTCTTGTCTCCATATTGTAATTTTCTAAGCAGGTTATTCAAATGTGTTAATTTATTTCGAAATTTCTTAGGCTTAGGTCTTTCGTACAAAATTAAATTACAATGTCTACAAACTAATCTTTTATCAATAATTTCTCCTCTATTATAACACTTGTAACAGTTGGCATTATACTCTTCCATTTTTACAAAAAGAATAAACGGAAGCTATGGAACTAAGTCTGCCGAGATATAAATTTTTCAGCGCAAATGTTTATGTTTATATTTCAACTACCGAGATAAAAAGAAATAATTTCATTCTATTGTACAACTATTTAGGATATTTTGTTTATGATTACAAAGATTATTCCGGAAGAAATCGAGATTTTTCATCAGCGAAAGAGTATATTTTTGAAGTTTTAGAAGGAATGAAAGAGAACAATATGAACATCATTAACTACTGAATTTCTCTAATATCGTTCTTAATCACGTCATATGATAAAAATTTCTCAGAAACCACAACCACATAACAAATCGCGTTTGTAACAGCATTTTGAAAATCCATATTGATAATTATATCGTTCTTTGAACTAGAAATATTTGTCAAACTCTTTGTTGTATCAATGACATAAATGGGTCTATTTGCTATAAATTCTTTGGGGTTGTAATACATTTCCATATTTTTGTAGTAAACTTTCTTAAAATCTTGATACATCTGATACATGATTCTGAAAAGACCACCGGAAATGTTTAAATTTTTGTAATTCATCTGGATAATAAGAACCATTCAATTTTACTCTGATTTTTTTCACATTCAAACTATCGAACTTTGAAGGATTTTTTTCTTGATTATTCTGTCTATCTGTTTGAAAACCAATGATAACGAACTTGGGATTGAAGATATTTCTATAAATATTTGTGATATCGAACGAATAAGTTGTTCCGGAAATACCTTTTTGCTCAATACATTGCCAATCTAGAAAATTAAACGTGATGTTTTGAGATTTTATAATTTCATCAATCAACTGAATTTTTACTCGTGGTTTTGTAATCAATCATCGGAACTCTAATGAAAAACTCGTTAATTGTAATTTTGCCATCAACAGGCATAACATTTCCAGTTGCAGTCTTCAGAATCACATCATCGTCTTCTGCTCTTATAAAACTTAGATAAAATCCTCCTTTATAGATCGGAATAGTAACATTTTCAAAAAATCCTAAGCCGAAATGTGCTAAATCACCGACCGCTTCAAATTGTCCAAATTTAAAAGTTGATTCAAAACTGTTTGAAAATACATCACTTTTGGAATAACAAATAGTTCCTTTAATTGTGCTTAATTGGCCACAGTTTTCGACTTCTTCTATCAATTTATTGTGTTTTCTTACTTCAATCTTAGAAAATAAAAACGGTATAAAATTATCGATTAATCTAACATTATCAGTTCCAAAGATATGCTTGACCATCTTGTTTTGTTAAAGTTCCAGAAATATAAAACTGGAAGTTAGACGAGCAAAAGTTATCTCCAAAATCAATATTAAACTCAGTTCTTTTATTCGGTTCATTCAAATGTTGTTTACTAATTGGATAGAAATTTTTAAACTCCGCCCTTTCAATATCACTAGCATACTTTCTGTAGTCCACCATTTAATAAGAGAAAATTTAGAAATTTTAAACATCATGTATAAGAAAGATATCATTTTTTCATCGATCTAATGTACGTTTTTATAAGAAAAGATATAAATTTTAGTAAAATAATTATAAAGATTAGAGTCATTTTTAATGATCTACTTCGTCATATTCAGGATTCTCTTCCTTAAATTTTGCAATCTCGGCCACATATTTCAATAAAATCTGCACAGGATAGTAACCGCTATCTATAATATTGTTCCAATCAACTGTATCTTTATTTTCATCCAAAAACTTTATACTCAAGTGTTGATAGAGACAAAAGAACAGACATATGATCTTTTAATTGATAATGTATATTTTCTTGAATGAACTCTGATGATAAAGTTTGATATTTAGCAATGTTATACCAATTCAATTTGTTTACGTATAATCTCATCATATCTTCGGATAATTCATATTTTTGAGAAATATCATCCCAATGTTCTTTTTTCAAATCTCTTTCGTGTTGCATTATAAAAAGATCGAAAGCACTGTAATGTCCCGCCATCTCTATTTATTAAGAAAAAATTTCAAAATCAAGTTTTTATAAATTGGCTCTTTTTAGTGTTACATTGAGCACATTTTCCAGAAATTCTTTTAACTCCATTGATATTTGCATAGTATTTTATATCATTTGTTGCAGTTTTTTCTTTACATCTCACACAATATATGAGCGCCATTTATTTAGGGAAAATTAGTCATCTTAGCCGCCTAAATCTATTAAATCTGTTATCAATATTTTCCAAAATTATATTAAGATTTTCCTCGAACTTATTAATTTTTTCTTCTAATTTTTGAAATTTGACAGCATTAGAATCATTGTATTCAACCAAATTTATGACCAATATTCTCAAAAGTTTTCGTAGCATCTAAACTAAACTTATCAAAAGACTCTTTAAAATTAGTAAGTTTTTCATTAATTTCACCAACATCGTCTACTGATCTTCTATTTCTGGCTTCTAACTTGTCATAGACTTCTGTTGTAAAATCTTTAACATGCTGTTTATGATTCTCATAATTTTGTTTTAGTTCATTAAACATTTTAATAGGATCTTCTAATTGAATCATTACAACAACATCAAATGGATTAATTCCTTTACTAACACTGCTAATTCTTTTTCCTTTAAAATCTAAGGCATTTTTAACATTCGGATCATGTAAATCAACAATATCGATGTTTTCTGATAATTTTAGAGGTTTTAAAATTTGTTCTTTAACAACAACATCATGTTTGTCAATACCAGGTCGAACACCGACAATTCTTTTCTTATTAGCCAAACTAACATAATTCTTTTCAACTTTGATCGCTTCAGTAATTTTATCAGCTTTTTCGATATGAGACATTAAATTGGTAAATATTTTTTTTGCACCATCTTCAAATTCTTTTTTCAATGTTTTTATTTTTATCAGCAACTTCATTTGAACTCATGAAATTTGCAAGTTTGTTATCATATTCTGCCTTTAAAATCTTCAATCTCGACAGCAAACATATCTGAATCTGGAAGGTTTTGTAATAAATTTTCTAACTTGTTATCAAACTCATTTCTCAAAACTATCAAAATTGAAACTATTATCTACATTTTGAATAATTTGTGTTCCAAATACGTCAAAAATATTTTGTGAATCCATATTTATTAAGTAATAATTTGTTAACAACTTCTTTAAAATCTTTACCATTACTCAGTTCATTCAAAACAAAAACACATAAATGACCACAAATTGGGGGATCTTTATAGTCTTGAATCTGAGAATCATTGTAGTAGACGCTTGATTTTTTTCAAATATTTAATCAATTCTATAGGTGGTTTGTCCCCAATTCTTCCATACGAATCAAAAATAACATGCATTCTTATCATTTTTATAATAACAAATCCAATGCGTTCCACTTCCCATAATCGAGTCTAAATTCACAATTCCACATTCAAATTTCTTAACTTTTTCAGGTAATGTATCTCTCATGAAGATTCCTCTAAAATGTTTAATATTTTTGCAGATTTCTTCCAATTCCCCGAATGTTAAAGGTTTAAATTTTTTTTTCAATGTTTGATTTCACGTAATTCAAAGTTTTTTCATCTAATCCAGATCCTGTAACATCTTCCAACTCTTTATCTAACCAATTTAAAATGTTTCGAACAATAGGAATCACATCTTTTTTAACGATTGGAGCAGCTTTACGAACATAAAGAACAACATTTTTAACAACTGGAATATTTTCTCCAAAATCTAATAAATCTTTCAAAAGTCCACCATTTTTAAGTTCTTTCAACTGATTATAAGAAAATTCTATTCTGGTTCCTTTATTGTTTTTCTTATGTTTTTTCGAGTTTATTGTATTGTCTATTTGTTAAAAATATCTTATCTTCGCCATTTTTTAGTTGATCTATTTTAAATTGAATACTAACGGGTATTTTCTTCTTAAAAGCGGATTTTATTTTTTCTTTCTGATTTTTGCTGAAGTTTACGTTCACCTCCATTTATATAGTTAAAATTTCAAGTTCTCTTCGATTTCCCATTCCTAGTTTTTTCTCTTCAAAAACATTGCTCCAGCTGTTGGAAGCGCAACAAAATCTTTCACCTAAACTAGCATCTTTTGATAAAAATCTATCCATTGCCTTATCTTGCAAAACTTTATCTGCGATATGTCTGGAATTTGTGTCTCTATGTTTTTGCATAAAAAAATATCGTGTTCCATAGCAGCTTGGTCTAATTTATTTATACCAGGATCTCCTCTTTTTAGTCTTTTTTCGAGTTTTGTGCCAGGCCCCAGATACTGATAAGTTGGTACGTGTAATTCAAAAGGTAAATTGTTGATAAAATCATTCAAAAGTCCGCTACCTTCAATCATAGATGAACTTATTGCCGGCAAAACTCGTTTTAAATATTTAATTCCATCAGGTTTTTCAATCATTTCATCAAGTTTGTTCGAAATAAAATCCTTAATCGCTTTCTTTTCATTCAAAAAATTGTTATTTCCAGCCTTCTCTTGAGCATAAATATAATTAATAATTCCATCGAGTTTTGTCAAATCGTCGATATATCTGTATTCAATCTTATTATCACTGTATTTTCTTACACCTGATCCTTCGATTCTTTTTTCCCAAATTGGTTTAATTAAGTTAATATATTTTTTACCTCTACTTGACTTAGGCTTCTTAGTAGATGGATCATTATTTTTGTAAATTGAGTCAGATTCCCATAAAATTTCTGTATACTTTTTCAAATCTTCTTCAGAATATAAATTATCTTTTGGAGCGTCATAGTCTGTTAATAATCTCCATAAACCTTGAGTTCCTTCATATGTTTTTTTCATTAATAATGATATCATTATGTTCAAAATTAACGGGCAAATTTCCAATCATAAAACTTCTCTTTTTTCTGTCCCAATACAAACCAAATTTATCATCCTTTGCTCTAGGAAGAAATTTTTTACCAATTTCACCAATTATTATATCCGTTGTTCCAGGACTTATTGGTTCAACTATGGTAGAGTCTTCAATGATTCGAGGTCTAAATGGTGTTGAAGATGGTAATTTTGGCAATTCAAACTCTTCAGATTCTGGAATTGAAATATCGGCAAATTGTCGTACAACTGGAACCAAATTCATCAAATTTTGATTATCGCTTAAAACATTTTCAATTTTGCCCTCAACGTTTTTTTATTGCAGAAGTTACAGGTTGATTGATTTTTTTGAATAAATTCTTGTTCTTTTTCATCAATTCGAATCTGTTTCTTTAAATTCTTTGATTAATTTCTTTTCGATTTGATCAAGTTTTTTCGCTTCTTCAGAAGTTACGTTCACCATTTATTTAGAAAAATTTTGAAACGTGAACGTGGAACGTAAAACGTGAACGTGGAACGTAAAACGTGAACGTGGAACGTAAAAACGTGAACGTGGAAACGTAAAAACACGAACGTGAAACGTGGAACGTAAACAAAAACGTGAACGTGGAACGTAAAACGTGAACGTGGAACGTAAAAAACGTGAACGTGGAACGTAAAACGTGAACGTGGAACGTAAAAACGTGAACACGAAACGTAAAACGTGAACGTGGAACGTAAAAACGTGAAACGTAAACACGAACGTGAAACATGAACGTGAACGTGGAACGTGAACAGATTTACCGATTTTTTCTTTTTCTGTTATTTTCATAATGTAAATAAAAATTAAAGGTAATATAAAAATAATTGTAAACAAATATTTTATCAAGTAGATTTGTCAGACCACTGAGCAGCATTTATATTAGAAAATTTATTCAGATATTTACCATTTTTAGGCTTCAAAGTTAGATTAATAGTTAAAAATCCATAGTCTTCTTTCCAAATTTTATCACATAATTCATTAAAGTGGTTAAAACTCATATCAGATCCCACATAATTGTTGTAAATCTTTCTCGAATAGTGATCATCTTGCTTAAAAACACACAACATATTCAAATTATTTCTAATAACTTGTTTATCAACCTTTGAAAAGCATTGGGAAAGATAGATACAAGATATGTTTTTGTGACGAGACATTACGAAATATTCCTTAATAACGTCCTGATTTTCCAAAATACAATCATCAAAAACGATTAACGAATTGGGTTTACATTTGCTTAACGGAACTATGTCCTCAGAAGCATTATAAAAATGTGATATTTCTTTGCTTAAGTTCTTCTCAATATTTTTGAATCTTTGTTGTAATTTTTTGTATACGTCTTGTTCTAAAGATTTACTAAAAACATACAAATTGGAATAAGGAATCAACCTATTGTAGATAAAATTCAATAATAAAGTTGTTTTTCCACATCCACTTGAACCAACAATTAACAATCTGATTGGTTGATCTTTCTTATTTTCTTCAAACGTTTGAAGTTTTATCTGATCTTTTTGCTTTAAAAATTTCTCCATTTAAATAGCGAAAATGAAGCTGTTCAAGTTGACTTCAGAAAGCTCTAAATTAGTTTTAAACTTGGAACATCCTATTCATTTAGAGGAAGAATCAAATTATTTTATCGGTTTAAGCGGTTTTTATTCTGACAATTTTGTAATAAACATTAGTGAAAGTTCTCCTTATTGTATAGGATTTAGTGAGAAGAACATAACAAAATATTATGGTTTGAACAAAGGATATTATACTTTCGATCAAATTAAAAATTCCCTTAAAAATTATCTGAAAACATTCAAACAATCAGATAAATCTTTAAACTTTGACGAAAACAAGTTTGAAATGCAAAAAAATTATCTCTATAATAAAATTCAAATAAAATCACCAGTAAGAATAATGTTTTCAGCAATTATTGTAGATTTATTAGGGTTTGTTCAAGAAACTATTGAGCCAAATCAGGTATATTTAGGAAATAAAACGCCAAAATTTAGACCGTTCGATGTAATTGAAGTGCACTGCAATCTCGTTGAACCTAGTTTTGAAAATCATACCGAACATTTACACAAAGAATCTGAAATTTTGTACACTTTTTTCCCAAATGTTGCTTATGGATCAAAAATCAGTGAAAAACCAAATGAAATCGATTATATTCCTATTAGAAAAAATATTAAAAGAATTCAAAAAATCGTTCTGACTATTCAAGACTCTGAAGGAAATCTATTAAATAATGAGAGTAAAACAACAATATATTTAAGATTGAAAAAGGAATAAAAATGAGTTGATGATGATGATACAGATTTCAATATTTTTACTTAAAAAACAAGGGGCTATTCGAATGGCCCCTTAACAATCTTCATCCTGACACTGTTTTTTATCAATGAATCTGACCTTTATTCTCAAAATAAAAATTACTAGTTAAATTTCTTTTCTATCTAAATGGAGTCAGTTGTAGACCTACTCAACAATCAACTTACATTCAATAATAAAGACATTTGCACGATTGTTGACGAAAATAATGAAATTTGGTTTAAGGCTAAAGATGTTGCAGAAATTTTACAATATGAAAATATTAGACAAGTTATCATAAATAATATTGATAATGACGAGAAAATAGCCTTTAAATATATAAATTACAAGAGTCTATGCCATAGACCCTTTCAAAATCTTCATCCTGACACTATTTTCGTTAATGAATCTGGCCTTTATTCTCGAAATAAAAATTACTAGTTAAATTTCTTTTCTATCTAAATGGAGTCAGTTGTGAATCTACTCAAATTCAATAATAAAGAAATTTTAACATTTGTTGACGAAAATAATGAATTTTGGTTTAAGGCGAAAGATGTTGCAGAGGTGTTAGAATATAAAGATACGAAGAAAGCAATTAAAGAACATGTCAAAGACAAATATAAAAAAGCTTCGAAAACATACATTCTGAAGGTAGGGGTGATTCGCCCCCGCCTTCAAACTTTCAAAAAAACACTGTTTTCATAAATGAAGCAGGCATATTTTCTTTAATCTTGAAATCTAAAATGAAAATAGCAGAAATGTTTCAAGATTGGGTTTTTAGAAGAAGTTTTACCAAGTATTCGTAAATTTGGTGTGTACAAACTTGAAAACGAAAATAAGCAGTTAAAAGATGAAATAAAACAGTTACAAATTAAAGATGAAATGAAATCATTGAAAATAGAGAATCAAGAATTGCGAATGGAGTTAAATGAAACCAGATCTTGTTTGTAAAGATTTTGATAAGAAAAAACACCATGTTTTTGTGTTAATTAAGAAGAATCACATGTGGGAATGGCCTTATTATGTTATCAGAGCTCAGAAACGAGAAATACCAAACCGATTAAAAACATCTAAAAATAAATTATCCTGAATTAGAGATTTTGTTCACTGATGACGATCCAAATAGTATAAATCTCTACAACCAAATGAAAGAATCTTTGAATATTTTATGCAACGGAAATCATTTTACTACAAATATGGCAGAATCTCGACTGATTTATAGAATATCTAAATTGCACGATGAAAATGTTAAACTCTCGAATTATGATATTTTGTTTGTAAATGTCTTTTAAGACTAGGTAACCATTGAATGATTCGTCCACACTCGCAAAGAGTCGGTTTCTTTTGACTTTCTCGTTTAATTCTTTTAGCACAATCTTTACAAAAAGCTTGTTTTTTATCTTTACTATAATGCCAATCGTAAAATTTGGAAATATCCTTAATTTCTTTACAAACGCAACATTCTTTCTCTTCTAAAGTTAATTTTTCTATTTTTTCGTATAATTCTCTCTCATATTTACTATGACAATCCTTACAATAATAGTATAATCCACCTTTGCTTCTTTTATCTTGAGAAAACTTCGACAAATCTTTAAATTCTTGACACTTTATACATTTCTTTTGAGCCTCCATTTATATAGAAAAAATTATAGCTTTGACTTTCTCAATTCATATTCGTAAAAACTTCCAGTTATTTCTTCGTTGTTTAAATCTTTTATACTATAAGTTACAGGATCTGTGTTATTAATTTGATAAATCACAAAGATTTCTCTTGACCAATTGTTCTTATATTTGTTCGAAAATGTTGTTTTTTTACTAACAATTCTTACATGATCATTGATTTTAAATTTAGTTTTCGTGTGAATTTCTGGTGGAACATACTTGAAAACGGTCTCTAATAACTCCTTTTCTGCATCCTTATCTACGTCTTTGGGCTTCATTTTGATTGTGCTGTGAACTGTATCGTTATAATTGTTTACGATTTTTTGAAGAATATCGATCCATTTAAAGTTTTTTATTAATCTCAAAAATTACTTTCATTCTCTCATTTTGAGTTCTGTTATATCTCTCTACGATACTTGATTTCTCTTCGTTTTCAGTATGATAAATCTTAATGTTGTATTTTCTCAAAACATCGTTAAATTCTTTATTTTTGAACTCTAAACCCTTATCTGTATGAAGAAGATTCGGAGGTTTATGCCCGATCTTTATAGCATCTTTTACTATATCTTCGAAAGCTTTTGAAAATATCCTTGCCGTTTTTCTTTTGATAGCTCTTGACCAAGCATATTTTGAGAAAGTATCAATAACATTTAACATATACTTAAATCCATCATTTTGATCTGAATAGTTAGACATTATAACTAAATCTGCTGCCCATAAATCGTCAATTCCTAATGTTATAATTTTTCTCTTTTTAAACTTTTTTCGTACCGGTGCATGAATTTCTCTAGCTTCAATCTCAATTTCTTTTTTATCTATTAATTCTTTTTTAACTGGTATTTCATTTGGATTCTTTATAAACTTACTCTTGTTTGTCTTACATTTTGAAACATTTTGCTGCAATTCTATACAATCCGTTTTGAGTTTGAACGATTTTTGAATCTATACTTTTCGTTTTTTTTCTTGCATTTGTGGCAGTGAATTAAATCATCTTCCATTTATATATCAAAGTTTCCAACTTTGTTTAACTCATCTAATATATTAGATTTCACTTCATAGTCATTCTGTACTGTATCAATCTTATTTTCTAGGACATTTCTCTTATCATCTTTCGCTTCATAGCCATACGGTACTGTATCAATCTTATTTTCTAGGACATTTCTCTTATCATCTTTAGCGTTCAGTGCCAGCTTGTTTATGGTAACTGTGTACAACTCATGTTTGTAGCTTTTGATTACTGTCATCTCTCTAAATTCTTCTTTATCTTCGAACAAACATCTCTTCAAGTTTTCGATATTTATTGTTTTATTTACAACGCTTCTCTTAATCCCTTTGCATCTTACTGGATTCTTGTCTAGATATTTGTACGAGTACATTTTTGACCTCAATCCGCAAAATTCTTCTAATATCTCACCATTAAGCTCGTCTTTGAATTTCCCTATAATTTTCTTGTTTTTGCTAGTGAAACATTCATGATCTTTTGGATAGTCGCTTGTATCAAAGTTATCTATATTTTCTTTAATAATTTTATAAGGATCACGTTTCAATTCTAGGAAGTAACTGTCTGTGTCCATGTAACACAGATTCAAATCTGGATCAAACTTCTTTAATTTATCGTAATAAAACTCGTACATTAGCAATTTTGAGAGGTCGAGAACTGAAAATCCTATGTAGATTGGCTTGTTAAATTTTACTTTCTGTTTGTACATGTGACTCGCTATACAGTTGTCGTCAAAGATGTTAAAGTATTTGAAATTTGTTTTCTTAGCTTGTTTCATTGAAAATTCTTCATTTCCAAGCTTAATATCACATCTGTTTCTCACATTTTCCATAGATTTTCCAAAAACTGAGTTGTTCATCAGCTTATAAAAGTCCTTTTCAAAGTCGCTTGTAGCTTTGGTTCTCATGTTTGTGTTAAAATCAATGTATTCTTTCATAAAAGGCTTCTGATCGAATGCAATAACTCTATTCACATGTTTCAAAATCATACCTTGTTTCCAAATAGAACTTCAAATTTCTCGAATGAACAACGTATTCAGTTTTATCCAGTAGAGTTGTGCAAAGTTTGTTTTTAAAATGTTCTGGAGCAAGAGGTAAATCCTTGTGATGTTCGTGTAAATTTGTTGGATATCCAAGATCGACTTCGAGAATATAGCCATAATCTTCGTCGCCAGTGAGTTCTAAAATTGTTTCTTGCCACTCTTCTTTTGTATACGTTTTAGGATCCATCCACTTGATATCACTAAACGGCAGTTTTTGCATAAGACCATACCCATAAAGGTTGTTTGCATCGAGATAGAGTAAATAGTTTTCGGGCTTTGTCTTATCAAAATCTTTTAAATATTTGTTATTTGCTTTCACATATCGTTTAATACACTGAGAAATGCCCCCGCGAATGCCTTTTTCAATCATCAAATACATATTATAATCGTTAATTAGCTGAAGCTCAATTTTCGTTAATTTTAACATTGCGTCCCATGCGAGACTGGGAGCTGTTAGATAGTGTGCCGGATCGAGTTTATAACAATTAAGGCAAATGTTTCTGAAATTTTCGAATATATCAGCAAGCAATAAAACATCTTGGATATTGTACAAATCAGAGTAATTTCCAAGATTTTTCTCTTTTAATTTGTTCCAAACATTTAAGTAGTGTTGAAAATCTTTCTCAGATATGCTCTCATCTGTCAAAAGTGAATAGAAATCTTGAATTCTCAATTCTTCTGTGTAATCAAGTTTTTCAATACTGTCGATAAATTCATAGGGAAATATTCCTTTTCCAGATAGAATTTTAAAAATCTCGTCGTCGTCATTTGGCTGTCTTTCTATTATCTCATTCAATATTCTTCCATCTTGTATAAAATGATTTGTATGTTTGAAATCATCTTTTTTGAGGTTTTTAGCTAACTTTTCTATAGACGATGCCATAAATCTGAACGTATCTACGAAAGAAAACTTGATGAACTTTCTTGGTTTATCATCTTCAAACTCATACCCATATCCAGAATTTACAGAATAATTTATATATTTCTCATCGGTGTTTGCGATCAAATCAACGTTTCCATATTGTTTAGCCAATTCTTTTATGTACAAATGAATATCGTAATTTGACATATTGTGGCAGAAAACGGGAATATTTTGAGGAAATTTGAGATTCAGATTACAAGATAAATGAGCAGCACCTCGAAATTTGCCGGTTAAATGACAATGATCTCGTACTTTTTTTCTTGTTTGATTATCAAAAACCCTCACATTCACAAATATGACAAAGACTGGAATTTTGGTACGCTAATTCTTCTTCTTCGGTCAATTTCATAGGTTTTTTGTTCTTAGAATCATACTTTTTAGCTATGTATTTTGATATTTTATTGAGTTCTTCAAACAATTTTGCAGGAACATTTGGCAAATCTTCTTCATTTTTTGCTCTATAACATATAGGTTTGTACATGCGATTTGTCACATTTGACACTAAATATAGAGTAAAACCATAAGGAATGTGCTTCTGAATCTTGGTTGTAATCGATCTTTGTGGATTGTTCTTGCATGTCGGAATTTTTTCTAATATGCTCTCAAAATCCATATAAATAACGTAAGGATGAGAAAATTTCTTTTGATAATTAGTAAATGATGTTGTTTGACCTGGAAAGGGCATGATTGGCTTACAAACTTCGTGTTGCTTGCAAATTTCTAAATGATCTGTTAAATCTCCAGATTTGTAGAAATGGCTTAAACATCTTCTGCATAGAAATTTTTTATTTTTACACTTAGATAACTGAGAAAATACAAGTTTGTTTAAATCTGTTATCAAAACATAATGAGATTTTTCATCTTGTTTTACATACAATAAATTGATTTCTAATTTGGCGTCATAAACTTCTGAAATTTGCAACGGAACAATATTGAGTTTTTCATCAAAACTATAGACATTTACAGACATTTTCGGATAATTATACTTTGCTTTACTGCTTCGTTTTTCAAATAATTGTATATCTTTTAAAGACATAGGATAGTCGAACCCAGAAAATATCTCGTCATTTACAAATTTTTCATATTGTTTTACACGTTCAGGATGAAATTTTGATTTTTCAATTGCACATCGGATAGAGTAAATAAAGCAATAGTCATCTTCATTTTTTATATTTACACAAGCTTTCTTTACCTTGATCTCTTGTGGTAAATCGATATATGATCCTGCGTTCATAAATTCGTGTTTATTAAGGCTCAAAACTAATTGTTTACAGCGTTTTAATGTCCATCCAGAACCTCGATTTGGATGATTTGTCTGTTCTCGATGTGTTAATTTATTAAATTGTTTAGAAATAAAGTCGTTTACATCAAAGATCTCGTCTGCTTTTATAGTAAAGTACATTGGACAAGTTTGTGTTTCACCGTTCACTAAAGTTCGTTCGTATTCGCATTCTAAAGATAAATAACCTTTCATATTTTTCACGGTTTCTTGAAATTTTTCTATTAAACTTTTAATCTCTGGCCTCATAATTGATAGATATTTGTAAATTGACATGAAATTTTCGTTTAAATTCGTTAAAATGTATTGTTTGAAAAGACCATGTATAGAGGATAAAACTTCTACATCTATGATATTTTTCAGGTTTTTCGTTAAGAGTTTTGTCAATTTCTTCGATCATTTCAGACTTAGTTTTATCGTTTGTTTTCAATGGACAATTTTTTCAGCGATTGATTGAATTTTTTCATCATTAAATAGATTGAGATCTTTTTTATCTTCCTTAAAGTTTTTCTTTAATTCACGCAATTTTTCTATATTGTACATCTTCTCGTGACCATCGATCTGATTCTCCTTAACCCATTGTCCTTAAATAATTCAATTCTTTATTATAAATTTCTTTGTTCTTCAAATGATTTTTCGAATTGTAATGTCGAGTATAGTAATGTTCAAAAATGTCTTTTTTGCAGTATGGGCACTCTATCTTTTTTCCGCTCCATATTTAAAGAGCAAAAATGTGTAAGCTAAAATTTTGAGAAGTGGTGATTTTTGACACAAATCAGCACAATTTCTGGTCAAATGTTTTCAGATTGTTCTATTTAAAGAGCAAAAATTTGTAAAATTAAATTTTGAGAAGTAGTGATTTTTGACACAAATCAGCACAATTTCTGGTCAAATGTTTTCAGATTGTTCTATTTAAAGAGCAAAAATTTGTAAAATTAAATTTTGAGAAGTAGTGATTTTTGACACAAATCAGCACAATTTCTGGTCAAATGTTTTCAGATTGTTCTATTTAAAGAGCAAAAATTTGTAAAATTAAATTTTGAGAAGTAGTGATTTTTGACACAAATCAGCACAATTTCTGGTCAAATGTTTTCAGATTGTTCTATTTAAAGAGCAAAAATTTGTAAACTAAAATTTTGAGAAGTGGTGATTTTTGACACAAATCAGCACAATTTCTGGTCAAATGTTTTCAGATTGTTCTATTTAAAGAGCAAAAATTTGTAAACTAAAATTTTGAGAAGTGGTGATTTTTGACACAAATCAGCACAATTTCTGGTCAAATGTTTTCAGATTGTTCTATTTAAAGAGCAAAAATTTGTAAAATTAAATTTTGAGAAGTAGTGATTTTTGACACAAATCAGCACAATTTCTGGTCAAAATGTTTTCAGATTGTTCTATTTATTATAGAAAAATCTTTTAACTAAAATTTAGTTAAAAGATTTTTCTATAATAAATGGCGGCGCTGTGTTACAAGAGTTGAATAAGGTTGGTGAACTAAGATTCAAAGAATATAAGAAATTAGTGGAATTGGAAGAAAAAAAAGAGATATAGAATCTTGAATTTTGGAGAAAATGAAAGATAAGTTCGGGATGACAATAATTGCCGAGTTGGAAGATTGTAAAGTACACTTGCCAAACAGATTTTTGACTGTTTTGGATGAAAAAAAGATTAAAGAATTGAACAAAAATGATAAATTACACTTGGTTGTTACTGGAAAGAAGACTATTATAGACTGTGTTACAATTAACTTCGTGGAATAAAGATTTCGAAGATTTCTGGATTTTTTCATTAAAACAGCTAAGAAATTAGAAGCCTACAATGAATAGTAAAACAGCTATAGATTCGGTTATTTAACATTCGTGATTTCCTGTTTGATTTCTCAGATTTGTTTATGGTTCAATGGACAGTATTTTACATTGATTTTCTGATTGTCCCAAAAGTGTCCTAGAACCCTCATATTCATATCTACTTATATATATATATATGCTTAAAGTAGCATTTAATATCTTACAAAACTCAAGTTCAATTAATGATGTTTTCAAAAAAAAACTACTAGAGCTATCTTCAAAAGACCTCCGATTCTTAAAGTGTTATTGATAAAACCTAAATTACTAATGACAAAAACCTATGAAATACCAATACAAAACATAAAGTATCACATCCATGTAACAAACTAAGTTGTTTGATTTGTAAAATGTTACCAAATTCGTCAAACTTAACTTGCATAAATCCAAGCAAGGCGTATCCTATCATTGGCAACTTTTGTTGTAAATTTAAAAATGTGATTTGCCAAATTCAATGTAACAAATGTCTAGATTATATTGGCTCAGTTACAAATACCTTGAGGACAAGAATGACAGGATGCTGATTCGATTATAAGCACCCCGATTTAAAGATAACTGTCGTCACTCATGGTCTACTAAATCACAATGACACTTTTGAAAACACGTATTCTGTCAAACCTATTCGGCAAGTGCTTGAAAAATTCAAACCCAATTTACCTTAGAACACTATAACAAGCACACCTAGTGGTTTTAAAGAGCAAAAATTCCACATGCAACATTCAACATCAGGTAACTTCGCCAAAAACGTCAAAATTTGAAATCAACACATTTAAGAAATTTAGATAATGTCATCTGTATTTAAGACTATTTATTCACTGTTTATTTACTTGTGTTTGTATTATGTAGTTTTATATTTCATATAATTATTGCGCCTGAAGACGGTTTTTTACCGAAATATAGTGCTATTAAAAAATAATAATTTTTTTTTTACAGTCATTTTATTAAATATATATATATATATATATATATATATATATATATATATATATATATATATATATATATATATATATATATATATATATCTCTATAGATATTAATATAGAGTATATGTATGTAATCTGACATTAATTTCTTCCAGAACAGATGTGCACAAGCTTATTGCATTTTCAGGCAACTCGGTTTTTTGTTGTTTTAAAACCGAATTCAAACCGCATATATCTATTTCCTAACAATTTTCCTAACTCTGCATTCTGCATCTTATCCTGGTAATATCAAATTTAATTCCTATATTTTTGGGCTCTTCTAGTAATTATATACCAGTGTTTTTGCTCCCTAACCTAAGCCTAGGTAAAGGTTGAATATTTTTCTCATAATTTTTCTCTTTATAATACAAAGTACTGTTACATTCAATGTGGCTGTACACAATTGTATGTTCGATACCATACAAATATATCAAATTCGATTTCAACTGTTTTCTGAAAGAAAATCATGCAAAAATGTGTAAAAGGATGAAAAAGGAGCTCGTTTATTAACTTAGCACAATAGCCTAATAGCTTTTAGATTAATCAACAACCAATAATGGTGGATAGGCAAGTTTTCGCAAGACTTTACGTAAGGAAATTCAAACTAAGATGCTCGTTTTGAGCTGTTAACTATGTGGATTATTTGCAGATGGCGATTGAGAGCAACGGAATATTCCACTCACCACTGGTCCGATGGGCCCCATGGGGCCCGAGGGCCCTAGTGATCCCTTCTCCCCTGGTTGGCCCTGTCCACCCTTAGCCCCGTCCAGACCCGGAAACCCACGGTGGCCTTTGATGCCTGGGAGTCCTGGCATGCTCGGAAGGCCTCTAGGCCATGGAGGACCTCCAGATCCTGACGTTCCAGGTTCGCCATCCTCACCTTGCTCTCCCTGGAATAACATGGAGCTGTAAATTGTATATAATAGTACACTAGCACATTTTATCTTCATCACACATATTACTATGTAATTTAATTTCTGCTTTTATAAGCTGTATTCATTAAAAACTAATTAGGTTTGTTGTTATTTCAACTTTCACTGTAGCTTTTTCAGTTAATTACTGGGTAATATTACTGTATATTAATAACAATAATTTACCATTGTATTTCTATAAAAGTTTAAGTTGAAATGTATATATGTTAAAACTAAATATTAATTTTTTATACGCACTTATAAATTGATGAAATATATTTTATAAACTTATTAGTCTAGCGGGAAAGTGGACAACGTGGACCACGGAATATTATATAGTCACTGAAAACACCTGAAAAAAAGCCATGACAACAACTATAGGATATTGACGAACGCTACTAAATTTGGCAACAAAAAATTATCCTTACAAATCTGGTTACTTTTGAAATTATCCACAAGTTTCGCCTCTTTAAGGCTGCATAACTTTTATTTTCAATGCGTTTGACAACGTACTCTCACACTCCGTAAATCTGTGTAAACTGTTCTTAATTATTTAAATAATTGAAGACTCAACTCATATTAATCAGTAACACAAGTTTAACTCAATATATTTACAATATTGTCTAATTAGTACTAAAAATATGAAGCTTTTTAGTGTTTTTATTCTAATTATTAAAATACTGTGCTTCTGTAGCTTTTATCTTTTCCTGGAACTCCTGGGGGACCCCTAGGACCCGGGATACCAGGGGATCCTGGAGGGCCAGGCTCTCCTGGCTCACCCCTGACACCTTGAAATCCTTGAGGACCCGCAGATCCTGATGGTCCTAAATTCAATACTCATTTGTTATTATTAATATACTACTTAAAACAGGTAATCACATGTATAGTAGGCTAAATAATATGCAATAATATCATTAAATAATTATATTTACCCTAATAAGTTTATTACTAACAGGAAACTCAATTCGTATAGTAAATAAAAATGAATCCTATCTACTAGTCAAATACAATAAAAATACAAAACAACCTCAGACTATTTTTTTTATTTATTTTTATTTATTTTATTTATAAACAGTTGTTTTACATAGTCTTGGCCTCACCAAGTTCAACAAAACTTGTCGGTGAGGACCACTTGAAAAAAGTATATAGAATACATTGATACAAATATTCAACTTTTAACTTTCTTTTAATTTACTAAACTATAAACTCAAATTCGGCGGTTTAGGGCAGGCACTAGCTTAGATATCTTAGTATGTGTGGTAAATTTGATCGAGACAGTACATTAAAAAAAAATAATACTTAACAGTAATAGTTAAAATCAAACGCATATTTTTGAGTCTCTAAAAATCCTAATTAATTCTTCCCTCAGCAACTATGAATGGCAACTCTGTCATCAGGAAATCTGACAACGCCGGCTACCGGAATTCCCAAATCTCCTTATCTCTAAACAAGTAAGCAAATAAAACCTGCCCTCAGTCAAATCCCAATATGTTTCTAGAGTGGACAGTGCGGTACTCAATCCGCTACTCGCTTTAACATGACTGAGGAGGTACGGGAACTCCGGCGCGCGGTACTGTGTGTGTGCTCCCCTTGTAGTGTTCTCGGTGTCGGTGTCTGTGTGCGTTAGTTATAGTGTGTGTCAATGCTAGTGTGTTTAAATTATCCAATTAGGTTAAATATGTGTGTGCGCAACACCGTGCTGTGGTGCTCCCTGTGAGGTTTATAGCCACTCATCACCACTAACAACGGAGAGAAACAGAAACCATAAATAACATTCTTAAAAAACTAATAACAATATGAAAACTAACATGTAATTAATTTATTTTTAAAGCTAGATAATAAATCAACGGTACAACAAAATCTAACACCAAGCATAAAATACAGATAAACCACTAATTAACGATTTACAATAAATATTTAACATGTAAATAACAATGTCAGAATAACTTATTTACTTCTTAAACTGTGCCCTCAAAGCTTTAAATAACAGTGATTAACATTATGATATACTTCAAATAGCCAACAATATAATCTATAAATAGATAACGAGTAACAATAAATTATCAGCGAAAATAAAAATGTTACAATTAATATAACAATCCGTTCAACTGCAGGCCAACGATACGCAGTGTTCAGTGTTTGTGTCACTTGTCACGTCATTCAGTGCATCAGAGTGATGTCCACTGTGTATATATGTATATCGTATATATCCAATGTGTGTCAGTGAACCAGTATTTCACAGTGATCCAAAGCAAGTTGTCGGTGTTTAATCACTATTACGCCATTGTGGTTTTCTTTTTTCAGGTAAATCTCAGTTTAATTACATTTCTAAGTTTAATAGCCATAGTTCAATACATTTTTGTAAGTCTTTAAGTGTGGTACATTCTCAATTTCACCCGGCAATGCATTAAATAACTTTGGGACTATATAATTCGGCAATCTCTGCCCGTACACGGTGTTGGGAATAGGTGTGACATATTTAATAACATTCCTTGTGTTAAATTTCCTTCTATACTTATTTTTAAATTCCATATTACCATAATATTTTGTCATGATATTTAACGTGTACAAACCCTTTGGCATTAGTTGTCCTGCATAACTGTACATATATTCTCTTATACCTAGGTTTTGATCAAAGCCGTTACCAAACAGTGCCCTTAAACATTTTTTTTAAGACCAGCTATTATATTTAAATGGCTTACTGCTGCTGTTCCCCACACAGATACACCATATCTTATATGTGACTCAATCAATGCTTTGTATACTGCTAGTTTTGCATTCTCACTAAGTTTATTTCTAAGTTTATGCATCATGGCAGTGCCGGGACATAGCTTTCTGTGCAATCTACTCACATGATCACTCCACGTTAATTTATTATCCACAATCAGACCTAGATATGATGTACTCTGAACCATGGCTATATTCTCACATTCGCACAAGCTCTGCTCATGCAGGCACTTACAGCTATGATATTTAATACTTATATCAATAATAATGTTCATGTTCTCAGGACATATATGCATGATGCTAGTCTTTTCTTTGTTAATAATAAGTCCTTTGTCATGACTCCACTTAGTGAACTTCTTAAATTCCTCCTGTAAAATATCTTGTACTCTCTGTAAGTTTTTATGCTGTGTCACCAATACCACATCATCAGCGTATGCAAAAATCTCACACATTGTAATTTTATTCAATATCTCGTTTAGATAAATATTAAACAGAGCTGGTCCGATCTGGCTTCCCTGAGGCACCCCATATTTTGTATTCTTCTCTTCACTCAGCACGCCTACTGTTTTAACGACAAAGGTTCTGTCCTTAAGATAGCTTGTGAACCATCTGAGGTAGGGCCCCCTTACACCTATTTTGTACAGAGAATCTACGATATGACTGCATTCTATAGTTTCGAAGGCCTTAGAAAAATCTATAAATAAGCATAAGCTATGAAGTCTGTTATCCATTCCATAATTCAACACGTTTACAAACTCCTCCAATGCTTGAACAGTACTGCGCTTTTTCCGGAAACCAAATTGCCTATCATTTAGTATATTATCTCTGATAGATATTTATTCAAGCTATCTAGGACATATTTCTCCAGTATCTTCTCTATAGAGGGCAGTATAGCGATAGGTCGATAATTTCTAAACTCATTCTTGGATTTATTCTTATAGATCGGTCGGATTACAGATTTTTTTAGGCAGTTTGGAAAATCACCTTGAGAAATTGAAGTGTTAATAAGCATTGCTAAGGGTCCAGCTATTTTCCCCATTACTATTTTCAAATCTTTCATTCGTATGTTGCCTATACCTGGGGATTTGTCAGGGTTCATATTTTTAATTAAAGCCATGATCTTTTCAGGTGTAGCTTTTGGTATATAAAAATTATGTCTTAGCTCTTCGTTGGTCTCATTTCTAGTGGAAATATTTTCTACATCTACATACCCACAGGAATGCTTTAGATTATCCACTCCTTCAACATAGTATTGAGCAAAACCATTTACAATCTCAATTATACTCAAAGTTTTACACTTGCCTATTTCAATAGCTTTATCTACATTCCCTTTTTTGTTTCTGCGGAGTAAAAGGTTAATATTTTCCCATACTTTCCTTGTGTTATTTTTGTTTCTTTCAAATATATTTTTTATAGTAGGCATTTTTTTCTTTTTTAATAATGTTGTTCAATCTATTTCTTAATAGTTTATATAAATCTCTATGTCTATGGTTTGAGGGGTCCCCTTTCCATAATCTAAATATTCGATCTCTTTCCTTTAGTAAATTTAGGAGTTCTTGATTCATCCAATGTTTAATAGGCCATTTACTACGAGCTTGACTCCGTTCTCTGTCCCTCCCACTTTTCCTGTCTATTGTAATCGTGCTTTCCTCATAAATCTTTGCAAATTTCTTAATAAGTTTATCAAATCCTTCATACACAGTATTATACCCGTCCACTGTCCATTGTTCCTCCTCCAGCCTTATCCTTACTTGTCTATCATTTAGCCTTATAATTTTTTCATTCTCTGTGTCTCCCTCTCTTCCTCCAGATAGTTATATCCTGGCCACTACCGGTAATGATCAGAGTTCTTTACTTTTACTACGCCCGTATATATTCTTTCCACAGGTCTTTCCAGCGAGTAATAAATATGATCGATGCATGATCTGACTAAACTTCCTACCCTTATTTCTTCCCTTGTATAGTCCTATATGCCTCTGTCTAGGCCTAGGTCTGCTAGTACCGCTTCATATTCTAAGGTGTTTAAATCATTGCTAGTCATTGTAGTATTAACATTTACATCTCCTATCATAATCATGTTTTTATGAATTTTAATAGCAGTCAGGGCCATATTAAACTCTTGTGTGGCCAGCTGGAGGGAAAAACCGCTAGATGATGTGGGTGGTCTATAAACTGCGTGTAGTGCTACTTTGTAGTTATCTCTCGACCCTATCAGCTCCAAATCGACTGTGATATGTTCATAAGTGCTAATGTTATCCAGTGTAATGAGTGAAAAGTTAAGAGTGTTTGCATTAATAAACATTGCCAATTCCCCTCCCCTCTTGTTCTCTCTTAATTTACTTACTCTAGTATTACCTGGGATATTGAATAGGGCTAGCTCGTGTTCGTCGCAAGAAACCTCTGCCAATACTAGCACGTCAAAACTTTATTTTACCTGTCACCAAATGCAAAATTAAAGTATCCCAGTGCTTTATTAATGACCTAATGTTTAGGTAGACTATGTCAAGACTGTGAACTTTCCTATTTACTGTGGTATACCACTCATCAAAATTGTTATAACTATTGAATAGTAAACGGTCATCAGTTAAATCCACATCCATGACAGATTTGAGCAAACAACAATACAAATAACAGATTAAATATATAACACAGTAGCCTACACAACAATAAACAACAAGACTCAAAATTATAACACCATAACTGTAACAGACAATGAAAAATCTCAACCAAAACATAACAAAGGCTATATATACCATATGTAGGATTATCCCCATGACTCTGATCAGCCAAACAATACCCAACAACAAACAATAACAAATTCAAACCATGAACACAGAAACACAAACAATTAAAGCAATTAATACCTGTAAAAAAATAATATTTAATGAGAAGAAAAGTAACATAAAACAATAAATTAAGACGTACTGTACCATTACCGGCAAAAAAAGTGTAATTTCAAACATTACTATAGGCCCAGCAACACTGATGTTAAGCCTACACAATCTTGCTGAGGTCATTCCAAGATTTTATAACCAATACATCTTTGTCATTTTCCCTTTTTTTTGCCAGTATTCGCCCTCCACTAAACCAGACAAACCTAAAATTATTAATTAATTAATTAAAATGCAGATTCAACTTACTCTCCAACGGACTTAAAATAAAGGATAATATTACAATGTAACTTGCAGTATCTGTTCTAGAAGTTATAACAGTTTCAACTGATTTCGCAACTAAACTGGAAAACATTAATTAGCCAAACGATGAAGTTATCGCCAGTTATCCCTCTCATTGCAGTACTGTAAACACTGTATTTCATTAGGGAAATAAAGTAAATATTTGAGTTAACAGAAAATAAAATGAAGATATACCAAGTAAAACTTAACAATTGTTAATTACACAAAATTAATAGTGTTTCAAAGTCAAATTTGCGCTAGTGAACGGTTCTTGGAAATTTTATTACTTTGCTATATACAAATCTGAAACTTGCAACTAAGATTATATACTACGGAAGATATTTACACTTGTTTCTTACTCTGTTCACTGGCCAAAATTCAGTATAAATATTATATACTTTACTTAGACATACAGTATACGGTAGAGACTTCCAGCACATCTATAGTACGTACAGCAATCTTTGTTATGCATGCGTTCCAACATTTATAGGCATTTTTTGGATCCTACACAGTTATTTTTTGGATCCAGATGTTGCAAATAAAAATAACTTCATAAAGTATTTTACTTAAAAAGTAAAAAATACACTTAAAAATTTTATTTTTAGATGACGTTGATAAGTCAAGTATGACGAAAGGTCTCGCCCAAATTTTGATGTTTTTTAATCATATTATACTGATTATCGGGCTATTACTGGAACTCGAAAATTCAGTTACCTAATCAACAACAAAAACTTAATTGTGTTGAAAACTATTTCTTATTTCTTACATTTTCAAATCATCGTAAAAAGGTCAAGTGTGCCAGTTTATACTAAGCAAATATTTTATTACAAAGCGTGTTTAAACATCTTCACAATTAAATATCCAAAAAAGCACAAATAATTTCGCTCCTGATATCCATATCTCAAAACTGACTCTTACCCACCAGGTTTACTTTTCAGTTTACAAAAATTATACGTGATTTTAAATAACAAAACATACCCTTAGACTGAGGCATTAGGACTTTTAAATTTTTACATAAACAATTGACATTTTCTGATTTGTATATGTATTAGCTTAGCGAGCATGTGAATTTTTAAATCGATTTAGAAGTATTCGTTAAAAACAAAAATATACTAATTCTAATCTAATTTTTAAATAACTCACATCTTAAAGAAAAAACCATTTTGGCAATAACTGCACCACCATAAAACCTCAATTGAAAACCTTTTAAAAAATAAAGGGAAATTGCCTTAATTTACAAATTTATCAACGAGTGATTTTGGTAATCAGTTGTGACTCATCAGAGAAAATTACAGATTATAACGGTAATTGAAACAATAACTATAAGTAAAGGTTCTTTGAATCCTTGTTGAAGTCAGAATATGACAGGAAATATGAAGACGATTTGACTATTTTTTAAAGCCATCAGTGGGAAAATATTTAAACACACGTTATTTTTTGTGTTTATCACATCTCGCATTATCTGATTACTTGTCAGAACATCATATCTTAACACGATATAATGTTAAAATGAAATATACTGTTAGTTTAAATGGGTTTTTCAGGGATTATATTTTACAGATTGTGCATATCACATGTCATATTATCTGATTTGTTCTCAGAACACCATATCTTAACACGATAGAATGTTAAAATAATGAAGATTGTTGGTACAAACCAGTACTGCACGCATTATAAGGCAAAGTCTGTAAATAAATATTACCTGATAAAATCTCTCGTCACAATTTATTGACTACAGGTGTTTCACAGTATGTTTTGTTGACTTGAAGAGATATTGGAAACAGAAAAATAAAATAGTTTCCACGAGAGCTGGCAGTAAACACATCAAGGGTTCTGGTAGGTAATTCAATTCCACTCAGCTTTTACACTGTTTATGACATTGCCAACCTTGTGTGAGTGATGTCATACAAACTTCTATACGGCTGGTGTCTCATACCTAACTTCAGTGATATTTTGTACTTCTCACTAGCGACATTTCTAGTTGGAAGGTGGGCGGCTACTGCATATTACAAATCAAATCAAAAATCGTTTATTCTCACAAAAAAAAATTACAAATGATATAATTATATTAATATATTCATTGTCTAAAAATATACAATTACCATAAATATTTGGGTTTTAACGTATATTGTGTAAAATAAATTATATTTTTCTAATTTAATTATTTGAGAAATATTCTCACATGGGCTACTAAAGCCTGTGCGTGAGAACGAGTCACCACAAATTACTCGATTGGTATTTCAAACCTTAAAAATTTCGTTATATCTTATTAAGTAAAAAAAATTAAATAAAATAAAGTAAAAATAATGTTTTATAGAATGAAAAATAAAACTAAAGTGAGAATGTATCTAGATGAAGTAAGTGAATAGAAATAATTATTAGAAGGACAAACGACCAACTGTCGGAGATCAAGACCATGGACAGGCCTTAGTGCAACTCTTAGTTAACAGACGGACATCGGAAAAACTGCGTACAAAAATTCACCATTCCTTATCATCGAGGGTTGTTATCTATTTTTATGGCATCAACGTATTAGTCTCGCATGACCTCCCCCAGAAGACACACACACTCAAGTTCACAAATACACACGCGCGCGCAAACGCTCACGTGCAGTACACACACACACACACACACACACACACACACACACACACACACACACACACACACACACACACACACACACACACCACACACACACACACACACACACACACACACACATTTTCGCACACACACATTCGCACACACATATTTACACAAAAACTAAAACTAAAACTCGCTCACACTATATTACTTGTTTTCTAATACTTACTTACAAACCAACATACATACAATCGTATTAGCTATATACTTGTCCAAACAAACCCAAATGCTTCCAGTATATTTCAAACATACTCACGCTTACATCCTTACATGCCTGTTACACCAACACTTATATTCCTTTTTCCGCCTCCCATCCTAACCCACATCATCTATTGTCTATAATTTGATGTAATTAAGAATTCAGTACGATCTCTTCCCACCATATTTAGCCAATTAATAATTCTTCTTTTTAAAGAAAACATTGTTATATAATTAGTATTTTTTATGGAATCTGGCAATTTATTAAAAATAATGTGTGCTATATAATATGTATTAGTAGTAGAGAAGGTTTTAATTAATCTCGGAACTCTAGTCTGTCCTGTAGTAGCGTATCTTGTGGAATATTCATGAGGCAAAGAGTCAAATAGGTTTGGTTGATGTTTAAAAACGTAAATAACAAGTGCTTTGATGTAAAGCTGTCTAACATCCAAAACTTGCATTTCATTGTACAAATCATCCGAAGAGTCCCTTCGACACCTCCCCAATGCCGCCTTCATAATAGATTTCTGTGTGACGAGAAGCCGATCTATAACTGTCCTGTAAGCACCCCCCCATGCTAAAATTCCCCCCTCAATAATTGACTGCAAATATGCGAAATATGCCATCCTAATTTCTCTAATTGTTAGCACTTCATGTAATTGTTGAAAAGCGAAAATCATTTTCCTTAATCTCTTATTTATATAACTTACGTGTACAGTCCACGTCAATCGATTGTCAAACATAACGCCAAGATATTTATACTCATTAACACGGTCAATTATGTCACAAGGGCAATCAGTATTACGAGTGAAGTCGTCGCATACGTGGAGCTTAATACTATTAATCGAAGTGTCGCTGGATTCGCATAATGATAAGGGCATACATTTTGTTTTAGCAACGTTCAAGGTTAACAAATTTTGATCAAACCATTTTTTTATTTTTGACATACTTTGAGCTGCTTTTACGAAAATATCGTCCCAAGTTTCCGCTTGGAATAAAATTGCAGTGTTATCAGCAAAAAGATACAAGCTACCGGAAATATTGATTTTTGAAATATTATTCATGTAAATTAAAAATAATAATGGTCCAAGAGTACTCCCCTGGATTACACCATAGTTGACGGGTTTCAGGTCACTATTAACACCACTGATAGTTGTAAACTGCTCTCTGATAGCCAAGTATGTTTGGAACCAGTTAAATGATGTTCCACGTACGCCAATCAAATGAAGTTTCTGAAGTAATTTTTTCCTGTCTACCGTATCAAATGCTTTTGCTAGATCTAGAAATATTAATAAACATCGGTTACCTTTGCTTAATGCCAAATTGATATCTTTCGTTACTGAGAACAGCGCATCGGCCACATTTTTAGATCTCCTGAACCCGAACTGGAGGTCTGTCAGAATATTTAGTCTTTCAATATAATCCGTGAGTTGATTTCTTACGGTTTTCTCTAACACTTTAGAGAAGACACTAAGTAAGCTAATTGGACGGAAGTTAGATTTTTCTGTAATATCATTGCTCTTAAACAGTGGAATCACTTTAGCAACCTTGAAAGCATCGGGAAACTTCCCGAAACGTATGCTACTGTTAATAATGTGTAGCAGAGGTTCACAGAACAGCTGAAAGTTGTCTTTAAGAAAGGAAGCGGAAATGCAATCGTACCCAGGAGCTGAGCCTCCGCGTAGGCTACTGACACAGTTGTATAAGTCTTGTTCCGTGACAGTTCTCATAGTAAAAACAGAGTCCACAGTATAGTCGTTATCGTCTACAACAAGCGGACCGCTCGAGTCGATTAAGCTAGCCAAGTTAAATCCAACTTGTGAGAAATAGTCATTGAACTCGTCGGCCACCTGTTTACTTACATCATTCATCGTCGTGTACTGTCTGTTACCTGTATACTGTTCTAGAGGAAATCCGTCATTTTTATTAGTTCTTCCACTTATTTCGTTGACGGCTTGCCAAAAAATTTTAGGGTTATTGCAATTATTGTTAATTTTTGTCCTAAAGTAGTTCTTTTTTGTAGTCCTTATAAGTCTGTCCAGTCTGTTCCTGTATGTGAAGAAATAAAGTTTCAAATCAGTATTAAATGGTTGTTTTCTCAAAAGCTTACTCAATTTATCTCTTTTCCTGATAGACCGTACTAAGCTTTCTGTAATCCAAGGTTTCAGTTTACGTAGTCTCGGTTTGGTATTAGTAATATTTTTACACGCGTTGTCCGTACAGTCTTGTATAGTGGCTAAAAACAGATTAGCGCTAGTATTGAGATCCGCTGTGTCAATAACATGAGTCCAGTCACACCCGTTTATGTTATGTTGCAATTTGTATTTGTCTAAGATGTAGTTAGTGGCAATTGGATAGCTTGGATTAGACCGAGGGTAATTTATTTCAATGTTTAACACAATATTGTAATGATCTGTAATATTATTCACTATTACAGCAGTTTTAATCTGATCATAGTTATTGTGCTTCACAAATATATGTTCTATACAAGTCTTACTGTCCCCTACGACTCTAGTCGGTTCCGTAATACCACACATAAAACCAGTCTCATACATCACGTCCAAGTAACGTTCAGTTTTGTTATCTGTTTTAATTAGGTTTGCATTGATGTCACCGATAAGAATGTATGTTTTGCTTTTATCAGTATTTGAGTAGTATTGGTTTAAAGCGTTAGTAAAGATGTCTAGGTCACTGTCATGAGTCCTGTACAAAGCGAGTACGTTACATTGTTTGTTGTTATACATGAAATCCAGGCTGAGTCCATACACGTCGCCCAGCTCCTCCTCTCGCTCCGACACACACACACACGCTCACTCGCAAACACTAACACACCAACATTCCTTGTTTTCCCCCTATACGTTTTATAGAAGTTGTAGCCCTCGAGTTGCACCCCGACATCGTCCTCACCGAGCCAAGTCTCCCCCAGTATAATGAGGTCCCATCTCATATTCATACCCTCTAAATAAATCGCTAAATTGTCGAAGTTTTTATAAAAACTTCTTATATTCAAGTAGAATATCTTAAGCCCATTTTCTGACCCAAAACTACTTGTTTCCTAGTTATTCTCTATAATCTGGCAGTCAACCCTTGTATATTTATCCAAAAAGTTGATCATTTTATCCATTCTACTTTATATACAACAAACCGAAAAAAAAATCAAGCACTTATGACTTATCAATGAGACTCAGACAAAATCAAAACGACAGACAGACAGTCCAAACCCCTCCCGCCGCCGCCCCGCATCGTTATTAAATTTTCAAATATTGACACCAGTTCGAAAAATATTATAAAAAAATACAATATTCAAAACAACAGTCGGAAAAGTATATGCCTAATTATTTTTACAACAACCAGTACTTTTCTATGACTGACTCCGTTCCCATCACAATATTCAATTATTCCCTCAGGGGTAGTCGGCTTTCGACTACACGGGAGGGCCTCCCCCTTTCTTCGGGGGAGGCTGGCGACCCCGGGGTTACCTGAGCCTAGCTGTGAGACTCTCCTCACAGTCCTTCTAGAGCTAAGGTCTTTCTTCTCTCTTTCGGATCTTAGCTCGACATCTTTTATCTTTTCTGGGCATCTCACCCACCTCTTCTTTTCTTCGACCCCACGTGGGTGTCACTTTCCTCCTTCTTTCTGACCGGCGCATACCGGAGAACCCGGGGAGTGTCCCTGAATTGTCGCAGGGACTGATGTGTGCTTTGCACTGCCGATGGTGTTTTCTCTGGTATGACGCCAGGAGCCAGCCCCTTCGGGCCCTAGTCAGGAAGTGCGCCATGGATGCAGAGGTCGGACTCTGCATTGCTACGGTCGGCCCCCGGCACGTCTGGTTTCCGGTGCTGGGAGTACGGAGGTCGGGCCCCAGGGAACTGGGGTAGAGGCTCAGTCCTCGAGGGGTACACCCGTTTCCCGATTTTTTCCGGGCCGCCCTTGTCGCACGATGCGCTGGTAAAACCTAAAGTATGGAATTGCAAAAACCCATCGACAACGATACAGAAAAGGTTGGAGAAGGAATTCCCCCTCTCCCTTCGTGTACTGCAGACCCGTTTGCTAAGAGTAGTCGTTTATTAAGGTCCCCTCCTTCGCGACCTCATAGCGAGACTCCGCCTTCGGCATCTCTGCAGGCCATGGCTTCCTGTGCCTCACAAGAGACGGGTACACCGGTTGTCTCTGATGAGTTTCAGTCGGAGGAGACACCAGTCAGAAGTCAGGAAATATTTTTTCCCTTGGCTTCCCCCGATGGGAAGAACATGGAGTATGCGGCGGACACCATCTTCACGGAGGTAAAGAGGATGAAAGACGAAAGACGTCCTTCTCGACATGCGAGCAGCTACGTCGAGACAAAAGAGCCTAAGCACGGCAGTCAGGAACGGCATGATCTCTCTGGAGTCGTCTCTAGATCTGATCGGTACATTTTGGCAGGTTTGGAAGATATCGATGGAGAGACTGCAGAGAGAAAGTTGCGAAAAAGAGACTCAGGCCCCATCACCATCTATGGTGGCAGCAGCCTCTACCACGGCTGGGAAAAGAGCGGCCGGAAGTCCCCCTGAACATCCAAGGGAGGAAAAGCGGCAGAGAGACGCCGGAGAGCTTGCTTCTGTCAACGAGACAGAAGAGAGCGAGTTTCGCCCGGTAGTCTCAAAAAAGAAAAAAAGGAAAGCGAAGGCCGTAGATAAGAGCGGGAAGAGGCAAGACCTACCTCCACCTCCTCCCCCACAAGTAAAGAAGCCGGAGAAACTCCCGCGTTCCAGGCCTGGGAGGGCAGGTGGTGATTGTCAAGCCTAAAGCTGGCAAGTCATACGCCGAGATTCTTGGTGCAATGAGGGCTGGAGTTACTCCCGAAGAGTCAGGCACCGTGGTACGCCACATAAGGAAGACTGTCACGGGAGGAGTATTACTGGAAAATCGCAAAATGCGACGACAGAAAGGAAACTCCAGGAGGCGATACAGAAGGCGGTGGGCGACAGGGGCGATGTTCGCTCCATTGTTCCTAAGGCAAGGCTAGAGATCCTAGATCTGGATGCCTTGACCACCGAAGCCGACATCTCGGACGCCCTAAGCTGGGAGTTTCCTGTCCTTGGTGGCGAAATTAGGGTTACCCTCTTCAAGCCTAACCGGCAAGAACAGAGGAAGGCCGTGGTTGAGCTGCTCGAGAGTGACTCCTTGACAGTACTCCAAAAGGGGAAGATCAAGGTCGGGTGGGTCGTCTGCCGGATTCGGGGCCGTGTGGAGGTGGACAGATGCTTCCGCTGTCCTCGGCTACGGTCACACTAGGAGGAACTGTTCCGGACCGGATAGGAGCAGTAACTGTTGGAAATGCGGCAGCGCCGAACACAAGGTGGCGGTTTGCACAGGGGCTCCTTCTTGCGTCTTATGTACCGGAAACCCTGGATCAAAGACAGATCATGTTCCAGGATCAGGTGCCTGCGGGGTTTTCAAGAAAGCCCTGGACGACAGGAAAGAAACGTGCTAGGCCACGAAAATGATCCGATTTATCCAGGCCAATCTGCAGAGATGTCACGCTGCGGACGCAATCCTTGAACAGCTGGCCTGTGAGACCAAAGCTCAGATAGTGATCGTCAGTGAACCCGTCCGAACCAAAACCAGCTCATCTTGGTTTTACGATGGACTCGGCACTGCGGCTGTTTGGATCGCAGACAGTCGTGGGGTCCGCGTACTGAGTCATGGTTCCGGTGACGGTTATGTCTGGGTTAAGTTGAACAGCGTTACCATTTTACAGTGTGTACCTCTCCCCCAATTACTCCGCGCGAGAGTACCTGGAAAGGTTGGAAGCGCTGGAAGACAGTCTCCGAAGCGTCCCTGGGCGTGTTATAGTGGGCGGGTGACTTCAACGCCCGTGCGGTCGAATGGGGTATGCCCGTGACTAACGTGAGGGGAAGGACATATTTTGGAGATGGTCTCGAGACTCGATTTGGAAGTCGCGAATAGAGAGGGACAAGGCCGACCTTCCGAAGCACTCTCGGTGAGTCAATACCAGACATTTACGATGGTATCGGCCGATTTGTTTCCTTTAGTAGCGGAATGGCGAGTGATGGACGTCTACACTGCTAGTGACCACGAGTTCGCTTTCCATCTCATCGATAATCGGCTGCCGCGGCTAGCGAATACCCGAAACACTCTTGGCTGGAATCTGGCTAAGCTGGACAGGGGAAAACTTGTCGAGCAGCTAGATCGTAGTGTTCCGGGGTTTCCCGAGTCCAACTGAAACAGCTGAGGTTGAGGCTTATATCGACTCTTCCATGAAACTGATAGAACACGCTTGCAATTCGTCAATGCCTCGGAAACGACCTTACCGGGGCCGTCGCCAAGCCTTCTGGTGGACGGACGAAATTGGCGAGCCTCAGGAGAACTGCACTAATGTGCAGACGTAGAGCGCAGCGAGCTCGAAACCGGCCTGAAGCTATAACTAGGTCGGCAGAGCACAAGGCTGCTAAGAAAGCTCTGAGTGCAGCAATTCGTTTGAGCAAAGCACGATGCTGGCGTGAGCTCTGCCAGGAAGTGGACTCGGACCCTTGGGGAAGAGGATACAAACTTGTGCGAAAAAAGCTAGGAGGAATAGGGAAAAGCACGGAAATGCCTGCTGAAATGATTTCGACGATCGTGGAAGCTCTCTTCCCAAGTCACCCTGTAAGGCGGGAGGAGAGAGTAGCGAGACCGGTACCAGACGTCCCCATTTTTACGGAGCAGGAGCTTGTAGCGGCGGTGTCTACCATGCGCAACAAGAAGGCTCCTGGACCTGATGGCATTCCAGCTGAGGTTTTGAAGATTGTGGCGGCGAGTTATCCGCTCTTGCTGCTGAACATGTTTAATGCAGGTTGGCGCTGATCAGCAAAGGCAAAAGTGATCCGAACTCCCCGTCGGCATACAGGCCACTTTGTATGGTTGACACCGCGGGGAAGCCTCTATGAAAGGTTGCTGAAACCCAGGTTGCTGTCGTCCATCGAAGCCGCCGGAGATCTCTTTCCCCGGCAGCATGGCTTTCGAAAGCGGCACTCAACTCTGAAACGCCATTACAGAGGTGATCAGTGCCGTCCAGCAGGCCGAAACAGCTTGTCACCAGGCTCGGCCGATTGTGCTGTTGGTTACACTTGACGTAAAAAACGCGTTTAACTCTGCTCGGTGGTGAGGACATGCTAGAGGCGTTGCAGCGGGACTCTTCAGTGTGCCCGACTATCTCCTGGTCATTGTGCAGGACTACCTGAAGAACCGACGGCTATTGTAAATGAAACCAAAGACGGAAGGAGGAAAAAAAGAGGTCACTGCCGGTGCGGCCTCAAGGGTCTATTCTCGGCCCAGACCTATGGAATGTTTCATACGATGGTTTTGCTTCGCCTCGAGATGCCCCACGACGTCTACCTCGTGGGTTATGCTGATGACGTGGCTGCAGTCATCACGGCGAGGACGCCGGACTTGGCACAGTTACGCCTTAATCAGGTAATGATTCGGGTCAATGCCTGGATGACGAGCCATGGACTTGAGCTGGCGGTCTCCAAGAACCGAAATCGTTATGCTCACTCGACGGAGAATCCCCACTCTGATCTCTATGAATGTGGGGGGTGTCGAGGTTCGGACAAGGACGGCGGCGAAGTACCTGGGTGTGTTACTCGACTGCCGTCTTCGGTATTGGGAGCACATTCAGGCGGTGTGTGACAAAGCCTCTAAGGTGGTTATGTCTCTCGGCAGGCTGATGGCTAACGTAGGAAGCCCTAGGTCAAGTAAGAGACGCCTCCTCATGTCTACTGTAAACTCAACCCTTCTGTATGGCGCAGAGGTTTGGGCGGGTGTCATGAGGATAAGGGCGATACAGTCAAAAGCTGTTATCGGTACAGAGAAAGAGCGGCACTTAGGGTCGCCTGCGCCTATCGCACCGTTTCCGGTTCAGCCGTGGCGGGTCGTGGCTGCGGTGATTCCTATTGACCTGCTGGCCATCGAGAGACAGACCGTCTTCCGGGAGGCTGCCGAGCGGGGTAGAAAGGATGCCTTGGCTGCTGCCAGGGCGGAGACTCTGCAGGTTTGGCAGCGGAGGTGGACGGAAGGATTGGACGGCCGCTGGACCTTCCGTCTCATTCGAGAGCTTCAATCCTGGATAGATCGTGGCCACGGGGAGATAGATTTCTACCTGTGTCAGTTCCTGACGGGGCAAGGTTACTTTAGGAAGTACCTCTACAGGATGGGAAAAGTCAGGTCGCCTCGGTGTGCTTACTGCCCGGAGGAAGATGATGATGTTCATCACACCTTCTTCGCTTGCGGGCGCTTCACCGA
This sequence comes from Homalodisca vitripennis, assembly GCF_021130785.1. NCBI lineage: Eukaryota > Metazoa > Arthropoda > Insecta > Hemiptera > Cicadellidae > Homalodisca > Homalodisca vitripennis. Next base: position 145,031,911 of record NC_060215.1, read on the forward strand.
GGCCAGGCAAACGCTCGCCACCACAGTGGGTGATGTTACGGCAGAGACCATTGTGGAGATGATGCTGCAGAATGAGGACGCCTGGAATGCAAGTCACCACTCACGTACATGCGATCCTTCATCAGAAGCGTGAAGACGGATGCCTGGCTGACCCCTAGCTTCCGAAACAAGTAGTTTTGTCCTGGTTGAGACATAAGACACACGGACCAGGCAAGATGTCATCCGAAAGGGTTCCGGCCTGGGCTCTCCGTGGCCCGTAGGGGGTTTAGTGTGGGTAGTTCCGCAAGGGAGTCCCACACTCCGTGCGCAAATGCATTCCCCTACGTAAAAAAAAAAAAAATTCAATTATATGTAATTGTACAATTATATATAGTTACCTCTTAGCAGAACACGTAAGTAATCACCATCTTATCTGTACACAATGTATATAGAATTATTTGATTACTTAACATTCGCCTGACACAACCAGTGGGCCCAGGAGCTTATAAATATAAGAAAACTAAATAATTATTAAAACTGAGGTATTATTATGACACGATATGCATATCAAGCAAAAGACTCGTAACATTTATAGTAATACTTGGTACACTACAAATGAAAATTAAACTATATAAAAAAAGTAGTTGCTCTTCTCAATAAGTACAAATAAATAGTAATTTGCCCATTAAAAATTTAATAACCAATACTAAGGCCATACAGATTAGCAATTGTAAATAACATGGACAAGAAAAAAATATAAAAATGCCTTCTAGTGTTTATATAACAAAACAAATCATATTTACTAAACAGAAATAGGTATACATTTCTTAATATCAGTATATCACATATCAATATTCAATTCAACGACAAGGAGACATCTAAATCTTTTACGATATAAGGATATAACTAAATTCTCAAACTATCATTAAACAGTAATCCAAACTAAGTACTTCATTAACTAACATGCAAGGTTAAAAGAAAAATAGTAAACTCTTTCTAACTATAGTTTAAGAAAAATTTCATGCTTCTTTATAATAAAATAGGTAAAATTAATGTATATTACGTGAAATTTAAGCCACCGTTAAATTTAAACCACAAAATAAAGGTTTAAATTTTTTCCAAAATGGTATACATTACATTTCCTCTAATAAATAAAAAAATATTCAATTTAATTCATACAGTCATAAACATTTACTAATTGTCTAATTATTCACATTGAATATGCCATCACCAAAGCACGCACACACACACACACACACACACACACACACACACACACACACACACACACACACACACGCACTCACACAGACACATATCTTGACAAATTAACCATTCATTTAGTCCATCCTGCATTATAAAAGTATTAAAAATAAGTAGCCTATTAATATATTATAAAATGTAAAGCATGAGACATGTTACAGTATTGTAATAATGGAGACAACTGGTAATTCAATTATTCATTTTACTGACTACCTATTGATTAGATTGTGTTTTATAGATTTACGTTTACACAGATTATTAGCTATATGAAAAAAATAAATATTTTATTATCAATGTGAAGATAAAATAAAAAAAATCCTATGTGGTATCTATATTTAATCTCGTGTCTAATCAGTAATTTGGGTGTGACCTACAGAGTAAAATTGTTATATATTTAGCCTGATAATAACAACAATTACAAACATGCATGGGATCAGCATTAGCAACAGCACATCTGGAATTAAAACAAGCTCACTACAATTTTGTTTTCTCGCTTCAATTAGGACGAATAAATGACACCTGGTCGTCAGGACCATTCACTCTCTTGGTACGGCCATCTGCAGTTACTTTCACAAGGACCCTACCTTCTTTAACCCAGGCGTAGGCAAGCTGTTTTTCCTTGACCATTTTCTTAGCCTGACTTAATAGTGACTTAACGTGGGCAGTCAGATGCTCGTTGACAAATACTGGAGCCGGCTGGAAGCTGGAAGCTGAGATGCACGGTGCACAAGTTCCTTTTGTTTCTAGCTGCTGCCAACCAGGCCGCTCTGATCGATCTGCTCACGAAACGGATGACGATGCTCGGTGGGCGATCTTTCCTGTTGCTGGGAAGGTGATGAGCAATTGATACGTTCTCTCGACGCCAAGGCGTATCGATAGCGTTGGCTAGGGAGCTGAGAACGGAGTAAATATTCTCTCGGTCGGTCAGGGGGACACCAACAATTTCGAGGTTATTCAACCTGCTGTACTGCTGTATGGCAAGAACCTGATCTTTAACGCAGTTCAGTTCACCTGAGAGAGTTCCAACTTTGTTTTTCAGGACCTCACATTCTTCACGCAAGGCTACATTTTCAGCCTTTATTATAGCCAACGAATTTTCGAAACATTGGCCCAAATCGGCGATTTTCTGTTGAATGGCATTGAACGTGGCATTAACCTTCTCATCCATGACACTGAGCTTTGTCTCGAGCTTCTCTGTTAAATTATCTCTCAGTTCATTAATCGCCCTCAGAACACTGTTGTCTCCTGAGCTGTCCTCCAAATCGCTGTTCAACGACGACGCCCCGGTACATCTCCCGCACCGATACGATGTCCTGCAAAAAAGTTTTTTCACTGAAGTCATTCCACAACAATCTGCGTGAAATACGTCACCACAGCGATCACATTTGACAGAGTCCACGGCACCGTCCACATTAACGGCCGCAGCACAAACCGAACATGTGTCCGACATTGTGTTTAAAACACAAAATATAAAAAACTAATATAAAATTATAAACTGGTCGAAATAACACAATATATAATTAGTAATGAATTAACACAAACACAATATGTAGAAGGTTGTAACGATCGGAACGGACAGGAACAGGCCCGACCGGACTATCTGATAACGAGGTCTGATCGCATCAACGTCTAGATAAGGACTGGACAAGCTGTACTTTGTAATACGTAAGAGCTGCCTGTAATAAAACGACCTTGAGTATTAAGCCTTAAGAAGCCTGTTAAACCTCATGCACTGCTACACCCTTATTGTTTAAGGCGTTATGAGAAATGTCTCAATTTAAAGATATGATTAATACACATACAGACGGATTTTAGTTTTTTAAGTGTTTACTTATTATATATTTAAACGATAAAGTACAAAAGGGTTTGAAATTTTGTTTCTGAAAATTATAAAGAAAAGAGTTTGCTTGCGGATTAATGATATCTGTAAAATGAGACACCTCTAATGTACCACTAAAAATGAGGGAGTTGAAGTACACGAGGTTTAACATTGTTCTTATGAGGCTACCATCAAGATAGCAGCCAACACTGCTGGCTCTTGACAACATAATGATTAATCGTTGTCGGCTTGTCGTCCCGAACCCTTCAAAAAGAGAAAGCAAAATAAGAAGAACTCTTGACTCTTCTTTATTTTATTTCTCTAGATTATTAGGCTAGCAAGTATCTAACGTACTGATTTTAATGTGGAAAAATTGTTTACTCCATTAAGAGTAAATTATACCACAATTTTGGATCCGGTTTATTTAAACGAACTAATTTTGGGTGAAAATCTAGTTTCGTAGCTAAAGGTCTCCGGTTATCATCTTATGATATACGTGCTAGAAGTTAGAACGCCCCTGTGGTATGAGTAGCCAAGCCTTACGACTATAGATGAAGTACAAATTAGGAACTTTACACCCATTGAACTAACTAATTTTGGAGAAAAAAGGTTTCATTAATAAATATCTCAGTTTTTCATCTTATTATAAACACGTTAGAAGTTAGAACTCCCTTGTGGAATGAGTAGTCAAACCTTACAACTGTGGATAAAATCAAAGCCTAGAACTTTCTACCCATTTAATAGTTAGTTCAAGTAAAAATGTAGTTTCATTGCTAAATATCTCAATTTTAAATCTTATGATAAACCCGTTAGAAGTTAGAATGCCTTTGTGAAATTATTTTCCAAGCCTTACAATTGTGGATGAAATCCAAATCGGAATTTTCCTCCCATTTCTTCCCCATAGCACTAGTTTATCCGAAGGTCATCCATATTTGAATCTTCTACAACAGGGTTGATTGAAATGTGTCTAGAGCACAAATACTAGCATTTATGATACTTAAAGGTCATTTTATACAAGTCTCTTAAATTTTTTTGAATCCATTAAATATGTAAATTCCCAAGGTCCCTTAGGGTAAGGAATGCCCGTTTTAAGCCTTTCCCAAGCCTTATCTGAGAGTCTTAAGAGGCTTTATTGTTTTACACACATTGTGGTCCTGCATAAATGTATCGATTGCACAGTTTTCATAGCCAATAGGCACGTACACTATAATCTATGTGGCTTGTTCCAACTACAAGTCTATAGCCGGGAAAATTGCCTCTTGCAGAATATTTTATAATTTCTACTTTGGTTTATTTTGCTGAAGAAATTGAGAAACTCATGTTTCATACTGCCCGTTTATAATATTTATATTTAAATATTTAGTGATAAGTATATTTAGGTGTTTAGTTGTAAGCTTTTTGCTAATAGAGATCGTTGGCAACATTGTCTGGTAGATTTTCGACAAGTTTAAAACAAGCCAGCCACCGAGTACGTTTGTTTAGTTAGCACTTACCAGGGACAAGTACGGTTATAAGGGTAAGAATGACATCAACTACCTGTAAATTTGGCATTCATATATTCAAATAGTTGGTGTACAGTAAGGAAGATAAACTACCTGTTAGAGAAGATTAAGGATTACATTATCCCATTTTACAACCGAATATAATATTGGAGTTGAAAGTACCTGAGATTATAGTCCACTTGCACTAACGAACATTTTATCGTTTTATCATAAAGTAAGTTGAATAAATTATGTAAATAAAGACTGTTGTTACAAAGGAATTATAGTGCAGATTAATTAAACCAAGCACAGAATATTTAAATAATTTATTTCGTTGCGTATTTACTATTTAATTACTTTTAAGCAATGAGATCGGAATTTTTCTTCAAGCATAAGTGCTTTGCAGTGAGTTCTTTTTGCACTACATCATTTTCATTAATAGTACAAGTTTTTTTGAAAATTTTACTGTATGAGTTTTTATCACGTAGAACCAAAAGTTTTAAACTTTATCGGAAAAATGCACATCAAGCATCACGATAAAAAACTGTCTTAAATATTACAAACATTATACGCGAAATGCATTAGAATGGTAAAAATAACAGATTTTTCAATTGAAAAACTACAAAATTCAATTATTTATCTGAATAAAATAGTAATTATAGTCGATGAATAAATAGTAGATTTATGTCTATCAGATCGTCTTTGTCAGGACAGTGTTGCAGTAGAGTTTAGTCTCCTATACTGGCTGGGAATAGATAGCAAAGCTCTCAATCTTCAACTGAGTATGCTGTAACACAGTGACAGCTGAAATCTGCTGTCTGACTGTGTCTGAAGAGACGAAACAACGCCGAAACAGCTTCACTCGCCGGAGTATCGCCTCCTTTGCTCAAATTTAGTTTCCTTAGGTAGCCAAAGCTCAGTGTTGGTACTGCAACCATAACAAAATAGAAGGGTGGGATAGCTTTTTATTGGTACAATCCGTTTTAACTCTGAGGAGTATTTTAACACAGATTGCGGCGCCTAGTGAACATGTTTCGACGTTGTTTCGTCTCTTCAGACACAGTCAGACAGCAGATTTCAGCTGTCACTGTGTTACAACGTTCTCAGTTACAGATTGAGAGTTTTGCTATCTCTTCAGCTGTCACTGTGTTACAGCGTACTCAGTTGAAGGTTGAGAGCTTTGCTCTCTCTTCGAGTTCCCCTTTCGACCAGTGTAGAACCTAGTAATTATATTGTTTACGAAAGCTCTTCACAAATCCTGCCTTTCATTGCAGAAATTGTTAAAAAATATATATATAATATGTAAAAAAATCTCATCTCAATCAAAAGGTTAAAAATTGTATTAATTTTGTGAATTCCAAGTGCGAACACTATTACTAGAGTTTCTAAAAATTAAAGGATTTGTCTTAAATGTCACTTATGAATAATCTAAATTAACTCATTATTGAACTTTCAAAAAATGTTAATAATATGTTTCGTTCTTTTTAGTACAATGTTTGCACAAGACCCAAAACCCTCTCTAGGAGGGAAAAAATTAAATACCTCCTAATTCGAATAATCGGCTTTATATTGTGTTTGAAATGCAAAATACGACCTTCTACAAAATGTTATTAACACTCCTTCTTCCTTATCTAAGGGAAAAGTTCAATAATGTATACGAATGAAGTAATTTAAATGAAAATTATTATTTAAATATTTTTGGAGCACCGACTTATGACAAGTTATTAACTTTATTGACAATGAATGACTTTAATCTCTAACTCCACTCCTGTCACCAAATTAAAAATTAAAATTTATTATTAATTTATTATGCCTAATTCGAACTACAATTGATTTCGAACGAAAATCAACAGTTTTGCTTTCATACCTATTATATAAGCGAGTTTTTTACGCCTTCCTTTTACAACTACTGAAAAATGTTTTAAAACTTTTTTAAATAGCTAGGATGTTTACTGCCATCTTGGATGTGCCTTACTGGAATAAATTTATTTTATCAAATATAAATGTAAATCTGTATTTAGAGTTAAAGATACATAGGATTTTTTAATCCTTTAAACAAAAATGAACACACTGTCGAAAAAGATGTATTCATATTAATTTGTTGTCCTAAATACATTTGAGATAAAACTGAATGACAATTGACTCTACATTGTATTATTATAAATTATATGTTACTCAGTACGAGGATCATACTATGTGGACAATGCAATTGACGTAGTGAATCTTACCGACTGCATAAATAATGAACTTAAGTAATATTATCACTATTTAACCAACCGTCCTCATATCATTTACCTGCACGTTCACAGCTAAATTGCAGTGAGTTCAAAAGTTGTTGGGATAGTACATGTAAAATGCAATATTGCAAAAAAATACAACTATTTACTTATGCATTTTGTATAGTATGTGAATAATAAGTTACCTAAACAATAAAACGTATGAAAAATGGGGTTTTCATTATTTTTAAAGCTCTTTTCACTTTAATAACGAATAAAATTAAAACAAAATTTATTCGAAGCGACGAGATTACCATTGTAAAATAGTTAAGAAGTTATGAATAACTTCTATACAAATATAAGCTAAATCGAACTGTCTGAAACTATCTATTTACGTTAAACTATATTAAAATAAAGTGGAAATTCCACAAAAGCAATGGTGGATAGGTGAATGAAAGGTAAAAAAGTGAAGAAAAAACGTCTCGCCTTGCATAATCAGAAACGAGTAGTTGTAAAAACGTATAAATACACCCACGCATTGTGTAATTGATATAAGAAAAAGTTGCTATTCGAACAGTTTAATATTTTATCACGTATTTTTGACGTATAAATAAAAAGTTATAATTATTGTGAATTTTATTATAATTAATGCAAAATGACATAACAAAAAACTGAGTGAAACAAAGAGCTTAATGAAAAATAGTCCTTTTTTGCTAAGTTTTATTTAAGCTAAATTTTACATGTAAACTTTTTCTTATTTAAAACCACTATTGCCTCGTAATGTATATTATGCAAGATTTTAACAAGGAAAACTGCGGACACGGAACAAAGAAAAAATTAGGTTCGATTTAATACAATGAAAATTTCATTTTAATAGTTTGAAAGCAATCAGTTTTGTACATTCTAAGTAAGGTATGAATCACCCCTATTTCGTAGTAATATTAGTAGTTTGTTTTCTAATTCGGTGTGTTTTCACAGGTGGAGTCAATAGCCATTGTTTGTTAAAAAGTCGTTCATTAAACTGTTATGTATAAGTAGAAGTTAAAACTTGTTCATTCAACTACCATGAAATAAACGTTATAATTAAATTTTATGTTTAAATCAGTTCAGATGTTTGCATGAATATAGTTTTCTTCGAAAGTTGTTCATTTAATCTGTTAAAACATTCTCACTAAATAAGGAAGTCCCATTAATTGGGAAGGTTTTTTCTAAAGAGAACGGAAAATTAATTAGGCAATTGTGGTGCTGGGTATTATTGGTTTTACCCTTAACCTCCGTCTATTATAATTTAACTTAAATTACATTTTTCTGAAAATTAAAACAATCTAAAAAACTGTTATTACTGGAAATCGATAGCGTCAATTAACACAAAATTTTATATTAGCATATACGGTACTTTGATATATTCTATGTGACTCACAAATATGTAATTTCACCCAAAAAATCAAAGTAATACCAGAAATAGATAACGAACTTTTTATAAAATAAATGATCCAAACTCGTCTAAAACTTACCGGGATTAAAATGAAATGTATTATCATAGAAACTATTGATAAGAGAACATGAATTGCCTTCTAGGCATGACAACAATCCTATGAATTTTTTCTAGGTCTAATAATGAATTTAATAAAGTTACTAACCATAATGTAAAGTAAATTCACCGGTGTATCATTTTTTAAGACATCGTTTTTCTAATTTCTCGTAGAAAAATATAAATTTGGAGTGGGAAAACCTGAGATCAACTTTGTAGTATTTCCAGTAGTCAGTAATAGTTATTATGTTTTAAATTAATTTACTATTTAAATTTTTGTGTATAAGTTAAATGTCATAGCATAATGAAAACTATGATGTGATAAACCAGGTTGCTCAATATAGGCTATATATATATATATATACTATATACTATATACTATATACTAGTCATATAGATAACAAATGGCTATAGGTGCTGATTAAAAAAGTGATGTAAAACATTAAAACTAAATCGTGTGGATCGGTAAAATATGCGATGCAATAACGGGATAGCTTCACAATTTACCAGTAAAGAACCACGAAAGCTGTGAGATAATTTGTTGCCTAAGCATTCTGTAACTGAGCATTCCCACTGCAATTGATAATTCTTGAATTGTAAGTGCTTGCCAAGAAAATGTTTTAAAACTCTGTAACGAAATACCTGTTCTCGTAGTGTAGACGGTGTGAGTTAAGACGTTTTCTGTAGTGTAAAGTTTCGTAATTTGATGTACGTAATAAACCGGCTTTGTGCAGTAAAACAAAAGTTGTAAACGTATTTAACAGTTCTCCCCTGCAATACTGAACGTTAATGTATTCGGCTTCCGTCGCACAAAGTTCGAGGTCCTAATATTATTCGTTACCATAGAAACTGCCGCTTGAGTTGTCCACCTAACTTTTAGAGAGCATAATTGGGATTGAATATGGGATGTTTCACATTGAATTCATCCGAGTAAATAAATGTGGTTTTTGCCACCGCATTGGTGCGTTGACAAGTAGGTATTTAGTTCCGGATCTGCAAAAAGTATGCAATGGGTGTGGCAAAATGGGAGAGAGAGAGAGAGAGAGAGAGAGAGACCCTCACAGTTTGCTTCATGTAGACGTTACAAAGACAGAGTGAACGTTTCTTGATTTACTAATAATTTATTAATAAGTTGCAGCAATGGGAGAAGTGATGAGGTAATATATGTTATTATAAGGAAAAGTCATTGTATTAATAGTCTATATAATTTTTACATCCCATTCAATTATTGTCTACTGAAAGGTAATCAGGTAACATGAGTTGAGATAAGAGCAAACTCTGTTACCAAATACTTGCAGTGCTTATTTGTTCGTCGTAGTTTTATTTTTATACAAATTGAGTTGTGCTTTAATACTTAAAACATTTGATAATTTTATTTCTTGGATAAAACTAGACCTGTTAGGAAATGAAATTAAGCAAAAAGTCATACATTAAATTAGCTAATCAAACGATCAGTCAGTCATCGTTCGAAATTAGGCCGCTTTAGTTGCAAGTTTTGAAAAATAAAACTAAGAAGGGAACTAATGTAGAGCCACGGTATGATTTTGAGAATCACATCGAGAAAAACCAATAATTAGAATAAACAGGCCCAATGCTGTTTCATTTTTATTTCTGCCATGACGATTGCCATTTATTAATGACCTTTGATTAGTTTTCAGTCATTAGTTGGTCAGTTCAGACCTATTGTGACCTGCATTATTTAGTTCGTTCTTAACGATTAGTGTTTTTTTTTTATTAAGAAGCATCTTTCAGAAGTAGGATACACAGAGTTCAAATACAAATTGCTTGTTGTGGTTCTGACATGCGTGTCACAACGCTCTGGTATCATTTGTTTATTTTAACCTAGATTGTATTTACGTGTCAGGTTAGTTATCCATCTGAGGAAGAGATCAGATTGCAGATCTCGAAACGTTGTGTTACTGAATCCATGTAACACTATACGATGAAAAGTTCTGTCTCCTTAACATCCCTTCCATCATTTAAAACAAACTTTAATCAAACAAATACGCATTTTTTATATAATTCCCAATTGTCTTTTCACCGTTCCTCTGAGCTTAACCATAATGTTGAAAATGTTCCAGAACATCTGCAAGGTGCGGGGATGGAAGAAGGGCGATCCACAATACGAGAAAACTAAGACCGTACTCAATAATGTGTGGATTGGTTTACAGGCAAAGGCCGATGCTGACAATGATCAACAGGTATATGTATAACACTTACAGTTTTACATTTTTGTTAGTAAATATATGGAAGGATTATTGTCTTTATCTAACAATGTCTCTACTTTAGAACCAAAACCAATGAATTTATAACAGTTTTAATTCTGTTTCTGACCTTAAAAATATAGTTTTGATAATAACGTCCTACTCTGACAAAAATTTTAATTATCAGTATCAATAACAGTAACAAACATTTTTGTTTTGGATATAATTTGTTCATTTATATGATATAACAGTGTAGAATTTTTATGTTTAAACAATATTTTCGATTCCACAAATTTGAAGTAATTTTAACTTTGTGGCATGACCCGTTTTTTTAAAGCAGTTAGAAAGACAAAAACTTTGCACAAAATAAGTATAAATTGGAGTAACGGTACGGAAATTATAGTAAATTGTAGAAACATAACAAACTATACCTCATCTTTTAGCACGTAAAATCTATGAATAGTTATAAAATGACAGTCTACAAAACAATAATATTTTGCAGCTTTAAATTTTAGCAAGCTAACGTATAGTCATATTTTTTTATCAAATTTCGTAGTTCAGCAACATCTTTCATGTGAGGTGTTACAAGGTGTAGTCTGCTGAGAGGGGGTGCAATATTAATGAATTTTTCTTTGGTACAATAATAACTCTGATCAAGATACATATAAGGCATAGCAACAATCCCACAATTGGTTCATTCCTATAGCAAGTTCCATACACATCGTAACAGGAGAGAATCTAGATGCAGAGTTATTTGTCTAAAGCTTTGTCTCAGTATAGATGGAAAGGATAGAACTGGTCAGTAAGACAGGTATTTTGTCTGGACTGATAAAATAGCAAGACAAAGTTTAACTGAACTGGCCACTGACTAATGCTTCTCTGCTAGCTTACTGTCTGTCTGTATGTCACAATCTGAAACATTTAAGTTTAAAAACTTTAATACCTTCATCTCTTACAATTTCTAGAACGAAAAAATAAACCAAACTTCACACAGAATATTAATAAATTGTTTCATAATATAATAAAACTTATGAAAAATAATTTTAGATACGAGTTTTTGTTTGTTTATATACAAATTTTATTCCCTCTTGATTAAAAATTGTATTTATAAGAGAAGATTGTTTTTATTTTATTGCAGAATATTTTATCCGGTACAAGAATGACTAGGGCCTTACTTTTTAGTAAAAAATGGCAAGTTATTCGACATTTTGCTATCTAACAAAAATATTAAGAGTGTTAAATATTATTTATGCAACAAATTCACTATTAGGAGTAGGACACCTTTTGGAGGTGAATATAAAATATTTGTTTTACAAAATACATTGAGGTGCTGCCGAAGCCTGCACTGATGTCAACGAAAGAAAAACATCCCTCGAGATAGAACCTATCAGTAAAATATCAAATTCTAGAGGGGCTGATCAGAAATATAAATTGAATTGTAATGGAAAGGCAATTATGGACCGTGCAAAAAACCTAAATAGTCATGTCATGCCGCGCGGCCTGCCTTAATTGGGATTCTCGAGAAAGATAAGATAACAGCGACAACAATACCGACCGCAATATCTGGAAATGCTTGTTGATTAATGGAAGGTTAGTTCTGTTACTCAACTACATCGTTTTATAACGTTCTAAGTTAATTGAAAAAAGTTTAAGCGTTGGAGGCATATAACGGAATCTGACCTATCTCATATGTTCTATAATATATGTACTACTACGTGTTTTGTTTAGTTTACTTTTGTGTGTTTGAGTTGTTACTACTGTACTGTGTGTTTTAGTTGTTATAGTACTATAATATTTTATGATTTTTGCTGTGCATATTATTACATGTTGCAAATGGCGTACTTCTTAAAAGTGTTTGTAAAATAATATGTAAATCAATAGAGACAGTTTAGTCTCCAACTTTTATTTAAAGAACACACAATATCCACATAATATGTATTAAAGCAGCAATATAAACATTTTTAACCAGTTTTATTTAATCCCTAGTTCTTCATCCTCACAAATACCAATCTTTCTTATATTTATACAAAAAACATAAATGTTTCATTGAGACAAGTCAAAATACGCATAACGTATTATTAAAACAAGATTATACGTAATTTTTATTGTTTGCGGTATTCTAGGTAGTATATACTATTAAAACACTGTTGTTCAACAAAAATTATATTTTTATCGTGCAAGTTAAGGAAATTGTTCATGTTAAAATAAATAGACAGTGTAGAAAGCTATATCGTAGAAGCTACTCATTCTGTTTATTATTTATTTAAGTTTAGAAGGAAAATGAAAATAAGAAACCATATAAAAGTTTTCAGTTTTATGACCATGACTGTTATTAAACGGAATTTTGTTTAAATTCTCCGCTCACTGAACTCTTCGGCACTTTGCGCTGCTTCGGCACTTCGTTTCAAGGCCAAGCTACTCGTCGTACAATGGATTATTTAACCGCTTACACCGGACAAAAGTGACCGATGTTTTTTAACTTGTATGATATTAGCAGTTGTTTCAGATATTAAAAGTTATATTTCAGAAATATCAGATTCCATGTAATGTAATTTAAAAAGATTGTAAAATTTAGCCGAATATGGAATAATCAATAAACATGTTCATTTAATCTTAAAGTAATTGCCGTAGGGGGTATAAGTGCACTATAATTTTAAAAAGGGGCTGTTGTATGTTATATTAAATATAGAATTGTAATGAGTTTTAACGTTGAATCGCTTTTTAAATATAAAGTTTAGGCGTAAAAGAGAATTGTTACAACTTTATTAAATTAGGAATTAATTTTCCCGTTTTGAAATTGTCGTTTCACAGTTAAACATAACAAAACAATGTTTAGTTGCTTGATTTGTCCATCCGTGGTTTGGAGTTTGGGCTTTAGCATAAAAGATAAATACTGAAACTGCTCACCGAGGAAAACTAAACGTAAAAGTTTTCATTGAAATGAAGCGACCCTGGCTAATAGGGAAGTTATCTGTGGTCAAAACATTTCCGAGTAAGGAATTAGCAAAAAGTTTCAAAATTGACTTTTGCCCGTTTTAGCGGTTAAACACTCCACTGAGGCGTCGTTCCAGTTTGAATGGTCTCGAGAGCTTTCTCCCAACTCCGTGACGTGACTTTGTCATATTGCCAATGGCGTACCCGCGCAGTGTAGCGGGTTCGGTGGTTATCGCGAGATAACCGGATCAAGCAACGTCGAGCGTGGTTGCTGCTTGGATGAGTGACCGCTTAGCGATCCTGTCCTTGCAAGCAACCTGCCCGGCCACTGGTGGTGGCTCGGAAGTCATCTCTAAGCTGTTGGTCCGCAGGTTAGATGTTAGAGAGAGTGTCTTAGCCGTAACTTCGCCTGGTAAAATGAAAAATTTTTGCTTTACTTTATAGCTAGACTTTATTTGATTTATTATAAAGTATCAGAGTTTGGTCGGGACGAGAAGTGAAGTGACGTTCCACCACCGCGTAGGTCTCCGGTAGTCGTACAATCTCCGGGGTTAAATCGAGCCGGACGTCCATCCACAATAAATTGTGTGAACGTGCAATTCACATATAGCCCCTAGTGAGTAGGTTAATGCTAGTGCTTTACACAAATCGCGCCAGACTAGGTTGTCGGTAGATCAACTCGCACCTGTAAACGAACCAATTGCAGCAAATTTAACCAGGTGGGAACGGGAATTTCCCACCAAACAGTTCCTCGCCTCAGGTACGTATCCTTCTCCAGAGCTGCAAACGTTTCGGTGGACCGAAGGTAACTTCCACCCACGAGTGAGCAATGGCTGTACCTCAGCCGACGGAGTCCACCCCAGGTTAGCAAATCTGGTCGATCGTGGACGAACAATCTACGACGGCATTTAGCCTTTGTCACATTTTCTGACCTTCTTTGGAAGGATGTTACGTGTTCACGATAGGATAGCCATTTTACCGCGTAGGTCATGTGCATAGTTCTTTCGAACAAACCCACCAATGTACAGTTTTCGAGCGGTAGTGTCCAGGAAAAGGGTGCAACATTCATTTTTACAATCGTTAGGCAGGCTCCTGCTATGCACGAGAGGTAATCGATTAATGACTCCTATGGTAAATATGGTTCAAAAATGATACGGGTAGTAAAATCGAGGGTTGGTGATAATGAGTTACGTCACCCGGCATTGGCTTTGCGTCGAAGACAAGATAGACTACAGAGGTACCTACTCACACAGGATTGCGCGCAGGGTGAGCTGAACGGCTTTGACCCTAGTGCCTATCACTGCGAGAAGCTCCAACTGCAGCGAAGCGAATCAGCTAACCCTGGAACGGATTCCACCTCATATGGCTGTGAGCTGCTTGTGGCCGAGGGATTCGAGGCAAAATCGAATCGGAGGGTATCGGCCTGTAAATACCGCCACACTCCTATCAACTTCAGTCAATAAAACACAATATTATACACAAACTTAAAAAATTAAAATTTTTTAAAATTTAAAAAAGTGAAAGTTTAGATAGTCTTAATTTCCTAGGCGAAGTTATGATTAAGAAGCCCTCTCTAACAACCCACGGGAAAAAGGTGACTAACGGACGGGAAGTCCATCTGCTTGCTAAGACAGGATCGCTCACCGGTCACCCCACAAAGTATCAGAAACGCTCGATATTGATCCGATTATCTCACGATAAACGCCGTACCGGCTGCAGCACACCATTGGAAAAATTACTTACATCAATATTTCAAAGATAAATTATCTTAGGATAATTCGTAATGATATAAGCCAAATAATTTGGATTAATTTTCTAATTTACTTTAGCGTTTTATATACTCGATATTCCTTATTGAGTACAATAGGTTTAATTTTAGTTTGTTTATCCATGGTGCGCCTCATTACTACTACCTTTACTTAAATAAGGGCAACCCCTAATCTTTTTATAGTAATACTTTGATCCAAATTTCAATTTATAAAACTTACTCTGCCTGTTTTTCCTTAGGTGACGAATGAGGAGTGGTGCAAAATGTGGGAAGAATATTCGCGCAACCCCAATAGTGTACTTGACTGGCAACTACAATTTCGTGACTTCATGTTTGATCTTGAAGACACATCAGGTAAATTTTGGTTTATCATTTTCTTACATTCATTTTTACTTTTTTAAGCTCATTTCTTTAATGTTAGATATCATATAGCATGGCAGATAGCGACATTCCTTTTATTCGAGTTTGTAATTTTTTATTGTTTTCTATTAACGCATTAAATTCATTTATTCTCAGTATGTATTTTAAGCCAACTTGATTTACAAACTGAAACGATTTTGGGCTCCATATAAGTGGAAGTGTATCCCTACCACATACAACATCCCGTAGGAGTATCCCACTAGGACTAAATATACAAGGGCTATTTCATTGCAACTCCTGTAGTAGGTATTTAAGCCAACCTGATTTACAAACTGAGACGATTTTGGGCCCCATATAAGTGGAAGTGCATTTCTCCACCCCAATTCGTTCAGTTATGATATCAACCAGGATAATATAAAAAGGGTAATTTGTGTACGACTTATTATAGTAGGTGGATCACCTGTAGAAGAGGTGTGATTTAGCCAACCTGATTTACAGACTGAGAGGACTTTGGTGCCCCATAAAAGTGGAGATGTAACAA
The DNA here is from genome assembly GCF_021130785.1 of Homalodisca vitripennis. Classification (NCBI taxonomy): domain Eukaryota; kingdom Metazoa; phylum Arthropoda; class Insecta; order Hemiptera; family Cicadellidae; genus Homalodisca; species Homalodisca vitripennis. Next base: position 145,048,007 of record NC_060215.1, read on the forward strand.
TGAAAATATATAGAAGTTATTTCTTTACGACTTATTGTAGTAGGTGGGATTCCTTCTGGCAAATGATAGATTTTAGGTAACCTGATTTAGAGATTGAGAGGATATAAGTAGTATTCATTACGACTCCTGTGTCAGGAGGGTATCTTCTGGCAAAGATGTTAAGTAACCGCACCTATTAGTTGTATAATGTGTTCAAATTAGAGTTTGCAAACATGTTACTCATTTAAAAATTGTAAAATCGTAAAAGAATGCTACTTTCTCTCTTGTAATTACTAAAAAATGCACTTTGTAATTGCACACAAATCTTTCTAATTTATTTCTTTTGAGATACTTTTACGTTTATTTTTTTTTAGAATTATACCACTGTTTCTGTAGGAACAAAAAGTTTTCTATTTCCCAGGAAGTGTTATAATATTTAATCAGACTAAAAGTATTTGATAAAAGCTTAAACGTTATATTTTATTGTAAACTGAAATACAGGTAAGGTTTACATCACTAGGCGTATTGCATTAATGAACGAGCCCGCATTCAGCAGTTACGTCGGTCCGCATCGCGCTGGTAACGCTGGTTGCCTGCATCTCTGTTACAGGTGTTACTGCTGGGAAATCTCCCTCAATCAGTGACGTCATCGTACATTTAACAGTCCTACACCGTTAAACGTTACAAAGGGTGTTGGTCAGTACAGAATACACGCCCCCATTAAGTTAAAGTCAATATCAAAACAGTGCTATCTGGCATAATTTTTCACGGATTTCAAATTTTCAATATTAACTCTCAAAAGTTGACCGTGCCGAAATATTTTCCTGTCAGCCAGGGGTACTGGTTGAGTAGGCCTACCACAAAGACAGTAGCCCTAGTAAAGGTAATCGTTACTTATTGGCTGGAATGTTATACTATTAATTTCAATGTATTATACAGGGTGAGTGGTTCTTGGTGTGACAAAATTTTTTGGGTTATAATGCAATGTAAATGTAATAATAATAATAATAATAATAATAATTTTTATTCCATCAATAATTTACAAAGTATAATTCACAATAACTTTTTCGGAATTTACTGACCACTATTACCAGTAGTGTGGCCAGTGATATAATCTAATAACAATATTAATACACTTAATCTAGAGTCCAGCAACTTATGTAGTTATTTAAAATCGAGCCTCCAATTGTAGTGTTTTCTTTTTATTTTATTTATTTTTTTAATACTACTGACGTGTACCAGAGCTGATAGGTTTCTATGAATATCCAAATATTGTTGAATAACGCCGGCCAACAGTGATTTTATTTTCATTGGTTGTCTAACCTGCTCAGAGAGCAAAGTTCAGTTTCGCTCTCAGACAGAGGTTTGTCCAAATTGTGCCTGATTCAGTCATGCATTAGCCGGCGTCACTCTGGATACTCAGTGACATAATTCATCAAAAATAAATACTAAACTATCCATTTACAATTTACTATCCTATCCATATTGTGTTTTCCTATATTTTGTTTAAACTGTCACAAGTGGCTGTGTTGTGAAAATCAATAGTTGTGATTGTGTGGTAATTAATACAAGTGATACAAGCATTGTGTTGTGTGTAACTAACCTCTATCTGGGTAAGCTAATCCAATTCTAACTTTTCCTTCCTTCTTGTTACTGAGTGCACTAACTTATTTTACTGTAGAACATATACAATATATATGTCGTTATTCATGGCGTTAATAACTCAATACATAATAACAGCAATTAAACTACTAGCAACACATCAATAATAATAATAAAATCTTAACAATAACAATAATATATTAGCAATAACAATAACATTTTAACAATAACCGTACCAAAACAACAATATATCACTCAACACATGTAATAAATAAATAATAATGAAATAACAAATATATAACTTTTCCTTCCTTCTTGTAACTGAGTGCACTAACTCATCTTACTGTAGATCATATACAATATATACATATATATACACACATGCATATATATATACATATATATATATACATACACACACATATACACATACATGTCGGTATTCATTATATCAATAACTCAACACAGAATAACAACAATTAAACTAATAATAACACATCAATAACAATAATAAAATCTTAACAATAACAATTACATTTTAACAATAACCGTACCAAATCAACAATATATCATTTAACACATGTAACAATAAATAATTAAATAAGAAATATATAAATATAATAATATGTAAATATACTAATTCAATTTCATGCTAAACTAACTGAACTACATTCTATCTGAGGACATAATTTAAAAAATTATGTGATACAATGGCGGTTATAAAAAAGTCTAACTCCAAAAATTAGGTCTGAAATGAATTATTTTCAGTTTTTCTAAAAAATCCGTACTTTTGTACGTAAATCTGATATTTCTCATCAACAAATAGACATATGTGAGCAAACTACATCATTTTTAGATTCTCCGTTAAATTTTCAATTTGAAAAAGTTATCGGTTCAAACGGTAAGAAAAATAAAATTAAGCTTCAGGTCGATTCAAATGGCAAAGTTGCTAAGTTTCAGAAAAACTGAAATATCATTGAACCCCATCTTTTTACCACACCCTGTACACAAGAATGTGTCAAGTGATATTAAAAACTTTGCCATTTATTAGGCTTTAAAATGGTATGCCATATGACCGACTATTTTGCCGAGGCGTTTGCCATTGAAAAAATCATTATAGGTTAAAAGTTAACACTGAGTAGTCATAAGACGGTATAATAAACATAATCTTTGAGCATTAGTAAAGATATTTTATAATGGAACTTTAATCAATTAACAATAAGGTAAATGAAAATTAGAATACCTCATGAACACAAAACATTAAAAGTAAAATCATTGCAGTTCATTCTCAAAATGGCGACTTTCTTTTCTCACACAAGCTCTTGCTCGCTTTCTCATTGCTCCTACGGTGATTTTAAAAGACAGTTTTTTCCGAAGCCTTTGAGCAGCCAGACCAATTCTGCCTCGTAATTCTTCTTCTGAATTTACTGGGGTGGAATAAACTTTCTGCTTAAAAAAAACCCACACAAAAAAGTCCATAGGTGTAAGGTCGGGAGATTGGGCAGGCCATGCGACAGTTCCCTCACGTATAATCCACTCGGGATAGTTTTCAGTCAGCCATTGACGTACTGTTGCAATAAAATGTGGAGGGCTCCAACCTGCTGGAATATAAGCTCGTCTCTTTCAACATTTTTTAAACCATGTAGAAGGTTAGGTAGGTCGTGTTGCAAAAAATCTAAGTAGTTTGTTCCATTTACAGTTCCATCAAATATGTGAGGGCCAATCAATTGGTCACCTAAGACTCCACACCAAACATTAATTCTAAAACGCGTTTGAAAGGATTGTTCCCTGGTGCGGTGTGGGTTTTTGTTGATCCCAGTGGTGCATATTATGACAATTGAAAATTCTTGTAAACAATGACTCATCAGTCCAAAGGATTTTTCGAAAAAAATCACGCTGCTCTATGTCTCTGTTTAGCAACCAACGACAGATTTGTATTCTAGGAGCATAATCAGTTGCTTTCAGACCTTGAACAGGCGTAAAATGGTATTGATGGAACTTATTCTTATGCAAAATGTCCAAAACCTTCCAATGTGATACACCTACGTCTCTAGCAAGTTGTCTACTACTAACTTCTGGATCATTCCGAACTGAATTTAGAACTATTTCATCTAATCCTACACCATGAACAATGTGTCCTACTTCGTTAGGTCTTTTGTGAACTGTACCTCCCTCCACAAGACGTTGATGGAGTCTTGAGAACACAGAATGACTGGGAAGTCGGCGATCAGGGTAGCGAGCTTGATACTCTCTTTGTGCAGCACGCGCATTTCCATCACAAAACCCGTAAATAAAGTGCATATCAGCGTATTCTCGAGTAGTGAACTCCATGGCAGCCTACACTTGACTAAATTGAGCAGAAAAATAGTTTATTGGAGGTAGAAGTAATTCATGTGGACACTGGTCTTACAAAACAAGATAAGGAATGAATGTACAATACTGGTGAAAGTGATAAGATAAGGAATTGAAACATTGATAAAGGATGTGACCATTAATCCGTAACTAGCATCCACAAATTATTAGAAACTTCTTTACTTTTTTGTAATCTTCAAATCCTTGTTTTATGACGCAGTTTTATAAAACATAAAAATTAAGTACAGTTGTTATTAAATTGTTTTAATCTTTTTGTAGCTTGCATGTTTTTTTTAATATTAAAACCGATAAAAGTAGGTAACTGAATACTTAACTATGGTCATATGGCATACCATTTTAAAGCCTAATAAATTTATAATCGGGTAGTAGACAAATACTATTATTTGTCGAATCACAAATTTTAGGGGATTAAAACTTCAAAACTTTTTAATATTTACGTAAATGTATTAAAAATTGCATGTAGTAATGTAAACATTTTAGATTATTATTGTTTTATTTACCCAATAGGATGCGCTTTTGATAACGTGCTGAGATATGTAAGCAATAACAGAAATATATAACAGAAGAAAGGAGTTGGACTATCAAATGTTTGCAAGATAATAAATTATTTCAATCAAAGTGATAATTTAAAAAATATAAAAACAAAACATCTATCTTTACAGCTATGATGAATAATCACTGTTATACGAGTACTAATGTCAGAAAATGGTAATCCTAAGTTTCATATTCAATTTCTGAAAATCTCGCTATGTTTAGATACCACATTTGGGTAAATAATTAAATATCCAAACCATCTTTAACGATATATTTTCTGACAAATTTCTGAGTCCAAAACTTTTTGGTAGCGGTTTATTTGCATTGGGTTTGAAAGTATAATTGAGATAATATATTATTTATATTGGTAATATTTAGTCTTCTCATGCATTATTTATTCATTTCAATTTAATCCCAGTCTGCGATGACACGGTTAATAAAATATTTTAACCAAATGTACATGTGTATTACGCATATATCACCGTATTTTAGCAAGAAACTGTAGAACAGCAGAATTTGTCTTTCTTCCAAAGAAATTTCACAATATGTTCGATTGAAGCTCAGTAATATAGAACTGTCACATACGTTAATTATGATTGAATTGGATCTTTCAAATATTAGTGTTCTCTAAGCCATCCCCTCCCTCTGTCTCTATCTCTAAACCGTCTCTAGCTTCCAATACCAATCTCACAGTGACGGCTGACAGTCCAATAAAGACATAATTTGTTTCTCCAATGTTGGGAGCGCAAACGAAAGTGATTATCGAATACTTTTTTCTCCTGTTCTACAGATTTAGTGACCTAGGAGCAATTGACAATTAAATTGTCTGTAAACAGTTTAAATTACATATTTTCTCAATCTATCACATTGTAATTTTTATATGTACTTTTATTAGCATGTATACGTATATACAGGGTGTTCAAAAAGTGGGGGAATATTTTGGGATATGGTTTAATAGGTGGAAACAAACAAAATAGTTCCTCTAACCCTAGTCTATTTCGGTTCGTTTAACGCCTATCATTGTTTTGTTAAAAAATGTATAATTCAGCAACAGTTAAAGGTATGGGGTCTTAATTATGCCTGTTTATATGTGTTACTTTCTGCTGAAATGAAAATAATTTAAAACGAATATTATTCAATAAATAATTAATTGTAAAAATTGTGGCATTTTTAAATTTCAAAGACGAATAAACTATAATGGGTAAAAATACAAACATTGCCACACCTTATTTATTATTATTGAAAATAAACGACAGAATAAATCATTTTGTAATTCAGTGCAAATGGAAACAGAATAGAACATTATTTAGTGATTTAACAACGTGTAATATTCTACACAATGTGCCAGATGAGTATGTTAAAAATGTTGGCCGCTAAAGAACTCATTCCACCCTACGTCACTGCTTTAAGAAGGCGTATAATTTTCTCCGATGGAATGTCAATCGGAGAGTAAACTTATATAACGAAATGTTTCCTAGCAAATCATCAAGGTAAATGAGAAGTAATGGAAGATACGTTCATCTGTACACTGTATCTTACTTTGCTGCCTTAAGATAGAATACACTTGGCTTCCAAACGGAGGGCATTGGAGGGCATTTAGTAAATACATCATAAAATGCTGAATGGTCCTTGAATCTCCGAGGTAAGGAAACACCCCCGTCATTTATGTTCTTATTCATGTATTTTTTCTATAAATTTGAGTTGCCGTTAGTAAATAAATAGTCACGGTTATTAGATGAAAACATTGAAGTGTATATTAAGTGAGGGGTCGGGCTCTGCAAAGGTTATATTAATCACTTATTATCCATCGTAGTGGAATAAACTTACCTTATTAACATCTATATCCAAAAGTAGCTCATATTTTACAATTATACATTTTCATACAGTCTTCCTTTTTTGAGTTATTACAGTTCGACCATTTTGAAAGACCGCGATTTTAAAACTTACTATAATAATTCTCTGGACATTTTTTTCATAATCGTGTACCCCGAGTCAACTAAAAGTTTGCAAAATTTGATTGTTATATATTTCCCCAATTTAACAATTTTTTCTCAAAATCACAAACAGAGAGGTAGCCGGCAAACTAATCAAGATAGACTACGTGTTGTATGGCATTTCTGACATACTCGTACTTTTACCTAACAAATCATATGATGAGTTTCTATGGTGCAATTTGTGGACGCCGTGTCACGGTACTATGTAAGGTATACAGGGCCGTATATACCTTCATGCGCCTTTAAAAAAAAAAAAAAAGTAGAGGCTGATCCCCTTTTAAGCCTTATTCTGTCCGCCCTCATGGGCCACTGGCCTGTGCGAGGATCTTATCAAACAGAATAAGGGGGAGAGTCGATACAGTACAAGAGCGATGGTACTGATAAAAAGTGCAACGGTCACAGACAGGATTTGAACCTGCGTTATCTCTAACTCAGACCCAAATTTCAACGACTTAGACCGCTCGGCCATCGGCACTCCCAAAGGTCCCTCTTTAGGTCATTCTTGGATTTGACGCTTTCCCCAACCCTCGCACATTCACTATTTATAAATAAACTCAGCTGAAGCACTTGGGCTAATTGGATACCCTCTAAAATGAATAAATTGTAATCCTTGAAATTAAATATTCTAGCATACCATTCAAGGATTTCATATTACATCTAATTTACGAGCTGTTATTTTTAAACTTGGGTTGCACGTTCCAGATATAACAAATACAGTCTCTATAGTGTTTCTAGAAATATTTTCTGAACGGTATGAACTTACGTTATTGTTCAATAACACCCAAAAGGAAACCTTGATTTGGACAATATTATAATTTTTAGATTTAGATGGCCTAAACAACTGTGAATTGTGTGGTTTAGTATTAAGAAAACCTTTTAAGAGGCGTGTACAATAGTTTTAAAATAGTTTTAAAAAAGTTATTCTAAGATAAGGGAATTCGATTAGTTGTGAAAAAAATAAATTAGCTGATGAAAATGCACATGATGTTTTGTAATATTTTGTGAGTTTGAAATTAATTTATTACAGCTTGACATTTTATTGGATGAATTTTATTAAATTTCCCTAATTATCTATAAAGTTAAATTTAATCACTTTCATGTATTGAACAAATTAACAAAGCATATTGGTGCAACAGAACTACTTTAAAATTATTAACAAATCTACGGTAAAAACTATTCTCTAATTTTAATATTGTGATTAGAAAATAATCATTATCCTTAATCACATTTATTAGTGCAAAAGGGCTTATAAATATAATCTTATCCAAAATAATAGTTTAACATAATGCATTTCATTAGTGATGCAAAATTAACAACAAGTGTAGATTAGAGAATTTATCTTTGGAAATCTTTGTATTTTGAGAATCATAACAATACTGTCGTCTTGAGAATTGAAATAAAGTTTATTTCACAAAAAGTTGTATTCATTAAGTAAGCGTGGATATTGAAGAGCAATAAAGTCGAGTACTAGACTGGTTTCCAATTGAAACTAGGGTGACGAGCTTCGTTCAGATCCCAGTAGCTATGACGTCACCGCTGCAGCTTTGTGGCCTGTACTGTAGTGTAGTGCAGTGTAGTGTAATGTAGTGCTACCTTGATAAGTACGAACAGTGACCGGTGGATAGCGGGATAATGTTTTTAGACGAGGGTAGTACACGGCCACGAGTTCGTGTATTGCTAGACATCGCTGAGCCGTGGAATATAGATACAAATCGCATACATTGTCCATTATACTACACGACTACACGTAGGATACTGCCTAGAGTTTGCGTATTAGCTTGCAGTACCGGGTCGCGGAGAATACCTACAAATAAATCACCTACACTATCCCCCATACTACACGACTACACGTAGTACACCGCCTCTAGTTTGCGTATTGCTGTCAGAGGCGAGCCGTGGAGTATAGTTACAAATCACCTACACTATCCCCCATACTACACGGCTACACTTAGTACACCGCCACGAGTTTGCGTATTGCTGTCAGAGGCGAGCCGTGGAGTATAGTTACAAATCACCTACACTATCCCCCATACTACACGACGACACGTAGTACACCGCCTCTAGTTTGCGTATTGCTGACAGAGGCGAGCCGTGGAGTATAGTTACAAATCACCTACACTATCCCCCTTACTACACGGCTACACTTAGTACACCGCCACGAGTTGTGTATTGATGTCAGAGGCGAGCCGTGGAGTATAGTTACAAATCACCTACACTATCCCCCATACTACACGACGACACGTAGTACACTGCCTCTAGTTTGCGTATTGCTGTCAGAGGCGGGCCGTGGAGTATAGTTACAAATCACCTACACTATCCCCCATACTACACGACGACACGTAGTACACCGCCTCGAGTTTGCGTATTGCTGTCAGAGGCGAGCCGTGGAGTATAGTTTACAAATCACCTACACTATCCCCCTTACTACACGGCTACACTTAGTACACCGCCACGAGTTGTGTATTGATGTCAGAGGCGAGCCGTGGAGTATAGTTACAAATCACCTACACTATCCCCCATACTACACGACGACACGTAGTACACTGCCTCTAGTTTGCGTATTGCTGTCAGAGGCGGGCCGTGGAGTATAGTTACAAATCACCTACACTATCCCCCTTACTACACGGCTACACTTAGTACACCGCCTCTAGTTTGCGTATTGCTGTCAGAGGCGAGCCGTGGAGTATAGTTACAAATCACCTACACTATCTCCCATACTACACGGCTACACTTAGTACACCGCCACGAGTTGTGTATTGTTGACAGAGGTGAACCGTGGAGTATAGATACAAATTACCTACACTATCTCCAATACTACTCGACTACACTTAGTACACCCTCGAGTTTGGATTTACCTTTCTGACGATTACTAAACATGGTCATTTTAGAAAATTATTACACACTCTAGATCCCCCTGTAGAGCAAGTGTAGACAATGTGATCAGCCTGAAGAGAGTGCCAGACACATCATTTTGGATTGTTGGAGGTTTGAAGTAAGGAAAAGATCCCTGAATCTGTGAGTCAAGTGATGAATCGATATACGCATTAAGCAAAAACCCATGATGATCATGAAGGCACTTCCTCAAGATGGCCATGCCCTACCAGTAGCATTTGAGGTGTGCTATACATAGGTTAATACGCAAGAAGTAGTTACCATAGTACCCAAATATTATTCTAAGTGCAAATAAAATATAACTCTGTTTAATTAGCCTGACAATGCAAGGAAATTATAAAGAAGGAAGACAAAGAGAAGACAGTTTTGTATTGTTGCACATCTTTCAACCACCCACTCCTGGCATGGATACTACTACCCAAAGTGGTTACTTCAACGTTTACGGTAATACTGATATACTCACAATGTAAAGTGATACAACCAACAGTCAATTACGTTGTTATGTTTTTCACAACAGAATTTTCTAAATATACAACATGTCACAAATAGACAACGGAAAAAACTTAAAATACTATTTTCATTAGGTTTTCATATAATAAAGACCCATACTAAATTTCAGTCAGTTACGTCAATATTCCCTTGTAATATAAAAATTTTCAAATGGAAAATGTGCAGCGCTAAGAATAATGAGGGAGTTTTCGGCATTTTAAAATACAATATTCTCGTTATGATCGAGGAACAATATTTAAAAAGATTGACAGAGATTAAGGAGACATTCTGAATATTTTACATATCACTGGTCATTATTAATAATTACAGAATTAATTAATACATTACACACACAAATTAATTAATTAACCAATAATCTGTTAGAAAATTAATTTTTAAATCATTTTTCTTTTATAAAAAACCTACACTTACTTTCTCTACACAATGTTCACACACATCACAAGCTTCCATGCAATGATGAGCCCAAACAAACATTTAAAAAGGTTCATATTGTTTTTAATTACAGGCGAACTCACTGACCATAACACTCTGTTAAGAGATTTAATATTACCTCTGTTTTATGGGTCCATTAATGCAAATGGAGGAAGAAATTTTGGCATCACTTTTTGTTGAGATAAAGCATGAATCCATTTCTGTTGGAAAGGAGAAGTTAGCATAAAATAATTTTCAAAATTAATGAAGGTTATAATGATTATTTAAAACTGTTTTAACTGCTTACTTGTACTATTTACTCATACTTCAAACAATAACAGCACTCAGCTGAGTACCACGTTATGCGCATACTATTTACACATAAGAACTGCATACTTGTACTATTTACTCATACTTCAAACAATAACAGCACTCAGCCGAGTACCACGTTATGCACATACTATTACTCGTTTTAACTGCATACTTGTACTATTTACTCATACTTCAAACAATAACAGCACTCAGCTGAGTACCACGTTATGCACATACTATTACTCGTTTTAACTGCATACTTGTACTATTCACTCATACTTCAAACAATAACATTTATCGCAACCCATTATATATTCTTCATTAGTTATTTATTATAGACTAATAATATATTATTCATTATTGATCCCGGTGAATAGAAATGTAACTCTTTGATTACAGTATTAGCAATGATATATTCTTCTTCATTTAAATAAATACAAAGTAAAAAAAACCTGAGGACCAGTTCTTCATTATCTAATTTGAAGGGCTTAATAGGGATTAAGGTATAAACGTGTGATCTACTTTTCTCGTTATATGAAACATGAAAACTCCGATACTTAATCACTGCAGAGTTACTTTTTTGGCAATATCATTTTCTGACAGCATTGTTAAGGGAATAGAAAAATGAGGAATGAAAAAGGAAAGGAGTGATGGAATGGGAGATCAAAAGGGGTCTCTGCCCCCTCTCACAATTCAAACCACAAGACTCCCTCCTGGGGAGCTGGTGGACGAATTGCCTAACACCACACAACGTGCACCACAAATCAAGCAGCCGAATTTACGATCTCCTAGCAGACCATAGTAGTAAGTAAATATTAATATTAGTGAACTCAAAACAATAATTATCAACATATTTCTTTTTTGAACACCTACGTTAGGACTTAGTTTAATCTTAAGCTATAATTAATTACAACTTAAGATTATCATCAACTTATCATGTTCTCCGTCTGTACAGAAACGTGTCTCCTTTTGCGTTTTTCCTGATATTATCTTATCCAGTTATTACTCTGAGTTTATTGGAAGAAATCTTTTTAATGTTTATCATTGATGTATTTTTTCTTCATAAAATACAATTATTTTAATTATATTACAGCTAAAAAGTAATGAGCAATTGATAACTTTAACGATTCTAGTAGTGAATATTACCATCGATATGAGAATAAATCGCCAGGCATCCTGAATAATGAAACTCGTGTATTTGGAGATTACAATCTTTAGACGAGCAAAGACGTAAACACACCTCTAAAATACAAACCATTTACTACACTAACATTAAACACGACACTTTATCATCATTTATGCGTGTAACAACGCTCTGGTATGTTTTGTTTACCTTAACCTAGATTTTAGTCATGCATTAGTTAATTTACGCATTTACCCGAATAAGACATCACATTGCAGATCTCGAAACGTAGTGTACTGATTGTATTGTATCTCTGAATGATGGCAAATGTCTGGAGAAATCATTTTTCCTTAACAATCCTTTCATCGCAAAAAACAAACTTCACACAAAGGACAATTCTTTACTAATTGAACTTAATGTTTGGGAACTTATTGCTTCGTTACGCCAGAATAACACTAATATATCAACTCCCTGAGTGAAAATATGTGATAATTATTTACAACCCGACCTGCTCAGAAAGTGAGCATAATTTGTGCAAAAAGATAAAAAACGAAGTAGTCATGTATCGTGAGGTAAAGTGGTGGCAGCGGTGTGAAACAAATAGTCTCTCAGTCAGCCTGTTTGGCGATTTATATCCCGACCTGCTCGGAAACTGTGCGTCGTTTCTGCGAAAATATAAAAAACGTAGTAGTCATGTATCGTGAGGTAAAGTGGTGGCAGCAGTGTGAAACAAATAGTCTCTCAATCAGCCTACGTAGTGATTTATATCCCACCTGCTCGGAAAACTGTGCGTCGTTTCTGCGAAAATATAAAAAACGAAGTAGTCATGTATCGTGAGGTGAAAGTGGTGGCAGCAGTGTGAAACAAATAGTCTCTCAATCAGCCTGTTTGGCGATTTATATCCCGACCTGCTCTGAAACTGTGCGTCGTTTCTACGAAAATATAAAAAACGTAGTAGTCATGTATCGTGAGGTAAAGTGGTGGTTGCAGTGTGAAACAAATAGTCTCTCAATCAGCCTACGTGGCGATTTATATCCCCACCTGCTCGTAAACTGTCGTTTTTGTCGAAATGGATGAAAGTAACTAAAAGAGATTATGCTCTTTAAAAGCTCCCGCATAGACTACCTGCATAGCGTATTTCCTAAATCAACTTGCATATTAAAGTATATTACGACAAAATGTAATATGTAACAAATGTCCTGAAAATATCTGTGCTTAAATATCTGTATGACTTTTTATGTGATGTTATAAACTTCAAACGACTTGACATTGCCACAATTTTGCATTTTTACTGTAAATGAGTTATATATTAAATAATTGTTTCATTCAACTAAAACAGCGCGAGTAAAAATAAATCACATACTACAAACTGTATTGCTACTGAGTCTAGTAGTGTGGAAGCTCTATATAAACTAATCATGAACAAAAAAACCCTGAGTCCATCTGTTTGATTACTCCTAATAAGAGAAGCTCTACAATCTTTGCCGTCTGATTGTATCAACTACATTTGAACTATCTACTAGATAATTATAAAATATCAATTGTCTAATCATTGTTATAACATTTAAACAATGCATTAAAAATATTAAATTAGCTATTATAATTAATTACAGTCTTGAAAACAACTGATAAATCAAAACATGCTATACAAGATACAGTTGTTAAGCATAAAAAATTAATCAGCCAATTATGATCTAACTTACGTATAATACTGTCGTTCCAACTAAGCACACTCTTTTTAATAATACTAAGTAACAATTTTTGGACTTCACTTTTAAATATTTTCAACTTGTACGTATTTTTATGTGAACAGGTGACTTTTTAAAATCATTCTACACAGTCCTCTACACATAACAGCTATGGTGGGAATGGTTGATTCAATGCGAATGTTAAATTTAGCTCCAGTTCACCTTCCTCTTACGTGCAGCATCTGAATTCTGATGCTGATTTTAAATTTCAGGAGTCAAGTCTGCGACAACAGGATCTTCAAGATATTCACGATGCTGTTGAAGAGCAAATTTGTTAATACTATGGAAAAGGTGCATCCACTCCAATACTATTGACATGGCAAATTGTTAGTAGTAGAGATAGATTACGGTGGCTGGGCAGACCATCGATGTATAAAACTACTGGATGGATAACTCAGTGGGAATATTCCTTTTGTTCCGACAGGGTGTAAAAAATTCCCGCTCGGGCTTGATAATTCCCGAACGATTACAGGTAAAGCAATAAAACTTGGTACATAATTACTGCATTTATAAATATACCTTTTGAAGTAACTACTTTTTTTCATGTCAGGGGGAGAACCTGTTGGAGTCAGAAGAAAATCTTTAATGAAAGCGTAGGTCGAGGTCGAGTTGTACATCAAATTAAAGGTCTATATTGGTAGAGTACAATGCCACAAATCCGACCTGAAAAGGTTAACTCTTTAAAAATATAAACAGGTTTAAATTTTGAAACATTTACAATGTAGGTCCTGTTCTAGCTGATTTAATATTCTTGTTTTGGCTGAAGTTGTGGAAGTTAAACTTAGTATATAAATACTGGACTGAAGAAATAGCTTTTAAGGTAGTTTGTGACTCTTAACATCCAATGGAGGATGGCCTACAAAGAGTTAGGAGGAATGTTCAACGTAAGTATAGCTCAAGATGTACAGTATTTTAAAATTGTCAGACCATCCTCCATTGTATTTCAAGAGTCACTAACTACCTTAAAAACTATTTATTTAGTCCAGTATTCATTTACTAAGTTTAAAATTCACAGCTTTAGCCAAGACAAGAATATTGAACCACCTAAAGAACAGGACCTACATTGTAAATTTTTAAGACTTTAAACCTGTGTAACTTTTTAAAGAGTAAATCTCTTCAGGTTAGATTTGCGGCATTGTACTCTACTAATATAGACCTTTAATTTGATATACTACTCGACCTATGCTTTCATTTAAGCTTCTGACTCCAAACGGGCCATCCCCCCAGATGACAAAAAAATAGTAGTTACTTCAAAAAGTAGATTTATTGGTGTTGTAATGATGTACCAAGTTGTATTTGGTTTACCTATAATCGTTTGGGAATTATCAAGCCCGTGCGGGACTTTTTTACACCCTTTATAGTGTTGCCGTTACAACAGGCTGAGGGCGAACCTGCCCCTCCCGAGCAGGCAGTGCGGCTGGCCAGGATCGACCATCAGCTCTCTCCAACCACTGTGATTGAAGCTGTTTGGATCAAGCACGCTGTTGGTTTCAGTACACAACAAAGTCTTGTGCTTCTCGTAGTAAAAGTTAGCAGGACATACAACTATAATTTAAAAATAAATAAGACACTCAAAATAGGAACGACAACCTAAATAAATAATAGATAATTTCGCTGTAGAAAAATGTGGCTATGCAGAGACCATAATTATTTTTTTGGCTTTTTATTGTAATACATAATTACAACGCTGTTACACACAAGTTACTATTACACCCGGCACATTTATTTTTTGGGAGAAAAACGTTGCAAATTTGGAATAAATTAAAGTGCAGACATTGAGAAAAGTAGGATAAGAACTCTCTTGCGTTTGACCTCACAACTGAATAATACTTTCCACATAAACTACTAATGTTAAGCACATATCATTAGAATAGTGTTAGGATTAAAAACTCTGTTACGTAATTTTATTTCGTAACTGTGATAAAAATTACTACATTACTGCGCAGAGAAGGTTTCTTCAAACTAATCGGTTTCGCAATAAATAGAAAGTTGAGTGTTGATAATCAGGTTAATAACAGGAATAACTCAAACACATGGCGTTATTATATAACTGATACAACATACATGGGTTAAATAGAAATAATGATAAAGTCATCGGTCTTTTTAGTCGTAGGTACGTCTAGACTTAAACAATGGAGTAGAGGCACCTCTTCACTACTATCACTCAACATTCAAAATTTCAGTTCGGTCTAATTTGTTGAGAAAAGTAAGGAAAATATTCCGTTTACAGATGTGGAACTTCTTCCAAAAGATCCGTAATTTGTGTATGACTACTACAATGGACGATTTAAAACTGAAAGGGCTGTAGCGTTGTACTGGTTTCATCGTGCACTAGCAAGCATATTGTCAATCGTATTCTTGATTTTGTAAAACGTTTTAGGTCCTAAAAGTGTAAACAAGACTATATAAATTTTTAATAATATTAATGACATTATTACGTTTTGTCCTATTTGTTTCACATATACTCGAAAAAAGTCATCTTAGGTAAGTGTCAATTAACATTGAAATGGGACATTAAAATAATCACAATGACTCTTAACTTTGAATTTACTACAAAGATTACAACATATTAAAATATCAACTGTCATTTAATCATTACAACCATCAGTATCTCACTTTCATCCGTGGTGGTGTGATGTGTGATTGTGTTTCTTGTGTAACTTGTGCTCGGGACATTCTCTGCCGTGACAACGCCTGGACTGGACTCCAAGCAGCATTTGGGTATTTTAGAACCCTTTTTTCCTTCTTTTTTTCTGCTTTCTGTTCTTTATTTTTGTATGTACATTCCCCACCTGACGAAGAGGATAGATTCCAAATCCTCGAAACGTTGTGTTATTATACCTTGTGTAACATATAACGATGGCAAATGTCCGAAATCCTGTTATCCTGTCAACACCTTCCATAGTCATAAAAAAATTTAAACAAAGAACTACGTTTTGGTGTCAAAATTTGGTGACAAAGGCATTTTACTCCGTTGAAGAGTTCATGATGGGCCGCTGGGATGGAAATCCTTGAAATTATCAACACACAATTTCCCAGTCCTGATGTCCAGTTACCATGAAATTCCAAATACTTGTTAACTGCCTTGTTTATTGACTCTCACATTTAAGTATTGTGTGTTTAATACCTCAAATGTTGACCCATGCAATGCAATTGTGAAATTGTTGATGCAATAAAGAATATTATTATTATTATTACAACAGTACTATATACTTATGTCCCGTATGTACAGTATATCTTGTTTAAAACAAGTAACTAAATTGACTTTCACAATAATTGGTAATACAACGCACACTATTTCCACTCTTGTTCAAGGAGCACTGGGTTTATACATAGGTACTGTATGTAATCGGAATTAATTATTTACAACCATATAAAACGCAAATCAGTGTTTTGTATGAAACTTTTAATTGCCACAACAATGCAATGTATTTTGATCTCTCATAATACGCCCTCAAAGTTTGATGCAAGATTACAGATTTAAACTGTATTGAACTATTAATGCAATGTTCATAATTCAATAGGATAAGATGAATTCTAGGTCAGTCGTGCAATAAGGAAGAGCTGTTATACTCAACTCAATCGTTGCAAAACGTAAACCAGTCGATAACACATAAAAGATTTTGTTTTTAAATCCTATAGGATATGCTGATATTGTTATTATGAACTGCATATCAGAGGAATTCCTTAGTATTTACAACGACAGTGGAGAGCGATGATTTAATTCTTGTAAGATACGTATATTATACTCCATATCAGTAGTATTTCTTAGTATTTATGACTATAGTGGTGTGTGATGATTTAAGTGCCTATACATTATACTTCATATCAGTAGTATTCCTTAGTAGTGCATAAAATATTATTTATTGGTAAAAAATTTCAAATTCAATTCCAGTTATACAATATAGAGTATTTTAGGAACTAAAAAATTAATCAGCCAATAATTAATTATTTAAATTTAGTTTCATCGTTTTTCAACTAATTACACTCTTTCATTATTACTAAGTAATCAGGTTTGGACTTTACTAGTAAATATATTTATCTTTGTACAACCTTTTATGTTCGCAGGTAGCTTGTTGAAATCTCCTCTTATATTTTACATATTCAGGCAATGGTTTTTCCAATGAAGCCTCAGACTAGTGAATCAGATTATATAAATTTGGAAGCTAAAGATTTAATACTTTTATCGCTTGTATTGTTACGAGTGCAGCTTTTTACCAAACTATTGTTACTCAAGCTATGAAAGTGTTATAAGTAAAGCTTAACACGTATTAACAGGTTTAAAACGTATTGTATCATTCCTACTGCAAGGATCGGTAATCGGACCACGGATCTTCAGTTTTGGAATGTTTGGTTTTAATGTTGTGTTTTGGGATATATAGTGATTTTAAGTTTTGAATTTAGATGAGATTACGGAAAAGTGGAAATGTTTACATTTATTTAGGATACAATTGGATAAAGATAAACTGAGTTAAAAAGAATTCTGAAACTTCTGAGACAGAAATATTGTATACTATACCTGATTACTGACTGAAACTGAAAGTATATTACCATCTCTTAAAAGGACTACTATACGAAATAAAAGGATTAGTACTTTAGCAAAAAAGGATTAGTGCTTACCAAGTAGGGGGATTAGTGACATACCAAGTAAATGGATTAGTGAAATACCAAGTAAAGGAATTGGTGTTATACCAAGTAAAAATATTAGTGTTATACCAAATAAAAATATTACTGCTATACCAAGTAAAAGGATTAGTGCTAAACCAAGTAAAGGGATTAGCGACATACCAAGTAAATGGATTAGTGCAATACCAAGTAAAAAGGATTAGTGTCATAAAAAGTAAATGGATTAGTGCCATACCAAATAAAAGGATTAGTGCTATACCAAGTAAAGTATTAGTGTCATACCAAATAAAGGGATTAGTGATATGTATACCAGGTAAAGGATTAGTGTCATACCAATTAAAGGGATTAGTGTTATACCAAAGAAAGGGGTCAGTGCTATACGAAAGGAAATATTAACGAATTTTATCTGTGTAATTTGGGTGAGTAGATTGTGTTATAAGTAACACGTATTAACAGGTTTAAAACGTATTGTATCATTCCTGCTGCAAGGATCGGTAATCGAACCACGGATCTTCAGTTTAGTTTTAACGTCGTGTTTTGGAATATATAGTAATTTTAAGTTTTGAAGTTTTAAGTTACACCAAAGAAAGGGATCAGTGCTATACGAAAGGAAAAATTCACGAATTTTATCTATGTAATTTGGGTGAGTAGATTGCATTTTGTTTTTTGATAAATTTAGTATCGTGTTCTTATTATAAGTTTATAACGCCTTGTCATTCATTGTGAAAAATGTAACGTTTTTTGTATAAAAATTGTTTTTAATTTTCTGATAATTATTATTTATTACTAATTTAAATAATAATATGCATAACTTAGCAAGAAGTTGGTTACACACGATTAAAAATGCCAACAGTTGTACCGGCATCAGAGAGATACTATGTCAAGTATAAGTTGCCGAGAGAGCTACAATACAAATCACCATTCACGTCTCTCGAAAGGCTCCATTTGTTTCTACCCTCTTTCACCATCCACCGGACCATCACATCTCTCAGTTTGTTCACTGATTTTTTGTACTGTGCACTTTTTAATACAAGTCTGGATTTGCAGTTCTAAGGCTCAAGAATATAAAACTTGTATTCAGAGTGTGCCAATAATTTATCAAATTGGTGTTTTAAATGATTATTACTTTTTTATCGTCTTTTCAATATCATTTCTCCAAATGTAATTATTTGATGGATGTTGGATTCTAAGTTTATAATTTTGTATTGAGGTAGTTTCTGTCCTTCAACATACCAAAAAATAAATTTACAAAATTTTGTCTATGAATTTTTGTAAAAAATATACGTCATATTCGAAAGTCATATTTATATTAATTTTCATACTAAGTTAATATAACGATAGATTACTCCGTTAAAATTAATTAGTTTGTAACTCACCCCGTTTTTTAAAATAGTTCAATAAAAAAGCTTTTACTTAGGGCGCTTTTTCAGTGAATACATTTAATTGTAGAACAATCCATATCTTACATCCAGGTTTCTTCACATTGCGAAGTTTTGAATATTTACAGGAAATTTAATTAAATCATTGGTCAATTTTTTTTGTGATCAATTCACAGCACAAGCAATACACAAGAAGGTAATGAATGACTTTTATTGTTGCAGACTTGGATAAATTAGCTACAAAATTTATGAAACTCCCTCACAAACGTTTTTAATTTTAAAACTTAGCAATAAATGTTTTAATATTTACCATTATAACTATTATTATAGTAACTATCAAATTACCAAAGGTAAAAGATATAATGTCAGGAACAATTAAAACATCCTAAAGATATTTAAGGTAAATAAACAAATTAATATCTATAATGACATTTGCTAGGCTCAAGGAACCATACAGCATGAGCTACACGTAGTTCTACAGCAGATAGAGTTGTAAACATGTATTTTAAATGTTATTGCTAGCCTATGCTCACTTCAAACTTGCAGGCAGGTCTTTATCCCAAGTGACCAAACAAGCAGGATCGCATGTAGCACGACAACACGTAGGGTTCTGAGAAGTTAAATGAGTCTTATGCAACACAATTCTCACACACGCCCATACACGGTTCAAACTCCATCACAGGTACTTTATCCCAAGTGACTAGATTAAAATGAATAAATATAGCTCAATAACAGGTATCGTTCTGACTCGTATAGTGAGTGTTTCTGCAATCCGATTTTCATTCTAGCCACTCGGATGTGTGGATTCTGGTCACCATCATCTTAGTGCAGCGTCTGGAATCTCATGGTGTTACAGACTTGTCTCCTAGAATTTGGAGTCATGTTTGTCTGAAGAGATCTAAAAAAAGTCATCGACGAAGAAGCTCAAAATGAACTTTTTACATCGTTTCGACATCAGAGACACCTAGACTACAAAATATAGAGTAATCTAGTTGAAGAGTTGTTATCAGTGTCTCATCAGGTACACAATTGAGTGCACTACGACCTTTTATACAATTGGGTAGAACAACCGAGTTTTCTACCCATAATTCAGCTATGGTGGGAAGATTTGATTATGGGAAAGCATCAGATTTCAGACCCTGCATTAAGAGGAAGGTGAACTGGGGCTAAATTCAACATTCACATTGAATCAACCCTTCTCACCATAGCTACGTTATGTGTAGATAATACGTATACCTTGTTACCATTAATCGCTTCTTACAAGGATATAGATATTATCATATTTCTACAATATTAGTAAATAGTATCTAAAACTGGACTAAAATATCAAACATAAAAGGATTATATGTTTAAATTAAGCAGTCTACAGTCAAATCCTATATACTCATGAATAGTTTGAAGAATTGTTTACTTGCAAGTCATACATATTATTTTAAAGATATGCTTCGAACTGAAGGCCAAGTTTTATTAAAACATTATATCGCATTGGTATGGAAAGAGTTCGAGGTTTTATTGAGCCTATTTTGTGGAACAATTATCATAGTTTTGTATCGTGTGTATAGGCTATAAATGTCTTGTCTGATGTTGAAATTGTTCAAGTTTGATTTAGTATATATTAAAATATAATAAATGTATAGGTTGTAAACTGCAAGAATCTTTAATGTTTTAAAAAGTGGTCAACAGTGTTCACGCTATCCAGATCTAAACATGGTTTTACTGTAGGGAGCACACGTGTGGTTTAGTGAGGGGTACGGGGGAGCGGGGTAGATTCTAGCGAATTCCTCGAGCTACCCATTCCAAAAACATGCCATTACACTTACACTGTCCCCATCTCTCTACCGTAGTGTACCCAGTGTCACCTAGTTTGTCCGTACTATGTTCATGTGACTTTTTCATCTTAAGAGTGTCATTTTAGTAGTTGTTAACAGAATAATCAACCTAGTGTCATTTTAATTCTAGTACTTGTAATTTAGGAATTACCCAAATATAATAATTATCGTACGTTTAACTTATGTATATTAAGGATATATACGCACATATTTTAACTAATTTCCTAATTGTAACTATATACACCGCACTTATTATTTAACTAAATTTCCTAATTATTTATAACTATTTGGCCAACTCTTTGTATTTGTGTTTATCAATAAGTATTAATTAATTTGGTTTATACGTATGAAATAAATTGATAACTAGAAAATTTGCAATGCAATAATAACAGTAAACAGTGTTACAATCATGTTAAATATTATGCAAACATTAGATTTACTAACCAATGAAAAATAGTCCTAACAAACAAGAGAACCTCGACCGAATCAATATGATTATTAATATTATGCACACATAAAACTGTTCCAATTAAAGAAAAGATGTCACATTTTAAAAATGTATTTTAATTTCAAATTAAATACATAATGTTATTTAATTGTATTATTTTATTCAAAAGCTTATTATTAAAAAGTATTCATAGTCTAGCATGCGCAATGTTTTTAGGAAGGCATGAAAAGTGATTGACAGGCGCAGGAAAAGGATTGAGCCCTGACAGGCGGAGGGCGCAATCGTCTCTTTGCTCTACTCGTGAGCCCCATACAGTAATAACATTCTTTTGTTCAAGTAAGGTATCTTGTACATACTATATATGTGGCCCGACAAGAGCCATGAATCTTATAGTAAGATAGTGTTTTACAATGCGATTCTCATACACCCAATTTACACTTGTAAGTATTCTATCCCAAGTGACCAAACAAGAACGACTAGTGTACTCGACTTTAGGTAGCGTTCTGACCAGTATATTGAGTACTTTGTAGTTCGATACTCATACACACCTATACTGAGTTAATACTTGCCAGTATTCAATCTAAAGTGACCAAACAAGAACGACTACGTGTAGCTCGACTTTAGGTAGCGTTCTGATATCGTATATTGACATATTGTAGTGCGAATCTCATACACACATTAATTAGAGTTAATACTTGCAAGTATTCTATTCTAAGTGACCAAATAAGAAAGACTAAGTGTAGCTCGAATTTAGGTACCGTTCTGATCCGTATATTGAAATACTGTATTGCGAATCTCATACACACATTAATTAGAGTTAATACTTGCAAGTATTCTATCCCAAGTGACCAAACTAAAGGTATTTATGTGTAACTGAACGGCTGGGAGCGTTCGATGCATATTGTGAGTGGTTTGTGACGAGCTTCTCCGTAAACGTGTTTGTTTATTATGCTTTCTCAGTGTTTGCATGAGCCCTTTCCTTGTCAAATAAACGTGTCACTCTCATCCACCCTCTTTCACACACAGGATCCGAAGAGCTTTTCAGAACAACTCGTTGTTATTTTAAGTCCTCAAAGGTTCCATTCACAACAGCTGACATAAACTGCGTCTATAGACGTGTTGGTCCAGATAACATTAAGTTAAAATTCAGCCCTTCCTGTGTATTTTATAAGTTTTATTGTTCGAAATAGTGTTAATAAAATTAATATAAATGCATATTGGCATCCCGCTGTAGAGAAATT
This sequence comes from Homalodisca vitripennis, assembly GCF_021130785.1. Taxonomy (NCBI): domain Eukaryota; kingdom Metazoa; phylum Arthropoda; class Insecta; order Hemiptera; family Cicadellidae; genus Homalodisca; species Homalodisca vitripennis. Next base: position 145,071,008 of record NC_060215.1, read on the forward strand.
AACACATTTACCACATGTTAAACCGAAACTTGTTTAAACAGATACTAAAATGATATACAGAATTCTGTACTCAATGTAACTCAAAAACTATCTCTTACCTCAAGATTGTATTCCATTAATGAATACAAGATATTTCAAGAATTTATCTTTTTTAACTAACATTGTTTTGACACGATCACAAAGGATTGATGGTAGTTACAGCGCTAGCTGCGTTTGCCTAAATAACTAAAATTCGAGGCTTTTTTTTAATTTTTTAAGCAAAAGCAGTTGCTACTAATGGCGATTAATTTTTAAGGACTAACAATAAATTAGCAATTAAACAATGGCTAAGATCTTAATTACAAAATTGTTTCGTTAGTCACTTGAGCTTTACCGTGGGAAATTGCAAATTACTGTATAAACGATACAACCTATCGATGTCAATTTATTTCAATTTATTTAAATAATGGTTGTTTAACTGTAATTCTTAAGAACATTTAACCCTAGCCATTTCATGCTTTTTTCTGATAGCTCACATTTAACAGTCATTATGCTGTTTAACTCTGATTATAGGGCCAGTATTGTTCGGATGATATTCAGTCTTCCGTAACCTCATACAATCAATGTTTTGAAGATTACAGATTTAACATAAAGATTACTATAAAATTATACCAATCGGACATAGAGCTCAGAAGAGGGAATCCGCGGTGTGAATGAAAACTAGATGTAACTTGATTTTACATTATATCATGTATTTAAGTTTCGTGTTATTAAAAAATTATATATTGTTTAGATACGTTACTATTTTTCTGCACCCAAGATTTAAACTCTTCGACTAAATGCAGTAGCCTATTTAATTGAGATACATCTAAGTACTTCAAAGGCTGTGGTGGGCTTGTAAACCATTTGGCTGTGTGTCAGTTCTAATCATTGCGATGTTTGTATCAGTTCGTAAAAAGAAAAATGATCAAGTTCGCGAGGATTTTTCAAAATTTAAGGGTTTATTACGTTTTTTAAAGTAAAAATGTAGATTTTTGTGAATCGTAGTTTTTGCCGCCAACGGAAGAAACACTTGGAAGAGCTCTTACTATCCAGAAACGGTTGGTGATACTGCTGCGCTGTATGGGTGGGTGGTCCTGGCTTCCTGAGTGGTGTGTGGTAGAGAATTTTGGAGTCGATGAAGCACGGTATGCAAAAACGTAAATTATGTAATGGATCGGATCCGTTCAAAAGCTGATGACTGGATTAAGTTTCCATCCACAATACGAAAAATCAAAATGAATAAAGTTTACTGGTAAGGATGTTTTCATTTTCCAACTACTGTCGGAGATTTAGACTGCACCAAAATATAAATAAAAATCATCAGTACATGGAGATGATTATATAAACCGAAAAGTATATGCAGCATTACTGTGCAGTTTACCGTAGATACAGTAGGAGGAACTTATTAGTCTAAGTGCAGATTGGCCGGGTAGTGTACATGATCCAAGAATTTGGAGGAAAGCGTAATCTCACGGTATAATGGGGATAACGTAACTATGGTAGGAAGGCTTGATTTAATTTAAATGTTGAATTAGTTCCATTAGACTTTCCAATTAGCGCTGTGTCTAAAATATAATGTTGTCGCAAACTTGACTCCTGGAATCTGGGGTCTGCGTTCGTCTAAAGAGACAAAAGAAAATCGGCGACGAAGAAGCATCTTCACTTTGCATCGTTTCGACATCAGAGACACCTTGACTACAAAATCAAATGTAATATCTCATAATGTGCAAAATTGTTTGATCGATTTTAGACATGATCTCAAAGCACGATGGAGCAACCGAGTTCTCTACACATATGATGGGAAGAGATGAATCAAGTCGAATGTTGATTTTAGCTCCATTTCACCTTTTGCTTAGTGCGTCCAAAATCTGCCTGAGATTCCAGGAGTCAAGTCTGTGACAGCGTCAGATTTTAGAAGCTGAATAAGCGGAAGGTGATATGGAGCTAATCTCAACATTCGAATTATGTTCATGCAGGCTATAATATATTGCAATGGATTTTTCACTTCATTTAAGCCACCACGTAAATTATCAATGCCGCTTCAACTTAATCCATGCTAGAGAAAGGGCGATAGTAGAACGAGTATTCGGCCAACTCAAACAAAGATTTCCCATTGTCTGCACCGTCTATAGTTTTTTGAGTGTCTATAGTACTTATTTGTTTAAAGTTTGTTAGGGTCTTTTTACACCCGAAGAGAGGGTGCATTTCAATCCTGGAAACGTATTGTTTTACTTTATCGTGACATATAGCGATGGCAAATGTCCGGTATTCTCTTACTTATCTTAATTATAACTTGGTCTTCTTCCATAATATGAGTAAATACTTGAAGGACCGATTCCCATATGTTGTGGATGACTTGAAGAACCAGAACAATAATGTTGAAGATGAAGATCTCATATGCGGACAGGTAGAAAATATCGCTACTAAAGTTATAGGTGAAGTATAACATCAGGACATTATGAAATTCGTATTATAAAAATGATGCTCTTTGTGTAGAAATAATCATTCATTATTTACAATGCAGGTAAGATGAATAGAGTTGTGTTAAATAAATATGTTTTTTCTTACAAAATAACAACAACACCACTCTTCACCTGCAGTTCTATAGTTCTAAGTTTAAAGTTTGTTATTGGCGATTTGAGGTTTGAAAGGATAACAGGATTTCGGACATTTGCCATAGTTATATGTTACAAAATGTATAACACAACGCTTCTTCGAGGATTGGAATCTATCCAGAATCTATCTAGGACAGATTCTATACCTCGAATCGATGTTCTATAATATTTTATTTGTTATTTATTCCCTATAACTTAACCTTCTGAATATTGCAAAGTTACGACGCGTTTCTTCAACACTGGTATCAACATTATCTTCAGGTATCCACGCATTACGATTTCGTTGTAAGTTAAAATTAAAACACACAACACGTGACGCAATTACACATAAATAAGTACAAATATTTACAGAACACAAATTAACGATACGGCGCTGTGGCCCCATGTTTGTGCGTGCGGGACGGACGGTTTGCAACTACTACTTTACACGGCGTAAAAGAGACTCCCCCTTAATAATTAAAATTAAAAAATGTATTAAGCAATAATGTGAGTGCTGTTTGATTTGGAACGTACATTGTAAAAGTTTTTATTCATTTAATTTCTGTGAAGAGACCACAACCCTTTCACCTGATTTATGGAAAACGAAGCAAAACTAAATAATATTAGAAATTTCAAGGGATCCTAACACACGTATCCAAAATAGTTTAATTTTATTTTCATGTTACAAGAGAGGGGGCGAGTAAACTGTGTGTGTGTGTGTGGGGGGGGGGGTTCCTGTGCGGTAAACAAGTGCCGCACAAATAAACAGCACACGACAATGTGCATTCGGTCTCAGATTGCATCTTATGATAGGCTTCACAGGCCCTTCTTGGAAAGCCTGCTGGTCCAAATAGCAACTATTTCAGTACTAACCAGTGACGAATCCACAAGACAAAGCGCGGGAGCACTTCGTCATTTCCGGGGTTTTGGGATTTTGGTCCGACACATTTTTATGGCGTAAAAAACGTGCTTGTTAGCCTTGTAGGTTATAGTATCAAATGGAAATTTAATATTTTACACATATGTTTGGTATATACACCGTTAGAAATGGCTAAAGAATCTATGAATGCAATACTCCCAGAAATTTTCACTTATACAATTTGAAAATATAAACCTGCTACAACTCTGGATCCTTCACAGGTATTACCAAGGTTTTAGTACCTACCGCTGTAGTAAGAATACAATTCATAATCATAGCTATATTTTTAGAGTTTTAATTTATAACATTTGAAAACACCAATAAAACTTGAACGTGTATTTATCTACTTAATATGCAGCAACAAACATTCCCTAAAGTCTTCACAATCTAAATAACATTGATACAATTTTAGAACTTTATTTGTGTTGGCTCGTTACTCGAATCAACTTTGTATAAAAAATACCAAAAATGTAATAAAAATAAAATAAAAGGTAGGTTGAACAGCCTAAACAAGGCGTTTAAGGCTTAGCAATTTTACATTATAAGATCTAGAGCTATATGTACTTAAAATGTTCAATATTACAATAGATATTACTCTACAGTTTATTTAAACTCGAGTGCAAGTTAGGTACACATCTTTTCTTCTCCTAGGGTACAAAGATTTTCTTGAACCCTATGAGTTCTTGAATAACAGCTAAATTTGTAATTAGTTTTTAAGCATTTTACAGAATTTTAATTATATTATATAACTTATTCATCATTGATCAACATTCTGCACATAATTTAACTGATACAATACTGGATATTTTATCATATTTGAATACCACTGGTGTCAAAGCAAACCCAATAGTAAAACAAATAGGCCTATACCATTGTATAAACAAAACTTACGATGTACACGCACGTTTATTTTCCATACTAAGTGTAAAATATGCAAAGTAGTCTATGACTGAAACGTTAAACATCCATAAGTCCGCAAGTAACGAATATCGATAGCACTATCCGTAGAGCTCTATGAATAAATATTTATTGATTCGCCCATATCCTAACAAGCCATTTCCGATATCGTATAATTTTATTTACCATGCTCCCTGATTCTCTAAACACTGAGCAGACGATAATATTCTCTCCAACGACGTCTCTCCCTCGTATTTCCGCAGATAATAAATCGGGTGTTATACTGAATACATTTATGCAACGGAGTACTACACAAGAATTTGAAACAAATTTTAATATTTCTTATACTTTGTTCATTACTGATGACCTTGTTAAGTTTATCTTACACTTATATAGAACATTAACAGAAACACTACACCCTACGTAATACTAGCTTTTCATTTAAAAGAAGACAAAACTGTACGTCGAATTATTGTATTTTTCCAACACCTATTACAGAGCTATACATTTCCGTTCAATACCTGGACTTACAGCTCATGCTCGTGGCGCAATTATTGGTATATGCACGTCATACATACACAAGATTAAATAGATGTTTATCGAACAACATAGATAAGTATACTCATACAAGAATGAATATAAAAATGTATACCCAAAGGGTAGACTGTGCAACCAGTTCATTCATGCCAGAATCATAATGATACTATGAGGAACTTGTTAACTGAGGCCACCAGTTCATTCATACCAGAAGCCTAGTGATGCTATGTGGAACATGTTAACGGCCACCAGTTCATTCATGCCAGAATCCTAGTGATGTTATGTGGAACTTGTTAAAAGGGCTCACCAGGTCATTAATGCCAGAAACCTAGTGCTGCTATGTGGAACTTGTTAACGGACGCCACGAGTTCATTCATGCCAGAATCCTAGTGATGTTATGTGGAACTTGTTAAAAGGGCTCACCAGGTCATTAATGCCAGAAACCTAGTGCTGCTATGTGGAACTTGTTAACGGACGCCACGAGTTCATTCATGCCAAAGAATCCTAGTGATGTTATGTGGAACTTGTTAAAAGGGCTCACCAGGTCATTAATGCCAGAAACCTAGTGCTGCTATGTGGAACTTGTTAACGGACGCCACGAGTTCATTCATGCCAGAATCCTAGTGATGTTATGTGGAACTGGTTAAAAGGGCTCAACGGGTCGTTAATGCCAAAAACCTAGTGCTGCTATGTGGAACTTGTTAACGGAGGCCACCACTTAGGTTCTGCAATATCATTTTATATTATTTTTATATATAAAATTATAAATTAGCTAGGGTTTCTTTGTTATTTTGAGGGCCAATGGCACAGTGTAGCTGGCACGGCTGATATCGCAAGATAACAAAATCAAGCAACGTCGAGCGTGGCTGCTGCTTGGATGGTGACAGCTGAGTGATCCTGTCCTTACAAGCAGCCCGCCTGCAAGCTGTAACTTCGCCTGGTAAAATAAAACATTCTCTGACTTTTTTTATTTTGTTCGGCAGAAAACAGAACTCCGATCGTTTCCATCAAAAAATGAATATTAACTGATTGTTAACATCTACTGAAAGAGATACGAATATTGCGACTTAAACATTCTAGAGCAATTAAATTATTATCTTCGGTACCAGAACTAATTGGTAGTTGATATAATTCATCAATATACGGTCATTAAGAAGATATATCTGGAGGTAGGTATGGAAGGTAGGATAATTCCAATAATTCTGCAATACTTTTTTAGATTCATGAACGTGGAGATAAATTTACGTGGAAATAAAGAGACTGTAAAATTTGATATTTTCAGGGTCCAATAGTTAGTGATTATGGGAAATGCGTGATTAAAAGATTACGTAACTATGTAGACTTCTTGGAAGAGTATAATTAGATAGGACGTGTTAGTCTATAGTCGGTGAGAAAAGAAATTTTCATTGAGGAATGGACGCGGTGATACGAACTAAGGGAATGTCTTAAAATATAAAATCAATTTCGAAAAGAGTGGCATAGGTTTTTGCTAATAAATTACATCAATATTGTACTTTTATTCGATCGTGACACCTGACATGTTTTTAAAAACCCATAGATCAATAAATTCTATAAATTTTAGCTTTTTAAAAATGCAAATGGTTTTCTCCAATATTACTCTAAACGGTTTCCAAGGAAGTGTGTATTTGCATGTAAATCATACGCCTTACCAGAGTTCAAGGCAAAGACTATAAACTCCATAAGTTCATAAAACGTGTATATATAAAAGCCATTCACTATGGGCGGCATGCTAAACCTTATTAAGGTACGGTATATTTATGTTACATGCTGTAAATCCATTTATAATAGATGCATTAAACATGTTAGACTATGTCATGACGCTGAAATAATAAAATTTACACCAAATTATAACTCTTTTTTTAGGTAAACCAAATATGAGTTTAAAAGTAAAGGACATTTTTTTCATATTCAAATATTTAATTGAAATATAATCTATACTATACAGATAAAGTGGTTTAATGAAACTCACCATGGAGGTCCAAATTGTAAATACCTCTAAAGAACTTATTGGTTCTCGAAACTGAAAATCCTTAGAAATTATAATCACATAGAAGCCTTAACCTTATAATAATATGTAATATCTTGAACCTATTATATTCTTCATTACTTAAAGAATTGAAATACTGACTTTTAGATTTAGTTACCTGTTTAGGAGACTGGAGACTTATTAATTTGATCCGACTGCAAAACTAACAAAGATGTGAAAATAATAGAATGGTCACGTTAATTTACCACTTTGAAGTGGTTACTGATAAGTTGACCCACAACAATGGACAACTGTTCAAAGCAGCTACTGTAAATGGATCCGTTGATTTGTTAATGGGGAATGGTTTCGGTTAAATGACCACATACTGTTGTGACAGTTTCATATTGTTATTTATTTGAAATCCCGCATCATGTTTCAATTTAATCGTTAACATTTTTACTACTTAAAGATGAACCAATTTCTTTAATTACTCAAAATTATGATTTTTAAGATGCGTTATTGCAGGTACGTAATGTTTATGTCATTATTGAAATAATAAAAGGTGTTGCCAAATCTTTTGAAAAAAAACTGTCTCTGTTTGGCTCTTTCTTTAGGTTTGCCAAACTTTGCTTGGCTGGTAATAAAATGCAAATCATAAGGTTACAGTAAAATCTTCAAAGAGATTTTACGTATGTCTCGGGCGCTTTTCCTAATTTATATAACTGCATATGCCCAGGACAGTGTCAGGTGAGTATTTCACTATTCTATCTTCATTTTCCTGTAATCGCCATCTAAGAGAAAGAAGACCTTTAGCACTCCTCCACGGTCTCATTACAAACTTGGTTATGTCTTGTGACAGTACAGATTCCTCCATTAAATCAATTCCGTGAACTATTTAGAAATTTCAATAAAGCAATTTGGGAGGGTGGTTTTAACAGCAGTGCTTTAATTCACATTTGAATTTCCAGAAATTCTTACATCACTGGAGTCAGGAATGAGAGGCTTCAACAACAGTGTTTTAACCTCTACTGGCGATTCAAGATAGCCGACATTCTGCTAATCTAAATCCTTGACCTTAGCATAAACAAGAGTTTGGTGTTCACCTGTACTTTCGAGAAAATGTTCAACAGGAGCAATATCACAGAAGTGTGCACACGCTGCTTCCTCTAATCTAGCTAAAGCATTTGAATCTATCTAAATAAGTTAGTCAAGCACATGATAAGCAAACATCTGACAGATTAAATGAGTTGAAGGTAAATTAAAGGTCATCACCCATCCGTGGCATTCTTCAAGCCGTTTTCTATGGAAGAGTGGAAGATCTTGTCGCTTGGTGGATATAGTTCAGGAGTCTTTCTTTGATAAGGCTGATACGACAACCAGGTCACCACTCCAGTACAGTTTCTTTGTCTCAACCCTGAATGCCTAATATGAGAGTCACCTTTAATTAACACTTAAGCTAGGTTGAATATCAATGTTCACAACATCAGAGGTCTTAGGAACTTATGCGTCCACAATAACACAAATTTTCACATCACAGCAACATGATGAGACCCCATTTTAACAGACGCTGAGAGGTCCAGGAAAATCGTAAAGTGACTACAATGCGCAAGCTACTTACGGCTGCCCCTCGATCCCAGATACACTATCCGACCCCTCAGACAATTCAGGGCCGTCTCCCAAGATTTTTATCGTAGTGAGAAACCATTCTTGGTCAAGATTCGTAGAGTCGAACTTTCTTTGAAGGTAATATTATCATTATAGATACCTATTGCCAACGGCGCTGTGTAGCAGGTACAACGGTTATTCGCAAGATAACCGGATCAAGCAACGTCAAGCGTGGCTGCTGCTTGGATGGGTGACCGCTGAGCGATCCTGTCCTTGCAAGCAGCCCGCCTGCCCGGCCATTGGTGGTGGTTCGGAAGTCACCTTTAAGCCGTTTGTCCCCAAGTTACACGTTAGAGAGTACTTCTTAGCCCTAACCTCGCCTGGTAAAATAAGACATCTTTAGTTTACTTTACTTTTCTATTATAATTGGTACTAACTCGTTAGTATCCCACTGTAGTCTGTGCTAGAGTGATGTGCGATTGTGACCTTCGTACTTGTGATTTGTGCTCGGGACTTGCATCCTGTGCAATGACAACGCCTGGACTGGATTCCAAGCAGCTTTTGGGTATGTTTGAACCCTTTTCATTCCTTTCTGTACTTCTTTCTGTTCTTTATTTTTGTATGATGAATACCTCCCCTACCTGACGAAGAGGATAGATTCCAATCCTCGAAACGTTGTGCTATACCCTTTATAAGATATAACGACGGCTAGTATATTTATTACTCGGAAAGTTACTTCTTCACTAAACTGTTTAAAATGTAGTATACTAATATATGATAAGGCAGCTTTAATACGAATTGGTTGATATTTTCTACAAATAGTAGCCGAAGTTCACGTCTTGGAGTCGACAACGGGAACGAGTAAAATCAGAGAGGGTAATTGATGTGAAAGGGTCGACCCTTCCGAACGATGTAAAAACTCTGCATGATGTCTGACCTCTCTTTCCCTTTTGTCAGGCGATTTATATTACAAACAAGACTATTGTGTGACTCGCTCAGGCTTGGGTACGCCTTTACACAACTTTCGATATCTTCTTAACAATCTAGTGAACATTTCAGAAAGATTTTTGCTCCGAAGTATTTTTTTTTTTTTTTTACTACTGTGTTTTTTTTTCTTTTGTCCGTGTTCGCCCAGAAAACAATACTCTACTTTCGGTTTCTTAAAACTAATTTAGTGCCAAGCCGAATGATTTATAATTGGCAGCTGAACGTCCTGTTTTACCAAACTTAGTTTAATTTGGGTATGTGTAAAAAATGTTTTTAATGGAAAGGCGGTTATGGGACTGACAAACAGAAGTGACTACTTCTTATAATGGGCTGTGAACGTATATCTTTAAAAAGTACGTTTTTAATTATTAAATGGTTATTTCTTGTATTTTACAACATACACTAAATTCTTTAACATAAAAAAGCTTTATATTTTCCATTAATGTTATAAATATTTTTATACATATTTTAATGTATTATAATGTTATTCATATTTTTGTAATATGCAATATTAATACATTTTAATTATTATCGTTTACATAATTAGTTTCGATAATTTGGTCAGTAACATTGTTACTACAGTCTTGTATTTCGAAAATAATTACTTCATTAATGTATTCTGAAAATGAAATTATGGGTTTATGATAACTAAACTAAGAAATAACAATTCTGGAATAAAACCTTGCTAAATATCTTGTAACCACAACATCTATTGTTGTTCCATATCTCGTTGTACTTATGTTATCGTTTACCAATTTTTAAATTTAATTTCTCTTTAGTCAAGTTACTGTGTTAAAGTAGTCTGAATGTGTCTCACTGGTAAACAAGAAGAAATTATATGGCAAATCAGCCATTTGTATTTCCAGCTATTTGTACTTCCTAATGGGCTTCGGTCAGACAAACTTTATAAACGCTATGTTAATCTTGGTTGTTGATGATTTTTTATCCTTGCGATAACTTGTTTTACGATTTTGTGTCCTAAGTTCTCAAAATAATTACTGAGTGAATGTTTTATCTGCATTACAATAACTTTAAATGTAATTTGAAACAGTGGGTGTTAATTCCTTAATAATTTTTAAAACACTAGAACAACGAGATAAGTGATGTGTAGCAAGTGAATATTTGAGTGTCGGCTTGGAATTATCCAACAACACATCGCTACCAGCGGACTCCACGGAAATTGATCAAGGTAATTAACTAGATTGCTGATTAGGTAATCTATCCACGTAATTAATTAATTATTGAAGGACTAAATATTTGCCTATGTTTAGTTGTATGAGAAGTTCTGTTGTCGGAAAGGGGTTTATTATGGTTCTTTAACATAAATCTTATATTTATTGGTGCCTACAATTAAATACTTATGAATCTCTTGGTAACTGCATACAGTATGTAAACAGTCTAAGGCTATTTTACCGCTTCATGCACGTTGCATCACAGTTTTGAAAAGATCAGTTTAAATATAATTATTTATTATTTATGCTTTGCTGCAAACCCAACTGAACTCTGAAGTGACCTCTTACTGGATTTGCGGTAAGGCATTACTAGGAGTTTTGGAACTAAACTAAACATTCGAATTGAATCATCTCCTCCCACCATAGCTACTTTACCTATGACAATGTTATATTTTCTAACAAATTTCATTTAAATAGGAGGAAGAATCTGTATAGAACATCTTTTAAATAGTGGTGATGTTAAAATATCAATTGATTCAAATAAAGACAAAAATATTTGTTATATTTACAGACATAATACATGGATTTCGTTCGTTTCCTTGTAAATTATGAAAGGAAAATTTATACAAAATGGTTAAGCATTTCTTCATAAAGAAAGGTTGAACGAATGAATAAGACTTTCCAAAAACAAGTTATATTAAAAAAGTTTTAATTCTTTATTTTAAGGATTATTTTACAAAGTGAAATAAAAAAGATATTGATAGTTGAATTAACACATACTCAAAAACAAAAACACTCAAAGAAAAATTTCAAATTTATTTCCTTGTAGCGATTCAAATAGTGTATTGCAGTTTTTAAAATTCAATTCAGAATTTTTATAATAAATACTATAAGCGTACGTTTTAAAAGACTCTATAGTGTTCCTGAACATCTCTTTGTGGCATGCGCCATGAAACTGATTGACAAATTCATATGCATAACTTCTACAGAATCCTTTCAACGCTTCCAGGTCTTCTGCAAACTCCCACTGATGAGTTTAAGTATAAAATACCTGCGTACTCTCTCCACCTGCATCTTACTGAGTTTTCTGGAATGGTCCAAATCTGGTATTTCTGTTATTCTTGTAGAAGTGAAGTATCCAGTATATGTTTCTCTATATTGCAATGTTTGTAACTGCATCTGCTGTACTTCAGTTGTAGTATTGGTCTAGTAGGAGCTACGAAGAATCTAAAACCCTAGTATATTGCGTACCCAGATGTACTAAATACTTATTAGGTTACACTTTGTAATTTAGAGGATCTCCCAACAATTTTCGAGTGTTTCTGCCAAGGATTTTCTGTTTACAAGTCGTTTATTTCTGATAGGAAAGGTCAGTCAAATGAGCAGTCATATAGTGTACATTATTATTCTGTCCATTGCACGGATTGCAGGATATATCAAATTCCATCACACCAGGGTCTAAGTGATTTAATATTAAATAATCTAACATTGGTAAACACCATCCGCAAGCGGTTTGCAAAATGTCTAATCATACGTGTAAAAATATGACTCCCCATTATGCAGTAGACGTCTTTAGAAATAGTAGAATTTGAACTGGGCTTTAAATATATGTCATTACATACTGGTTACCAGCAGAGTGTGCCCTTAAATCCATTGCAATAATTTTATGTGATTTAGATTTTTTATTCTTTCGTTAAATTAATCTTGTGGTAGTAAACCACCATCATGCAATTTCTAAATTTCCTTTTTGTACTATTTTGTCTTTATATAACGTTTTTCGTTCTTTTAATATTGTGAAATTGTACTGTAATACAGTAATTTTATCTCTTTCGTTATTTTCCTTCTCTAAACTGTTCATATGAAATGTCTATATATATATATATATATATATATATATATATATATATATATATATATATATATATATATATATATATATCATATCATATAATATGTATATCAAGAACCATATCCTTAAGGTTAATTGACATATATACTATCATATGTTTCCTCTTTGTTCTATTCCTATGTTTCCCTCTTCTGTCAGTGGGAAATTTACCTTTAGTGGCCAGTTCAGTTGCAGGATAACTGTGTGTAATCAGCAACAAGAGCTCCACAACAAACCCTTATTCTGTCTTGCCCCTTTCCCTTTATTACAATTATTACTTTGTGTATATAAGAATAATGATTCATTTAGGGTTCTTGGTCTCTTGTTCTAGGCCGACCTCTATCCAAGGGCCAACAGAGAGTCCTCTTCATTAGCTTCAATATCTACCAAACTGCTTACACTGTTTTATATTTACACTTTGGTCCTGTTTCATAGATAGTACTCTCGAGTAATTTATCAGCATCCCTACTTAAACCTAGCGTAGTTCGTGTTTTGTTTATGATCCAAGAGTCACGTGACTTTCTTCATCACAGGAATATGTCATTATCGCTGAATTGCATTCAGAAGCGAAATTACACTAACTTACTAACTTCATACTGTATATTAGAGGTGAGAACACACAAAACAGTGCACTAGAAGAACAACACCACACTGCATCAGACAGCGAGCTAACTGATGTCAGCGCATGCGCAGAGAAGCAGTAGTTAGACGAGAAGCGTTACTGCTATGAGACATATTTTTTCACACAATTTCGGAATCTCGAACTCTATAAGTTTCTACATGACCATCTGTTACAACTATTAACGCGTTAAAAAAACATTTAACTATGCGTTTTTTGTCCTGAACACTTAAATTTTGTTAAGAATGTTTTATCGCGTTATGAGCCGAAAAAACTTAGATATTTATAACTCAGTACAGATAATCACAATCAACGTGATGAACTTATATTAAAAAAGTTAAGTAAAGTAATATCTTATTTTATCAGGCAAAGTTAGGGTTAAGAAGCCCTTTCTAACACTTAACCTAGAGACCAACGGCTTAAAGATGACTTCCGAACCACCAGCAAGGAGAGCTGCTTGCAAGGACAGGATAGCCCAGCGGCCACCCATCCAAGCAGCAACCACGCTCGACGTTGCTTCATCCGGTTATTTCGCGATAACCGCCGTACCCTCTACACTACGCCATTAGCAACAGGTATATATTACTTTCTATATTCAATCTCATGTCGAAAATAACAACATAAATATTCATTCCATCGGCATATAATCGTAATTTCAATATCTACAAAAGCACTCGTGTATGGAAATACGTGAAATAAAACCACAAAAACATATATTAATATACATTTATTAATAACAATGTAAAAAAATATTTACAAATTAGTTCTCATGGCAGTGCGTATGATTTACGGGGCAGTGACATTGGCAATGGTCTAAAATAGTTCTAGATCTTAGTCCACACAGCTTACTGACTTAAAAAAACATTCGAGATCTATTTTTATTTATATAATTTATTACATTTATTGAAGTTAGAATTGCATTATGCCACAGTCTTATGATTTGGTTGCACCTATGATTGCCAAACAAATCATTTTGTAAAGATAAATTTTAAATTGTCGGATGCATTAGGTAAAATCTACATTTTATTACATTGTCGGATGATGTGTATTTTCTTACATATCAAATTATCAAACATGTTATTGATTTTTCAAGGATATTAAATGTACAACTAAAAAACGAACAAGGTCAATAAAGTAAAACTCAACTCCCTAATGAAGAATAAGTAACATATGTTCAGTCTCTCAATATAAGTAACGAATGGTAAAAGTGTCAGACTACACTACGTCGATCTGTACGTGGTAAACCAATGTGCAGAGGGTACAGAGGCTACTTGAAGCAGGCCATTCCTATCTCCAGCCAGAAGCTCTGGTCGGACTTGCCGATGTCTCTGAGAGCGATGTCGGTGATGGGCAGCCTCAGTGACTTGTCCGTGGAGTAGCTGATCGTAGTACGTCCCCATTCTGGCTTCCGGGCCTTCGCAACAGAAAGTGGTCATCATTTGACAATGCTGTGGTAACGGGTGTTACAAAATGACCATTTTTTAAGACATAAAAAGTGTGATTCATTTTATTTTTCATTAGAATTAAAAATAAACATAGTAAAATACATGTAATAACATTATTAGTGATGAGATTATTAGTACAAGAAGATTTTCAAACTTATTAATATACTGTAACTACACAAATATAGGTCCAATTATAACTGACTAATCGATCACTGAGTATTTTTTTGTTATTCCAATGGATATTTGATATTTCGATTATCATTTAGTAATTCGCTACCATGCAGTATGTTTATAGTTATAAAGTGGACTTTGACCCTTGGAAGGAAATAAAATAAAATACTATAAAATATGCATTATCTTCTATAATATTGTACTGTATGTGTATTCAGTCCCATTTGTAGTTCTAGCTTTTTTCTCAGTGGCTTCATTGTTATGTTAAAGCTCATTTGTATTCCTGAGTAACACTGCCTTATATATTACCATTGTGTGTGTGTACTCACAGACAGTAGGAGGTCTAGTCGTCCCCTAGTGGCTTTATTGTTATGTTAAAGCTCATTTAGTATTCTGAGTAACACTGCCTTATATATTACCATTGTGTGTGTACTCACAGACAGTAGGAGGTCTAGTCGTCCCCAGTGGCTTTGTTGTTATGTTAAAGCTCATTTGGTATTCTGAGTAACACTGCCTTATATATTACCATTGTATGTGTACTCACAGACAGTAGGAGGTCTAGTCGTCCCCAGTGGCTTTATTGTTATGTTAAAGCTCATTTTGGTATTCTGAGTAACACTGCCTTATATATTACCATTGCGTATGTGTACTCACAGAAAGTAGGAGGTCTAGTCGTCCCCAGTGGCTTTATTGTTACGTTAAAGCTCATTTGGTATTCTGAGTAACACTGCCTTATATATTACCATTGTATGTGTACTCACAGACAGTAGGAGGTCTAGTCGTCCCCAGTGGCTTTATTGTTATGTTAAAGCTCATTTGGTATTCTGAGTAACACTGCCTTATATATTACCATTGTGTGTGTACTCACAGACAGTAGGAGGTCTAGTCGTCCCCAGTGGCTTCATTGTTATGTTAAAGCTCATTTAGTATTCTGAGTAACACTGCCTTATATATTACCATTGTGTGTGTACTCACAGACAGTAGGAGGTCTAGTCGTCCCAGTGGCTTCATTGTTATGTTAAAGCTCATTTAGTATTCTGAGTAACACTGCCTTATATATTACCATTGTGTGTGTACTCACAGACAGTAGGAGGTCTAGTCGTCCCCAGTGGCTTATTGTTATGTTAAAGCTCATTTAGTATTCTGAGTAACACTGCCTTATATATTACCATTGTGTGTGTACTCACAGACAGTAGGAGGTCTAGTCGTCCCCAGAGGCTTTATTGTTATGTTAAAGCTCATTTAGTATTCTGAGTAACACTGCCTTATATATTACCATTGTGTGTGTACTCACAGACAGTAGGAGGTCTAGTCGTCCCCAGTTCATGTACTAGTAATAAGATAAGTATTCTGAGTAACACTGCCTTATATATTACCATTGTATGTGTACTCACAGACAGTAGGAGGTCTAGTCGTCCCCAGTGGCTTTATTGTTATGTTAAAGCTCATTTGGTATTCTGAGTAACACTGCCTTATATATTACCATTGTATGTGTACTCACAGACAGTAGGAGGTCTAGTCGTCCCCAGTGGCTTTGTTGTTATGTTAAAGCTCATTTGGTATTCTGAGTAACACTGCCTTATATATTACCATTGTATGTGTACTCACAGACAGTAGGAGGTCTAGTCGTCCCCAGTGGCTCTGTTGTTATGTTAAAGCTCATTTGGTATTCTGAGTAACACTGCCTTATATATTACCATTGTGTGTGTACTCACAGACAGTAGGAGGTCTAGTCGTTCCCCAGTGGCTCTTATTGTTATGTTAAAGCTCATTTGGTATTCTGAGTAACAACTGCCTTATATATTACCATTGTATGTGTACTCACAGACAGTAGGAGGTCTAGTCGTTCCCCAGTGGCTTTATTGTTATGTTAAAGCTCATTTGGTATTCTGAGTAACACTGCCTTATATATTACCATTGTATGTGTACTCACAGACAGTAGGAGGTCTAGTCGTTCCCCAGTGGCTTTATTGTTATGTTAAAGCTCATTTGGTATTCTGAGTAACAACTGCCTTATATATTACCATTGTATGTGTACTCACAGACAGTAGGAGGTCTAGTCGTCCCCAGTGGCTTTATTGTTATGTTAAAGCTCATTTAGTATTCTGAGTAACACTGCCTTATATATTACCATTGTATGTGTACTCACAGACAGTAGGAGGTCTAGTCGTCAGTGGCTTTATTGTTATGTTAAAGCTCATTTGTATTCTGAGTAACAATGACATATATTACCATATCTCATAGATTAAGAGTGGTATTCTCCAATGTATTACTTTGTTGTTACGTTAAAGCAGATTTGGTATTCCCAGTAACAATGACATATATTACCATTGTATGTGTACTCACATACAGTAGGAGGTCTAGTCGTTCCCAGTGGCTCTGTTGTTATGCTAATACAGATTTGGTATTCCGAGTACCAATGTATTCTCTTTTACCTCTTATTCTATATGTATTAATATATTAAATACAATAGGAAATGGAGATTTTTTAAGTATTATAGTGTTTTTGTAATGAAAATAGTTACATATAATTAGTAAGTTTCCATAATACATTTTTATAAGAATAGTAAGTATATTTTATTGCTGGGTGCTAAATCCTTATTAATAATTTTTGATAATGTTTTTGTATATAAATTAATTAGTTAGTGCTTATTTTTAATTACTCGCACTCAAGGTAGAGCCACTTTTTGTTACTACTTTTTTTAGATGTTTTGTGATGTTGATATAAATCATGTCTACTCTAAGTACAAATACGCAATGCATATTTATTTGAAACCCTAAAGCTTTAACAGTATTCATTTACATTGTTATTAATAGAAGAGCCACCATATTCTTCAACAGTCTGAATTTGAAATCTTACTAGAAAATATAATTACAAGTGGTGATTCCTTCTACTACAGACAAATAGTCACTTAGAAAAGTGAAAGATTTTTAGGTTCTTTGTAAAGCAAAATAAGAGATCCTATATTATTAGCTTAGAACATAATTTAAATCAAGCAAAACAATAGTGGATGGCAAATAATATATTTAGAGTAAAAAATTAAAATAAAGTATGAAATATTCCATGGAACAAATGGGTGAGGAATATTAAATGACGGGTTCCAGTATGGAATTTGCGTTGCCTTATTGTAGCGATCAGTCTCTTGATAATAATTTTTTAAAGCAAGAAATAATATTCATATCGTGCAAGATTAGGAGAAACAAAGCACCTGGTTACGATAGAGCACCCTCCGCAAATTGATAACTTGGGACTCTGATGATCGAGGATCATTCACGCAAGGAACAGATGCGAAAAACGCTTGGGCAACCTCTGCTTCATCCCGCATCAGTTCGTCTCTAATTTTTAATTTTATTAGTTTAGGTGTGTTGTTTTATTTTTGATCATGACCAATGCTGTTTTTGAAACATTTTTGGAAGAAATACATATTTTGAGACGTCATGAGCTTTAGTAGCTTGGATTACTTTTCGATAAGTTGTTTTACAATTTCAAAAATACTACATTTCAAGTTTTAATTACAAATTTTACTGCATATTTGTAAGAGAAATTTCAGTTTTTCTCTTGAAACCAGTATTTTCTTTTTAATACAATTGTTAACTGCCTTTTTAGGTAAGCTTTCGTAATTTTTGTAGGACAGCATTATTTTAAATAAAAACTTGTTGGACTAAATTAAAAAAAAGTTCCATTGCTCCTCAGCAAGAGACAACTTGAGGAGAGCAAAGAGGTTTCAACCCTCTTATCGTTTTTTTTACTGATTTATTTTGGGCTCTCTTCGATTTGTGTTCCAGTAGTTACAGCCTCTTGGCCATAGTGGTTCTAGATTGTTGTGCTAACAACGGACACTGCAGCATTGGGAAGATTGAAGATGGCATTGTCGATAGCTGAATGAATTGTTGGTGTCACTCTCGTTGAAAATTTTACCAAACAAATCCAAGCCAAGGGATCGTAGCATGTCGACATATCGTGTATAGAATCTGTACACATAAAATATACACACCTGGTTATAGCCTTTGTGAAAGGCTGTTTTAAGATAAACACATATAAATTTACAGATATGCATTTTAAAGGGAGTCTCTGTTACGATAAATTACAAATTTTAAGAAAAGTCCTTATGCAGTTCGTATTATTTTGCTCTCTTTGTTCTACATTTATTTTGGGTTTCATTGTGGAACAAACTTCATGTACAAAGGGAGGCGGCCTATTTTGTAGAGTACACAATACTAAAGGTTTTAAATGGCCACTTTGTCGTGTTCTTTTAGAATTTAATTTTTGTAGTGTCGCTGTTTGTATTATGAACACCATTAATATGATATATACAACTTTATATATGATTCACCTGAATATTCTGAAGGTCTCCTCACTGCCTTTCTACCGTATGAGATAAATAACCGCCAATGATGTGCATATTCTGACTTAGGCCCTAGATTTAAATAAAAATATGTATTTTTATAAGGTACAATGTTTATTTACAAGGATTTATCAAGCCGTTCCATACTACTCACAAATCCTGAAGAGGAGGCTCTGAAGCAACCCACTTCGAAAGGTTCCTCTAATTTTACTAGGATTTCGGAAATTGGCCATCGTTATATGTTACAAACTGTGTAATACAACGCTTCCCACTTTCCCCTATGTTGATGTGACGTGTGATATTACTATTAGACTCCTTGTGACTTATGCTAGTGACTTGCATCCTGTGCAAAGACAACAAATACCAGGATTCATCTTCTCCTGTCTGGACAAGCAATTTTCGGGTATGTTTGATCCCTTTTCTTTCTCTTCTTTTTTTACTTTCTTTTCCGTCTTTTTTATTTACTAATTATCTTCCCAACTGACAAAGAGGATAGATTTCAATCCTCGATACGTTGTGTTTGTAACATATAACGATGGCAAATGTCCGAAATCCTATAATCCTTTCAAACCTTGCATCTTCAATAACCAACTTTAAACGAAGAATAACTTTTATTAGTTGACTGAGTTTATACCTGCCACCCCCAGTACTCACTCGACATTCGTCCTCGGTGACGGTATAGCGGAATTTGATGTTCCCCCGTGGGGTGATCTCAGCATCATTCCACCCCAGCAGCTTCAGCCCTCGCCGGTAGGTCTTGTGTTGTAGATCAAAGTAGCCCACGGAGTTACGGCAGTGGTACGTCAAATTCTGGGAAGCACTGGAGGACAGCAACTGCAGGAACCCTATCTGGTTGCTGTCTGCCTTGTAGTTGATCTGAGATAACAGAAATAGTAAGATTTAAAAACCATTGTTATAATACTTCAGGACTTATTTTGTACGATTGTTTCTACACTGTAGTTCAGTACGAAACGGTAGCAGTGGTTTTACGAATTAAACAGTTTTTTTACAATCTAAATTAGTGAAAACTTTATTGTATTCGACTGGTAAATACGTTAATTGTGTATTTCTCGTACATATCGAGGTTAAAACAGTTAGTGTTTCGAATATTTAATTTTGCTGCATACCACCTTAATTGCTCATTACAATTATGTGCTTACTTTGGATGTTTCTATGACAGTGATTCTATAGATAAGGATTCGTGGAATAAAACAACAAACTGGTGCTTCTACTATCCAAAGACTACAGTAGAAAGCCAATAGGAGAGTGGGAGAGTCAACAATCCAACGTGGTCTCAGCACCAGAACATGCACATCTTGAAACACAAAACCTTCAAACAAATAGAACAACTGAATTTGAAATATATATATATATATATATATATATATATATATATATATATATATATATAATTTTAAAATCATACAATAATCATAAACCAACAACTTTGGGGTTTTTTTAAATGGTACTTTACATTTTAAATAAGAGTTGAAAGTCAACTGTAAATGTAGGCCTATTTATAGTTAATGCAGGATTTTAAAGACGAAATTAGGGTTATGATGTCTTTGAGGGCAACGACGTAAAGGAGGCTTTCGAACCACCAACTCTCGGGAACTATAAAATCACTCAGCCAATGTACAACTAAGTAATAACATTTCGCGTTGATCCTTGATAGGTTTAACACCAATGGTTCAGAAATATTTTATTTTTAAAGCCAAATCGTATACAAACACAAATTTGTACTTTTAGCAGTATTTAGTTAATAAATTATTAATTTTATATTAGTCATCGAAAGAAGAGATTGGTTTTAGATCATAAAAAGTTGCAAAGTTTTCGTAAACAACAGAAAGTTAGGGATATTGTTTATCTTAAATTGGTGATATTTGTATACTCGTTAATAAATTTAATACACATGTCTAGGTGAATGTAGATCATTGGATGGTAACAATAAACCAAGATATCTTCATTCATTTTTTTTATTTTTACCTGATAACAGTTCACATTTTTGAACTAAGTTGCAGTTATTGTCAAACATGAACAATATAGGGAGTACCGATGGGCGAGCGGTCTAAAACGTTGGACTTTGGATCTGAATTAGAGATAGCGCAGGTGTAAATCCTGTCTGTGACCGTTGCACTTTTTATCAGTAACACCGATCTTGTACTGTATCGACTCTCTTCCTTATCCTGTTTGATAAGATCCTCGCACAGGCCAGTAGCCCATGAAGACGGGCAATAAGGCAAAAGGGGATCGGCCTCTGGCCGTAAACAAACGACGCTGGTTATCAGAAAGTCTCTGCTGTTAAGCGGTAATAACAAATAAAGAATTTTAACTTAGCCAGCTTAGAACTAAAACATTACACATAATATCTCTTTTTAAATTTTTACACCGCACGCAATATATTTGACTCATACATTAATAAACTCCCCCACCCACCCTTAAAGTTATCGGTTGCCAGCTTATGGATTACAGACAGTATTTTTGTTAATATGCATTTTAGAAGTATGATCTTAGATCATTAATTTTTAGTTACTTTATCTATAAATATAGTTCTATAAGTTATTTTCATAAAATCTATAGTTCACTAAATAAGAATTTTTGCGTTTTTTTAAGACCCATTTTTCGTTCTTTTCACTGTAACTTTTTTACCATGGACAACATGACAAAACTCTTTGCATAATGGTTTTATCACAATTTATACGTTTTCAATAAATGTAAACACGTCCATAGTTTTATGTAGTTATGAGTATTAAAAGCGAGAGTAAATGAAAAACACGTAGCCGAACGAAACCCCGTATACTCTGTCCGGCCGCGCGCCCGCCGGTTTATCAAAATGTTTGTGTCTTTGGGCATGAATTATTATAATTGAATTAATTTTTGCAATAAACTATCAGTGTATACATTATTATTAATTATACATTTCAAATATAAAGTTTATTTTGATATATTTCGAATACTATTATAGTACCACATGTAGCTATAATCTTTTTTTATTCTAATACTAATATAAACTATATAGGTTATTAATTTAGTATATAGTATTCTTATTTTTGTTGTATACAATAACAATATATTTTAAACTCATATAAAATAAACAAACGTAATGATCCTCAAGTATTGGATTATATGATTTGATTTCTTTGTATAATTTTCTGTATATTTTTAGACATAATTATTAATTGATTATTATCCCAAAACTAAAACAAAATATGTTAATACAAAAATTGAGTTTTTCTGTATACCCTTTTTTTGAAATGAGTTTATGCACTTTAATATATACATATTGTATATTATTTTATGAATTCTCTATATCATTTTGAATGAATAGAATATAATATGTTATACTTTAAGGTTAAGTTATACCCATTCGTTTTTGATCCTCTCATTTTTTGTATATAGTAACATTTTCTAAAGTTAAATTCTATGCAGTAAGTTTCTGCTCATTCAAACCAGACGTCAGGATAGTTCCTTTCAATGTAATTGAGATACATTGTTTGCCAACTTCCATACAAATCAGTTCATGTCACACTGTATATACATATAAATGGAATATATTTGTCTTCTGCATTCTTATTCTTCCCTTCCTATGTCATTGGCTAAGACATTGTTTGGCAGTCCTTTAGACTGATGGACTATATGGTTAACTTAAAGTATCCATTTTCCGAAAACTTATGATGTTGTGTCGCAAACAAATAAAATATATCTAAATATTACCAAAACGTTATTTACATTTTCTATAAACGACCACATGAGACTTATTGTTTGTGTTCGCTACGATAATAGCAAATATTTGGACTCCTGAAGGAAACTTATCTTATTTTTGACTTGAGAAAATATATATTCTTAAATATTAAGAAATATTTTGTCATATTTGTTATAGGATCCTTGGGATACAATACAACACGGCCATTAGGATAATCGTAATTTGTTACATGAGATGACTTCCGTCAGTAATATGTATCTTAAATACAGAACTGGCTCCTCCTTCACTCATTCCTCAAACAATTTTATAAAATTCAGTCTTTTCACGTTACTTTTTATTTTACAAACATCAAAAATGTGTGGTCTACATTTATGGTTGACGTAAAATTTTACATCACTTGTACTTTGGAACGCACACTTTTCCGGCTACACTCCTGATCTTATGTATTGTTCTTTAATTGATATTATAGCACTAGAATTTTAATAATGGTCTAAGTATGTATATATGGTTATAAGAAATGCGTAACCAAGCTTCTATTTACTTTAAATTGTCTAACGTAATTGAGAAAGTATTAGACAAAACAAAAGTAATCCTCTTAATCAATGTGTTGGATCAGTTGATTTGTATGGAAGTAAGTATGCGATGCATGTCAACTACATTACAAACATAGAATTTCAGTTCATAACGATAACACTCTCCAAACATATAGTTCGGTAGAGCAATCCGTTTGATTTTTGTAACAGTTAAAAATAAATGTTGTTTATATCGTGAAGATTACGAATGAAGTAATCAAATAAAGCTATAACTATGAGGGTAAGATAGGAATATCATAAAAGAACACAAGAAAACATATTCATTATTAATTTCAAGAACGTTGCTGAATGATTAAGGGAAGGTCATATAAAATATCCCCGGAACATAAACCTGTTTATTATTAGTAGTAATACTTCCTTTCTAATATAGTTTTAATACTTCGTTTCAAGTACTATAATAGGTTTACACCGCTCACATCTATAAACCAATCACGTGATTTAGAATTTATAACCTAATAATATTAATACATTATGCCCTAATGTATTTGTTGTAAATGCTCACTTCCTTTA